>NC_058522.1:469240343-470490343 GCF_904849725.1 Hordeum vulgare subsp. vulgare
CATGATGTGAACCTCTACAATTCAGAATGCATGAGTGTCCTTGGTAGGATCCATGGAGGTGACACTAGGATACTCCCGTATGTGAAGAGAGACGTTACAAATGAACGTGCAAAGCTCCGTAGAGGGTTAACATTCCGAGACATGGATATGATAGTGAAGTATTTTGAGAGGAGGAAGGGTGAGAATCAAGAGTTTTTCTTTGCGAAACAGCAAGATCCTGCAACAAACTCTATGACTGCCTTGTTTTGGGTTGATGGGAGAACAAGGGCGTTGTACCCGAAATACAAAGATTGTGCATTCTTCGATACAACATTCTGCACAAACAGATACAACATGCCATTTGCTCCTATAGTTGGTGTAAACAACCACCTCCAGACAATTGCACTAGGATGTGCCCTGTTGCCGGATGAAACTATTGACACATTTAAGTGGGTGTTCCAGCAGTGGATGGTTGCGATGGATAACGAGCATCCTGCTAGCATCATGACTGACCAGGACCAAGCCATGGCAACAGCCATTGATCAAGTGTTCCCGAACACTTCCCATAGGTGTTGCAAGTTTCATGTGCTTAGCAATGCACGGTCCAAGTTGGGGAGGTTGTTGAGCACGAACGAGGCTTTTGCAGATGTGTTCTACACTTGTATCAACCAATCTGAAACTGTTTTAGAATTTGAGGAAACATGGCAGCACATGTTGCATGGTTTTGAAGTTGCAGAAAACAAACACCTCAAGAATATGTGGCGAACAAGGCACACGTGGGCACCAGCATATTTCAAGAACAAATTCTTCCCGTTCACAAGCACAACAGGCAGGTCTGAGGGGCTCAACTCATATTTCAAGACCCTGATTCGACCAGCTGACTCCGTTTGGAGGTTTGTGCAGCAATATGAAATGTGTCAGGAAACTATGCTTGATCGTGAGGACAATGCTGGATTCACTGGTGAAACAACAGCTCCACCACTATACTCTCGGTAGACATACTTCTCATGATTTGCCAAAAAATCAAAAGGCAAAACAAAAAAATTGTTGTTGTTGACTTATTTTTTCTTATGTTGTTGCAGCTACAACATTGAGCGCCAAGCTGCTGCGTACTACACCCGGAGTGTCTTTGGTAAGTTTCAGAAACAGGTGACAGCTTCTACTGGCTTCATTATCAACCAAGACATTGACTACCAAGGACATGGTGCCATGTTTGAGCTGAAAGCAACCTCCTATGAGAATCCGAAGGCATATTCTGTGCGTGTTGTGATGGACGAAGGGCTGTTTGAGTGCAGCTGCCACTACTTTGAGATGAATGGGCTGATTTGTGCACACATAATAAGGGCAATGGTTCATCTCAACGTGCAAGTAATTCCGCAGCAATACTTATTGGAGAGATGGTCTGAAGCAGCCACAACAAGCATGGGTAGGACTGGCAGGTTGCTGGACTTTGGGCACCCCTCGACAAACACTCTGAAATACAACTCGCTGTGTCGAAGGTTGACATGGCTTGCCTCTAATGCATGTTGCAATGATGATGCCTACAGAATATTGGATGATGCAATTAAAGCCCTTGAGCCTGCCATAGCAGCGGCCAAGAGAGGAGCCATGCATGTTCAACAAGCTGCACAGCAGAGTGAACCTCCAACAGCAGCCGCTGCGGCAACGGTACCACTAAATGGTGACATGCGACAATACCAAACCTCCGATATGCTGCAAAACCCAGCTCGTGTGCCTAAGAAAGGGCGACCAACTGATAGAGAGAAGAGAAAGAAGACGCTTGTAGAGCAGCGAGATGATGAACAAAAGAAGAAGATGAAAAATCAAGAGAAAAAAGCAACAACGTCAGGCAAGACAACAGCTCCAAAAAGGACTGTTCGCTGCAAGCACTGCAACGAATTAGGACACAACATTCAAACATGTGGCACCCTAAGAGCTGCAATGGAGGCAGCAACTGCACCACAAAAATGCCAATTCTGCTCTGTTGTTGGACATGTAGTTCCACAATGTCAGTACTTGAGAGCTGTGCTTGCAAATGATCAAAGAGTTGGCCAAATGACGCAACTGAACCTGTAGGAAAAAAGATTGACAAAAAAATGGAGGCGACCAAACAGTAGACAATTTTTTTGTTTTATTTTCATCTTGATAAACAATAGACAGTGTTTGGAAAAACAGGGTCTGATTCATGTAGCTTCAGTTATTGTTGATCATATATTTTGTAACTGTACTTATTTCATCTCGTTATACAAAGTTTGATATATACTATTTCCTGCAACGAATGTCATGCTGCATAAAATGTGTTGCAGAAATGATTTACAAATAGAAACCCTGTTTCAGAAATGTGGCTGGAAGTAATGAAGCGAGAAAATAAGGAAGCAAAAATACAGTGTGGTCCCTGTTCATGATCTTGTTGTGTTTTAGTTGCTGCAAAAAAATACAGTGTGTCCCCTGTTCATGATCTTGTTACGGAAAAAATCTTGTTTATGTTGATTTTCATTTTTGCAAGGGCGTGCATATCTTGCAGAGATATATCCATGAGAAAAATTACTAATGTACCAAAATGTTACATAAAAAAACATGTTACACAGACATCATCAGGATCATCCATCAGGAAAAACACATCATCAGGAAACACATCATCAGGATCAGGAAACTACCCGTTTGTATTTGGGATTTTGTCATGTGTACAAATGAGGATCAGGTAACTGCAAACTAGATAATGTACCAGCTAGATAATGTACCACATCTACTAGAGAACTCCGTTGCAAAAACATGTCGCGTACACATGCACTGAAAAAAAAGCCTAAACTACTACTAGCTACGTCTTGTTGCGGTCGACCATCCACTTGAATCTAAGACTTTTTCAGCAACTTCTGGAGCTCCTCCTCCGAGCTGAGTGTGTTTTGCGGGTGTTTGAAAAGCTTTGCTGCGATGTACTTGCGGAAGTTGAGCAACGAAGTTGTGTCCTGATCGTACACATCAACAAAAGAAAAACACATGTTTAGATACTACTAGCAAAAAAAGGGAAAAGCTATTGTGTGCGCAACAGAGATTACGCAACACATGTTTCACACAAAAAATGAGTAGCAAGAAAAGAGGAAAGGCAAAGTCATACTGTGCTGAATGGCTTTAACCCTTTTGCAGTTAAATTCTCCATGTATAGAATAGCAAACAAGCCGCAATCAAATCTGCCAGGGGAAAAAAGTTGGAGAAAAATGAGATCACATATATGAAATAAAAAGTTGCCATAAATAATGTATAATTGCGGAAAACACTACGTTGTTGACTGTTTTGGGTAGCCTGATGGATTGAAGCGCTCAAACTTGTCTAGATCATGCTTCCATGGGTTTCTTTCCCTGACCAGAGTTTTGAAGTTCTCTATCTGCAAAAATGGAGGTTGGTTGCTTTCGAAACATTAATTTGAAAAAAAATCATGGATGGCGAGAAAAGAAGAAAACAAATGCTAACCCATACCAAATTGCAACAAGGCTTCTCGAGGATGCTGACATAGTCAGAGTCTTGACTGTTGGAGTCGAAAACGTTTAACTGTTTATGCATCAAGTTTACAACGACAAGCGCCCAATGATCTTGTTTCACAATGGTGAAGAACAACTGCAAAAATGAATTATACAGGGGTCGGTTGGTGTTGTCATGGGGGACGCTGGCCAATCTGTGGTGGCCTGGTACTGTCATGCATATCGTGGAGTTGCAGAAAAAGCATATGCAACTTCGGAATACTACTGCCCTGGTTTCAATGCAGAAGCAAAAAGTTTTAAAAAAAGTCGCAGCATGTCAAAGGCAGAAGCACATTTTAAACATTTTTAGTTGGAGAATTAGTTGCAGCATTTTTTATTGCATAATTGGTGTTGTTGTAGTTATTTCTGCAACGGTGGTCTAGTTGTTGAAAGTTTCTGCAAGATATGTCATGGTTCTGAAATTAACAAAAAGCCTTACTTGATCAGATTTGGCAATGTCGTTCTTCTCACAGGCCCTTTTGAAATCTTTGTTGCATGAATTTGGATTGAATGAACTTGGGTCCACACTGAGTTTTGTCTGTATACATAAGCAAAAACATCGCAACAAATAGAAAGTGAAAAAGGAGTGTGGCTATCATCTAAAACATACTATGTTGCGTTGAAAATTGTCAAGTGACAACAATATGGAACAAGATGGATAGTTAACTCACAGCAACATGCGGTGAGAATGCAAACTTCCTAGGCTTGCTTGAGTTGTACATGTGCTCAATGTTGAAACTTTCAATATAGAGTGACATCACCTCATTGTTCACATGAGCCTGCTTTTTGAGCCCGTTGCTGAAATGTTTGAATGAAATATCGAAACCACCTATCCTTATGAATGAAGGGCTAATTTGTTACAAGAGAGGACAGAAACTTGGTTAGTAGTTGTGAAACTATTGTTCTGGTTTATTTTATCTCAGCACACAAAAAAGAAAAAATGCATGAAAAGAAACTTACAGTGGCTCGCCTCGAGGTGGGTCCTTTATCTTGTAATTGGTACAACAGTACCTATGGTATATCGCATCATCCATTGCATCAATTTTTTTCTTCTTCATTTTCGGCAACTTTGCTGCGGTTGTTTCGGTAGGTGCAGCTCGCTTAAGTGTAGGATGCTTCTGATCATGGCCTCGCCCGCTGCTGACTTCAACCTGTGCCTCCTCTGTTATATCATCAATACAAGCTTCTGCCCAAAAAAATGAAAAAAGATAGCGGAAAGAAATAGTGAGTAACAGTTTTGAATCATACATGTGCTGAGTTTCAAAAATAAAGAAAAGTGGAGTGACATGTTGCGTAAACAAAAAAATGCAGGAATGACTTATAGAAACCTGCAGGGCCAGTTGATATTGGCGGGATCCTCGCAAGTGGAGTGACATCATAAATAGGACCGGGTGAAGCGGCAGCAGCAAAAAGGTTGTCAAACTTCGGGCTCCCCTCTCGAATCTCCATGAATGACTCAATATCAACAGCAGGTGACCTAGGAGGTGATTCAACTTGTGGCACATCCTAAAACAGCAAAGCATCGGGGCTACCAGGTTCAAACAATCCAAAAGAAGGCCCATCTTCAAGAGTTCCTGGCCTCCTAATCAAATTCCCGCATGGGTAGGATGTGCTGCGAGGCGACATTCGTTCAAATTTGTTTGCTTCGCTGCATATATCTTCTCCCTTTGCATTGCTGAAATCAATTCCAGAGTTGTGCTTACTCTTACTCTTGTGGGGTTGATGGGCAAACTCTCTTTTACCGACTAAAACTTTTGTTTCAACGCTATTTGTGTCATTCAGTTGAGAGGCTTGCTGCACAGTTGAGGCTGTGAACGTGCATTGAGCAGTTGCTGTAGTAACTTGTACCCTGATTTCATGCTGCTTAGGCTGCTGCGGAGATGAAATATTCGCAGTTGCATTGGCAGTTCCTGTAGTACTGTCAAGTTGCTTCTGCTGTTGCGGAGACGAGTCGCTAGCAGTTGCATTGCATGTGGCAGGAGCAGGAGCTGCTGGTACATCAAAAGTGACATCTGGGCATTCATGTTTTGCTTCGTCACTCCTAAATCCAGCTTTCGATGCCTCAGACAACATCAGTCCCATTCGTTTGCGGTAGATGCCCTCCAACAAACTCCCAAAAGAGCTCAATGCACCTTTAAGTTCTGTAGCATGGATATCTTTGTGCTTGTTGAATATAGCACGCATGTGTGGGGGCAGCTGGATTGCATAAAAAACAAAAAACATTAGCTACAAAAGTTTTCATATTTCCCATCAAGCAAAAAAGAAAAAAGAATGCAAGAAAAAGCAGAGAGTTGCAAAAAAGAAAAAAAAATGCAATATGGCTCACCTCTGAATCCTCAAATGTGGGTAGAGGGTGCAGCCAGTCCTCCAAAGAGCCGCAAACATCATCACCACCCCCCATGTTTTTCGGAGGTGGCTCATGCACATTCCGTGCTCTGCCATCAGCTTCGTTTGTATCAATTTCTGTTGGTTGTTCAGCGCCATCAGCATCTCTGTTAACGGGATTCTCTATTGCGGACACACTAGCTATGTTGGGTAACTGGGCAACCTGCTCTATGTATGACAGAAACTTGGTTGTTGCGTAAGGTGTAGTGGAGCTGAACTGCATTCCAGACAAGTAAACATATTGAAAAACACTTGGAATAATATACAAAGTTGCAAGTGCAAAAAAATAAAGACGAAGGTATTGTTTCAACAGTTTCAAAAAAAACAATACTTACAGGGCGCTTCCCGAAACCATCTTACATGGTATCAACTGCAATGACAGCGGTGAAATCCAACTCCTTCACAAAACAAGCCCGTGGCAGAGAATAGTCGATGCTATGATCAACTATGCATCCTCTTGGGATGTCAATGTGGTCCATGTAAATTACCTACAAAAAAAAGAAGAGACGCAGAAGCAACTGTAAAAACCAAAATATGCTCCGGAAAACATAAAAGGGGTAAGTTGCGGGAATGAAGGGAAGTACCGGAAGCATTGGTAGACAACCACCAATATGGAATTTTAGTTTGCCTTCATTCCTCTTATCCTGGTATTTCTTAACTTCCCTCATTGCATCTAACAAAATATGCTCATCCCACTCAAACTCGTGGACAACACTCATGTCTTGCAAACTGTGCAGATATTCAAGAGGCACCATGTTTCCTGTACCAGGAGCTAGGACCAACGAAAGGCAAAGTAGAATCCATGTCCTATCAATGGTATCCTCATCGTCATCATTAGCGTTTGATAAGACAGAAACTGTGGTTGGTATTGGAGCCCTTTCGCCTTCCAAGTAAATTTCACGAAAATCTGCTTTCCCCCTTTTCCCAAATTCGAATGGCCTGCTTCCAGATGGTACATTAAAGATCTTCTTAACCAAATCCCTAGTGAGAGAGATTTTCTTGCGATCAGTTAACCTATGAGACATAAGAAAATCAGCACTTGTTTCGGAAAAATAAAATCAAAAAAATGAAAAGAAGCAAAAAAACAGCAAACACATACTTGAGCAGCCGCTTCTTGGTATCAATCCTCATGACTATGAAATCAACAAGCGCCTCTGGAGGAGGAGGCAAAGGAGAGATATGAAGCAAATCCCCGAAAGAGGACTTGCTTATGACATCCCTCTTTTTCCCTTTGACGGTGTTGGCTATCTCGCGTAGCCGCTTTGCTGACCATCGGGTTATATAGATACCCATGCTGCAAAAACAAAAACATGAGCTACATAGAGCAGGCATAACTGGATTTTCATAAAAAACACTGCCTAATTACCATATCCTCATAAAATTCAGGAAAAATACAAATAAAACATGAAACAAGGTCACCGCAACAAAAGAGCACTACTAAAACAAATGAACACCGCTAGAGAGAAACTGAAATTGAGTTTACATATGAATATATCGACACTATCGTCAATTAACTGAAATAGGCATGTGCAACAGCAACAATTTAGACAAAAAGCACACAGAAGATCTGCACGTAGAATTTCCTGAAACTGGTTTTACACACCACACCCAAATCTCTAGTTCTCTAATCTGCATGTGCAACAGCAATTATTTAGGCAAAAGCACGCAATGGTTTCCTGAAACTGAGTTTACGTCTTATGATATGTCGACACTTTCGTCAGTTAACTGAACTCAGCTAACAGATCAAGATTTTGATGATAAACTTGTCCATTCATTCAAGACTCTGATAAAATTCTAGGTGAAGGCTACAGCAATCAGTAGCCTCCTTACACAAAGACAATAACCAAAATCACCACATTCCTCGACGGAGCACCGGGAAACTGGTCCTGCCGGCTAGCTGCGGTCGGGTTTGCTTCGGCTACGCTCAAACGGAAGGAAGAAATGTTTAGTGGCGTTTCTTCAAAAGAAACGACAGTACTAGAAGAAGGGAGCTTAGCCGAAGAAATGTTCAACCCCTGATCAAGACCCTAGTTACTTTAGTCTAGTACTAGTAATATGATCTACCATGGCTTCAAGCTTATATTATCAGTAAAAGAAAAGAAGCAGTCATCACCATGGAAATGACAGAAAGGTGTCAGGCTTCATTTTCCTATATGCAAAACATGCCTGCGACCGAGCTCCAGGGCATCATCTGTTGAGTAAAATTGTTGATTTCTGCAACAAGATGCAGCATACAACAGGTTCGCTAAAGAAATCTGTAATGCACCGACACCGAGCTTCCTTTTCCTCTGCGGAGCACCGGAAAAACTGGTCCTGCCGGCTAGCTGCAGATGGCGGTGCGGTGCTTGCGCAGGGAGGGGCGACGGGTAGCGTTGCGGGATCCGGGGCAGAACCGCACGCTGCCGGCAGGCGAGTGGCGCTGCGGTGCTTGCGGTGCGTGAGCAACGGGTGGCGCTGCGGGATCCAGAGGAGAACCGCGGGATCTAACGGAGCATGGGGCGGAGGCTGGCACTGCAGGATCCAGGCGAGAGCCGTACCTGCTTGGGTCGTCGACGACCGCCGCCACTCTTGAAGAAGTCGTCGTCGCCGACTTCGCGCCGTCGTCCTCCCAGATCCAGTCGCCGTCGACTCCCCAATCCCTCCAGCTGTGGTCAACTGCTTCAGCTGTAGGAACAAACGGGACGCAGAGTTTCCCTTTGCTTCAGCTGCAGGAACGAACGGACTGAAACTGATGGCAAGTTTCAGGAAAACGGTCACCACTCGGTCACGGACCCGCCGGCTGCGGGAATAATTTGAGCTGTTAGATCAGAAAAGGATCTACGGACCAAGAGGCGGCGGACGACAAACGTTGATCCGTCGGTGGGACGACAGCGTTTTCCTAAAACTTAGGTGTTATTGTATTGTTTATCCATCGCTATAAATTGTATCTACAAAACGTGTACAACTATCATCTTGTCAGATTCACAGTGGAACCCCATCATTATCGAGTGCTTAATTCATACCAGCAATTTAGATTGCAATTCATCATTATTCTTGTCGGTTCTTCGGTTGTTTGCAGGAACTCGAACCTCGTGTTTAGGTTGATCGTGCCTACGACAGGGTCAATGATCATCGGAAATTGGTTTAGCGATTGGTAAGGCGTAACGTCGGCCACGATATAGTCGGATCGTCAAAGTCAAAATCCACCAAATCGATAGTTATCTCCACTCTCATCGAAAGATCGGGCAACGCCTACATCAAGTGATATCAGTTTTCAGGTTCATCGGTGAGAGATTTACAGTTTTCATAGATTAGTTATTTTTCTGTCCTATAAATCCACGAAAAAGCCAAAAATAAAATAGATTAGTTCATCCGTTGTGCCTATCTTTTTCTCGCCTTTAGCATTTTTTGCATTAGTATTTGCTTTGTTGAATTTTTGGTTGCAATAATCCTCGGTTTAGTGCTGGTTTCGATTTGTTTGGAAAAAATAATCTACTAGATCAATCCTATTTTGTCCACCATAGTTTCCTCCGTTGCCCTCGTCCGTAAAAAAAAAAGACAGCGAAAGAGATTGCAATCAATTGTTTCCAAAGAAAAACTTGATCCCGGATACCTATCTTTTCGTTGCTACTATTTTTTATATGGAGCTGCTTAGCGTTGCTGATTCCCACGCGTACAGCAAATCAGCAATTTTCCATCCACTTCAGCGGTCGCATGTGTACCCCACATTCTCTCATCCAATTTTATTTTTTGAGCTGACGCGTGCACAGATTTCAATCGCTAGCGACCAGGCATCCTGTTTTCATCAGGACACGTTTTATCTATCTTTATTTGGTGCCATCGTTCCCACTAGTAGCACACGTTCCATCAACCTATAGCACGCGTCCCTCATTACTACTAATAGCACACGTTCCATCAACTGCTAGCATACGTCCCTCATTGCCACTAGTATAGCACACGTTCCATCAACTTGTCCTTTGCAGTTCGATTTTTTACAGCTAAAGTAGCACCCAAGTTACTTCTTGCTTGTTATCGGCTTTGCAACAAAATAAGGGAGAGACAAAAAAAAAGTAGAAAAAATAGTAAAAAAAAGATAAAAAGAGAAGGAAAAAAAAGCTAAAAAAAGACAAGGAGAAAAAGAAAGGAAATAGAAGAGATTTTTTTTTTCAAAGTGTTGGCCGGTTCACATCTTTTGGAATATCTCCTCCTAGTGAGAATTTTTCTTTTGTGCATATTCATGGTGCTGCACATCTTCTGTTCTTTGCTGTCATACACTGCGTTTATACCTCACTTATATCTTGCTACTTGGAGCTATCATAATTTCATCTGTTTCCACTTCATTGATTCACTGTCTGAGCTTCGATTATTTTATCTCTTACTAGTCGAGGGCCAACACTAATTAGGAGTTTGAATAATTATTCATTTTGCATTACTTTTTGGTTGATTGTGCACATATTGTGAGTTGAGAAAACTTTCATCGAGCTCCACTTCCTATATTGTACCTTGTCCGGTCACTTGGTAATCGCTATATCAATCTTTTGATAACTTTTGACATCGCCAACGGCCGACAACCACTGCAGTACGGTAAGAACTGGTAAGATCTTGGTAATTGCTAGACTGTCGAGAGAGAGAAAAATCCGTCACATCCTCAGTAGTACTGTAGGAACACTATATTTTTATTTTGTTCTTGTTCGGTACTAATCATGGCAGGTTCTAGAGTGACCAATAGTTGGGGCTGCATCTATTATCGGGGATGATTTGCCATATACCGATGTGAGTCATGATGTCCCGCGACAGACGGTACGACGATCATCACAAGATATATATCAAGGTCGAAGCGCACATGATCAGGTTATCTCTTTGCCACAATTTGAGGGTAGATATAAACCGGATTTGTATATTGATTGGGAGATGGAGGTAGAGCAAACCCATGATTTTTCCGAGCATAAGAACATAAATGACGTGACTAAATGTTTTGTCGGGTTTGCTTTAGTTTGGTGGAGAACTTATTGTCGGGAAAACATTGATAATAGACCTACTATTTGTAAATCTTTAAAACTTGTTATACGCAATCAATTTGTTCCTTCATATCATGCTCGTGAATTTCTTTGAAAATTGCAAAACTTAGCACAAGGCAATAAAACTGTTGATGAATACTATGATAGTTTGTGTACTGCTTTGCTTTGTCTTGGATTAGAAGAATGTGAAGAAGCTACCATGAATAGATTTTTAATGGGATTAAACCGTGATATTTATGATATACTCATGCACAAAGAATAGTATTCCTTAAATGATTTGTTTTATCTTGCTTGTCAAGTTGAACAAAAAATTAATAGTCGTGCACATCAAACAAGCAAACATGCGTTTCCATTTTGTGCACGAAGTTGTGTCCCACTTGCTTTTTCTTGTGCCAAACATACTACGGTTGTTCCACCTGTTTCTTTGGGATTTGTACCACTTCCGTCTTGTGACATGATGCCATCAACCATGCCTACATATTCTGAGTCAACCATCAAAGGTACTAAGGAAGGTAATGAATCTCCCCTTCCACATGAGATTGTTCCATGTCATGTCGTATTAAAAGCTTCATGTGTTAAGTGCGATGAAATGCCATCTATTTTAATTACGCCAGTTTTTATGGATAATTGTTTGGATAAATCATGTTTACAGCCAACAGAAATACCTATTTTTTGCGTGGACCACCTGCTAAAATTGCTCCTCTCATTGATTTGTGTGCACCTCATGAATTAATGGCTACCGATATTAACACATGTGACTTGATTGTTCAATCCGGTTTGGATCACATCCAATTGATTAAACACATGTTTGAGTTGCCTAAAAAGTGTTTATGCTCCAAAATTTACTTTTAACTTGATTGAAGAGAAATGCATAGACAATGAATTTTTAGTGCACAGAATTTGCATCACATGTGATGATCTTACTAGGTTGAAAGAGAATATTAATATGACAATGCTTGATGATTTTAATATGACCCCAACAACGTTGTTGATTACATTTTGAATAGCATGTCGCATGATTGCTTATCTACACGTGCTAATACGTACATTCCTATTATGTGTCTACCTATATTGGGATGGTTTAATCGTGAGCCTTACAAATCAGGTTATATGAATATATGCTTTATTTATGATGATAATTCTTTCGATTTTCATCTCATAAGACATGGTTATTACTCATGTAACAAGACATTAACAGTGCAATAATGGAGAGTAATTGAAATGGATGACTTGTACATTTACAATGTACTAGTTGAATGCCCGGACGTTGCCACGGGATAAAAAAATATTACTACAAGAATATTAGAATGTAAAGTGTGTGCAACAACTTAGTATTTGAATACCCGTGCGTTGCCATGAAATAATATATATATCTATTGTAGAAGGTCATATGTCTGCACCCACATGTTTCTTTCTGCAAGCAACATATCTCCAACATCCCGTGCTCTTCAAGGAGAGAAGTTCCTCTTCCTCCTTCCTTCATTTCCATGCCAAGAAGATCTTTGTTGCTTCATTATAGTTTTAGAGTAATTTAGTTGTGAATAAAACTTCTACACTCCAAAGCCATGTGCACATGTTATACCACGGAGATTGTAGTATGATGTCCTCTTTACCGACCCCTGCACTCTTTTGGATACATAAATGTTGTGTTGGGCCTTTGTCTTCGGTGTCAACCTACTTAACATCTTTTTGTAGTCGTCCGAGTCCACATCGATCCACCATTGTACCAAGGTTTTCATATACTTTGACTAATCTCCTCTATTGCCGTTTCTCGAATACTTCAGGAAATCTCCAATGCCACCTCTGCTCCTCCTATACTTCAGCAAATCACCAACACCACATCCATTGTCCTTTTCACCAATCATGTACTATGTCTAGCTTCTAGACATTCCCATTTTAAGCTCGCTCGCCACACAGAGCAAAGATTTTAGGCAAATCAGCCGATTATTGGAAAGGGATATTATTGAAAACCTTCAATCTCTTATCAAATATGAGCTTTGTTGCTAATTTTAGGGTACAAGTTTGGTCTAGCTGATTGTCATAATATAAAGAGTATCTGAACAATCATAATTGGTAGTTTTCGATAGGCAAGCCAACCAAGTTCGTTGTGCATACTACAAACATTTGCTACCGGAGCAAATTTGAGTCTGGATAATCCAAAAATGTATGTAAAATAAATAACAAATATGCATGGTCTCCCTTAAAAGGACTTAGCACACATTCAAAACATTATGAAAAATTACAAAAAGATATGTATGCATGTTCTCTTCAAGAATTCGTCAACAAATGTCATGCACAAACAATGAACTGAATCTGAACCACATACATATATGATAACTTTCTTCTCTTCTTGCTCTGCTTCAATTCTAACAAGTCTCCTCTTTTTTCCAACTTTGGCATACACCACTTCATGTCAGGTGGGGGCATCTATATATGCTTACATTGTCCGTGTGAAAGAGGTGGATTATTAGATAATATGCAAAATAATCTACAATCAGAACAGAAAAAGCAAACGCTTGCCAAGATTATCATTTCTCTGAATGTTCTCCAATCTAATACAACTATCATTTCTCTGAATGTTCTCCAATCTAATACGACACAGAGAAAATACCATAGAATAGAATGATCAATATGCTTGTAACAAGAGTACCCGCTATCCTTAAATCATACTTCTAAAGATAGGAAAATAACCTCAACCTCAAGCATGATGGTTTGCTTAGAAAAAGCTATATCAACCTTAATGGTCAATACTAATCCCAGCAGTATGATGTTTCAACGAATGGATGGAGATGCAGTTTCCCTCCTCGCTACTGGCCAAATCCGAACAGCCTGCTGTTCTTGCAAAAAGGTCAGCCAAAACTTGAATTGCTGAAACTGAGATGGAAAGCTGCATATCTAGTTATTCGAAGAACATATGAACCTAACTTAGCTTCAAATTTCTCACAAATTAAGCATACCTTGTTCTACAGGCTACATACTAATATACAGAAGCTAAATACATTACGCGAGCCTTTGAGTCGACTGACCAAAAAAGCGGAGGCGTGTCGCTGCAGCCAGGTAGTTCCACCAGCTCGACGTCCTCATCATTGTTGTCCTCCTCTTCGTAGAATTCTTCAATGAATATGGCATCATCGGTGTCGCCGCTAGGAGAGTGGTGGTACCAAAGGAAAGGAGCGGAGGCGTGTCGCTGCAGCCAGGTAGTTCCACTGCTTGCTTTGCATGAAAAAAAACAAATGGGAACATATTTAGATTTCAGAATACAATAAGTTTGAGGCTCGTATTAAAAAGTAACTCGTATGCCCTTCGTTTGCTCTTGTTGGAGAACGTTTCAAGGGATTTATGAAGAACTTTATCGTTTCCAAAAAAAATGTGGTTATTTTGGAAAGCAAAATATCAAATTACTGTTGAAAAAATACAAATAGATTACATGTTTACACTTAGTTTATCCATGGATCAGATTAAAACTCTAGTAAAAATAACAACACACATTCATCTATGAACAGATTAAGAGAATTAAAACATGATAAAAAATTGTATCACCCCATGAACTATCCCACGCTTTGTATCTTTGCAAATCTCCACCAACTCTTTCCTTTTTGAGTGCATAGCGTCTCCTGTTCACAAAAGGGTGCATCAAGAAGTGATTGATCAGACAAATAATTGATGGCACGTGTTAAATATTCTACACGGATTAAGTCCGAAATAGTGGACGGCTACAAAATAAAGATTTTGCACAGTATCCAAGTATAGTGTTGAGAGTCTGGACCAACCATTTTTCCTCTATGCTGAAACGACTGCAAGAAGCAAAACAAAATGAGGGCTTCTTCTTTCCCCTCAAGCTCTTGCATGATTAGACAACCATTGATGCTATGGTTTCCATGATAGTTTCACCACAAAACCATGGAGACGCTACAGATTTCAAGCAAGACACACACCAAGAAATTGCACATGCCTTCATTTGTCCTTGCTCTTGTGCTGCTCATCTCCTTGGACTCTCTCACCATCTCCTGCACGGAGCAGGAGAGGGGCTCCCTTCTCCAGTTTCTCGTCGGGCTCTCGCAAAACGGTGGACTCGCTGCTTCATGGGAGAACGGCACGGATTGCTGCAAGTGGGAAGGGATCACCTGCAGGCAAGATAGGACGGTCACACATGTCTTGCTGCCTTTTAAGGGACTCGAGGGGAACATCTCATGGTCCCTTGGGATCCTCGATGCACTGCAGCACCTTGATCTCTCTCACAACTCGCTCTCCAGCGGTCTGCCGTCGGAATTGGTGTCGTCCAGCAGCATCACAATCCTTGATGTCAGCTTTAACCAGCTCAATGGAACACTCCACGAGTTGCCCTCTTCGGCCCTGCCCCGGCCTTTCCAGGTACTGAACATCTTAACAATTTATTTACAGGACACTTTCCATCCATCACAATGGAGAATTTGGTCACACTCAATGCTAGCAATAACAACTTTAGTGGGCAGATACAAACTCAACTATGTAGTACCTCACCACCCCTCACTGTGTTTGAACTGTGTTTCAATGAATTCAGTGGAAGCATCCCCCAAGTCTTGGTAATTGCTCCAGGCTAAGAGAGCTCGGGGCTGGATACAACCACCTCACTTGAGTAATCCCAAATGAACTCTTCAATGCAAAATCATTGGAGTACCTGCCATTGCCTAACAATGATTTACATGGAGCTATAGATGGTACAAACATAACCAACCTCAAAAATCTTGTAACCCTTGATCTTGGACGAAACAACTTCAGCGGCAGGATTCCAGTTTTGTAGGACATCTCAAGAAATTGGAGGAGCTCCGTTTGAACAACAACATGTCACGGGAGCTACCATCTGCTGTGAGCAACTGTACAAATCTGATAAAAATTGACCTCAAGAGCAATAATTTCAGTGGAGAAGTTACAAAGGTGAATTTCTCCAACCTGCCAAATCAATCTAATAGTAGAGATGTGTGATCAGGTGGTCCTAAGGAGT
This sequence comes from Hordeum vulgare subsp. vulgare, assembly GCF_904849725.1. Taxonomy (NCBI): domain Eukaryota; kingdom Viridiplantae; phylum Streptophyta; class Magnoliopsida; order Poales; family Poaceae; genus Hordeum; species Hordeum vulgare. The sequence goes on from NC_058522.1 coordinate 469,256,201, forward strand.
AACAAAATTTGGTACATGCATAATAAAGCTAGGCATTTCCATGCCATGATATAGGATCATGATTATTAATATACGTCAAGGTGCAAGTGCAGATGACCAGACCCTAATTGAGCTTCAGCAAATGTGGGCCTGTTTCTGTGATGGGATCAAGGAGTTTAGATCACAGATCAAGACAGTTAGACGGCTGAGATCCAGGAAGACCTGGAGACCATCTTATTTTTCGGGAATGGTGTAAAGGCCAAGCATCCTTTTGCATGTACCCCGGATAGCAAGTCCAATTCTTGGACACTGTACAAAAGGGACAAGAGTTCTCAAAGGGATGTGTCAGAAGAAGAAAAAACTTTGCTTTTTTAATGAAAACTAAAAATAAACACAGAGCCATTATTAAGGTAAAGGGAAACACCGAGAAATGGACAGAACCTCTTTGTATTTTCTTTGTGGTGTACATCAACTTTAGGATGAAATGAAGCTTGATATGTTCATATGGAAAAATGTCAGGGCAGCTACCATCTGCTGTGAGCAACTGTACAAATCTGATAAAAAATGACCTCAAGAGCAATAATTTCACTGGAAAACTTACAAAGGTGAATTTCTCCAACCTGCCAAATCAATCTAATACGATTACCTTCTTCGCAATATGCATAACACGAGTGGCATGGACGATTAGAAGCATCTACTCCGTACATGCCATGTCGAAGGGTTGGCACAGGTCACGAACCGCCGCTTGCTCCTCACGGAACGCAGCCCAAGCCTGATGTACGACCACCGTCGTTGTCCAGGAACAAGCATCCAGCTCAGCATTTTGCCGAATAGCCTGGGAGCATCGCTGCCGAGGCAGCCGCTGCTGCATCGCGGGGACAGATATCGGCGCACGCGTGCGGGATGGAATGAGCGTGAAGCGATGATGCGGCATGAGTACGGTGGCACGAGCAGAGAAGGAGCGACGGGGCGGCCGGCAGGACTAACAACACCACTCCACACTGTATAAGTACTCCACACATACAGAAATGCTCTAAGCACTTGTTTCTTTGAAATCAATACTCACACTTTCAGAGACAAAAATGAAAGTTACAGTGAACCGAGCATAAGTAGAATAAAGGACCACTTTGCTTCCACTCAACATGTATGAGTAGTTAAAATGGTCATGTCCAGTTTGCATTTAGTACTTATTCTAATTGCTATAGAATCATGTATGAGTAGTTAAAATGATCATGTATGAGTAGTTGAAAAGATCATGTAAGGAGTATATGGATGTTCCTTACTGTAAACAAATTATGTCATCCTGGATGCTCCTTATTGTGAATAAATTCAGTCATCCAAAATGTTCAGACTTATCTAACATTTGCAGTCTAAGCAAGCAAGAAATAAATGTGTAGTTGTTCAAGTTTCTAGTTTCATATATTTTAACTAAATTGCAGTAGTAGATGAATGTCACTGTATGAGCAGCAATCTTCCCAACAAAGAAGAAGTCATACAGCAAGTGGAGTTTGCTCCGAAATGACACTTTCTGCACTTCCTATATTATAAAAAAAATCATATTCCGAATCTTGGAGATTATATTTAATCTCGACTCTCTTACTATTAAAAAACGCCTTGCAGCCCATCTTATGCATCGGACTCAAAATATCTTGACTTTGTACATCACTTTAGAAGGGACCAATGTTCTTACCAAGAGCAACTGAATAGACAAAAGCTAATCACTAGTGGGGCAGGGCCTATAGCCCCGGCCCGTAAGGGGCTTTAGTCCCGGTTCAGCAACCGGGACTAAAGGCCTAACCTTTTCGTCCCGGCCCTCTTACACGCCGGGACTAAAGGTGCTCCACGTGGACGCCTCGTAGCGCCCCAGGGGCAGGCCCTTTAGTCCCGGTTCGTTACACGGTCCGGGACTAAAGATTTTCAGATTTTGCTGGCTTTTGTTTTTTTTTTGAATGAAATTATTTTTGGGTTTTAGGGTTTTAGAGTTTAGGTGTTCGGGAGATTAACGTGATGCCTCGTTTTGTGTTCGGGAATTAGTTTTCGTATAATTTAAATAGAAATAATTATGCATATATATATATATATATAAGATTAACTTATCTTACAAGCGATCATATATATACAATTATATACAGATCTGAATTATCGGGACTAGAGCCCGTCTATTCGATTACATGGACGAAGATCAGTAATGGCCCCTAGCTACACTAAATCGTCCTTTGTCATCTATAGCTTCCGTCCTCAGAAATCCCGCAAGCTCCTCTACAACAGCAATCGCGCGTTGCTCTGGTAGGACCTTCGTCCTCATGGCGTGTGCTATATAAGAAGAGGAGATGAATATGAATATCAATCATGCTAACAAAGAATGACGGGTAAAAATAAAGGTGTGAATGTTCATTGCTTACGTCGAATCTGTGCTCCTTGAACTCAGAGGTAAACGTGCGAATGGTCTCGCAAACATAGTATCCGCATAGATGCGTTCCCCGTGGCTGCTGGTCGCACTTTATTACGAGAACGGAATATATATAATCAAAATAATAATCTAGCATCATAAATGTATTGAAAATTAATAGAAGTATATCATACTACTACTTACCTGAGCCGCTCTAAAGGTCAGCTTCTCAGGAAAGTTACCGGGAGTCACGCACTTGAACCGATTCCAAACCCTGCCCGACAAGGATAATGATTTGCTAAGTTTTTCATTAATTGATATATCAGAAAATCATCGAAAGAGACCGATAGAGCGCAAGAATAATTAAAATTACCCTTGGAGCATGTCCTGCAGACTTTGGAACTGTTCCAAGGGTCTCGATAATGGGTCGAAGGCATCAACTCTTCCCTTATCAATTTGAATGTCCAAGAGAATCCAATGGAAGCTGCACATGTATATATATATGTGTGTGTGTGTGTGTGTGTGTGTGTGAGTAACTTATCAGTTACACTTATAAGTGAATGGACACAACAGAGTAAAGACCCTGACCTGAAGTTGTATGGAAACAGTATGTAGTCACAGAAATTTTGATCTCTTAGAAACCTTAGAAGGTTTTCCTCCGTCTCCTTGGGATAATTAGTTAGCGTCGCTATATGTATTTTATCTGGATCAGTAAACCAATATTTATGATGCTCTTACTTTTATACTCCAGACTCTTCATTCTGCATAATAGAGTACAAGTTATATATAGACAATGAATTGAAATAACTAAACAAGTTATATGTAGACAACGAATTGAAAAACTTACACACAATAGCAACTCATAATCGATTTGTCGAGGGCGTCGCCATTGTACATCTAGAAGAGTTCATCAAAGTCGATATGGATTTCTTCGGAGCGGCCGTAGTACTCCTGTGGGACACTCAGCACGATCATCCTTCTCCCATTCTTTGATTCACTTAAGTACCATTTATGCAAGTAACGCATATTTGTTGGGAGATCATCTTTGCTGACCAAAGGCTCTCCCATGACAAACTATGGCTTAGGGGCTACCACAGCCTTGGGTATCCTCTCGTCTTGGGAAGCCAGCAAATTTTCAACCAAGATACCACATTCATCCGCCAACTCCTTTGCTTTTTCAAAAGCTTGCCCCTGCACCGGAGGGGGAACATTCTCGGTTAACACCTTGAGGGGTGGGATCGACTGTTTGGCCTGTTGTACAAGCTGAGGAACGTCTGATTTTTTCTTGCTTGTAGTTGAACTTGATTTGCTCCCACTTGCACTTGCATGTGACCTGCTCTTTTTCACTTCCTTCTGCATTGTGCGTGTATAGTCATCAGGCTTATAGTGTAAGTCATACTGTGATGGAGTGGTTATGAAGTCTTTTGCCCATGCTATGTTCTTCTCGGTGTATTTCGGGCGGGGCTCGGGTTCCTTCCTTTTCATCTGCGAGTCATGTTGTTCCTTTTCTATCCTGGCGTTTTCCTCGGGGGTACGATCATAAGGTCTCATAGGAAGATTAGCATGAGGTATCTTTGGGAGGGGCGACAGTTTGCGCTTTGGGGAGCTCCGTCCCTTAGAAATCGTCGACAAAGCATTCTTGCTGGCACGCTTCCGCTTAGTATCATGTGCGGGCGGCGGCGGAGACGGATGACCCAAGTCCGGCGGCGGTGATCGAGATGGACTCGTGTTGTGCTGGCCGACGTCATGTGGAGGCCTTGGAGGTAATGGAGGTGTAGGTGACCTGCGACGACTCGAAGGCGGTGTTGTCCTTGGGGCCGAGCCTGGAAGCTTGATGTAGTTCTTGTCCCATAGGATGACTCCACCCAGTACTTCTCCGAGTGTCCTCTCATCTTTGGGTCCAGCTATGTCGAGCTCCATATCATTAAACCCCGTCATGATTTCATCCACCCCGACTTTAGCAAAGCCAGCTGGAATCTCACGGCCATGCCAGCGTGCATCAGGGCCAGAAGGTAAAGCTTGTCCGACGGCCACCTTCATGGATATGTTCTTGAATTTCTGATAGAGTTCACATGATGTTGACTCCTTGATTCCATCCACGGGGTAGCCGGGACCACCCTCTATCATTCTTCCTTCATCGTCGGGCGGGGCCTCAGATTCAGCCACGCTGCTTTTCCGCTTAGATGGGGCGCCGGTAATATCAACTGCAGGATCTTCCTGGCGCGGTACTCCTCTAAGCTCATCAATCTGCTTCTGTTGCTCGTTAATCCTGGCAAGCAACTGGTTGAACTTGTCATTCTCCTCATCCTGCTGCCGCTTCTTTGCTCTCTCTCGGCTTCTGTAAGTGTCTTGGTCTCTGGCAAACCGAAGCCACCACGGGTAAGAAGGACCGAAGCCTCGCGTTCGTCCTCCATGTTCGTCATTGCCGAGGACCAGTGTGAGCAAATCTTTCTCTCTATCTGCAGTGAACTTTCTTCTTCCCTCCTTAATTTCTTTCACTATCCTTTTCCAATTCTCCCTGGGTATCCTAAGATTGTCATTGCAGATAAGGTCCCCTGTTGTTTCGTCGTACGACCCATCATGCGCAAGGAACCAATTTCTTGCTCTCAATTCCCACTCATCACGGAGTGGTTCAGGTACGGCGCCTTTATCTATCAGATCTTGCTCTTTATTATCCCACTTTGGGATGGCAGTCTCATAGCCCCCTGGCCCCAGCTTGTGGTGATATTTCTTCTTGTCGGCATTTATCTTGTTCTTTTCTGATAATGCCTGGGCATCTTATGACTCCTTGTACTCTTGAAATGCCTTCCAGTGATTCGCCTGCTTGGCTAGATACCCCTCGAATACTGACACTTTATGTGTCTTCAGATAGTTTTTCCATAGCTTCTTCTTCTAGCTACGAAACAGTTCGGCCATCTTCTTCAGAGTCCACTGCTTGACTTTGGCCCTCAGTTTGTCTGCGGCGTCTTCATTCTCACATTCTGGCAGGTTGAAATGTGACATGAGATCATTCCAAAGATTATCTTTGTACCTTTCGGCGACATAGTCACTATCGGCTGCCCCTTTGCGCTTGTTCCACTCCCGAACGCTGATCGGGACGTGATCCCTAATGAGAACTCCGCATTGCTTCTTGAATGTGTCAGCAACATTCTTAGGAAGCTTGGGTTCGCCCGTAGGAAATATCACCTCAAATGTGTAATGCGTCCGTGCATCCAACTTTCTAGTCGGGCCTCGTTTCGTAGTTTTGCTCGATGTGGAGGCCTAAGAGGGAGAAACATTCGTCAAATGAATGTATATGTATACAATATAGAGCTATCTCCAATATTTTTCACATATTACAAGTGATTGTCGAACTTCATATGTATACCTCGCCGGACTTCTCCTCTTCACCGGCTTCTCCATCAGTGGAGCTATCACCTTCTCCATCATTGGACCTATCTCCTGCCGCACCGGCTTCATCTTCGTGTCGCTCGACCTCCATTCCAACGTCCTGGTTTAGATATGACGACGGAGATTCAGCTGGTTCAACGTCGGGGCCGTCTTTGATTATATCTTCCAGAAGTTCTTCCTCTTCGAGGTTCATGATATGTGGATCCATAGTTCTGCAAAAAACCAGATTCTCTTAACCTTTGTACCAAAAACCAAAGTAGGAGTACTTTTCCAATTTGAGACTCCTAGATTTCTGCATAGTATTCAAAGTAGGAGTACTTTTCCAATTTGAGCATTTAATAAGCAAAACCAAATCATAAAATAAAGTAGTATTCAAATTTGCACGCATTCAATTATAAGCTAATACATCATCACATTTGTCCGTACATCGTCGAATATTATCATTAATACTCCTCGAATACTATCATACATATAGCATCACTAATACATCTAGAACCGTAGCGCCCGACGGTATCGGCGCGGGCGGTGGACACCCAAAGAGAAGGAACCATCACAGGATCATAGCTCCAGTGAGATCCCCGAAGAACCTGCCAGGTATGCTCGAACCTGCCCTCCAACGCAACCATGTAGCGACGGACGTGCTCATCCTCCTCGCTGACACGGTGACGTACCACCTCCGCGGTGTCCGGAAGCCTCAGCACCCTCACTGGCCCACGCGACCGCCACCAAACAAGGATCGGGTCAACGACGGGCTGTCTCCTCACCAACCTACGCCCCCCGGAAGGTAGCACCTCCCAATACCAGCCGGGCGGAGCCCAGTCCCGGACAGGGCCCCTCTGATCAAGCAGGTGTCCTTCGCCGAGTCGACGACGAGGATGCGGGATAGGCATCGTAAAATGAACTAAAAAAATAAACTAGTTCTATTAATTTTCTTGCTAAAAATAAACTATTAACACTTAAGCATATACAATAGCAAAATTAAACTATTAACACTTATTTTCATTTTTCTTCTCCTCCACTTCTTTTCTTCTCTTCTCCTCCTCTTCTTTTCTTCTTTTCTTATACACTATACACTATATACACTATAGCAAAATTCCTCCTCTCCTTATACACTATACACTATATACACTATACACTTAAGCATATACACTATACAATATACACTTTTTCTTCTTTTCTTCTCCTCCTCTTCTTATTTTCATTTTCCTAATCTTAATTTCTTATTTTTGTTCATATTTCTTCTTCTTGTAACCCTAACCTAATTCTAAATATTACTAACCCTGATAATCTAGCACAAACCTAATAACAATAGGAATTAAATGACAAAAAAATCTTTTCTTTCTCTTCTTTTCTTCTTCTTTTTCTTATTTTCTTCTCCTTTTTCTTCCTTTCTTCTCCTTTTTCTTCTTCTCTTCTCCTTTTTCATCTTTTCTTCTATACTGGCCGGAGTGTTGGGGAGGAGGGGGCGGGGGGCTTACTGGCCGGAGTGTTGGCGAGGAGGACGGCGCGGAGGTGGCGCGACGGCGAGGAGCACGACGCGACGGCTAGGAGGACGGCGCGACGGCGAGGAGGACGGCAAGGAGGACGGCGCGACGGCGAGGAGGATGGTGCGGCGGCGAGGAGGACGGCGAGGAGGATGGTGCGGCGGCGAGGAGGACGGCGAGGAGGACAGCGAGGAGGACGGCAAGACGGCGAGAAGGACGGCGCGACGGCGAGGAGGACGGCCGACGGTCAGCAGGACGGCGGGCAGCCTAACGACGTCGGTTACGTTCGTCGTTGTGCCGCGCCGGGCAGGAGAACAAGAGGAAGAAGAAGAGTAATGGACGAATTGGGTTGGAAATTTTCGAAGTCCCGCTTATATAGGTGGATCTATAGTCCCGGTACGTGGCTCGGGCCGGGACTAAAGACCCCCTTTAGTCCCGGGTGGAGCCACGAACCGGGACTAAAGGCCTCTTTTCGGGCACACGAGGAGGCGGGAAGGAGGGGGCCTTTAGTCCCGGTGCGTGGCTCCAACCGGGACTAAAGGGGGTCTTTAGTCCCGGGGCGTGGCGCCACCCGGGACTAAAGCCCCTCCTCGGCTGCACGATAAGTTTAGTCCCACCTCGCCCAGCGAGGGGGACTAACACTTGTTTATAAACCCCGTCGCAGCTTGTCCATCGAGCTCCTCTCTAAAGCAGGCTTACGGGCCTAAATTTACTGAAAATTGAAACTATATTCGAAATTGTGGATAAAATTCGATCTGAATTCAAAGTGAATTTAGGTCGAATTTTGTCCATGATTTCTCATATAGTTTCAATTTTTTTCTATTTTCAAAATTAATTATTTTGACTATCCAAACTATTAACTTATTTTGTTATTTTCAATTAAAAACTATGTTTATTAAAAATTCTTTTTGCATATTTGAGAATTTGACAAAACTATGATAATGAAAAGTGTTTGAAATTGAATAAATAATTCAAAACTATTTTCTATTTTCAAAATTAATAATTTTGACTATCCAAACTATTAACTTATTTTGTTATTTTTAATTAAAAACTATGTTTATTAATTTTTTTTTTTGCATATTTGAGAATTTGACAAAACTATGATAATGAAAAGTGTTTCAAATTGAATAAATAATTCAAAACTATTTTCTATTTTCATAATTAATAATTTTGACTATCCAAACTATTATCTATTTTGTTATTTTCAATTAAAAACTATGTTTATTAAAAATTCTTTTTGCATATTTGAGAATTTGAGAAAACTATGATAATGAAAAGTGTTTCAAATTGAATAAATAATTCAAAACTATTTTCTATTTTCATAATTAATAATTTTGACTATCCAAACTATTATCTATTTTGTTATTTTCAATTAAAAACTATGTTTATTAAAAATTCTTTTTGCATGTTTGAGAATTTGACAAAACTATGATAATGAAAAGTGTTTCAAATTGAATAAATAATGCAAAACTATTTTTTATTTTCATAATTAATAATTTTGACTATCCAAACTATTATCTATTTTGTTATTCTGACTTCATTTGGTATATTTCATGCATTTACTTATTTTTTTTGAGCTAGTTGACCCTGAAATTGAAAAGCACTACAAATGAACTCTGAAAATGATGAAAGTTGGCATGCTATCATCATTTCACCCACATAGCATGTGTTAAAAAGTTGAGAGGGCTACGACAAAAACTGGATGCACTTCGTGTACAAAACTGACAATCTCTCTCGAAGTAGCACGGTTTCGAACGAGAACTCATCTCTTACAAAGGGATTTCATTTTTTTAACTTATTTGAACTCCATACTTTTTGTGTGTTCAAAATGCACCATTCGAAGGCACATCACAAAATTTCAACAATTTCTGACTTCATTTGGTATATTTCGTGCATTTACTTATTTTTTTTGAGCTAGTTGACCCTGAAAACGAAAAGCACTACAAATGAACTCTGAAAATGTTGAAAGTTGGCATGCTATCATCATTTCACCCACATAGCATGTGTTAAAAAGTTGAGAGGGATACGACAAAAACTGGATGCACTTCGTGTACAAAACTGACAATCTCTCTCGAAATCGCAGGGTTTCGAACGAGAACTCATCTCTTACAAAGGGATTTCATTTTTTTAACTTATTTGAACTCCATACTTTTTGTGTGTTCAAAATGCACCATTAAAAGGCACATCACAAAATTTCAACAATTTCTGACTTCATTTGGTATATTTCGTGCATTTACTTATTTTTTTTGAGCTAGTTGACCCTGAAATTGAAAAGCACTACAAATGAACTCTGAAAATGTTGAAAGTTGGCATGCTATCATCATTTCACCCACATAGCATGTGTTAAAAAGTTGAGAGGGCTACGACAAAAACTGGATGCACTTCGTGTACAAAACTGACAATCTCTCTCGAAGTAGCAGGGTTTCGAACGAGAACTCATCTCTTACAAAGGGATTTCATTTTTTTAACTTATTTGAACTCCATACTTTTTGTGTGTTCAAAATGCACCATTCAAAGGCACATCACAAAGGGATTTCTTCTTCTCTCATATATGGTGGACATTAGCTCACCTGATTTTTCAACCGTCGATGATGGTCGCTACTCCTACTTCCCCTAGTGCATAACCAATATCTAGCACAAGGAGAAGAAGGAGAAGTGATTGTTTTAATCAAAAACAGATCTGTCACAAAAGGGATTTCATTTTTTGAACTTATTTGAACTGAAGACTTTTTGTATATATATGTGGTCGAAATGCATGATACCATGAAGTTAGAAAGGGCTAAACCATTCAAAAGCAGCAAATGAAGTTAGAAAGGGCTAAACTATTCAAATTTGGAAACTATAATGGCACAAACAGAAACTAGACGTATATAAATTGGTCCAAGAAGTACATGATACTAGTCCAAACAGTACATAATAATAGCTATAATAGATATATATACAAGTGTTCGACGTTAAGAACACTACTCGTCTGAATCATCTGAATCAGAATGTCCACCTTCCTCGAGGTGACGCTGGCCATAGTGGACGACTCGAATCTTGCGGTACAACTCGTATGAAACATATGCATCTTTTGCTGCATACTCAATGTTGATATCATCAAGTGGGCCCTTCTCCCAAAGTCTGTGCTGAGAATTTGGGAAACTGGTCTTCATATCAGCATATGAATCGTCGATCAAGGCAACTGCCATCTGAGCCATCGAAGTCCTGTCATGTCGAAGCTTGAATATCGTTTGGAGATCAACGAGGCAACCAGCTGGTATCTCAATACCGAAGCTGTGCCTCATCTTCAGCCTGTCGTTCCTTATGTCAACGGAAGCAAAAGTGACGCCGCTGCGAAGGAACTCCATGAGTCCTGGACAATGCTTGTCACTCCTGCAACAGAAACAAATTAAAATGGACCAAATGTTACATACTGGTGCAATAAGGAAACATGTTTCACTACAACTAAAGAGAAACTTATCTTTAGGATTCATATAGAACATATGCAATGGAACCTAGAGAGATCACTACAACTATTTGAAGCGAACCAACTATGATTCCAATGGAACATATTAAACACTAGTTGATTCTAATACGATTTTTCAGATTATGGAAAACTATTCCAATCAGATTGTGCTCCCCTTCAAGTAATCAAAATTGTTTCACTACAACTATTTGAAGGGAACCAACTATGATTCCAATGGAACATATTAAACACTAGTTGATTCTAATACGATTTTTCAGATTATGGAAAACTATTCCAATTAGATTGTGCTCCCCTTCAAGTAATCAAAATTGTTTCACTACAACTATTTGAAGGGAACCAACTATGATTCCAATGGAACATATTAAACACTAGTTCATTCTAATACGATTTTTCAGATTATGGAAAACTATTCCAATTAGATTGTGCTCCCCTTCAACTAATCAAAATTGTTTCACTACAACTATTTGAAGGGAACCAACTATGATAGAAACAAATAAACTTATACGTGGAATTCACTATGATAGATTATGGACATTATGCATAATATGCAAACAAAATAAAGCTTGTTAACTAGTAAATCCAAACTACAAACTAAGTCTTATCGGATTGACAAAATTCGATCCAATGTGAATTATAAATGAACACAAATAAATCAATTCCTACTAAATATAATATTAAGTATAATCGGACTCTAGATACACTACTAAATCAACACAAAAGAGTAGCATGTCCTATTCAACACTAAAACATATTGAACACTAAAAAAATGTACACTAACAAATTAATTTCTACTAAATATAATCGGATACTACACTACTAAAACTAATTCCACACATACTACACTACTAAATCAAATGTACAAATACACAAAATCTACTACGCTACTTAATCAGATACACAAATACACAAAATCCATGTGAACGTGGGAATAGTGACCCTAGGGGAGGGATTATCTTGGATCAAAGAAAGCCTCAAAACTTACCTCCCCCATTGGAAGATCAAGACATGCCTTGCGAAGCATATTTGGATGACGACAACACCGCGTTGATCGGCCGTGTACTCCAGATCAAGCCCGAAGAACTTCTCATGATCCGGTGCGTGGTTAAACCATCGTTCCTTCAACTGTTGAAGGAAAAACGGCACCTCCGTGCTCAGGTTCGTGTAGACGACACGGAGCTTGGTCGTGCCATGCGCGACCACCTCATGAAAGGTAGTTGGCATGGTGGAAGAAGATAAGGGAAGAAGAGAGGAGAAGAACAGAGAGGGCGACGCGAGAGAGGAGAAGAACAGAGAGGGCGACGCGAGAGAGAAGAAGAACAGAGAAATGGCGACTGTACGCTTCGGTTCGTGCTTTTCATCGCCCGAGACGATGCGGGATGCAAACCGTTTGGGCCTTTAATCCCGGTTTGAGCCACCAATCGGGACTAAAGAGGTATACCAAACGGTTGCCACCACTACGGCATGCCACGTGTTAGGCTTTTAGTCCCGGGTTCAACCACCAACCGGGGCTAAAGAGGTATGCCAACGGTCGCCCCACTACGGCAGGCCACGTGTTAGTCCTTGAGTCCCGGGTTGAGCCACCAACCGGGACTAAAGAGGTATACCAACGCTTTCCACCACCACGGCAGGCCACGTGTTAGTCCTTTAGTCCCGGGTTGAGCCACCAATCGGGACTAAAGGGGGATACGAACAGTTGCCACCACCACTGCCCGCCGCGTAGCCCTTTAGCCCCGGTTTGGGACACGAACCGGAACGAAAGGCTCCTTACGGGCCGGGACTAAAGCCTCGAGGGAGGCATTGAGAATTGGGGCGACGTGGCCGGGTGTCGGGACCCCGATCCTAAGTCATAGGAATCCAGCCTGTAACACATCGCATCTCTTTGCGGTCTCACGCACGGTTAACTCCACGGCTGCAGCCTTACCTTAGCCGGGACCGTTTGCGTCTATTGACTCACGTATGCAATAGTGTCGCTAGCATTCCAATGTCAAAGAACCCGGATCGACAATTCTAGTCACAAACCAAAGTGGCAGTACCGCACAAGGACAGGCATACATGACCCAACAAAGCAGGTGTCGGTCACCAGCGAGTGTAGACGAGTCGTAGCAAGCTACAAGGACTCCATTACATCGCGTGACATTTCCCCAAAGGGGACAGACACAACAGCTAAGAAGGTCACATGCCGGTCAACCAATGTGTCCAGAGCAGTAGCGAACTACCAAGGCTCGTTGGATCACAAAGGGGCATTTCCTTGTAAGGAGTGCTACTAAAGTTCATGACTAGGTAATCGAACCCCATACATATTAAGTACGACGCACGTACGCATGGCATACCGATATGTATAGATACATCGATGGCATCACAACATAACCATAAACATACAAGCTTTATTTAAGAGGCTCGGAAGAGCCACACACATAATATTACACATTAAGGGTCTCACGACCCATAATAGCAGTCATTCAGTTACAAGCGAGCGGAAGAGTTTAAAACTGTCTGAGTACAGACAGGTGCAACTAAAAGGCACATGGCCTGACTATACTACAGACCCAACGTAGGGCCAGATCGTAGCTGGGACACCAGCTACTCGTCGTCGTCGATGTCTACGAAGAACCCTCCATTAGGGTCATTAGCAACCTCTGCAACATTTATTAAGCAAACATGAGTACGGAGGTACTCAGCAAGACTTTAGGATAACTAACTACTCATGCAATGTATCAACAAGGTATGGTGGGGTTTCGTGCGGAAAGCCAGCATTTGACTCGTGGCTAGACAACTTGCATTTTTAAATAATTTTGACAACTTGATTTCTCGCACACGAGTCCACTAACACCACAACAATACACCATCGTGGAATCATTCCGTCTCCATTGGGAATTGCCGTCCACGACACTCATGCTTATCTTGACAATTTTATGAGTAGCCATTGAAGTTATCTATGAACAACATATGTCTCCAAGTAGTCCATATCCGCGGACGCGGCTATTCGAATAGATCATAACCCTGCAGGGGTGTACTTCGTCACACACGCTCCCGCCACTTATCGCCATGTGCACGTCATGCACCTCGGCAACCTTCAAGCGGAAGCCTAGCGAGGGAGTCGGCCGCGACCGCTAACCACACTAGTACCTAGTCCAGGTTTATCGCCTATCTGAGAGTAACCCGTACGGAAGTCCGGCCGGGGTTTCCGCCACGGCCTCAAACGATGTGCGCAGGGTTCCCAAGCCCACCATCCGGGTGCCACTTGGTACACCGTGCCACTGCCTACCGCATCATAGCCCACCTCTCAGGTCAGCACTATGCACGGCCTCCAGCATGACTATAAACACCAGAAACTACTTGCAACTCCTGGACCGAGTACTAAGCGATTAATAGGCCGAGCGGGGTAATATTTGAGGGCCCAGCATATGGTAGTATCTAGTATTGGATTACATACACGGAACTCAGTTCCTAAGGACGGTTCCAATGAAACAACCCGCCATGTACTCCTACACAGCCTTTCACCCGTACCTTTACCAAATCAGGTTCAACACACGAACTTTGCTTACCGAACACAATCTCACCATTCTGTTCATCTCCCAGATGACAGACCATACACAACTCTAAGCATAGCATGCATAGCAGGATAAGGCACATCATGGCTCAAGCAACTACCAAATATGCTAGGTTGCAAGGTTCGACTATTTACTGTGACAAGGATAGGTCATGCAAAGGAAGTGGGTTCAACTAACGTGGCAAAAGCAGTTGAAGCATTTGATCCTAATGCAATAAATAAGTGCAGGAGCAAGAACATGGGATTTATCGGGATGATCAAAAATGGTTGCTTGCCTTGTTGCTCAGAGGAGTGACAATATCCATCAGACGGATATTCGGTGGAATCCGGGGGAGCGGAGCCTACCGAAAGGAATGAAAACAATCAATAACAAACATATGCAATCAAGATGATGCATGAGCATGGCATGAGAATGCAAGGTGACAAACTAATATAGTTAGCATATATTAGGTTTGAAGTTGATTTGAATCAAATTCAAATATCACTTCAAACGGGGTATTCTCGGATACCATTTTTAATTGATTCGACCTGATGCTCAGATCAACTTGATGTTAACATGCAAGGTATGCCATGTTAAGTTGCTGGTGTGTAATTAGAACAGTGTTTGATCATGTCATTCATAATGAAATTTAAATATTTTCCATTTTCCATTTATAAAGTATTTATAATAATTAACTTATTCATTAATTTACATGTTTGGGTTCTGTAACATTTTCAAACATGTTTGAAAATAGTATATTCAGATTCCTTGAATTTTTCTGATCCTTTTTCATATATAAATTATTTTCATTGGAGTTACAGATTAATTTCTATGAATTTTTGAAGTTTTAAACATTTCTGGAATTATTTTTATACTGGAAAATACTTTTACTGCATCAGCAGGTCCAACTCGCCGTTGAAAGTCAAACCTGACCAGTGGGACCCACTGGTCAGTGTCTGTGGTCAAATTTAGATTAGGATTAATCTTATTTAGTTAATTAAACTCACTGGGCCCACATGTCAGTGTCTTATTAATTTATCTGATTTATTTTCATTATCTCTAACTATCCAGATGCTGGCCCCACCAGTCAGTGGCTCAGGCCAGCTGAGATCCACCGGCGGCGAGGTCGTCCTCGCCGGCGGGGAGCCTCCGGCGAGCACCAGAACATCGGGGGGGGGGGGCTCGGAAACGGTGCACAGAGGGCCAAACGCTGCGCGGAGAGCACCAGAAGAACGACACTTCTCCCGCGGTTCCATTTCTACACTTAGCCGGGGCTGATCTGGCCGGAGATGACGCCGGCGACGAGCTTGGCGGAGGCCAAGGTTCGGGCGCCATCGGGGTCTTTGATACAGACGGAACTACGCACGGTTCTCAGCTCCTACAACACCTACGCGACAGCCTGAAGCTACTGGTGGCCTCAGATGGACGAGCTGATCACCGGAGGGCTACCGGCGACGAGCTCCTGCGGCAGATCTAGTCGGGCTCCGGTGGAACTAGGCCTAGAGGAGGGGATCGACGGGGAGATCTTGGGGGAAAGAAGCGCAAGCTCACGGGGAGTGCAGTGGTGGCGCTAGTTTGCTCGGGGACGGCCTGGAGAGGGAGAACGCCGGCGACGAACTTCGGTGACCCGAGGAAGAAGACGACTACTTCTCGTCGTTTCACTGCATCTGGGCGTCGGGCTCGTGGCTAGGGAGCTTCAGGGAGTTGCGGCGGAGCTATTGCGCGGCTCAGACGGAAGGAGGGGAGGCTAGAACGACGGCGAGCTCGAGCTCTGCTCGGGCTCCAATGGCGGCAGAGGGGATCGAGGGAACCGAGAGGAGAGGGAGAAGAATGGGCACGGGGACGGATAGCCACGGGCTCGGGGAGGTTATCCCCGTGCTTGCCAGCGCGAGGCGGCGGCCAGGCAGGCGCACAGGTGCGTGGCCGCGCCGGAGTACGCGGCGGCCACCTCCTGCTGCCCACTGGCGGGGAGGAAGACGACAGGAGTTGCTGGGCCGGGCTGAGGTGAGCGTGAGGTAACTTCTTTTCTCTTTTTTTCTGTTTTGCTATTTCATTGATTTTCTATTTATTCCAACTCTCAAATAGTTTGTAAAAACTATTTTAAACACACCAGAATATTTGTTGGAATATTTCCAACCATTCCCAAAGTTTTCAATATTTTTGGAAAGTTTAAAGTTTCTGATTTCAAATTTAAAACTTGAAACCAGTAGCTTTTTGCATTTATTTAAAATGCTTATAGTGTCAAGAAAAAGTTTTTTTTTCATTGCTTATATACTTTCATGATTTATCAGAAAGATTGAACTTTTCTTGAGGCCATTTTGGGTTCACTGATTTTGACTAGTTTGAATTTTCCTTCACTTTAAGAAGTGGCTAGGGTTTTAGCATTTCCTTCATCATTTGCTTTGTTCTTGTTGAGAAAATCCTAGATGCAATGCAAAGAAAACATGAACACAAGCCAACTTGTTTAAGGGGTCAGGGATGTGACAACTCACCCCCACTCAAAAGAATCTCGTCCCGAGATTTAGAAGTCGTCGGAAATAACGCATGATACTCAAGTCGGAGACGATCCTCTCTTTCCCAAGTTGCCTCCTTTTCAGAATGATTTGACCATTGAACTTTAAGAAACTTGAGGTTTCGACGTCGAGTGGTACGCTCAGCTTGATCAAGAATACGCACGGGGTATTCTCGGTATGAAAGGTTATCTTGGAGATCAAGTGTCTCGTGGTCCACTTCACGGATAGGATCCGAAATGCAACGCCTGAGTTGCGAGACGTGGAAAACATCATGAACCTTGGAAAGATGCGGAGGAAGTTCCAACTGGTAGGCAACTTCTCCTCGTTTGGCAAGAATGCGAAAAGGACCAATGTAACGAGGAGCCAACTTGCCCTTGATACCGAATCGATGGGTACCCTTCCAAGGTGTAACCTGAAGGTAAGCCTTCTCGTCAACTTCAAAGGTCACAGCCTTATGATGACGATCATATTGGCTCTTTTGACGAGACTGGGATGTTTTCAACTATTCACGAATAATGCGAACCTGCTCTTCTGCATCTTGGATCATGTCCGGGCCAAAGAGTTGCCTCTCCCCGGTTTCTGACCAATTAAGAGGTGTTCGTCATCTTCGTCCATAGAGAACTTCAAAAGGAGCTTTAACCAAGCTTGATTGGTAACTATTGTTATAAGCGAATTCGGCGAATGGAAGGCACTTCTCCCAATTCATACCGAACGATATAACACAAGCTCGGAGCATATCTTCTAAGATTTGATTCACTCTTTCTACTTGACCACTTGATTGGGGATGGAAAGCAGTGCTAAAAGATAAGTGAGTCCCCATGGCATTCTGAAAACTTTCCCAGAAGCGAGAAGTAAAGATACTCCCACGGTCCGAGTTAATCTCGAGGGGAACACCATGAAGAGACACTATTCGGGAGATATATAACTCTGCTAGCTGGCTAGCTGTTATACTCTCACGAACAGGATGAAAATGAGCCACTTTGGAAAGACGGTCAATGACCACAAAGATAGCATTATTTCCTTTCTTGGTCTTGGGAAATCCGGTAATGAAATCCATACTAACTTTATCCCATTTCCATTCAAGAATAGCTAGAGGTTGAAGGGTGCCAGTAGGCCTTTGATGTTCTACCTTAACTCGACGACAAACGTCGCAGTTAGCAACGAACTCAGCAATTTCTCTCTTCATCCTAGTCCACCAGAACCTCTGGCGTAGGTCCTGATACATCTTAGTACTACCGGGATGAATAGTGAGAGGAGAATCATGAGCCTCCTTAAGGATTAACTGCCTTAGATGTGGGTTCTTAGGAACCACCAGACGATTCTGGAAGAACACAACACCTTGATCGTTCATGGAAAATTCTTTAGCGTTTCCGCTAGAAATATTCTCCTTGATCCGTGATATACCCTTGTCACGCTTTTGGCCAGCTATAATTTGGTCCTTAAGGGTGGGATTCGCCACCAGGGTAGAAAGGAATCCTTGAGGAACAATATGAAGATTCAACTTCCGAAAGTCCTCATAGAGATGTGGTTGACCTTGTTGTAGCATCAAATTGTAACAATAAGATATACGACTTAGTGCATCGGCCATAACATTGGCCTTCCCCGGGGTGTAAGTTATCCCTAAGTCGTAATCCGAGATCAACTCAACCCACCATCTTTGCCTGAGATTCAAATCCGGCTGGGTGAAGATATATTTCAGACTTTGGTGATCAGTGAATATTTCGCAACGATTACCCAGAAGGTAATGTCGCCAGGTTTTTAGTGCATGGAACACAACTGCAAGCTCAAGGTCATGTGTGGGATAATTATCCTCATGTGGACACAACTGTCTGTTGGGTAACGTAGCATAAATTCAAAATTTTCCTACGCTTATTCAGATCTTCCTATGGAGAGACCAGCAACGAGAGAGGGGTAAGAGCATCTTCGTACCTTTGAAGATCGCTAAGCGGAAGCGTTGCTAGAACGCGGTTGATGGAGTCGTACTCGCAACGATTCCGATCTAGTGCCGAACAACGGCACCTCCACGTTCAACACACATGCAGCCCGGTGACGTCTCCCGCACCTTGATCCAGCAAGGAGGAGGGAGAGGTTGGGGAAGAAGACCAGCAACACGACGGCCTGGTGTTGGTGGAGAGACGAGGTCTCCCGGCAGGGCTTCGCCAAGCGCCGGCAGAGAGGAGGAGGAAGAAGTGCAGGGCTGCGCCGAGAGAGAGAGATTAAAACCGTGTCTCAAACAGCCCCGAACCTCATCTATATATAGGGGGAGAGGGAGGGGGCGCAGCCCTTAGGGTTCCCACCCCTAAGGGGTGCGGCAGCCCTTAGATGGGAGAGGGGTGGCGGCCAGGGCAAGGGGGAGGGGTGGCGCACCCCTCTGGTGGGCCTAAGGCCCACCTAAATTAGGGTTCCCCCCTTTCCCCTTTTTCCTGGTGCTCATGGGCTGGGTGGGGGGCGCACCAGCCCACTTAGGGGCTGGTTCCCTTCCCCACTTAGCCCATCTTACCTCTTGGGGTCGCAGCCCCCCTTCGGTGGTCCTCCGGGACCACCTCCGGTGGTCCCGGTGGTCCCGGTACGTTACCGGTGATGCCCGAAACACTTCCGGTGTCCGAAACCATCCGTCCTATATATCAATATTTACCTCCGGACCATTCCGGAGCTCCTCGTGACGTCCGGGATCTCATCCGGGACTCCGAACAACTTTCGGTAATCTCGTATAACAATTCCCTATAACCCTAGCGTCATCGAACCTTAAGTGTGTAGACCCTACGGGTTCGGGAGACAGGCAGACATGACCGAGACACCTCTCTGGTCAATAACCATCAGCGGGGTCTGGATACCCATGGTGGCTCCCACTAGCTCCACGATGATCTCATCGGATGAACCACGATGTCAAGGATTCAATCAATCCCGTATACGATTCCCTTTGTCTGTCGGTATAGAACTTGCCCGAGATTCGATCGTCGGTATACCTATACCTTGTTCAATCTCGTTACCGGTAAGTCTCTTTACTCGTTCCGTAGCACGTCATCGTGTGACTAACTCCTTAGTCACTTTGAGCTCATGATGATGTTCTACCGAGTGGGCCCAGAGATACCTCTCCGTCACACGGAGTGACAAATCCCGATCTCGATTCGTGCCAACCCAACAGACACTTTCGGAGGTACCCGTAGTGCACCTTTATAGTCACCCAGTTACGTTGTGACGTTTGATACACCCAAAGCACTCCTACGGTATCCGGGAGTTGCACAATCTCACGGTCGAAGGAAAAGATACTTGACATTAGAAAAGCATTAGCATACGAACAATACGATCTAGTGCTAGGCTTAGGATTGGGTCCTGTCCACCACATCATTCTCCCAATGATGTGATCTCGTTATCAATGACATCCAATGTCCATGATCAGGAAACCATGATCATCTATTGACTAACGAGCTAGCTAACTAGAGGCTTGCTAGGGACACATTGTGATCTATTCATTCACACATGTATTAGTGTTTCCTGTTAATACAATTATAGCATGAACGATAGACGTTTATCATGAACAAGGAAATATGATAATGACCATTTTATTATTTCCTCTAGGGCATATTTCCAACAGTCTCCCACTTGCACTAGAGACAATAATCTAGTTACATTGTGATGTATCGAACACCCATAGCATTATGGTGCTGATCATGTTTTGCTCGTGGAAGAGGTTTAGTCAACGGGTCTGCAATATTCAGATCCGTGTGTACTTTACAAATATCTATCACTCCAGTTTGGACATGGTCCTGGATGGAGTTGTAGCGGCGCTTGATGTGCTTCGTCTTCCGGTGAAATCTGGGCTCTTTGGCTATGGCAATGGCTCCAGTGTTATCACAGAAGAGTGTCATAGGACCCGACGCGCTTGGAACCACTCCAAGGTCGGTGATGAGCTCCTTCATCCAAATTCCTTCATGAGCCACTTCTGAAGCAGCTATGTACTTCGCTTCACATGTAGATGCTGCCACGACTTCTTGCTTGCTGCTGCACCAGCTCACTGCCCCACCATTCAACACATATACGTATCCGGTTTGTGACTTAGAGTCATCCGGATCTGTGTCGAAGCTAGCATCGACGTAACCCTTTAAGACGAGCTCTTCGTCACCTCCATAAACGAGAAACATTTCCTTAGTCCTTTTCAGGTACTTAAGGATATTCTTGACCGCTGTCCAGTGTTCTGCACCGGGATTACTTTGGTACCTTCCTACCAAGCTTATCGCAAGGTTTATATCAGGTCTGGTACATAGCATGGCATACATCAGAGAGCCCACGGCTGAAGCGTAGGGGACAGAACTCATCTTCTCTCTATCTGCTGCCGTGGTCGGCGACTGAGTCTTACTCAATCTCATACCTTGCAAAACTGGCAAGAACCCTTTCTCTGAGTTTTCCATATTGAATTTCTTCAATATCTTGTCATGGTATGTACTTTGCGAAAGACCTATGAGGCGTCTCGATCTATCTCTATAGATCTTGATGCCTAATATGTATGCAGCTTCTCCAAGGTCCTTCATTGAAAAACTCTTGTTCAAATAGGCCTTTATGCTCTCCAACATCTCTATATCATTCCCCATCAACAATATGTCATCCACATATAGTACGAGGAAAGCTACAGAGCTCCCACTCACTTTCTTGTACAGACAGGCTTCTCCGTAAACCTGTATGAACCCAAACGCCTTAATCACCTCATTAAAGCGAATGTTCCAACTCCGAGATGCTTGCACCAGCCCATAGATGGAGCGCTGGAGCTTGCATACTTTGTTAGCACCTTTAGGATCGACAAAACCTTTTGGTTGCATCATATACAACTCTTCCTTAAGATTCCCGTTAAGGAATGCTGTTTTGACGTCCATTTGCCAAATTTCATAATCATAAAAGGCGGAAATTGCTAACATGATTCGGACTGATTTCAGCTTCGCTACGGGAGAGAAAGTCTCTTCGTAGTCAACTCCTTGAATTTGTCGAAAACCATTTGCGACAAGTCGAGCTTTGTAAACGGTTACATTACCGTTTGCATCAGTCTTCTTCTTGAAGATCCATTTATTTTCTATGGCTCGCCGGTCATCGGGCAAGTCCACCAAAGTCCATACTTTGTTCTCATACATGGATCCTATCTCGGATTTCATGGCTTCAAGCCATTTGTTGGAATCCGGGCCCGCCATCGCTTCTTCATAGTTCGAAGGTTCACCGTTGTCTAACAACATGATTTCCATCACAGGGTTGCCGTACCACTCTGGTGTGGAGCGTACCCTTGTGGACCTTCGAGGTT
Source organism: Hordeum vulgare subsp. vulgare (assembly GCF_904849725.1). Classification (NCBI taxonomy): domain Eukaryota; kingdom Viridiplantae; phylum Streptophyta; class Magnoliopsida; order Poales; family Poaceae; genus Hordeum; species Hordeum vulgare. The sequence continues at coordinate 469,278,239 of NC_058522.1, forward strand.
CAGTAGTAACTTGATCCGAAGCTTCATGATCATCATCATTAACTTCCTCTTCAGTTGGTGTAGGCATCACAGGAACAACTTCTTGCGTTGCGCTACTTTCCTGTTCGAGAGGGGGTGTAATTACCTCATCAAGTTCTACCTTCCTCCCACTTACTTCTTTCGAGAGAAACTCTTTCTCTAGAAAGGATCCGTTCTTGGCAACAAAGGTTTTACCTTCGGATCTAAGATAGAAGGTATACCCAATAGTTTCCTTAGGGTATCCTATGAATACGCATTTCTCCGCTTTGGGTTCGAGCTTTTCTGGTTGAAGTTTCTTCACATAAGCATCGCAGCCCCAAACTTTAAGAAACGACAACTTAGGTTTCTTGCCAAACCACAGTTCATACGGTGTCGTCTCAACGGATTTAGACGGTGCCCTATTTAAAGTGAATGCTGCAGTTTCTAATGCGTATCCCCAAAATGATAGCGGTAAGTCGGTGAGAGACATCATAGATCGTACCATATCTAATAAGGTGCGATTACGACGTTCAGACACTCCGTTGCGCTGCGGTGTGCCAGGCGGCGTTAGTTGTGAAACGATTCCACACTTTCTTAGGTGTGTGCCAAACTCGTGACTCAAATATTCTCCTCCACGATCAGATCGTAGACATTTTATTTTTCTGTCACGTTGATTCTCAACCTCATTCTGAAATTCCTTGAACTTTTCAAACGTCTCAGATTTGTGCTTCATCAAGTAGATATACCCATACCTACTCAAATCATCGGTGAGAGTGAGAACATAACGGTAACCACCGCGAGCTTCAACGTTCATTGGACCACACACATCAGTATGTATTATCTCCAATAAGTCGGTGGCTCTCTCCATTATTCCTGAGAATGGAGTCTTAGTCATCTTGCCCATGAGGCACGGTTCGCATGTGTCAAATGATTCAAAGTCAAGAGACTCTAGCAGTCCATCAATATGGAGCTTCTTCATGCGCTTAACGCCGATATGACCAAGGCGGCAGTGCCACAAGTATGTGGGACTATCGTTATCAACTTTGCATCTTTTGGTACTCACACTATGAATATGTGTAACATCATGATCGAGATTCATCAAGAATATACCATTCACCAGCGGAGCATGACCATAAAACATATCACTCATATAAATAGAACAACCATTATTCTCTGACTTAAATGAGTAGCCATCTCGCATTAAGCAAGACCCTGATACAATGTTCATGCTTAAAGCTGGTACTAAATAACAATTATTAAGGTTTAAAACTAATCCCGACGGTAGATGTAGAGGTAGCGTGCCAACGGCGATCACATCGACCTTTGAACCATTCCCGACGCGCATCGTCACCTCGTCCTTGGCCAGTCTCCGCTTATTCCGCAGTTCCTGCTTTGAGTTGCAAATGTGAGCAATAGCACCGGTATCAAATACCCAGGAGCTACTACGAGCGCTGGTAAGGTACACATCAATAACATGTATATCACATATACCTTTAACGTTGCCGGCCTTCTTGTCCGCTAAGTATTTGGGGTAGTTGCGCTTCCAGTGACCTTTTCCCTTGCAGTAGAAGCACTCAGTCTCAGGCTTGGGTCCGTTCTTTTTCTTCTTCCCGGTATCTGGTTTACCGGGCGCGGCAACAGCTTTGCCGTCTTTCTTGAAGTTCTTCTTACCCCTGCCTTTCTTGAAACTAGTGGTCTTGTTGACCATCAACACTTGATGCTCCTTCTTGATTTCTACTTCTGCAGACTTGAGCATCGAGTACAACTCGGGAATGGTTTTCTCCATCCCTTGCATGTTGTAGTTAAGCACAAAGCCTTTGTAGCTTGGTGGGAGAGACTGGAGGATTCTGTCAATGATAGCATCATCCGGAAGTTCGACTCCAAGTGAAGTCAGACGACCGTGTAACCCAGACATTTTGAGTATGTGCTCACTGACAGAACTGTTCTCCTCCATCTTACAGCTGAAGAACTTGTCAGAGACTTCATATCTCTCGACACGGGCATGAGCTTGAAAAACTAGCTTCAGCTCTTGGAACATCTCATATGCCCCGTGTTGCTCAAAACGTCTTTGGAGCCCCGTTTCTAGACTGTATAACATGCCACACCTGACCAGAGAGTAGTCATCACTTCGCGCTTGCGAGACGTTTAGAACGTCCTGCGCAGCTGCGGGAGCGGGAGGGTCACCTAGCGGCGCATTAAGGACATAAGCCTTTTTAGCTGCTTCAAGGATGAGCTTCAGGTTGCGAACCCAGTCCGCATAGTTGCTACCATCATCTTTCAGCTTGTTTTTCTCTAGGAATGCGTTGAAGTTGAGGTTGACGTTGGACATCTACAATATTTATAAAGACAACTTTTAGACTAAGTTCATGACAATTAAGTTCATTTAATCAAATTAAGTATGAACTCCCACTTAAATCGACATCCCTCTAGTCATCTAAGTGTTACATGATCCATGTTGACTAACCCGTGTCCGATCATCACGTGAGACGGACTAGTCACCATGGTGAGCAACTCATGCTGATCGTATTCAACCATACGACTCATGTTCGACCTTTCGGTCTCTTGTATTCGAGGTCATGTCTGTACATGCTAAGCTCGTCGAGTCAACCTAGGTGTTTTGCGTGTGTAAATCTGGCTTACACCCGTTGTATGCGAACGTTAGAATCTATCACACCCGATCATCACGTGGTGCTTCGAGACAACGAACCTTCGCAACGGTGCACACTTAGGGGAATACGTTCTCGAAATTTTAGGAGGGATCATCTTATTATGCTACCGTCGTTTTAAGCAATAAGATGTAAAACATGATAAACATCACAATGCAATCATATAGTGACATGATATGGCCATTATCATCTTTGCTCATTCGATCTCCATCTTCAGGCATCGCATGATCATCATCGTCACCGGCGTGACACCATGATCTCCATCATCATGATCTCCATCATCGTGTCTCCATGAAGTCGTCACGCCAACTACTACTATCACTACTACTATGGCTAACCGTTAGCAATGAAGTAAAAGTAGCAAGCACATGGCGTTGCATCTCATACAATAAATTAAGACAACTCCTATGGCTCCTGCCGGTTATCATACTCATCGACATGCAAGTCGTGAAACCTATTACAATAACATGATCATCTCATACATCATACATGCAACATCACAACTTTGGCCATATCACATCACATGTCAAACCCTGCAAAAACAAGTTAGACGTCCTCTAATTGTTGTTGCAAGTTTTACGTGGCTGATTTGGGTTTCTAGCAAGAACATCTTCTTACCTACGTGACAGCCACAACGATGATATGCCAAAGCTATTTACCCTTCATAAGGACCCTTTTCATCAAATCCAATCCGACTAGAGTAGGAGACACAGACACCCGCTAGCCACCTTTATGCACGATGTGCATGTCTGTCGGTGGAACCAGTTTCACGTAAGCGTACGTGTAAGGTCGGTCCGGCCCGCTTCATCCCACAATACCGCCGAAAGAGAATAAGACTAGTAACGGCAAGCAAATTGACAAACCATCGCCCACAACTTTTGTGTTCTACTCGTGCATGGAATCTACGCATAGAAAACCTGGCTCGGATGCCACTATTGGGTAACGTAGCATAAATTCAAAATTTTCCTACGCTTATTCAGATCTTCCTATGGAGAGACCAGCAACGAGAGAGGGGTAAGAGCATCTTCGTACCTTTGAAGATCGCTAAGCGGAAGCGTTGCTAGAACGCGGTTGATGGAGTCGTACTCGCAACGATTCCGATCTAGTGCCGAACAACGGCACCTCCGCGTTCAACACACGTGCAGCCCGGTGACGTCTCCCGCACCTTGATCCAGCAAGGAGGAGGGAGAGGTTGGGGAAGAAGACCAGCAACACGACGGCGTGGTGTTGGTGGAGAGACGAGGTCTCCCGGCAGGGCTTCGCCAACCGCCGGCAGAGAGGAGGAGGAAGAAGTGCAGGGCTGCGCCGAGAGAGAGATTAAAACCGTGTCTCAAACAGCCCCGAACCTCATCTATATATAGGGGGAGAGGGAGGGGGCGCAGCCCTTAGGGTTCCCACCCCTAAGGGGTGCGGCAGCCCTTAGATGGGAGAGGGGTGGCGGCCAGGGCAAGGGGGAGGGGTGGCGCACCCCTCTGGTGGGCCTAAGGCCCACCTAAATTAGGGTTCCCCCCTTTCCCCTTTTTCCTGGTGCTCATGGGCTGGGTGGGGGGCGCACCAGCCCACTTAGGGGTTGGTTCCCTTCCCCACTTAGCCCATCTTACCTCTTGGGGTCGCAGCCCCCCTTCGGTGGTCCCGGTGGTCCCGGTACGTTACCGGTGATGCCCGAAACACTTCCGGTGTCCGAAACCATCCGTCCTATATATCAATCTTTACCTCCGGAGCTCCTCGTGACGTCCGGGATCTCATCCGGGACTCCGAACAACTTTCGGTAATCTCGTATAACAATTCCCTATAACCCTAGCGTCATCGAACCTTAAGTGTGTAGACCCTACGGGTTCGGGAGACAGGCAGACATGACCGAGACACCTCTCTGGTCAATAACCATCAGCGGGGTCTGGATACCCATGGTGGCTCCCACTAGCTCCACGATGATCTCATCGGATGAACCACGATGTCAAGGATTCAATCAATCCCGTATACGATTCCCTTTGTCTGTCGGTATAGAACTTGCCCAAGATTCGATCGTCGGTATACCTATACCTTGTTCAATCTCGTTACCGGTAAGTCTCTTTACTCGTTTCGTAGCACGTCATCGTGTGACTAACTCCTTAGTCACTTTGAGCTCATGATGATGTTCTACCGAGTGGGCCCAGAGATACCTCTCCGTCACACGGAGTGACAAATCCCGATCTCGATTCGTGCCAACCCAACAGACACTTTCGGAGGTACCCGTAGTGCACCTTTATAGTCACCCAGTTACGTTGTGACGTTTGATACACCCAAAGCACTCCTATGGTATCCGGGAGTTGCACAATCTCACGGTCGAAGGAAAAGATACTTGACATTAGAAAAGCATTAGCATACGAACAATACGATCTAGTGCTAGGCTTAGGATTGGGTCTTGTCCACCACATCATTCTCCCAATGATGTGATCTCGTTATCAATGACATCCAATGTCCATGATCAGGAAACCATGATCATCTATTGACTAACGAGCTAGCTAACTAGAGGCTTGCTAGGGACACATTGTGATCTATTCATTCACACATGTATTAGTGTTTCCTGTTAATACAATTATAGCATGAACGATAGACGTTTATCATGAACAAGGAAATATGATAATGACCATTTTATTATTGCCTCTAGGGCATATTTCCAACACTGTCGAGATGCGTATGCGATCACATGACGATCTTGCATGTGAATGCAACCTAATCCTTGTCGCGAGGCGTCGCAATAGATAACAAAGTCCTTAGAAAAATCTGGTGGTAGCAACACAGGTGCGGAAGTTAGGCGTCTTTTCAGTTCCTGAAAACTATGCTCACACTGTGGTGTCCACTCGAACTTTTTATCCTTCTTGAGGAGTTCAGTTAGAGGTTTCGCAACCTTGGAGAAATTCTCGACAAAGCGGCGACAATAGCTCGCTAGACCAAGAAAACTCCTAACTTGCTTAACCGATTCAGGTTGAGTCCAATCAAGGACAGCTTGAACTCTCTCGGGATTGACAGCAATACCCTTACTAGAGATTACGTGACCTAGATAGGTCACTTCTGGTAACCGAAATTCACATTTTGAGAACTTGGCATAAAGGCGATGCTCTCGAAGTTTCATCAATACCAGCCTTAGATGCTCGGCATGTTCTTGTTCGTTCTTCAAGTAGATGAGAATATCATCGAGGTATACCACGACGAATTTATCCAAATACTCCATGAAGAATTGAATTCATCAAACGAGAGAAGGTGGCTGGGGCATTGGTTAAACCGAAGGACATGACGGTGTACTCGTATTGGCCATAACGAGTAACAAAAGCCGTTTTTGGAATGTCCCCGTTCTTGATCTTGATTTGATGGTATCCCAACCTCAAATACATTTTGGAGAAGACTGAGGATCCAGCGAGCTGATCGTACAGATCGTTGATCCTGGGGAGCGGATACTTCTTCTTTATGGTGACCAGATTAACTGGTCGGTAATCTACAACCATCCGATCCGTTCAGTCTTTGTTCTTGACGAAGAGGACGGGACAAGCCCAAGGAGAAGAGCTAGGACGAATGAAACCTTTATTCAAGGCCTCATCTAGTTGCTTCTTAAGTTCGGCTAGCTCCAGGGGTGCCATCTTATAAGGTCTCCTGGCTATTGGGACAGTTCCCGGAACAAGATCTATCACAAACTCTACATCTGTGTCAGGTGGAATTCCTGGCAGTTCCTCTGGAAAAACATCCGGGAAGTCATGGACTACCGGAATGTCTTCAAGTTCCGGAAGAGGGTTGGCATTTAAGGAATAGAGTTGGCGTTTGGCAACTCGAGTAGAGACATTTACTATCTCACCCGAGGGATGGGTAAGCTGGACATTTCTAGAATGAGTATCAATCTTGGCATAGTGAGCTGACATCCAGTCCATGCCCAAGATGATATTAATATCCGAAGATTTCAAGGCTATCAATGAGGCTAGAAAAACTAGCCTGTCTACTAGAATTTCATTGTCATAGGTTATCCTAGAGGTTTGCCATTTACTACCAGGAGTTTGGACAACCAATGGAATTGGCATATCACAAAAAGACATGTTATGCAACTGTGCATAACTTTCTGAAATAAAGGAATGAGAAGACCCAGTGTCAAAGAGAACAGACGTTGGGTGATGATTAACAAGAAGCGTACCCAGCATGACGTCGGGATCCTCTGCAGCTTCTTCTGCTGACACATAGTTCACACGGCCACGTGCAGGAGTTGGCTTCACATAGTAAGCTTTGCTCGACTTGGCTTGCCCGACGGACTTTCCGGGATGCTTAGCACCCACATTTTAAGGACACTCATGGGAATAGTGCCCTGGTTCTCCACACTTGTAGCATATCACTTGGTTGGCACGTGGTGCAGCATTGCTAGCTGGACCACCGTAAGCTTTTGCTGGGGGGTTGGCCTGATTTGTCTGAGGCGCCACGTAGGATGGCCTCGGAGTATATCTTGGCGGTAGAGAACTGTTCGGAACCCACATACTACGTTTGGGAAACGCGGAACCAGAAGACGAGCCAAAGTCACGGGGGTGCTTCCTTGTGGCTTCAAAGTCAGTATGACCAGTCTCGGCACTGATCGCCTTGTTGACCAGGGCTTGAAAGCTTGCACACTCGTGGAGGCGCAGATCACGACGAAGCTCACGGCTCAGACCCTTACGGAATCTTGCTTGCTTCTTGGCGTCAGTAGACACCTCCTCTGTTGCATAGCGGGCGAGGTTACCAAACTCGCGGCTATAGGCATCCACAGACAACTTGCCCTGAGTGAAGGCACATAACTCCTCTCTCTTTCTGTCCATCAGGCCCTCTGGAATATGGTGCAGACGAAAAGCTGCACTGAAGTCTGCCCATGTGGCTGCTGGTTCAGCAGGACGCATAGCTTCAAAGTTCTCCCACCACAGATTGGCGGGTCCTTCCAGGAAATACGCCGCAAAGGTCACCTTGTCGGCCTCAGAAACATTCGCAGAGCGAATCTTGCGTGAGATGCTGCACAGCCAGTCATCAGCGTCGAGGGGATCGACGGAATGATGAAACTTTGGAGGATTCAGCTTCACAAAATCGTTGAGGGACACTGCAACATTCCTAGGCTGACGAGTCGTATTCTGCTCAATACGCTCTAACACTCGGTTGGTCTCCCTTTTGTTTCTCTCTACCTCAAGCATCACTTCTGCCAGAGAGGGCGGGTGAGGCAGGTCTTCCTGCGACGCTTGACTACCCTCGCCTTGCTCATGAGCAGGGGCACGGTTCAACCTGGTAAACACCATCCTGACAAACAAACTCACAGCTTAGACCAATATGATATCAATACTAGCTATGGATTAAGAATGTACTGAACACACGGAATGCGGAAATGAATATCCGAACAGCATGGTAACAAGCAACTGCTATATATACACCATGGTTCATACACACCCTTACATAGTTCAGTACAACCTTAACCGAAGAGCAAACTACTGAAATTATGAAACTACTCATCAGAGGCTTACAAGCTTCCTATACATTATTTATCTAGGCCTCTGGAATTCATTTCACATCACACGCATACTTCACAAGTCACGCAGGACTGTGAACGTACGGCTACTACCTTACTATCCTTCCGCTCACAGCTCAGGCATCCGCATAGAACATCTCATAGAGATTACCTCCATGACCTGGAAGCTCAACCTGCGGATCAGGAAACACTCTAGCCTGAGATCCCTGGGATCCATAAGGACACGGATGTGGCCTTGGTCCCCTGACTGGTGGTAAGAGGGGTCCTCGAAGAGGGGTGACTCCTCCTATAGCTGGCCAGTCAACGTGAGCCGTAAGATGGGTCCTAACAGGGTTCAGCATCTCCATATCTCCGTACCCTGTCTGGACTACCGGTGCCAGCTGCATCAAAGCCGTCCACAGACGGGCACGGGTAGCATAAAGCTCCATGCGGAGAGCACGAGCATCCCTGTCTCTGTTCTCTAGCATCTCAACAGTGGACTGCAGTAGTGGATCCTCCATAGAAGAATCAAAATAGACTCCGCTGAGGTATCCCTCTTCTCCAGGCTGAGAGGCCGGAACATAGCAGAACTCTGAATTCTACAGCAGTGCATGTCTCGCTCTCATAATGGTCAGCATTGAATAGGCAACATCTTGTACTGCCATGTCAACAGTGACTCCCAACCCATAAGACCAATGGATTGGCTCCTCAGCTCCAGGGTAGTCTGGAAATACCCTAACAGTGCAGATATACTGGCTCTGGTTGAAGTCTCGGTACTGTTCCTGTTGGGGAACGTCGCATGGGAAACAAAAAATTTCCTACGCGCACGAAGACCTATCATGGTGATGTCCATCTATGAGAGGGGATTTCCGATCTACGTACCCTTGTAGATCGCACAGCAGAAGCGTTAAGAAACGCGGTTGATGTAGTGGAACGTCCTCACGTCCCTCGATCCGCCCCGCAAACCGTCCCACGAACCGTCCCGCGATCCGTCCCACGATCCGCTCCGATCTAGTGCCGAACGGACGGCACCTCCGCGTTCAGCACACGTACAGCTCGACGATGATCTCGGCCTTCTTGATCCAGCAAGAGAGACGGAGAGGTAGATGAGTTCTCCGGCAGCGTGACGGCGCTCCGGAGGTTGGTGGTGATCTAATCTCAGCAGGGCTCCGCCCGAGCTCCGCAGAAACGCGATCCAGAGGTAAAACCGTGGAGGTATGTGGTCGGGCTGCTGTGGCAAAAGTTGTCTCAAATCAGCCCTAATACCTCAGTATATATAGGAGGGAGGGGGAGGGAAGAGGCAGCCTCAAACCCTCAAGGTTTGGCCGAAATTGGAGGTGGAGGAGTCCTACTCCAATCCTACTTGGAGTAGGATTCCACCTTCCCACTTGGAAACTCTTTCCACCTTGTGTTTTTTTCCTTCTCAAACCTTATGGGCCTTAGTGGGAACTTATTCCAGCCCACTAGGGGCTGGTTTATCTCTTCCCATAGCCCATGAGACCCCTTGGGGCGTGACACCCCTCCCGATGGTCCCCGGCACCCCTCCCGGCACTCCCGGTACACTACCGATGAGCCCGAAACTTTTCCGGTGACCAAAAGAGGACTTCCTATATATCAATCTTTACCTCCGGACCATTCCGGAGCTCCTCGTGACGTCCTGGATCTCATCCGGGACTCCGAACAACATTCGGTAACCAACCATATAACTCAAATACGCATAAAACAACGTCGAACCTTAAGTGTGCAGACCCTCCGGGTTCGAGAACTATGTAGACATGACCCGAGTGAATCCTCGGTCAATATCCAATAGCGGGACCTGGATGCGCATATTGGATCCTACATATTCTACGAAGATCTTATCGTTTGAACCTCAGTGCCAAGGATTCATATAATCCCGTATGTCATTCCCTTTGTCCTTCGGTATGTTACTTGCCCGAGATTCGATCGTCAGTATCCGCATACCTATTTCAATCTCGTTTACCGGCAAGTCTCTTTACTCGTTCCGTAATACAAGATCCCGCAACTTACACTAAGTCACATTGCTTGCAAGGCTTGTGTGTGATGTTGTATTACCGAGTGGGCCCCGAGATACCTCTCCGTCACACGGAGTGACAAATCCCAGTCTCGATCCATACTAACTCAACGAACACCTTCGGAGATACCTGTAGAGCATCTTTATAGTCACCCAGTTACGTTGCGACTTTTGATACACACAAAGCATTCCTCCGGTGTTAGTGAGTTATATGATCTCATGGTCATAGGAACAAATACTTGACACACAGAAAACAGTAGCAACAAAATGACACAATCAACATGCTACGTCTATTAGTTTGGGTCTAGTCCATCACATGATTCTCCTAATGATGTAATCCCGTTATCAAGTGACAACACTTGCCTATGGTCAGGAAACCTTGACCATCTTTGATCAACGAGCTAGTCAACTAGAGGCTTACTAGGGACAGTGTTTTGTCTATGTATCCACACATGCACTGTGTTTCCAATCAATACAATTATAGCATGGATAATAAACGATTATCATGAACTAAGAAATATAATAATAACTAATTTATTATTGCCTCTAGGGCATATTTCCAACAGTCTCCCACTTGCACTAGAGTCAATAATCTAGTTCACATCACCATGTGATTTCAACGAATCCAACACCCATATAGTTCTGGGGTCTGGTCACGTCTTGCTCGTGAGAGAGGTTTTAGTCAACGGTTCTGAAACTTTCAGATCCGTGCGTTCTTTACAAATCTTTATGTCATCTTATAGATGTTGCTACTACGTGCTATTCGGAAATGCTCCAAATATCTACTCTACTATACGAATCCGTTTCACTACTCATAGTTATTCAGATTAGTGTCAAAGCTTGCATCGACGTAACCCTTTACGACGAACTCTTTAACCACCTCCATAATCGAGAAAAATTCCTTAGTCTATTTAGTTACTAAGGATAACTTTGACCGCTGATCAGTGATTCAATCCTGGATCACTCTGTGTACAGACTTGCTGCAAGGCACACATCAGGTGCGGTACTCAGCATGGCATACTTTAGAGTCTATGGCTAAGGCATAGAAGACGACCTTCGTCTATTCTCTTTATTCTGCCGTGGTCGGGTTTTGAGTCTTACTCAAATTCACACCTTACAACGCAACCAAGAAGTCCTTCTTTGCTGATCTATTTTGAACTCCTTCAAAAACCTGTGAAGGCATGCATCTTGTTGAAACTTCCATTAAGCGCTTTCGATCTATCTCCATAGATCTTTAATGCTCAACGTTCAAGTAGCTCAATCCAGGTATTCCTTTGAAAACTCCTTTCAAACAACCTTGTATGCTTTACAGAAATTCTACATTACTTCTGATCCACAATATGTCAACCACATATACTTATCAGAAATTCTATAGTGCTCCCACTCACTTCTTTGGAAATACAAGTTTCTCACAAACCTTGTGCAAACCCAAAATCTTTGATCATCTCATCAAAGTGTATATTCCAACTCCGATATGCTTGCACCAGTCCATTGAAGGATCACTCGAGCTTGCATACTTGCTAGTATCTTTAGGATCGACAAAACCTCCTGGTTGTATCACATACAATGTTTGCTCAAGGAAACCGTCGAGGAAACAATGTTTTGACATCCTACGTGCAATATTTCATAAATAATGCAGCAACTACTAACATAATTCTAACAGACTTTTAGCATCGCTACGAGTGAGAAAGTGTCATCATAGTCAACTGTTTGATCTTGTCGGAAACATCTTTGCGACAAGTCGAGCTTTTCTTAATAGTGACTTACCATCATCGTCTGTCTTCCTTTTAAAGATCCATCTTTACTCAATAGTCCTATGACCATCAAGTAGTTCTTCCAAAGTCTACACTTTGTTTTCATACATGGATCCTCTCTCGGATTTCATGGCTTCCAGCCATTTGTCGGAATCTGGGCCCACCATCGCTTTCTCCATAACTCGTAGGTTCACTGTTGCTCAACAACATGACCTCCAAGACAGGGTTACCGTACCACTCTGTAGTAGTACGCGACCTTGTCAACCTACGAGGCTTGTAGGAACTTGATCTGATGCTCGATGATCACCATCATCAGCTTCCACTTCTATTGGTGTAGGCGCCACAGGAACAACTTCCTGCGCCCTGCTACACACTGGTTGAAGTGATGGTTCAATAACCTCATCAAGTTCTACCACTCTCCCACTCAATTGTTTCGAGAGAAACCTTTCCTCGAGAAAGGATCCGTTTCTAGAAACAAACACTTTGCTTTCGGATCTGAGATAGGAGATGTACCCAACTGTTTTGGATATCCTATGAAGATGCATTTATCCGCTTTGGGTTCGAGCTTATCAGATTGAAACTTTTTCACATAAGTGTCGAAGCCCCAAACTTTTAAGAAACGATAGTTTAGATTTCTCTAAACCTCAGTCTATACTGTGTCATCTCAACGGAAATACGCGGTGCCCTATTTAAAGTGATTGCGGTTGTCTCTAATGCATAACCCATAAACGATATTGGTAATTCGATAAGTGACATCATAGTATGCACCATACCAAATAGTGCGTGGCTATGACGTTCAGACACATCATCACACTATGATGTTCCAGGTGGCATGAACTGCGAAACAATTTCCACATTGTCTTAACTGCGTACCAAAACTTGTAACTCAGATATTCATTTCCATGATCATATCGTAGACAGTTTATCCTCTTGTTACGACGAACTTCACTCTGAAATAGAATTGAACTTTTCAACATTTCAGACTTGTGATTCATTAAGTAAATACTCCTGTATCTACTCAAATCGTCAGTGAAGTAAGAACATAATGATATCCACTGCGTGCCTCAGCACCCATTGGACTGCATACATCAAAATGTATCACTTCCAACAAGTTACTTTCTTATTTCATCTCAATGAAAACAAGGCCTTGCTCATGTGGTATGATTTGCATGTCACTGGTGATTCGAAATCAGGTGAGTACAAAGATCCATCAGCATGGAGCCTCTTCATGCAATTTATACTAACATGACTCAAGCGGCAGTGCCACAAGTAAGTGGTACTATCATCATTAACTCGTATCTTTTGGCACCAATATCATGAACATGTGTAACACTACGATCGAGATTCAATAAACCATTGAAGGTGAATATTCAAGAAAATAGAGTAACCATTATTCTCTTTAAATGAATAATCGTATTGCAATAAACACGATCCAATCATGTTCATGCTTAACGCAAGCACCAAATAACAATTATTTAGGTTTAATACCAATCCCGATGGTAGAGGGAGCGTGCGGCGTTTGATCATATCAACCTTGGAAACACTTCCAACACGTATCGTCACCTCGCCTTTAGCTAGTCTCCGTTTATGCCGTAGCTTTCATTTCGTGTTACTAATCACTTAGCAACCGAACCGGTATCCAATACCCTCATGCTACTAGGAGTACTACTAAAGTACACGTCAACATCATGTATATCAAATACACTTCTTTCGACTTTTGCCAGCCTTCTTATCTACCAAGTATCTAGAGTTGCTCCGCCTCAGTGACTGTTCCCCTCATTACAGAAGCACTTAGTCTCGGGTTTTAATCTTGGGTCTCTTCATTAGTGCAGCAACTGTTTTGCCGTTTCACGAAGTATCCCACTAGCCCTTGCCTTTCTTGAAACTTAGTGGTTTTACAAACCATCAACTATTGATGCTCCTTCTTGATTTCTACTTTCGCAGTGTCAAACATCACGAATCACAAAAGGATCATTGTATCTATCCTTGATATGTTATAGTTTATCACGAAGCTCTCAAAGCTTGGTGGCAGTGACTTTTGGAGAACCATCACTATCTCATCTGGAAGATTAACTCCCACTTGATTCAAGTGATTGTCGTACTGAGACAATCTGAGCACACGCTCAACGATTGAGCTTTTCTCTTTTACTTTGTGGACAAAGAATTTTGTTGGAGGTCTCGTACCTCTTAACAAGGGCACAAGCATGAAATCACAATTTCATCTCTTTAGAACATCACTTATGTTCCGTGACGTTTTACAACATTTTCGGCGCCTTGCTTCTAAGCCATTAAGTATTTTGCACTGAACTACCGTGTACTCATCAGAAACGTGTATGTCGGATGTTCATAGCATCCACAGACGACGCTCGAGGTGCAGCACACCGAGTGGTGCATTAAGGACATAAGCCTTCTGCGTAGCAACGAGGAAAATCCTCGGTTTTGCAGACTCAGTCTGCAAAGTTTGCTACTATCAATTTTCAACTAAATTTTCTCTAGGAACATATAAAAACAGTAGAGCTATAGCGCAAGCAACATCATAATTCGCAAAGACCATTAGACTATGTTCATGACAATTAGTTCAATTAATCATATTACTTAAGAACTCCCACTCAAAAAGTACATCTCTCTAGTCATTTGAGTGGTACATGATCCAAATCCACTATCTCAAGTCCGATCATCACGTGAGTCGAGAATAGTTTCAGTGGTAAGCATCTATATGCTAATCATATCAACTATACGATTCATGCTTGACCTTTCGGTCTCATGTGTTCCGAGGCCATGTCTGCACATGCTAGGCTCGTCAAGCTTAACCCGAGTGTTCCGCGTGCGCAACTGTTTTGCACCCGTTGTATGTGAACGTTGAGTCTATCACACCCGATCATCACGTGGTGTCTCGAAACGAAGAACTGTAGCAACGGTGCACAGTCGGGGAGAACACAATTTCGTCTTGAAATTTTAGTGAGAGATCACCTCATAATGCTACCGTCGTTCTAAGCAAAATAAGGTGCATAAAAGGATTAACATCACATGCAATTCATAAGTGACATGATATGGCCATCATCACGTGCTCCTTGATCTCCATCACCAAAGCACCGGCACGATCTTCTTGTCACCGGCGTCACACCATGATCTCCATCATCATGATCTCCATGAACGTGTCGCCATCGGGGTTGTCATGCTACTCATGCTATTACTACTAAAGCTACGTCCTAGCAATATAGTAAACGCATCTCCAAGCACAAATGTTAGTTTAAAGACAACCCTATGGCTCCTGCCGGTTGCCGTACCATCGATCGATATTAACTATTACAACATGATCATCTCATACATCCAATATATCACATCACATCGTTGGCCATATCACATCACAAGCATACCCTGCAAAAACAAGTTAGACGTCCTCTAATTGTTGTTGCATGTTTTACGTGGTGACCATGGGTATCTAGTAGGATCGCATCTTACTTACGCAAACACCACAACAGAGATATATGAATTGTTATTTAACCTTATACAAGGACCTCCTCGGTCAAATCCGATTCAACTAAAGTTGGAGAAACCGACACTTGCCAGTCATCTTTGAGCAACGGGGTTACTCGTAGCGATGAAACCAGTCTCTCGTAAGCGTACGAGTAATGTCGGTCCAAGCCGCTTCAATCCAACAATACCGCGGAATCAAGAAAAGACTAAGGAGGGCAGCAAAACGCACATCACCGCCCACAAAAACTTTTGTGTTCTACTCGAGAAGACATCTACGCATGAACCTAGCTCATGATGCCACTGTTGGGGAACATCGCATGGGAAACAAAAAATTTCCTACGCGCACGAAGACCTATCATGGTGATGTCCATCTACGAGAGGGGATTTCCGATCTGCGTACCCTTGTAGATCCCATAGCAGAAGCGTTAAGAAACGCGGTTGATGTAGTGGAACGTCCTCACGTCCCTCGATCCGCCCCGCGAACCGTCCCACGAACCGTCCCGCGATCCGTCCCATGATCCACTCCGATCTAGTGCCGAACGGACGGCACCTCCGCGTTCAGCACACGTACAGCTCGACGATGATCTCGGCCTTCTTGATCCAGCAAGAGAGACGGAGAGGTAGATGAGTTCTCTGGCAGCGTGACGGCGCTCCGGAGGTTGGTGCTGATCTAATCTCAGCAGGGCTCCGCCCGAGCTCCGCAAAAACGCGATCTAGAGGTAAAACCGTGGAGGTATGTGGTCGGGCTGCCGTGGCAAAAGTTGTCTCAAATCAGCCATAATACCTCAGTATATATAGGAGGGAGGGGGAGGGAAGAGGCAGCCTCAAACCCTCAAGGTTTGGCCGAAATTGGAGGTGGAGGAGTCCTACTCCAATCCTACTTGGAGTAGGATTCCACCTTCCCACTTGGAAACTCTTTCCACCTTGTGTTTTTTCCTTCTCAAACCTTATGGGCCTTAGTGGGAACTTATTCCAGCCCACTAGGGGCTGGTTTATCTCTTCCCATAGCCCATGAGACCCCTTGGGGCGTGACACCCCTCCCGATGGTCCCCGGCACCCCTCCCGGCACTCCCGGGACACTACCGATGAGCCCGAAACTTTTTCGGTGACCAAAACAGGACTTCCTATATATCAATCTTTACCTCCGGACCATTCCGGAGCTCCTTGTGACGTCCTGGATCTCATCCGGGACTCCGAACAACATTCGGTAACCAACCATATAACTCAAATACGCATAAAACAACGTCGAACCTTAAGTGTGCAGACCCTTCGGGTTCGAGAACTATGTAGACATGACCCGAGTGACTCCTCGGTCAATATCCAATAGTGGGACCTGGATGCCCATATTGGATCCTACATATTCTACGAAGATCTTATCGTTTGAACCTCAGTGCCAAGGATTCATATAATCCCGTATGTCATTCCCTTTGTCCTTCGGTATGTTACTTGCCCGAGATTCGATCGTCAGTATCCGCATACCTATTTCAATCTCGTTTACCGGCAAGTCTCTTTACTCGTTCCGTAATACAAGATCCCGCAACTTACACTAAGTCACATTGCTTGCAAGGCTTGTGTGTGATGTTGTATTACCGAGTGGGCCCCGAGATACCTCTCCGTCACACGGAGTGACAAATCCCAGTCTCGATCCATACTAACTCAACGAACACCTTCGGAGATACCTGTAGAGCATCTTTATAGTCACCCAGTTACGTTGCGACGTTTGATAGACACAAAGCATTCCTCCGGTGTTAGTGAGTTATATGATCTCATGGTCATAGGAACAAATACTTGACACGCAGAAAACAGTAGCAACAAAATGACACAATCAACATGCTACGTCTATTAGTTTGGGTCTAGTCCATCACATGATTCTCCTAATGATGTAATCCCGTTATCAAGTGACAACACTTGCCTATGGTCAGGAAACCTTGACCATCTTTGATCAACGAGCTAGTCAACTAGAGGCTTACTAGGGACAGTGTTTTGTCTATGTATCCACACATGCACTGTGTTTCCAATCAATACAATTATAGCATGGATAATAAACGATTATCATGAACTAAGAAATATAATAATAACTAATTTATTATTGCCTCTAGGGCATATTTCCAACAGTTCCTCCACTGTGTACTCGGGGTACCAACGGTAACCGCACATCGACATCACCCTGACCAGCATGGCCGTATGACCCGAGACATCAATGCACCTGGTCAGACGTACCACCTAACGAGAAGGACGGCCAGGCATCTGTAAATAAAGAGTAATGCAAAAGAATTAGAGCTCCGAATGCAAAATTGGGCAGCATAACGGTGTAAATGCTCAAAAACAAATTTTGAGACAACCCAAAATGGAATAGCGTAACCACTCAACTATCAAGTTCGACTCTCTGATCATCAAACTTACTTCCTTTTTCCTAGGAATGAAAGAACCCAAATATCTCTTGACCCGTAGTCCTATAATCTACCGATTAGAAACACGAGCCTAGAAGAAGATAAGTAACCTAGTCCTTAATTCCTGCAGAAAAGACGAGGATGACCAGAATAGAATAACTTGAGAAGAGAACAAGAGTCTTACGTTCCCTTCCACAAACAATTCCCTTATATATAACTAAAGCAATTCTAGACTCAACTTCGACCAGTTTGGCTTAGTAATCCTACAGTCAGTCAGGCTCTGATACCAACGCTGTCGGGACCCCGATCCTAAGTCATAGGAATCCAGCCTGTAACACATCGCATCTCTTTGCGGTCTCACGCACGGTTAACTCCACGGTTGCAGCCTTACCTTAGCCGGGACCGTTTGCGTCTTTTGACTCACGTATGCGATAGTGTCGCTAGCATTCCAATGTCAAAGAACCCGGATCGACAATTCTAGTCACAAACCAAAGTGGCAGTACCGCACAAGGACAGGCATACATGACCCAACAAAGCAGGTGTCGGTCACCAGCGAGTGTAGACGAGTCGTAGCAAGCTACAAGGACTCCATTACATCGCGTGACATTTCCCCAAAGGGGACAGACACAACAGCTAAGAAGGTCACATGCCGGTCAACCAATGTGTCCAGAGCAGTAGCGAACTACCAAGGCTCGTTGGATCACAAAGGGGCATTTCCTTGTAAGGAGTGCTACTAAAGTTCATGACTAGGTAATCGAACCCCATACATATTAAGTACGACACACGTACGCATGGCATACCCATATGTATAGATACATCGATGGCATCACAACATAACCATAAACATACAAGCTTTATTTAAGAGGCTCGGAAGAGCCACACACATAATATTACACATTAAGGGTCTCACGACCCATAATAGCATTCATTCAGTTACAAGCCAGCAGAAGAGTTTAAAACTGTCTGAGTATAGACAGGTGCAACTAAAAGGCACATGGCCTGACTATACTACAGACCCAACGTAGGGCCAGATCATAGCTGGGACACCAGCTACTTGTCGTCGTCGATGTCTACGAAGAACCCTCCATTAGGGTCATTAGCAACCTCTACAACATTTATTAAGCAAACATGAGTACGGAGGTACTCAGCAAGACTTAAGGATAACTAACTACTCATGCAATGTATCAACAAGGTATGGTGGGGTTTCATCTGGAAAGCCAGCATTTGACTCGTGGCTAGACAACTTGCATTTTTAAATAATTTTGACAACTTGATTTGTCGCACACGAGTCCACTAACACCACAACAATACACCATCGTGGAATCATTCCGTCTCCATTGGGAATTGCCGTCCACGACACTCACGCTTATCTTGACAATTTTATGAGTAGCCATTGAAGTTATCTATGAACAACATATGTCTCCAAGTAGTCCATATCCGCGGACGCGGCTATTCGAATAGATCATAACCCTGCAGGGGTGTACTTCGTCACACACGCTCCCGCCACTTATCGCCATGTGCACGTCATGCACCTCGGCAACCTTCAAGCGGAAGCCTAGCGAGGGAGTCGGCCGCGACCGTTAACCACACTAGTACCTAGTCCAGGTTTATCGCCTATCTGAGAGTAACCCGTACGGAAGTCCGGCCGGGGTTTCCGCCACGGCCTCAAACAATGTGCGCAGGGTTCCCAAGCCCACCATCCGGGTGCCACTTGGTACACCGTGCCACTGCCTACCGCATCATAGCCCACCTCTCAGGTCAGCACTATGCACGGCCTCCAGCATGACTATAAACACCAGAAACTACTTGCAACTCCTGGACCGAGTACTAAGCGATTAATAGGCCGAGCGGGGTCATATTTCAGGGCCCAGCATGTGGTAGTATCTAGTCTTGGATTACATACACGGAACTCAGTTCCTAAGGACGGTTCTAATGAAACAACCCGCCATGTACTCCTACACAACCTTTCACCGGTACCTTTACCAAATCAGGTTCAACACACAGCCTTTGCTTACCGAACACATTCTCACCATTCTGTTCATCTCCCAGATGACAGACCATACACAACTCTAAGCATAGCATGAATAGCAGGATAAGGCACATCATGGCTCAAGCAACTACCAGATATGCTAGGTTGCAAGGTTCGGCTATTTACTGTGACAAGGATAGGTCATGCAAAGGAAGTGGGTTCAACTAACGTGGCAAAAGCAGTTGAAGCATTTGATCCTAATGCAATAAATAAGTGCAAGAGCAAGAACATGGGATTTATCGGGATGATCAAAAATGGTTGCTTGCCTTGTTGCTCAGAGGAGTGACAATATCCGTCAGACGGATATTCGGTGGAATCCGGGGGAGCGGAGCCTACCGAAAGGAATGAAAACAATCAATAACAAACATATGCAATCAAGATGATGCATGAGCATGGCATGAGAATGCAAGGTGACAAACTAATATAGTTAGCATATATTAGGTTTGAAGTTGATTTGAATCAAATTCAAATATCACTTCAAACGGGGTATTCTCGGATACCATTTTTAATTGATTCGACCTGATGCTCAGATCAACTTGATGTTAACATGCAAGGTATGCCATGTTAAGTTGCTGGTGTGTAATTAGAACAGTGTTTGATCATGTCATTCATAATGAAATTTAAATATTTTCCATTTTCCATTTATAAAGTATTTATAATAATTAACTTATTCATTAATTTACATGTTTGGGTTCTGTAACATTTTCAAACATGTTTGAAAATAGTATATTCAGATTCCTTGAATTTTTCTGATCCTTTTTCATATATAAATTATTTTCATTGGAGTTACAGATTAATTTCTATGAATTTTTGAAGTTTTAAACATTTCTGGAATTATTTTTATACTGGAAAATACTTTTACTGCATCAGCAGGTCCAACTCGCCGTTGAAAGTCAAACCTGACCAGTGGGACCCACTGGTCAGTGTCTTTGGTCAATTTTAGATTAGGATTAATCTTATTTAGTTAATTAAACTCACTGGACCCACATGTCAGTGTCTTATTAATTTATCTGATTTATTTTTATTATCTCTAACTATCCAGAGGCTGGCCCCACCAGTCAGTGGCTCAGGCCAACTGAGATCCACCGGCGGCGAGGTCGTCCTCGTCGGCGGGGAGCCTCCGGCGAGCACCAGAACACCGGGGGGGCTCAGAAACGGCGCACAGAGGGCCAAACACTGCGCGGAGAGCACCAGAAGAACGACACTTCTCCCGCGGTTCCATTTCTACACTTAGCCGGGGCTGATCTGGCCGGAGATGACGCCGGCGACGAGCTTGGCGGCGGCCAAGGTTCGGGCGTCATCGGGGTCTTTGATACAGAGGGAACTACGCACGGTTCTCAGCTCCTACAGCACCTACGCGACAACCTGAAGCTACTGGTGGCCTCAGATGGACGAGCTGATCACCGGAGGGCTACCGGCGACGAGCTCCTGCAGCAGATCTCGTCGGGCTCCGGTGGAACTAGGCCTAGAGGAGGGGATCGACGGGGAGATCTTGGGGGAAAGAAGCGCAAGCTCACGGGGAGTGCAGTGGTGGCGCTAGTTTGCTCGGGGACGGCCTAGAGAGGGAGAACGCCGGCGACGAACATCGGTGACCCGAGGAAGAAGATGACTGCTTCTCTTCGTTTCACTGCATCTGGGCGTCGGGCTCGTGGCTAGGGAGCTTCAGGGAGTTGCGGCGGAGCTATTGCGCGGCTCAGACGGAAGGAGGGGGGGCTAGAACGACGGCGAGCTCGAGCTCTGCTCGGGCTCCAATGGCGGAGAGGGGATCGAGGGAACCGAGAGGAGAGGGGAGAAGAATGGGCACGGGGACGGATAGCCACGGGCCCGGGGAGCTTATCCCCGTGCTTGCCAGCGCGAGGCGGCGGCCAGGCAGGCGCACACGTGCATGGCCGCACCGGAGTACGCGGCGGCCACCTCCTACTGCCCACTGGCGGGGAGGAAGACGACACGAGTTGCTGGGTCGGGCTGAGGTGAGCGTCAGGTAACTTCTTTTCTCTTTTTTTCTGTTTTGTTTCTGTTTTGCTATTTCATTGATTTTCTATTTATTCCAACTCTCAAATAGTTTGTAAAAACTATTTTAAACACACCAGAATATTTGTTGGAATATTTCCAACCATTCCCAAAGTTTTCAATATTTTTGGAAAGTTTAAAGTTTCTGATTTCAAATTTAAAACTTGAAACCAGTAGCTTTTTGCATTTATTTAAAATTCTTATAGTGTCAAGAAAAAGGTTTTCTTCATTGCTAATATACTTTCATGATTTATCAGAAAGATTGAACTTTTCTTGAGGCCATTTTGGGTTCATTGATTTTGACTAGTTTGAATTTTCCCTCACTTTAAGAAGTGGCTAGGGTTTTAGCATTTCCTTCATCATTTGCTTTGTTCTTGTTGAGAAAATCCTAGATGCAATGCAAAGAAAACATGAACACAAGCTAACTTGCTTAAGGGGTCAGGGATGTGACACCGGGCCTTTAGTCTCGGCCCAGAGGCAGGCCGGGACTAAATGGTCCAGGCCAAAGGCCCGTTTTCTACTAGTGAATTAAGCATCTATTTACTACAAGAAAAAACATAAAAGACAAAACAAAAAAGTGAAAGGAATTCGCTAATTTTTTCGATTAAATTATTCGGATGAACCAAGGTGCATTATTGCTACTCCCTCGAGGTTGTGTCAATTAATTCGGGTGGGAGGGAGTACCATTATCGGACAATTAGAACCATGCAAATATGTTTTGAATAATCAATACAAGGAGAATGTAATCATACGGCTCACTACAAATGTTCTTATAATAATTCAAGGTTCATCACATTTTTGAACTTCAATGGCAATATATTTCAGTTTGATAAGGAACGGGATTTCAAATAGAAATATTTTGATGTCAGCAAGATTTTTTAATGAACAAAAACATTACTGAAAAGGCAACATTTGGTACCAAAGTCTTCGAATTACACAATGTGTCTCTTCCTCAGCTTCCTTGCCACGCATGCCAGGATACGATGTGGTTGTGTGGTTGTGCATAGTGGCCAAAATTGCCTGAACCTTGTTTTCAGGTGGGCATGGAGGAAAATGTTGGAATTATGCCCTAGAGGCAATAATAAATATAGTTATTATTATAATTCATGTATCAAGATAATCGTTTATTATCCATGCTATAATTGTATTGAATGAAGACTTATATACACGTGTGGATACATAGACAAAACACTGTCCCTAGCAAGCCTCTAGTTGGCTAGCCAGTTGATCAAAGATAGTCAGGGTCTTCTGATTATGAACATGGTGTTGTTGCTTGATAACTGGATCACGTCATTAGGAGAATCACGTGATGGACTAGACCCAAACTAATAGACGTAGCATGTTGATCGTGTCATTTTGTTGCTACTGTTTTCTGCGTGTCAAGTATTTGTTCCTATGACCATGAGATCATATAACTCACTGACACCGGAGGAATGCTTTGTGTGTATCAAACGTCGCAACGTAACTGGGTGACTATAAAGATGCTCTACAGGTATATCCGAAGGTGTTCGTTGAGTTAGTATGGATCTAGACTGGGATTTGTCACTCCGTGTGACGGAGAGGTATCTCGGGGCCCACTCGGTAATACAACATCACATACAAGCCTTGCAAGCAATGTGACTTAGTGTAAGTTGCGGAATCTTGTATTACGGAACGAGTAAAGAGACTTGCCGGTAAACAAGATTGAAATAGGTATGCGGATACTGACGATCGAATCTCGGGCAAGTAACATACCGAAGGACAAAGGGAATGACATATGGGATTATATGAATCCTTGGCACTGAGGTTCAAACGATAAGATCTTCGTAGAATATGTGGGATCCAATATGGGCATCCAGGTCCCGCTATTGGCTATTGACCGAGGAGTCACTCGGGTCATGTCTGCATAGTTCTCGAACCCGCAGGGTCTGCACACTTAAGGTTCGACGTTGTTTTATGCGTATTTGAGTTATATGGTTGGTTACCGAATGTTGTTCGGAGTCCCGGATGAGATCACGGACGTCACGAGGGTTTCCGGAATGGTCCGAAAACGAAGATTGATATATAGGATGACCTCATTTGATTACCGGAAGGTTTTCGGAGTTACCGGGAATGACGAATGGGTTCCGGGTGTTTACCGGGGGTGGGGGGGTGGGGGGGGGGCAACCCACCCCGGGGAAGCCCATAGGCCTTGGGGGTGGCGCACCAGCCCTTGGTGGGCTGGTGGGACAGCCCAAGAAGGCTCTATGCGCCAAGGATAGAAAATCAAAGAGAAAGAAAAAAAAGGAGGTGGGAAAGGAGAGAAGGACTCCACTTTCCAATCCTAGTTGGACTAGGATTGGAGGAGGACTCCTCCTCCCCTTGGTGCGCAGCCCTTGGGGCTCCTTGAGCCTCAAGGCAAGCCTCCCCTCCCTCCTCCTATATATATGGAGCAATTAGGGCTGCTTTGAGACAACTTTTCAAAGGCAGCCCGACCACATACCTCCACGGTTTTACCTCTAGATCGCGTTTCTGCGGAGCCCTGCCGAGATCAGATCACCACTAACCTCCAGAGCGCCGTCACGCTGCCGGAGAACTCATCTACCTCTCCGCCTCTCTTGCTGGATGAAGAAGGCCGAGATCATCGTCGAGCTGTACGTGTGCTGAACGCGGAGGTGTTGTCCGTTCGACACTAGATCGTGGGACGGATCACGGGACGGTTCGTGGGACGGTTCGCGGGGCGGATCGAGGGACGTGAGGACGTTCCACTACATCAACCGCGTTCACTAACGCTTCTGTTGTGTGATCTACAAGGGTACGTAGATCGGAAATCCCCTCTCGTAGATGGACGTCACCATGATAGGTCTTCGTGCGCGTAGGAATTTTTTTGTTTCCCATGCGACGTTCCCCAACAGAAAATCCATCTTAAGCAGAACAAATGGTAACAAAAAAATGGCCTACATGAGCTTTGCATTGACAGAAACATCTTCGACTCCAACTTCTGAGTGGGTAAGTAACTATGGATTGAGCTTTGTTTCTTGGTTAGGTGGTTGGGGCGATCTTAAGACAATAAACTATAGTAAATAAAGACCAAGAAGCATCACCTACACCTTCACCTTCACGAAGAGAACCATCCTTGTAGGTGACAAGTACAAACATTTGGAGTTAGTGAAAAAAAGACATAGAAAAATTGGAAGGCAAAAGGAGAGAACACATCTTCAGATTATATTCCTATCTATACATAGACACTCCAACAATATATTGTTAGAGTAAGCAAATTAGAGAAATGAGAATATTTATAGAAACAATACATCCAAAGACGGATATATAGAAAGAGAAAACTCCAAATTATGTTCTCTGTAATTTTGGATTACAACATTGTGCATTCTAAGAGATCCTTGTGATCGCTATTAAGCTCCTCATTGCCAATTCCCTATATCCACCATGAATTAAACATATACATCTCCCGCAATTATTATTATTAAGGTTCATAAGTAATAGTGCATGTTTCACATCAACAATGACAAATTATATGAAGACATGTTTCACATCAACAATGACAAATTATATGAAGACATGTCTAACATAACATAGTTTGCAGTGGATGCCCGACAAGTAGCATGTAATCAAGTTTTTAGTATAAATATGATTCCTGCAGCGTCTATTGCACGCACAAACCAAAACTGAGCTCAATAAACTGTGTTTATTCGTACTCATTCCTATATTAAGAAGTATAACATGCTTAAAAATTTCGAGACTGTCCTTTCTAATATTATGAGAAATTTAGCTTGTCGTGCATATGTCAATGAAGGCATGTTATCAGAACTTGAAGGCAATTCTCCCAACCATGCATCTGGATACATTGGTTAACTGTTTTCTGTTAGGATGTAGAAATCTCAAGTAGCCACTTTCGAAATATAGAAAATAATGTAATCCAAAAGAACATGGAAAGTACAAGGCTCTCAACTAACATTTGCCATGATTTCGCAGGTCAACATTCGTAGCTTCTTGTTTGGCACAATCATACACATAAAACACTTATGAGTTTGACATCTTGTAAGTAGCAAGTATCCAAAGCAACACAGAATATGAGCTTATATATGTAAGTAGCTGTGTGTATGGCTATTTCCAATGACATAAGGATGGGGCAAATATATTACTTGACGTTGTTGTTCGAGATATAACCTTCATGGATTCATGCGCCCGCGGAATCCAGTGAGGGAACCAAGACACAACACAGGCGTAAAGCAAGTGATTGGAGAATTAACAACTACTTAAGGAAAATCAGTGGCAAATGCCATATGTCGTAATCAAATTATGCTTTCTGCAATCTAAAAGAAATTAAAGGTAATGAACATGCCATCATTCTCTAGTGTCACAACATATAGTGTCTTGATCTCTTGAGACTATGTATTCTCTTATTTCAATGTATGAATGAAAGCACAAAGCATTTCAAAACTCGTAGAAGTTCAGAAAAGAAAAAAAAACTTCAATGATCTCCACACAGATAGTGTCAACAAGAGAGAATCAAGGAACATATCAAAAGAAGCTTGGATGCCTGACTGAAGGCAAAATGGCATAATTCACTTCATACTGATATGCAGGTTGTGATGTTTGTTTTACTCGCATGTCAGTCTATAAGGGATACTTATTTTGCACATCGTAAGGGATACTTGTTTTACACATACATCATAGTAGCATCAGCTTGTCAGGTGACAAGTATATAGAGCTCAAAAGAAAAAAGCACACAACAGCGCCCCTTCAGTTTCGAAGGCATATGGATCATACCTTGTGAATAAACTAACATAGTCGATTTACATCCGACCGTCACACCCACGATATTTTCTGGGACGTACCTCCACCGCTACTTGTTTTAATAGTTAGAACATGATGGGCAGCAGACTGTTTGCTTGGATTTAATGCCCGTGCGTTGCCACGGGAAACCCACAAAAAACAAAGCCGTGAATGAAAAAAAGTGTGACAAACGTCAGTGTTTTTCTTCTCTACATTTGTTGGACATAGTCGTGTGCACAAAGGTTTCGTTAACATAAAGATAAAATTTAGCATACATATTAGTTATGTATACCTCCAAAAATTATGAATAATACAGAAAATGATGAAGAAATGCATACATGCATGACAGAAACACACATCGAATGTTGCCTCTCCATCATTGTCTATCTTCCATCATAAATGCACGTACGTTGAACAATAAACTTTAAACATATAAAGATTAATATTAAATATCATTATAATTGACTATGTGTACAAAGAGAAATACAAAGGAGCTATGTTTGCAATAAGAAGAAGGGGTCGTTGCTCTCACCAATTTCATTGAAAATACCATCCACCTCCCCATCTCGTGCAATTGGGGGAGCACTCGGTGGCCCGAAATCCTGGAATTTCTGCACATCAACGTAGCGCTGCTGGATATAAAAATAATAATTAGAGTTGCTTGCTACTTTTGCCAGCACAACTGCACACCTATGCAATCTTCTAATTATGATGCATGAAGAAACATGGAACTGTTAACCAACAGGATTCAGTAACCGCTAATTTACAGTGGAAATACCAAGCAAGCTGGAGTAGCATCCTTACATCCGAGCTGCAGTCCACCTGATCCTGACCAAGGGAGCTTCTACCGGCAAACGCGGCCGCGGCCGCGGCCTCGCACCTCGGCCCAAAGGTTCTCCTTGGACTGCCCCCGGGCAAGCCCGCCGCCCCTCTGGCTGAACTGCGACGTGACCTCATCCTCGACGCCATTTCCGTACAGGTCCCTCGCCCTCCCGAACAGGCTGGAGTCGCTGGAGCACACCCCGTCCTCCTCGGCCGTGTGGTCAGAGAAGTAGTCGTAACCACAGTCCTTGGTGAGCCCCCAGGACGCGACGCTCTCCTCCTCCTAATCACGGGAAGCTAAGAGTTGACCTTGCTAGTTGCGCGCGCGCCGAGCAGGGACGGAGGGTCTGGTCCCTTAGCCGGGACACTGATCCCCTAGCCGCTTCTCATCGCCTTCCATGGAGGTAGATGAATGGAACCAGGCTCGACAGCGGTCGGATCTAGACGTGAGACGGCGACCGGATCTGCGCGTGAGGCAGCGACTCATGAAAGTCGGATGGCGGCGTCGCAGGGAAATGAGGGGTGCGCGCCGGGGCGGTCCATTGACGGCGCTGTTGGTTGCCGTACGAAGGGGGAGGTGGGGATCGAACGAGATCGGGAACGGGGGATTAGGAAGAAGGGGGAGGTCGGAGGTGGGACGTGCGTACATGCGCTGTTGTTTTCCCTTTTTTCGTGTGACGGGGTGGGATGGAGTCGAGCAGATCCGATTTTTTCGTGTGAACGAGCGGAGGGTTGACGGTTGAACCATCACGGGATGGTCGAACCATCACGACGGCACATCTCCTTTAATAGTAGAGATACACCTTGTCTTTTTGGTTAGTTCATTTTCAGATTATCCAAAGCTGAGGACGGCTTTGCTTTCAAGAAAGAAAGGATGATGTAGACATGGCGTCTATAGAAACGACAAAAAATATTGTCCGCAAATGCAAATATAAGATGATTTTTATTAATAATTATATGAATTATTATTTTATTGCTCCGAATAGAAATACGACATAATATTTTATGCTGTGCAGAATTAACAGAGAGTTGCACAAGCCACGTGTCAAGATGTGAGATGAAGACCGGAAATATATTCATTTAGAGATGTAATATGGAGATGCATATTCAAATCCACAGGAGCCTGGTTGCATGCTACGTGCATCATCACGTGTGTTTTCCCGAACCAGCCTGGTTGCATGCTACGTGCTAAATGCAAAAGGAGATGAACAGGATTAGTCTTAATGGTCCAGAGAAGGCCATGCATGCACCAGCCACCATATCAATTAAAAGAAGGAATTACCACATGACACATGCGATCATACTAGTCCTGGACGTGTCAACGATCGTAGCAGTCCTCGACATATCAAATCAGATCTTCTAGGCGGCAGTCGTACGTCTTAATAAATAGCTAGCTATTGTTATGTTAAAACTTGGGTTTTATTATATTGTTTAGTCATGGCTACAAATTGCATATACGAGACGTGTACAATTATTGTCTTGTCAGATCTATAATGAAACCCTACCATTATCGAGTACTTAATTCATACCAACAATTTAGATTGTAATTCATCATTGTTCTTGTCGGTTCTTCGGTTGCTTGCACGAACTCGAACCTCGTGTTCAGGTTAATCGTACCTACGGCAGGGTCAATAATCATCGGAAATTGGTTTAGCGATTGCTAAGGCATATCGTCGGACTTGATATAGCCGAATCGTCAAAGTCAAAATTCATCAAATCGATAGTTATCTCCACTCTCATCGAAAGATCGACCAACACCTACATCAAGTGGTATCAGTTTTCAGGTTCATCGGTGAGAGATTTACAATTTTCATAGATTAGTTATTTTCTTGTCCTATAAACTCAGGAAAATGCCAAAAATAAAATAGATTAGTTCATCCGTTGTGCCTATCTTTTCCTCGCCTTTAGCAATTTTTGCATCTAGTATTTGCTTTGTTGAATTTTTGGTTGCAATAATCCTCGGTTTAGTGCTGGTTTCGATTTGTTTGCGAAATCTATTAGATCGATCTTATTTTGTCCACCATAGTTTCCTCTGTTGCCCTCGTCCGTAAAAAAAAAAAAAAGAGCGAAAGAGATTGCAATAAATTGTTTTCAAAGAAAAACTTGATCCCGGATGCCTATCTTTTTGTTGCTACTATTTTTTATACGGAGCTGCTTAGCGTTGCTGATTCCGAGGCGTACAGCAAATCTGCAATTTTCCATCCACTTCAGCGGTCGCACGTGTACCGCACGTTCTCTCATCCAATTTTAGGCTATTTCGATCCATAGGTTAGAGTTAATTTGAGCTAATTTAGATTCAACTAGCTTTAAAGTATCTAAATATAAAGATTAGATTAAAGATAGTTGCATCTAACCCATCTAAAAAACTATCCCACCCAAGAGTGCTAATTGGAGCTAGTTTTCATGGGGTTCATTAAAAAAATATTTTCCTCTCTCTCACTAACCAAGAGATGCTAATTGAAGCTAGTTCTCATAAGACCCATTAAAAATCATTTTTCTCTTTTCATAAAGTATATTTATTGTCAATCTAACCCTTTCATCCAAACACCTATTTAATTACAATTAATTTAGGGTTAGTCATGAGCTAAAAACTAACTCTAACAACTAGTTAAGCTAGAGTATTCAAACAGGGCTAGAGTATCCAAACATGGCCTTTATTTTTTAAGCTGGCGCGTGCACAGATTTCAACCGCTAGCGACTAGGCATCCTGTTTCCATCAGGACACATCTTAGAGCAAGTACAATAGTAGAGCCGGTTGCCGGCTGTAAGCTCATGCTATGTCACCTATAGCCCATCTTATAGCTAACATGTACAATAGTTGGTTAGAAGACTGTACTACTTATTTAGTATATGACCCACCTTTCATTCTCACAAAGTGTCTAGGAGCACGTGCTAGAGCTGGCTCTTAGCTAAGAGCCCGCTTACCTTCTCTCTCCTCTTCTCTCTCCTCCAACTAAGCAAAAATATACTACTTTATTCCTTATAGTCAGCTGACTCAGCTCTATTGTACTTGCTCTTATCTATCTTTATTTGGTGTCATTGTTTCCACTAGTAGCACCCGTTCACGTGTAGCACACATCCCTCATTACTATTAAGTAGCACACGTTCCATCAACTGATAGCACAAGTCCCTCACTGGAATAAAA
This sequence comes from Hordeum vulgare subsp. vulgare, assembly GCF_904849725.1. NCBI lineage: Eukaryota > Viridiplantae > Streptophyta > Magnoliopsida > Poales > Poaceae > Hordeum > Hordeum vulgare. The sequence continues at coordinate 469,308,789 of NC_058522.1, forward strand.
ATCACTGTTGTGACCTTATAACCGAAGATGTATACAGAATGAACTCGTCAGCAAACTATTTCACGATCTAACCTTTTTAAAAATGCCAGAGTCCGTGACGTTGCAGCTGAACTATAAAACTCTCGTCAACTGTGGCATTTCCTGTCAAAATTGCAACGCCAGTTTGGTGTGACGTTGCCGACCACGACAGAAACGTCAAACACTTTGGCATTTCTACGGCCGGGGTGCTGCTTGCTTGTGTGGAGCACTTTGTCCTCTGCGTGATTTGACGACCTAAATTTTGGTTTGCAATGAAGGGTCTGTTTGGTTCATTACTAATTTTGTCACAACTAACTTTAGACAAAGTGTGGCTGCCATAAAAAGTGTGGCTAATAAAATGAACACCACAAGTGTGGCAAGATTTGGCAAAAAATTAAGTGTATGACATGTGGACCATGTAACTAGAAAAGTGTGGCAAGCCACAAGTATGACAATGAACCAAACACATGCCTAAGGTATTATGACATGACTAAGGTTAGACGTGGCAACCTTTGGCTGGGAACCAAATAGCCCCGAAGTACTTCTCTCCTGTGCGGTGGCCGGTGGAGACCAGAGGCAGCGCCACTTGAGTAAGACTAGGCTACCCTTGTGCATCCATGAAGATAGCATCATTAGTTTAATCACCACATGCAACGGACTATGGCTCTGTTTGTTTTAGAAGTCTCGGGACTTTTTTTTGTCCCAACTTAAAAGTCCCTAGTCCCTATCCGTTTGTTTCCAGGGAATAAATAGGGATGAGAGGTCATTAAATGACATGTAAAAAGACCATGTTACTCTTATTAATGTAGTAGTAGTTATTAAATGACATGTTAAAAGTATGAGCATTGTTGGAAAAAGTTCCCAAAAAGTCCCAAAAAGACCCTCCCATAAGAACTTCTCTAAATAGTCCCAAATACCCCCTTTTAGAGCATCTCTAGTGGATGGTGTAAATTTGAACGTGTATATCTTTATATACACGTTCATATACACGTTGTTAAATTATAAACGTCCTAATTTTTCAGTGGAACATGTAAATTATGACGTGTATATTCCCCTCCTTCTTTCCCCCTCTGCAAGATAAGCTTTAGGTGAGATTCAGTAGTGCAGAGAGGTTCAGAGAACAAAAAACAGGGAAGCTTCGCCACATTGCAGCCGTCTCCCTCGTCGCCGACAGCCTTTCCCGTGGCATCCAAGATGTCCATGGACTCGAGGGTGCCTCCCTCGTTCCATTCCCACCACTAGGGTGACCGATGGGCCACCACAGCGACGGCCCCAACCTCGTCTCCGGCGAGTATCCGGAGCCGAAGCCCTGCAGCAGGTGGAGGAGCACGGCGCCGTAGGCGCGCGCGGCGGCCTCCGGGGTGGCGTAGGAGCCGAGCCAGATCCGGCGCTTCTCGTGCGGCGCCCTGATCTCGGACCCCCAGCTCCGCATCCGCAAGCCCTTGTACTGCCTCACCGCCATTGCCGTCGGCCTCCTACCGCCGCTCTCCGGTACCGCCGTCGCCTCTCCCTCCTCTGCCCAGCACCGCCCCGCACCCCGCAGCGCCGCCCCGCACCCCGCAGCGCTGCCCTGAACCCCGCCGCCCGCAGCGCCGCCCTGCACCCCGCCGCCGCCCCGCACCCCGCACGTGCCGCCGCCCACAGCGCCGCCCCGCACAGCGCCGCCAGCTGCCCGCCCGCCCGCATGCCACATTGGGACGACGCGAGCTCCACGAGCGTGGCTGGCTCGTGTTTACTTCCACGCTTTCTACCGTCATGGATGGGCGTGGATGATGTACACGTCGTTTTACACGAGCCGCTGGGGGTAAAATATTGCTGGAATGTTATATATTTGCTATACACCTCCATATAGAGGATCCACTAGCACTAGTGGAAAACGGGCCTTTGGCCGGGACCCTTTAGTCCCGGCCTGCCTCTGGGCTGGGACTAAAGGCCCGGCCACGTCGCCCCAATTCTCAATTCCTCCCTCGAGGCTTTAGTCCCGGCCCGTAAGGAGCCTTTAGTCCCGGTTCGTTTCCCAAACCGGGACTAAAGGGCTACGCGGTGGGCAGCCCGCATGTGCGCCACCTTTAGTCCCGGTTCGTGTCCCAAACCGGGACTAAAGGTCTGACACGTGGCCTGCCGTAGTGGTGGCAACCGTTGGTATCCCTCTTTAGTCCCGGTTGGTGGCTCAACCCGGGACTAAAGGCCCAAACGGTTTGCATCCCGCTTCCCAAACCCACAACCGAAGCAGAGTCTCTGTCGCGTCGCCCTTTCTCTGTTCTTCTTCCTCTCTCGCTCTCGCTCTGTTCTTCCCCTCTCTTCTTCCACCATGCCAACTCGCTTTGGAGAGGTGCTCGCACATGGCAAGACCAAGCTCGATGTCGTGTACACGAACGAGAGCAGGGAGGTGCCGCATTTTCTTAGACAGTTGAAGGAATGGCTTGACGCCGCAGTGGATCATGAGAAGTTCTTGGGGCTTGATCTCGAGTACACGGCCGATCAACACGGTGTTGCCATCATCCAACTATGTTTCAAACACCATGTCTTGATCTTCCAATGGGCGAGGTAAGTTTTGAGGCTTTCTTTGATCCAAGGTAATGACATTGTAAGTTTATTTGTTTCAATCATAGTTAGTTCCCTTCAAATAGTTGTAGTGAAACAATTTTGATTAGTTGAAGGGGAACACAATCTGATTGGAATATTGTTCCATAATCTGAAAAATCGTATTAGAATCAACTAGTGTTTAATATGTTCCATTGGAATCATAGTTGGTTCGCTTCAAATAGTTGTAATGAAACAATTTTGATTAGTTGAAGGGAACACAATCTGATTGGAATAGTGTTCCACAATCTGAAAAATATGATTGGTTCAATATGTTCCATTGAAATCATAGTTGTAGTGATACAATTTTATGCGGTGTTCTTTGATCCAAGGTTATGAAAATTGCATATAGCTAGTGATCTCTCTAGGTTCCATTGGATAGCAATATGATATGTCATAGTCATGAAAATTGCATATAGCTAGTGATCTCTCTAGGATCCTGTCACGCCCAAGATGCGACCCTATCCTCAATTTGGGACGAAGGCCTCGTCAGGGATAGAAGCGCATCTCGCCGTGTCGCAAGAATGGATATCATTACAAGGACATGTACTGAAAAGGAGAGATACATATACAGAATTGGCTTACACTCGCCACAAGCTACATCAGAGTCATATCAGTACATTACATAATCATCAAGAGTAAGAGCAGGGTCCGGCTACGGACGAAAACAAACGAGAAAAGAAGAACGACGTCCATCCTTGCTATCCCAGGCTGTCGGCATGGAACCCATCCTAGATCGAAGAAGAAGAAGAAGAAGAAGCAACCCCAATGAACAGTCAACGCGCTCGCGTCACATAACCTTTACCTGTACCTGCAACTGGTGTTGTAGTAATCTGTGAGCCACAGGGGACTCAGCAATCTCATTTCCAAATGTACCAAGACTAGCAAAGCTTAATGGGTGAGGTATGGTTAAGTGGTGAGGTTGCAGCAGCGTCTAAGCATATATTTGGTGGCTAAACTTACGAGTACAAGAAATAAGAGGGGGAAGATCTACGCATAGCGGACGTGAACTACAGATGATCAAAAGAATGATCCTGAACACCTACCTACGTCAGACATAACCCCACCGTGTCCTCGATCGAAGAAGGAACTCACGAAAGAGACAGTCACGGTTACGCACACAGTTGGCAAGTTTTAGTTAAGTTAACTTCAAGTTATCTAGAACCAGTGTTAAACAAAGTGTCCACGTTGCCACATAACCGCGGGCACGACTTTTCGAAAAGATTTAACCCTGCAGGGGTGCTCCAACTAGTCCATCACAAATTACCACAAGCCGCATAGAAATCCTCAATCAGGAAGCTCGCGATCTCGTCGGATTCCCTAGTGGAAAACCTCAACTCTGAGATTACCCAAAGCATCACCGAAATCCCGATGCACAAGATATTCTGTCAAAGGTAAAACTAATCCAGCAAGGCCACCCGACGTGTCGACGATCCCGATAGGAGTCGCGTACCTCGTTCTCAGGACACGACGGATAAGCGACGCGTACAAGTGCCAAACCTCGAGTTTCCTCGTGGTGGCCCCGCACAGTGCTCTGTTTTGGACCAACACTCATGAGGAGCACTGGCCCGGGGGTTGATTAAATTTCCTCGGGTTAATTACTCCCTATGCAGTTTATAAGTGATTAGGCAAATGTAGTACCAAAGTTGGGCCTTGCCAGACCAGTCTTAATCTAAAAGGAATTATCAAGGGGGTCCCCATAACAACCCCGGTCGTGTTAGGAGCGCTCGTTTATGGAACATAACACCGGTATCCGAAAACTAAGGGGGCAAAGGTGGAACAAAACACCAGGCTAGAAAGGCCGAGCCTTCCACCTTTTACCAAGTATATAGGTCCATTAAATCAAATAACATTAACTATGGTGATATAACAAGGAACCCATGCTTTCGCATGGAAGCAACTGCACCTGCAACTAGCAACGCTATCAACACGGTTAAGCAAGCAGTAATATAGCCAATCAGTGGTTTGCTAGGTCGAACAGGTTGAAGGTAATCATGGTATTGTTGAGAGGCTGATATTTAACAGGTGGTAGGCAACGAGACATAATCGATAGAAGCGATAAAACTAGCATGGCAATGATAGTAATGGTATCTGGGAAAATGGTCATCTTGCCTGAGATCCCGCTTGGAAGAAGAATGACTCCGAGAAGTCGGCAAACCAACGTAGTCGAACGGGTCCTCACAATCCGACACGCTTGCGGAACTCTATCGAGACGGGAAAAACCGGAAACAAGCATCAACACACGAAATTCACCACACGATGCAACAACACAAATGATGCATGAGCAGCTGAAAACATGCAAGGCATGGCATGACAATTCACGACAAGCGAACACTACACATTAAGTGAAGTTCAATATGCAACGAGTTGCATATTGACGAAACTCCACATATGAATTATTTAGTTCACTCCCGGTTATTTACACGACAATATTAATGTTGACAAACATGCAAGAGGTGAAGCGGAAATTAAACTACCTATCTAGACATTTTAAATGAGGTCGGAAATGACATATAGCATCTCCGAGACGACCTCACATGTTAATTTACAATTCTGTCCAGATCTGATTTAACACATTTAGTTAGTTGTTAAACAGCAAAAAAATAGGTTCTCGTGATTCTACGCGTCATTTCAAGCAATCTACACATAAAGAACATCTCCAACGGAGCTACGGTTCAAAATATACAAGCACCACAAGATATGATGGCATGAATGCAATATGTGTGCAACGACGGCGACGAGCACTTTAGAACATACAACCTGCAGGAGGAAATGAAACTACACGAGATTCTAAGCAAGTTTCATGTAGGACTCGATCAATACGGAGCTACGGTTCAACAACTACGAGCAAAACAAGAAATCACTACAATCTGCCAAAATCAGCCACATAGCCTTTTCCTACGCCCCACAACTACGGGCTACACAACTCCGATAAACTCAAGCAAGGCATGACTCGAAAGAGGGAAAGAACCACTACTACAAACACTAACATCAACTAACAAGGCATCAAGGAACACTAGGACAAAAGTCACAAAATGGCATCCCACACACTATTTCAGACTTGGTGAAAATTGCACCTCATGAAAGTGCAGTTTTCGATCTGAAGCCGTATTGACAGCAGCAAAACATATAGCTACATGGATCCAAATGGCATGAAAATTTACGGCATGCTAGAGAAACACAAGGGGTACAACTAACTCCATTGGACCAACCTCAAAAGAGCTACAGATCACAAGATACAAGAAAGACAAGACATCAACAAAATATAACAGATTCCAGACTTAGAAATATTTCAGCACCTCCAAATCAGCACTATTTCTAGCAACTTGAGAGCAAGCAAATCACACCTAAACATGCATTTCTATTTCAACTAAAAATACCAGGGGCTAGACTAAGCACCCAAGATCAACTCTCTAGTTGACAACTCCGTCAAACGAAGCACGGAATAAATCCTACGAATTAAACAAAAGGGCAACGTAGCAAAATATCTCGCGAACTAACTTGCTCTAATGCTAAAACTAATTGCACAGAAAAATCCATGGGATTTTTCTACCCCGAAAGCATATAAAATATCTATGGTTGCAACACAAAATAAAGCCACACATAAAAGCGGGAAAATAACCTATAGACGGGAAAATATACTAGCGGCAAATCCCTACACGTAAAAATACCAATGACCGCACTAAAATACATGCAAAAATGATTCCTAAAACATGGACATTTAATCTACGGTATACGGGCAGTCCGGACATGCACGAGAAATAACTACGGAACGGATCCTATTGAAACAACACGCAAAATGATGCATTAGGCACTTCAAACTGCCTCAAATAGTTATGCAATTTGTGAAATCGTGTTCTACTCGCGAAGCTACCCCAAAACCATATTAAATACGCCTCGTTCCGACTTACGGATTAAAAACTACGGGCGTTTGAAATAAAGCCTAAATCTTGAAATTAACTAAACCGAAGATAAATCCTATAAAAGCTACTGGGCCAAAACTGAGGCTAACAGCCCTAATAGAGCTAGAGCGCGGTCAGCTATGCTACGCACGGGCGGGGAATAGGGGCAGCCTCTTACCTTGGGCCTGGCCTGCTCTGGAGGAGAGGCACGCCAGCTGGGCCGAAGGGATCTGGAGGAGACCGGCCTGGGCCTGGGTGGCGATTTGGCCCACGTGGCAGGGCGAGCGAGGCTCCCTCGTCCCCGTCCCCGATCCAGATCGGGATCGCGGGGGGAGGAGCAGAGGCGCGCACTCCGGCGGCCGGCGCGGGCACACGGCCACGGCGGGGCACCGACGGGCGGCGGGGCACACGGGCGCGGAGGCGGGAACCACTCGTTCCCGAGGCCGGCGACCTCCGGCGAGGGGCGCGTAGGGGAGGAGCAGCGGCGGCCGGAGTTAGCGAGTGCTGCGGGTAGGGAGAGGCGGCGGCGAGGCGCAAGGCGGCGATGGAGGCTAGATCCGGCGAGGCGCTCCGGTGGCGGCGGCGGGGCGCAGCTCGCCGAGGCATGCGGCGAGCAGGGGCTCGCCCTGGGACGCGGGCGGCTCGAGGTGCTGCGGGCGACGGTGCTGCTGGGATTGCGCGGCGGCGCGATGCGGGCTCGGGCGGGCCCCGGATGGGCTTTGCGGGCCTGGCGGCTAGAGGGAGGAGAGAGGCTGGCTAGGGTTTCGGGGGTAGGCACGGATTTCGAGGCAGGAGAGAGGGGGCTGCCTAAAATAAGCACGGGGCCTATATATAGACAATCGAGGGGGCTAGGTTAACCGGAATCGCGTTCCGGATCCAACCGTGGGGTCGGATTCGGACGATTCCGAACGCGGGTATGGTTACGCGGCCGTGTAGAGGGGATATCCGGAGACGAGAGGGAGAACGGGCGGCGCAGCAACGCAATTTAAAACACCGGAACACGTCCGACGGTAGACCGGATACGGTGCCGCTACGGACGACCGTTCGGGTACCAGACGAACTCCGATCGCGACGAAATTCGACAGGCGGCCTAGCTAGAACTAATTAAGACCGCATGCCAAATCTCAACCCGATCAGAGAAAGTTTTACGCACGCTTTAAAAACAGAGCTACGACGGTGCCGCGGGCGCGTGCGTGTGCGGTCAGGCTCGGAACGAACAACGACGTTAACCGACAACTAACAACGGATGCAACGTTTGAAAACTGGCGGCAACGGAGATGCCGATGCAATGCAGATGATGCGAATGATGCGATGATGATGCGACAAAATAAAACAGACACACGACGAAAACGGATAGGAAAGGGAATCTTCTGGAACGTCGGCATCGGGCTGTCACAGTTCCATTGGATAGCTATAGTGATCTCTCTAGGTTCCATTGGATAGCAATATGCAATATGTCTAGCTTATTGAATATTTGCAAGACCGTGGGAGAATATATATATATATATATATATATATATATATATATATATATATATATGTCATAGTTAATTTACGGTTTGTTGATCAATTCGTAGGATATGAAAATTGCATAGGATAGCAATATGTTCTATTTGAATCCTAAAGATAATTTTCTCTTTAGTTGTAGTGAAACATGTTTCCTTATTGCAGCAGTATGTAACATTTGTTCCATTTTAACTTGTTTCTGTTGCAGTAGTGACAAGCATTGTCGAGAACTCATGGAATTCCTTCGCATCGGCATTACTTTTGCTACCGTTGACGTAACGAACGACAAGCTGAATATGAGGTACAGCTTCGGTATTGAGATACCAACTAGTTGCCTCATTGATCTCCAAACGGTATTCAGGCTTCGACATGTCAAGACTTCGATGGCTCATATGGCAGTTGCCTTGATCGACGAGGAATATGGTAATATGAAGACCAATTTCCCAAAGTCTCAGCACAAACTTTGGGAGAAGGCCCCACTTGATCGTATCAACATTGAGTATGCAGCAAAAGATGCATACGTTTCATACGAGTTGTACCGCAAGATTCGAGTCGTCAACCATGGCCAGCGTCACCTCCAATAAGGTGGACATTCTAATTCAGACGATTCAGACGAGTAGTGTTCTCAACGTCGAACACTTGTATATATATATATCATAGCTATTATTATGTACTGTTTGGACTAGTATCATGTACTGCTTGGACCAATTTATATATGTCTAGTTTCTGTTTGTGCCATTATAGTTTCCAAATTTGAATGGTTTAGCCCTTTCTAACTTCATTTGCTACTTTTGAATGGTTTAGCCCTTTCTAACTTCATGGTATCATGCATTTCGACCACATATATATATATATAAAGTCTTCAGTTCAAATAAGTTCAAAAAATGAAATCCCTTTTGTAACAGATCTGTTTTTGATTAAAACAGTCATTTAAAAATGCAAGACCATTAGTCCCACGTGGCATGCAGTGGAACCACGTGGCGTGCAGCGGAACCACTTTTGTTGTGGGGGTTGCTTTTCCTTCTTCTCCTTGTGCTAGATATTTGTTATGCATTAGGGAGAGAAGGAATAGCGACCATCATCGACGGTCAAAAAATCAGGTGAGGGAGTGTCCATCATACATGAGAGAAGAAGAATGTCGAGTGTTGTTGTGGGGGTTGCTTCTCCTTCTTCTCTTTGTGCTAGATATTTTTTATGCACTAGGGGAAGAAGGAGTAGCGACCATCATCGACGGTCGAAAAATCACGTGAGGGAGTGTCCACCATACATGAGAGAAGAAGAATGTCGACTATTGCTGTGGGGGGTCGTTTCTCCTTCTTCTCCTTGTGATAGATATTGGTTATGCACTAGGGGAAGTAGGAGTAGCGACCATCATCGACGGTTGAAAAATCAGGTGAGCTAGTGTCCACCATATATGAGAGAAGAAGAATGCCATCTCTTATTGTGGGGGTCGCTTCTACTTCCAAAGAGATTGTCCATTTTGTACACGAAGTGCATCCAGTTTTTTTCGTAGCCCTCTCAACTTTTTAACACATGCTATGTGGGTGAAATGATGATAGCATGCCAACTTTCAACATTTTTAGAGTTCATTTGTAGTGCTTTTCAATTTCAGGGTCAACTAGCTCAAAAAAATAAGTAAATGCACGAAGAATACCAAATGAAGTCAGAAATTGTTGAAATTTTGTGATGTGCCTTTGAATGGTGCATTTTGAACACACAAAAAGTATGAAGTTCAAATAAGTTCAAAAAAATGAAATCCCTTTGTAAGAGATGAGTTCTCGTTCGAAATGCTGATACTTCGAGAGAGATTGTCCGTTTTGTACACGAAGTGCATCCAGTTTTTGTCGTAGCCCTCTCAACTTTTTAACACATGCTATGTGGGTGAAATGATGATAGCATGCCAACTTTCAACATTTTCAGAGTTCATTTGTAGCGCTTTTCAATTTCAGGGTCAACTAGCTCAAAAAAAAAAGTAAATGCACGAAGAATACCAAATGAAGTCAGAAATTGTTGAAAATTTGTGATGTGCCTTTGAATGGTGCATTTTGAACACACAAAAGTATGAAGTTCAAATAAGTTCAAAAAAAATGAAATCCCTTGGTAAGAGATGAGTTCTCGTTCGAAACGCTCATACTTCGAGAGAGATTGTCCGTTTTGTACACTAAGTGCATCCAGTTTTTGTCGTAGCCCTCTCAACTTTTTAACACATGCTATGTGGGTGAAATTACGATAGCATGCCAACTTTCAGCATTTTCAGAGTTCATTTGTAGTTCTTTTCAATTTCAGGGTCAACTAGCACAAAAAAAATAAGTAAATGCACGAAGAATACCAAATGAAGTCAGAAATTGTTGAAATTTTGTGATGTGCCTTTGAATGGTGCATTTTGAACACACAAAAAGTGTGGATTTCAAATAAGTTCAAAAAAATGAAATCCCTTTGTACGAGATGAGTTCTCGTTCGAAACACTTTTCATTATCATAGTTTTGTCAAATTCTCAAATATCCAAAAAGAATTTTAATAAACATAGTTTTTAATTGAAAATAACAAAATAGTTAATAGTTTGGATAGTCAAAATAATTACTTTTGAAAATAGAAAATAGTTTTGCATTATTTATTCAATTACAAACACTTTTCATTATCATAGTTTTGTCAAATTCTCAAATATGCAAAAAGAATTTTAATAAACATAGTTTTTAATAGAAAATAACAAAATAGTTAATAGTTTGGATAGTCAAAATAATTACTTTTTAAAATAGAAAATAGTTTTGAATTATTTATTCAATTTCAAACACTTTTCATTATCATAGTTTTGTCAAATTCTCAAATATGCAAAAAGAATTTTAATAAACATAGTTTTTAATTGAAAATAAAAAAATAGTTAATAGTTTGGATAGTAAAAATAATTACTTTTGAAAATAGAAAATAGTTTTGAATTATTTATTCAATTTCAAGCACTTTTCATTATCATAGTTTTGTCAAATTCTTAAATATGCAAAAAGAATTTTTAATAAACATAGTTTTTAATTGAAAATAACAAAATAGATAATAGTTTGGATAGTCAAAATAATTAATTTTGAAAATAGAAAAAAATTGAAACTATATGAGAATTTATAGAGAAAATTCAACCTAAATTCAAAGTGAACTCACTTTGAATTCAGGTTGAATTTTCTCCATAATTTCGAATATAGTTTCAATTTTCAGTGAGTTTAGGCCCGTACGCCTGCTTTAGAGAGGAGCTCGACGGAGAAGGTGCGACGGGGCTTATAAACAAGTGTTAGTCCCCCTCGCTGGGCGAGGTGAGACTAAACTTATCGTGCAACCGAGGAGGGGCTTTAGTCCCGGGTGGAGCCACGCATCGGGACTAAAGCCCCTCGCCTGCCGCCTGCCGAGGAGGGGCTTTAGTCCCGGTGCGTGGCTCCAACCGGGACTAAAGGCCCCTGCTTCCCGCCTTCTGGTCTGCCCGAAAAGAGGCATTTAGTCCCGGGTCGTGGCTCCACCCGGGACTAAAGGGGGTCTTTAGTCCCGGTTCGAGCCACGAACTGGGACTAAAGATCCACCTATATAAGCGGGAGTTAGAAAAATTCCAACCCAAATCGTTTGTTTCTCTTCTTCTTCCTCTCGTTCTCCTGCCCGGCGCGGCACACCGACGACCTCAACGACGCTGTCAGGCTGCCTGCCGTCCTCCTCGCCGCCGCCTGCCGTCCTCCTCGCCGTCGTCGTCGTCCTCCTCGCCGCCGCCGTCCTCCTCGCCGCGCGCCGCCCTCCTCGCCACGCGCCGTCGACACCTCCGGCCGGTAAGCCCCCGCCCCCTCCTCCCCAACACTCCGGCCAGTAGAAGAAAAGAAGAAAAAGGAGAATAAAAGAAGAAAAAGGAGAAGAAAAGAAGAAAAAGGAGAATAAAGGAAGAAAAAGGAGAAGAAAGTAAGAAAAAGGAGAAGAAAGGAAGAAAAAGGAGAAGAAAAGAAGAAAAGAAGAAAAAGGAGAAGAAAAGAAGAAAAAGGAGAAGAAAGGAAGAAAAAGGAGAAGAAAGGAAGAAAAAGGGAAGAAAAGAAGAAAAAGATTTTTTTTGTCATTTAATTCCTATTGTTATTAGGTTTGTGCTAGATTATTAGGGTTAGTAATATTTAGAATTAGGAAAAAGGAAAATAAGAAGAGGAGGAGAAGAAAAGAAGAAAAAGAGAATAAGAAGAGGAGGAGAGGAGAAGAAGAGGAAAAATAGAAGAAGAGGAGAAGTAGAAGAAGAGAAAAAATTAGAAGAGGAGGAGAGGAGAAGTAGAAGAAGAGAAGAGGAGAAGTAGTAGAAGAAGAGGAGAAGTAGAAGTAGAAGAAGATGAGAAATAGAAGAAGAGGAAAAATTAGTTTAGGGTTACAAGAAGAAGAAATATTTTTTTGTCATTTAATTTTGCTATTGTATAGTGTATATGCTTAAGTGTTAATAGTGTTTCTTAGATTATTGCTTAATTTTTCTATTGTATATGCTTAAGTGTTAATAGTTTAATTTTGCTATTGTATATGCTTAAGTGTTAATAGTTTATTTTTAGCAAGAAAATTAATAGAACTAGTTTATTTTTTTAGTTCATTTTACGATGCCTATCCCGCATCCTCGTCGTCGACTCGGCGGAGGACACCTGCTTGATCAGAGGGGCCCTGTCCGGGACTGGGCTCCGCCCGGCTGGTATTGGGAGGTGCTACCTTCTGGGGGCGTAGGTTGGTGAGGAGCGAGCCCGTCGTTGACTCGATCCTTGTTTGGTGGCGGTCGCGTGGGCCAGTGAGGGTGCCGAGGCTTTCGGACACCGCGGAGGTGGTACGTCACCGTGTCAGCGAGGAGGATGAGCACGTCCGTCGCTACATGGTTGCGTTGGAGGGCAGGTTCGAGCATACCTGGCAGGTTCTTCGGGGATCTCACTGTAGCTATGATCCTGTGATGGTTCCTTCTCTTTGGGTGTCCACCGCCCGCGCCGATACCCATCGGGCGCTACGGTTCTAGATGTATGATAGTATTCGAGGAGTATTAGTGATAATATTCGACGATGTACGGACAAAAGAGATGATGTATTTTCTTATAATTGAATGCATGCTAATTTAAATACTACTTTATTTTACGATTTGGTTTTGCTTATTGAATGCTCAAATTGGAAAAGTACTCATACTTTGAATACTATGCAGAAATCTAGGAGTCCCGGGTGGAGCCACGACCCGGGACTAAAGTTGTTTTGGAACGGAGTTCCTGATATATAGAATAATTCTTTTTTGGTACAAAGGTTAAGAGAATCCGTTAGACATATTTTAGAGTTTAGGTTCTAGCCAAGACCCGGGACGAAAGGTCCTCCTATATAAAACGACACTTCGAAGTTCCCAACCCCTCTTATATAGTTTGTTAGTTTATTAGTTAATCAAATGTCCGTTTTTTGCAGAACTATGGATCCACATATAAGGAACCTCGAAGAGGAAGAACTTCTCGAAGATATAATCAAAGACGGCCCCGACGTTGAACCAGCTGAATCTCCGTCGTCATATCTAAACCCCTCCGGATATGGAATGGAGGTCGACCGACACGAAGATGAAGCCGATGGGGCAGGAGATAGGTCCAATGACGGAGAAGGTGATAGCTCCACTGATGGAGAAGCCGATGGAGAAGCCGGTGAAGAAATAATAAAGTCCGGCGAGGTATACATAAGAAGTTTGACAATCACTTGTAATATGTGAAAAATATTGGCGATAGCTCTTTATTATATACATATACATTCATTTGACGAATGTTTCTCCCTCTTAGGCCTCCACATCGAGCAAAGCTACGAAACGAGGCCCGACTAGAAAGTTGGATGCACGGACGCATTATACCTTTGAGGTGATATTGGCTACGGGCGAACCCAAGCTTCCTAAGAATGCTGCTGACACATTCAAGAAGCAATGCGGAGTTCTCGTTGGGGATCACGTCCCGATCAACGTTCGGGAGTGGAACAAGCACAAAGGGGCAGCCGATAGTGACTATGTCGCCGAAAGGTACAAAGATAATCTTTGGAATGATCTCATGTCACATTTCAACCTGCCAGAATGTGAGAATGAAGACGCCGCAGACAAACTGAGGGCCAAAGTCAAGCAGTGGACTCTAAAGAAGATGGCCGAACTGTTCCGTAGCTGGAAGAAGAAGCTATGGAAAAACTATCTGAAGACAAAGAAAGTGCCAGTATTCGAGGGGTATCTAGCCAAGCAGGCGAATCACTGGAAGGCATTTCAAGAGTACAAGGAGTCAGAAGATGCCCAGGCATTATCAGAAAAGAACAAGATAAATGCCGACAAGAAGAAATATCACCACAAGCTCGGGCCAGGGGGCTATGAGACTACCATCCCAAAGTGGGATAAGAAAGAGCAAGATCTGCTAGCTAAAGGCATCGTACCTGAACCACTCCGTGATGAGTGGGAATTGAGAGCAAGAAATTGGTTCCTTGCGCATGGTGGTTCGTACGACGAAGAAACAGGGGACCTCATCTACAGTGACGGTCTTAGGATACCCAGGGAGAATTGGAAAATGATAGTGAAAGAAATTAAGGAGGGAAAAAGAAAGTTCACTGGAGATAGAGAGAAAGATTTGCTCACACTGGTCCTCGGCAATGACGAACATGGAGGACGAATGCGAGGCTTCTGTCCTTCTTACCCGTGGTGGCTTGGATTTGCCAGAGACCAAGACACTTACAGAAGCCGAGAGAGAGCAAAGAAGCGGCAGCAGGATGAGGAGAATGACAAGTTCAACCAGTTGCTTGCGAGGATTAACCAGCAACAGAAGCAGATTGATGAGCTTAGAGGAGTAGCGCGCCAGGAAGATCCTGCATTTGATATTACCGGCGCCCCATCTAAGCGGAAAAGCAGCGTGGCTGAATCTGAGGCCCGCCCGACGATGCACGAAGAATGATAGAGGGCGGTCCCGACTACCCCATGGATGGAATCAAGGAGTCAACATCATGTGAACTCTATCAGAAATTCAAGAACATATCCATGAAGGTGGCCGTCGGACAAGCTTTACCTTCTGGCCCTGATGCACGCTGGCATGGCCGTGAGATTCCAGCTGGCTTTGCTAAAGTCGGGGTGGATGAAATCATGACGGGGTTTAATGATATGGAGCTCGACATAGCTGGACCCGAAGATGAGAGGACACTCGGAGAAGTACTGGGTGGAGTCATCCTATGGGACAAGAACTACATCAAGCTTCCAGGCTCGGCCCCAAGGACAACACCGCCTTCGAGTCGTCGCAGGTCACCTACACCTCCATTACCTCCAAGGCCTCCACATGACGTCGGCCAGCACAACACGAGTCCATCTCGATCACCGCCGCCGGACTTGGCCCGTCCGTCTCCGCCGCCGCCCGCTCCGGATACTAAGCGGAAGCGTGCCAGCAAGAACGCTCTGCCGACGATTTCTAAGCGACGGAGCCCCCCAAAGCGCAAACGATCGCCCCTCCCAAAGGTACCTCATGCTAATCTTCCTATCAGACCTTATGATCGTACCCCCGAGAAAAACGCCAGGATAGCAAAGGAACATCATGATGCGCAGATGAAAAAGAAGGAACCCGAGCCCCGCCCGGAATACACCGAGAAGCAAATAGCATTTGCAAAATACTTCATGACCCTTCCATCAAAGTATGACTTACACCATAAGCCTGATGACTATACACGCACATTGTAGAAGGAAGTGAAACAGAGTAGATCACGTGCAAGTGCAAGTGGGAGAAAATCAAGTTCAACTACAAGCAAGAAAAAATCAGACGTTCCTCAGCTTGGACAACAGGCCAAACAGTCGATCCCACCCCTCAGGGTGTTAACCGAGAATGTCCCCCCTCCGGTGCAGGGGCAAGATTTCGAATTAGCAAAGAAGTGGGCGGCTGATTGGGGTATCCCGGTTGAAGACATTCTCGCTTCCCAAGACGACAAGTTACCCAAGGCTGTGGTAGCCCCTAAGCCACAGTTTGTCATGGGAGCGCCTTTGGTCAGCAAAGATGATCTCCCAACAAATATGCGTTACTTGCATACATGGTACTTAAGTGAATCAAAGAATGGGAGAACGATGATCGTGGTGAGTGTTCCACGGGATTACTACGGCCGCCTCGAAGAAATCCATATCGACTTTGATGAACTCTTCCAGATGTACAATGGCGACGCCCTCGACAAATCTCTTATGAGTTGCTATTGTGTGTAAGTTTTTCAATCCGTTGTCTACATATAACTTGTTTAGTTATTTCAATTCATTGTCTATATATAACTTGTACTCTATTATGCAGAATGAAGATTCTGGATTGTAAAAGTAGGAACATTGTAAATATTGGGTTTATTGACCCAGATAAAATACATATAGCGACCCTAACTGATAAACCCAAGGAGACGGAGGAAAACCTTCTAAGGTTTCTAACAGATCAAAATTTATGTGACCACATAGTGTTTCCATACAACTTCAGGTGAGGGTCTTTACTCTATTGTATCCATTCACTTATAAGTGTAATTGATAAGTTACTGACACACACACACACATACATATATATATACATGTGCAGCTTTCATTGGATTCTGTTGGACATTCAAATTGATAACGGAAGAGTTGATGCCTTCGACCCATTATCGAGACCCTTGGAACAGTTCCAAAGCCTGCAGGACATGCTTCAAGGGTAATTTCAATCATTCTTGCGCTCTATCGGTCTCTTTCGATGATTTTCTGATATATCAATTAATGAAAAACTTAGCAAATCATTATCCTTGTCGGGCAGGGTTTGGAAGCGGTTCAAGTGCGTGACTCCCGGTATCGAGCCTGAGAAGCTGACCTTTAGAGCGGCTCAGGTAAGTAGTAGTATGATATACTTCTATTTTCAATACATTTATGATGCTAGATTATTAATTTGATTATATATATTCTATTCTCGTAAAGTGCGACCAGCAGCCACGGGGAACGCATCTATGCGGATACTATGTTTGCGAAACCATTCGCACGTTTACCTCTGAGTACAAGGATCACATATTCGACGTAAGCAATGAACATTCACACCTCTATTTTTACCCGTCATTCTTTGTTATCATGATTGATATTCATATTCATCTCCTCTTCTTATATAGTACACGGCCATGAGGACGAAGGTCCTACCAGAGCAACGCGCGATTGCTGTTGCAGAGGAGCCTGCGACCTTTTTGAGGACGGAAGCTATAGATGACAAAGGACAATTTAGTGTAGCTAGGGGTCATTACTGATGTTCGTCCATGTAATCGAATAGACGGGCTCTAGTCCCAATAATTCAGATCACCATATAATTGTATATATATGCTCGCTTGTAAGATAAGTTAATCTTATATATATATATGCATAATTATTTCTATTTAAATTATATGAAAACTAATTTTCGAACACCAAACGAGGCATCACGTTAATCTCCCGAACACATAAACCCTAAAACCCTGAAACCCAAAAATAATTTCATTAAAAAAACCCCAAAAATAAACAAAATCTGAAACTCTTTAGTCCCGGTCCGTGTAACGAACCGGGACTAAAGGGCTTGCCCCTGGGGCGCTCCGAGACGCCCACGTGGAGCACCTTTAGTCCCGGCTTGGAACAGGGCCGGGACTAAAGGTTAGGCCTTTAGTCCCGCCCCTTTAGTCCCGGTTGATGAACCGGGACTAAAGCCCCCTTACGGACCGGGGCTAAAGGCCCCGTCCCCACTAGTGTAGAGATGCTCTTAGTCCCTAAAAATCCCTTCTGTTTGTTTCATATGGGACTTTTTGGGACTTTTTTAGTCCCTACAACAAAAAATGGTTGGAAACAAACACCCCAATGCCTCCGAGGGAGTATCATGCATGCACTGCTGCTCGTATTATTCTACTATATGCCTCGCAGCAATTGTCTACCATGCAACGGACATCTGCATTCACATCCAGCAATTGCCAGCACCAATTAGTCAGACGAAAAAAAGGCCATGTCGCATCTTAGCGCACAGTGTCCAATTGTTACATTATTCTTTTACTCACATCGTTCTCTAGCGTCATGAAAAGTGCCATACGTGGGCGCGCGTCGGGCAGCGAGCTTAATGAAGAATAGCATTGCATGTCTCTTTTCTTTTTATAGAAGCTGCCAGCCTGCCACACGCCTCGCTCAAAAGCAGTGGCTACCACATGACAGTACGCAGCTTTGCTCAGGCGGCTCAAGGGTTCCACCAGGAAAACGCCATGATCCATGGCGTTTACTCCGTGGATAGCAACGTCAGCCCATATGGTGTTTTTTGGACTGTAACGTGAGCTAGTTTGGCGTGTGAATATAGAAAAAAACGCTAGGATAGACTGGTGTTTTTATGTATAACTGCAACGTCACGGGTTATGACATTTCTAAAATGATCAGATCGTGAAATAGTTTCGTACAAAGTTTATTTTGTGCTATAGTTTTAGATTAAAGTCAGAACAGTGAAAAAATCTCCCTCATTGCTACTAGTATAGCACACGTTCCATCAACTTGTCCTTTGCAGTTTGGTTTTTTACAGCTAAAGTCACTAGTATAAAACAGGGCTACCGTTCGGCCCTGGCCAGCCCATTAGTCCCGGTTCTTCAAGAACCGGGACCAATGGGGGGTATTAGACCCGGTTCGTGAGCCCAGGGTGCCGGCCGGGGCCTCGTGGGCATTGGTCCCACTTCGTGTGGAACCATTTGTCCCGGTTCGAGCCACGAACCGGGACCAATGGTCCTCACTGCTGGCCCACAACCTTGGTACCGGTTCCTGGCTTGAACCGGGACAGAAGGGTTGGCTTTAGTCCCTGTTCATGACACGAACCGGGACAAATAACTTGCCTACATATACCCACCGCCGCGGCACAGCACTCCACAGTGCTTTGTTTTTGTCAAGCCGGCGAGGGGAGGGCATTTGGGTGCTCTAGTTCACCTCCTATGCACATGAGGTGTTCGATGAAATGCCCGAGCCACACTAGTTAAGCTTTCTCCTCTCGAAACTCGATCTCCGAGCTCCATTTTCAACGAGATTTGTCTAGATTTAGCGGTCCGTCACACCCCGTCCCCGCCCCGTCTTCACCGCCGTCGATCGCCCGCGCCGATCTCGTCGCCGGCACCACCGTGGTGAGCCTCTTGTTCTTATCTTCTTTCTGAAAGAAAAAAATTGTGACTTCAGATAGATACTTGTCTAATTTTATTACTTTTATTATTCCTTGTTATTATATAGTGCGATGGTTTTGGTATCCGCCCCCGTCGGCCCTCTTCCTGTCTATGATTCAGATGTGGTATATATTATCTTTTCATAACTATTTGGTTCATTTATTGTTTATGACAATTATGGCGACCAATGTGACATAGATTTTATTTATCTAGGAGGTTGTTGAACCGGAAATTCCAACTGACCCTATTGTCGAGAGGTTAAATTTCGTTGAAGAAGAAAACAATTACTTGAAGGAAAAAATAAGAAAAATTGAGGAGGAGAAGATGATATTGGAGTTGCATGTTGCGGATGTCGTCGATGATCACAAGATCAAGATGGACGCAATGCGGTTGAAGATTAAAAAGATTAGAAAATATGCCATTCATACCGAGGCTTGGTATCATTATGCAGTTGGATCAGTTGTTACCTTGGTTGCGGTTATCATCGCATTTGTTTTTGCATGGAAATGTTTTACATAATTTCAATATATGGTTTAATTAGATGCTCCGGAGAGCTATATGTTGTTCAATGAGAACTATGTATGTACTTTGGTTTCAGAGTTCATTTCAAATGCTTTTCAACGTCATGGTCTTACAGCTTTGAATGGTGCATTTTGAACACAGAAAAACAAGGAGGTTCAAATAAGTTCAAAAAAATTGAAATCCCTTTGTAACAGACGAGTTTCCGTATGAAACACCCATACTTCGAAAGAGATTGTCCGTTTTGTACACGAAGTGCATCTAGTTTTTGCTGTAAGCCTCTCTACTTTCTTGCACATGCTATGTGGGTGAAATGATGATACTATGCCAACTTGAAACCTTTTCAAAGTTCATTTCAAATGCTTTTCAATTTCATGTTCTTATAGCTCAAAATAATCTGTAAATGCATGAAAAATAACAAATGAAGTCAGAAAGGGTTGTAAATTGGTGACGTGGCTTTGAATGGTGCATTTTGAACACAGAAAAACAAGGGGGTTCAAATAAGTTCAAAAAAATTGAAATCCCTTTGTAACAGACGAGTTTCCGTATGAAACCCTCATACTTCAAAGGAGATTGTCTGTTTTATACACGAAGTGCATCCAGTTTTTGCCGTAAGCCTCTCTACTTTCTTGCACATGCTATGTGGGTGAAATGATGATACCATGCCAACTTGAAACCTTTTCAGAGTTCATTTCAAATGCTTTTCAATTTCATGGTCTTATAGCTCAAAATAATCAGTAAATGCATGAAAAATAACAAATGAAGTCAGAAAGGATTGTAAATTGATGATGTGGCTTTGAATGGTGCATTTTGAACACAGAAAAACAAGGGGGTTCAAATAAGTTCAAAAAAAATTGAAATCCCTTTGTAACAGACGAGTTTCCGTATGAAACCGTGATACTTCGAAGGAGACTGTCCGTTTTGTACACGAAGTGCATCCAGTTTTTGCCGTAAGCCTCTCTACTTTCTTGCACATGCTATGTGGGTGAAATGATGATACTATGCCAACTTGAAACCTTTTCAGAGTTCATTTCAAATGCTTTTCAATTTCATGGTCTTATAGCTCAAAATAATCAGTAAATGCATGAAAAATAACAAATGAAGTCAGAAAGGGTTGTAAATTGGTGACGTGGCTTTGAATGGTGCATTTTGAGCACAGAAAAACAAGGGGGTTTAAATAAGTTCAAAATGTTGGGGAACGTCGCATGGGAAACAAAAATTTTCCTACGCGCACGAAGACCTATCATGGTGATGTCCATCTACGAGAGGGGATATTCGATCTACGTACCCTTCTAGATCGCACAGCAGAAGCGTTAGTGAACGCGGTTGATGTAGTGGAACGTCCTCACGTCCCTCGATCCGCCCCGCGAACCGTCCCGCGATCAGTCCCACGATCTACTGCCGAACGAACGGCACCTCCGCGTTCAGCACACGTACAACTCGACGATGATCTCGGCCTTCTTGATCCAGCAAGAGAGACGGAGAGGTAGATGAGTTCTCCGGCAGCGTGACGGCGCTCCGGAGGTTGGTGATGATCTTATCTCGGCAGGGCTCCGCCCGAGCTCCGCAGAAACGCGATCTAGAGGTAAAACCGTGGAGATATGTGGTCGGGCTGCCGTGGCAAAATTGTCTCAAATCAGCCCTAAAACCTCCATATATATAGGGGGAAGAGGGGGAGCCTTGCCTTGGGGCTCAAGAGGCTCCAGGGGGGTCGGCCGAGCCAAAGGGGGGAGTCCTCCCCTTCCAAACCGAATCCAACTAGGTTTGGAAGGAGGAGTCCTTCCCCTTTTTCCCACCTCCTCTTTTTTTCTCTTTGATCTTCTTCCTATGGCGCATAGGACCTTCTTGGGCTGTCCCACCAGCCCACTAAGGGCTGGTGCGCCACCCCCAAGGCCTATGGGCTTCCCCGGGTGGGTTGCCCCCCCCCCCCCGATGAACACCCGGAACCCATTCGTCATTCCTGGTACATTCCCGGTAACTCCGAAAACCTTCTGGTAATCAAATGAGGTCATCCTATATATCAATCTTTGTTTCGGGACCATTCCGGAAACCCTCGTGACGTCCGTGATCTCATTCGGGACTCCGAGCAACATTCGGTAACCAACCATATAACTCAAATACGCATAAAACAACGTCGAACCTTAAGTGTGCAGACCGTGCGGGTTCGAGAACTATGTAGACATGACCCGAGTGACTCCTCGGTCAGTATCCAATAGCGGGACCTGGATGCCCATATTGGATCCTACATATCCTACGAAGATCTTATCGTTTGAACCTCAGTGCCAAGGATTCATTTAATCCTGTATGTCATTCCCTTTGTCCTTCAGTATGTTACTTGCCCGAGATTCGATCGTCACTATCCGCATACCTATTTCAATCTCGTTTACCGGCAAATCGCTTTACTCGTTCCGTAATACAAGATCCCGCAACTTACACTAAGTCACTTTGCTTGCAAGGCTTGTGTGTGATGTTGTATTACCGAGTGGGCCCTGAGATACCTCTCCGTCACACGGAGTGACAAATCCCAGTCTCGATCCATACTAACTCAACGAACACCTTCGGAGATACCTGTAGAGCATCTTTATAGTTACCTAGTTACGTTGCGACGTCTGATACACACAAAGCATTCCTCCGGTGTCAGTGAGTTATATGATCTCATGGTCATAGGAACAAATACTTGACACGCAGAAAACAGTAGCAACAAAATGACACGATCAACATGCTACGTCTATTAGTTTGGGTCTAGTCCATCACGTGATTCTCCTAATGACGTGATCCAGTTATCAAGCAACAACACCTTGTTCATAATCAGAAGACCCTGACTATCTTTGATCAACTGGCTAGCCAACTAGAGGCATGCTAGGGACAGTGTTTTGTCTATGTATCCACACATGTATATAAGTCTTCATTCAATACAATTATAGCATGGATAATAAACGGTTATCTTGATACAGGAACTATAATAATAACTATATTTATTATTGCCTCTAGGGCATAATTCCAACAGTCTCCCACTTGCACTAGAGTCAATAATCTAGCCCTCACATCATCAGGAGAATTACATTGTAATAAATCTAACACCCATACAGTTCTGGTGTTGATCATGCTTTGCCCGTGGAAGAGGTTTAGTCAGCGGGTCTGCTACATTCAGATCTGTGTGCACTTTGCATATATTTACGTCCTCCCCTTCGACGTAGTTGCGGATGAGGTTGAAGCGTCGTTTGATGTGTCTGGACTTCTTGTGAAACCGTGGTTCCTTTGCTAGGGCAATGGCACCCGTGTTGTCACAGAACAAGGTTATTGGATTCAGTGCGCTTGGCACTACTCCAAGATCCGTCATGAACTGCTTCATCCAGACACCCTCCTTAGCCACCTCCGAGGCAACCATGTACTCTGCTTCACATGTAGAATCTGCTACGACGCTTTGCTTGGAACTGCACGAGCTTACCGCACCCCCATTAAGAATAAATACGTATCCGGTCTGCGACTTAGAGTCGTCCGGATCTGTGTCAAAGCTTGCATCGACGTAACCCTTTACGGCGAGCTCTTCGTCACCTCCATACACAAGAAACATCTCCTTAGTCCTTTTCAGGTACTTCAGGATATTCTTGACCGCCGTCCAGTGATCCACTCCTGGATTACTCTGGAACCTGCCTGCCATACTTATGGCCAGGCTAACATCCGGTCTAGTGCACAACATTGCATAAATGATAGAACCTATGGCTGAAGCATAGGGGACGGTGCTCATATGCTCTCTATCCTCATCAGTTGCTGGGCACTGAGTCTTACTCAATCTCGTACCTTGTAAAACTGGCAAGAACCCTTTCTTGGACTGTTCCATTTTGAACCTTTTCAAAACTTTATCAAGGTATGTGCTTTGTGAAAGTCCTATCAGGCGTTTTGATCTATCCCTGTAGATCTTAATGCCTAGAATGTAAGCAGCTTCTCCTAGGTCCTTCATAGAGAAACTTTTATTCAAGTAATCCTTTATGCTCTCCAAAAACTCTACGTTGTTTCCAATCAACAATATGTCATCCACATATAATATTAGAAACGCCACAGAGCTCCCACTCACTTTCTTGTAAATACAAGATTCTCCAACCACTTGTATAAACCCAAATGCTTTGATGACCTCATCAAAGCGTTTGTTCCAACTCCGAGATGCTTGCACCAGTCGATAAATGGATCGCTGGAGCTTGCACACCTTGTTAGCATTCTTAGGATCGAAAAAACCTTCGGGTTGCATCATATACAACTCTTCCTTAAGGAAACCGTTAAGGAACGCCGTTTTGACATCCATCTGCCAGATTTCATAATCGAAAAATGCAGCTATTGCTAACATGATTCTGACAGACTTAAGCATCGCTACGGGTGAGAATGTCTCATCGTAGTCAACTCCTTGAACTTGTGAAAAACCCTTTGCCACAAGTCGAGCTTTATAAACGGTCACATTGCCGTCAGCGTCCGTCTTCTTCTTAAAGATCCATTTGTTCTGAATAGCCTTGCGACCCTCAGGTAGTACTTCCAAAGTCCATACTTTGTTCTCATACATGGATCCTATCTCGGACTTCATGGCCTCTAGCCATTTGTTGGAATCTGGGCCCACGATTGCTTCTTCATAATTTGCAGGTTCATTGTTGTCTAACAACATGATTGACATGACGGGATTACCGTACCACTCTCGAGCAGCACGTGGTCTCGTCGACCTGCGTGGTTTGACAAGAACTTGAACCGGAGTTTCATGATCATCATCACTAACTTCCTCCTCAACTGGCGTCGCAATGACAGAGGTTTCCCCTTGCCCTGCGCCACCATCTAGAGGGATGAGAGGTTCGACAACCTCATAAAGTTCTATCTTCCTCCCACTCAATTCTCGAGAGAGAAACTCCTTCTTGAGAAAAGCTCCGTTTTTAGCAACAAACACTTTGCCCTCGGATATGAGATAGAAGGTGTACCCAACTGTCTCTTTTGGGTAACCTATGAAGATGCACTTTTCCGCTTTGGGTTCTAGCTTTTCAGGCTGAAGCTTTTTGACATAAGCATCACATCCCCAAACTTTAAGAAACGACAACTTTGGCCTTTTGCCATACCACAGTTCGTATGGTGTCGTCTGAACGGATTTTGGTGGTGCCCTATTTAAAGTGAATGCAACTATGTCTAATGCATAACCCCAAAACGATAACAGCAAATCGGTAAGAGACATCATAGATCGCACCATCTCTAATAAAGTACGATTACGACGTTCGGACACACCATTACGCTGTGGTGTTCCAGGCGGTGTCAACTGTGAAACAATTCCACATTGTCTTAAGTGAGCACCAAACTCGAAACTCAGATACTCACCCCCACGATCAGACCGTAGGAACTTGATCTTCTTGTTACGATGATTTTCAACTTCACACTGAAATTGCTTGAACTTTTCAAATGTTTCAGACTTATGCTTCATTAAGTAGACATAACCATATCTACTCAAATCGACAGCGAAGGTGAGAAAATAACGATATCCGCCGCGTGCCTCTACGCTCATCGGACCGCACACATTGGTATGTATGATTTCCAACAAGTCACTTGCACGCTCCATTGTTCCGGAGAACGGAGTTTTAATCATCTTGCCCATGAGGCATGGTTCGCACGTGTCAAGTGAATCAAAATCAAGTGACTCCAAAAGTCCATCGGCATGGAGTTTCTTCATGCGCTTTACACTAATATGACCTAAGCGGCAGTGCCACAAAAATATGGCGCTATCATTGTTAACTCTAACTCTTTTGGTATCAATGTTATGTATGTGTGTATCACTATCAAGATTCAATATGAACAATTTTCTCACATTGGGTGCATGACCATAAAAGATGTTACTCATAGAAATAGAACAACCATTATTCTCTGACTTAAAAGAGTAACCGTCTCGCAATAAACAAGATCCAGATATAATGTTCATGCTCAACACAGGCACTAAATAACAATGATTCAAGTATATAACTAATCCTGATGGTAACTGAAGTGAAACTGTGCCGACGGCGATTGCATCAACCTTGGAACCATTTCCTACGCGCATCGTCACTTCATCTTTCGCCAGCCTTCGTCTATTCCGCAGTTCCTGTTTCGAGTTGCAAATATGAGCAACAGAACCGGTATCGAATACCCAGGCACTACTACAAGAGCCGGTTAAGTACACATCAATAACATGTATATCAAATATACCTGATTTTTCTTTGGCCACCTTCTTATCAGCCAGATACTTGGGGTAGTTGCACTTCCAGTGACCCATACCCTTGCAATAGTAACACTCTGTTTCAGGCTTAGGTCCTGCTTTGGGTTTCTTCGTAGGATTGGCAACAGGCTTGCCGCTCTTCTTTGAATTACCCTTCTTGCCTTTGCCGTTTCTCTTGAAACTAGTGGTCTTATTCACCATCAACACTTGATGCTCTTTACGGAGTTCAGACTCTGCGACTTTCAGCATCGCAAACAACTCGCCGGGTGACTTGTTCATCCCTTGCATGTTGTAGTTCAACACAAAGCCCTTATAGATTGGCGGCAGTGATTGAAGGATTCTGTCCGTGATAGCCTCTTGCGGGAGTTCAATCCCCAGCTCAGCTAGACGGTTTGAATACCCAGACATTTTGAGCACATGTTCACTGACAGACGAATTCTCCTCCATCTTGCAAGCATAGAATTTATCGGAGGTCTCATACCTCTCGATCCGGGCGTTCTTCTGAAAGATAAACTTCAACTCCTGGAACATCTCATATGCTCCATGACGCTCAAAGCGACGTTGAAGTCCCGGTTCTAAGCCATACAAGACTGCACATTGAACTACTGAGTAGTCCTCCTTACGTGTTAATCAAGCGTTCTTAACATCCTGGTCAGCCGTAGCGGGTGGTTCATCTCCTAGCGCAGCATTAAGGACATAATCCTTCTTTCCAGCTTGTAAGATTAGCTTAAGATTACGAGCCCAGTCTACAAAGTTGTTTCCATCATCTTTCAACTTAGCTTTCTCAAGGAACGTATTAAAATTCAGGGTGACTGTCGCGTGAGCCATGATCTACAACAAATATATTCAAAGTGGACTTAGACTATGTTCAAGATAATTAGAGTTTAACTTAATCAAATTACTTGCTAAACTCCCACTCAAAAAGTACATCTCTCTAGTCATTTGAGTGGTTCATGATACACTTACACTAGCTGAAGTCCGATCATCACGTGAGTTGAGTTTAGTTTCAGTGGTAAGCATCCCTATGCTAATCATATCATCTATATGATTCATGATCGACCTTTCGGTCTCATGTGTTCCGAGGCCATGTCTCCACATGCTAGGCTCGTCAAGCTTAACCCGAGTGTTCCGCGTGTGCAACTATTTTGCACCCGTTGTATGTGAACGTTGAGTCTATCACACCCGATCATCATGTGGTGTCTCGAAACGACGAACTGTAGCAATGGTGCACAGTCAGGGAGAACACAATTTCGTCTTGAAATTTTGGTGAGAGATCACCTCATAATTCTACCGTCGTTCTAAGCAAAATAAGGTGCATAAAAGGATTAACATCACATGCAATTCATAAGTGACATGATATGGCCATCATCATGTGCTCCTTGGTCTCCATCACCAAAGCACCGGCACGATCTTGTCACCGGCGCCACACCATGATCTCCATCAACGTGTCGCCATCGGGGTTGTCATGCTACTCATGCTATTACTACTAAAGCTACATCCTAGCAAAATAGTAAACGCATCTGCAAGCACAAACGTTAGTTTAAAGACAACCCTATGGCTCCTGCCGGTTGCCGTACCATCGACGTGCAAGTCGATATTATCTATTACAACATGATCATCTCATACATCCAATATATTACATCACATCGTTGGCCATATCATATCACAAGCATACCCTGCAAAAACAAGTTAGACGTCCTCTAATTTTGTTGTTGCATGTTTTACGTGGTGACCATGGGTATCTAGTAGGACCGCATCTTACTTACGCAAACACCACAACGGAGATATATGAATTGCTATTTAACCTTATACAAGGACCTCCTCGGTCAAATCCGATTCAACTAAAGTTGGAGAAACTGAAACTTGCCAGTCATCTTTGAGCAACGGGGTTACTCGTAGGGATGAAACCAGACTCTCGTAAGCGTACGAGTAATGTCGGTCCAAGCCGCTTCAATCCAACAATACCGTGGAATCAAGAAAAGACTAAGGAGGGCAGCAAAACGCACATCACCGCCCACAAAATTTTTTGTGTTCTACTCGAGAAGACATCTACGCATGAACCTAGCTCATGATGCCATTGTTGGGGAACGTCGCATGGGAAACAAAAATTTTCCTACGCGCACGAAGACCTATCATGGTGATGTCCATCTACGAGAGGGGATATTCGATCTACGTACCCTTGTAGATTGCACAGCAGAAGCGTTAGTGAACATGGTTAATGTAGTGGAACGTCCTCACGTCCCTCGATCCGCCCCGAGAACCGTCCCGCGATCAGTCCCACGATCTAGTGTCGAATGGACGACACCTCCGCGTTCAGCACACGTACAGCTCGACGATGATCTCGGCCTTCTTGATCCAGCAAGAGAGACGGAGAGGTAGATGAGTTCTCCGGCAGCGTGACGGCGCTCCGGAGGTTGGTGTTGATCTTATCTCGGCAGGGCTCCGCCCGAGCTCCGCAGAAACGCGATCTAGAGGTAAAACCGTGGAGATATGTGGTCGGGCTGCCGTGGCAAAGTTGTCTCAAATCAGCCCTAAAACCTCCGTATCTATAGGGGGAAGAGGGGGAGCCTTTCCTTGGGGCTCAAGAGGCTCCAAGGGGGTCGGCCGAGCCAAAGGGGGGAGTCCTCCCCTTCCAAACCGAATCCAACTAGGTTTGGAAGGAGGAGTCCTTCCCCTTTTTCCCACCTCCTCTTTTTTTTCTCTTTGATTTTCTTCCTATGGCGCATCGGAACTTCTTGGGTTGTCCCACCAGCCCACTAAGGGCTGGTGCGCCACCCCCAAGGCCTATGGGCTTCCCCGGGGTGGGTTGCCCCCCCCCCCCGGTGAACACCCGGAACCCATTCGTCGTTCCTGGTACATTCTCCGTAACTCCGAAAACCTTCCGGTAATCAAATGAGGTCATCCTATATATCAATCTTCGTTTCCGGACCATTCCGGAAACCCTCATGACGTCCTTGATCTCATCCGGGACTCTATCCATACTAACTCAACGAACACCTTCGGAGATACCTGTAGAGCATCTTTATAGTTACCCAGTTACGTTGCGACGTCTGATACACACAAAGCATTCCTCCGGTGTGAGTGAGTTATATGATCTCATGGTCATAGGAACAAATACTTGACATGCAGAAAACAGTAGCAACAAAGTGACACAATCAACATGCTACGTCTATTAGTTTGGGTCTAGTCCATCACGTGATTCTCATGATGACGTGATCCAGTTATCAAGCAACAAAACCTTGTTCATAATCAGAAGACCCTGACTATCTTTGATCAACTGGCTAGCCAACTAGAGGCATGCTAGGGACAGTGTTTTGTCTATGTATCGACACATGTGTCTAGTCTTCATTCAATACAATTATAGCATGGATAATAAACGATTATCTTGATACAGGAATTATAATAATAACTATATTTATTATGGCCTCTAGGGCATAATTCCAACACAAAAAAATTGAAATCCCTTTGTAACAAACGACTTTCCGTATGAAACCCTCATACTTCGAAAGAGATTGTCCGTTTTGTACACGAAGTGCATCCAGTTTTTGCCATAACCCTCTACTTTCTTGCACATGCTTTGTCGGTGAAATGATGATACCATGCCAACTTGCAACCTTTTCAGAGTTCATTTCAAATGTTTTTTAGTTTCATGGTCTTCTAGCTGAAAATAATCAGTAAATGCATGAAAAATAACAAATGAAGTCAGAAAGGGTTGTAAATTGATGATGTGGCTTTGAATGGTGCATTTTGAGCACAGAAAAACAAGGGGGTTCAAATAAGTTCAAAAAAATTGAAATCCCTTTGTAATAGACGAGTTTCCCTATGAAACCCTCATACTTCGAAGGAGATTGTCTATTTTGTACACGAAGTGCATATAGTTTTTGCCGTAAGCCTCTCTACTTTCTTGCACATGCTACGTGGGTGAAATGATAATACCATGCCTACTTGAAACCTTTTCAGAGTTCATTTCGAATGCTTTTCAATTTCATGGTCTTATAGCTCAAAATAATCTGTAAATGCATGAAAAATAACAAATGAAGTCAGAAAGGGTTGTAAATTGATGATGTGACTTTGAATGGTGCATTTTGAACACAGAAAAACAAGGGGGCTCAAATAAGTTCAGAAAAATGAAATCCCTTTGTAACAGACGAGTGTCCGTAAGAAACCGTGATACTTCGAAGGAGATTGTCTGTTTTGTACACGAAGTGCATCCAGTTTTTGCCGTAAGCCTCTCTACTTTCTTGCACATGCTATGTGGGTGAAATGATGATATCCAGTTTTGGGTGGATCTATGGTGTTCTTCCAATTTTAGAGAATTTATAGAGGCGGAGTTAGGTGAAACGGAGCCATGAGGTGGTCCCAAGGCATTAGGGCGGCCTACCCCACTGGGCGCGTCTTGTTGCCTTGGCGCTGCCTCGTGCAGCATATGGACTCCTTCCGAAGCTTCCAGGTCTGATTTTTGTCCAGAAAAAAACATCAAAAAGTTTCATGGCATTTGGACTCCATTTGGTACTATTTTCCTAAAAAGCCAAAAACAAGTAGAAAACAACAAGTGGCACTAGGCACTGGGTTAATAGGTTAGTTCCCAAAAATAATATTAAACAACATATAAATGCATATAAATATCCAAATTTGATAATATAATAGCATGTAACGGTAAAAAGTTATAGATATGTTGGAGACGTATGAGTATGAAATAGTTTGGGTGCTTGCCTCTTGATCGCCCTATATATGTAATCGTTCTTGAAAGTATAATAAAGACTAGTATGAGTTTGAGAATTGCTTTAAAGTTTTTTGCATAGATCACAAAAAATAATAAAGTGGTGCTTACGCTAATTCTATGAGGAGTGATAACTTCACATAAAAGAAGTGTAGTTGGTGAAGTCTATTGAAAGTTAACAAACATAGTATTAGTCATTGATGCAATTCATGAAAAAATAATAAAGGAAGAGAGATTACACATATAAATATATTATCTTGGACATCTTCTATGATTGTGAGCCCCCATTGGTTATTTTCAAACTTTAGCAAGTAGTTGAGGTTGGACAAGGAAGACAATGTAATGAGTTATGTTTCTTCATATTCACATAGATGTTATATTGTCCTGGTTGCTCTAACATGTGGTGCCTGCATAACCTTGTCCTAGACAAAACTTCGCACCAAGTAGAGATACTACTTGTGGATCCAAAAACCTTTGAACCAATTTCTTTTCATGAGAGTCCACCATATCTACCTATGGATTGATTATGATTTTTTCAAGCAAATTGTCATAGATGCAATGTAATAAAAAATGCTCCTAAATATGTATGAATTTTGAGTGTAAGGGAAAACAAACTTTGTACAAACTTATGATGGTAAAGCAACAAAAGCAAAAGACTTCATAATAAAGGTTGCTATCATAACAGGCAATGTAATGTGACATTCCTTTACATTAAGAAATTGCACACCCAAAAGTGAAAAGCACATGACAACCTCTGCTTCTCTTTGCGAAGGGTCTATCCTGTAATGTTTAGCTTTTATTTTTACTTTTATGTAAGAGTCAACAGTATTATCCTTAGTCCGACCTTATTTACTCTCTACTTGGCAAGCGTCATGTGGTGGGAAAATATCAAGCACATATATCCAGTGGGATATGGGTGATCATGTATTATTATTGTTGACATTATTCTCAAGATAAATAGGTTGGGAGGTGAAATATTAAACCCCCTATATTCCTCTGTGTCTGGCTGAAACTGTTTGTTTTGAAAATATGCTTTGAGTGTCATCAATCATGGAAGGCTATATGATACTTGGGTATGTGTAGTTTGCTAAACCAAAAGTTCTTACATAGACCCTTCATGTCAAAGATGTTGAATTGCAATTGTTTTGATGACCGAGAACATACTTTGTTAGTTTTCAAATAAGTTTATTGCATATAGTTTATATTGCGGATGAATTTCTACTTGATTATGAGAAGTTATCTATTTGAACACTTGTTGTTATAATAAAGAACATAATGTTGTCATGTCCGTATTCTTGTTTTATCGACATCTCTCTATAACCATGTGGTCTATGACTATCGTATTTGATGTTCTCCTGATAACAAGTGAGATCTAAGCTTGGGTGAGTTGATACGTCCATTTTGCATCATTTTTTCTACTCTTAAGGATAATGTTGTTGATCAATATTTCACTCCATGATTCAATTCTTATGCATTTTCTCTCTTATTTTACAAGATCTATGAAAAGGGAAATTAGTAGTAGCTGGAATTGTAGACCTGAAAAGGCTACAACAGAGATAGATATTCTCCGGATCTCCAAATGATCTGCAAACTGAGAGAGAGATATTTTGAAATAAATAAAAAAACACTGGAAGAAAAATCATTAGAAGGGGATCCACCAGTGAGCCACATGCTGAGATGGCGGCCCCCTAGGGCGCACCATGTGAGCTTGTCGGCCAACCAGCAGGTCTATGTGGCCGTCCTTCTCCTTTATGATGTCATTTTCTCTAGAAAAAATAAAGAGAATATTTTCGCCGTCTCGAGGCATAAACTGGACAGAAGCACTTTTGCTCTCCCGCGGACCAATTCCGTAGGAGAACTTTCCTTCGGGAGGGGGAAATCGAAGTCTTCGCCATCACCCATGTTACTCTCATTGTGAGAGCACTCATCTCCATCAACATCTTCACCAACAATATATCACCTTCAAACCCTAGTTCATCTTTTGTATTCAATTTTTTTTCTCAAATCTCAGAGTAGTACCTACGGGTTGCAAGTAGTGTTAATTACATCTGATAGTTAATACTGGTTGGTTTATTTGATGAAAATAATATGTTCAGACTGCCATGTGTGGATTGCTATTAATGTTAATTACATCTTATAATTAATATTAGTCGATTTATTTCGGTATTCGTTCAACGGAAAGAAACATTCCTATCAAATACAAAGATGCCTTAAATTTGCTTTGAAAAGTATGTGGACATAATTGAATGGCTGGCTTTCATACCATTATCTGCTAGACACATTTTAACGAAGTCTAAGTCCTTCAGGACAGATCTTTTTCTTCTTTTTCTAAAAAGAAAAAAACTAGTCTAAGAATAATTGAATTAGTTACCAGGGGCATTTTGGTTATATCTCAGCTATTCAAATGTACTCTAAATCACGCACGGTTTTTTTTCACTATTTCAAACTTTTTTGTAAACATGAGCACAAAATAAACCAGATTTTTTTTACAGTCTGACTCTTTTAGAAATGCTAGAACCCGTGGCGTTGCTGGTGTACATAAAAACGCCAGTCTACCTTGGTATTTTCGGTCCACATTCAAACGTCAGTCTAGCTCGCGTTGCAGATCACCTAAAAACGCCACACTTACTTGCGTTTCCACACATAAGCCAAACGCCATTAAGCATGGCGTTTCTTACCCACACCATGCATGCAGCAGCGAACAGCCAGCCACACCATGCATTCGTCACACTGTCCTGTACTACGACTGAGTCCATGCAGCGTCTGATCGGTAGAGCGAGCCAGAGGGCAGAGGAGTTGCACTTGCATCAGTATACTACTCCCTTCGTTTCTAAATATAAGGTCTTTTAAAAATTCTAATATAAACTACATACGGAAACAAAATGAGTGAATGTATACTTTAAAATATATCTATATACATCCGTATATAGTTCATAGTGTAATATCTAAAATGTCTTATATTTAGGAACGGAGGAAGTAGTACGGAGAGTCCTGCTTAATGGCGTTTTTAATACCTGCTTAAAGGCGGGAGAGCAGTTGCACTTGCACCCGTCGTGTTTGCTTCGTCGCACATGGCCAGGAGGACTCTGCGACGCGGAGTAATCAGTGGTTGGCAAATGTTTGGAGCACATACAAGTTTTTAATAGCTTGATCACGTCAGGCGCATGGATCCTTGTACTTTGGTCTTGCTCACGTCACAGCCATACCATGCATGCAGCAGCGAACAGCCAGCAGAAACTAGTGTGGCTAAGAAACGTCATGCTTAATGACGTTTGACGCATGTGTAGAAACATTAATAAGGATGATGTTTTTAGGTGATTTGCAACGCGAGGTAGACTGACGTCTGAATATGGATCGAAAATGTCACGGTAGACTGACGTTTCTATGTACACCAGCAACGTCACGGGTTCTGACGTTTCTAAAAGGGGTCAGATCGTGAAATAGTTTCAGATCGAATTCATTCTGTGCATTATTTTCGTCTCGTGGATCAGAACGGTGAAAAAACTCCCGATCGTGAAGTCATGAAAACCGGTCTTGTTCGTGTCGGTACTCCGAGATTCCTTGTCGCTTCCATCGATGGAGTCCTATCCATGTGAAAAGGATCGCCCCGACATACATGTCCCAAATCCAATGAGCTGGGTTGACCATGACTCCACGCGTCTCTTCCAGTGGCGGAGCCAGGAGAGAAATGGAGGGTGTGCACATCTCAGAAGAAAAAAAACTTAACCAGACTTTTTAGGCTAAATAAGTACATATTAGAATGAAATTCTTTAAATTCTGGATGGGCCACGACCCACCGTGACTACACGCTGGCTCCGCCACTAGTCTCTTCTTAAGACAACTCTAACTGATCCCTAAAGCTAAAAGAGGATTAGAACAACTCTAACCAATCCCCTTAAATCCTAAAAGTAAAGGAGAATCCAACGAAGTAAATCCTTAGGCCTCATTCGGCAGTGGTGTTTTTCCACCCCAAGGGGCTTGGGGATTGGTGGGGATTTGGCGATACCCTCCCCTCCACCAAATCCCCTCAATTCCCCAAAAAAAACCCACCCCGTAATTTTCTATGTTTGATACAACAGCAAACATACAAATTACAACAGTTATGCAACATTCTGATAAGATGATGAAAAATAAAAATCCAATCTTTTAGCATCCAGTAGGCTGGGACAACAACAACAACATACAAGATGCATACCAGCAGCAGCACAACAGATAAGATGGTGTAAAATAAAAATCGTATCTTTTCAACTTAAACAACATCATAGCAAGAAAAACTTGCTATAACCCATACACAATCCATCACAGCTAGCATCTTGTTATCAAATGGACAATAGTGCAGAACATGAATATTACAAAGTAGTGCAAATATATCAGAAATGGCACACACTTCATGAACAAAGTAGCAGGTCCTAAAATAATTCCATCACAACTAGCTTCTGGGGCGGCAGCTCTTTCCTTTGCTACTATCTGGTTCTTAGAGGTTGCAGCGAAGACTCAAAATAACTCTGCAAGAAAGCAGTGATCTCCCACATGGAAAAAAGGTCAAAAAACTACTACAAGTGTTATGGACCATAGGAACTTCAGCGTATATGCGAAGACCGGAACATATGCATAACGTAGAGATGGACACTACAATTAGCAACCACAAACATTTAGATGGTCATGATGCTATGTGGTAGCACAAAAACAACCAGGAGACTATAGTGATATATGTTGTACTTGTCAATCATCTCTTTGTTCCTAGAATAGAAAAGAATGGATCGTGTAATAACGACATACATACTGACAAGTATATGATATCCAAGGCTCGGGAAGTAATGAGTATTGCTAAGATGGAGATTAAAAAGTAGACTGATCTTGTTTATTACATAATGGTTCAGTAGCATATGGTTAAACTCAAGTGCTTGTAATGCACAGTAGCATATTTGAAGGTAAACTCAAGTACACAGGACCAGTACTAAGAGAAAGCATAACATTGATCTTGTTTATTACCCATTACTAAAAGGCTCGTCCATTCCCACTATAAACCAAGGCTCAGGTACCTATAAAAAACCCGGGCTGATTTAGGTTATTGAAGCATGTAATGATCATGTGTCCCTTTTGGCAATCATGTAATTGTTGTAGCAGGTAACTTGGGACTTTTCATGGACGTTGTTGATCCCATTTTGCATGGTGTTCTCAAGCATTTTGTGCTGCTACGCTGACAACTCTTCTTCAATTTGATTCTCAAAGGAAGACAACAAAGTCCAACGAATATACTGGCCATAGGTTCAAAGCAATCGCGTTGTGTTTTAGAAAAATGCAACGACATCATCAAGATACTAAAATATATAGTGTAGAGAAGCTACTTTCACGTGGAGCGCTTGACCAAACAGCAGCCTAACAATCTGATCTTCAGTTATCTGAAGTCAACAAACAAGGTCATCTTTATTGTCAAAACTGAAGCAAATCATTCTCTACACTCCACCGAAAAAACATTACCTACACAATATGCAGGATACCAATTAAGGCAACCATATTTAGGAGAAAAGAAAGCAATCACAGAGTAGAATATGGATTGGTTTGACGAACAGCTTGAGACACTGTACGTTTAGTTTCAATTCCTGTAATGGAACCGGGAAGGGCCTCCTCATCTTATTTTAAAAAACTGAACATGGATAAAGAGTCCATGACGTGTATTATTTTTGAAGAGCAAAAACTACTTGTATCCATAAAGTAGATGTCATTTTGCTTTTGCTTCGATCACAACAGCTTGTAAAAGGCAAACACTTGTATGTCAAATTTAGACGGATTACATATTTGTTCTGACTAATATAACATGGAGGTGATTCTTGATTATTTTTTCAGTTTCTTCTGCACTTAATACTATTTAGATGCCATTAGAAAAGTCGTGGTGGAGCATTTTAATCAATCTATTCAGATGTCATTTTTCCTTTCTACTTCCCTACCAAGATCATTGCCGTCGAAACGGAAAGTTTGAACATACCAAGGACTAGTTATCTGCATTGACTAATGGAAAGGATAGAGCCCAGCTCATTGTACAGGCAATTTACGTAGGCACTATCCACCCCAAACATGTAGGCAAAAACAACCAATTCATTATACAAGTAAGTACGAGCATCAAGTTAAGGCACAATTATGAGACCTTAGTTCTGAGAAAACAACACCTAATACTAACTGAGCCCATATTAAAAACAGAATTAGCAAGAATGAGTTGTTTTTGATCTTGATATAAATTCAACAAAGGAGGGCATCACCTCTCTAATCAAAGATGTAAACGCATCTTAACTAGAAGCTGCAGACTAAAGCTAGCCACAAGCATATTGGCAAGAACTAAGAATATACAAGGCTGACAAAGAATCATAGAAGCATACCAACGATGAAACCCTAGAGAAAGGGGAGGGGAGGGTGAGGTGGAGCCGGTCCATACTGGCGAAAATGCCAGGTTTCCGAAAGGATCTGGATGGCGGCGGATGGCGACGGCAACGGAGTGGATGGCCACGACGGCAATGGAGTGGACGACGACGACAATAGAGTGGACGATGATGGCGGCAAGAGCCAAGGGGCCTCAGGATCTGAGGCAGCACTTGACTGGCTCGGCTTGTACGGAGTCGAGGAAGAGGACGAACCAGCGGCGAACTACGATAAGGAGGAGGGCCGAGGAGGCGGCGCCGTCCCAGTCGGGGGAGAAATTTCGCGAGGGTTAGCTCGCGTCTCCTCTCACACGAGTACTGGAGGGTTCGGGGCGTAACTTTTGGGATGGGCCGGTCCAATACCGGGGTACCGAATGAGCCTTTGGGGAACTTTCGGGATTTCTAAACCGGCCAGTAAAATACTCGTTGAAGCCTGCAAATACGCTAGGGCCGAACGAGGCCTTAATGGAGTATTTTTACTCCATTAAATTTTGGACACACCTAGCCAATCTCTTATATATGATGAAGCAAAACTTATTTTTGGCTCGTACATTTCGTAGATGGAGACTATGACGGAACGTTTGCTCCGTCATGTGGGCCCAGCTCCACCATCATCGACGCGCGTGAAGGAGGAGCCACTGATGGGGTCATAGTCCTATGGTAGGGTCATAGGCCTGTCCTACAGGTCCTACCCAAGGACTACCCCACGCAAGGGACAAGACCTTAAGTATGCCCGACTGTATTAAGGTGCCCCCATCATCCAGTCGGTAACGGGCCCAGAATCATCCAGTCGGAGACTAAGACTCGGAGGACACTGGACCTACCGACTGGATACACTCGGTGCGTCGTAACCTCCCTGGAGGGAAACTGCCATACGTTTCCGGGTGCATTAACTAGCATTTATAGCATACATTACCTGTAACGCATGCATTCAATCGCCACTACTCCACCCTTGAATCAGAACCGTTGTGGAGGGCAGCGCACTCTATATAAGCCGCCCTCCCCCACTGGTAAAAGAGTTAGAAAAACATTGTACTCCATATTACACTCGGTAACAAGCTCCAGGAGCACTGAGACGTAGGGCTATTACCACCACCGTAGAGGGGCCTGAACTCATACAACCTCGCCGTAGCTAGGACTCTGCCCATCTCATTCGTACCCTACACATCTACTGTCAGGCTTATACCCACGACAGTTGGCGCCCACCTTGGGGCAGGCGTCTAAGCGACTTCCGGCGAGTTTGCGACTACTTCCTTTCGTCATGTCGTCCGGTGGAGGTTCGAGCATGGGTCATCAGATCCTCTTCGGCGCTCTCTCCTTCATCGTCGACGATTCGGCGTGGCTTCAGGATGCACCTCTCGATGTCGAGGCGCTTCCCCATCGCGGGGCCACGCACTTCCGTGCTGGCACTCGCGGCGTTCTTCTTCTCCAACAATCGGCTCCATTGCCGGCTTGCACCTTCGTCACGCGCGCAGCAGGAGATCTCGCAGTCCGCGTCTACAACGTTGGGTGCAACAGGCCCGAGCGCGCCAGTTCGGGTCCTCTTAGGTGGCAGTCCTGGAGTCTGTTCTAGTCGCCCCACGCTCCCAGTGCTCGGACTCGGTTCCGACTGAGCTTCCTACCGAGTACGTGGGTTGTGGGCCTGCAACAGAAGTACACATGGCCAACTCCCATGAAGATCCTCGTCAAGCCGACCGAGGTGAAGTTGGCGAAGCATCCGGTGTGCGTCGTCCGCCTCGTCGTTCTGCCAGCCGACACACTCGGCGGAGCAACGTGGAGGTGTTCCGCACACCTCTCCTCAACTTGGCCGCGGCTGCCCAGATTGCCGATTCCCTCCAGCCGACTGATTCAGAGGCAGGAAGGGGAATCGAACAAATTCGAGCCCTGTTGCGCACGACACAGCAGCAGAATTCGGCAGTCTCCCAGTCACACAATCGGATTCGCAATAGTTCCGGCCATGCAAACACGCATAGATCGGTTCACAGCCCTGGATCTCATCAGTATCGCCGTCGCTCACGCACCCCTCCGCGGGGTGGGCCCTACGGGTCCCGGCATCATGATGATCGGCATTCAGTCGGCGACACTTACGACCCAAGACCCGACGCAAGGGGCCGAATCCCTCAGCGAAGAGTTGACAAGGGTCGAGCCCACCGCGATGACCGCGATACGGACCGTCCGAATGGAAGCAGGGCCATCGTATCTGGCCCCGAGTGTTTTAGTCGAGCCATCCGCTCGGCTGATATCCCGCCCAACTTCCGATTGGCTGCAGGAATCGGTAAATTCTCAGGAGAGTCCAAGCCCGAAACATGGCTAGACGACTACCGAGTGGCGGTCCAGATCGGAGGAGGAGACGACCATGTCGCTATGAAGCACCTCCCTCTGATGCTCGACGGCTCGGCCCGAGCTTGGCTGAACCGGTTGGCCCCCTCAAGCATTTACAGTTGGGCAGATCTAGCCCGAGTGTTCATCGAAACCTTCGAAGGAACGTGCAAGCGCCCTACAGGTCTTGTGGAGCTTCAGCACTGTGTCCAGAAGCCGAATGAGCCCTTGCGCGACTTCATCCAGCGATCGACGACTCTTTGCCACACGGTGGAGAACGTCACCAAGCATCAAGCAGTCTGCGCCTTCAAGGCAGGCGTGCGGTACAGGGAGCTGTACTTGAAGTTTGTTCGAACCGGCGACATCTGCATGAGCAAGATGATGGAGATATCAACTCGCTATGCAAATGGCGAAGAAGAGGACCGCATCCGGAGCGGAAAACACAAGACAGTCGGCGACGCCGACGGAGGTAACACTCAGAAGCAGAAACCGAAGGTTCCGCCCACACCGCAAGCAGAAGCTGCAGCTGTCACCAGCGCCAAATTCAAGGGCAAAGGGAAAGCGCAGTTCACCCCCAAGAAAAAGCCTTTCAACAATCCCATCCTGGACCAGCCTTGTCCAATCCATACGAAGATGGACGAGGAAGGCAACCCCATATACGCAAAGCACACCACTCGGCAGTGCCGTCTCCTGATCCAGGGTTTCAGCGAAGGGCAGCCGAGTGAGAAGAATCCTGAACAGGATGAGGAGGACAAGGAGGATCCGTTCCCCCAAGTCCATGCAACCCTCATGATCTTCGCTGACGTCGAAAGCAAGAGTCGACTGAAGCTAATGAACAGAGAAGTCAACATGGCAGTTCCGACTGCCCCCAAGTTTCTCAAATGGTCTCAGACTGCGATTACCTTCGATCAGTCGGATCATCCAAAACATGTCCCCACCCCAGGAAGGCAGGCTCTGGTCGTCGACCCGGTGCTGGAAGGAGTCCGACTGCGCAAAGTCCTAATGGACGGCGGCAGTGGATTGAATATTATGTACGCCGACACTCTCAAGGGAATGGGCATTCCGATGTCCAGACTCAGCGAGAGCAATATGCAGTTCCACGGAGTCGTCCCAGGGCGGAAGGCCAAATCACTCGGCCAGATCGCATTGGAGGTCATCTTCGGCTCCGACAAGAACTTTCGCAAGGAGAAGCTCACGTTTGAGGTGGTGGACTTCCAGAGCACTTACCATGCAATTCCGGGCCGCCCGGCATATGTGAGTTTCATGGCACGACCGTGTTATGTGTACTTGAAGTTGAAAATGCCCGGTCCAAAAGGCGTTATCACCATCACCGGCAACCGTCAGCGAGCTGAGGAATGCCTGCAAGAGTGGTCAAGAATCGCCGACCATCAGATGGTCGTACTCGAGCTCGACGAATACAAGAAGACAGTCGACCCTGCCGACTTGATGCGCTCGAAGAAGCCAGTTTCTGAGTCCGCGTTCCAGTCGGCGGGAGAAACTAAGAAGGTCAGCATCCACCCGACGGACGAGTCTGCCGCCCCGACAAACATCTCCACCACCCTGGATCCCAAATAGGAAGCCGAGCTCACCCAATTCCTCCGTCAGAACTGGGACATCTTTGCATGGAAGCCATCTGACATGCCGGGTGTACCTAGGGAGTTGGCTGAGCACCGACTGCATGTGGATCCCGCTGCTCGGCCCGTCCGAGAGCGCCTGCGCCGGTCCGCCGCGCACAAAAGGAAGGCAATCAGAGAAGAGGTGGCTAAGCTGCTAGCTGCCAGATTCATTCGCGAGGTTCACCACTCCGAGTGGCTCGCCAATGTAGTCATGGTGCCCAAGAAGGACAAGTCACTCCGAATGTGCATTGACTTCAAGCACCTCAATAAGGTCTGCCCGAAAGACCATTTTCCGCTCCCCCGCATAGATCAAATTTTCGATTCGACTGCGGGGTGCGAGCGTTTATCATTTCTTGATGCCTACTCGGGTTATCATCAGATCCGTCTGTATGGTCCCGATGAGTTGAAAACAACTTTCATCACCCCGTTTGGGTGCTTCTGCTACATCACCATGCCTTTCGGTCTGAAGAATGCAGGAGCTACCTTTATGCGCATGATCCAAAAATGTCTCCTCGACCAGATCGGTCGCAATGTGGAGGCATACATGGATGATATCGTAGTCAAGTCCCGCAAAGGTTCCGACCTGCTGACTGACTTGGCAGAAACATTCGCCAACCTTCGTAGGTACGATATCAAGCTAAATCCTGCCAAGTGTTCATTCGGTGTTCCCAGCGGAAAGTTACTCGGTTTCTTCGTTTCCGAACGAGGGATCGATGTTAACCCCGAAAAGATCGGGACCATCGTCCGAATGGAGAGGCCGGTCAGAATACACGATGTTCAACGACTCACAGGTTGCTTAGCAGCTTTGAGCAGGTTCATTAGTCGACTCGGCGAAAAAGCACTTCCTCTGTACCGACTCATGAAGAAATCAGATACCTTCAAGTGGACAGACGAAGCCCAAGTCGCGTTCGACGACCTCAAAGTCTTACTTTCCACCCAGCCGGTTCTTACTGCTCCGCTCAGTAAAGAGCCCCTTCTTCTATATATCGCGGCCACAAATCAAGTGGTTAGTACTGTTCTTACAGTCGAGCGAGAGGAGGAGGGCAAAGCTTACAAAGTTCAGCGGCCAGTGTACTACGTCTCCGAGGTTCTGACCCCTTCCAAGCAGAGGTATCCCCATTATCAGAAGCTTATCTATGGGATCTATATGACTTCAAAGAAGGTGGCTCATTATTTCCAAGACCACTCGGTATCTGTCGTTTCTGATGCTCCGTTGTCGGAAATTCTCCACAATCGGGACGCATCAGGCCGAGTGGCGAAGTGGGCGATGGAGATGCTGTACTGCGACATCAAGTTCGAGGCCAAGAAAGCTATTAAGTCTCAAGCCCTGGCTGACTCTATAGCAGAATGGGTAGAACAACAGCAACCGACTCACATCTACTCGGCTCATTGGACAATGTTCTTCGATGGGTCTAAGATGTTGAATGGATCCGGCGCTGGCGTTGTGATCGTATCACCAAAGGGTGACAAGCTCAAGTATGTGCTTCAGATACACTTTGATTCCTCTAACAATGAGGCAGAGTATGAAGCTCTTCTCTACGGATTGCGCATGGCCATCTCACTCGGCGTCCGTCGCCTGATGGTCTACGGCGATTCAGACTTGGTGGTCAACCAAGTGATGAAAGAGTGGGACGTAAGGAACCCCACTATGACAACCTACTGCAATGCAGTCAGGAAGCTGGAGAAGAAGTTTGAAGGTCTAGAACTTCATCATGTTCCAAGACTGAAGAACCAAGCGGCGGACGAGTTGGCGAAGCTCGGATCCACTCGGAGACCCGTCCCGAGTGATGTCTGCCTCGAGCACCTCCATCTTCCTTTAGTCAAAGAAGATCCCTTGACGGAAGAGCCAGTACAACCCAAGAGCGCAACAGACCCGACTGAAGTCGATGTGCCTGCTATGGTTGATCTGGTCACAGAAATTCTGGTAATCATTCCCGATTGGACTGTGCCGATTATGGCTTATATCCTAAGGCAAGAACTTCCAGAAGATGAAGTCCAAGCCCGACAAATAGCTCGCAGGTCGAAGGTGTTCACTGTCATTGACGGTCAATTGTATAAGGAGAGTGTTTCAGGCGTTCTCCAACGTTGCATTTCCCCATAGGAAGGGCAGTTGATCCTAGAGGATATCCACTCGGGAACCTGCGGCCATCATGCTTCTTCAAGAGCAATCGTCGCCAAGGCGTTCAGGGCTGGATTCTTCTGGCTGCAGGCTAACGAAATGGCCAAAGCTATGGTCGATCGATGCGAAGGCTGTCAGTTCTACTCCAACAAGTCCCACAAGCCAACATCTGCACTAAAGACAATCCCACTTGTGTGGCCGTTTGCAGTTTGGGGAGTAGACATAGTCGGACCATTCAAGACAGGCCAAGGAGGCTACACACATCTGTTGGTGGCAGTCGACAAGTTTACAAAGTGGATAGAAGCCAAGCCCATCAAGAAACTCGACGCTTCCACAGCCGTGAAGTTTGTCAGAGACATCATCTCCAGATTCGGAGTGCCTCACAGCATAATCACGGACAATGGGACAAACTTCGACTCGGACAGATTCAAAGGTTTCTGCGCGAGTCAAGGTATCCGAGTGGATTTTGCTTCCGTAGCACATCCGCAATCCAATGGACAAGCTGAGCGTGCAAATGGACTTATCCTTCAAGGTTTGAAGCCTCGACTCTTGCGAGAGATAGGACATGCTGCTGGTGCATGGGTAACCGAGTTACCTTCAGTACTTTGGGGCCTCCGCACCACTCCGAACAGATCAACAGGGCGATCACCGTTTTTCCTCGTCTATGGAGCAGAAGCGGTCCTTCCGAGTGACCTGCTTCACAATGCCCCGCGAGTCGAACTCTTCTCCGAAGCCGAAGCAGAACAAGCAAGGCAAGATGGAGTCAATATTCTAGAGGAGGAGCGCGAGATGGCACTTACTCGCTCAACAATTTATCAGCAAGATCTGCGACGTTTTCACGCACGACATGTCAGAAGCCGCACGTTCCAGGCCGGCGATTTGGTGCTCCGAGTGGATCAGCAAAGACCTCACAAGTTGGCTCC
This sequence comes from Hordeum vulgare subsp. vulgare, assembly GCF_904849725.1. Lineage (NCBI taxonomy): Eukaryota > Viridiplantae > Streptophyta > Magnoliopsida > Poales > Poaceae > Hordeum > Hordeum vulgare. Next base: position 469,352,764 of record NC_058522.1, read on the forward strand.
GGCCTGGGAAGGTTCTTTCATCATTTCAAAGGTGCTGAACAACGGGGCATACAGACTCTACAACATTTAGAAGGAGACCGACGAGCCGTGCGCATGGAACGGAGACCTCCTCAAGCGTTTTTATACGTGATCGCCGACTGAAGCAGTGTAACGAACAAGTTTTGGAGAAATAATATACAACAGATTCAATTTCTTTTGCAGATTCAGAGTCCTTCCGTGGTTGCACACTACGGTCACAAAAAAAAACTTAGTTGCGATCCTGCATCGCCTAAGTATTAACTTCCTCCGAGTGTGCACTTCACGTCGCACTCGGGGGGCTTAGCTGCGATCCTGCATCGCCTAATTATTAACTTCCTCCGAGTGTGCACTTTACGTCACACTCGGGGACTTAGCCGCGATCCTGCATCGCCTAAGTATTAACTTCCTACGAGTGTGCACTTTACGTCACACTCGGGGGCTTAGCTGCGATCCTGCATCGCCTAAGTATTAACTTCCTCCGAGTGTGCACTTTACGTCACACTCGGGGGCTTAGCTGCGATCCTGCATTGCCTAAGTATTAACTTCCTCCGAGTATGCACTTTACGTCACACTCGGGGACTTAGCCGCGATCCTGCATCGCCTAAGTATTAACTTCCTCCGAGTGTACACTTTACGTCACACTCGGGGGCTTAGCTGCGATCCTGCATCGCCTAAGTATTAACTTCCTCCGAGTGTGCACTTTACGTCACACTCGGGGACTTAGATGCGATCCTGCATCGCCTAAGTATTAACTTCCTCCGAGTGTGCACTTTACGTCACACTCGGGGACTTAGCTGCGATCCTGCATCGCCTAAGTATTAACTTCCTCCGAGTGTGCACTTTACGTCACACTCGGGGACTTAGCTGCGATCCTGCATCGCCTAAGTATTAACTTCCTCCGAGTGTGCACTTTACGTCACACTCTGGGGCTTAGCTGCGATCCTGCATCGCTTAAGTATTAACTTCCTCCGAGTGTGCACTTTACGTCACACTCGGGGGCTTAGCTGCGATCGTGCATCGCCAAAGTATTAACTTCCTCCGAGTGTGCACTTTACGTCACACTCGGGGACTTAGCTGCGATCCTGCATCGCCTAAGTATTAACTTCCTTCGAGTGTGCATTTTACGTCAAACTCGGGGGCTTAGCTGCGATCCTGCATCGCCTAAGTATTAACTTCCTCCGAGTGTGCACTTTACGTCACACTCGGGGGCTTAGCTGCGATCCTGCATCTCGTCTAAGTATTAACTTCCTCCGAGTGTGCACTTTACGTCACACTCGGGGGCTTAGCTGCGATCCTGCATCGCCTAAGTATTAACTTCCTCCGAGTGTGCACTTTACGTCATACTCGGGGACTTAGCTGCGATCCTGCATCGCCTAAGTATTAACTTCCTCCGAGTGTGCACTTTACGTCACACTCGGGGACTTAGCTGCGATCATGCATCGCCTAAGTATTAACTTCCTCCGAGTGTGCACTTTACATCACACTCGGGGACTTAGCTGCGATCCTGCATCGCCTAAGTATTAACTTCCTCCGAGTGTGCACTTTACGTCACACTCGGGGGCTTAGCTGCGATCCTGCATCGCCTAACTATTAACTTCCTCCGAGTGTGCACTTTACGTCACACTCGGAGGCTTAGCTGCGATCCTGCATCGCCTAAGTGTTGGAAATATGCCCTAGAGGCAATAATAAAATGGTTATTATCATATTTCCTTGTTCATGATAATCGTCTATCATTCATGCTATAATTGTATTAACAGGAAACAGTAATACATGTGTGAATGAATAGATCACAATGTGTCCCTAGCAAGCCTCTAGTTGGCTAGCTCGTTAGTCAATAGATGATCATGGTTTCCTGATCATGGACATTGGATGTCATTGATAACGGGATCACATCATTGGGAGAATGATGTGGTGGACAAGACCCAATCCTAAGCCTAGCACTAGATCGTATTGTTCGTATGCTAATGCTTTTCTAATGTCAAGTATCTTTTCCTTCGACCGTGAGATTGTGCAACTCCCGGATACCGTAGGAGTGCTTTGGGTGTATCAAACGTCACAACGTAACTGGGTGACTATAAAGGTGCACTACGGGTACCTCCGAAAGTGTCTGTTGGGTTGGCACGAATCGAGATCGGGATTTGTCACTCCGTGTGACGGAGAGGTATCTGTGGGCCCACTCGGTAGAACATCATCATGAGCTCAATGTGACTAAGGAGTTAGTCACACGATGACGTGCTACGGAACGAGTAAAGAGACTTACCGGTAACGAGATTGAACAAGGTATAGGTATACCGACGATCGAATCTCGGGCTAGTTCTATACCGACAGACAAAGGGAATCGTATACGGGATTGATTGAATCCTTGACATCGTGGTTCATCTGATGAGATCATCGTGGAGCTAGTGGGATCCACCATGGGTATCCAGACCCCGCTGATGTTTATTGGCCAGAGAGGTGTCTCGGTCATGTCTGCCTGTCTCCCGAACCCGTAGGTTCGATGACGCTAGGGTTATAGGGAATTGTTGTACGAGGTTATCGAAAGTTGTTCGGAGTCCCGGATGAGATCCCGGACGTCACGAGGAGCTCCGGAATGGTCCGGAGGTAAAGATTGATATATAGGACGGATGGTTTCGGACACCGGAAGTGTTTTGGGCGTCACCGGTAACGTCCCGGGACCACCGAGACCACCGGAGGTGGTCTCGGGGGACCACCGAAGGGGGGGCAACGACCCCGGGAGGCTAGTGTTGGAGAACGTCGCATGGGAATCAAAAAATTTCCTACGCGCACGAAGACCTATCATGGTGATGTCCATCTACGAGAGGGGATGAGTGATCTACGTACCCTTGTAGACCGTACAGCAGAAGCGTTGGTGAACACGGTTGATGTAGTGGAACGTCCTCACGTCCCTCGATCCGCCCCGCGAACTATCCCGCGATCAGTCCCACGATCTAGTGCCGAACGGACAGCACCTCCGCGTTCCGCACACGTACAGCTCGACGATGATCTCGGCCTTCTTGATCCAGCAAGAGAGACGGAGAGGTAGAAGAGTTCTCCGGCAGCGTGACGGCGCTCCGGAGGTTGGTGATGATCTTGTCTCAGCAGGGCTCCGCCCGAGCTCCGCAGAAACGCGATCTAGAGGTGAAACCGTGGAGATATGTGGTCGGGCTACCGTGGCAAAGTTGTCTCAAATCAGCCCTAAAACCCCACTATATATAGAAGGAGGAGGGGGAGACTTGCCTTGGGGTCCAAGGACTCCCAAGGGAGTCGGCCGAGCCAAGGGGGAAGGTCTCCCCCTCCCAAACCGAAATCCACTTGGTTTGGAAGGTGGAGTCCTTCTTCCCTTTCCCACCTCCTTTTTTTTCCTTTCCTCTTTGATTTTCTTTCCTATGCGCATAGGCCTATCTTGAGCTGTCTCACCAGCCCACTAAGGGCTGGTGCGGCACCCCAAACACCCATGGGCTTCCCCGGGGTGGGTGCCCCCCCCCCCCGGTGAACTCCCGGAACCCATTCGTCATTCCCGGTACATTCCCGGTAACTCCGAAAACCTTCCGGTAATCAAATGAGGTCATCCTATATATCAATCTTCGTTTCCGGACCATTCCGGAAACCCTCTTGACGTCCGTGATCTCATCCGGGACTCCGAACAACATTCGGTAACCAACCATATAACTCAAATATGCATAAAACAACGCCGAACCTTAAGTGTGCAGACCCTGCGGGTTCGAGAACTATGTAGACATGACCCGAGAGACTCCTCGGTCAATATCCAATAGCGGGACCTGGATGCCCATATTGGTTCCTACATATTCTACGAAGATCTTATCGTTTGAACCTCAGTGTGCCAAGGATTCATATAATCCCGTATGTCATTCCCTTTGTCCTTCGGTATGTTACTTGCCCGAGATTCGATCATCGGTATCCGCATACCTATTTCAATCTCGTTTACCGGCAAGTCTCTTTACTCGTTCCGTAATACAAGATCCCGCAACTTACACTAAGTCACCTTGCTTGCAAGGCTTGTGTGTGATGTTGTATTACCGAGTGGGCCCCGAGATACCTCTCTATCACATGGAGTGACAAATCCCAGTCTCGATCCATACTAACTCAACGAACACCTTCGGAGATACCTGTAGAGCATCTTTATAGTCACCCAGTTACGTTGCGACGTTTGATACACACAAAGCATTCCTCCGGTGTCCGTGAGTTATATGATCTCAGGGTCATAGGAACAAATACTTGACACGCAGAAAACAGTAGCAACAAAATGACACGATCAACATGCTACGTCTATTAGTTTGGGTCTAGTCCATCACATGATTCTCCTAATGATGTGATCCCGTTATCAAGTGACAACACTTGCCTATGGCCAGGAAACCTTGACCATCTTTGATCAACGAGCTAGTCAACTAGAGGCTTACTAGGGACAGTGTTTTGTCTATGTATCCACACAAGTATTGTGTTTCCAATCAATACAATTATAGCATGGATAATACACGATTATCATGAACTAAGAAATATAATAATAACTAATTTATTATTGCCTCTAGGGCATATTTCCAACAGTCTCCCACTTGCACTAGAGTCAGTAATCTAGTTCACATCACCATGTGATTCCAATGAATCCAATGCCCATATAGTTATGGGGTCTGATCACGTCTTGCTCGTGAGAGAGGTTTTAGTCAACGGTTCTGAAACTTTCAGATCCGTGTGTTCTTTACAAATCTTTATGTCATCTTATAGATGCTGCTACTACGTGCTATTCGGAAATGCTCCAAATATCTACTCTACTATACGAATCCGTTTAACTACTCATAGTTATTCGGATTAGTGTCAAAGCTTGCATCGACGTAACCCTTTACGACGAACTCTTTAACCACCTCCATAATCGAGAAAAATTCCTTAGTCCATTAGTTACTAAGGATAAATTTTGACCGCTGCTAGTGATTCAATCATGGATCACTCTCTGTACCTCTCAACATACTTTGAGTCAAGGCACACATCAGGTGCGGTACACAGCATGGCATACTTTAGATTCTATGGCTAAGGCATAGAAGACGACTTTCGTCTATTCTCTTTATTCTGTCGTGGTCGGGTTTTGAGTCTTACTCAAATTCACACCTTACAACGCAACCAAGAACTCTTTCTTTGCTGATCTATTTTGAACTCCTTCAAAAAACTTGTCAAGGCATGCATCTTGTTGAAACTTCCATTAAGCGCTTTTGATCTATCTCCATAGATCTTTGATGCTCAACGTTCCAGTAGCGCAATCCAGGTATTCCTTTGAAAACTCCTTTCAAACAACCTTGTATGCTTTTACAGAAATTCTACATTACTTCTGATCCACAATATGTCACCCACATATACTTATCAAAAATTCTATAGTGCTCCCACTCACTTCTTTGGAAATACAAGTTTCTCATAAACCTTGTACAAACCCAAAATCTTTGATCATCTCATCAAAGTGTATATTCCAACTCCGAGATGCTTGCACCAGTCCATTGAAGGATCACTGGAGCTTGCATACTTGCTAGTATCTTTAGGATCGACAAAACCTTCTGGTTGTATCACATACAATGTTTGCTCAAGGAAACCGTCGAGGAAACAATGTTTTGACATCCTACGTGCAATATTTCATAAATAATGCAGCAACTACTAACATAATTCTAACATACTTTTAGCATCGCTACGAGTGAGAAAGTCTCATCATAGTCAACTGTTTGATCTTGTCGGAAACATCTTTGCGACAAGTCGAGCTTTTCTTAATAGTGACTTATCACCATCATCGTTTGTCTTCCTTTCAAAGATCCATCTTTACTCAATAGTCTTATGACCATCAAATAGTTCTTTCCAAAGTCTACACTTTGTTTTCATACATGGATCCTCTCTCGGATTTCATGGCTTCCAGCCATTAGTCGGAATCTGGGCCCACCATCGCTTTCTCCATAACTCGTAGGTTCACTGTTGCTCAACAACATGACCTCCAAGACAGGGTTACCGTACCATTCTGTAGTAGTACGCGACCTTGTCAACCTACGAGGCTTGTAGTAACTTGATCCGATGCTTGATGATCACCATCATCAGCTTCCTCTTCAATTGGTGTAGGCGCCACAGGAACAACTTCCTGCGCCCTGATACACACTGGTTGAAGTGATGGTTCAATAACCTCATCAAGTTCTACTACCCTCCCACTCAATTCTTTTGAGAGAAACCTTTCCTCAAGAAAGGATCCGTTTCTAGAAACAAACACTTTGCTTTCGGATCTGAGATAGGAGATGTACCCAACTGTTTTGGATATCCTATGAAGATGCATTTATCCGCTTTGGGTTCGAGCTTATCAGACTGAAACTTTTTCACATAAGTGTCGAAGCCCCAAACTTTCAAGAAACGACAATTTAGATTTCTCTAAACCTCAGTCTATACTGTGTCATCTCAACGGAAATACGCGGTGCCCTATTTAAAGTGAGTGCGGTTGTCTCTAATGCATAACCCATAAACGATAGTGGTAATTCGACAAGAGACATCATAGTATGCACCATACCAAATAGTGCGTGGCTATGGCGTTCAGACACATCATCACACTATGATGTTCCAGGTGGCATGATCTGCGAAACAATTTCCACATTGTCTTAACTGCGTACCAAAACTCGTAACTCAGATATTCATTTCTATGATCATATCGTAGACAGTTTATCCTCTTGTTACGACGAACTTCACTCTGAAATGGAATTGAACTTTTCAATATTTCAGACTTGTGATTCATTAAGTAAATACTCATGTATCTACTCAAGTCGTCAGTGAAGTAAGAACATAATGATATCCACTGCGTGCCTCAGCACCCATTGAACTACATACATCAAAATGTATCACTTCCAACAAGTTACTATCTTATTTCATCTCAATGAAAACAAGGCCTTGCTCATGTGGTATGATTTGCATGTCACTAGTGATTCGAAATCAGGTGAGTACAAAGATCCATCAGCATGGAGCCTCTTCATGCAATTTATACTAACATGACTCAAGCGGCAGTGCCACAAGTAAGTGGTACTATCATCATTAACTCGTATCTTTTGGCACCAATATCATGAACATGTGTAATACTACGATCGAGATTCAATAAACCATTGAAGGTGAATATTCAAGAAAATAGAGTAACCATTATTCTCTTTAAATGAATAATCGTATTGCAATAAACACGATCCAATCATATTCATGCTTAACGCAAGCACCAAATAACAATTATTTAGGTTTAACACCAATCCCGATGGTAGAGGGAGCGTGCGGCGTTTGATCATATCAACCTTGGAAACACTTCCAACACGTATCGTCACCTCGCCTTTAGCTAGTCTCCCTTTATGGCGTAGCTTTCATTTCGTGTTACTAATCACTTAGCAACCGAAACGGTATCCAATACCCTCATGCTACTAGGAGTACTAGTAAAGTACACATCAACATCATGTATATCAAATATATTTCTCTTGACTTTTGCCAGCCTTCTTATCTACCAAGTATCTAGAGTTGCTCCGCCTCAGTGACTGTTCCCCTCATTACAGAAGCACTTAGTCTCGGGTTTGGGTTTAATCTTGGGTCTCGTCATTAGTGCAGCAACTGTTTTGCCATTTCACGAAGTATCCCTTCTAGCCCTTGCCTTTCTTGAAACTTAGTGGTTTTACAAACCATCAACTATTGATGGTCCTTCTTGATTTCTACTTTCGCAATGTCAAACATCGCAAATCGCTCAAGGATCATTGTATGTATCCTTGATATGTTATAGTTCATCACGAAGCTCTCAAAGCTTGGTGGCAGTGACTTTGGAGAACCATCACTATCTCATCTGGAAGATTAACTCCCACTTGATTCAAGTGATTGTCGTACTCAGACAATCTAAGCACACGCTCAACAATTGAGCTTTTCTCCTTTACTTTGTGGACAAAGAATCTTGTTGGAGGTCTCGTACCTCTTAACAAGGGCACAAGCATGAAATCACAATTTCATCTCTTTAGAACATCACTTATGTTCCGTGACGTTTTAAAACGTTTTCGGCGCCTTGCTTCTAAGCCATTAAGTACTTTGTACTGAACTATCGTGTAGTCATCAGAAACGTGTATGTCGGATGTTCACAGCATCCACAGACGACGCTCGAGGTGCAGCACACCGAGTGGTGCATTAAGGACATAAGCCTTCTGCGCAGCAACGAGGACAATCCTCGGTTTTACAGACTCAGTCTGCAAAGTTTGCTACTATCAATTTTCAACTAAATTTTCTCTAGGAACATATAAAACAGTAGAGCTATAGCGCAAGCTACATCGTAATTCGCAAAGACCATTAGACTATGTTCATGACAATTAGTTCAATTAATCATATTGCTTAAGAACTCCCACTCAAAAAGTACATCTCTCTAGTCATTTGAGTGGTACATGATCCAAATCCACTATCTCAAGTCCGATCATCACGTGAGTCGAGAATAGTTTCAGTGGTAAGCATCTCTATGCTAATCATATCAACTATACGATTCATGCTCGACCTTTCGGTCTCATGTGTTCCGAGGCCATGTCTGCACATGCTAGGCTCGTCAAGCTTAACCCGAGTGTTCCGCGTGCGCAACTGTTTTGCACCCGTTGTATGTGAACGTTGAGTCTATCACACCCGATCATCACGTGGTGCCTCGAAACGACGAACTGTAGCAACGGTGCACAGTCGGGGAGAACACAATTCCGTCTTGAAATTTTAGTGAGAGATCACCTCATAATGCTACAGTCGTTCTAAGCAAAATAAGGTGCATAAAAGGATTAACATCACATGCAATTCATAAGTGACATGATATGGCCATCATCATGTGCTTCTTGATCTCTATCACCAAAGCACCGGCACGATCTTCTTGTCACCAGCGTCACACCATGATCTCCATCATCATGATCTCCATCAACGTGTTGCCATCGGGGTTGTCGTGCTACTCATGCTTTTACTACTAAAGCTACATCCTAGCAAAATAGTAAACGCATCTGCAAGCACAAACGTTAGTTTAAAGACAACCCTATGGCTCATGCCGGTTGCCGTACCATCGACGTGCAAGTCGATATTATCTATTACAACATGATCATCTCATACATCCAATATATCACATCACATCGTTGGCCATATCACATCACAAGCATACCCTGCAAAAACAAGTTATACGTCCTCTAATTTTGTTGTTGCATGTTTTACGTGGTGACCATGGGTATCTAGTAGGATCGCATCTTACTTACGCAAACACCACAACGGAGATATAAGAGTTGCTATTTAACCTCATCCAAGGACCTCCTCGGTCTAATCCGATTCAACTAAAGTTGGAGAGACCGACACCCGCCAGTCATCTTTGAGCAACGGAGTTACTCGTAGCGATGAAACCAGTCCCTCGTAAGCGTACGAGTAATGTCGGTCCGAGCCGCTTCAATCCAACAATACCGCGGAATCAAGAAAAGACTAAGGAGGGCAGCAAAACGCACATCACCGCCCACAAAAACTTTTGTGTTCTACTCGAGAAGACATCTACGCATGAACCTAGCTCATGATGCCACTGTTGGAGAACGTCGCATGGGAAACAAAAAATTTCCTACGCGCACGAAGACCTATCATGGTGATGTCCATCTATGAGAGGGGATGAGTGATCTACGTACCCTTGTAGACCGTACAGCAGAAGCGTTAGTGAACGCGGTTGATGTAGTGGAACATCCTCACGTCCCTCGATCCGCCCCGCAAACTATCCCGCGATCAGTCCCACGAACTAGTGCCGAACGGACGGCACCTCCGCGTTCCGCACACGTACAGCTCGACGATGATCTCGGCCTTCTTGATCCAGCAACAGAGATGGAGATGTAGAAGAGTTCTCCGGCAGCGTGATGGCACTCCGGACGTTGGTGATGATCTTGTCTCAGCAGGGCTCCGCCCGAGCTCCGCAGAAACGCGATCTAGAGGTGAAACCGTGGAGATATGTGGTCGGGCTGCCGTGGCAAAGTTGTCTCAAATCAGCCCTAAAACCCCACTATATATAGGAGGAGGAGGGGGGAGACTTGACTTGGGGTCCAAGGACTCCCAAGGGAGTCGGCCGAGCCAAGGGGGAAGGTCTCCCCCTCCCAAACCGAAATCCACTTGGTTTGGAAGGTGGAGTCCTTCTTCCCTTTCCCACCTCCTTCTTTTTTTTCCTTTCCTCTTTGATTTTCTTTCCTATGCGCATAGGCCTCTCTTGGGCTGTCTCACCAGCCCACTAAGGGCTGGTGCGGCACCCCAAACACCCATGGGCTTCCCCGGGGTGGGTGGGCCCCCCCGGTGAACTCCCGGAACCCATTCGTCATTCCCGGTACATTCCCGGTAACTTCGAAAACCTTCCGGTAATCAAATGAGGTCATCCTATATATCAATCTTCGTTTCCGGACCATTCCGGAAACCCTCGTGACGTCCGTGATCTCATTCGGGACTCCGAACAACATTCGGTAACCAACCATATAACTCAAATACGCATAAAACAACGCCGAACCTTAAGTGTGCAGACCCTGCGGGTTCGAGAACTATGTAGACATGACCCGAGAGACTCCTCGGTCAATATCCAATAGCGGGACCTGGATGCCCATATTGGATCCTACATATTCTACGAAGATCTTATCGTTTGAACCTCAGTGCCAAGGATTCATATAATCCCGTATGTCATTCCCTTTGTCCTTCGGTATGTTACTTGCCCGAGATTCGATCATTAGTATCCGCATACCTATTGCAATCTCGTTTACCGGCAAGTCTCTTTACTCGTTCCTAATACAAGATCCCGCAACTTACACTAAGTCACATTGCTTGCAAGGCTTGTGTGTGATGTTGTATTACCGAGTGGGCCCCGAGATACCTCTCTGTCACACGGAGTGACAAATCCCAGTCTCGATCCATACTAACTCAACGAACACCTTCGGAGATACCTGTAGAGCATCTTTATAGTCACCCAGTTACGTTGCAACGTTTGATACACACAAAGCATTCCTCCGGTGTCCGTGAGTTATATGATCTCATGGTCATAGGAAGAAATACTTGACACGCAGAAAACAGTAGCAACAAAATGACACGATCAACATGCTACGTCTATTAGTTTGGGTCTAGTCCATCACATGATTCTCCTAATGATGTGATCCCGTTATCAAGTGACAACACTTGCCTATGGCCAGGAAACCTTGACCATCTTTGATCAACGAGCTAGTCAACTAGAGGCTTACTAGGGACAGTGTTTTGTCTATGTATCCACACAAGTATTGTGTTTCCAATCAATACAATTATAGCATGGATAATACACGATTATCATGAACTAAGAAATATAATAATAACTAATTTATTATTGCCTCTAGGGCATATTTCCAACAGCTAGATGGGCTAAGTGGGGAAGGGAACCAGCCCCTAAGTGGGCTGGTGCGCCCCCACCCAGCCCATGTGCACCAGAAAAAGGGGGAAGGGGGGAACCCTAGCTTAGGTGGGCCTTAGGCCCACCAGAGGGGTGCGCCACCCCCTCCTCCCCATCTGGCCGCCACACCCCCCTTCTGGGAGGGCTGCCGCACCCCCTAGGGTGGGAACCCTAGGGGTGGCACCCCCTCTCCCCTTCCCCTATATGTAGTGGGCACTTTTGGCCTTTGGAGGACACGGTTTTCCCTCTCCCTCAGCGCAGCCCTGCACTTCTTCCTCCTCCTCTCTGCCGGCGCTTGGCGAAGCCCTGCCGGGAGACCTCGTCTCTCCACCAACACCACGCTGTCGTGTTGCTGGTCTTCTTCCCCAACCTCTCCCTCCTCCTTGCTGGATCAAGGTGCGGGAGACGTCACCGGGCTCCACGTGTGTTGAACGCGGAGGTGCCGTTGTTCGGCACTAGATCGGAACCGCTGCGAGTACGACTCCATCAACCGCGTTCTAGCAACGCTTCCGCTTAGCGATCTTAAAAGGTATGAAGATGCTCTTACCCCTCTCTCGTTGCTGGTCTCTCCATAGGAAGATCTGAACATGCGTAGGAAAATTTTGAATTTAAGCTACATAACCCAACAGTGGCATCCGAGCCAGGTTTTCTATGCGTAGATTCTATGCACGAGTAGAACACAAAAGTTGTGGGCGATGGTTTGTCAATTTTCTTGCCGTTACTACTCTTATTCTTTTCCGGCGGTATTGTGGGATGAAGCGGCCCGGACCGACCTTACACGTACGCTTACGTGAGACTGGTTCCACCGACAGACATGCACATCGTGCATAAAGGTGGCTAGCGGGTGTCTGTCTCTCCTACTCTAGTCGGATTGGATTTGATGAAAAGGGTCCTTATGAAGGGTAAATAGCTCTGGCATATCATCGTTGTGGCTGTCACGTAGGTAAGAAGGCGTTCTTGCTAGAAACCCAAATCAGCCACGTAAAACTTGCAACAACAATTAGAGGACGTCTAACTTGTTTTTGCAGGGTTTGACATGTGATGTGATATGGCCAAAGTTGTGATGTTGCATGTATGATGTATGAGATGATCATGCTATTGTAATAGGTTTCACGACTTGCATGTCGATGAGTATGACAACCGGCAGGAGCCTTAGGAGTTGTCTTAATTTATTGTATGAGATGCAACGCCATGTGCTTACTACTTTTACTTCATTGCTAACGGTTAGCCATAGTAGTAGTGATAGTAGTAGTTGGCGTGACGACTTCATGGAGATCATGATGATGGAGATCATGGTGTCACGCCGGTGACGATGATGATCATGCGATGCCTGAAGATGGAGATCGAAAGAGCAAAGATGATAATGGCCATATCATGTCACTATATGATTGCATTGTGATGTTTATCATGTTTTACATCTTATTGCTTAAAACGACGGTAGCATAATAAGATTATCCCTCTTAAAATTTCGAGAACGTATTCCCTAAGTGTGCACCGTTGCGAAGGTTCATTGTCTCGAAGCACCACGTGATGATCGGGTGTGATAGATTCTAACGTTCGCATACAACGGGTGTAAGCCAGATTTACACACGCGAAACACTTAGGTTGACTCGACGAGCTTAGCATGTACAGACATGACCTCGAATACAAGAGACCGAAAGGTCGAACATGAGTCGTATGGTTGAATGCGATCAGCATGAAGTTGCTCACCATGGTGACTTGGCCATCTCACGTGATGATCGGACACGGGTTAGTCAACATGGATCATGTATCACTTAGATGACTAGAGGGATGTCGATTTAAGTGGGAGTTCATACTTAATTTGATTAAGTGAACTTAATTGTCATGAACTTAGTCTAAAAGTTGTCTTTATAAATATTGTAGATGTCCAACGTCAATCTCAACTTCAACGCATTCCTAGAGAAAAACAAGCTGAAAGATGATGGTAGCAACTATGCGGACTAGGTTCGCAACCTGAAGCTCATCCTTGAAGCAGCTAAAAAGGCTTATGTCCTTAATACGCCGCTAGGTGACCCTCCCGCTCCCGCAGCAGCCCAGGACGTTCTAAACGTCTGGCAAGCGCGGAGTGATGACTACTCTCTCGTCAGGTGTGGCATGTTATACAGTTTAGAAACGGGGCTCCAAAGACGTTTTGAGCAACACGGGGCATATGAGATGTTCCAAGAGCTGAAGCTAGTTTTTCAAGATCATGCCCGTGTCGAGAGATATGAAGTCTCCGACAAGTTCTTCAGCTGTAAGATGGAGGAGAACAGTTCTGTCAGTGAGCACATACTCAAAATGTCTGGGTTACACGGTCGTCTGACTTCACTTGGAGTCGAACTTCCGGATGATGCTATCATTGACAGAATCCTCCAGTCTCTCCCACCAAGCTACAAAGGCTTTGTGCTTAACTACAACATACAAGGGATGGAGAAAACCATTCCCCAGTTGTACTCGATGCTCAAGTCTGCAGAAGTAGAAATCAAGAAGGAGCATCAAGTGTTGATGGTCAACAAGACCACTAGTTTCAAGAAAGGCAGGGGTAAGAAGAACTTCAAGAAAGACGGCAAAGCTGTTGCCGCGCCCGGTAAGCCAGATGCCGGGAAGAAGAAAAAGAACGGACCCAAGCCTGAGACTGAGTGCTTCTACTGCAAGGGAAAAGGTCACTGGAAGTGGAACTGCCCCAAATACTTAGAGGACAAGAAGGCCGGCAACGTTAAAGGTATATGTGATATACATGTTATTGATGTGTACCTTACCAGCGCTCGTAGTAGCTCCTGGGTATTTGATACCGGTGTTGTTGCTCACATTTGCAACTCAAAGCAGGAACTGCGGAATAAGCGGAGACTGGCCAAGGACGAGGTGACGATGCGCGTCGGGAATGGTTCAAAGGTCGATATGATCGCCGTCGGCACGCTACCTCTACATCTACCGTCGGGATTAGTTTTAAACCTTAATAATTGTTATTTAGTACCAGCTTTAAGCATGAACATTGTATCAGGGTCTTGCTTAATGCGAGACGACTACTCATTTAAGTCAGAGAATAATGGTTGTTCTATTTATATGAGTGATATGTTTTATGGTCATGCTCCGCTGGTAAATGGTTTATTCTTGATGAATCTCGATCGTGATGTTACACATATTCATAGTGTGAGTACCAAAAGATGCAAAGTTGATAATGATAGTCCCACATACTTGTGGCACTGCCGCCTTGGTCATATCGGCGTTAAGCGCATGAAGAAGCTCCATACTGATGGACTGCTAGAGTCTCTTGACTTTGAATCATTTGACACATGCGAACCGTGCCTCATGGGCAAGATGACTAAGACTCCATTCTCAGGAATAATGGAGAGAGCCACCGACTTATTGGAAATAATACATACTGATGTGTGTGGTCCAATGAACGTTGAAGCTCGCGGTGGTTATCGTTATGTTCTCACTCTCACCGATGATTTGAGTAGGTATGGGTATATCTACTTGATGAAGCACAAATTTGAGACGTTTGAAAAGTTCAAGGAATTTCAGAGTGAGGTTGAGAATCAACGTGACAGAAAAATTAAATGTCTACGATCTGATCGTGGAGGAGAATATTTGAGTCACGAGTTTGGCACACACCTAAGAAAGTGTGAAATCGTTTCACAACTGACGCCGCCTGGCACACCGCAGTGCAACGGAGTGTCTGAACGTCGTAATTGCACTTTATTAGATATGGTACGATCTATGATGTCTCTCACCGACTTACCGCTATCATTTTGGGGATACGCATTAGAAACTGCAGCATTCACTTTAAATAGGGCACCGTCTAAATCCGTTGAGACGACACCGTATGAACTGTGGTTTGGCAAGAAACCTAAGTTGTCGTTTCTTAAAGTTTGGGGCTGCGATGCTTATGTGAAGAAACTTCAACCAGAAAAGCTCGAACCCAAAGCGGAGAAATGCGTATTCATAGGATACCCTAAGGAAACTATTGGGTATACCTTCTATCTTAGATCCGAAGGTAAAACCTTTGTTGCCAAGAACGGATCCTTTCTAGAGAAAGAGTTTCTCTCGAAAGAAGTAAGTGGGAGGAAGATAGAACTTCATGAGGTAATTACACCCCCTCTCGAACAGGAAAGTAGCGCAGCGCAAGAAGTTGTTCCTGTGGTGCCTACACCGACTGAAGAGGAAGTTAATGATGATGATCATGAAGCTTCGGATCAAGTTACTACTGAACCGCGAAGGTCCACAAGGGTACGCTCCGCACCAGAGTGGTACGGCAACCCAGTGATGGAAATCATGTTGTTAGACAACGGTGAACCTTCGAACTATGAAGAAGCGATGGCGGGCCCGGATTCCAACAAATGGCTTGAGGCCATGAAATCCGAGATAGGATCCATGTATGAGAACAAAGTATGGACTTTGGTGGACTTGCCCGATGACCGGCGAGCCATAGAAAATAAATGGATCTTCAAGAAGAAGACTGATGCAAACGGTAATGTAACCGTTTACAAAGCTCGACTTGTCGCAAAGGGTTTTCGACAAATTCAAGGAGTTGACTACGAAGAGACTTTCTCTCCCGTAGCGAAGCTGAAATCAGTCCGAAACATGTTAGCAATTGCCGCCTTTTATGATTATGAAATTTGGCAAATGGACGTCAAAACAGCGTTCCTTAATGGGAACCTTAAGGAAGAGTTGTATATGATGCAACCAGAAGGTTTTGTCGATCCTAAAGGTGCTAACAAAGTATGCAAGCTCCAGCGCTCCATCTATGGGCTGGTGCAAGCATCTCGGAGTTGGAACATTCGCTTTAATGAGGTGATTAAAGCGTTTGGGTTCATACAGGTTTACGGAGAAGCCTGTCTGTACAAGAAAGTGAGTGGGAGCTCTGTAGCTTTCCTCGTACTATATGTGGATGACATATTATTGATGGGGAATGATATAGAGATGTTGGAGAGCATAAAGGCCTATTTGAACAAGAGTTTTTCAATGAAGGACCTTGGAGAAGCTGCATACATATTAGGCATCAAGATCTATAGAGATAGATCGAGACGCCTCATAGGTCTTTCGCAAAGTACATACCTTGACAAGATATTGAAGAAGTTCAATATGGAAAACTCAAAGAAAGGGTTCTTGCCAGTTTTGCAAGGTATGAGATTGAGTAAGACTCAGTCGCCGACCACGGCAGCAGATAGAGAGAAGATGAGTTCTGTCCCCTACGCTTCAGCCGTGGGCTCTCTAATGTATGCCATGCTGTGTACCAGACCTGACATAAACCTTGCTATAAGCTTGGTAGGAAGGTACCAAAGTAATCCCGGAGCGGAACACTGGACAGCGGTCAAGAATATCCTTAAGTACCTGAAAAGGACTAAGGAAATGTTTCTCGTTTATGGAGGTGACGAAGAGCTCGTCGTAAAGGGTTACGTCGATGCTAGCTTCGACACAGATCCGGATGACTCTAAGTCACAAACCGGATACGTATATGTGTTGAATGGTGGGGCAGTGAGCTGGTGCAGCAGCAAGCAAGAAGTCGTGGCAGCATCTACATGTGAAGCGGAGTACATAGCTGCTTCAGAAGCGGCTCATGAAGGAATTTGGATGAAGGAGCTCATCACCGACCTTGGAGTGGTTCCAAGCGCGTCGGGTCCTATGACACTCTTCTGTGATAACACTGGAGCCATTGCCATAGCCAAAGAGCCCAGGTTTCACCGGAAGACGAAGCACATCAAGCGCCGCTACAACTCCATCCACGACCATGTCCAGAGTGGAGTGATAGATATTTGTGAAGTGCACACGGATCTGAATATTGCAGACCCGTTGACTAAACCTCTTCCACGAGCAAAACATGATCAGCACCATAATGCTACGGGTGTTCGATACATCACAATGTAACTAGATTATTGACTCTAGTGCAAGTGGGAGACTGTTGGAAATATGCCCTAGAGGCAATAATAAAATGGTTATTATCATATTTCCTTGTTCATGATAATCGTCTATTGTTCATGCTATAATTGTATTAACAGGAAACAGTAATACATGTGTGAATGAATAGATCACAATGTGTCCCTAGCAAGCCTTTAGTTGGCTAGCTCGTTAGTCAATAGATGATCATGGTTTCCTGATCATGGACATTGGATGTCATTGATAACAGGATCACATCATTGGGAGAATGATGTGGTGGACAAGACCCAATCCTAAGCCTAGCACTAGATCGTATTGTTCGTATGCTAATGCTTTTCTAATGTCAAGTATCTTTTCCTTCGACCGTGAGATTGTGCAACTACCGGATACCGTAGGAGTGCTTTGGGTGTATCAAACGTCACAACGTAACTGGGTGACTATAAAGGTGCACTACGGGTACCTCCGAAAGTGTCTGTTGGGTTGGCACGAATCGAGATCGGGATTTGTCACTCCGTGTGACGGAGAGGTATCTGTGGGCCCACTCGGTAGAACATCATCATGAGCTCAATGTGACTAAGGAGTTAGTCACACGATGATGTGCCACGGAACGAGTAAAGAGACTTACCGATAACGAGATTGAACAAGGTATAGGTATACCGACGATCGAATCTCGGGCTAGTTCTATACCGACAGACAAAGGGAATCGTATACGGGATTGATTGAATCCTTGACATCGTGGTTCATCCGATGAGATCATCGTGGAGCTAGTGGGAGCCACCATGGGTATCCAGACCCCGCTGATGGTTATTGGCCAGAGAGGTGTCTCGGTCATGTCTGCCTGTCTCCCGAACCCGTAGGGTCTACACACTTAAGGTTCGATGACGCTAGGGTTATAGGGAATTGTTGTACGATGTTATCGAAAGTTGTTCGGAGTCCCGAATGAGATCCCGGACGTAACGAGGAGCTCCGGAATGGTCCGGAGGTAAAGATTGATATATAGGACGGATGGTTTCGGACACCGGAAGTGTTTCGGGTATCACGGGTAACGTACCGGGACCACCGGGACCACCGGAGGTGGTCTCGGGGGACCACCGAAGGGGGGCAACGACCCCGGGAGGCTAGATGGGCTAAGTGGGGAAGGGAACCAGCTTAGGTGGGCCTTAGGCCCACCAGAGGGGTGCGCCACCCCCTCCTCCCCATCTGGCCGCCACACCCCCCTTCTGGGAGGGCTGCCGCACCCCCTAGGGTGGGAACCCTAGGGGTGGCACCCCCTCTCCCCTTCCCCTATATATAGTGGGCACTTTTGGCCTTTGGAGGACACGGTTTTCCCTCTCCCTCGGCGCAGCCCTGCACTTCTTTCTCCTCCTCTCTACCGGCGCTTGGCGAAGCCCTGCCGGGAGACCTCGTGTCTCCACCAACACCACGCCGTCGTGTTGCTGGTCTTCTTCCCCAACCTCTCCCTCCTCCATGCTGGATCAAGGGCGGGAGACGTCACCGGCTGCACGTGTGTTGAACGCGGAGGTGCCGTTGTTCGGCACTAGATCGGAATCGCTGCGAGTACGACTCCATCAACCGCGTTCTAGCAACGCTTCCGCTTAGCGATCTTCAAAGGTATGAAGATGCTCTTACCCCTCTCTCGTTGCTGGTCTCTCCATAGGAAGATCTGAACATGCGTAGGAAAATTTTGAATTCAAGCTACATAACCCAACACTAAGTATTAACTTCCTCCGAGTGTGCACTTTACGTCACACTCGGGGACTAAGCTGCGATCCTGCATCGCCTAAGTATTAACTTCCTCCGAGTGTGCACTTTACGTCACACTCGGGGGCTTAGCTGCGATCCTGCATCGCCTAAGTATTAACTTCCTTCGAGTGTGCACTTTACGTCACACTCGGGTACTTAGCCGCGATCCTGCATCGCCTAAGTATTAACTTCCTCCGAGTGTGCACTTTACGTCACACTCGGGGGCTTAGCTAGGATCCTGCATCGCCTAAGTATTAACTTTCTCCGAGTGTGCCCTTCACATCACACTCGGGGACTTAGCCGCGATCCTGCATCGCCTAAGTACTAACCTTCCTCCGAGTGTGCACTTTATGTGGCACTCGGGGACTTAGTTGCGATCCTGCATCGCCTAAGTATTAACTTCTCCGAGTGTGCACTTCACATCACACTCGGGGACTTAGCTGCGATCCTGCATCGCCTAAGTACTAATCTTCCTCCGAGTGTGCACTTTATGTCGCACTCGGGGACTTAGCTGCGATCCTGCATCGCCTAAGTATTAATTCCTTCGAGTGTGCACTTCACGTCACACTCGAGGACTTAGCTGCGATCCTGCATCGCCTAACTACTAATCGCTCCTCCGAATGTACACTATACGTTACACTCGAGAACTTAGCACTGATCATGAATCACTTAAGCCCTAATATTCTACGAGTACACATTATGTGTTCAATTCCAAACAGCATTCAAGCAAAAGAATAAGTGTTTTCGTTGTGACTCCAACAGTCCACAAACGATAACGGACTCGGTGCGGATCAAGCTTACCCGCACCGATTTAAAAGTATGACGGCCAACAGCAGTGGCCAGAATATCTTACAGGCAAACACTCGGCATACTCATAACATCTGATTACGCGTCAGCTGGGCCGGCGTCAGGACTAGAGGACTCCACAAAAGTGTCCAAGTCAATTCCGTCAGCAATGCGGGTGGCAATCTCGAGGAACGTCTCCATGAAGTCTTCGAATTGAAGTTTCTTCGTGTTGGCGACCTTCAACGCTTTCAGCTTATCTTCCCGCACCTCCTTGCAATGGACTCGGACCAATGACAGCGCAACATCAGCACCGCACCGCGCTGCCGATTTCTTCCAAGATTGCACTTGGTTCGGCACTTCCTCCAGTCGGCTCGTTAGGGTCTCCATCTCCTCCCGCGACTCGTCTTCCGGCCAAAGTTCCTTATTAATTCGGCCGACGACTTCTCTCAGTCGACCGATGAAAGGACCTACTTTGCTAGCGCGGATTTGTGCTCGAAGCAGATCCCGATTGGCGTCCTCACCGAGTGGAACTTTGTCCTTAACAGACCGTTCCACAGCCGCTGTTTCAGCTTCAGGGTCTCCGCAAAAGTCTGCCACCAACAAGCAAGCAGGCAATGAAAACCGAGTGTCGGGCACACGATAAAGCCACTCGACAAAGCATAAGACTTACCAGCCAAACAAGTCATCGTTTGCTCAGCTCAGTCGGTGACATACTTCTCTTGAGCTATGCACCTTCTGTTCAGGGCGCCCATCTGATTATGCAGATCGGTCCTATGTTTCCTCATCATCTGCGTCTCCGCCGTCAATACCCTGTTTGCCTCCCGAGCTTCTTCCAAGGACTTTTCTCGTGCTTCCAGAGCGTCCTTCATACCAGCCATGGCAAGCATTGCAGCTTCCAGTTCACCAGCATATTGATTCCTCTCCGCTCTGAGGGCTTCATAAGAAGTTCCCATCTCACAAGTTTTCTACAAAACGAAACAAAGGGTTATCAGCAACTTTCTCAATACACACTACGTTCTTCAGACCCCTGCCGACGCAAGCAGTCGACAGCGGTCTCGGGGACTACATCCAGTGGGTTCACTAAGAGTGACCCCACTGGCATGCACCTCAAGCAGGTCTGCCCTATTGAGGTGCACGTTTTTACCTACGCCTCCGAGGCTAAAGCTACTCCACCTGTGTGCAGTTTACTCTACGGAACTCTTACCGCAAGAGTGCTCCGACTGCAGTAAGTACTTGCACTCAGAAATCTTGTCTACGAACACGACAAAAATAAAGACCAAATGTATAAAGACAACTGTCGGTGCAAGCACTCGACAGAAGTCTCGGGGACTACACCCACTGGGTTCACTCGGAGTGAACCCATTGCAAACAACAGACTACGACAACACCCAGTGGGTTACAGCAGAAAAGTAAGTACTTACTAGGGTACTTACTCGGATGTCATCGCGCAGCTCCAAGCTCAGCTGATATAAAGCTGCAGCGGAGTCATAAACCCTCTTGGCCTCTCTGGCCATCAGCTCCGCTCGAACCATGGTCCCCTTGACCGCTCCCACCTGCTCCTCCGGGACACACCGAATGTTGAATTCGGTGTTTCACGAACCGAGAATCGGGGGGAGATCCTGGTTCATCCCAAGGTTCGCCCCAGTAGGTTCCTCACCCGTCAGCGCCGGTTCAGTCGGCGGAGGCACTTCGTTTGGTAGAGCGTCGGCGGCAGGGGCGGCGGCAGGAGGAGCAGCCTCAGGAACAGGCTCTTCGACGGGCTCTGCGGTCGGGTTAGCTCTCCCCCCTGACAAGCCGAATAACACAGTGCTTCAGAAGAAGAAAGAGATGGCGCAGTCTGTTGGAATAAAATACCCGACTCTCCCACAACGTACCTGGCTGTGATGAAACGACATTGTCCGCGTCCATGGGGTCGTCCCCTTGGCGAGCCGGCGAGGTCGCGGAAGTGGCAACCCTGTCGAGTGAAGACCATTCTACTTGTAAAACAAGAGTTCACTCAGTCAACAAAAAGGACCGAAAACTAGATTCGCTTACGTGGAGGTGACGGGGATGGCCACCCTCATCCGCGGCAGAGCCTTCCGAGGTTTGGACCCGCTCGATTTGGGCGTCTTGGAGGACTGGCCCGCAGGTTCAGCGGCTGCGTCCCTGGCTCTTTTGGTACCTCGAACACTCGGTGCAGCCGGGGAAGCAGGCGGGGCACTCGGCGACACAGGGGGAACTGAAGGGACAGCAGACTCTTGCCGACGCCAATTCCGATGCTCTGGCCGCGGAGGCGGCGAGTTTGGCTCTTCATCCTTTTCCTCTTCCTCGCTGTTTTCCTCCTCCGACTCTCCGCTGTCGAAGATGTATTCGTCGCTCTCCACGCTTCCCCCCTGGCTGCCTTCTTCATCTTCCTCCTCCAGTTTCCCGCTTGAGACGGGGGAGAACCAGTTGGTCCACGCCTGCAGTCGGAAACGTTAAGCATCACGCGTAGATATAAATGAGTTGCTGAAATCAAGGCAGTTCAACGCACTCGGCTAATGCTACTCACCTGATTCGGTGGAGGGTTGTCCGCACCATAAGGCGCCACTCGGCGGGCCCCCTTGGGATTCTCACAGGGACCCGTGATTTGGAGCACCTTTGAGGTCACCTTCTCCTCGAGAATGCCCTCCACGTTGGTCCGAGTGGAGTCTTCAGGTCCTGCATAGTGCCACATAGCGTGGTGGCGGGCTTGCAGGGGCTGGATTCACCGACCGATGAAGACTTCCAGCAAGTCCATCCCAGTGACCCCCCTCCTGACAACATCCGCGAGTGCCTCAACCAAAGGCTGGATGTCTTTCTTCTCCGCTTTTGAGAGAGCGAGTTGCTTGGGTGGAGCAGGGCGGTCTAGACTGGATGGAGGCAGCCCAGTCGACGCGTTCGGACAAGCTATGTCCTGGCAGTAGAACCACGTCGACTGCCAGTTCCTAACCGACTCACTCAACTGCAGAGCAGGGTAAACACTCCGATTCTTCTTCTGAAACCCTAAACCCCCACAGAGCTGGAGGAGATGCGTCTTGTCATCCGATTGACTAAGACGTTTTATGGTTTGGGAGCGGACGGAAAAGATGTGTTTGAACAAACCCCAATTGGGAGGACAACCAATAAAGCATTCGCATAAAACGATGAAGGCAGAAAGGTGGACGATGGCATTCGGAGGGAAATGATGGAGTTGTGCACCAAAATGATTCATGATACCCTTGAAGAAAGGGTGGGGGGCAGAGAGAAACCTCGGTGAACGTGGCTGAGGAGCAAGACGCGCTCCCCCTCCCGTGGCGCCGGCTCAACCTCGTCGTCCGCCGGCAACCTCCAAGATTTATGCACGAGCTGGCCGTGCTCTACCAGCTCCAGCAGGTCCCCCTCCGTCACTGTTGAGGGGAGAAAGTCTCCCTGGATCCATCCCGCTGGCAATGGCCGCTGCCGCCGGTGAGCAGCCGCCGCCTTGCCCTTCTTCTCCCTTGCCTCCATCTTGCTGGTCTGGCCCTTGGTCATGGCGGCGATGGCGAGCTTTCAAGAAGGATGGGAAGAGAAAGGTGTATGAGCGCAAGAGGTGGCGAGGAAGACGGAGCAAGCAAAAGCAGAGGATTCGGCGAGCGTAACCGAAGGGTCTCATCGGCCAGAGTTAAATAGAACACCGACTGGGTCGCTGGCGAGCGGGCCCGAAATATTATCCGCCCAACCAGCCGCGGCGATATCGGCGGAAGAGTTGAAGGCGCGAGGATCGAGGAGTCAGGCGCTACTCGAGCGCGCTGACGTCGCCCCCGCTAAGCGCGCGGAACCCGAAATTTGAGATCCCGGAAAATCTGCCGCTGTCAGTTGACCGGTCGTGTCAAAAGATGCCGCGAAAACACTCGGTTCCCGACAGTTCATTCCGCAGAACACATTCACTCGGATCATTGGCCAGGAGAGATAGAATGGATAGAGGCAAGCAACGCCCAAGCCGAACCTAGTCCAGTCGGATCTGAGCATCGAGCACTGCTTTGACGTTTCAACCCCAATCCATTCGGGGACTAATGATGGGGTCATAGTCCTATGGTAGGGTCATAGGCCTGTCCTACAGGTCCTACCCAAGGACTACCCCACGCAAGGGACAGGACCTTAAGTATGCCCGACTGTATTAAGGTGCCCCCATCATCCAGTCGGTAACGGGCCCAGAATCATCCAGTCGGAGACTAAGACTCGGAGGACACCGGACCTACCGACTGGATACACTCGGTGTGTCGTAACCTCCCTGGAAGGAAACTGCCGTACGTTTCCGTGTGCATTAACTAGCATTTATAGCATACGTTACCTGTAACGCATGCATTCAATCGCCACTACTCCACCCTTGAATCAGAACCGTTGTGGAGGGCAGCGCACTCTATATAAGCCGCCCTCCCCCACTGGTAAAAGAGTTAGAAAAACATTGTACTCCATATTACACTCGGTAACAAGCTCCAGGAGCACTGAGATGTAGGGCTATTACCTCCACCGTAGAGGGGCCTGAACTCATACAACCTCATCGTAGCTAGGACTCTGCCCATCTCATTCGTACCCTACACATCTACTGTGAGGCTTATACCCACGACAGCCACCTTCCCCGTCGCGGGTCAACCATCTCCGACATGCAAAGCACGAACAGGCATCCCCGTTGCGCAACCGTAGACTCCACATTGACAATCACGTGAAGCGGGAGACGACGTCCCCCAACGAGTCCGCCGCGTGAAGGACGAGTCAACATCGCCCCCACCGCACAACTAGTATGGGCGGATCGACGGGCCCTCCTCGTCACCACGACGCCACCATCGCTCGATAAAGGAGGAGATGTCGCCCGCGGTCCCTAAGGCGAGTGGCTGCATCCTTCACTACCTCGAAAGCGACCGTTTCGGCGATGCCTCCGGCTCTCGGGCTGTTGTATCCGAGGCCGAGCGTGCGGCGTGACAACAGGTGAGGTATGACGGTGCAATGCCGGTCGCCCCTCCGCATTCGTCAAGATGGACATGGCGCCAGAACGGGTTCGCGACAACCCGGACCTCGCGGCGCCTTGATGAAGAGATGGCCAAGATCGAGGAGTGGTCCTTTAGCGACTGCACTGCCATCGCCGGCAGGGGCAAGGCTGCCAGGGCGCCTTCGGCATTGGCCAAGGCAACCCTTCGCACAACGCAACAAGAGGCGAAACGGCTCCTTCGCGAGCGTCAGGCAACTGCCGGACAAGTCTGTCGTGGCCCTCCGGCATCCTTGTACCGTTGGAGGGACGACGATGATGGCATGGACGTCAACAGTGGTGCGGCAGGACAAAGCGACAACGCTTACAAGGTGTTCATCCGATATAAGGTTTAGTATTTTTTTGGTTTTTAGTAAAAACGGTCGAAATATTGTGTGTGTATGCAGGGGCGGACTTAGAAAGAAATTGAGCCGGTGTCCTCACATAAATAATACACATCATTTGTTTTAATTTGAAGATGTCACACACTACACATACATAAAGTATACCAAAGAAATATATTTTTTACCCGGTGCCCTGTGACCCCTGGCTCTACCTGGGCACACCCCTGTATGTATGTAAATTATATCCGAACTTGAATAAAATTCATCAGGTTTGAACGAATTTTGTCCCTTTAATTTAAATTGTTGGTCAAATGTATAAGAATAACATTGGATGTCGATCTGTTATATCCATGTTCGCGGACTGATTCGTTCTATGTGTAAACGGATACGGGAGAAAATTCGAGGGATGCCGTTGAAGATCCCTGGTCGCTTTTCTCATGGAGGAGATTAGTTCTGAGAAATTTCCATCCTATGAGTAGAACCCGAAGAAAACGATTGCCCCGACATGATGTCCATTCCACTGAACTGGGGTGACCTTGACTCAACGCGTCTGTCCATAGTTGCAGCGAAAATACGTTTTCCCGGTTTGGAGAATACAGAGAATTCCTAGCGAGGCTACGTGCGGTGGTGCTTCCGGCTCGCATGAGACAGCATCCCAGTTGTCCTCTGCGAGTACTAAGAGCATCTCTAACAGGCGCCTAAAAACTGCTTCGTGCTTTAAAAAATTTGTTTTTTGTGCACCGAACTGCTTTAGCAGAAGCTGTAAAACGCTGCGCGCGTTAAAAACTTCTGGGAGCGCGCTTAAAAACGCTATCGCGCGCAGCATATTTGGTGCGCCGGCTTGCGCGCGCAGCAAATTCTGAGCGGCTGCAGATGGGATCGCTGGATCGGACTGGATTGGGCGCCGCACTAGCGCGCGTCTGTTGAAGATGCTCCGGTCCCCGTGCTTCAAAACTGCTACAGTAACGCGCTAAAAAATTTATTGGGCGCGGATTTTTTACGCCGTCGTTGGAGATGCTCTTACAAGATTTAATGCGGCTCCCTCTCCATCCGAGTTTATTAGACTTTCATATTTTAAGACAAAATTTGACCATATATTTGTATGTAATGCTAACTCCATCCTCATTTACTAGACCCCTCGCAATCTAGGTCATACTTTGGCCATGATTTAAACTAATAAAATATAACTTGTACGTGGCAAGAATAATAAAACTCAAAACTACATTCAAATATGATTCTGATAATATTTTTTTTATCACATGCATTAATATTTTGCTAGTCAAATATATTATCAAACCTTGATTCAAATATGATGGGACTAATAAACCCCAACGAAGGTAGTAAAATGCAAGTTATATGTACAAAAAATGGCATCATTGAAAAATTATTCAAATATTTTTTTAGACATATCACTTATATTTTGCAAATCAAAACTATCCAAAATACAACGGGGCCTAATAAACCAAAATGAAGGTAATTGACAAAGCTTAACAATTGTGTCGTATCTAAGAGCAACTCTAGCAGAGTCGTCATGATTCCAATCACCATTAGTCATATGCATGGAATGCTCTTCATATGGATATGGAGGCTGCCGAGGCGATCCGCAAACATAGAGTCACCATACCTCGACCTTCATATTTGTTTTTTTGTTTTTCCATTCAGACACTTGACTATCCTCAAAAAATAAATGTTTGGCACATCAAGCAATCATGGACATAGTTCTTGACAAGGTGCATGAACAAAAGCATTAATGTGTGACATGCCAAAATCACATTGCGCAGTTGTGTACACCAGCCCCTCCATTGGCGTGTGTACCGTCGCCTTCTCCTCCAGCGTGTGAATTGTTCTCTACTTCGAGGTTCCTTGACTGTATGATTATATCCCACGTCTGCTACCAAAATTATCGAGCATATGGAGCCACCGCGATGAACTGGTTATGATCATGTAGGGGGGACATCTCTCACCCGTTTCGTCTTAAATTGGAGCATACACCACTCCATCCCTGACTTGAGTTTGAGCTTCCTCTCCTCAATGCCAAGTTAACTCTGTTTGCTCTCTTGCATAGCCTCTCATCTTTTTCTCTTCATTCTTCTTCTCCTCCATCTCAATCCTTTCTTGTTTCCTCTTCTTAGTGTATACTTGTTTCTTTCCCTTAAATCATTGATTTTGCTTCAGACATTCACCTCTCCTTCTCTATTGAGCTTCTCAGTTTCTCTCTTCCTCCCTTCAGGGCGACCAGTGCTAGCCGCCGGAATGGTACCTCTAGGCACTTTTCTTGTTTACTATCCCTCAACACCATCTCTGTCGCAGCCCATCTTCTAAGACGAATTGGCGATCGTCACACACTTTGGACTACCATCCTCATTACTCGTCTTCCATTTCTCATGTACTAGCAACAAGTTCCAACAACACTGAAGGCAAAAAGGTATGTCCTTCAACTTGGCCATTTGTTTGTACCTCTCTTGGCTAAGACATCCTAAACATACAAATGCATAAGTTGATGGGAATGCCCAAAGTAACGGAAATGTAGCAATACTAGACCAACAACATTGCCTACATATTGAGCAATGGTTAAACACTAGGAGGATCGTGCTTCACTTGCTCCTTACAATCCCCCCAATGGTTTATATCTACACCCACAAGATCTATGATTACTGCATACTCCACCTACAAGATCTATGATTACTGCATACTCCAGGCACCGGCAAAGGTCTGCCTTCTCTCCCATGGTCCTAGGACCATGAAGGTAAGGTGGATATCGACCCTTGCCGGTAGGAGGGCAATGTTTTTAGGTGTTTATTTTAGTTTTGTTTATTTTAGTTTTGTTTATTTTGGTTTGTGCCATGCTCAAGAAGATGAGGTGGTGGTGGCTATCTGGAGATGAAATAAGATTCTTTCCGTCTAGTCCGGCGCCGGCGATGCTTTTAGCGTCGTCAGAGGGCATGTGGTGGTGTGTGTTTGGTGGATCTCGTGGGATTCGATCGACGTTTGTCTTTGATAGATCCACTTTGATCAAGTTTTCTTTTGTCCGCATCCATGTGTATATATGCGGGTTAGATCCTTCGATCTACGTTTTTCTTCATCGACGACAGTTGTTGTTCTTAGTGCATTGGTCTTATGGGACTTTAGCACAATTACTTGCCAATGATCTGCTATAGCAAGGTTTGTGTTGTTGGAATTATGCCCTAGAGGCAATAATACATATAGTTATTATTATAATTCCTGTATCAAGATAATCGTTTATTATCCATGCTATAATTGTATTGAATGAAGACTTATATACATGTGTGGATACATAGACAAAACACTGTCCCTAGCAAGCCTCTAGTTGGCTAGCCAGTTGATCAAAGATAGTCAGAGTCTTCTGATTATAAACAAGGTGTTGTTGCTTGATGACTGGATCACGTCATCAGGAGAATCACGTGATGGACTAGACCCAAACTAATAGACGAAGCATGTTGATTGTGTCATTTTGCTGCTACTGTTTTCTGCGTGTCAAGTATTTGTTCCTATGACCATGAGATCATATAACTCACTGACACCGGAGGAATGCTTTGTGTGTATCAAACGTCGCAACGTAACTGGGTGACTATAAAGATGCTCTACTTGTATATCCGAAGGTGTTCGTTGAGTTAGTATGGATCGAGACTGGGATTTGTCACTCCGTGTGACGGAGAGGTATCTCGGGGCCCACTCGGTAATACAACATCACACACAAGCCTTGCAAGCAAAGTGACTTAGTGTAAGTTGCGGGATCTTGTATTACGGAACGAGTAAAGAGACTTGCCGGTAAACGAGATTGAAATAGGTATGCGGATACTGACGATCGAATCTCGGGCAAGTGACATACCGAAGGACAAAGGGAATGACATACGGGATTATATGAATCCTTGGCACTGAGGTTCAAACGATAAGATCTTCGTAGAATATGTGGGATCCAATATGGGCATCCAGGTCCCGCTATTGGATATTGAGCGAGCAGTCACTCGGGTCATGTCTGCATAGTTCTCGAACCCGCAGGGTCTGCACACTTAAGGTTCGACGTTGTTTTATGCGTATTTGAGTTATATGGTTGGTTACCGAATGTTGTTCGGAGTCCCGGATGAGATCACGGACGTCACAAGGGTTTCCGAAATGGTCCGAAACGAAGATTGATATATAGGATGACCTCATTTGATTACCGGAAGGTTCTCGGAGTTACCGGGAATGTACCGGGAATGACGAATGGGTTCCCGGTGTTCACCGGGGGGGCAACCCACCCCGGGGAAGCCCATAGGCCTTGGGGGTGGCGCACCAGCCCTTAGTGGGCTGGTGGGACAGCCCAAGAAGGCCCTATGCGCCAAGGGATAAGAAATCAAAGAGAAAGAAAAAAAAGGAGGGAGGTGGGAAAGGAGAGAAGAACTCCACCTTCCAAACCAAGTTGGATTCGGTTTGGAAGGGGAGACCTTCCCCCCTTGGCTCGGCCGACCCCCTTGGGGCTCCTTGAGCCTCAAGGCAAGGCCCCTCCCCTCCCACCTATATATACGGAGGTATTAGGGCTGATTTGAGACAACTTTGCCACGGCAGCCCGACCACATACCTCCACGGTTTTTCCTCTAGATCGCGTTTCTGCGGAGCTCGGGCGGAGCCCTGCCGAGATAAGATCACCACCAACCTCCGGAGCACCGTCACGCTGCCGGAGAACTCATCTACCTCTCCGTCTCTCTTGCTGGATCAAGAAGGCCGAGATCGAGCTGTACGTGTGCTGAACGCGGAGGTGTCGTCCGTTCGGCACTAGATCGTGCGACGGATCGCGGGACGGTTCGCGGGGCGGATCGAGGGACGTGAGGACGTTCCACTACATCAACCGCGTTCACTAACGATTCTGCTGTGCGATCTACAAGGGTACGTAGATTGGAAATCCCCTCTCGTAGATGGACATCACCATGATAGGTCTTCGTGCTCGTAGGAAAATTTTTGTTTCCCATGCGACGTTCCCCAACAGTGGCATCATGAGCTAGGTTCATGCGTAGATGTCTTCTCGAGTAGAACACAAAAATTTTTGTGGGCGGTGATGTGCGTTTTGCTGCCCTCCTTATTCTTTTCTTGATTCCACGGTATTGTTGGATTAAAGCGGCTTGTACCGACATTACTCGTACGCTTATGAGAGACTGGTTTCATCGCTACGAGTAACCCTGTTGCTCAAAGATGACTGGCAAGTGTCGGTTTCTCCAACTTTAGTTGAATCGGATTTGATCGAGGAGGTCCTTGTATAAGGTTAAATAGCAATTCATATATCTCCGTTGTGGTGTTTGCGTAAGTAAGATGCGATCCTACTAGATACCCATGGTCACCACGTAAAACATGCAACAACAAAATTAGAGGATGTCTAACTTGTTTTTGCAGGGTATTCTTGTGATGTGATATGGCCAACGATGTGATGTGATATATTGGATGTATGAGATGATCATGTTGTAACAGATAACATCGACTTGCACGTCGATGGTACGACAACCGGCAGGAGCCATAGGGTTGTCTTTAAACTAACGTTTGTGCATGCAGATGCATTTACTATTTTGCTAGGATGTAGCTTTAGTAGTAATAGCATGAGTAGCACGACAACCCCGATGGCGACATGTTGATGGAGATCATGGTGTGGCGCCGGTGACAAGAAGATCGTGCCGGTGCTTTGGTGATGGAGATCAAGGAGCACGTGATGATGGCCATATCATGTCACTTATGAATTGCATGTGATGTTAATCCTTTTATGCACCTTATTTTGCTTAGAACGATGGTAGCATTATGAGGTGATCTCTCACTAAAATTTCAAGACGAAAATTGTGTTCTCCCCGACTGTGCACCGTTGCTACAGTTCGTCGTTTCGAGACACCACGTGATGATCGGGTGTGATAGACTCAACGTTCACATACAACGGGTGCAAAACAGTTGCACACGCCGAACACTCGGGTTAAGCTTGACGAGCCTAGCATGTGCAGACATGGCCTCAGAACACATGAGACCGAAAGGTCGATCATGAATCATATAGATGATATGATTAGCATAGGGATGCTTACCACTGAAACTATACTCAACTCATGTGATGATCGGACTTGAGCTAGTGTAAGTGGGTCATGAACCACTCAAATGACTAGAGAGATGTACTTTTTGAGTGGGAGTTTAGCAAATAATTTGATTAAGTTAAACTCTAATTAGCTTGAACATAGTCTAAGTCCACTTTGAATATATTTGTGTTGTAGATCATGGCTCACGTGACAGTCACCCTGAATTTTAATACGTTCCTAGAGAAAGCTAAGTTGAAAGATGATGGGACAACTTTGTAGACTGGGCTCGTAATCTTAAGTTGATCCTACAAGCTGGGAAGAAGGATTATGTCCTTAATGCTGCGCTAGGAGATGAACCACCCGCTACGGATGATCAGGATGTTAAGAACGCTTGGTTAACACGTAAGGAGGACTACTCAGTAGTTCAATGTGCAGTCTTGTATGGCTTAGAACCGGGACTTCAACGTCGCTTTGAGCGTCATGGAGCATATGAGATGTT
Organism: Hordeum vulgare subsp. vulgare; assembly: GCF_904849725.1. Classification (NCBI taxonomy): domain Eukaryota; kingdom Viridiplantae; phylum Streptophyta; class Magnoliopsida; order Poales; family Poaceae; genus Hordeum; species Hordeum vulgare. The sequence continues at coordinate 469,384,466 of NC_058522.1, forward strand.
CCAGGAGTTGAAGTTCATCTTTCAGAAGAATGCCCGGATCGAGAGGTATGAGACCTCCGATAAATTCTATGCTTCCAAGATGGAGGAGAATTCGTCTGTCAGTGAACATGTGCTCAAAATGTCTGGGTACTCAAACCGTCTAGCTGAGCTGGGGATTGAACTCCCGCAAGAGGCTATCACTGACAGAATCCTTCAATCACTGCCGCCAAGCTATAAGGGCTTTGTGTTGAACTACAACATGCAAGGGATGAACAAGTCACCCGGCGAGTTGTTTGCGATGCTGAAAGTCGCAGAGAGTGTGAACTCCGTAAAGAGCATCAACTGTTGATGGTGAATAAGACCACTAGTTTCAAGAGAAACGGCAAAGGCAAGAAGGGTAATTCAAAGAAGAGCGGCAAGCCTGTTGCCAATCCGACGAAGAAACCCAAAGCTGGACCTAAGCCTGAAACAGAGTGCTACTATTGCAAGGGTGTGGGTCACTGGAAGCGCAACTGCCCCAAGTATCTGGCTGATAAGAAGGCGGCCAAAGAAAAATCAGGTATATTTGATATACATGTTATTGATGTGTACTTAACCGGCTCTCGTAGTAGTGCCTGGGTATTTGATACCGGTTCTGTTGCTCATATTTGCAACTCGAAACAGGAATTGCGGAATAAGCGAAGGCTGGCAAAAGATGAAGTGACGATGCGCGTAGGAAATGGTTCCAAGGTTGATGCAATCGCCGTCGGCACAGTTTCACTTCAGTTACCATCAGTATTAGTTATAAACTTGAATAATTGTTATTTAGTGCCTCTGTTGAGCATGAACATTATATCTGGATCTTGTTTATTGCGAGATGGTTACTCTTTTAAGTCAGAGAATAATGGTTGTTCTATTTCTATGAGTAACATCTTTTATGGTCATGCACCCAATGTGAGAGGATTGTTCATATTGAATCTTGATAGTGATAATACACATATACATAACATTGAGACCAAAAGAGTTAGAGTTAACAATGATACGCCATATTTTTGTGGCACTGCCGCTTAGGTCATATTGGCGTAAAGCGCATGAAGAAACTCCATACCGATGGACTTTTGGAGTCACTTGACTTTGATTCACTTGACACGTGCGAACCATGCCTCATGGGCAAGATGACTAAAACTCCGTTCTCCGGAACAATGGAGCGTGCCAGTGACTTGTTTAAATCATACATACCGATGTGTGCGGTCCGATGAGCGTAGAGGCACGCGGCGGATATCGTTATTTTCTCACCTTCACTGACGATTTAAGTAGATATGGTTATGTCTACTTAATGAAGCACAAGTCTGAAACATTTGATAAGTTCAAGAAATTTCAGAGTGAAGTTGAAAATCATCGTAGCAAGAAGATCAAATTCCTACGGTCTGATCGTGGGGGTGAATATCTGAGTTTCGAGTTTGGTGCTCACTTAAGACAATGTGGAATTGTTTCACAGTTGACACCGCCTGGAACACCACAGCGTAATGGTGTGTCCGAACGTCGTAATCGTACTTTATTAGAGATGGTGCGATCTATGATGTCTCTTACCGATTTGCCGTTATCGTTTTGGGGTTATGCATTAGACACAGCTGCATTCACTTTAAATAGGGCACCATCAAAATCCGTTGAGACGACACCATACGAACTGTGGTATGGGAAAAGGCCAAAGTTGTCGTTTCTTAAAGTTTGGGGATGTGATGCTTATCTCAAAAAGCTTCAGCCTGAAAAGCTGGAACCCAAAGCGGAAAAGTGCATCTTCATAGGTTACCCAAAAGAGACAGTTGGGTACACCTTCTATCTCAAATCCGAGGGCAAAGTGTTTGTTGCTAAAAACGCAGCTTTTCTCGAGGAGTTTCTCTCGAGAGAATTGAGTGGGAGGAAGATAGAACTTGATGAGGTTGTCGAACCTCTCATCCCTCTGGATGGTGGCGCAGGGCAAGGGGAAACCCCTGTCATTGCGACGCCGGTTGAGGAGGAAGTTAATGATGATGACCATGAAACTCCGGTTCAAGTTCCTGTCGAACCACGCAGGTCGACGAGACCACGTACTGCTCTAGAGTGGTACGGTAATCCCGTTTTGTCAATCATGTTGTTAGACAACAATGAACCTGCAAATTATGAAGAAGGAATGGTGGGCCCAGGTTCCTACAAATGGCTGGAGGCCGTGAAATCCGAGATAGGATCCATGTATGAAAACAAAGTGTGGACTTTGGAAGTACTACCTGAGGGCCGCAAGGCTATTCAGAACAAATGGATCTTTAAGAAGAAGACGGACGCTGACGGCAATGTGACCGTTTATAAAGCTCGACTTGTGGCAAAGGGTTTTTCACAAGTTCAAGGAGTTGACTACGATGAGACATTCTCACAGCGATGCTTAAGTCCGTCAGAATCATGTTAGCAATAGCTGCATTTTTCGATTATGAAATCTGGCAGATGGATGTCAAAACGGCGTTCCTTAATGGTTTCCTTAAGGAAGAGTTGTATATGATGCAACCCGAAGGTTTTGTCGATCCTAAGAATGCTAACAAAGTGTGCAAGCTCTAGCGATCCATTTATGGACTGGTGCAAGCATCTCGGAGTTGGAACAAACGCTTTGATGAGGTGATCAAAGCATTTGGGTTTATACAAGTGGTTGGAGAATCTTGTATTTACAAGAAAGTGAGTGGGAGCTCTGTGGCGTTTCTAATATTATATGTGGATGACATATTGCTGATTGGAAACAACGTGGAGTTTTTGGAGAGCATAAAGGATTACTTGAATAAAAGTTTCTCTATGAAGGACCTAGGAGAAGCTGCTTACATTCTAGGCATTAAGATCTACACGGATAGATCAAAACGCCTGATAGGACTTTCACAAAGCACATACCTTGATAAAGTTTTGAAGAGGTTCAAATTAGAACAGTCCAAGAAAGGGTTCTTGCCAGTTTTACAAGGTACGAGATTGAGTAAGACTCAGTGCCCAACAACTGATAAGGATAGAGAGCATATGAGCACCGTCCCCTATGCTTCAGCCATAGGTTCTATCATGTATGCAATGTTGTGCACTAGACCGGACGTTAGCCTGGCCATAAGTATCGCAGGCAGGTTCCAGAGTAATCCAGGAGTGGATCACTGGACGGCGGTCAAGAATATCCTGAAGTACCTGAAAAGGACTAAGGAGATGTTTCTTGTGTATGGAGGTGACGAAGAGCTCGCCGTAAAGGGTTACGTCGATGCAAGCTTCGACACTGATCCGGACGACTCTAAGTCGCAGACCGGATACGTATTTATTCTTAATGGGGGTGCGGTAAGTTGGTGCAGTTCCAAGCAAAGCGTCGTAGCAGATTCTACATGTGAAGCGGAATACATGGCTGCCTCGGAGGCGGCTAAGGAGGGTGTCTGCATGAAGCAGTTCATGACGGATCTTGGAGTGGTGCCAAGCGCACTGAATCCAATAACCTTGTTCTGTGACAACACGGGTGCCATTGCCTTAGCAAAGGAACCACGGTTTCACAAGAAGACCAGACACATCAAGCGACGCTTCAACCTCATCCGCGACTACGTCGAAGGGGAGGACGTAAATATATGCAAAGTGCACACGGATCTGAATGTAGCAGACCCGCTGACTAAACCTCTTCCACGGGCAAAGCATGATCAACACCAGAACTGTATGGCTGTTAGATTTATTACAATGTAATTCGCATGATGATGTGAGGTCTAGATTATTGACTCTAGTGCAAGTGGGAGACTATTGGAATTATGCCCTAGAGGCAATAATACATATAGTTATTATTATAATTCCTGTATCAAGATAATCGTTTATTATCCATGCTATAATTGTATTGAATGAAGACTTATATACATGTGTGGATACATAGACAAAACACTGTCCCTAGCAAGCCTCTAGTTGGCTAGCCAGTTGATCAAAGATAGTCAGAGTCTTCTGATTATAAACAAGGTGTTGTTGCTTGATAACTGGATCACGTCATTAGGAGAATCACGTGATGGATTAGACCCAAAATAATAGACATAGCATGTTGATCATGTCATTTTGTTGCTACTGTTTTCTGCGTGTCAAGTATTTGTTCCTATGACCATGAGATCATATAACTCACTGACACCGGAGGAATGCTTTGTGTGTATCAAACGTCGCAACGTAACTGGGTGACTATAATGATGCTCTACAGGTATATCCGAAGGTGTTCGTTGAGTTAGTATGGATCGAGACTGGGATTTGTCACTCTGTGTGACGGAGAGGTATCTCGGGGCCCACTCGGTAATACAACATCACACACAAGCCTTGCAAGCAAAGTGACTTAGTGTAAGTTGCGGGATCTTGTATTACGGAATGAGTAAAGAGACTTGCCGATAAACGAGATTGAAATAGGTATGCGGATACTGACGATCGAATCTCGGGCAAGTAACATACCAAAGGACAAAGGGAATGACATACGGGATTATATGAATCCTTGGCACTTAGTTTCAAACGATAAGATCTTCGTAGAATATGTGGGATCCAATATGGGCATCCAGGTCCCGCTATTGGATATTGACCGAGGAGTCACTAGGGTCATGTCTGCATAGTTCTCGAACCCGCAGAGTCTGCACACTTAAGGTTCGACGTTGTTTTATGCGTATTTGAGTTATATGGTTGGTTACCGAATGTTGTTCGGAGTCCCGGATGAGACCACGGACGTCACGAGGGTTTCCGGAATGGTCCGAAAACGAAGATTGATATATAGGATGACCTCATTTGATTACCGGAAGGTTTTCGGAGTTACCGGGAATGTACCGGGAATGACGAATGGGTTCCGGGTGTTCACCGGGGGGGGGGAACCCACCCCGGGGAAGCCCATTGGCCTTGGCGGTGGTGCACCAGCCCTTAGTGGGCTGGTGGGACAGCCCAAGAAGGCCCTATGCGCCAAAGGATAAGAAATCAAAGAGAAAGAAAAAAAGGAGAAAGGTGGGAAAGGAGAGAAGGACTCCACCTTTCAAACCAAGTTGGATTCGGTTTGGAAGGGGAGACCTTCCCCCCTTGGCTCGGCCGACCCCCTTGGGGCTCCTTGAGCCTCAAGGCAAGGCCCCTCCCCTCCCACCTATATATACGGAGGTATTAGGGCTGATTTGAGACAACTTTGCCACGGCAGCCCGACCACATACCTCCACGGTTTTTCCTCTAGTTCGCGTTTCGGCGGAGCTCGGGCGAAGCCCTGCCGAGATAAGATCACCACCAACCTCCGGAGCGCCGTCACGCTGCTGGAGAACTCATCTACCTCTCCGTCTCTCTTGCTGGATCAAGAAGGCCGAGATCATCGTCGAGCTGTATGTGTGCTGAAAGCGGAGGTGCCGTCCGTTCGGCACTAGATCGTGGGACGGATCGCGGGACGGTTCGCGGGACGGATCGAGGGATGTGAGGACGCTCCACTACATCAACCGCGTTCACTAACGCTTCTGTTGTGCGATCTACAAGGGTACGTAGATCGAAAATCCCCTCTCGTAGATGAACATCACCATGATAGGTCTTCGTGCGCGTAGGAAATTTTTTATTTCCCATGCGACGTTCCCCAACATGTGTGACTTTGATGAGGAGGAGTGATGATGGTTGCGCGCCTTCTCGCTCCAATATTTGTAATCGTTTCTAGGTGTTCTACATCTCTGAATGTAATTTTTACTTATGGTGTTCTTTTATACTACATTGACGGTTGATAAATAGATGGGAAGTTTTCTCTCTAAAATACCTTAATATTTGTAATATTAAGTTTTGCCATGTTTCATATAAATCAACTCAATTTATAATACTTTCTCTGTAAACTAATATAAGAGTGTTTAACGTTATTATATTAGTTTAGAAAGGGAGTATTAATTTTCTGTTAGGATTTAGGATTTAGAGCTAAGGCTTAGGGCTTAGGATTTAGTGTTTAAGTTTTAGTAATTAAACTTGATGAATGTGTCCTCCGTTTTATCAAGTTTAAGAGTTCGAACTGGGTGATATCTCTCACCACGTATGCTTTCGCGTCGCAAATAGTAATTTTTAAATGATGATTCCCTCGACATTATTTCCTACTCCGTATTTGTGTGGGTGAGAGCATATGAAATAATTTAAAGACAGTGCTCTGCACCGGCGCATAGGTTAAAATTTCAACCGGCCGCGCGCGAGCCGCATGATCCGTCAGCTGCACGAGGGCCGCATCGTTAGATCTTCATGCAGTAAAAAAACTCGATACAACAAATTTCGTTCATGATGCAGCAATTTTTGTCCATGATTGCAACAGAAATATAGTTGTAGCAAAAAAAATATCAACGTGGTCATAACAAAAAATCGAAGCTGATGATGCGTGGTAGCAAAACAAAATAAGGGTTGTATCCAGTGAACTCGGGTTGCAACTGTGACAAACGTGTATGCAACATTTTTAGTGAACGGTTGCAGCAAAAAATGATATCGGTTGTAGCAAATATTAACACGGTTGTAGCAAAAAAAATCATCGATTATAGCAAAAACTCCGACGAACTGAGGTTGCAACCAAACGTATGTGCAACTTTTTTAGTGGATAAATGTAGTAAATTTGAACACCGGTTGTAACAAATTTAGACGATCACCACAAAAGAAAATGTTGCATGGCCATACGTACGGGTCGCGCACTAGACGCGTGAACAGCGAACTACCGGTCTGTTGCTTCCGCTGGCGTCGAAGAGAAACGTTTTCCATAATTTAATTAGTTACCAGGGCATTTCGGTTATACTCCACGAGTATCTTCGTAACTCAGCCGTCCGTCACGATCCTGAAGTCGTGAAGACCCGGTGCGTTGTTTCGGTCGTTACTTCTAGGACCCCTTATGGCTTTTCTCCATGGAGAAGATTATTTCTGAGAATTTTCCAACCAATGAATAGGACCCCATGAAAAGGACTGCCCCGACATGCATGTCCAATCCAGTGAACTGAGGTGACCTTGACTCAACGCGTGTGTCCATAGTTCCAACGAGAAAAATATTCTTAACGCTGACAGATGAAATACGTCTTTTCGGTTTGGAGAATACAGAGAACGTCTAGCGGCTCTACGTGCGGTGGTGCTTCCGGCTGGCATGAGACAGCATCCCAGGTAGGGTCTCTGCGAGTACGAACACAGGTGTACTGTGTGGACAGAACGTGTTACGGAGAACCCACGGCACGGCGAATCGGTCCATCCCGTCGGTTTTTACCTGGCGGGCTGCAATCACGGCGGACCAAACGAGTGGAAACCCCTCGTTCCTAGTCGTTGTACTACAGCGAGAGCTTCACAGAAGACGTAGGTACTGCCTGTCTCACAGTGACACTCCGTACCTGCGTGGCTCCGCGCATTTTGGAACAGAGTAGCTGATTCAGAGGGCAAGAGGAGTCCGTGTCGACTTTTCGACAACGGTACGACTGTGGCTCCGCGCATCTTGGAACAGAGTAGCTGATTCAGAGGGCAAAAGGAGTCTGTGTCGACTTTTCGACAACGGTACGACTGTACTACTGCATCGGTCCGGGCTTCTCGGACGCCGCTGAGTGAGTGATCGACTTTCTTTTTTTCTTTTGTACAGAAACGCGTAAGCGTTAGTAATCGTGATGAATCCAAGCTACTCCCTTCTTTTAAAAATACTTATTGTAGGAATAAATCTTTACCTAATACTCCCTCCGTCCCAAAATAAGTGTCTCAACTTTATACTAGCTTTAATACAAAATTGTATTAAGCTTAAGACAGTTATTTTGGGACGGAGGGAGTAATAAAGAGGCTATCGCTTCCGTCGAAAAACACACCGAGGTGATTACAAAAAAGCCCTTACTGTTTATGACATTAAACTCGTAGTATATATTAACTATTTTTTTAAATACTCATATCTTTTAAACCGTAACTGCAAATTTAACATATTATACATGGAATTTGATTAGAAAAATATGTAGAATTTAAATATGATATTATTTTATCTGTTAAACGTTTAATAAAAATACTATCTAGGGCGCAATCTTAATAAATAAGTGATTATTCGTCTTTCTTTCACAATGGTACTCATCCAAGTTGGGGATGAACACGTCAACAAAATCAGGATTAGAGATGAAACTGAAGGTCACTTGACTGATTCTTTGTACGTATTAAATCTACATGCAAGTCGTGTTAAAATAGAAGACCTGTGAAATTTTAAACTGCATTTTTGTAGAATAAGACCATCTTTATTTGTATCGTAACTATAAATTCTCAAACTATAGATATTTTTTATAAATTAAGAGCGTGTGTCGTGTGGTATTTCTTTTTCCCGCTGCAACGCATGGGCCCTTTTGCTAGTATATCTAAAGGGAAAAGTATATGTTCAGCCCGACGGATCGCACGCGAGCGATCCGCCGGTTTCTCTGTACGACGCGTATTTCTTTCCTGTAACTTTACCTGTGTTGTAAATTTTTTCCTCCGTAACAATACACACGTTGCAAAACATAAAAACAAAGAAAATGTCGAAACATGCGCAAAGAAAAAAATGCAACAAAGCGATTGTTTCAGAAACTCGAGCATTGTTTCAGGAATTACCGGGTGCCCAACCGAAGCGCGTGAAGAAAAAAACTGCTACAAAGCGATTGTTTCAGAAACTCGAGCGTTGTTTCAGGAATTACCGTGTACCCAGCCGAAGCGCGCGCGAAGAAAAAAAACTGCAAGAAAGCGATTGTTTCAGAAACTCGAGCATCGTTTCAGGAATTAGGCCAAAGCCCTGCGTGTGCATCGGATAGATGAGATCGGCTGAATGCACCAAATCAAACGGCTGTGAAGATGACGGATCATTGAAATAATCCGTCGATGGACGCGTAGTTGCCCATATCTAAATGTATTTAATTTTAAATACATTCATTTGTATTTATTTTTATGACAAGTAATTTTGAATGAAGTGAATATTTTAAACATCTGTGTATATGCCCTGCAAAAAGAAAAGATATGTGTAAATGGCTTCACAATTTAAGGTTTGCACCATCCATGTGCCTGAGATTCTTTGCGGCATTGCCGACCTTCTGGAGGTTGTTCAAGTGGGATTCTTAGAGCAAAACCATGGCCGACATCTGCTCGATTTCAATTGGGGAATTTTATGTGAAACTACATCTTTTGAGTGAGGCCGATGGTTTCTTATGGAATTCAGTCACGATTAACAGGGTGTCAGAAGTCGAGATTAAGCCGACATTTTGGGTTGAGTTTGCTCATGTTTGCTGCCCTGACAAAGGTTTAATATTTTGTTTCAGGATTTTCTCCTGTACAAATCACGGATCCAAACATTGTGCACATATACAGGTGCTTGGTACGTGACAACAATTTGTATAATTTGGGCCGCAACGCACATAAGTTAGTTGCATAACAACAGGGTTATATGGACGCATGCAGAAATCATCCAGGCCCCGTTTTGGAGAAATGCAGACCCTTATAAACACATGACAACAGTTATTATTATAAGTAACATAACAATAAATTCCGGAAACGGACTTTCCTTCCCCTCGCGCCGCCCTCTCCGAGGCGACTCGGGGGTTCCAAACCCTAGCACTGTCGTCGCCCCTCCCCCTGACCCCCCCTCGTCGCCACCTGAGGTTGCCACCGGGCAAGCCCGGGGCGTTGCTAATGAAGGTGGCGGCGGGGCCTTCGCTGTTGTGCCTCTGCTGCAGGGGGTTGCATTCCCCGGGGCGGCGGCCCTGGTCGGAGCAGCGTCACCGGCCCTAGGCAGGCAGTATCGCGGGCATGGGTCGGCGACCTCGGTCGTGTGGACGACGAGCGAACCGAACGACGCGAGCCCTGGTGCACTGGCAGCCTTGGTTGTTGGTGGCGTCATATCTGGTCGCCCCTGCCTCCTATGCTATCGGGCGAGCCATGCCCCGGTCGGATCCAGTCTGCTCCGTCGTGGGGCGTTGGTTCTCACGTCATTGGGGTGTGGGTGGCGGGGAAGTGAAGACCGGGAGAAATCCCAGCTTACCTCGTCGGTCTCGACGGTGGCGACGCCCGAGGGCGTCGCTCCCCTCCTTGGAGGCGCCGATATGGTATGTTCCTCCATCCCTCCCCCCTTGCCTCCCGGGAGAAATCCTCAACGCAGTTTGGATGGTGGCGGCGCCTTTGGCGTCGCGTCCTTCCCGAAGGCACCGTTTTTGGGAGCTTGGTTGGCGTGGGGCTGCTTGGCGATGTGCTTCGTGTGCAGCGGCGGCGGTAGCTGTTCTCCCACGACGACTTCCTAAGTGGTCCCTCACTTTTCCAGAGCTCTCCGGGCTGATGCGGGGTGTCCTGCCAGGACTGTGGATCCTCTATGCACGAGGGGATTGGGTTCCCGTCATGCGGAGACCCTTCTCAGCACCGCGTGAGAGCATTAGCCCCACTTTCAATGACTGCACTTTGGTTCTCTTCGTCCTTCGGGATATCTAGCTGCTGCTCGTCTTCGTTCGTTTGGGCATCTCTTCCTTTTCCATGACCGGACCGTGGGATTCGGCGGTGCTTTGCTCTTGGTGATTTGTCTGTGGCTTGTTGGATGTGCTAGGTTTCTTTCCACCTGCACCCTGTCGGTGACTATCTTCATGTTCTAGGGAGAACTGCTCCTCTTGTCAACGGTGCAACGCCTTTCGAGCCAGGCGAGGAGGCAGGGGCCTTCTTTGACGTTGGAGCTAGGCGGATGTGCCGTGGGGCTTCCGGTGTTTAGATGACGGCGTGCAGCGTGCTCTATCTCGTCGTTGGACGTGTTGATCCAAAGCCCGCATTCTCCTTTCGTGATGTTCTACTCGCGCTGAGGACCTCTTCATCTTCGAGCTATGCTTCTCCTTGTCGATCCTTTTTTAGCTTGGTGTGTCCGAGGCTTGTGAGCTGCTTACCAGCTCCTTTGTATCTTTTCGTTTATTTTCTCTCTTCTGTTGGTTTTGAGTTTGTAATCCTCGCCGGTTGATGGCTTTGTTCATTCAAAGCCGAATTCTTGTGAAGCCTTCGTTCCAAAAAAATAACAATAAATGATACAATATACAACAAAAATTGAAGGTTCTTCATTATGTAAGCTAGCACAAATTTTTATATAAGAGAACTAAAGGTTATTAGAGTTACTAGCAAACTGGCATGTGCGTTACAACGGAAGAAAAAAAATCATAGTCTTCAATGGCAATGATCACATTTTACTACATCATCCAGATGCACTATCACTCTCATTTTTGTAAAATCTCCAACATTTTCTAAAATATTGAACATTTTTTCATTCATTACGATTTTATATTATTTACAAAAAAAATTAAAATATATTTCTTAATTCGGCGACCATTTCTAGAATCAATGAACGAAATTGATGAACATTTTGTTAACGCATGATCTTTTTCGAATCAACGAATATTTTACGAAAAAATAAAATACTTATTAATTTATGAAAAGTTTTGAAATTTTAAGGATATGTTTCAATTCATGAATATTTTTTGAATTGGTGACATTTTGTTCAATTTCGTTAACAGTTTAATACACTAACTTTTTTATAAAATCATGGATGTTTTTTACTTCCCTAACATTTGTTTAAAAATTTGCGAATATTTTTTAAAAATCTCAAAGATTTTCTAAATCTACAATTATTTAGGAAATATTAAATATTCTATTTCAAAATTCTCATTTTTTTACTTTTTTACTTTTTTTAATTCCCAAATAATTTAAAGTATAAAAACACGATCAAGGAAGGGAAAAAACAGAAACTAAAAACGAAATCTAGAAATAGGTCGCCCGTACATGGACGACCCAAATAGACTCACTGTGTTGTCTCCTAGCGCACATAGGGCAGTATAGGAGGTTCGAAATGGGCCGGCCCAGGACGAGATTCCTATTTATGAAATCTTTTATTATTATTTATAGGTGGCATTGGTAGGTAATATTGTGCAACGTTAAGGACAATTTTAATGACGGGTGACCAGAAACAATCAATGCTTTATTATTAAGGAGAGAGAACTAAAGATTATTATAGTTACTAGCAAAATGACCCGTGCGTTGCAACGGAAGAAAAAAAATTATAATCTTCAATATCAATGAGCACATTTTACTACATCATCGAGATTATATGTGACCATGGGCAACCCGGCCCGGTCGGCTCGGCCCGACCCGGCCCGAAAAAGCCTGGCCTTGCCCATGGGCCAGGCTCGGGCTTGAATTTTGAGCTTGAAGCGTACGTCGAGCCGCGCCTGGGCTTGCTGTTTTTGCATTTTAAGGAAGGGGCCCGCCCCGAGGCCCGAAGCTTGACGGAATTAAGCAGCGATGGGCCGGACCTCGGCCTAAAATCTAGGCCTGACGGTGAGGCCGGGCCGGGCTCGGGCCTAGGTTTTCTAGGTCGGGCTTGGTCTGTCCGGCCCGAAGCCCGGCCCGGCCCAATGTAACACCCTGGTTTTTGCTCCCTGTTTTCTTGTCCTTTGTGGATTTGACTCCCGTGTTTTTTTCTCGATGTTATCGGATTTCTTTCACCTTGTTATGTGAAGATGGTCATCTAGCCTTGCCTTCCCTATCCAACCAGAGATTCTCTCCGGTCTAGCCTTTCCAAGATATCTTTTCGGGGTTTTGTCGTCAAAACCCTACCTTCCGAATTGCCGGAAGGGAAAACCTGATCTCTCATGTTTCAAAGGAACCCCAATTTCTTTTGCATTATTGCCTCCCAAACCTTTTCCAAATGGTCATCCCCTATCTTTAAACCCTCGATATGCAAAAATATTGCCAAGTCATTTGCAATATTTTTGATTTATAATTAATTCCTTTTTCTGCTAGTTGAAGGAATTAAATCCAGGAAAATAGCTATCCATCTCCAATGCTCATGAAAACTTTTAGAGATATTATTTGTGATCATATTTAGCTCCCATAAAATATTGGCCATCATAGAATAAAGGAAAATTGCATTTTCCTATTTAATGCCAATATTGCATTTTGGGCACTTTCGAAAGGAACTACCATTTTGGTAGCCAAGAAAAAATACCAAATAATTTGTGGAGCTTCTCCTATTCATATCTTGCCCAATTCCATCTAGATCCCAAGCCCCATAGTTCATATTTTGAGCACAACATCAAGTTGCAAATTCTGTCCAGTTGGAAAATTTGCAAAGGAAGTGCTCTATTTCTTGATCTCCTTGAGCTGAAACTTTTCATGGTGGTTTATATTGTTAAATAACTAGTGAGTGCCAAAAATCAGATCCATCCCTTTCTTCAATGTTGTCCAAGAAATTCTCCTAAGTTTCTGCCTATTGGGAAGCTTTGTGAAGGAAGTACCATGTAGGCATTCCCAAATGAGTTGAATTTTCTCCAGCATATCTATAGATTCAAATCATCATCTTCACCCAAGTTTGAGCCAAATCCATTTAGCCATTTGAGCCCAACTTCAAATTCTAGTTTCTGGACCAGTTTGTGGTTTGTGAAGGAAGTGTATGCAAATTGTGTCTAAATGACTTCAAATTTCATTGTGAAAAAGACTCAACTTCATGTATCCATTCATTTCTCCAGAATCCACCACAAACACCTTGCTGCCAGAATCTTCTTCAGCAAGTTTCTTCTCCCCGAGAGGCTCACAGCTCATTCCAACCCCCATTCCTGGAGCAGTGAGGATGTTGTTGGACATGATTGGACACGCAGGAGGTGTCAAATCTGGACGTGCACGTGGTGATCACCGGTAGAGCGCGCCAAATGCAAGCTTTGTGCATTTGGGCCCTCGGCCTCGTCTGTTTCCTCCTCCTCTCGCGTCCCCTCCATGTCCAGTAGACAACCCGTGCTCATGCGGTCATCCCCCCCCCTTGTTCCTCACCATGGACACCTCTGCGAGCCACTGGAGCCATGCCAATCTCCCTGGAGCTTCAGTCGCCAGCGAGAGATGTCTAGGGCCTTCTCCCGAGCCTTCTTAAGGAGCTTCCCGAGTCCCTCTCCTTCCCAGTAACCTCCTGGCCCCCTCACCAAGCCCTCGGAGCTCCCCATTGCAGCAATGGCCGAAGCATCAGCCAGTGCCAGTGCCGCCGCTCTTGGTCCCACTGTCGAGCTCCGCACTTGAGACCTCCCGCCCCTTCCTTTCTTCTTGGGCAGCGTCCCCTCAAGCCGCTGGAGCAACCGCCGCCCTCAGGCTCCCCGGGGAGGCTCTACGGAACGGTGCCACGGGCGCCCGACGGCCACCTCATCCCCTCCAGTCGTGGCGTCGCTGTGGTCCGCCTCCGGCGACCCTGTGGCCACCCTCGGGCGCAGCGAGGGACGCCCGACCCCCTCTGCCCGCTGGCCGGCGCTGCTGCGGCCGCCAGTGGCCGGCTGCACCGGCAGCTGATCTCCCCCTATCCTGCGGCGAGAGGAAGAAGAAGGTAGGAGGAGAGGAGAGAGAGGTAGGGACCCGACAGGTGGGCCCCGACCCCTCCTGTCGGTGTGAGAGAGGCAGCCAGCTAGATAAGTGGAAGCGCAAAACCCGGGAATGCGTTTTCCTCTTCGGAAAGCGCATTTCCAGAGAAGCCGCGAGCGGCTGTTATCTCAGGGACCCGAGGGCAATTATTTTAATTGCAGATTGGTCCTTTTCCTTCTAATGCTTGTATCTTCTTGCTCGAGACTTGATACGTCCATTTTGCATCATGTTTTCATGTTGATATTTATCGCTTCTTTGGCTGTTATTTCACTTCACGGTACTATTATTATGCCTTTTCTCTCTTATTTTGCAAGGTTTACATGAAGAGGGAGAATACCGGCAACTGGAATTCTGACCTGAAAGTAGAGCAAAGTTGAGATACCTATTCTGCGCAACTCCAAACGCCGTGAAAATCAACGGGGATTTTTTTTCCCAATTTATAAAAAATACTGGGCTGAAGAAGCTCCAGAGGGGCGCTAGGGGGTGACAACAAGCCTGCACGGTGCGGCCACCCCCCAGGTCGTGCCATGGGGGCTTGTGGGAACCCTGCTGGCCCACTGGCCCCCCTCTTTTGCTATATGGAGGATTTCGTCCAGAAAAAAATCAGATGGGAGATTTTTCGTGGTTTCGCCGCCGCCACGAGGCGGAACTTGAGCAGAACCAATCTAGAGCTCCGGCAGGACGATCCTGCCAGGGAAACTTCCCTCCCGGAGGGGGAAATCATCGCCATCGTCATCACCAACACTCCTCTCATCGGAGGGGACTCGTCACCATCAACATCTTCATCGGCACCATCTCATCTCCAAACCCTAGTTCATCTCTTGTAACCAATCTCCGTCTTGCGACTCCGATTGGTACTTGTAAGGTTGCTAGTAGTGTTGATTACTCTTTGTAGTTGATGCTAGTTGGATTACTTGGTGGAAGACTTTATGTACAGATCCTTGATGCTACTCATTACACCTCTGATCATGATTATGATTATGCTTTGTGAGTAGTTACTTTTGTTCCTGAGGACATGGGATAAGTCATGCTAATAATAGTCATGTGAATTTGGTATTCGTTCGGTATTTTGATATGTTGTATGTTGTTTTTCCTCTAGTGGTGTTATGTGAACGTCGACTACATAACACTTCACCATTATTTGGGCCTAGAGGAAGGCATTGGGAAGTAGTAAGTAGATGATGGGTTGCTAGAGTGACACAAGCTTAAACCCTAGTTTATGCGTTACTTCGTAAGGGGTTGATTTGGATCCACTAGTTTAATGCTATGGTTAGACTTTGTCTTAATTCTTCTTTCGTAGTTGCAGATGCTTGCGAGAGGGGTTAATCATAAGTGGGGTGCTTGTCCAAGTAAGGGCAGTACCCAAGCGCCGGTCCACCCACATATCAAACTATCAAAGTAACGAGCGTGAATCATATGAACATGATGAAACTAGCATGACAGAAATTACCGTGTGTCCTCGGGAGCGTTTTTCCTCTTATAAGACTTTGTCCAGGCTTGTCCCTTGCTACAAAAGGGATTGGGCCACTTTGCTGCACCGTTGCTAATTTTGTTACTTGTTGCTTGCTACGAATCATCTCACCACACAATCACTTGTTACCGACAATTTCAGTGATTGCAGATATTTCCTTGCTGAAAACCACTTGTGAGATCCTTCTGCTCCTCGTTGGGTTCGACACTCTTATTTATCGAAAGGACTACTATTGATCCCATATACTTGTGGGTCATCAAGACTCTTTTCTGGCACCGTTTCCTGGGAGTGAAGCGCCTCTGGTAAGTGGAACTTGGTAAGGAACCATTCATATAGTGTACTGAAATTTATTGTCACTTGTCACTATGGGTACTAATCCTTTGAGGGGCTTGTTCGGGGTATCTTCACCTCGAACGGAAGCACGAATGGTTGCTCCTCAACCTGCTGCACCTACTGAAAATATTTTCTTTGAATTTCCTTCGGGTATGCTTGAGAAACTGCTAGCTAATCCTTTTACAGGAGATGGAACATCACATCCAGACTTGCATCTAATCTATGTAGATGAAGTTTGTGGTTTATTTAAGCTTGCAGGTGTGCCCGAGGATGAGGTCAAGAAGAAGGTATTTCCTTTATATTTGAAGGATAAGGCGTTGACATGGTATAGGCTATGTGATGATACTGGATCATGGGACTACAATCGGTTGAAATTGGAATTTCATCAAAAGTTTTATCCTATGCATTTAGTACATCGTGATCGAAATTATATTTACAATTTTTGGCCTCGTGACAGAGAAAGCATCGCTCAAGCTTGGGGGAGGCTTAAATCAATGCTATATTCATGCCCCAATCATGAGCTCTCGAGAGAAACTATCATTCAGAACTTCTATGCTCGGCTTTCTCATGATGATCGCACCATGCTTGACACTTCTTGTACCGGTTCTTTTATGAAGAGAGATATTGACTTTAAATGGAATTTATTGGAGAGAATTAAATACAACTCTGAAGATTGGGAGCTTGAAGAAGTTAAGGAGTCAGGTATGAATTTCACGTTTGATTGCGTTAAATCCTTTGTTGAGACAAATACCTTTAGTGATTTTAGCGCTAAGTATGGACTTGACTCTGAGATAGTAGCTTCATTGTGTGAATCCTTTGCTGCTCATATTTATCTTCCCAAATAGAAGTGGTTTAAATATCATCCTCCTTTAGAAGTCAATGTAGTTAAACCCACTCCAGTTGAAGAGAAGGTCATTGCCTATAATGATCCTGTGGTTCCAAGTGCTTACATTGAGAAACCACCTTTCCCTGTTAGGATAAAGGATCATTCTAAAGCTTCAACTGTGATACGTAGAGGCTATATTAGAACACCTACACCCCCTGAGCAAATTAGAGTTGAACCTAGCATTGCTATTATCAAAGATCTTCTGTCTGAAGAAGTTGAGGGACATAATATTCACTTCTGTGAAGATGCTGCTAGAATTGCTAAACCTCACGTTAGAGACAAACATAGGCCTGTTGTTGGCATGCCTGTAGTTTCTGTTAAGATAGGAGATCATTGCTATCATGGTTTATGTGACTTGGGTGCTAGTGTTAGTGCAATACCTCAATCCTTATACGATGAAGTCAAAGATGAGATTGCACCTGTTGTGATAGAACCTATAGATGCCACTATTCAGCTTGCCAATAGAGATACTATCTGCCGTGTGGGAATTGTTAGGGATGTTGAAGTCTTGTGTGGTAAAACGAAGTATCCTGCTGATTTCCTCGTTCTTGCTACCGCTCAAGATAGCTTTTGTCCCATCATATTTGGCAGACCTTTTCTCAATACTGTCAATGCTCATATTGATTGTGAAAAGCAAACTGTCACTGCTGGCTTTGAAGGTGTGTCACATGAGTTCAATTTCTCTAAGTTTGGTAGACAACCTCATGAAAAGGAGTCGCCTAGTAGGGATGAAACTATTGCCTTAGCTTCTATTGCCGTGCCTCCTACTGATCCCTTAGAGCAATACTTGCTTGAGCATGAAAATGATATGCATATGGATGAAAGGGATGAGATAGATAGAATTGTCTTAGAACAATATCCTATCCTTAAGAATAATCTGCATGTTGAACTGCTTGGGGATCCACCCCCACCAAAGGGTGATCCTGTGTTTGAGCTTAAACAGTTGCCTGATACTCTGAAGTATGCCTATCTTGATGAAAAGGAGATATATCCTGTTATTATCAGTGTTAGCCTCTCAGAGCATGAAGAAAAGAAGTTGCTAAAAACTCCGAGGAAGCATCGTGCTGCTATAGGATATACTCTTGATGATCTTAAGGCATTAGTCCCACTCTATGCCAGCACAAGATCAAAACTGATCCTGGTTTCAAACCAGTTGCTGATCATCAAAGGAGATTGAATCCTAAGATGAAAGAAGTAGTAAGAAAAGAAATACTAAAGCTCCTGGAAGCGGGTATTATCTATCATGTTGCTCATAGCGATTGGGTAAGTCCAGTGCATTGCGTTCCTAAGAAGGGAGGCATCACCGTTGTCCCTAATGATAAGGATGAGTTGATCCCATAGAGGATTGTTACTGGCTATAGGATGGTGATTGATTTTAGGAAGTTGAATAAGGCCACTAGGAAAGATCATTACCCTCTGCCTTTTATCAACCAAATGCTAGAAAGACTATCCAAACACACACATTTCTACTTTCTAGACGGTTATTATGGTTTCTCTCAAATTCCAGTTGCACAATCTGATGAGGAGAAAACCACTTTCACGTGCCCTTTCGGTACCTTTGCCTATAGACGTATGCCTTTTGGCTTATGTAATGCACCTGCCACCTTTCAAAGATGTATGATGGCTATATTCTCTAACTTTTGTGAAAAGATTGTCGAGGTTTTCATGGATGACTTCTCCATTTACGGGTCTTCCTTTGATGATTGCCTCAGCAACCTTGATCGAGTCTTACAGAGATGTAATGACACCAATCTTGTCTTGAATTGGGAGAAGTGCCACTTTATGGTTAACGAAGGCATCGTCTTAGGACATAAAATTTCTGAAAGAGGTATTGAAGTCGATAAGGCTAAGGTTGATGCTATCGAGAAAATGCCATACCCCACAAATATCAGAGGAATAAGAAGTTTCCTTGGTCATGCTGGTTTCTATAGAAGGTTCATTAAAGACTTCTTTAAGATTTCTAGGCCTCTTACCAATCTCTTGCAAAAGGATATTCCTTTGGTCTTTCACGATGATTGTGAGGAAGCATTCGAAATACTTAAGAGGGCTTTGATAACTGCACCTATTGTTCAACCACCTGATTGGAACTTGCCTTTTGAGAACATGTGTGACGCTAGCGATTATGCTGTTGGTGCTGTTCTAGGGCAATGAGTTGATAAGAAGTTGAATGTTATTCACTACGCTAGTAAAACTCTAGACAGTGCCCAAAGAAACTATGCCACTACGGAGAAGGAATTTTTGGCAGTCGTGTTTGCATGTGAAAAGTTCTGGTCTTACATAGTTGATTCCAAAGTCACTATTCACACTGATCATGCTGCTATTAAGTACCTCATGGAGAAAAAGGACGCTAAACCTAGACTTATCAGATGGGTTCTCTTGCTACAAGAATTTGATTTGCACGTTGTCGACAGAAAAGGTGTTGATAACCCTTTAGCAGATAACTTGTCTAGGTTGGAGAACGTTCTTGATTGCCCACAACCTATTGATGATAGCTTTCCCGATGAGCAACTGAATGTCATCAATGCTTCACGTAGTGCACCGTGGTATGCTGATTATGCGAACTATATCATTGCCAAATACATACCACCTAGTTTCACGTACCAGCAAAAGAAGAAATTCTTCTTTGACTTGAGACATTACTTTTGGGATGATCCTCACCTTTATAAGGAAGGAGTAGATGGTGTTATTAGATGTTGTGTACCTGAACATGAACAGGGACATATCCTACAGAAGTGTCACTCCGAGGCCTACGGAGGACACCATGCGGGAGATAGAACTGCACACAAGGTATTGCAATCAGGTTTTTATTGGCCCACTCTCTTCAAGGATGCCCGTAAGTTTGTCTTGTCTTGTGAAGAATGTCAAAGAATAGGTAATATTAGCAAACGTCAGGAAATGCCTATGAATTATTCAGTTGTCATTGAACCATTTGATGTTTGGGGCTTTGATTATATGGGACCTTTTCCAAAATCCAATGGGTATACTCACATCTTAGTTGCTGTTGATTAAGTCACTAAGTGGGTAGAAGCTATCCCCAGTAGTAGTGTTGATCACAACACCTCTATCAAGATGCCGAAAGAAGTTA
The DNA here is from genome assembly GCF_904849725.1 of Hordeum vulgare subsp. vulgare. Classification (NCBI taxonomy): domain Eukaryota; kingdom Viridiplantae; phylum Streptophyta; class Magnoliopsida; order Poales; family Poaceae; genus Hordeum; species Hordeum vulgare. Next base: position 469,404,551 of record NC_058522.1, read on the forward strand.
TCTTCCCTAGATTTGGAGTCCCTAGATATCTAATGACCGACGGTGGTTCACACTTCATTCATGGTGCTTTCCGTAAAACGCTTGCTAAGTACGATGTCAACCATAGAATTGCGTCTCCCTACCACCCTCAGTCCAGTGGTCAAGTAGAGATAAGCAACAGAGAGATTAAACTAATTCTGCAAAAGACAATAAACAGGTCTAGAAAGAATTGGTCTAAGAAGCTCGATGATGCACTGTGGGCTTATAGAACTGCCTATAAGAATCCCATGGGCATGTCTCCGTACAAAATGGTGTATGGGAAAGCATGTCACTTACCTCTTGAGCTTGAGCATAAAGCTTATTGGGCAATCAAAGAGCTCAACTTTGATTTCAAACTTGCCGGTGAGAAGAGGTTATTTGACATTAGCTGGCTTGATGAGTGGAGAACTCAGGCATATGAGAATGCCAAGGTTTTCAAAGAGAAGGTTAAGAGGTGGCATGATAAGAGGATACAAAAGCGTGAGTTCAATGTAGGTGATTATGTCTTGCTATATAACTCTCGTTTAAGATTCTTTGCAGGCAAGCTTCTCTCTAAATGGGAAGGTCCCTATGTTGTTGAGGAAGTATATCGTTCCGGTGCTATCAAGATCAACAACACGGAAGGTAGTTGTCCGAGAGTGGTAAATGGGCAGAGAATCAAGCATTATATCTCAGGCACTCCCATAAATGTTGAAAGCAATATCAGCAATACCATAACTCCGGAAGAATACCTAAGGGATATTTATCAGACTGTTTCAGACTCCGAAAACGAAGAGGTATGTGATTCGGCAAGAAAACAGAGTCCAAAACGTTCCCCATAGGAAATTTTCTCCGTTTTGGAATATTTGAAAAAATACAAAAATTGGAAGTAGTCCGGAAAGTGCGCGAGGAGGCGACAAGCCTGCACGGCGCGTGCCCACCCCCTGGTCGCGCCGTGAGGGCTTGTGGCCACCTCGTGCACCTCCCGGACTCCGTTTTCGTGCAGGGGACTCCTTCTGGTCTGAAAAAAAATCATTATATATACTTCCGTTTGGTCTGACCCCTGCATCATGCAGATTTCCTCTGTTTTTCGTTTCGAGCCTGTTTCTGTTGCAGATCTAGATCGCCATGACTTCCCCAAAAGCTCCTAAGGACAAGATCTTCGAGAAGGTCATCAATCCTTACCTCACGGAAGTGCTGCAACGCCCTCAATCTATCATGATGCGTGAGGGGATGTTGCACATCCGTGATGTTGAGGGGCCTAAGAAGACCGGAAGCGTGGAGACGAGGCTTGAAGCAATGGAGCAACAAGTCTTCAAGTGCCAAGGGATGGTGGAGCGTGGACTCAACGCCAACCACATGATGATCACGGAGTTCACCAACAAGCACAGGATTGATGCCAATGATATTGGGAAGCACCTCTCCAGGCTCTATGACAGGTTTGATCAACTCCAGGGCCAGATCTATGACCTGCAGAACCAAAACTCTGAGTATGAGTATAGATTTAAATCAATAAGGTTGGCTGCAGATTTGAGGATTCTGGGGACTCGTTCATCTTTCCATGATGGAGCACCTATGCCTTGGAAGACGGAGGATCAAACTCACGTTGCAACAACTCTGCCATCACCACCAAAGGAAGACAATTGAGCATTGGTATGGGCAAACCCCTTGGCTTGTGCCAAGCTTGGGGGAGTTGCCCCGGTAACGTATCACCATTACATCTTTTTGCCTTTACCTTTGTTTTAGTTTTCCTTTCAGTTTTCTTTTTCTCTAGTAGTTTAAAAGTCTTAGTGTTTTAGTCATGAGTTTTGCTTTGTGTCGCCCACGATGTATTCTTTCTCGTGAGCCTTATAATAAAGAGTGTCTTAGTTGAAGGGCTTTGCCTCTTGCCATGATCAAAAGAGTGAGAATAGAACAAAAGCATGAAAGATCATGTAATGATCTTATGGGAAGTGATGGCTTCACATATAAAAAGAATGAGGATTGAAACTTGTTGAGGGTAGGCAAACGTAGACCTTGGTCATTGTTGCAATTAATAGGAAGTGATAAGGAAGGAGAGGTTCACATATAAATATATCATCTCTGACACCATCTATGATTGTGAACACTCACCAAACTATTGCATGCCTAGAAATAGATGTTGGACAAGGAAGACAACATAATGAATTGTGTTTGCTTGGCTCTGAACAATGTTATATGATTAGAGATCCCTTAGCATGTGACGATTGCTTCCACCTCATACTAGCCAAAACTCCCGTACCAAGTAGAGATACTACTTGTGCATCCATAAACCTTCAAACCAGTTTTGCCTTGAGTGTCCACCATACCTACCTATGGAATGAATAAGATCCCTCAAGTAAGTTGTCATCAGTGCAAGCAATAAAAATTGCTCTCTAATATGTATGATCTATTAGTGTGTGGAAAATAAGCTTTATACGAACATGTGATGAGGAAGACATAAAAGCGACAGACTGCATAATAAAGTTCTTTATCACAGGAGGCAATATAAAGTGACGTTCCTCCGCACTAAGAGGACACGCATCCAAACCTCAAAAGCGCATCACAACCTCTGCTTCCCTCTGCGAAGGGCCTATCTTGTACCTTTCCTTTTTGCCCTTGAAAGAGTCATGGTGATTTTCACCAATTCCTTATTTTGCCTTTGTCTTGGCTACCGTCATATGCTTGGGAAAGATCTATATTCATATGTCAACTTGGAGGTAGGCATTCATGAATTATTATTGTTGACATTACCCTTGAGGTAAGTAGTTGGGAGGCAAAACTATAAGCCCCTATCTTTCTCTGTGTCCAGCTGAAACTTTGATCTCATGAGTACCACGTGAGTTGTAGCAATTGTAGAGAACGAAAGAATGATTGAGTATGTGGATTTGCTTTACAAGCTCTTATTTGACTCTTTCTGATGTTGTAATAAATTGCAATTGCTTCAATGTCTAAAGGCTATCGGTTGTTACTTCTCTGTAAGGTTCTTGATCCATGCTTTACTTTGTGGAGGAATTATCACTTTAGCATGAGAGATTATATGTTGGTATTGCTGTTCTGAGCTTGATCATGATGCATGCATGTTCGTATCTTGTTTTGTCGACAACTCTCTTCCTAAACATGTGGACATATTTATGGAGCTAGGCTTTCGCTTGAGGACAAGCGAGGTCTAAGCTTGGGGGAGTTGATACGTCCATTTTGCATCATGTTTTCATGTTGATATTTATCGCTTCTTTGTCTGTTATTTCACTTCACGGTACTATTCCTATGCCTTTGCTCTCTTATTTTGCAAGGTTTACATGAAGAGGGAGAATACTAGCAACTGGAATTCTGGGCTGAAAGTGGAGCAAAGTTGAGATACCTATTCTGCCCAACTCCAAACACCGTGAAAATCAATGGGGATTTTTCGCCAATTTATAAAAAATACTAGGTTGAAGAAGCGCCAGAGAGGCGCCAGGGGGTGGCCACAAGCCTGCACGGCGCGGCCACCCCCCCCAGGCCGCGCCATGGGGGCTTGTGGGCACCCTGCTGGCCCACTGGCCCCTCTTTTTCTATATGGAGGGTTTCGTCCAGAAAAAAATTAGACAGGGGCTTTTTCGTGGTTTCGCCGCCGCCACGAGGTGGAACTTGAGCAGAACCAATCTAGAGCTCCGGCAGGACGATCCTATCGGGCAAACTTCCCTCACGGAGGGGGAAATCGTCGCCATCGTCATCACCAACACTCCTCTCATCGGAGGGGACTCGTCACCATCAACATCTTCATCAGCACCATCTCATCTCCAAACCCTAGTTCATCTCATGTAACCAATCTCCATCTCGCGACTCCGATTGGTACTTGTAAGGTTGCTAGTAGTGTTGATTACTCTTTGTAGTTGATGCTAGTTGGATTACTTGGTGGAAGAGTTTATGTTCAGATCCTTGATGCTACTCATTACACCTCTGATCATGATTATGATTATGCTTTGTGAGTAGTTACTTTTGTTCCTGAGGACATGGGATAAGTCATGCTAATAATAGTCATGTGAATTTGGTATTCGTTCGGTATTTTGATATGTTGTATGTTATTTTTCCTCTAGTGGTGTTATGTGAACGTCGACTACATAACGCTTCGCCATTATTTGGGCCTAGAGGAAGGCATTGGGAAGTAGTAAGTAGATGATGGGTTGCTAGAGTGACAGAAGCTTAAACCCTAGTTTGTGCGTTACTTCGTAAGGGGGTGATTTGGATCCACTAGTTTAATGATATGGTTAGACTTTGTCTTAATTCTTCTTTCGTAGTTGCGGATGCTTGCGAGAGGGGTTAATCATAAGTGGGATGCTTGTCCAAGTAAGGGCAGTACCCAAGCGTCGGTCCACCGACATATCAAACTATCAAAGTAACGAACGCGAATCATATGAACATGATGAAACTAGCATGACAGAAATTCCCGTGTGTCCTCGGGAGCGTTTTTCCTCTTATAAGACTTTGTCCAGGCTTGTCCCTTGCTACAAAAGGGATTGGGCCACTTTGTTGCACCGTTGCTACTTTTGTTACTTGTTGTTTGCTACGAATCATCTCACCACACAATCACTTGTTACTGACAATTTTAGTGCTTGCAGATATTTCCTTGTTGAAAACCACTTGTCAGATGCTTCTGCTCCTCGTTGGGTTCGACACTCTTACTTATCGAAAGGACTACGATTGATCCCCTATACTTGTGGGTCATCAAGACTCCGATTGGGGTGATTCCAAAGCCCTCGTCTTCGTCTCGTCGAGCCCGTTAGGATGGTATCATTTTCACAAGGTGGGGACACAGTTAAAATGACCATTTTGCCCTTGTTTCCAATCAGCCCCTTCAAGAGAGATCCGTTCCGGCAATCCTTTCCACGGACTTTCCGCACCTCTTCTGGGAGTATCCTTGGAGCCTAGGCAAGCCGACCATCTAATATATGCCCTCAAGATTTGCTGTGTGATGTTCTTGCATATTGAATTCAACATGCTTATGTCCGAGTGTATAGTAATGTGTTGTATGAGACGCTGACGAACCCTTGCTCGCATTTTCTTCGATGATGGCACCACGCCCGAGTCTGAGCTGCTTTTGGCCGTCCGGGGTGGATGCCAATTTTATATTTCTCTTGTCAGCCGTTGACCCGTGTTCTGAGCTGCTTTTTCCGGCCGTCGCGGGCAGCTGTTGAATTTCTCTCCGTGGCAGTGACCCTATGCTCTGAGATGTTCTTCGGCCGTCTTAGGGAACTGCTACATTCTTCTTATCAACACCGCCTCATGCTCTGTGCTGCTTTCCAGCCGTCTTGAGCCGGGGTTGAGTTATTCCGGTAACGGCCCAGATCTGTGTTGTAAAGACCGTTCTGGTGGCTACCGATTTATTTGACGAATTTATGCAAGGGTTCTGAGGATCTCAGTTATAGTTAAAGCCTGTGAAGTAATAATTTGCTATTCACATCCTATGGTATTAATGGTTCATGATATAGAAATAGTCTGTAGTATTGTTATCATTGCTATTGCATTCATCGCTATTAGCACGATGGGTTATTGTTGCTAAGTAGCCAAGCTTGATAAACATATTGATAAATTAAACCTAATGAGTTTATCTCGAGTCACGTGTCTGGGCTTACCCGTGCAACCACATTTGCCGATATGGGACGGTTGTGACTTGAGTTGTTCGCGTGATCGCTCTCATCGGTACCTCCAAAGAGGGAGGGTTATGCACGCGCGCTGACCCTGATCAGGTAGGCGGTGATAACCCTATGAGCCCAGTTAAGTTGAGTTGGGCCCGTCCCCGGTTGGGACAGTTTTGTTTGGCCACGACGGTGGCAGGTGTCATGAGGACACAGGGCCACCCAGGGCAGGACTCTGGAAGAGAGTGGTTGCCGGTGGTACGACGAGAGGATCACGGTCCAGGCAAGTTTCGTTGGAGCAATGCTGGTCCACCCGAATGGGATCACGAGGTCAGTGCTCTAGAGTGTGGGTAAAGTGTGCAACCTCTGCAGAGTGTCAAATCTATTCGAATAGCCGAGTCCACGGTATTGGATAGCCCAACCAGACCTCAGTAAGGTGATCAACAGTAAGAGTGATGATAATGATGGAAGAACTCGTCTGGTGTAGACATCGGAAGATGTCCGGTATGTGGCACATTAGCCATGGGATGGCTATGAGATGAGTGGTCGATGACCACATGAGTTGGATGACATGTTAGCCATGGGATGGCTATGAAATGAGTGGTCAATGACCACATGAGTTGGATTGGATTTGGATCAGATTCAGACTGGATCATGAGAATAGTCGGAGTATAATTCACTTACCTAATGTGCTTTACTTTATCGCATCAACTTTAGAAGTTATCTTGCTAGATAAACATGTTATACCTTGATAATTAACATTGCTAGATAAGTATGCTATGATGATTAATATTGTTCTAATAACAACTACATGCTTGAATGCCATGGATTGCTTTGCTTAGTGTATATGTTAGTTTGGTTTGCTTGCGAGTACATTCAAAAGTAATCAACGGCTTTTAATGTGGTCATGTTCACATAAGGATCCGTCGTACGCAAGGAGATAGAGCGTTCGCGGGCTACGAGCATAACCGAGTCAGATCCCTGTGGATTGGAGCTGCATCAAGACCATGCTGCCTTAGATAGAGCTTTTCCGCTACCATCCCCCTTGTAGCTCATCTTGTAAAAACTCTTATATTCATTAATAGAAATGCCTATGTTCATGATACCTGTTGTAAACGTGCATGCCAGAGTGATTTCCTGGGCTGGCATTCGCAGCGACCGTCTGGCTACAATGGTAATCAGGCGGAGCGCCACACCCAAGCGATGGCTAGGTATAATCAAGGTACACTATCACTTTCATTTTTGTAAGATTGTGAACAATTTTTAAAAATCATGAAAAAAATAAAACTCGTGAACATATTTGAAATCGTGAACATAGTTCACAAACATTTTCTAAAATCATCAACATATTTTAATTGATTAAGATTTTATATTGTTTACAAACATTTTCAAAAATATATTTCTTGATTCGGCGAACATTTCTAGAATTAACGAACGAAATTGATGAGAATTTTTTTAATGCATGATCTTTTTTGAATCAACGAAATTTATGAAAAGTTCGGATATTTTTAGGATATTTTTCAATCCATAATTTTTTTTTGAATTGGTGAAATTTTGTTCAATTTCGTTAACAATTTAATACACTAATTTTTTTATAAAATCATGGACGTTTTTTATTCCCTGACATTTGTTTCAGAATTTGCGAATATTTTTAGAAATCCCAAACATTTTCTAAATCTATGTGCGGATTGCCAGAGGTCTGTAGCTGGATTGCTATGTGCAGATTCCCAAACATTTATCAAGTTTTTACACGCAAGTCATTGGCTGTAGCTGGATTGCTATGTGCAGATTCCCAATCCTCCAGAAATCTTGCATTGAAACTTGACGTGCTCATCGTGTACAGCCCGTCGCCGAGCCCACCATACTGCCCACATCGTTACCAAGACCCGCTGAGGTCCGCCGAGGGCAGCGTCTCGACTAGCCAGAACATCCAATGCTTAGCATCCTCTCTACGGTTTGAGATGATCACATCAGTAAGCTGCTCATCCGCGAGAGCCCACACACACCTCGCCATCCGTGAGTCCACAACTCCGCCTCTAGGATAGAATGTGTGTTTTTTTTTAGAAAAGAAGGATGACCCTCGGCCTCTGCATCTGGAAGATGCATGCAGCCATTTTATTAATTATTCATAAAGATCTTACAAAGCAATACATCAATATATCTGAAGCCGCCCTCTTGACAATATCTGTCGGTACTCCTATCCAATGACGAAGGGGTGCAGAAAGTGTGAGCCACATATCCAGACCTCTCACCTAGCCTAACATCTAAAGCCGGAGGCCCCGACCGAGCCACATACCGGGTCAGGGGCACAAACCGGTCCAACGCACCCTCATAGGTCGTCGCCGCCGCTTTCCATCAATCCATCTTCAGAAGAGTTACTGACACATCGACCTTGCAAGGCGTGCCGTCGCTACCCCACGGCGCCAGACAGCGCCTCCTCCCTACGCGCGCTCATCATCACGCATCCGTCGTCGAGACTTTGCTGCGCCTCGTCGCCGAGACTCCACGACGTCGATGTGTCACAAGGAACGCCGCTCCATCATTGATGCCGACCAATGATCCCTCAAACCCGTGTGTACCTCCATGAATGACGCCCCCAAGAGGGAAACGACACCAGAGCATCGCCATCATCCGATCTACTGATCTAGGGTTTCCCCCGGAGGTAGCAAAGAGTGGCCTTGAACTTCTCCTCGGCGATGCCTTCAGGAAGGAAACGACGTAGACAACGACGCCATCGCCGGCTTTGGCAGTAGCCGAAAGCAAGCTTTTACCCAGATCTGTTCGAAGAACCCATCTCTCCTGCACGGGCCACCACATCCTGCGACGTCCGCGGGAGTGGGATCCCAAGATCCGCCGCCACCGACAACGCCACAAGGACTCACCACCTGACCGTCATCCCTGACAAGGGGATGGCGCCACCACCATGTTTAGATCCAGCATCATCCGAGAAGGAGAACCGATCTAGGGTTGTTAACCCCAGATCCGCCGATAGCCCCCGCAGCGCTGCCAGGATCCCATCGGGTCGCCGCCCGAGCGCGCCAACTCCGCATCCATGTCGTACACCCAGGAACGCCGTCACATCTCAGCCAGAGGATCCCTTCGTGAAGAAGGGAGGAAGGCCCGCTGTCGGGACCCCGATCCTGAGTCATAAGAACCTAGCCTGTAACACATCACATCACTTTGCGGCCTCACGGATGGTAAACTCCACGGCTGCCACCTTACCTTGGTCGGGACCGTTTGCGTCTTTTGGCTCACGTATATGAATATGTTGCTAGCGTTCAAAGGATAAAGAACCCGGGTCGACATGACTAGTTATAAACCCCAGCGGTACAACCGTACAGGGACATGCATACATAACCCAGCAAAGCAGGTGTCGGTCATCAGCGTGTGTAGACGAGTCGTAGCAAGTTACAAGGACTCCATTACACCGCGTGACATTTCCCCGAGGGGACAGACACAGCAGCAAAGCAGGATACATGCCGATCAATCAATGTGTTCCGAGCAGTACCAAACTACCAAGGCTCGATGGAATCACAAAGAGGCATTTCCCTGTAAAGAGTACTGCTAAAGGCAAACAACTAGGTGTCGAATCCCACACATATAATGCATTTCAAACATACACACATTATGCACGATATGTGTAGATACAACATGGCATCACAACATAACTCTATGACTCAAGCATTTATTAAAGACTCATAAGAGTCAACATAGTATGATATTACAAACAGGGGTCTCGTGACCCGACACTCAAGTCATACAAACAACAAGCGGAAGCAAATCATGTCTGGGTACAGACATCTACTAAAAGTGGCTGGAAGAGCCTGAAAAGCTACTACGACCCTACCAAAGGAGCCACACCTCTGTCTGGGATTCCCAAGCTATTCCGGTCAACATCGAACACATCGCGTAGAACCTTTAATGAGTCTAAGTCTTCTCTGCAAACACATAAATAAAGCAACCGTGAGTACAAAGGTACTCAGCAAGTCTTACATCAGAACTATCTACATATGCATCATGTTTCAATGACAGGATTGTGGGGTTTGATTGAAGCAAGCCAGCTTTGACTCTTGGCTAACCTGTACTACGACTACAAGTTCTTTCTTTGAGCTGGGATAGCGCACACGAGTCCACATATTCACCAATTCAATACACCACTATGGATCCACTCTCGTCTCCCTACGAGAAGGCCTTCCATAGCACTCACACTTATCTTGCATGTTTTAGAGTATCCATTTAAATTGTCTATGTACCACGTAACGTTTCCAAGTAGTCCATAACCGAGGACGCGGCTATTCGAACAGATTGAATCACCCTGCAGGGGTATACTTCTTCACACATGCTCCCACCACTTAGCACCATATGCACGTCATGCATCTCGGCAACCTTCAAGCGGAAGCACTGGCGTGGGTGTCGGCCACGACCGTTAACCACACAAGACCCTAGTCCAGGTTTATCGCCTATTTGAGACTGAACCCGCAAGGAAGTCCGGCCGAGGTTTCCTCTACGGCCCCAAACGATGCGCGCAGGGTTCCCAAGCCCACCATCTGGGTGCCACTTGGTACACCGTGCCACTGTGTATCTACCGCCGAGAAGCCTACCCCGTCGGGAAGAGCTAAACACGGCCGCCAACACTTTTCCTACAAACACCAGAAACTAATTGCAACTCCTGGACAGGGATCTAGGCAATTAATAAGCCGAGCGGGGTCATATTTCAGGGCCCAATGCATGGTAGTATCTTGTCTTGGATAACATACACATAACTCAGTTCTTAAGGACGGTCCCAATGAGACAACCCACCATGTACTCCTACATGGCCTCTCATCGCTACCTTTACCGAATCAGATTCACACTTTTACTCTCACACTGTAGGATATGGACACAACCATTCCGATTCATCATTCAGACGGATCAGACCCGACACGACTCTAAGCATAGCAGGCATTGTAAACAAAGCATGGACGAGTAAGCACAACAAGGCTCAAGCAGTTGCTACTCATGCTAAGTGGTTTCAACTATTTACTGTGACAAAATCAGGTCATGCAGAGGAATGAGTTCAACTACCGATAACATGTACAGTTGAATCGTGTTTGTCCTAATGCAGTAAAAGAGAGCAGGAGCGAGAGAGTGGGTTTATTTCAATATGCTCAAGGGGGGTTTGCTTGCCTGACACGTTTGAAGATAGCAATGAGTCTTCATCAATGTCAACGATCACATCGTCGGAAACATCGTTTAGCGAGGGGGAACAACACCGACAAACAAGAAAGAACAACAATTACTTCACGGAAATGCAACACTATGATGCATGCTCAAGACATGAAATGAAAGGTGGCAGGGCTAATGTGGCTATCATTTCTTAAGTTGAAGTTGGTTTGAATTAGGATCCAAACATCACTTCAAGCCGGGTATCTTTCCAAGTACCCTTATAATTGATTCAACCTGATGCTCATAACAAATTAGTCCAACATGTATGGAGTTAGTATTTCGAGGTACTGATTTGCATTGACCAATGTTTGGTCATAACAATTGAAGTGGAAATCAAATAAGTATCAATTTCCAACTCCAAACTATTTATTAAATTTACCCTATTCATCATTTTGCCTATTTGGTATTGTTAACTTATTCAAACATGCATTATAATGCCATAATCAGATACCTTGGATTTTTCTGATACTTTTTCATATATAAATTATTTTCATCCGAGTTATATTTTAATTTCTATGATTTTTACAAGTTTTAGCAATTTCCTGGATTTATTTTATAATTGAAAATCAATTACTGCGTCAGCACTTCATCAGCATTGCGTCAACAGTCAACTCGCTTGGTCAGAGTCAAACCTGACCGCCAGGGCCCACTAGTCAGTGACACACGTGTTAAGAACAGTTTAATTTTAATCTTTTATTCCTAATTAGGGTCTGGGCCCACTGTTAGTGAGTCATTAGATTAGTTAACTATTTATTTAATTTTTGAGATTAGCTAAAACTTAACAGGGGCTATGCCCCACCTGTCTGTGACCCTGGGAGGTCAAACCCCTGGTCGGCAAGGTCAGACCCACCGGCGGCACGACGCCGGCGAGGTCCGAGGCCACGGAGGCACGCCGGAGTTGCCTAGATGGCACTACAGGGGCCAGAATCAAGCGCTGAGAGCACTGGGGCGTAGCCCAGGTTCGCGCGGATCCGATGGGGCACATGGAGGGGACATGAGATCGCCGGAATGATGGCCGACGATGAGCTTAAGCGGCGGCGAGATTCAGCCGTGGTGGGGCTAGCGGTGGGGACGCGGAACGGGACAGGGAGATGGGGGGAAATGGTCAGCGGCTCACGGTGATTCGAACGGCGTCGGCGGCAAGGTCGGAGGTGCATCGGAGCTAGTGAATCGACGATGGCATCCGGCGGCCAAGGGGGACGACGGCGATGGCGGCATCAGGGGGTCCGGCCTCGATTCCTTCAGCGGGGAGGTGTGGCTCGTCGTTGCGGAGTCGAAGGACAGGTCGAGGAAGGCTAGCAGGGCTGAAGGGGGCGGTGGAGAGCTTGAGACCGAGCTCGACAATGGCGGGAGGAAGAAGAAAGAAGAGAAGGGGAGGAAGAAGATGGGGCAGAGGGGTTGGGGGCGGCTCAATGGCGCGGAGATAAGGGAGAGGAGGGCGACGAGGCAGGCACACAGGGAAGAGGTGGAAGCAGGAGGTGGCGAGGCACGACGGCGAGCTCGCCACGGCTGTGCCCGTCCTCCTGGCAGAGGAGGAAGATGACCTCCTCGCCCCTGGTGGACTGGGCATGGAGGGGCGACACGTAGCTCTCTCTCTCTTCTTGTCTTTGTTCTTTTCTATTTCCTATTTGCTAACATTTGTGTTGAATTGAAAATAAATCCATATCATTTTGCAAAATCCTTATAATATTTTCATGTGGCATAAATATAAATGTCCAATACCACATAATAGTTTCAATATTTACAAAGCTATATTTATAAATAGAAATATAATTCCATTTGAAATAGTTGTTTGATTAAATCAAAAATCCAATACAAAAAGTTTCTGTGATCCAAAATATTGGTTGACAATTTTTATTTCAGTCCAATATTTTATTGGAAAATCAGGGACATTTCCTTGAATCAATTTGAAGCAATATTTATGTTGCTTGTTTGACAAAAATTTAAATGATGAGGCTTGATCACTTCTCATTTCATTTCCAAAAGAAAAACAAATAGGAATGCATGCATGAGATGCAAAGACAAACAATTCTAGGTCTGGGGCTCTGACAACTCACCCCCACTAAACAAGAATCTCGTCCCGAGATTCAGGCGTAGTTGGGAGGAGGAAGAGGGGCACTAAACTATCACAATCTTCACGATCCATTTCCTCCTCTCGAGGACGTTGATTCATCGTACCATGTTGATCTTGACATCTTTGTCCTTGAGGTCTTCATCTAGCTTGACGACAAAAGAACAGAGAGACGACATAAGATACGATCTCCTCGAAGATCGAGCAACTCAAGATCAACTCATAGAAGGAGACGTAGGAACGTCCCTTGAGCTAAGACACAACACTCATGATGGAAACAAGGAAGTGAGGCATAAGACAAAGGTTCAATTGGTAGGCAACAAATCCAGGCTTAAAATAGATGCTGGCGAGGTTTCAAAGTAGTGAGGATTAAGTTGCCCTTCATACCACAACGGGGCACCTTAGAAAGGTGACTCTTAGAGTTATTCCCCTTAAGTGGCAAAAAGAATTACTTTTGATCCTAAGATCATTGAAACTCTTCCTATCAGGAAAGACAATTCCCAAATGATTCTTTGAAGCAATTTGAAAGAATGGCATACTCAGGTTGGAAAGAAACTAGGGTTATAGAACAACTCGGCGAATGGATGGCACATTCCAAATATTACCGAGGATATAACCTAGTGTCTGAGCGTGCTCTCAAGAACTTGAGCATTTCCATATTCATCAAGGTTTACCAACATCCGTGCCAAGGATCCTGGTGACACAACATACTACCATGATGAACAGTGATGGAGGATGCAGATACAAAGGAAGACAACACCTCCTCAGATTTCACCTTAGCTGCCAAGGAAACGAAATCTGGTTGATCGACCGAGAGACATTTAGCACTCCGCTTCTAATGTTCTCCTTGATGTACTAGCACAACCCAATTATAGATCGTGCTTGATATCTAGCGCATCAAGTATAGGTCGGACTTCGGGGCATCAAAGGAAGTCCATGAGGAACAATTTCCAAAATAAGTCATACAGAACCTCACGGGGAGATGGCTAAGATTGCTGATGCAAGATACTTTAATATCAAATCTTTCGGCTAGGTGTGTTAGCCATTTCACCACTTTACCGGGTTACATAGAGACCAATATTATACTTCTTGGGGAAGTTTCAACCATTATAACTGCCTGAGATTCAGCTCCGGTTGGTGCCACGATGCTTCAGACTCAGCATGTCCAAAAAGAAAGTTTGCAACACAAATCGACGAGATAACGCTGCGAGATTCTGAGGAAATGAACTGCGGAAGACAACTCCAAAACATGAGCTGGATCGCAAGACCCACGTGAACACACTGCCCAAGACAACTGTGAACACATGAAAAGTCTTACAACAAAACACTACCAAGTTCTGGATGGGAACCATCATTGCGGATATCGAAGCCATGTGCAAGTCCGTCTGGTACCTTCACGAATGGCACTTACCTTCTTTTCCTTGAACAAATCAATCAGTGGCTTGGTGTGCTAGGAGATACATATGGAGTGAAGATGATCAGTCTATCAAACCATAGAATACTTCGCACGTGCATGATTGACTTGGGATGATTCCGAAGAAACAAATTAACTTTTCTCGAATTCACGGCGGCAACTTGCATCAGATGCACATGAATTAGAGGAATTCACTTCTTACACCTAACATATACCTCGTGCACGAGACACGAAGACAATGTCTACAAAGTTTCCAGCACTAGCTTAATGTCCAACATAGATCATGGAACAAATTAGAAGGTTGCCGATGGGCTCAACAACAATTCATCAAGATACCCATATAAATGGATTTCCATAACTATGTGAGCAAGATAATAGCATTGGTCAGATCAAAGAGTATAATGGTGTATGCTCAGAGAAATCCATGAGTAAAACACCGCTACAAAAATCTTTGGTTCTGAGTTTGATTTGACGATAGCCCATGCTCAATCAAAATTGAACAAGATAATATATGCAACAATTGATCACACGAATCAACCGATGAAAATATCATCTTTCTTCAGACTCACACAACAGAAAGATATCCCTTTTAAATGAGTTGAGTTTAGGCGAAGCTTTTATCTTCCAACTCTTCAATTTTTTATTTAGCTTAACCAACTAGCTCGGGGTATCCAATACAGATTCTTGGAGGAGGGGTTGGTTTATAGAAAAACCAACTTGATCACGAGCTCTATCATAACAGTCAGGAAACAACCTGGTAATACTTCCGAGAAGATATTCGGAAAATCACGAACCACCGATATATTATTAAGCTCAGGAACAATCTCGCTTTTCAGGGCAAGATGATGTGATCAATAGAACGAGGGATTGACAAAATCCTAACTCATTGATCGAAAAGTGCTCCATGAACCATGGACTAGGTAGCACGGTCAGTCTTAGGATGACGATTCAATCACCATCACCATAAGAGTGAAATTATTGTCCATTAGCTACCAAGCAATAGCATTGCTAGGAGTATTGATTTCACACATCATGGTTCACTTGTCGATATTCCGGTTACAACCAACACGAAAACCGAGGAATGAACAATGATAGCGAAAAGTATCACTACCTCAAGAGCTCATAAGAGATGGTGCAATTCTCATAACACTCTTGAGAAAAAGAGGGTAATACTCCAAGATAGAACAGAACAAAAGCTGGTTTAGCATTTTGATCTGCGAAATAAAACTACTTTGACCCAATCCAAGAAATGGATGTGGTACTGGAGTTTGCTTCTCCCAGTCTTTCGAGAATAGAACAACTTGACAGACCACAAAATAGAAGACAGCGATGACATGAATGCACAACTACTCTTGACTATCCTTTCAATGATGAAGGTCAAAATACAACTAGATAGGGCCAACTCAAGAGCACACAATTTCTTGAATTATGGATGCATGGATTAGAATGTCGAACGAGTTCAACATAATTCTTCCAGATAACCCATGCAGAAGGGCGAAGTAGGCAGAATCACGATATGAAGTAGAGAACTCATCACGAGCACTCTTGTTATGATCTTTAATTCACGGAGAACTTCTGCCAAAGATGATTCATGGTGTTGGAAGAATGATATACCATGAACCTTGGGAACTACAACAAGGTTACTAATCATTCTAAAGGAACTAGCAACACTATCTACGGAGATGAGTAGAATGATCCTTGGATTCAAAGACCCAGAAATAAAAATACCTAAAAACTAAATAACATCACGAGATGTTTTTTTTTTGGAAATGATGGCCAGAACTATCTCATTGGAAGACATAGCACATGTCTACACTATTGGGTAGTTTTCGGAGTAACATGTTTTCCTAATACTTCAACAAAACATCGAGGTAATAAAGTACCTCAACACAATTATTAGTGTGCTTTGTCCAGCCAAAAGACATTGGGAAAAAGGAAGGAATTTGCAATCACATCAGACTATTTGGAAACTTTGGAAAACTCGGACAGCATAACGGCTGTACGGGCATGAAATATGAGGCAACCTGCAAGAAAACTAACAACATAACAATTGAATTCTTATGGAGACACTGATCTAGGAAGACAACAACTTCTCTATAAGTCTCCAACATAGTAACTCGTCATCCTAATGAATAGATGAGAAAGCCTAATTCTTAAACCCCGTAGAATAAAGAAGAGGGTGACTCAGAATAAGAATGACACAAGGAAAGGAGTAAAAAGAGCCTTACGTTCCCTTCCACAAACAATTCCCTTATATAACTAAAGAGTTGCTAGACTCAACATCGACCAGTTTGGCTTGGTTATCCTACAGGCAGTCAAGCTCTGGTACCAAAGCTGTCGGGACCCCGATCCTGAGTCATAAGAACCTAGCCTGTAACACATCACATCACTTTGCGGCTTCACGCACGATAAACTCCACGGCTGCCACCTTACCTTGGTCGGGACCGTTTGCGTCTTTTGGCTCACGTATATGAATATGTTGCTAGCGTTCAAAGGATAAAGAACCCGGGTCGACATGACTAGTTATAAACCCCAGCGGTACAACCGTACAGGGACATGCATACATAACCCAGCAAAGCAGGTGTCGGTCATCAGCGTGTGTAGACGAGTCGTAGCAAGTTACAAGGACTCCATTACACCGCGTGACATTTCCCCGAGGGGACAGACACAGCAGCAAAGCAGGATACATGCCGATCAATCAATGTGTTCCGAGCAGTACCAAACTACCAAGGCTCGATGGAATCACAAAGAGGCATTTCCCTGTAAAGAGTACTGCTAAAGGCAAACAACTAGGTGTCGAATCCCACACATATAATGCATTTCAAACATACACACATTATGCACGATATGTGTAGATACAACATGGCATCACAACATAACTCTATGACTCAAGCATTTATTAAAGACTCATAAGAGTCAACATAGTATGATATTACAAACAGGGGTCTCGTGACCCGACACTCAAGTCATACAAACAACAAGCGGAAGCAAATCATGTCTGGGTACAGACATCTACTAAAAGTGGCTGGAAGAGCCTGAAAAGCTACTACGACCCTACCAAAGGAGCCACACCTCTGTCTGGGATTCCCAAGCTATTCCGGTCAACATCGAACACATCGCGTAGAACCTTTAATGAGTCTAAGTCTTCTCTGCAAAAACATAAATAAAGCAACCGTGAGTACAAAGGTACTCAGCAAGTCTTACATCAGAACTATCTACATATGCATCATGTTTCAATGACAGGATTGTGGGGTTTGATTGAAGCAAGCCAGCTTTGACTCTTGGCTAACCTGTACTACGACTACAAGTTCTTTCTTTGAGCTGGGATAGCGCACACGAGTCCACATATTCACCAATTCAATACACCACTATGGATCCACTCTCGTCTCCCTACGAGAAGGCCTTCCATAGCACTCACACTTATCTTGCATGTTTTAGAGTATCCATTTAAATTGTCTATGTACCACGTAACGTTTCCAAGTAGTCCATAACCGAGGACGCGGCTATTCGAACAGATTGAATCACCCTGCAGGGGTATACTTCTTCACACATGCTCCCACCACTTAGCACCATATGCACGTCATGCATCTCGGCAACCTTCAAGCGGAAGCACTGGCGTGGGTGTCGGCCACGACCGTTAACCACACAAGACCCTAGTCCAGGTTTATCGCCTATTTGAGACTGAACCCGCAAGGAAGTCCGGCCGAGGTTTCCTCTACGGCCCCAAACGATGCGCGCAGGGTTCCCAAGCCCACCATCTGGGTGCCACTTGGTACACCGTGCCACTGTGTATCTACCGCCGAGAAGCCTACCCCGTCGGGAAGAGCTAAACACGGCCGCCAACACTTTTCCTACAAACACCAGAAACTAATTGCAACTCCTGGACAGGGATCTAGGCAATTAATAAGCCGAGCGGGGTCATATTTCAGGGCCCAATGCATGGTAGTATCTTGTCTTGGATAACATACACATAACTCAGTTCTTAAGGACGGTCCCAATGAGACAACCCACCATGTACTCCTACATGGCCTCTCATCGCTACCTTTACCGAATCAGATTCACACTTTTACTCTCACACTGTAGGATATGGACACAACCATTCCGATTCATCATTCAGACGGATCAGACCCGACACGACTCTAAGCATAGCAGGCATTGTAAACAAAGCATGGACGAGTAAGCACAACAAGGCTCAAGCAGTTGCTACTCATGCTAAGTGGTTTCAACTATTTACTGTGACAAAATCAGGTCATGCAGAGGAATGAGTTCAACTACCGATAACATGTACAGTTGAATCGTGTTTGTCCTAATGCAGTAAAAGAGAGCAGGAGCGAGAGAGTGGGTTTATTTCAATATGCTCAAGGGGGGTTTGCTTGCCTGACACGTTTGAAGATAGCAATGAGTCTTCATCAATGTCAACGATCACATCGTCGGAAACATCGTTTAGCGAGGGGGAACAACACCGACAAACAAGAAAGAACAACAATTACTTCACGGAAATGCAACACTATGATGCATGCTCAAGACATGAAATGAAAGGTGGCAGGGCTAATGTGGCTATCATTTCTTAAGTTGAAGTTGGTTTGAATTAGGATCCAAACATCACTTCAAGCCGGGTATCTTTCCAAGTACCCTTATAATTGATTCGACCTGATGCTCATAACAAATTACTCCAACATGTATGGAGTTAGTATTTCGAGTTACTGATTTGCATTGACCAATGTTTGGTCATAACAATTGAAGTGGAAATCAAATAAGTATCAATTTCCAACTCCAAACTATTTATTAAATTTACCCTATTCATCATTTTGCCTATTTGGTGTTGTTAACTTATTCAAACATGCATTATAATGCCATAATCAGATACCTTGGATTTTTCTGATACTTTTTCATATATAAATTATTTTCATCCGAGTTATATTTTAATTTCTATGATTTTTACAAGTTTTAGCAATTTCCTGGATTTATTTTATAATTGAAAATCAATTACTGCGTCAGCACTTCATCAGCATTGCGTCAACAGTCAACTGCCTTGGTCAGAGTCAAACCTGACCGCCAGGGCCCACTAGTCAGTGACACACGTGTTAAGAACAGTTTAATTTTAATCTTTTATTCCTAATTAGGGTCTGGGCCCACTGTTAGTGAGTCATTAGATTAGTTAACTATTTATTTAATTTTTGAGATTAGCTAAAACTTAACAGGGGCTATGCCCCACCTCTCTGTGACCCTGGGAGGTCAAACCCCTGGTCGACAAGGTCAGACCCACCGGCGGCACGACGCCGGCGAGGTCCGAGGCCACGGAGGCACGCCGGAGTTGCCTAGATGGCACTACAGGGGCCAGAATCAAGCGCTGAGAGCACTGTGGCGTAGCCCAGGTTCGCGCGGATCCGATGGGGCACATGGAGGGGACATGAGATCGCCGGAATGATGGCCTACGATGAGCTTAAGCGGCGGCGAGATTCAGCCGTGGTGGGGCTAGCGGTGGGGACGCGGAACGGGACAGGGAGATGGGGGGAATGGTCAGCGGCTCACGGTGATTCGAACGGCGTCGGCGGCAAGGTCGGAGGTGCATCGGAGCTAGCGAATCGACGACGACATCCGGCGGCCAAGGGGGACGACGGCGATGGCGGCATCAGGGGGGTCCGGCCTCGATTCCTTCAGCGGGGAGGTGTGGCTCGTCGTTGCGGAGTCGAAGGACAGGTCGGGGAAGGCTAGCAGGGCCGAAGGGGGCGGTGGAGAGCTTGAGCCCGAGCTCGCCACGGCTCTGCCCGTCCTCCTGGCAGAGGAGGAAGATGACCTCCTCGCCCCTGGTGGACTGGGCTTGGAGGGGCGATAGGTAGCTCTCTCTCTCTTTTCTTCTCTTTATTCTTTTCTATTTTCTATTTGCTAACATTTGTGTTGAATTGAAAATAAATCCATATCATTTTGCAAAATCCTTATAATATTTTCATGTGGCATAAATATAAATGTCCAATACCACGTAATAGTTTCAATATTTACAAAGCTATATTTATAAATAGAAATATAATTTCATTTGAAATAGTTGTTTGATTAAATCAAAAATTCAATACAAAAAGTTTCTGTGATCCAAAATATTGGTTGACAATTTTTATTTGAGTCCAATATTTTATTGGAAAATCAGGGACATTTCCTTGAATCAATTTGAAGCAATATTTATGTTGCTTGTTTGACAAAAAATTAAATGATGAGGCTTGATCACTTCTTATTTCATTTCCAAAAGAAAAACAAATAGGAATGCATGAATGAGATGCAAAGACAAACAATTCTAGGTATGGGGCTGTGACACCCGCCGTCCGCCGTCCGCCGGGCGAGCTTCGCTCGCCGGCCTCCTCCGGCGGCGGCGGGGAAGCAGGGGAGGAGGGAGGTCGAGGGCGGCGGTGGCTAGGGCGCCCGAGTCTTCCCCCTGGAGGCGACGCGAGCGGTTCTGCGATTGGGGCGCGGAGATCCGGTCCTAGTGTTCGCCACCGAGCTCGCTGCTGGTTGCCAAGGATAGAATGTGTAGGGTAATAGACTGCCTTGAGAATGAGAGCACTCAACGAGGTAGGGTCATGTAGGAAGCGCCAAGCTTGACGTGCAAGCAAGGCCAGGTTAAAAAGCTCAATATTGCGGAAACCCATACCACCCATAAATTTGGGTTGTGTCATGACCTCCCATGAAACCCGGGCTGTTTTCCTCTTTCCCTTCTTCGATCCCCACCAAAACTTTCTGATGAGACCATTGATGTGCTGACAAAGTCCACGTGGGAGCTTGAAGCATGACATAGAATAACTTGGAATTGCTTGAGCGACACACTGACGGATTTAATTAGTACTTCTTTACCTCCTACAGATAGTGCTTTCTCCATCCATCCTTGAACCTGTTTCCAGATCCTATCCTTTAAAAATTTGAAGGAGCCCTCCTTGGCTCTCCCCAAACATGGGCCAGCCCAAACAGACTCGCTCTATTGTCTCCTTGCGCAGAGAGGGCAGTATTGCAGGTTCCCATTGGGCCGGCCCAGCACAAGATTCCTATTTGTGAAATGTTTTATTATTATTTATAGGTGGCATTGGTTGGTAATATTTAGCAACGTTAAGAACAATTTTAATGAAGGAAGATCAGAAGCAATCCATGCTTTCTTATTACTAGGACAATGCCCCTGCGTTGCCACGGAAAAAGAAATAATTCATTTACGTTTCAACCTCAGTTTATTTGTAAGTTCAATCCTGAATTGTCGCGCATAAAAAGGCATGCTGTCTCTTCTCCATTTGTCGTTCTACTATTAGCTCATCACGAATGAAATCTCCGTCACTAATCCTTCTCCCTGGTTGTACTCCCATAATTTTTTTGTTCAAATATTATTCTTCCTAATTTACATGTATGACCAGAATGAATGTTATTGCTGATGCACAAGCATGGCTTCATTGCGTTTTTTCTTATCTTAATAGTTAAACCAACCCTTTTCATTTATCAACAACCTTTGTATTCGACACAAACAAGCAAATACATAATACACCGATAGACCAAATAATAAACTTTTATGAAAAGAACAGTGGACAATGTCGTTGCAGATAAAAGAAGTGATATGCAACACCTCTTAGATATTGACTGTATATTCACTGTATATTCAGGAATTCAAACTGAAATAGGATGTTTTGCACCATCACAATTGTTAGGATGTGCTTGTAAACCTAGCTATGTTTACTATAAGGGACATGTTTTACTTTTACTTTTAGTTGAAAAGCTTTACTGGACAATATATGATTTCATCGCATGACTGAAAATGTCACTTATATTTGGAACACATAACTGAATTAATCAACTTTTTGGCAACGGAAAGTGGATACTTTCTTGCCAAATGCAAAGCAAAGTGATAGGAAAAAGCTCAACCAAAGCCTTTGATGTGAACAAGCCATTATGATTCAATATTGATACAATCTGCTGATACAAACATTTGGTCTGGTAATGTGCATATCACTTGGCTGAGTAAAGAAAAACAATACATCTGCTACACGCTACAACCTGCATCCCCAATTCCCCATCATGGAGTAGCAGCTTCTAAAAATTATGAATTCATAAAATTTCCTTTCATATAAAGGAAAGGGAAATATATTTCTATCATAGTAAGATTGGATAGGATCAAACTATCATTTCCGATGAAAAGCTCAATCTGATGTCTGATCTTCCACCAAAAATTTGTAGCAAATTAGGGAATTCTTAGGAAGTCAAATTTTACTATGAAGAGCTACAATAGAAAGAAGAAATTACCTAGGCAGAATCAAGTCGCTAGTTAGAAGAACAACACCTCGGGTCACAACAGGGTGGTGGGCCGACCGAAAGGAGAAGAAGGTACATGGGCGATGGGAGATGGGGTGGGAATGGCGGAGGGACAGACCTGCGCCGCTTCCGGACACCGTGGTGTTCGCCCCCGTCGTCGGCCGCCTTGGTGTTCGCCCCCGCCGCCGGCCGCCTTGGTGTTTGCCCCTGTCGCCCGCCGCCGTGGTGTTCGCTTCCGCCGTCGGCCGCCTGGTTGCCTGCTAGGTCGCCGCCGCCAGGACTTCCCCGAGCGGCCGCGCGCTGCCCCCTCGACCCGGCCCCCTCATCCTCCTGCGCCCGCATGCCATCTTCCTCGCGCCCGCACACCACCCCCTGGGCCTCGCGTCACCGACGACAAGCCCCCGCCCCGAGTTGCCCCGCGCCGAACTCCATCGTCTCCTTGCCCGTCAGCCCAGTGGTTGATGACGGGAATGGATAAGCCAAGGGGCGTTACGTAAAAACGAAACGTTTTTTAACTTAACAATGGACTGCGGGTTGAATACAGAAAACAACAGGGGCTTTTTTGTAAAACAGCCTCGACGGGTTTTCCGACAGAAGCGGTAGCCTCTTTATTATTAGGTAAAGATTAACTAGCAAATATGCCCGTGCGTTGCAACGGAAGACAAAAATATTGCGCCTTAATCAAATAAGTATGGCTCAATACGCCGACTATGAGCATCCTATATTTTTCTATTTTTACACGGTAGCACATCATATTGCCAAATTATCTTTTTTCCACTCTCGTTAATGATGGCGACGGTGTCCATGTGATCAAATTTTGTCGATTAATGTTCACTTATCTTTTCTATGAAATACATGGATAATTTTTTGCTCAGCTAACATTTTTGAATCGATGAACCTTTTTTTAAAACTAATGATTTTTTTGAGTTTTTTAGAACATTTTTACAAATTTAATAGACATTTTCTTTGAATTCACAAATATGTTTTGAATAAATGGTCATATACAAAATCATGAAATGTTTACATTTGCTGAATATATATTTGAAATCTTATAATATGCAAAAAAATCATGAACATATTTTTAATCCGTGAACATTTCATGATTTTCTAAACCTTATTTTGGATTCTTGAATATTTTATGATTTCGTGAACAAAATTTTCAAAACTCGTAACTTTTTAAATTCAGAGAATACCGAATCAATTTAATAAAGAAAAAACAAATCTAAATAACAAAATATCGACACATGGACTGATCCATGAACGTGATGGGAGGAGAAAGTGCATGGTTGCTGCTATAAAGAAAGAAAAAGGGAAAGAATTTTTTTTTGCTCAGCTAACATTTTTGAATCGATGAACCTTTTTTTAATGCTAATGATTTTTTTGAGTTTTTTAAGAACATTTTTACAAATTTAATAGACATTGTCTTTGGATTCACAAATATGTTTTGAATAAATGGTCATATACAAAATCATGAAATGTTTACATTTGCTGAATATATTTTTGAAATCTTATAATATGCAAAAACAAATCATGAACATATTTTTAATCCGTGAACATTTCATGATTTTCGAAACCTTATTTTGAATTCTTGAATATTTTATGATTTCTTGAACAAAATTTTCAAAACTCGTAACTTTTTAAATTCAGAAAATCCCGAATTAATTTAATAAAGAAAAAATAAATCTAAATAACAAAATATCAACACATGGACCGACCCATGACGTGATGGGAGGAGAAAGTGCATGGTTGCTGCTACAAAGAAAGAAAAAGGGAAATAAATTATTTTTGCTCAGCTAACATTTTTGAATCGATGAACTTTTTTCAAAACTAATGATTTTTTTGAGTTTTTTAGAACATTTTTACAATTTTAATAGACATTTTCTTTGAATTCACAAATATGTTTTGAATAAATGGTCATATACAAAATCATGAAATGTGTACATTTGCTGAATATATTTTTGAAATCTTATAATATGCAAAAACAAATCATGAACATATTTTTAATCCGTGAACATTTCATGATTTTCTAAACCTTATTTTGAATTCTTGAATATTTTATGATTTCGTGAACAAAATTTTCAAAACTCGTAACTTTTTAAATTCAGAAAATCCCGAATTAATTTAATAAAGAAAAAACAAATCTAAATAACAAAATATCGACACATGGACCGACCCATGAACGTGATGGGAGGAGAAAGTGCATGGTCGCTGCTATAAAGAAAGAAAAAGGGAAAGAAAAAGATGAGAAAAGGGGGAAGAAAAAGATGAGAGCACAAGGGATCAACCTGTAGTCTCCCCCGTGGATGATTGTCGCTCTAACAACTGGACCTCACTCGTGATTGTGTTTATTTAGGGTCTTGACATATAAGAACCGAACCAGACAACGATTTTGACAGAAAAATTTGAATCGCTTTCTTCACTTATAGATGGCAAGGTGGATAATTCAAGGCAACTTCGGCGGTATTTATTTGGACGGACGACGAGAAGCACTACTACATCCGTTCTGGTTTATTAGTCTTTTTTGTATTTCGTGTTAAAGTTTGACCATACATTTAACTAGCAAAATGTAAGTGCATGTTAGAAAAAGTTATGTTGTTTGATCTGTATTTGAATGTACTTTTCAATGATATTACTTTTGTTATGTATAATTTGTATTTTGTTAGTTAAAATCATGATCAAAACATGACACCGAATACGAGGGAGACTAGTAAACAAGGACGATGATAGTATTTGCTTTATTATTAGGTAAGATTAAGTAGAAAATAATACCATGATGCATTTATTCACAGCCAATCTTCTATTGTCCGGAAAACTTCAGAAATATATATTTAAAACCATGCAGGTATGCTTCCGCTTCTCCAATTTATCCAGCTGAAACAAGAAATACAACTCTTGTTGAAGTCACATGTAGCTTGAAAGAAGCAAATTGTGAGCATCAAAGCTCCTGTGAGTAAGCAAGTAAATAATCATGCAAGTGTGCTTATATGTTGGAGAGAAAGTCCACATAGACTTAAATATGTTGTTAACAGTTTAACCATTACATCACATCTGAAGTTATTCCATTCATAACTGCCATCCATACATACGGGAGGCAGTACATGAGATTAGAATGGACATGACCAAACAATGATGCAAACTTATCCTCCCAAAGAATGAATTTTTTAGGCCGTGACTTTCTAGCGCTTCTAGAGAGGCATGAACAGAAAATACATCAGACTGGGCAAATATTTCTAACACATCTTTTTTTTGGAAAAGAAGATTAAACCCCCGATCTATGCATCAATCGATGCATGCGGCCATCTTTATTAATTAGTTCACACAGTTTTGACAAGAACATACATCAGTCCATTCGAAACCATCACTCACACCTAGACTCGATAATGTGGAGTCTTCTCACTCTCCATATCTAAACCAGTGTCGTCGCTAATACATCCACATAACGTATCGGGACCAACAGCCGGTGCGGCAGACCTAAAGCGCACACCACATACACACGTTTTAGAAGCCGCCATCATCTTCAAACCACTGACCCATATTTAGAAAAGAAATCCACATCATCCTTGCCACTTCGTACATCCGTCAACTCCACCACGGCGTCCAACGACGCCACCGTCCTGCGCTCATACGTCCATAGACGAAGACTCTGGAAGAATTGTCGTGCGTAGCACCTGCCAACCAGGCATGACTTAGCGTAGCACCTGTTAGCCACACATGACTTGACAGCTCCACCAAAGTTCCGTGCAAGACGAAGTCGCACCACCTCCTGCCTCAATCATCCAGCACTGCTCCATAAACGATGTCCCCAAGAGAAAAACGACACCGCAGTACCGCCATCGTCCGATCTGGAAGACCAGATCCTAAGGTTTCCTCCGAAGATGTCCCCACCACCAGCAACTGTCAAGGATCCACATAGTGCCGACCACCACTTAGCCCTCAAGGCGACGCTTTCAGGAAGGTCACGACATCAAGGACGCCGCCGCCACCCACCGGAGTTAGGGTTTTCACCCGAGGGCATGTAAGAGGGAAGTAGAGGAGCAGACATAGACCGACGTCTCCAAGAAGAAAAGCGGCGCCCTTGAGCGCCGTCATCGGTGCGGCGGGGCGGGGCCGATCAAGAGTTTCCCTCAATATGGATCTCCTTCACCAGGTTCATCCCGCAGCCACAGGCCATGGTCCGGGCAAGCCACGCCGGCACCGCCAAGAACCTCCACCCTACACCCTGTCGTCGACTCCAATCGTCGTGCCGCAACCAACTGACAACGAGCGCCATCACCATGAGCTGCCCCACTGCGAAGACAAACATCTGCAGGGGGCAGCCCCACGCCACCCGGGTCACCGGTGACCAGATGTGACCTCGCCAGATCGGGGTCGCGGACACCACGGGAACGCCCCAGGCAGCCATCCACGAAGTCACCAACGCCACAACAGTTGTGGAGCATGCACAGGAGCCTGTCGTCGCCGCCCGAGCCTATGACATCGCGCCCCTCCACTAGCGTCCCGTCACCAGCCGAAAGGACCGGCCGCACCTTTCCCGTTAGCGCAGGGGAGAAGAAGTCCCGCCGATGCCAGCTGGGCTTTGCGTGGTGGCGTGCCCCGGTGACGGCGAGGAGGAGAGGAGGGAGGGAGTTGCGGGGTCGGTCATGCTAGGGTTCATCCTCAATTGCCACAGGACTATAGGCTACAAAGCTATCGTATTTTCGTATAGCAAATGTGCTCTATTCAACAAAAACATGGTTATCACTAGAAAACTGAATCTACGCCATTCAGGGTTCAACAATTTCACTAAATAATTTGTTCTCTAGTGTAATTAATCATCATTGCCAATAAATCCAAGCCAATGGCATGATCATCAATTGGTTACTTGCATCTTTGAGCGGCGGAGTAGAAGGTCACTACGATGAACAAATGACCAACAAAAAGTTCAACAAATCTTCAACCTTGCTCAAGAAAATGACAGGTTCAACCATCTTAGTCAAAAAAAACTAACTATCACATGGGAGATGCGAGGGGCAATATCTTGGAGGAGGAGGGTCGGGATCAATGGGGAGGGGGCAGCAGGTAATGGACAAGGCAACGTTAGTGACCAAGAAGTTGGGCGGGAGACGGGCATCGGGGGTGACAGCCAAGAAGCCTAGACAGAGGAGAGCGTGTAGCTGCAGGCGCAACCTTCCTCTCACGCAGTTACCAATAACGGCTCTTGTTTATTTAAGTCAGCTTTTTACGGTAGTTTTGTTGTTGGATGTCTATTCTTTAACCATTGTTTTTGTCACCATTTGTATTTAAGATCATCTGTAAACTATATAAGCAATAGTTTTTTTTGAAGAGGTACAAGGCTTGGAATTGGAACTGCACACGGCTTTTACTACTACCTAGCATATCCAAAGTATGAAGTAGACTCTTGCAAAAAAAAGTATGAAGTAGACATTATAAGGTGGGCATACAAAGTGAGCTTTCTCTTAACAAGAACAACCGCAGCGAACTACTCTATAGCTGACCAAATGGGCCGGGCCAAATAGGCCAGCCCGTGAGCATACCGGCACGACCCATCATGGATCAAGCATGACACGGGCTAAATAGGTCGGGCCCGGCACGCGGCATACCTTAGGCCGTGCTTAGGCTGGTAGGCTAAGCACGCAGGCCGGCATGACACGACTCATTTATTTTTTTATATTTTTTTACATTTGTCTATTTGTGTATATATGTTTAATATAACCTAAAAGATTAAAATATGTCAAAAATAGTCCAATACGCTAAAAATAAGGTGGGCCTACGTGCTTGGCGTGCCAATGGGCAGGCCCGATTAGTATCTGGGTTGCCTGTGTTCTGTGTGGAATGATCCAAGCGATAGAACCGCTCCGTGGAGTGGTACTACCTCTTATGATTGTTAGTACCGCTCTCGGGTGGAAGTGTTTTGGCTAGTTCCGCTAGCTAGTGCTCCTGCCCATGGGTCACGACACTTTTCGTGTCGGGCTGAGCGGTTTCTGGAGCGGTAGTGCAGGGCGATAGTACCGATGTTACTACCGTGCCAGAACCCCTTGGTATTTCTAGGATAGATCGGCAGCATGTCCTGAGCAGATATAGGAGGTGGTACTACCTCTTATGGTCGGCAGTACTGCTCCTCGCAACGGTAGTACCACTCTGACAGTAATACCGGCCTCTGCATCCCTCGTTCACTGTTGCCCTGTGCCCTAGAGGTAGCACTGCTCCCCATTTGAGCAGTACTACCTCTTATGGGCGGCAGTACCACTCCCTCGAGCGGTCGTACCGCTCATGTGCGGGCTGAGGGGGTAACGCTTGGATTTTTCTCTCCTATGAAACGGGGTCTTCTTCCCCGTTGAACCCCATCTTTTGAGCTCGTATTTGCACCCATTGTTGACCTTCTTCGAGCTTGCTTACTCCCAATCCAATGATTCTTGCTAGTTCTTGAGGGAAAATAGAGAGGAGATCTAGATCCACATTTCCACCAATCACTTTATCCTCCACGTGAGGGGAACCCCTTGGATCTAGATCTTGGAGTTCTTCGTGCTCTTCTTCATTCTTACTCTCATTTTCTTCCATAGCATTAGTTGTTGTGGAGGGATTTGGGAGAGAAGGACTTGCACACTCCGTGTGCCATTGCCATTGCATTTGGTGCATAGGTTTGAGTTCTCCACGGTGATACGTGGAAGTGAAGTTTGAGAAACTTATTACTCTTGGGTGCTTGGTACCCTAGAGCTTGTTCTTCTTGGGTGCTTTGGCATCCTAGAAGCTCGGTGGTGCCTCGGAGCTCAATCATTGTGGTGTAAAGCTCCGGGCAAGCGTCGGGGTCTCCAATTAGGTTGTGGATATTGCCCCGAGCATTTGAGGTCATCTCAGAGCCACAATCCATTGTGGTGAAGCTTCATGGTGTTGTTGGGAGCCTCCAATTAAGTTGTGGAGATTGCCCCAACCTTGTTTGTACGAGGGGCCCCAACCTTAGCTGTCGGCCACTCCCCATCCCATACCTTCCCTCCGTCGCCGCTGGAGGAAACCACCGGGCTAAGCCCGGGCGGCTGACGACGGTGGCGGAGGAGCCTCTCCTTCTCGCACGCGAAGGTGGTGCAGGGCATCCGGGCGAGCGCAAGTGTGTCCCCATATTCGAGCCTCCGCGGCGGTGGCTTGCTCCCGACGGCGAGCGACGACAAATAACTAGTGATGGAGCTGCTGCATGTGTGATACGTCCATTTTGCATGATGATTTCTTGTAAATTTTACTTTGTTCTTGTCCAATATTCCAAATTTTTATGCAATTCTTATGCCTTTTTCTCTCTGAATATGCAAGGAACATCACAATGAGGGAAATATGTGGAAACTAGGATTCTCGACCGGAAAACAGAAGAATAGGTAGAGAAATCACCAGACTCCAAAGGACCTGAAATTTCAGGAGAATATTTATGGAATAATTATGAATTTTTGGAACAAAAATACACCAGAGGAGGGCTGCCAGCTAGGCACAAGCCAACAGGGCGCGGCCTAGCCCCTGGCCGCGCCGTGATGGCTTGTGGAGCCCCTGCTGGCCCTCCGACATCCATCTTCTCCTATATGGTATGTTTTACCCTAGAAAAAAATCAAGAGATTACTTTCGGGACGAAGTGCCGCCGTCTCGAGGCGGAAACTTGGGAAGAGGCCCTTTTTCTCTCCGAAAGTGCGATTCTGCCGGGGAAATTTCTCGCCGGGAGGGGGAGATCGAAGCCATCGTCATCACCAATGCTTCCTCCTTCGTGGAAGAACCAATATTCATCAACATCAACACCAACACCATCTCATCTCCAACCCTAGTTCATCTCTTGTATTCGATCTTTGTCTCAAAACCTCAAATTGGTACTTGTGGGTTGCTAGTAGTGTTGATTACATCTTGTAGTTGATGCTTGTTGGATTAGTTGGTGAAAGATATTATGTTCAGATCCTTTGTCACCATCGTTATACCTGTGACCTTGAACATGTTGATGAGGTGTGAGAAGTTACTAATGTTCTCGAGGACATGGGATAAGTCTTGTCACAAGTAATCATGTGAAATTGGCATTCGTTCGATATTTTGATGATATATATGTTGTTGCTTCTCTTAGTGGTGCCGTGTGAACGTCGACTACACGATACTTCACCGTGTTATGGGCCTAAGGAAGTCATTGTGTAGTAACAAGTAGATGATGGGTTGCGAGAGTGACACAAGCTTAAACCCGAGTTTACGCGTTACTTCACAAGGGGCTGATTTGGATCCACATATCAAATTATCAAAGTAGTGAGCGTGAATCAATTCAATATGATGAACATGACTAGATAAAAAAAACATGTGTCCTCGGGAGCACTTTCTTCATATAAGAACACTTTCCGACCTGTCCTTTGCTGTAAAAAGGATTAGACTACCTTGCTGCACCTTAGTTACTATTGTTACTTGTCACTTGTTACAAAATATCTTGGTGCAAAACTATCTACTACTGTCACTAATAGCACTTGCAGAGAATACCTTGCTGAAAACTGCATATCATTTCCTTCTGCTCCTCATTGGGTTCGACACTTTTACTTATCAAAAGGACTACGATTGATCCTCTATAGTTGTGGGTCATCAAGACTCTTTTCTGGCGCCGTTGTCGGGGAGTGAAGCGTCTTTGGTAAGTGGCAATTGGTAAGGAAATATTTTGGCTAAGTGGTGAAATTTTCTGTTACTTGTTGCTATGAACAGTCACCCTTTGAGTGGCTTGTTCGTGGCATCTTCGCCTCAAAGGGAAGTGGAAAAGGTTGCTTCTCAACCTATTGAGCCTAATGAGAATATTTATTATGATATTCCTTCTGGTTTGTTAGAGAAACTGCTAGCTAGTCCTTATGATGGTACAACTCATCCTGATTATCATTTAATATTTGTCGATAAAGTTTGTGGACTCTTTAAGCTTGCGGGTTTTCCTAGAGACAAAGTTAAGAAAAAGTTTTTCCTTTATCTTTGGAGGGAAAAGTGTTGATATGGTACAGGCTATTGGATAATACTGGATCGTGGAACTGGAATCGGTTGAGGCTGGAATTTCATCAGAAGTTTTACCCTATGCATCTAGTTCATCGTGATCGGAATTTTATTTATAATTGCTGACCTCGTGAAGGAGAAAGTATCGCTCAAGCTTGGGGAGGCTTAAATCTATGATGCACACCAGCCCTAGCCATGAATTCTCAAGAAAAATGATTATACAAATTTTTTATGCTCGGCTTTCTCATGATCATCAAGTACTACTCGGTCTTCTTCTACTGGTTCCTTTATGAGTATGACTACTGAATTCAAATGGGATCTTCTGGAAAGAATCAAACGCAACTCTGAAGATTGGGAAGTCGACAAAGGTAAAGAGTCATGTATAAGGCTTAAGTTTGATTGTGTTAAATCTTTTGTGGAAACTAATACCTTTCATGAGTTCAGCAATAAGTATGGCCTTGACTCTAAGATAGCAGCTTCTTTCTCTGAATCTTTTGCTACTTATGTTGATATCCCTAAGGATAAGTGGCTTAAATATCATCCACCCACTGAGAAACAATTAGAGGAACCTGATAAGATTAAGAAGGAAAAAAATAATTTTTAGCCATCTTGACCCAATCGTTCCTACTGCTTACATTGAGAAACCACCTTTCCCTGTTAGAATTAAGGAACATGCTGAGGTTACAACTGTGGTTAATAAGAGCTACATTAGAACACCTACACCTTCTGAAGAAATAACTTATGAGCCTAATTTTGCTATGGTTAATGATCTTCTAGTTGATAATATTGATGATCAGGTTATCTACTTGTGTGATGAAGCTGCTAGAATTGCAAAACCTGTTAGAAACAAACATGATGAGCTAGATAAAAATAAACCAGTTGTTGGCATGCCTATTGTTTCAGTTAAAATTGGAGATCATTGTTATCATGACTTATGTGACTTGGGAGCTAGTGTTAGTGATATACCTATTTCTCTCTATGATGAAATCAAGAATGACATAGCACCCTCTGAACTTGAATATATTGATGTTACTATTAAACTTGCAAATAGAGATACTATTGCACTGCTTGGGATTGTTAGAGGTGTTGAAGTCTTGTGTGGAAAAATTAAGTACCCAATTGATTTCCTAGTACTTCGTTCTGAATAAGATAATTTTTGTCCAATTATATTTGGTAGGCCTTTCTTGAGTACTATTAATGCTGAAATTAATTGTTTAACTAAAAAGTTTAAAGTAAAATTTGGCGATGTATCTCATGAAGTTAATTTCTCCAAGTTTAGTAAGCAACCTCATGATAAGGAATTACCTAGTAAGGATGAAATAATTGGTCTTGCCTCTATTGTCGTGCCTCCTATCGATCCACTAGAACAATATTTGCTAAACCATGAAAATGGTATGCATATGAATGAAAGAAATGAGATAGATGATATATTTCTTAGACAAACACCTATTCTTAAACACAACTTACGAGTTGATATTTTAGGGGACCCCCTCCACCCAAGGGAGATCCCCTGTGTGAGCTAAAAACTTTACCTGATACCTTGAAATATGTTTATCTTGATGAGAAGAAGATATATCATGTTATTATCAGTGCTAACCTTTCAGAGCATGAAGAAATGAAATTACTTAAAACTCTGAAGAAGCATAGGGCTGCTATTGGATATACTCTTGATGATCTTAAGGGCATAAGTCCCACTCTATGCAGCACAAGATTAATATGGAGCCAGATGCTAAACCTGTCATTGATCATCAACACTGCTTAAATCCCAAAATGAAAGAAGTGGTGAGAACTGAAATACTAAAGCTTCTGGAGGCAGGTATAATCTATCCTATTGCTGATAATAAATGGGTAAGTCCCGTTCATTGTGTTCCTAATAAAGAAGGTATAACTGTTGTTCCAAATGACAAGAATGAACTCATTTTACAAAGAATTGTAACTAGTTATAGGATGGTGATAGATTTTAGGAAGTTAAATAAAGCTACTAGGAAAGATCATTACCCCTTGCCTTTTATTGATCAAATGTTGGAAAGATTATCTAAGCACACATTTTTGTTTTCTTGATGGATATTCCGGGTTTTCTCAAATACCTGTGTCTAAGGATGAGCAAGAGAAAACTACTTTCACGTGCCTTTTTGGAACTTATGCTTATAGACGTATGCCTTTTGGTTTATGCAATGCACCTGCTACCTTTCAAATATGTATGACTGTTGTATTCTCTGACTTCTCTCAAAAGATTGTTGAGGTTTTCATGGACGATTTTTCCGTTTATGGGACTTCCTTGATGATTGTTTAAGCAACCTTGATCAAGTTTTGCAGAGATGTGAAGAAACTAATCTTGTCTTGAATTGGGAGAAGTGCCACTTTATGGTAAACGAAGGTATAGTACTTGGGCATAAAATTTCTCAGCGAGATATTGAAGTAGACAAAGCCAAAGTTGATGCAGTAGAGAAAATGCCTTGCCCAAAAGATATCAAAGGTATAATGAGTTTCCTTGGTCATGCTGGTTTTTATAGGCGCTTCATTAAAGATTTCTCAAAAATTTCTAGGCCACTAACTAATCTTCTTCAAAAAGATATTTTGTTTGTTTTTTATGATGACTGTATGGAAGCCTTTGAAATACTTAAGAAAGCCTTGATTACTGCACCTATTGTCCAACCACCTGATTGGAATTTATCGTTTGAAATTATGTGTGATGCTAGTGACTACGTTGTTGGTGTTGTTCTAGGGCAAAGAGTAGACAAGAAATTGAATGTTATTCATTATGCTAGTAAGACTTTAGACAATGCTCAACAAAATTATGCCACCACTGAGAAGGAATTTTTAGCAGTTGTGTTTGCTTGTGATAAATTTAGACCTTACATTGTTGACTCAAAAGTTACCATTCACACCGATCATGCTGCTATTAAATACCTAATGGAAAAGAAGGATGCTAAACCTAGACTTATTAGGTGGGTGATTTTACTACAGGAGTTTGACTTGCATATCATTGATAGGAAGGGAGCTGAAAACCCGTAGGAGATAACTTGTCTAGAATGGAGAATGTTCTTGATGACCCACTGCCTATTGGTGATAATTTTCTCGATGAACAACTTGCTGCTTTAAATACTTCACAAAGTAGTCCTTGGTATGCTGATTATGCTAATTATATTGTCGCTAAATACATACCACCCAATTTCACATACCAACAAAAGAAAAAATTCTTCTATGATTTACGACATTACTTCTGGGATGACCCACATCTTTATAAAGAAGGAGTAGATGGTATTATTAGATGTTGTGTACCTGAGCATGAACAGGGACAAATCTTATGGAAATGTCATTTCGAGGCTTATGGAGGGCACCATGCCGGTGACAAAACTGCACACAAGGTATTACAATCTGATTTATATTGGCCTACTCTTTTTAAAGATGCTCGTAAATATGTCCTTTCATGTGATGAATGTCAAAGAATTGGTAACATTGCTAGACGCTAAGAAATGCCTATGAATTATTCACTTGCTATCGAACCATTTTATGTTTGGGGATTTCATTATGTGGGACCTTTTCCTTCCTCTAATGGGTACACGCATATTCTAGTTGCTTTTGATTATGTTACTAAGTGGGTAGAAGCTATTCCTACTAGTAGTGCTGATCATAACACTTCTATTAAAATGCTTAAGGGTATTATCTTCCTGAGGTTTGGAGTCCCTAGATATTTAATGACTGATGGTGGTTCTCATTTTATTCATGGTGCTTTCCGTAAACTCTTAGCTAAATATGATGTTAACTTTAGAATTGCATCAACCTAACACCCTCAATCTAGTGGTCAAGTTGAATTGAGTAATCGAGAAATAAAGTTAATTTTACAAAAGACGGTTAATAGATCTAGAAAGAATTGGTCTAAGAAACTTGATGATGCTCCATGGGCTTATAGAACTGCCTACAAGAACCCTATGGGGATGTCCCCTTATAAAATGGTTTATGGGAAAGCTTGTCATTTACCTCTTGAGTTGGAACATAAAGCTTATTGGGCAATTAAAGAACTTAACTATGATTTTAAGCTTGCCGGTGAGAAAAGGTTATTTGATATTAGTTCATTAGATGAATGTAGGACACAAGCTTACGAAAATGCCAAGTTGTTTAAGGAAAAGGTTAAAAGATGGGATGACAA
This sequence comes from Hordeum vulgare subsp. vulgare, assembly GCF_904849725.1. Classification (NCBI taxonomy): domain Eukaryota; kingdom Viridiplantae; phylum Streptophyta; class Magnoliopsida; order Poales; family Poaceae; genus Hordeum; species Hordeum vulgare. Next base: position 469,440,244 of record NC_058522.1, read on the forward strand.
AAGTATCCAAAAACGAGAATTAAATGTAGGAGGCCCAGTGCTTTTGTACAATTCTCGTTTCATATTTTTTGTAGGTAAGCTTCTCTCCAAGTGGGAAGGCCCTTATATGGTTGAAGAGGTCTGTCGGTCAGGTGCTATAAAGATTAATAACTTCGAAGGCAAAAACCAGAAGGTGGTAAATGGTCAAAGAATTAAGCACTATATCTCATGTACACCCCTTAACGTTGAAACTAACATTATTCAAGTTATGACTCCGGAAGAACACATCAGAGAGACCCTCCGGAACACTCCAGAATGTTGAAAATGGGTTGGTACATGATACGATAAGTAAACTGACTCCAAAAATAAAATAAAAATATTTCATTTTTGGTATTTTAGAAAAAATACAAAAATAAAACAGAGTTAGGAGGACTCATGAGGGAGGTGCAAGCCAACAGGGCGCGACCCAACCCATGGCCGCGCCCTGATGGCTTGTGGGGCTCCCGTGTGCCCCCCGGGCTCCGATTTCTTCCAAAACATGTATTCTGACCTAGAAAAATAATAATTATATACACTCCCGTATGTTTTGATCACCACATCGCAAGTTTCTCCTCTGTTCTTGTTTCAGGTTGTTTTTCTCGTAGATTTGAAAATATGTCGTCTCAAGATTTTGATCGAGAGAGCTATGTTTCCCACTATGTCGCTGATCCAAAGATCTTTGGGGATATTTACCCCTACTTTTTGTCCATGGATGAGGAAGAAGACACCGACTTGGGGGATAGGGATCATGCTGGTTCAGATGCTTGTTTAGATAAAGATGAAGCTCCAGTACCTCAGCCGGGAGACGTGCACGTGGAATTCAAGAAATCGAGCCTCCCTAATGGAAGAAACAAACCCAATACCCAGGTTATCCCTTCTCGTTTTCTACAGGAGAGCAAAGCAGCCTTATGCAAAAGGATATTGAAGCTGGAACAAGAGAACGATGATTTAAGGGAAGAAAATTTTACCCTCAAGCATAAATTGGAGAAGAAGAGTACTACTACAACACCACCACCATCACCGAAGAACGCTTGAGTACATGGATATGTGCACCACCTTTGGCTTGTTCCAAGCTTGGGGGAGGTGCCTAGGTATCGTATCACCATCGCTTTTTATCACCACTATCTGTTTTAGTTTGATTTTTACTTTTTTGTGATTTAGAAAGTTAAAATTTTAGATTTTCTTTGTTTAGAGTTTTTGCTTTGAGTTCTACCTATCCTTGTAATTGAGTGCGAGTTATATAATAAAGTTAGTTGGGATCATGTGCCTCTCCCTCACTTGCACCCATCATCTTAGCATGGCAATAACAATAATAGAAAAAGATCATATGCTTATCTCATGAGAAGTAATGGCTTCACATAGAAAAGAGGTACGAGCAATATGGAGTGTTGAAAACTAACAAACATAGTGTTAGTAATTGGTATGATCTATGCAAAAGTATGATAGAGAAGTGGAGATTTACATGTAAATACACTATTTTGAACATCTGCTATGATTTTGAGCTCCCATCAAAATAGTATATAATGACCAAGTATTGAAGTGGGACATGGAAGACAACATAATGATCATGGTTGTTTTCATTTGCATATGAGTTACATGGTATTGAATCCTTTAACATGTGATGCTTGCTTAAGATCTTTCACTAGCCCTAAAGAGTCGCACTAAGTAGAGATACTACTTATGCATCCATAACCTTTAGACCCTGTCTCTTGCCATGAGAGTCCACCATACCTACTCATGGATTGAATAAGATTCTTCAAGTAGGTCATCATTGTTGCACAAGGCGATAAAAATTGCCTCTAATTAGGTAAGATTTTTTATTGTAAGGGAAAGTAAGCTTTGTGCGATCTTGTGATGGTGAAGCAATACAAGCGACAAAGTGCATAGTAAAGTTTGCTATCACAATGGGCAATATTAAGTGATGTTCCTTTGCATTAAGATATTGAACATATCAAACAAATAAAAGCTCATGACGACCTCTGCTTCCCTTTGCGAAGGGCTTGCCTTTTACATTCTTACAATTTTTATATTCTTCAACTCTTTAGCGGCAAACATTATGTGTTAAGGAAAGATTCAAACAAATATAGCCAGTCGAATGTAGATGATCATGTTCCATTACTGTTGACAGTATCCTTGAGGTAAGTAAGTTGGGTGGCAAGAATAATAAAGCCCCCATCTTCCTATGTGTCCCACGGGATCACTTGTCCCAAAAATATACAATGTGTGTTAACAATCATAGAGGGCTACATTATAGTTGAATAAGTGAACTTGCTAGAAATACAAAGCTCTTACATAGACTCTTCTCTGAGATGTTGCATATCCATGTATGTAGTTGCGTCTAGTATGAAGTTTTTAACGCGTCCCTAGGGGCGTAATGATGCTCTCAGATGTTGCATATCCATGTAGACACGCTTTGTAAGGACGCTCTTAAAACGCCTCATTTCCATGTAGACACGCTTCCTATGCGCCTCAAGTGTCTTTGAGACGGTGCGTGAGGAGACGCTCATGGGACGCTGATACGTCTCCATCGTATCTACTTTTCCAAACTCGTTTGCCCTTGTTTTGGACTCTAATTTGCATGATTTCAATGGAACTAACCTGGACTGACGTTGTTTTCAGCAGAATTGCCTTGGTGTTATTTTTGTGCAGAAATCGAAGTTCTTAGAACGTCTTGAAAATTTATAGAGAATATTTTTGGAAAATATAAAAAATACCTGCGCAAAGATCCACCTGAGGGGGTGGGCCAGTGGGCCACAAGCCCTGCCACCGCCACCCCCTGGTGGCGGATGGCAAGCTTGTGGGGCCCACGTGGCTCTTCCGCCCCCAATCTCAGCTCTATAAGTTCACTTTCATCCCAGAAAAAATCAAGAGATAAGATTTCGTCGCGTTTGCGATACGGAGGCGCTGCCACAACCTGCTCTTCATCTGGAGGGCAGATCTGGAGTCCGTTTTGGGCTCCGGAGAGGGGAAATCATCGCCATCGTCATCATCAACCTTCTTCCCTCTCCAATTCCATGAAGCTCTTCGTCGTTCGTGAGTAATCTATTCGTAGGCTCGCTGGGCGGTGATGAGTAGGATGAGATCTATCATGTAATCGAGTTAGTTTTGACGGGGATTGATCCCTAGTATCCACTATGTTCTGAGATTGATGTTGCTACTACTTTGCCATGCTTAATGCTTGTCACTAGGGCCCGAGTGCCATGATTTCAGATCTGAAATTATTATGCTGTCACCAATATATGTATGTTTTAGATCCGATATTGCAAGTTGTAGTTACCTACTATGTGTTATGATCCGGCAACCCCGGAGTGACAATAACCGGAACCACTCGAGGTGATGACCATAGTTTGAGGAGTTCATGTGTTCACCAAGTGCTAATGTGTTGGTCTGGTTCTTTATTAAAAGGAGAACCTTAATATCCCGTAGTTTCCTTTTGGACCCCGTTGCCACGGGAGGGATGGACAATAGATGTCATGCAAGTTCTTTTCCCTAAGCATGTATGACGACACATGGAATGCAAGCCTACATCACATTGACGAACGGGAGCTAGCCACATATCTCTCCGTGTTATAACTGTTGCATGATGAATATCATCCAAACAAATCACCAACCCATTGCCTACGAGTTTGTCCTAGTACTGCCGTTACTTGTCTTGCTCTGATGCTGTTACTTGTCTTGCTCTGCTGTTACTTGTCTTGCTCAGCTGCTACTATTGCTACTACTGTCGCTTGCTGTGTTGCTACTTGCTACTGCTGTCACTACTGATGTTCCTTTCCACTGCTATTACTCGTTACACTGTTGCTACGTGCTACAATACTTTTTCGCTGGTCGTTGACGGGAACAGACAATTTCTATCAACGAGGCAACTTGGCGCCATTGATACAATCGTTAGGAATAGTCTGCCGTCAACAGATCGTTTCTGACACCATTGTTATCATACTACTTTGCTTGCAGATACTAATTTTTCAGGTGTGGTTGAATCTGACACATTCAGCTGCTAATACTTGAGAGTATCCTCTCACGTCCTATAGGCGTACCAACAAATTTGGGTCGAATACTCTACCCTCGAAAACTGCTATGATCCCACGCGCTGGTGGGCCGTCAACAACATTCTTCTAGTTTTGATTGCCGGAGAGTGCTAGCAGCATTCTTCTGGTGCCGTTGCAGGGGAAGGTCTGCTGTCACGGAATTTGCATTTTTCTGGCGCCGTTGCCGGGGAGGTATTGCTATATTCTCTGAGTCACTTGGGATTTATATCTGCTGATCACTATGAAGAATCTGAAGGATCCGAAAACCGAAGTCTTGCCCTCAACTACGAGGGGAGGTAAGGAATTGCCATCTAGCTCTGCACTTGATTCACCTTCAGTTATGAGTAAGTTTGCGACATCACCTCCTCCTAGAAATCTTGATATGTCACATGTGCTTGATGATGCTTATGATGCTACTGCTAGAGATGCTATGCTTGATACTATGCCTGATACTATGCTTGATACTGCCAGAGATGCTATGCTTGATACTGCTAGAGATGCTATGCTTGATACTGCTTTGCCTGATGATGCTAGAGATGCTATTTTGCCTGATGATGCTATGCTTGATACTGCTAGAGATACTACTTTGCCTGATGTTCCACTAGGGGTATTCCTTGATGCTCATATTGCTAGAGTAACTGCCAATGCTCGTGATGCTTCTGAAACTGCTGATACTATTGAGATAGAACCTGCTTTTGCTCCTGCTAGATCTAGCTCTCCTAGATATGAATTGCCTGATATACCTGAGGGTTACGTTATGGAGGGAGAGATAGCTGAGGATTTTCTTGCGTGTAAGGATGCCTATGACGCTCAGAAATTACTTCTCAAGTGGAAGGAAAAATCTCTGAAAGCTAGGATGAAATACGACCCGAAGTTTGCCATTTCACCTATCTTTATCACCGATAAGGATTATGAATTCTTTGTCGATCCTGAGATAATCTCTCTAGTGGAATATGATCCTTTTCACGGTTATGAGTCTGAGACGGTCGTAGCCCATCTTGCCAAACTACACGATATAGCCACCCTTTTCACTATTGAGGAGAAGATCCGCCACTACTATATCCTTAAGTTGTTTCCTTTCTCTCTAAAGGATGACGCTAAAGCCTGGTTCACCTCTCTTACTCCTGGATGTGTGAGTAGTCCCCAGGGTATGGTCTATTACTTCTGTGAGAAATATTTCCTTGCCCATAAGAAGCAAGCTGCCTTGCAGGAAATATACAACTTTGCTGAACTCCAAGAAGAGAGTCTCCCACAAGCTTGGGGGAGGCTTGTCCAGCTACAGAATGCTTTTCTCGATCACCCTCTTAAGAAGAACGAGATACTTGATATCTTCTATAACGGACTTACCGATGCCTCTAGAGACCACCTAGATAGTTGTGTCGGTTGTGTTTTTAGGGAACGAACTGTAGAACAAGCTGAGATCCTTCTGAATAACATCTTGATCAACGATAGTGCTTGGACTATTCTCGAACCACCTCCTAAGCCAACTCCGAAGAAAAGTGGTATTCTATTCCTCAGTCCCGAAGATATGCAAGAAGCCAAGAAATCTATGCAAGAGAAAGGCATTAGATCTGAAGATGTAAAAAATCTACCACCTATCGAAGAGATCCATGGTCTCGATAACCCGATACAAGTAGTAGTAGTGAATTCTATGCGTAGGTTTGATGAGAGTGATATTCCCTTCGACAAACCTGCTAGCCTATGCTTTGATGAATTTGACAACTTTGTTGCCAAACAACAGAGTTTCAATGATTATGTTAGCAGACACTTGGAACAAAGTACTCGTGTGCTTAGCCATTTAAGTGTTTGTGTAGACAGAAATGTCAATGATCTGAAGCTTTTGAGTAAACATGCCTCTATGATTACTACTCAGGTAGAACAAGTACTTAAAGCTCAGAATGACCTGCTCAATGAATTGAATGACAACTCTGTCAGAGTCATTACTAGAGGAGGCAAAATGACTCAGGAACCTTTGTATCCTGAAGGTCATCCTAAGAGAATTGATCAAGATTCTCAAGGAATCAATGCGGATACACCCAATCATCCTAAGGAGAAGAAGAAGGATGCTAGAAACCTACATGTCAGTTCACCAAATACTGTCACACCTGAAGAACCTAATGATATTTCTGTGTCTGATGCAGAAACACAATCTGGTGATGAACATGAAGCTGGTGACAATATGGACAATGATGTTCATAATAATGCTCAACCTAGGAATGATGAGGATGTGGAGATTGAACCTTTGGTTAATCCTGATAACCCACAACCTAAGAGATCCGATAAGAATGACTTCACTGCTAGGAAGCATGGTAAAGAAAGGGAGCCATGGGTTTAGAGATCTATGCCCTTTCCTCCTAAGACATCCAAGAAAAAGGATAGGAGGATTTTGAGCGCTTCGTTGAGATGATAAGACCCATCTTTCTGCATATGCGGTTAACTGATATGCTCAAGATGTCTCTGTATGCCAAGTACATGAAAGATATCGTGACTAATAAACGGAAGATACCAGATCTTGAGATCTCCACCATGCTTGCCAATTACACTTTCAAAGGTGGAATTCCTAAGAAACTTGGTGATCCCGGAGTGCCCACTATACCTTGCTCCATTAAAGGAAACTACGTAAGAACTGCCTTATGTGACCTTGGAGCCAGTGTTAGTGTTATGCCACTCTCTCTTTATCGTAGACTTGAATTGGATAAGTTGACACCCACTGAAATTTCTCTGCAAATGGCCGACAAATCAACTGCTTTCCCTATCGGCATTTGCGAGGATGTGCCTGTTGTGGTTGCTAACACCACTATCTTAAGAGACTTTGTTATCTTGGATATTCCCGAGGACGATGCCACGACTGTCATCCTCGGAAGACCCTTTTTAAACACTGCAGGGGCTGTTATAGATTGCAACAAAGGCAATGACACTTTCCATGTCAACGGTAAGGAGCACACAGTGCACTTTCTGAAGAAACGATATCAAGTACATTGCATCAATGCTATCAAAAAGACTTCATCGATTCTTATTGGGAGCTTTGAATGCCCTATTCCTCGTGTCAAGATGAAGTATGACTTGCTTGTTGGGGAGATACATATCCCCATTGAGGTGACTTAGTGGCTATTCGAAAATTCTCCGTTCTCTCTTGCGATTCGAGAAGGTTTTGTCATAAGGACTTGATTAACCCCATTGACGGATTTCTTTCGATGACCATGAAATGGATGAATCAAAGAGTCACATACCTCTGTTTTGAGCTTTCATTTTCTGTTGCTTAGAAGAAAAATGATAGGTTTAGTTTACTTTTCCATGTTTTCTGTTTTAGCGTCCCGGAGAAAAATACCTCGAAAATAAAAGTTCTTCGATGGTCCTGAAAATTGAGTATGATTTTTTCTGGAATATTTGAAAATTACTGGGCCTGAGAGCTGGCCTGGGGGACAGACCAATGGGCCACAAGCCCTGCCACCGCCACCCCCCGGTGGCGGCTAGCAAGCTTGTGGGGCCCACATGGACCCCCTACATTCATTCCAGCTCTCATCCTCTTCTTCCACCTCCAGAAAAAATTGTTTCGCAGCTCAAACCCGTGTTCTTGCTCATTTGACTGTGATTTTCGATCTCTTTGCTCAAAGCACCATTCTCCGAACCGTTTTGGGGAAATTACTCCTTGGTAAGTGACTCCTCCATTGGTCCAATTAGTTTTTGCTCTAGTGCTTTATCCTTCGCGTATTCTTGCTACTTTGGTGACCCTGTTCTTGAGCTAGAAATGTTGATTTTAGCTGGTCCCAAGTAGTTTAGCGCGTGATATGGTCTCTAGGCACTAGTAGGAGTAGTTGCTACAAGGTGTGGTTGGTCTTCATTCACTTTTCTCTTGAACTTCAAAAATTTCAGCAAAAAGGAAATTATGTTCAGGAGGAAGTTTCATGGTGGTTCCTCAAGTAAGAAGGGTCCCCGTCTTTATTTTTGGGAGCCCGAACCTTTTCAACTAAGGGACGCACCGGTACAACCATGTGAATGGACTTCCGATGAGTTTATGATTGAAGCAGGTTTCAAGGATGAGTTTGATACACTTGTCCGCAATGCTGGGTTAGAAGAATTCCTCTCAGATAAATCTGAACAGTATGCTATGCTCACTGCCTCTTTCGTGCCTAGATTTAAATTTTCGGTTGGCCGTGACTCATCCATACTGTTTGATCTGTACGATAATTCCTATGCCATGGATTTGGAGGATTTCAATAGGATTTGCAAGATACCCGATGGGGGTAGTATTAATGATCCTTCTAAGTCTTCGGTCAGAGACTTTGTCTCCAGTATAACTGTTGGAGAAACCAGAGATATCACGCAAGCCACCATAGGAAGCATCCATTTCCATGCCTTGCACTACTTTGTCCTCTTCATAGGTAGGTGCATTAACGACAAGGGTGCACATTGTGACCTATACGCTTCCGACCTTAGTATCCTTAAGAGCGCAGTAACAAGTGAAATGAGCTTCAATATGGGAGCTATAATAGCAAGGAGGCTGAATAATAATGCCAGTGAGGGGGATTTCTTTGGTGGAGTTTATGCTACACGCTTAGAAAATTTTCTTGGAGTATCCATCCGTTCAGAAGACCCTCCTCTCCGTACAGCCTACCTTGTTGGGAGCTTTCCCATGTAAATAGTTTTCTTTTTCTTTGGGTCAAGGTAGAAGATGATGGTTACAATGTTTAGTGGTTCTTGCATGCATACCTGTTTAGCTTTCAAAGAGCCATATTACTTTGCCTTCTCCTTTGTGTTTGCCTGCAGATTCAGCTTAGTCCAATGCACGAGCACTCTTATTATTGTTCACATCGTTCGATCGTGCAAATGAAAGGCAATAATGATGATATATGATGAAGTGACTGAGACTGAAAAGCTGGTATGAACTCTATCTATTTTGTTTTGGAAAATATGACTAGCTTGTCGATCCAGATTCAGCTTTGTTGTGAGAGAACCATGTTTGCAATGACAACTTAGAGATCATAGTTTCTGATGCCATGCTTATTTAGCTGAGAGTTTATAATGGGTTGTCTTGAATGCCAACATAGATTTTGAGATGACTATGATGTAGTATGATAGGATGGTATTCTCCTTTGAATGATTCAAGTGGCTTGACTTGGCGCATGTTCATGCATGTAGTTGAAACAAAATCAACATAGCCTCTATGATGTTCGTGTTCATGGTGATTTATATCATGTTCATGCTTGCATTCAATGTTAGTCAAACTCATTGCATCTTGATGACTGTTGTCGCTCTCTAGTTGGTCGCTTCCCAGTCTTTTGCTAGCCTTCACTTGTACTAAGCGGAATACTGCTTGTGCATCCACTTCCATAAACCCAAAAAAATTTCCATGAGAGTCCACCATACCTACCTATTTGCGGTATTTACATGCAGTTCCAAGTAAATTTGCATGTGCCACTCTCTAAACCTTCAAGAAATAATCTATTTTGCATGCCCGAACCGCTCATGTGGTGACAGGGGGCTATTGGTATCTTCCATGATAGGAGTGTTATCATCGACATGTGTTTATTCACTGTCATTCACGAGAAAGGGGGCAGTAATTGGAATGCCCACTTCCATGCTTAAATCGAAAACATAACTGTAAAACAAGACTCCCCCCGGATTGATGGTAGTATGGACGGTACCCGAGGATTCGGCTTGCCGTGGAGTGTGATTGATTGGTGGTGGGGGAGTTAAAACTTTACTTTTCTGTTTGGGAACCGCCTATAGCATGAGTAGCATGGAAGATATTGAGAACTCTTGGTCATTGCATTGACAATGAAAGCATGCCACCCAAAATTATTATCTCTGTTTTGAAAGCTTGAGCTCTGGCACCTCTGCAAATCAATGCTTCCCTCTACGAAGGGCCTGTCTATTTATTTTCCTGTCGAGTCATCCTCCTCTTATATAAGCACCAATTAGAGAGCACCTCTGTCATTTTTATGCTTTGCTTTTGATTGATATTGAGTATGACTGTGACTGGATCTTTGTTGCTATGAATTACAATGTTTAGTCAGCCCTTGATCTTTGAAAGTGCTCTGCATTTATGTTTTGCGGTCTCAGAAAGAGCTAGCGAGATACCACCTATTCATATTGCTTCATGCTTGTTTTGATTGAAGTGTTGGTATTCGAAACTCATTATTATTTGCTCGTTAGCTGATTATGCCATTGATATTAGTTTACCATGAGACCTTTGTGTCACTTGCCTATGTGGTTAACTTGTGATCTTGCTGAAATTCTGGTTATGAGTTAGATATAGTAGCAACAACAAGATCAAATAGAGTTTGTGAAAGTTTTTCTTTCTCTCTCAGTTTGTCAACTGAGTTGCTTCAGGACAAGCAAGGTTTTAAGCTTGGGGGAGTTGATACGTCTCCATCGTATCTACTTTTCCAAACTCTTTTGCTCTTGTTTTGGACTCTAATTTGCATGATTTGAATGGAACTAACCTAGACTGACGTTGTTTTTAGCAGAATTGCCATGGTGTTATTTTTGTGCAGAAATCAAAGTTCCCAGAACGTCCTGAAAATTTACGGAGAATATTTTTGGAAAATATAAAAAATACCTGCGCAAAGATCCACCTGAGGGGGTGGGCCAGTGGGCCACAAGCCCTGCCACCGCCACCCGCTGGTGGCGGATGGCAAGCTTGCGAGGGCCCACGTGGCTCTGCCGCCCCCAATCTCAGCTCTATAAGTTCACTTTCGTCCCAGAAAAAATCAAGAGGGAAGATTTCGTCGCGTTTGCGATATGGAGGCGCTGCCACAACCTGTTCTTCATCTGGAGGGCAGATCTGGAGTCCGTTTTGGGCTTCAGAGAGGGGAAATCGTCGCCATCGTCATCATCAACCTTCTTCCCTCTCCAATTCCATGAAGCTCTTCGTCGTTCGTGAGTAATCTATTCGTAGGCTCGCCGGGCGGTGATGAGTAGGATGAGATCTATCATGTAATCGAGTTAGTTTTGACGGGTATTGATCCCTAGTATCCACTATGTTTTGAGATTGATGTTGCTACTACTTTGCCATGCTTAATGCTTGTCACTAGGGCCCGAGTGCCATGATTTTAGATCTAAAATTATTATGTTGTCACCAATATATGTGTGTTTTAGATCCGATCTTGCAATTTGTAGTTGCCTACTATGTGTTATGATCTGGCAACCCTGGAGTGACAATAACCAGAACCACTCCCGGTGATGACCATAGTTTGAGGAGTTCATGTGTTCACCAAGTGCTAATGCGCTGGTCCGGTTCTTTATTAAAAGGAGAACCTTAATATCCCGTAGTTTCCTTTTGGACCCCGCTGCCACGGGAGGGATGGACAATAGATGTCATGCAAGTTCTTTTCCCTAAGCACGTATGACGACACACGGAATGCATGCCTACATCACATTGACGAATGGGAGCTAGCCACATATCTCTCCATGTTATAACTATTGCATGATGAATATCATCCAAACAAATCACTGACCCATTGCCTACAAGTTTGTCCTACTGCTGCTGTTACTTGTCTTGCTCTGCTGTTGTTACTTGTCTTGGTCTGCTACTACTTTTGCTACTACTGTCGCTTACTATGTTGCTACTTGCTACTGTTGTCACTACTGTTGTTCCTTGCCACTGCTATTACTCGTTACACTGCTACTACCTGCTACAATACTTTTTCGCTGGTCCTTGACGAGAACAGACAATTTCCGTCAACGAGGCAACTTGGCGCCATTGATACAATCGTTAGGAATAGTCTGCCATCAACAGATCGTTTCTGACACCGTTGTTATCATACTACTTTGCTGTTACTACTTTGCTTGCAGATACTAATCTTTTAGGTGTGGTTGAATCTGACACATTCAACTGCTAATACTTGAGAGTATCCTCTCACCTCCTATAGGCGTACCAACAAATTTGGGTCGAATACTCTACCCTCGAAAACTGCTGCGATCCCACGCGCTGGTGGGATGTCAACAGCATTCTTCTAGTTTCGATTGCCGGAGAGTGCTAGCAGCATTCTTCTGGTGCCGTTGCAGGGGAAGGTCTGCTGTCACGGAATCAGACGCTTTAGTGAGCGACTCTGAAATTTGCTAGAAATGATTTAATGCGCCTTTAGCACATAAATTGGGCATCTCTCCAGGGCATTTTTTTGTAGTGATGATTATCCCAATAACTAATTGCATTGCTTGTTGGTTCTCAATAAAGATTATGCTTCGTGTTTCTTCAGTTGTGAATCGAATATTACTTGTTTATGAGAAGTTATATGATGAAAAACTTGGTCCTAAGATGTTATTCATGATGCTCTCATGCTCGTATTCTATTTTTATCGACACCTCTGTCTCAAATTATGTGGTCATTATATTAGAGCTTGGCTTTCGCTTGAGGACAAGTGAGGTCTAAGCTTGGGGGAGTTGATATGTTGATTTTGCATCATGATTTATTGTACCTTTTACTTTGTTCTTGTCCATTATTCCAAATTGTTATGCAATTCTTATGCATTTTCTCTCTGAATATGCAAGGAACATCACAATGAGGGAAATATCTTGAAACTGGGATTCTAGACCAGAAAACGGAAGAATAGGTAGAGAAATCATCACACTCCAAAGGACCTGAAATTTCAAGAGAATATTTTTGGAATAATTAAAAAAATCTGTAACAAAAATACATCAGAGGAGGGCTACTAGTTGGGCACAAGCCAATAGGGCACGGCCCAGCCCCTGGTCGCACCCTGATGGCTTATGGGGCCCCTGCTAGCCCTCCGATGTCCATCTTCTCCTATATGGTGTGTTTTACCCTAGAAAAAATCAGGAGATTACTTTCGGGACAAAGCGTCGCCGTCTCGAGGCGGAAACGTGGGAAGATGCCCTTTTTCTCTCCAACAGTGCGATTCTGTCGGGGAAATTTCCCGTCGGGAGGGGGAGATCGAAGACATCGTCATCACAAACGCTTACTCCTTTGTGGGAGAACCAATCTTCATCAACATCAACACCAGCACCATCTCATGTTCAACCCTAGTTCATCTCTTGTATTCGATCTTTGTCTCAAAACCTCAGATTGGTACCTCTGGGTTGCTAGTAGTGTTGATTACATCTTGTAGTTGATGCTTGTTGGATTAATTGGTCAAAGATATTATGTTCAGATCCTTTGTCACCATCATTATACCTCTGACCTTGAACATGTTGATGAGGTGTGAGTAGTTACTATTGTTCCTTAGGAAATGGGATAAGTCTTGTCACAAGTAATCATGTGAAATTGGCATTCGTTCGATATTTTGATGATATGAATGTTGTTACTTCTCTTAGTGTTGTCGTGTGAACGTCGACTACACGACACTTCACCATGTTATGGGCCTAAGGGAAGCCATTGTGGAGAAACAAGTAGATGATGGGTCGCGAGAGTGACAGAAGCTTAAACCCCAGTTTACGTGTTACTTCATAAGGGGCTGATTTGGATCCACACGTTTCATGCTATGGTTAGATTTATCTTAATTCTTCTTTCGTAGTTGCGGATGCTTGCACGAGGGGTAATCATAAGTGGGTTGTTTGTTCAAGTAAGAACAACACCTTAGCACCGGTCCACCCACATATCAAATTATCAAAGTAGCGAACGCAAATCAATTCAACATGATGAACATGACTAGATAAAAAATCCCCATGTGTCATCGGGAGCACTTTCTTCATATAAGAACACTTTCTGACCTGTCCTTCGCTGTAAAAAGGATTGGGCTACCTTGCTGCACCTTAGTTACTATTGTTACTTGTCACTTGTTACAAAATATCTTGCTGCAAAACTATCTACTACTGTCACTAATAACACTTGTAGAGAATACCTTGCTGAAAACTGCCTATCATTTCCTTCTGCCCCTCGCTGGGTTCGACACTCTTACTTATCAAAAGGACTACGATTGATACCCTATACTTGTGGGTCATCAATCTGGCCGTGAGGCTACGACATCTCGGATCGGCGCCGACATGGAGGGCTTTGGTGGGATGGTAAGCTGCGGGCGTGGTTGGCTCTCCGGTCAGATTTGATCTGGCCAGCGTGGCTTTCTCGCTACTGAAAGTGCAGTCATGCCCTTAATCGTGTTTTTGTGTTGCTGACAACACACATATAGATAACTAATCACTAATCCCCTGTAAGCTATTGTGAATGATCATGTGTTGATAAGGAAAAGCTCATGTACTAACAAGGACAAGATCAAGATAAGCATTCCTGAGCACTACATGCTTGATTCTTGTGGATGTTCACTTGGTGGACAAATGAAGATGAATACATAAGCTAGGCTTTCCACATTGTGTATGGGAGAGCTACTTGAAGACTTCATCATGTCTTGCTTTCAACTTGAGCCAAGAAGGAACAACAACATCAAGCTCAAGTGAAAGGGCTAACTCAAAGGTATTAGTCCCTTTGACGTTAGTGGTGCGGAGTGATGATCAGCGAATAAAAGTATACACTCAAGTATGGATCATCGGTACCCCTTTTATAATTCTTGAGTCTTTAGGGATCCCGCACTATTAAAAAGGATCAAAGGTTTTGTGATGAACTTGCTCAAACTAGATATCCACTGTTCTGCTCATACCACATCTCCACTGCTCAGCTGTTATCAGAAAATAAAACCAGTGCCTCGGACATCCGGCTTCCTACGGACGTCCGAGGGCCGGACGACCGACTGCTTCGGAAATCCGGAATCCTATACCAGAGAAATCAGAGCCATATAACTCGGACTTTCGGCTCCCTCCGGACGTCCGAGGCCCGGACGTCCGACCAGCTTCGGAAATCCGGAACTATGCACCAGAGAAACTTGAGCCATATAACTCGGACTTCCGGCTCCCTCCGGACGTCCGAGGGCCGGACGTCCGACCAGCTTCGGAAATCCAGAACTTTGCACCAGAGAAACTTGAGCCATATAACTCGGATTTCCGGCCTCCTCTGGACGTCCGGTTCCTGTTCAACTACACAGTGATTCCAGATATATATACATCTGTCGAACGACAGACCACTGTCGGACGTCCGACACCTTGTGGGCGTCTGGACATCCGAGAAACTGCCGGATGTCCGACCCCTGTCTGACTTAAAGTGTCCCCAACGGCTGTTTTACTCTCCCCACTATATATACCCCCTCCCACTTCGTGAGAGGGTGCCCCAACACAGCCATATCCTCATAAGAACACATTTCTACCCCACATACATTTGCTCACACAAAATCTTAGATCCCAAGAGCATTTGTGAGCCCCTATGAGAGTTGTTCCAATCAAAAGATAGATCATCTCCCTCTCCTTCTCTCAACCCAAGCTATTTGAGATTTGAGCAAGTTTTGAGCATTCCCTGTGATCTTGCTACTCTTGGAGGTTGGAGACTCCTAGGCGGTAGGAGTTCTTCGAAGAGGAATCAATCCGTGTGATTACCCCCCGGAAAAGTTTGTGAGGGTTTGGAAGCCACCTTAAAGGCTTACCACTAGTGGTTGAGAAACGCCTTCGTGGTGTTATCTCAAAGGGAGAATAGGGTGAGCCTTCGTGGCGTTGGTGTGCCTTCGTGGTAACATCCACCTCTCTAACGGTGACTAGCTTCCCTCCAAGGAAGTGAACATCGGGATACATCTTCGTCTCAGTGACCTTGGTTATCCTTAACCCTAACTCCTTACTTGTGGTTTACTTGTGTGACTTGAGCATACATACATTGCATATTGTTTGTGCTCATTATATTGTGTTGGCTATTTCTTGTACAAGATTAATCATTCAAGCATACCCTCTATATCCACACGTTCACACTTGTAGCTTTTGATATATCGTGTGCTATAGTGTGATCTAGTATCTTGTGTCGTTCACCTACTTGTCGTGTGATATAGCTCAAGTAAGTTTGTGTAACTTACTTGGGCTTGTTAGTAACTGTATTGTGTCCATCTTGGTAGATCGTGTTGTTGATACACGTTGCAGTGCCTAGTGCATTTAGGATTTGTACTTGACAAGTATCCTCTTAGTTTATTTCCGCATTAGGTTTAAGCCAAATCCGAAGAAGTTTTTAAATAGCCTATTCACCCCCCTCTAGGCGTCATCGAGGTCTTTTCAATTGGTATCAGAGCAAGGTCTCTCTTTAATTAGGTTTCACGACCTAGAGAGTATCGATGTTGACTATTGGATTAGTGCACAATGACACCTTTGACTTTGATGGCACAAATTATACCCTATGGAGAATTCGTATGCTTCATCACTTTCGGGCCATGGGCCCAAATACTTTACGAATTGTTCTTGTAGGGATTGCCGACAAAAAGGATGATGCATCTTCATCTACTAATGAAATGTATCTTGATTGTGAGGCTTTTCTTGCCATTCATTGAACCATAAGTCCTGAAGTGTTTAAGTCTATCTCGACTTGCAAGTCAGCTCATGAAGTTTGGACTAAACTTGAAGATATATATGGTGGGTCCAATCTTGATGAAGACGATATTATGATGAAGGAGTTGGTGCATGAGCTCTTCACTCTTTTCGATCATAAAGAGTCCACCACTACTTCCATATCCGATTGCTTGCACATCTCAGCTTCTTCAATCTCACAAGGTAATGACATGGTGAGTGAAGAAATATATGTTGATGAAAATGTCATAGCCTCTATGGACATGAGCATATCTAGCACCACACATAGTGTAAATTATTGTGCTGATAGGTCATGCATTTCACCTAAAGATCCCTCGACAAATGTCTGTGGTGATATGCCTGCTCTCCCGTGTCCTCTTGATCAAAATATCTTGTTTCTCCCTAGTTGTTCTATGACTAATCATTTAGGGGAAATCAAGAAATATGAATTACTTTTGACTAATGAAGAATCTGATTCACCAAAAGAATCATCATCAACTCCTCTAATTCACATGTGCCTCATTGCAAGAGGTAATAATGAGGTATCATCTTCCCTGTGCAATAACGATGATATTTGCGATGAGGATGATGATGATGATGACTTGACTGAAAATATCTATGTGATCAGTAAAATTCTTCATAAAGCTAAAAATAACGCTCTTCAAAGGTTCCAAGATGTTCTTGCTCACTTTGAAAATTGTAATGATTCACTTAATCATGAACAAGCTAAAAGTGAACAACTTGAACATGAACTTGAGAAGAGTCATCAAGCATGTAGAGACTTAAGATCTTCAAAAGGAGAGATTGAAGTTGCTCATGATAAACTTAAAAAGGATTTTGAGGTCCTTCTCCTTGAATGCAAGAATGTCAAGGGAGAGCTCATCAAAACCTCTAAGATCTATGAGGAGCTTCAATCTACTCATGATAACATTGAAGGAGAATGTTGAGCTACGTGCTTAACTTGATTTACTAACTAGCAATTATGGGAAGTTGGAAGAAAACCATGTAATGCTCACAAGCTCTCATGTCGATCTTCTAACATCCCATAACGTGCAAAAGTTAGCTCATGTGGCTATCATCACCAAGGTAACATCAAGTGAGCCTCATGTGGACAATGGCACCACTTCTAATCAAAGTACTATATTTCCATGTGCTAGTCCTCGTAATTCGTCTACTCATAATGTGGCTACCTCGTGTGATGAATTACTTTCCTTGCCTTGTTGCTCTAACATTGAAGCTTACACTTCCTCTAGTACTTGCATTGACACTAACCGTGCAGAGGAAATCGAAGAGCTCAAGGCCCAAGTCACTTCTTTGAAGAAAGACTTGGAACAGTGTCATGAAGGGATGTCCATACTCAACAACATCCTGTGTGAGCAAACATCTCCGAATGACAAAAATGATGTTGGAGTAAACTCAAACAAGAACAAGAGTGGCCTAGAACAAGTTAAGAATTCGGCCAAAATCATTTGCTTCAAGTGCAAAGTTAAAGGGCACCATGTTAGATCTTTCCCTCTGAAGACGAAGTCTCAAAGTCACAAGCAGCAAGGGAAGCGGCCACAAACTCAATCACACACTCAGCTACAAGTTGAAGGAATGCCTCTTCCCAATAAGACCCAAGCCAACACTCCCCGAGGTGAGAAATCAACTGGGAAGAAAACAAAGGGTAGATGTTGCTACTTATGTCGTGAGAAGGGTCACGTCGCTTCATCTTGCACGAGAGGTAACTTATCCAACCCAATCACTATTGCTGATAGCTATTCCCTTGGGAAGGATAAAGTTGGCAATGTGTTTGCCAAGTTTGTTGGTACTCAAAATGGTGTCAAGAAAAGAACCATTTGGGTTGCCAAGCCTATTGTGACTAACCTCTAAGGACCCAACGTAGTTGGGGACCAACAAGCTCAAACTTGATCAATAGGTGGCTTTGGAGGACATTAGAGACTTGGATACACAATGAAGATTTAAGGACTCTTCATCATTCGTATTATCTCAAGACAAGTCATTTGGATTATCGAGCCCATATCCCATATCCAATGTGCCTCTTTGCGGTAACTTGTACTTAAATTGTTTACATTGAAAGTTGCATGCCCCACTCCTTCTCATGTGTAGGTTTGGTACCTAGCATGTACTTTGACATGTTGCGCCTACTAGTATGATTGTTAGGTGTTATCTATCATGTGTAGGTCGTTATGTATGTCATATAGTTGTGTGTAGTCCTGATCATTACTTGCATCCTAGCTGCACTGATGTGTGGGTCTTTTGAGACGTTAATAGCTCATCACATTAAGGGGGAGTGTTCTGCTCTACGCACGTCACTAACCCAAAATGTGTATATATGTATTGGACTCCATCTAGTATTCATGGTGCAAGATTAAACAATCAATTCGTTTGATGTCAAAGCCATCCGAAGGTCAAATTGGCATCCACTTATCAGCTTAGTTGGATGATTGATTGCCTTGTATGATAAATACATGGATTATCACATTATGGGAGTGTGATATGCTTTGTGCACGTCACATCCCATGGTAAGATAAAACATCCGTTGTATGCCACTCAGAATCTACCACATGGGGTTATTCTATAACTGTGTGGCGTGTCATGCTCCACATGTCTTAATTCGCATTATAACCCTGTTGGTATCTAAATCCCTTAGATGTGCGTGAGTATAACGTCCTACTACACCAATACTCATGGCTTAGCCGATAGATTGTATCTAAAAGAAGGGCATAGTTGATGCATGCCTTTTGAATTATTTCTCCACACTATGATCTAACTAATTGGGATGTTAACGTATGACATCTAAACATTATGCTTATGATTGAACTCCCATATCACACTTGTGTGAGTATAAACGATCTTTGTGCTCGTTTGGCACCTACCACCACTGATAACTCTAAATGCCATTGTGTTCTCTCTCACTTGGTATCTCTGGCTTGGTAGTGTTTTTCATGGTCATTTTATTTCGGTTTTGTCCTCATTTGACCTACTTAACTTGCCGAGAAATTCATGTCTCTCCCGGTAATCTCCCATGCATGTCTTTGAGCTCGCACTATGTTGGGGATATTACGTGTTAATAACCCGCCCTAGTTGGGCTTGGTCACCGAATCAGGCGATTCATCTGAGCGTGGTTCGGGCCTTGGCCTGGCGAGGCCGAAAGTTGTGTGGCGGTTTACACACATATAGATAACTAATCACTAATCCCTGTAAGCTATTGTGAATGATCATGTGTTGATAAGGACAAGCTCATGTGCTAACAAGGACAAGATCAAGATAAGCATTCCTGAGCACTACATGCTTGATTCTTGTGGATGTTCACTTGGTGGACAAATGAAAATAAATGCATAAGCTAGGCTTTCCACATTGTGTATGGGAGAGCTACTTGAAGACTTCATCATGTCTTGCTTTCAACTTGAGCCAAGGAGGAACAACAACATCAAGCTCAAGTGAAAGGGCTAACTCAAAGGTATCAGTCACTTTGACGTTAGTGGTGCGGAGTGATGATCAGCGAATAAAAGTATACACTCAAGTATGGATCATCGGTACCCCTTTTATAATTCTTGAGTATTTAGGGATCCCACACTATTAAGAGGGGATCACAGGTTTTGTGATGAACTTGCTCAAACTAGATATCCACTGTTCTGCTCATACCACATCTCCACTGCTCTGCTGTTATCAGAAAACAGAACCAGTGCCTCGGACATCCGACTTCCTCCGGACGTCCGAGGGCCGGACGACCGACTGCTTCGGAAATCCGGAATCCTATACCAGAGAAATCAGAGCCATATAACTCGGACTTCCGACTCCCTCCGGACGTCTGAGGCCCGGATGTCCGACCAACTTCGGAAATCCGGAACTATGCACCAAAAAAACTTGAGCCATATAACTCGGACTTCCGGCTCCCTCCGAACGTCCGACCAGCTTCGGAAATCCGGAACTTTGCACCAGAGAAACTTGAGCCATATAACTCGGATTTCCGGCCTCCTCCGGATGTCCGGTTCCTGTTCAACTACACGGTGATTCCAGATATATATACATCTCTCGGACGACCGACCACTGTTGGACGTACGACACCTTGTGGGCGTCCGGACATCCGAGAAACTGCCGGATGTCCGACCCCTGTGTGACTTAAAGTGTCCCCAACGTCTGTTTTACTCTCACCACTATATATACCTCCCCTCCCACTTTGTGAGAGGGTGCCCCAACACAGCCATATCCTCATAAGAACACATTTCTACCCACATACATTTGCTCACACCAAATCTTGGATCCCAAGAGCATTTGTAAGCCCCTATGAGAGTTGTTCCAATCAAAAGATCGATCGTCTCCCTCTCCTTCTCTCAACCCAAGCTATTTGAAATTTGAGCAAGTTTTGAGCATTCCCCGTGATCTTGTTACTCTTGGAGGTTGGAGACTCCTAGGCGGTAGGAGTTCTTCGGAGAGGAATCAATCCGTGTGATTACCCCCCGGAAAAGTTTGTGAGGGTTTGGAAGCCACCTTAAAGGCTTACCACTAGTGGTTGAGAAACGCCTTTGTGGTGTTATCCCAAAGGGAGAATAGGGTGAGCCTTCGTGGCGTTGGTGTGCCTTCATGGTAACATCCACATCTCTAACGGTGACTAGCTTCCCTCCAAGGAAGTGAACATCGGGATACATCTTCGTCTCAGTGACCTTGGTTATCCTTAACCCCCAACTCCTTACTTGTGGTTTACTTGTGTTACTTGAGCATACATACATTGCATATTGTTTGTGCTCATTATATTGTGTTGGCTATTTCTTGTACAAGATTAATCATTCAAGCATACCCTCTATATCCACACGTTCACACTTGCAGCTTTTGATATATCGTGTGCTATAGTGTGATCTAGTATCTTGTGTCGTTCACCTACTTGTCGTGTGATATAGCTCAAGTAAGTTTGTGTAATTTACTTGGGCCTGTTAGTAATTGTATTGTGTCCATCTTGGTAGATCGTGTTGTTGATACATGTTGTAGTGCCTAGTGCATTTAGGATTTGTGCTTGACAAGTATCCTCTTAGTTTATTTCCGCATTAGGTTTAAGTCAAATCCTAAATAGCCTATTCACCCCCCCCTCTAGGTGTCATCGAGGTCTTTTCAGCTACGCAGCGACATATATCGGTGGTGGTCCGTGCACATGATGTGAGATGGAGGTGATGGGGTTATAGCCCTAGGGTAGGGTCATAGGCCTGACCTATTAGTCCTACCCAAGGGCACCACATTATTAGCTTGAAGGTCACAAGATACCTACCGAGTGGATTAAGACAACCTCTTGCCCACTCGGAAGATTATCTTATACTCGACGACTGGATTCCACTCGGTGAAGACCAGAAGCCAGTCGACATAGAAGGCCAGAAGCCACCTCAGGGAGGCTAACGGTCATACGTTAGACTACTGTAGTTATTGTCATTTATGGCATACGTTACCTGTGACGTATGCATTTAATCTCACTTATTGCACCCTTCAAGTCTGAGCACTTATGAGGGGCCGTGCACTCTATATAAGGGACCCCTCCCCTCTGGCACAAGGGTTCGCGTTCTATAACACCTGTATTCCACTCGACACAAAAGCTCTAGAGCACTAAGAAGTAGGACTGTTACCTCCACCGCAGAGGGCCTGAACTCATACAACCTTGCTGTAGCTAGGACTCTGCCCTCTACTTTCGTACCCTACTCATCTACTGTCAGGCTTATTCCCACGACAGTTGGCGCCCACCGTGGGGCTCAAACTTTCATCACTTGGAGGCTTAGCCGCGAACCAGATTCGCCTAAGTTAGAAAACTTCTCCGAGTGATGAGCTACCCTCTCACTCGGGGGCTTAGTCGCGAATCAGATTCGCCTAAGTTAGAAAACTTCTCCGAGTGAAGAGCTACCCTCACACTTGGGGGCTTAGCCACGAATCAGATTCGCCTAAGTTAAAAAACTTCTCCGAATGAAGGGCTACCCTCTCACTCGGGGACTTAGCCGTGAATCAGATTCGCCTAAGTTTAAAAACTTCTCCGAGTGATGAAACCCCGCCCAATTGCGAATCAGACTTCGCTTAGCCCCAACCCAACTACGAATCAAGCTTCGCTTAGGTGGGAAGACTTTGCATATGCCCAGATCATCCCGAAAAACAAAAATTTAGTCGACAAAGATAAACTCAAATTGAGTCAAAACGAGCACATCAATTATACCCGGCGCAGATCAAGATTATCCGTGCAGGACAAAAGCACTCGGGTCATTACCAGAACGAAGTTTAAAGTGTTTACAGAACCACTCGGCATACCGAGGCAAATAAATGTTTTTCTCACGAGTGTTTGACTTCCTCACAGCTCACCTGGACTGGCCGGCTCCACGAAGGTGTCGAGGTCGATGACGTCGGCGATGCGAGTGGCACTATCAATGAAGGTCTCCATGAAGTCTTCAAACCGAAGCTTCTTTGTGTTTGCAACCTGTAGCGCCTTCAGCTTCTCCTACCGAGTCTCCTTACAATGGACCCTGATGAGTGACAAAGCCACGTCAGCTCCACAACGAGCAGCAGACTTCTTCCACGCTTGAACCCGCTAAGGAATCTTCTCCATTCGAGTCATCATCGCCAACACGTAATGCTGGAGATCATCCTCTGGCCATAGCTCTTTGTCGATCTTTGTCATAGCTGCCCTCGGTCACGTGACGTACTTCTCCACCTTCGTCAATCGAGAGTTCACACGGAACAGATTCATAGCTAGGCCGTCACCAAGTGGAGTATTTATTGGGTCAAGCGAGGGCTCGACGTCCTCAGTTTCCTTCCCCAAGTCTTGAAAAAAAATTGTGGGGGAGAAGTTTCAAGGTCATCAACAAAATAACACACAATCAATTACAAGATTCACTCGACAAGACACTTACCAGTGAGCAACTCCAGCATCTTGGTGGCAAAGTCTCCCACGTATTTTTCTTGAGCATTCGCCCTCTTGCTCATATCCTTGAAATGGTTCATCCACTTGTACCGCTCTTTCTGCATTTTCTCCACCTCCACCTGCAAGCTCTTACTGGTTGCCTGGGCCTCCACCAATGCTTTGTCCTTCCCCTCCAGCATTTTCTTCAAAGCAGCTACTTCATTTGTAGCCGCCTCCTGGTTTGCAGCCAGTTGAGTCTTTTCTGTAGCCAAGGTAGCATACACAAAGCCTACTTCACAAGCTTTATGAAAGAATCAGAAGACAAACATAAGTCGACGTATATCTCACTTCCAAGTGATATATGGTCAAAGTAAATTCACTTCCAAGTGATAAAAACTTCATTCAATTGAAGGAAAAGATATGTTTCCGATCAGACCCCTGCTGATGCAAGCACTCGACAGCGGTCTCGGGGACTACACACAATGGGTTCACGAGGCGTGACCCCGCTGGCTTATCACTCGATCAGGTATGTCCCGACGAGCCAAAAAGATTATACACTCAAGTGCTTCAGACTATTATCATTCACTACCGACTAATAATAGTCTCGGGGACTACACCCAGTGGGTGCACTTAGCGTGCCCTCACTGGATTCAAAACTCAACCTGATCAGCTCTGGCTGACTGCGATCAACAAAAAAGAAAATTCTCTACTGACTAAGACCCCTGCCAGTGCAAGCACTCGACAACGGTCTTAGGGACTACACCTAGTGGGTTCACTCGGAGTGACCCCACTGGAACACAAATAAAACAAAGACATTTCTACAAAAACACCCAGTGGGTGTGAGTCAGAATTCAAACTTACTGTCGCACTTACTCGAACATTTTCTTGGAGCACCACGATGTTGTTATACACCGAGACGATGGCGTCATAGGCTCCTTTCGCTTGTTGTGTCATCAGCTCCGCCTGGATCATAGCTTCCTTGGCGGCACCACTCTGATCTTCAGGGATACGATGCGTCGTGTACACGGTTGTGGGCGACATCAATCCTGAGGCTGCAACAGAAACAACTAGAGCGCCCGACTGTAACCAAGTCGGCGTTGTGGTGACAACAACCAAACTGACAGGCGGAGCACTCGCTACAGGCATCTCCGCCACAGGCACCTCAGACACAATGGGTTCCACCTCAGCAGCAGGTTGTCTTTGATCATCATCATCCAGTTGGATGACCTCTATTGGAGGCGCGACTGGCAGACAGAAACACCAAAAGTTACAACCGGAAAATCATACACAGGGAAGAGTAACACAGAGTGAAAAATCAGTAATACCTAGCTGTGAAGTGGCTAAGTTTGCGGTATCAACCTCCATGGGGTCTTTGCCCCCTCGCGGCAGCGATGTCACAGAGGTAGCAGCTCTATCAATGCAATTCCATTCGGTCATCATCAACAAGAAAAGTTCACTCGGATAAGAGGAGAAGGTTAAGTACTTACGCAGAGGCGACTGACACGGTGCTACTTCTCGAGCTTGCGTTTGTTTTTCCCTTGAAGAGGAAAGGGCGATGCAGCACAATAGCGATAAGTATTTCCCTCAGTTTGAGAACCAAGGTATCAATCCAGTAGGAGTATCAAGATGGGGCACCAATGTTCCTGCGCAAAAACAAACAAACTTGCACCCAACGCTATAAAGGGGTTGTCAATCCCTTCACGATTATTTGCAAGGTGAGATCTGAAGGTGAAAAGTGCAACAAAGTAATTTTGTAGATGTGAAAATAGGATGTGAAGTAGACCCGGGGGCCATAGTGTTCACTAGAAGCTTCTCTCATGATAGCAAGTATTACGGTGGGTAAACGAATTACTGTCGAGCAATTGATAGAATCGCGCAAAGTCATGATGATATCTAAGGCAATGATCATACATATAGGCATCACATCCGAGACAAATAGACTGATACTTTCTGCATCTACTACTATTACTCCACACACCGACCGCTATCCAGCATGCATCTAGTGTATTGAGTTCATAACAAACAGAGTAGCGCCTTAAGCAAGATGACATGATGTAGAGGGATAGATTCATGCAATATGATATAAACCCATCTTTTTACCCTTGATGGCAACAACATGATGCGTGCTTTGCTACCCCTTATGTCACTAGGTGAGGACACCGCACGGTATGAACCCAAAACCAAGCACTTCTCAAATTGCAAGAATTATATATCAAGTTGGCCAAACGAAACCCACAACTCGAAGAGAATTACAAGGATACGAAATCATGCATATAAGAGATCAGAGGAGACTCAAATAATATTCATAGATAATATGATCATAAATCCACAATTCATTGGATCTTGACAAACACACCGCAAAAGAAAGTTACATCGGATAGATCTCCATGAAGATCATGGAGAACTTTGTATTAAAGATCCAAGAGAGAGAAGAAGCCATCTAGCTACTAGCTATGGACCCGAAGGTCTATGGTGAACTACTCACGCATCATCGGAGAGGCAATGTTGTTGATGAAGAAGCCCTCCTTGTCCGAATCCCCCTCCGGCAGGGCACCAGAACCGTCCCCAGATGGGATCTTGCGGAGACAGAAGCTTGCGGCGGCGGAAAAGTATTTTCGTGGCTCTCTTCTTTGGTTTCGGGATTTTAGAGAATTTATAGGCGAAAGAGGTAGGGCAAAAGAGCCACGTGGGGCCCACAAGCCTGCCTGGCGCGACCCCCCAGGCCGCGGCTAGGGGGCTTGTGACCTCCCCCGAGGTCTCCTGCCTTGGTTCTCAAGTCCCATGCGTATCTTCTGTTATGGAAAAAATCATCCCGCGGGTTTTATTCCGTTTGGACTCCGTTTAATATTCTTCTCTAAAAAAGGTGAAAAACACGGAAAAAATAGAAACTGACACTTGGCACTGAGTTAATAGGTTAGTCCCCAAAAATATATATAATAGCATATTCATGCATATAAAACATCCAAAGTTGACAAGATAATAGCATGGGACCATAAAAAATTATAGATACGCTGGAGACGTATCAAGCATCCCCAAGCTTAACTCCTGCTCGTCCTCGAGTAGGGAAGTGATAAAGACCGAATTTTTGATGTGGAATGCTACCTAACATATTTGCCCTTTGTAACTTCTTTCTCGTGGCATGAATATTCAGATCCGTAAGATTCAAAACAATAGTTTACTATTGACATGAAAACAATAATACTTCAAGCATAGTAGCAAAGTAATCATGGACTTTTGAAATAACAAGGCCAAAGAAACTTATCCCTACAAAATCATATAGTCTCGCTATGCTCCATCATCCCCACACAACGAATTTAAATCATGCACAACCCCGGTATTGGCCAAGCAATTTTTTTCGCACTCTTACTTTCTCAAACTTTTTCGACTCTCACGCAATACATGAGCGTGAGCCATGGATATAGGACTATAGGTGCAATAGAGTGTGGTGGAGGTTGTGAGGCAAAAAGGAGGAGATGGTCACATCGACTTGGCGTATCAACGGGCTATGGAGATGCCCATCAATAGATATCAATGTGAATGAGTAGGGCTTACCATGCAACGGATGCACTAGAGCTATAAGTGTGTGAAAGCTCAAAAAGAAAACTAGTGGGTGTGCACCCAACTTGCTTGCTCACGAAGACCTAGGGCAATTTTGAGGAAGCCCATCATTGGAATATACAAGCCAAGTTATATAATGAAAATTCCCAATAGTATATGAAAGTGACGAAACGAGAGACTCTCTATCATGAAGAACATGGTGCTATTTTGAAGCACAAGTGTGGAAAAAGATAGTAGCATTGTCCCTTCTCTCTTTTTCTCTCATCATTTTTTTGTTTGGGCTCTTTGGCCTCTTTTTTTCATTTTTTTGGTGGGCATATTTGGCCCCTTTTTTTCCTCACATGGGACAATGCTCTAATAATGATGATCATCACACTTTTATTTACTTACAACTCGATACTTAGAACAAAAATGACTCTATATGAAATGCCTCCGGCAGTGTACTGCTACTTCTCAAACAACAACGCCAGAAATTGGCACGTTGACGGAGACTTGGCTTGCGTTGGTTTTTCCCTTGAAGAGGAAAGGGTGATGCAGCACAGGAGCAGTAAGTATTTCCCTCAGTTTGAGAACCAAGGTATCAATCCAGTAGGAGAATCTCGTCAAGTCCAGAGTACCTGCGCAAACACAAAAGAGCTTATACCCAACGCTATAAAGGGGTTGTCAATCCCTTCAAGTTTGATTGCAAAGTGAGATCTGAAGGCGAAAAGTGCAACGAAGTAAAACAGTAAGGCTGAAAATATGGTGTGCAGTAGACCCGGGGGCCATAGTGTTCACTAGAGGCTTCTCTCAAAATAGCAAATATTACGGTGGGTGAACAAATTACTGTCGAGCAATTGATAGAACCGCGCAAAGTCATGACGATATCTAAGGCAATGATCATACATATAGGCACCACGTCCGAGACAAGTAGACCGGTACTTTCTGCATCTAATACTATTACTCCACACATCGACCGCTATCCAGCATGCATCTAGTGTATTGAGTTCATGACGAATAGAGTAACGCTTTAAGCAAGATGACATGATGTAGAGGGATAAACTCAAACCAATGATGAAAACCCCATCTTTTTACCCTTGATGGCAACAACACGATGCGTGCCTCACTACCCCTTCTGTCATTGGGTGAGGTCACCGCACGGTATGAACCCAAAACCAAGCACTTCTCCCATTGCAAGAATCATAGATCAAGTTGGTCAAACAAAACCCACAACTCGAAGAGAATTACAAGGATATGAAATCATGCATAACAGAGATCATCAGAAACTCAAATAAGATTCGTAGATAATCTGATCATAAAACCACAATTCATCGGATCTCGACAAACACACCGCAAAGAATATTACATCGGATATATCTTGCTACTGCAACAAAAGACCTTCCAACGGCGCCAGAAATAAGAGTGTTGCTTGATACTCCTCAGCAACGGCACCAGGAATCCTTCTGCTACGGCTACATCTTAAGGGACTTCCTAGGCAAATATGCAAAGGATTTCCCCCGTGGCCTTGGAGCCTTGCGTTGGTGTTCCCTCGAAGCGGAAAGGGTGATGTAGCACAGCGGTGGTAAGTATTTCTCTCAGTTTGAGAACCAAGGTATCGATCCAGTGGAGGAGTATCACAAGTGCATCCACAAACACAAAAAGCTTGCTCCCAACGCTATGAAGGGGTTGTAAATCCCTTATAGATTGTTCGCCAAGTGAGAACTGAAAGCAACAAAGTAACAAAGCGAAGTAAAAGCAAAGGTGGAAACGATAGATGTGAATAGACCTGGGGGGCGTAGTGTTTACTAGTGGCTTCTCTCATGAAAGCAAGTAGACGGTGGGTGAACAAATTACTGTCGAGCAATTGATAGAACCGCGCAAAGTCGTGACGTCATCTATGGCAATGATTATATCTATAGGCATCACGTCCAAAACAAGTAGACCGATACTTTCTGCATCTACTACTATTACTCCACACGTCGACCGCTATCCTGCATGCATCTAGTGTATTAAGTCCAAAAGAACAGAATAACGCCTTAAGCAAGATGACATGATGTAGATGGACAATCTCATATCAACGACAGAGCCCACCTTGTTACCCTTGATGGCAACTACACGATGTGTGCCTTGCTACCCCTACTCTCACTGGGAAAGGTCACCACACGGTAAGAACCCAAAACCAAGCACTTCTCCCATTGCAAGAATCATAGATCTAGTTGGCCAGAAAAAACCCAAGACTCGAAGAGACTTACAAGGATATCAAATCATGCATATAAGAAATCAGCAAAGACTCAAATATATATCATAGATAATCTGATCACAAATCCACAATTCATCGGATCTCGACAAACATACCGCCAAAGAAGATTACATCGGATAGATCTCCATGAAGATCATGGAGAACTTTGTATTGAAGATCCAAGAGACAGAAGAAGCCATCTAGCTACTAACTACGGACCCGTCGGTGTGAAGTGAGCTACTCATGAGTCATTGGAGGGGTGATAATGATGATGAAGAAGCCCTCCAACTCCAAAGTCCCCTCCGGCAGGGCACCGGGAAGGGTCTCCGGATGAGATCTCGCAGAAACGGAAGCTTGCGGCGGAGGAAAAATATTTTCGTGGATCCCTTGATTTTTTTTCTGATTTTTAGGGAATATATAGGCGCAAGATCTAGGTCAGGGGGGCGCCAGGGAGGTCACAAGCATGCCCACCGCCGCCTCCCTGGTGGCGGAGTGGGGGCTTGTGGGCTCCCTGTAACCCTCCTGGCTTAGCCCCCAAGCCCCCTAATCTTCTTCCGTTCGGGAAAAAATCATTTTGGGGATTTTATTCCGTTTGGACTCCGTACCAAAATCAGATCTGAAAAGAGCCAAAAACACAGAAAAAACAGGAACTGGCACTTGGCACTGTATTAATAAGTTAGTCCCAAAAAAGATACAAAAGGTACATAAAACATCCAAAGATGACAAGATAACAGCATGAAACCATCAAAAATTATAGATACGTTTGAGACGTATCAAGCATCCCCAAGCTTAACTCATGCTCGTCCTCGAGTAGGGAAGTGATAAAGAATGAATTTTTGATGCTTTTGTGCTACCTATCATAGATGTCCTTTGTAACTCCTCTTATGAGACGTGAATGTTCAGATCCATTAGATTCAAAACAATAGTTTGCTATTGACGTGGAAACAATAATAATTCAAGCAAACTAGCAAGGTAATCATGAACTTTCAAAATAACAAGGCCAAAAGAAAGTTATCCCTACAAAAGCATATAGTCTGGCTATGCTCTATCATCATTGCACAACAAATTTAAATCATGCACAACCCCGGTATTGGCCAAGTAATTGTTTCACACCTTTACTTTCTCAAACCTTTTCAACTCTCACGCAATACATGAGCGTGAGGCATGGTTTTAGCACTATAAGTGGTTTAGAGTGTGGTGGAGATTGCGAGACAAAATAGGAGAAGATGGTCACATTAACTAGGCTTATCAATGAGCTGTGGAGATGCTCATCAATGGATATCAATGTGAATGAGTAGGGACTGCCATACAAATGATGCACTAGAGCTAAGAGTATGTGAAAGCTCTTAAAGAAAACTAGTGGGTGTGCATCCAACTTGCTTGCTCATGAAGACCTAAGGCAATTTTGAGGAAGCCTATCATTGGAATATACAAGCCAAGTTACATAATGAAAATTTCTCACTAGCTATTTGGAGGTGACAAAACGAGAGACTCTCAATCATGAAGATCATGGTGCTTAATATGCACAAGTGTGGAAAGGTGGTAGCATTGTCCCTTCTCTCTTTTTCTCTCATTTTTTTATGGGCTCTTTGGCCTCTTTTTTTTGGTGGGCATATTTGGCCTCTTTTATTTCCTCACATGGGACAATGCTCCATCAATGATGATCATCACACTTTCAACTCAAAACTTAGAGCAACGATGACTCTATATGGAATGCCTTTGGTAGTGTACCGTGGGAGTGATATAGCATGGCATAGACATTAATGGAAACATCATGCTAACTATCTTACGATCATGCAATAGAAATGTAAACGTGGTGGCACATATCATGGTGGTAGTTGCATGGCAATATATCTCGGAATGACTTTGAAAAGGCCATAGTAGGTAGGTATGGTGGCTGTTTTGAGGGAGGCTAATGGTGGGTTTTGTGCACCGGCGAAAGTTGCACGACACTAAGAAGATGGTGATGGTGGAAGGTGAAAGTGCATCTAAACCATGGACTCAACATTAGTCATGAAGAACTCATATACTTGTTGAAATTTTTTTATTAGTAATCTAAACAAAGCATTCAACGCATACTCCTAGGGGAAGGGTTGGTAGTATAAACCATCGTGCGATCCCGACCGCCACACAAAGGATGACAATCAATAGACTAATCATGCTCAGATTTCATCACGTAGCGGTTCACCATACGTTCATGCTACGGGAATCACTAACTTCAACACAAGTATTTATAGATCCACAACACCTTACTAGCATAACTTCAATACTACCATAGCCACAACTCAAAACTAATTGAGATGAATCAAACTTCTCTAACTATTCAATGCACATGAAGGTGGAAGTTTTCGTATCCCTTTGGATAACTACCCCTTTTGAGACTACTTTCAAAGCATAGATCAACTACCAAGCCACGCACCGC
The DNA here is from genome assembly GCF_904849725.1 of Hordeum vulgare subsp. vulgare. Taxonomy (NCBI): domain Eukaryota; kingdom Viridiplantae; phylum Streptophyta; class Magnoliopsida; order Poales; family Poaceae; genus Hordeum; species Hordeum vulgare. Next base: position 469,471,680 of record NC_058522.1, read on the forward strand.
TGTGCTCTAAAAGATATAAGTGAACCACATAGAGCAAAAGTATCTAGCTCAAAAGATATAAGTGAAGCACATGTGAGCTGAATTATCTACCAAAAGATATAAGTGAAGCTCGACAAAATCACAGTGAGTGCATGTCTCTCTCTATAGGTGTGCAGAAAGGATGATTGTGACACAACAAAAATAAAAGACTCATACAATACAAGACGCTCCAAGAAAAAACACATAACATGTGGTGAATAAAAATATAGCCCCAAGTAACGTTACCGATGGATTAAAGACGAAAGAGGGGATGCCTTGCCGGGGCATCCCCAAGCTTAGGCTTTTATGACATCCTTGAATCTCTTGGGGTGCCTTGGGTATCCCCAAGCTTGAGCTCTTGCCACTCTTTATCTCTTTGTCCATAAGAACTTCACCCAAAACTTGAAAATTTCACAACACGAAACTTAAACAAAAACTCGTGATAACATTAGTATGAGAAAGCAAACAACCACTTCCTTAGGTACTGTAGCAAACTTAAATTCTACTTATGCTGATGTTGGGTTACTGTATTTTCAATCTTACATGGCTAATACCCCCCGATACTATCCATAGTTTCATCAAAATAAGCAACCAACACAACAGAAACAGAATATGTTAACAGCAGACGAGTCTGTAGCAATCTATATATTTCATATACTTATGGTACTTAAAAAATTCTGAAAAATTACGACAGTCTGAAGAATTTGCGTAGCAATCAACATCAAAAATAATGAACTCAAAAGCTCTTACAGAAAAAAAAAATGAAAATTCTTTTCGTGAGCAGAAAGTTTCTGTCTTTTCCAGCATGACCAAACGATCATCCCCAAGACTAATCATAACGGTTTTGCTTGGCACAAACGCAAAAAGAAACGTAAAAAACACAATCATAACAGAATTATGAAAGTGTGGACGCAACAAAAGAGAAAGAAAAAGATAAATTCATTGGGTTGCCTCCCAACAAGCGGTATTGTTTAACGCCCTTAGCTAGGCATTCAATGATGCTCTCACAAAAGACAAGAATTGAAGCATAACGAGAGCATCCTAAAGCATGTGAAAATCAAATCTAAGTCTAACATACTTCCTATGCATAGGCATTTTATAGGGAAACAAATTGGCAAGTCAACCAATAGTTACCAAATGCAAGAAAGAAGAAAGAGACAATACCAATCTCAACATAACGAGAGGTAATTTGGTAACATGAAAGTTACTACCAAAATATTTTCCTCTCTCATAGCAATTACATGTGGGGTCATATTCAAATTCAACAATGTAACTATCACATAGGATATTCTTTTCATGATCCGCATGCATGCAAAGTTGACGCTCTTCAAAAATAGTGGGATTATCATCAACTAAAGTCATGACTTCTGCAAACCCACTTTCAATATTGTTGCAAATATCATATTCATCATGAGGTTTGAACAAATTTTCAAGATCATAAGAAAGATCATCACCCCAATCATGATTATTGCAACAAGTAGTGGACAAAGCAAAACTAGCATCCCCAAGCTTAGGGTTTTGCATATTTTTAGCATGATTGTCACTAATAGGATTTATAGTGAAACCATTGCAATCACGCTTTTCATTCAAGGAGCCCTCACGAATCACTTCATAAGTTTCTTCATCATGATTTTCAGATTTACGCAACTCAAGCAAAACTCCAAAAAGATAGTCAAGTGCACTCAATTCACTAGCAATGTGTTCCTCATAAGTGGATCTCTTAAAGAGATAAGCAAGTGGATGAGGATCCATATCACTAGATTTTCAGCAAGCGAAGATGCAAGCATATTGAAGGCACATAGCACACAAGCAAAGGAAAGGCAAATGAGAGAAAAGGGCGAACAAAAAAGGCAAAATAAAATGGCAAAGGAGAAAGGCAAATGAAAACGGCAAATGTGAAGTGGGGGAGAGGAAAACGAGAGGCAACTAGCAAAAAAGTAAATGCAAGAGATGAGTTTGTGAGACCTACTTGGATAGATCTCTCCTTCCCCGGCAACGGCGTCAGAAATACTTCTGCTACTGCAACAAAAGACCTTCCGATGGCGCCAGAAATAGGAGTGTTGCTTGATACTCCTCAGCAGCGGCACGAGGAATCCTTCTGCTACGGCTACGCCTTAAGGGACTTCCTAGGAAAATATGCAAAGGATTTCCCCCGTGGCCTTGGAGCCTTGCGTTGGTGTTCCCTCGAAGCGAAAAGGGTGATGTAGCACAGCGGCGGTAAGTATTTCCCTCAGATTTAGAACCAAGGTATCAATCCAGTGGAGGAGTATCACAAGTGCCTGCACAAACACAAAAAGCTTGCTCCCAACGCTATGAAGGGGTTGTCAATCCCTTATAGATTGTTCGCCAAGTGAGAACTGAAAGCAACAAAGTAACAAAGCAAAGTAAAAGCAAAGGTGGAAACGATAGATGTGAATAGACCCGGGGGCCGTAGTGTTTACTAGTGGCTTCTCTCATGAAAGCAAGTAGACGGTGGGTGAACAAATTACTGTCGAGCAATTGATAGAACCGCGCAAAGTTGTGGCGTCATCTATGGCAATGATTATATCAATAGTCATCACGTCCAAAACAAGTAGACCGATACTTTCTGCATCTACTACTATTACTGCACACGTCGACCGCTATCCAGCATGCATCTAGTGTATTAAGTCCAAAAGAACAGAGTAACGCCTTAAGCAAGATGACATGATATAGATGGACAATCTCATATCAACGACATAGCCCACCTTGTTACCCTTGATGGCAACTACACGATGTGAGCCTTGCTGCCCCTACTGTCACTTGGAAAGGACACCACACGGTAAGAACCCAAAACCAAGAACTTCTCCCATTGCAAGAATCATAGATCAAGTTGGCCAGAAAAACCCAAGACTCGGAGAGACTTACAAGGATATCAAATCATGCATATAAGAAATCAACAAAGACTCAAATATATATCATAGATAATATGATCACAAATCCACAATTCATCGGATCTCGACAAACACACCGCCAAAGAAGATTACATCGGATAGATCGCCATGAAGATCATGGAGAACTTTGTATTGAAGATCCAAGAGAGAGAAGAAGCCATCTAGCTACTAACTACGGACCCTTAGGTCTGAAGTGAACTACTCACGAGTCATTGGAGGGGTGATGATGATGATGATGAAGAAGCCCTCCAACTCCAAAGTCCTTCCGGCAGGACACCGGGAAGGGTCTCCAGATGAGATCTCGCGGAAACGGAAGCTTGCGGCGGCGGAAAAGTATTTTCGTGGATCCCTTGATTTTTTTTGATTTTTAGGGAATATACAGGCACAAGATCTAGGTCAGGGGGGCGCCAGGGAGGCCACAAGCCTGCCCACCGCCGCCCCCCTGGTGGCGGAGTGGGGGCTTGTGGGCTCCATGTAGCCCCTTGGCTTGGCCCACAAGCCCCCTGATCTTCTTCCGTTCGGGGAAAATCATTTTGGGGATTTTATTCCGTTTGGACTCCATTCCAAAATCAGATCTGAAAAGAGCCAAAAACACAGAAAAAACACGAACTGGCACTTGGCACTGAATTAATAAGTTAGTCCCAAAAAAGATATAAAAGGTACATAAAACATCCAAAGATGACAAGATAACGACATGAAACCATAAAAAATTATAGATATGTTTGAGACGTATAAGATCTCCAAGAATATCATGAAGAACTTTGTATTGAAGATCCAAGAGAGAGAAGAAGTCATCTAGCTACTAGCTATGGACCCGTAGGTCTATGGTGAACTACTCACGCATCATCGGAGAGATCATGGTGTTGATGAAGAAGCCCTCCGTATCCAAATCGCCCCTCCGGCAGGGCACTAGAACGTGCCCCAGATGGGATCTTGCGGAGACAGAAAATTGCGGCGGCGGAAAAGTATTTTCGTGGTTCCCCTGATTTTTTTTGGGATTTTAGGGAATTTATAGGCGAAGGATCTAGGGCAGGGGAGGCCTAGGGAGCCCACAAGCCTGCTAGGCGTGGTCCCCCTGGCCGCGCCTAGGGGGCTTGTGGGTTCCCCTGCTGGCACCTGCCTTGGTTCTGAAGCTTGACGCATATCTTCTGTTCCGGAAAAAAAAAATCGGAAGTTTTATTCCGTTTGGACACCATTTAAAATCCTCCTGTGAAAAGGGTCAAAACATGGGAAAAACAGGAACTCGCACTTGGCAGTGAGTTAATAATTTATTCCCAAAAAAGATATAAAAGGCATACAAAACATCCAAAGTTTGACAAGATAATAGCATGAAACCATCAAAAATTATAGATACGTTTGAGACGTATCAAACAACCCCAAGCTTAACTCCTGCTCGTCCTTGAGTAGTGTCGTGGTTTTGTCACGGCAGATGTCCTCGTGAAAGCACTTAGTACTGGAGCGATCGCACCTTGGTGGCGACTCAAAGGGGTTAAGCGGGAGAGACACGGCGATTTACCCAGGTTCGGCCCCTCGTGAGGAGGTAAAAGCCTACGTCCTGCTTTGGTTTGTATTGATGTGGTTTCGATTACAAGGAGGGTGTAACTCGCCAAACCTAGCACTCGATGATTTCTAACCTGCCCTCTGCTTCCCTGGGACTCGCCTTTATATACAGGTCGAGTCCCTAGGGTTTACAAGGGTACTTTCCTTCCTACGAATCGTGACCTCTACAATCTCCAAGTCGCCATCTTCCAAAGCTTGGAGACCTTCCGGAAATTGTAAACCGCCACACAACCTTCGGCCTTGCCAGGCCAAGGCCCGAATCACGCTCAGATGAATCGCCTGATTCGCCGACCCGGCCCAACTAGGGCGGGTTAGTAACAGGTAATATCCCCAACATTAGGCCCCGGATTGACTTGAATTCTCTTCACGCCAATACTCTTGCTCAATTAAAGGCGATTCATCCTTTATCCTTCCTTTCACATCAGAGACTTTGACCCACCACCTGTCGTGGAAGATTTTTAAATCGCCAAACCAGTTCTCGTTGGCATCTTCTTATCCCTTGGATTCCACGAAGACTGACATAACCCTAAAGGATCTTTTGATATCGTTATCCCAAAATTTTCAGAGCGCCATTATAGCGAATCTTTTTATCCCTCGGTGGTTCCCTCTCACGACGCCTCGATTCCAGCACCTGCCGTGTTAAATAGGTGGGGGGGACAGGACTGGCGCTTTTCCACCTACCAGTCCCGTCAATCTCCTCCCCATTATCACAGCGAGGAAACCTTACCACCTTCCGAGGGCTCCGCCGCCGACCGCAGTTCCTGTCATCGCCCAAAAAGCTTTGGCGCCGCCCTCAGATCTTTGTCGCCGTCAAGCCCCGTACCGCGGCCGAGCTGCTCGCCGCCATCGGCCATCTCATCACCGTCGACCACCTCGCCATTGTCAGGCACTTCATCGCCGCCGGAAATCTCCGTGCCCGACCGAGATTTTCGCGCTCCTCCAACAGCCTTCGTCGCCGTCGACCACTTCCGGCCGAACCCATCAGGTTAGGTCACCGCTCATTTTTAAGAACAGATCCCCATCTTTGTTCGAAGTTTCAATACCGCCATGTTCTTGATGCCTTCGCGAATATCTGTCACCTTCACTTATCCGCCCGTGATTTGCATGCTTAGAGCAATATTTCATCAAACGAACAACATCATCTTATCCTGGTAGTAAGTTGCCGTGTCCAGCCATTTTCCTCATGTTTTTCCAACTACCCAGTAGATCCATAGTTCACCACTTATTGCGTAAAAACTGTTTGTAGTCTTCACACTTCACCATTTTGAACAAAGGTTTCCGACGCCTTAAGACAGAACTCTTGTGAGTAGCCAGAATTTGTAAGTCGCCACAACAAACCGACCCGGATCTTTATATGGCGGGTCAAGATATTTCCTCAGCCCGTGAACAAATTACTTGGAGAGTCAAATGAACTTATTTCACCCCCTATGGTAAATGTTCAAGCATGTAAATTCACCCGTACTTTACTCCTTTGTAGCATGGGCACCGTCTTCAAAAGTGACTAGCTCCCTACCAAAGTCAACGACACCATACTAGCAGATTATGTCAAAACGGGCAACTTGGACCCTCAGGATGTTATCGGTTGGTGTACCGGGTTCGGAGAGGATCTCCCCAACTCCAAAGAGGGGGAGATAGTTGTTTTCGTCGAACACCTTGAGCAAGGTTTTAAGCCGCCCGGATCAAAGTTCCTTAGAGACGCCATGGCTTTCATGAACGTCCGCCTCCAGGATCTGGGACCTAACTCGATAAGTAACCTATGCCAGTTCCAAGTGTTCTATGAGGCTTACCTGTGGATTGAACGGTCAGTTCCCTTATTCTGGCACTTTTTCACTTAAATCGCCAAACGGAATTTGACAATGTCCCCAGCCTGGAACTTGGCGGTGTAAATGTTCAGTGCCGCAGGGATAGCCCGTTTCCCTCACTCGCCATGCCAAGCCATCCCAAAGGCTGGGGCGAGTCTTGGTTCTATTGTCGAGAGACCTCACCTGCAGGCAAAAACAAACTTCTGGGCTATAGGAAAGATCGCCTTCCAACGAATTTCAAGCTTCCGGAAAAGCTCACCGAGGAAGAGGAATCAGATTTCATCCAAGTAATGTCCGAGTTAAGATCTTTGACAAACAACGGCCTTACTAGGTTCGACTTGATCCGCTGCTGGGTCGAATGGCGCATCCTCCCTCTGAGTCGCCAGGACGGGCTAATGTGCGAATTTGATGGCACCTTAGATCATCCTCAATGTTATTTCCATACGGCTTTAATGGAAAAGGATATTGTCACCATCATCAAGAAGTTGACCGGTGAGCCTGCGGGAAAATGCGGCCAAATCGGCCTCAAGCCTTTCTGCAAAATTAATCCGGCGCCCAAGGTAAGCAAATTTAACCCGCCTTTTGTCTTTACTTCTTATGTTTCATTTGAATTGTGGCCTTTTGTAACATATGCCATTCCAGAAAGGTGATAAATTTTGGTCCAAGAAACCCAAAAGGCCAGGCATGAAGCACGCTAAGCCGCCCCCAAAGAAAACCAAGGGCAAGGGCAAAGCTGCTGCGGCCGAGCCATCCGAAGCCGATGAGTCTCAAGTCGGCGATGCACCTTCAGAGGTAAAAACCTATCCTCTTTTCACTCGCCATCCACTACTGCTAACTTTGTATTTATATCTCTGCCTCTCTTGAATAGAATGAAGACAACGAAAGCCAGGAGGATTCTGTAGAGGTAATTTCTGTTTCCTCCGATTCATCTCCTTCTCCACCTAAGCCGGCCAGGCGAATTTGTGGGAAAGTTCCCTTCTCACATCCAAATGCTTGTTTGGACCCAAATTTCCTACTAAAGAAAGCACAACATACTTCAAATCGGAAGACCCGAAGTCATTCCGGTGATCTGGTGTCCGGCTTACCAGCAAAGAACAAGCGGAAACCAAATGAGGTACCCATGAACAACACTTATTCATGTTTCTTTGGATCACATCTGTAACCCGCCTATATCTTTGACGTATAATTCTTGCAGAATTCTCCTCCTACATCTGGCGACTCAGTAATGTCGACACTTCCGCCAATGATTCGAGTCCCTAGGTAAGTCCTTTGATAATTTTACTTTGAATCTGAGGGTGATAAATTTTCAGCTCTTTAATGCGCTTCTCCCATTTTTTAGGGCACATGCCAAGAAAAGGAAAACCGGCGGGTCAACTCCTGTCATAATTTCAGAGCCCATCAAAGAGTCAGCACCGATCCAAGATAACCCGGATCAAGACGAGCCCGAAGATCAGATGGATCTTCCTAGCTCGCCCAAGGAAACAATGGATGCTCCTAAGCCGCCAAGTCCATTGACAACAGCAGAAGACCCGGATGTTGTAGTTATCACTGGTACCAGCTTCTCCAAACCGGCGACAACGGTTTTGTCAAAGCATGTGACATCGTCCTCTCAAACCATTCCTGAGTCTCGACTCTCCAAGGCTAAGCTTTCTGAATATGAACATCTGGAATTCAAAGAACTCTGCTCTGGTTTTGCAAGTCGCCTGGAGGCGAGTTATGAGATGGAGAAAAGCCTGCTCCGGATGCTAAAAATAAACATGAGGTGAGCTTTGTCATATTATATTACTCCCATTAACCCCCAAGGGCCGGGTCATCAGTAAAAAGATGAGTCGGGACTTGATTATTTAGAAAAACTTTCGACCAGTAACCCCCAAGGGCCGGGTCATCAGTAAAAAGATGAGCCTGGTCTTGATAACTTAGAAAAAACTTCCGACCAGTAACCCCCAAGGGCCAGGTCATCAGTAAAAGGATGAGCCGGGTCTTGATAACTTAGAAAAAACTTTCGACCAGTAACCCCCAAGGGCCGGGTCATCAGTAAAAAGATGAGCCGGGTCTTTAATGTTGTATAATTTTGTATGAAAAAATTATACATTAGCCCCCAAGTGTCAGGGATATTGCTTGTAATAGTTCTGAGACTTGCCCTTTATCATGTATTTCCATAGGAAACTCTTATTCAGACTGAATGAGCACTTGGCGACTTGAAGAAAAACTTAGCTGATCAGCAAGATGCTCGAACCAAGTCAGAGGAAAAGTATCAGGTGGTCTTAGCTGAGATGGAAAAGCTAAAGGTCGATTTAAAAAGGGCTCAAGCTGACCAGGATGCTGCGACCAAACAAGGAGAGAAAGCTGAAGCCACGCTGGCTACTGTGCAACAAGAACTGTCCGGCTTGAAGCGTCATATCTCAAACATGGCGCAAGCCGTCTTTGGTAAGATACTCAAACCTTTGATCTTTTTTTAAACCAATAACTCTTATCCTGAGTCGCTGATTATCATTACTCCTTGCACAGGTCCGAGAGCCGCCAACCTTCAAGATGATTGCGTGTTGATGTTGAAGGCGATTTACACGCTGATAGAGCAGCTATATACCGGCAGTGTACTAATTGTTGAAGCAGTGATGGGCGCCAAGGAGCCTATAACCTCCATAAAGAAAATGCTTGGCTGCCTATCCACGCTTCCTCCCCAGATTGGCGAGTTGACTCGGTCAGCCGCCCGGAAGGGAGTGCTGACTACATTAAGTCGCTGCTTGGCATATGCTCCAGAGATCAACCCAGAAGAAGTAGCGACGGGCTTTCCTCAACTTAATGATGACGGGTCAGAATTCGTCGAAGCGGACTATCAGCGTGTCGTCAAGGACTCCCGGCTGGCGGTGACTCAACTTGCTGCAAGTCTGGACTTATCAAAGTATCAGGCAGCTTATGATAGCAAGAACAAGAAGGTAAATTCGCCAACCTTTGTGACGACCAGCTTAACTCCACGGCGACCCAAGAACCCTTTTGACTTGGACGCAGATCTTGCATCAATCCTGACCGATGAAGATGACTTCGCGGCTCTGGCCAAGTGTAACTGGGTACCGGATGACTTGCAAATTGAAGTCGGCCAAAGCTCGCAGCAAAATGATCCAAGGGCGTCAGCAGAATAAACTTCATTGATTTGGCCCTAAGAACCATGTAATAGGTCTTTTTTAGGAATCGGTACTGCTTTTGTGATACTTTCGAAAAGAATTCTTATGTCGCCCTTACGGCGACTTAAAATATTGGATCTGTCATTTGAAAATCCTTTATAATGCTTAATCCGCCATGGATGAAATGATTTTGATCATCAACTTGTGTTAAGCTTGAAAAACATGTGTGAAACCAAATAAAAGATAACAAATATTTTCAAGATGAATCAGGAAAAAGGTTTGGAAAACCTTGTGGCAGTGCCATGAAGGAAAATAAAAAATAGCAATTTCGTCGGCTCATAAGGTCGCGACAGGATGGGGCGAGTCAGAAAACTCAAGCGCCATCCTAGATGATGGTTTCGTCGGCTCATAAGGTCGCGACAGGATGGGGTGAGTCAAAAGCTCGAGCACACACCCTAAATGATGGTTTCGTCGGCTCATAAGGTCGCGACAGGATGGGGAGAGTCAGAAAGCTCAAGCACACACCCTAAGATGATGGTTTTGTCGGCTCATAAGGTCGCGACAGGATGGGGCGAGTCAGAAAGCTCGAGCACACAGCCTAAGATGATGGTTTCGTCGGCTCATAAGGTCGCGACAGGATGGGGCGACTTAGAAAGCTCATGCACACACCCTAAGATGATGGTTTCGTCGGCTCATAAGGTCGCGACAGGATGGGGCGAGTCAGAAAGCTCGAGCACACACCCTAAGATGATGTTTCGTCGGCTCATAAGGTCGCGACAGGATGGGGCGAGTCAGAAAACTCGAGCACACACCCTAAGATGATGGTTTCGTCGGCTGATAAGGTCGCGACAGGATGGGGCGAGTTAGAAAGCTCAAGCGCACACCCTAAGATGATGATCTTGTCGGCTCATAAGGTCGCAACAGGATGACAAAATTGATTTTTAATGAAGAAGCCCCCAAGTAGGGGAGCATTTTAATTTTATTACTTCATAATAAAACTGAAAAACTTACAAAATGCAGAGCTTAAGAGCTCAAGTGTAATAAGGCTGCAAGTGGGCAATATTCCACGGGCGAGTTGACTCAGCCTCCGTGGTTGGCCGGTTAGGCCGAAGATCCACCAGATAATAAGAGCCATTGCGAAGATTCTTGCTGACGACGAACGGTCCTTCCCATGGTGGTGACAACTTATGCATGCCAGCATGATCTTGTATCAACCGAAGAACTAAGTCGCCTTCCTGAAAGGTCCGGCTCTTAACCCGGCGGTTGTGATAACGCCGTAGATCCTGCTGATAGATGGCTGAACGGGCCGCAGCCAGGTCACATGCCTCCTCTAAGGCGTCCAAGGAGTCTAGACGCGCCAGCTCGTTGTCTTGCTCCAGATAAGCGGCGACTCTAGGTGAGTCATGCCTTATGTCAGTAGGAAGAACGGCTTCTGCTCCGTAGACCAGAAAGAAAGGGGTGAAACCTGTGGACCGGTTCGGGGTGGTCCGGATACTCCACACTACTGAAGGCAATTCTTCAACCCAACACCCTGGGGTTTTCTCCAGGGGAACCATGAGTCGGGGCTTAATCCCTCGCAAAACCTCCTGGTTCGCCCGTTCCGCCTGCCCATTAGATTGTGGGTGAGCGACCGCAGAAACATCAAGCCGGATATGTTCTCGACGGCAAAACTCCTGCATCGCCCCTTGGGACAAGTTAGTACCGTTATCAGTAATGATACAGTATGGATATCCAAAATGGAAGATCAGTTTCTTCAAGAATTTGACCGTTGTCTCTGCATCGCAAGTTCCAATAGGTTCCGCCTCAACCCACTTGGTGAACTTATCAACCGCCACGAGCAGATGGGTCTTCTTGTTGGAGGACATTTTAAAGGGGCCGACCATGTCTAACCCCCAGACCGCAAAAGGCCAAGTGATGGGGATCATTCTTAATTCTTGAGTCGGCACATGAGCCTGTCGCCCATAACGCTGGCATCCCTCGCACCGACGAACTATATCTTCTGCATCTGCATGAGCCGTCAACCAAAAGAAACCATGACGGAAAGCCTTTGATACCAAAGAGCGTGACCCGGCATGATGCCCACAATCTCCGGAATGAATGTCATTTACGATTATGCATCCTTCTTCGGAGGAAACGCATCGTTGAAAACCTCCAGAGGCGCTCCGCTTATATAACTCGCCATTGATGATGACCATGGATTTGTTGCGTCGAACAATTTGATGGGCCGAAACTTCGTCTGTTGGTAACTCACCCCGGGCGAGATAAGCCAGATAGGGAAGAACCCAATCCGGCGTGACGTGGAGAGCCGCCACAAGCTGAGACTCAGGATCTGGTATTGCCAACTCCTCCTCCGATGGTAAAATCACGGATGGTTTATGCAAAATATCCAGAAAAACAATGGGAGGAACTGGCTTTCGCTGGGAACCAAGTCGTGAGAGGGCGTCAGCTGCCTCGTTGAGGCGCCGATCAATGTGGTCAACCTGATAACCATGAAAATGACCCACCACATCAGACACAACTCTTATGTAAGCCGCCATCATGGGGTCCCGAGAATCCCAGGTACCCGAGACTTGCTGCGCCACCAAATCAGAGTCGCCAAAACACCTAACTCGCGTTAGATTCATCTCCTTGGCGAGTCACAAGCCGTGAAGAAAAGCTTCGTATTCCGCAGCATTCTTAGTGCATGGAAACATGAGTCAGAGAACGTAACAGAATTTATCGCCTTGAGGGGATACCAATACCACACCAGCCCCCGAGCCTTCCAGCTGTCTAGATCCATCAAAATAAATAGTCCAGTAAGTAAGATCAGGCTTGTCCTCCGGAGCCTGCAACTCCGTCCAATCATTGACAAAATCAACTAAAGCCTGAGACTTGATGGATGTGCGGGGGTGTACTGCACGTGATGCGGCCCAAGTTCAATCGCCCACTTGGCAATCCGCCCTGTTGCCTCCCGATTCTGGATGATGTCCCCAAGGGGGGCAGAGCTAACCACTGTGATAGGGTGTTCTTGGAAATAATGCTTAAGTTTCTGACTCGCCATAAACACCCCGTATACTAACTTCTGCCAGTGTGGGTACCATTGCTTGGAAAGGGTTAGCACCTCGCTGATAAAATACACCCCTCCTTTCTTTCAACAACCACTGCCACACTTACTGCTTTGGAATTTGCCGCGATATACAGAAGCATGGGCTCTTTTTCAGTCGGGGCGGCCAGGACCGGCGGGTTAACCAATTGCCGTTTCATGGCTTCGAGTGCCTCGTCTGCCTCATTCGTCCAAACAAACCGGTCAGATTTCTTTAGTAACTGATAAAGAGGAATCGCCTTTTCACCCAGGCGACTTACGAAGCGACTTAGAGACGCAATGCGACCCGCCAGTCGTTGAACTTGATTAACGTTCACCGGCTTTCGAAGGGATGTAACTGCTTCGATTTTGTCCGGGTTAGCTTCAATGCCATGCTCCGATACCAGGAAGCCCAACAATTTCCCTGCAGGCACACCAAAAACACATTTGGTGGGATTCAGCTTCATCTGATATACCCGTAGATTATCGAAAGTTTCCTTGAGATCCTCCAGTAGTGTCTCCCCCTGGCGGGTTTTGATCACAATATCGTCGACATAGGTGTGGACGTTGCGACCGATTTGGCTGCGAAGGCAATTCTGGATGCAGCGCTGATAAGTCGCCCCCGCACTCTTGAGTCCAAAAGGCATGGACACATAGCAAAAAGCCCCAAAGGGGGTTATAAAAGCTGTTTTATCTTGATCCTCCACGCCCATCTTGATCTGGTGATATCCTGAGTAGGCGTCCAAAAAGCACAATCGTTCGCATCCCGCCACCGAGTCAATGATCTGGTCGATGCGGGGAAGAGCGGAGGGATCTTTTGGACAAGCTCTGTTGAGGTCCGTGTAATCAATGCACATACGAAAGGTACCGTTCTTCTTGAGTACCAAAACCGGGTTAGCCAGCCATTTGGGGTGGAAGACTTCCACGATGAATCCGGTGGCTAAGAGACGGGCGACCTCTTCCCCGATCGCCTTGCGTCGCTCCTCGTTAAACCTGCGAAGATACTGCTGGATGGGTTTTGCCTTTGGCTCAACATTAAGATGGTGCTCAGCGAATTCTCTCGGCACACCAGGCATGTCAGAAGGTTTCCATGCGAAGATGTCCCGATTCTCACGGATGAATTAGATGAGCGTGCTTTCCTATTTGGGATCCAGACCCGTCCCGATCGTGAACTGCTTGGATGAATCGCCAGGAACAAAATCGATTGTCTTAGTGTCATCCGTTGGCTTGAACTTGAGGGGCGACTCAGCATCTGTCGTTGGCTTCTTTAGGGGTGACATGTCCGCCGGGTCAACATTGGCCCGATGGTGTTTGAGGTCCTCTGCAGCGCAGGCGACTTCCGCATAAGCCGCGTCCCCTTCTTCACATTCCTTTGCAATTCTTCTATCCCCATCAACCGTGATAGGTCCCTTGGGACCAGGCATCTTGAGCTTAAGGTAAACATAGCACGGGCGAGCCATGAAACGGGCGTAAGCCGGCCGCCCAAATAACGCATGGTAGGGGCTTTTCAATTTGACCACCTCGAATATCAGCGACTCGGACCTGTAATTCTGCGCCGTTCCAAACGCCACTGTGAGTCTGACTCGGCCTATGGGGTAGGCCGACTTTCCCGGGACGATTCCGTGGAAAACCGTGGTTGAAGGCATCAGGTCCTTTTCCAATAGGTTCATCCTTTGGAAAGTGTCAAAATATAAGATATTAATGCTGCTGCCACCATCCATTAGTACTTTGGACAGGGTGTAACCCCCAACTTGGGGAGCCACGACCAACGCTAAATCGCCAGGGTTGTCAACTCTTGGCGGGTGATCCTCCCTACTCCACGATATGGTCTGTTCAGACCAATGGAGGTATCTGGGAAGCGTCGGTTCCGACACACTGTACGCCCGGTGACTCACCTTCTTATCACGCCTGCAAGCATTGGTGGTGAAAACGTGATACTGCCCATTGCTTAACTGTTTGGGATTGTTGTGGAAACCTCCGTTATCATCCTGACCCTGCGAAGCCCCTTGTGGAGGTGGCTGCTGAAAGGCTCCTGGCGGGTTATACCGCCGCTGGTGGTGCACCGGGTACTGGCCGCTGCTTGGTTGTGGGCCTCCCTGAGGCCCCTGTTCGGGAAAACCGCCGAAGGGGTTCTGTCGTTGGTTGGGTGCGGCAAACTGCTCCTGGCGTTGGTCCGGGTCATCGTTTTGGCTTTTCTTGATCGCCTCCGCCCGAAACTCCCGCATTACGAAGCAGTTCTCCCAGGAGTGAGTCGCCGGACCGTCTGCCGTGGCATGGTGCGGGCAAGGGCCTTTGACTAGCTCTTCATAGTTACGTGGCCTCTTCCCGCTAAATCCCCTGTTTTTTTTCTGGCGTTGGTTGCCGCTGTTGGTGTTGGTATTGGCGACTAAATCTGAGGGCTCCTCTTGCGGTCTTCGCTTGCCATTGGCTCCTTGATTGTGGCGGTTACGTCCCTGGAACCGGGTATGGTTTTTGTATGACTCGCCCTTCTTGGGCGAATTAGCCTTACCGTCCTCACCAGGATCTTTGGTGTCATCCGCTTCAGCGTACCTAGTGAGGGTGTCCATCAGCTCTCCCATGTCTTGGACCTTTCGCTTGAGTCGCCCCAATTTTTGCACCAAGGGTTCATAATTGCAATTCTGCTCGAGGATCAACACAGTCTGAGCCGCCGTAATACCATCTGACGAATGGATAATTTCCGCAACCCGCCGTGACCAATGGTGGGCCGACTCATGAGGGCGCTGAACATAGTGTTGTAGATCGACGATCATCATCGGACATTTGCAAGTTCCTCGGAAGTTTTTGACGAAACGCTCTTTCAACTCGGCCCAGGTCTGGATGGAGTTGGGAGGTAAGTTTTTCAACCAAGTATGTGTTGACCCCTCGAGCATCATCGTGAAGTACCTGGCGCAAACTGCCTCGTTTACATCGAGCATGTCCATGGCGATTTCATAACTCTCGACCCACGATGTCGGCTCAAGGTCCGGGCTGTAGTTAGGCACCTTTCTTGGTCCCTTAAAATCTTTGGGCATCCTTTCGTTACGAAGGGAGGCGGCCAAGCATGGCACCCCCACTCGCCCACCGCCCCCGACGAGAGGGGCCGGGGCAACTTGGGTGTTCGGGAGATCCCGGCCCGGCGGGGTCTGATGATCAGGCGGGTTGTCCTGTGGGACGGGTCGGGGCCCACTGTTCACGGAGGGCTGGTCCTCTGGCCGACTCCTGGTGTAACTCGCCTGGGGAGTGGAATGCAGCATATCTAGGCTATGTGAGAACTGGGCGTTTTGAACCACCGCCGTCTTCAACGTCTCAATGGCGTTCCTTGTTTCTATCTCGGTAGGAGTGTTGCCGTGAATCGGAAGAGATTCCAGATGGCGAGTTGCAGCAAGGACATTGTCCACCGGGTTGGAAAAGTGGCCTTGACGCATCCGGAATCGGGGAATGCGATCCTCAGCCGTCTGAACCGGCGGGTTAGGCGGTTGACCCGGTCCTCCCCCTGGGGCGGCTCTCGCCCCAGGGGTTCGTGGAGTGTCGAACACGCGGGTCGGGTTGAGATCATGGGCAGGCGACCTTGGTGTCTCCGTTGATGGACGGCGTCAGATGCGCGCTGGTGTCTTTCGAGCCGCCAGTTGTCAGTATTTAAGCGCATCCTTTCGGCCGCAATTTGAGCTTGCCGAGTCTCGATCCTGGTGGACTCCACCTCGGCATCCCGATGAGCCTTTGCCACTGCCTCTCTGAGTTTCGTCAGCTCCGCGTTTATCTCCTCCTGGTTTTCTGGTGTGAGGGGAGTCGCCATCAGCCTTGTGATCTCCGCCGCTAAATCCACCAGGACAGCGGCCGAGCTTCTAGACGTCTCGTCGGTTCCATCACCTCCTATAGGGTTTTGCGAGGGTTGAGTCGCCCCCGCCATATAAATGGCGATCTGGCGGCCGGTTCGGTCAAGGACTTCGGGGTCCATGGCTAGCGACAAGCCCCCAAGACAATCCCCATGTAGAGACCGGATTGAATCTGAATCGCCCATGGATGATTCATCATCAGAGTTGACTGGTGTAGTTTCCTGGGTCGCCGAGCGTTCTGGCTCCTCCGATCCCTGCGTGAACCCCACAAAGACCGGGCGAGTCAGATTTGGCGTCACTACTGGGCGGACGTACCTGGCCGGCTCGACGATGTCGGTGGAGATGTCTGGCTCGGGCACGGATGATCCGATCATGCCGATGAAGATGTTGATCTTGCCGAAGGGGACCTTGTAACCAGATTCGATCGAATCCTCTTCGGGCCCCCATTGCTGGTTGTCGATGTAGGTCTTCCCGCGGCGGCTCCGGGTCATGAGCCCCGTCGCGTAACTCCCAAACCCTGGTAGGGCTCCCTTTGAGAACTCAACTCCACCGTGCGTAGGCCCCACGGTGGGCGCCAACTGTCGTGGTTTTGTCACGGCAAATGTCCTCGTGGAAGGACTTAGTACTGGAGCCATCGCACCTTGGTGGCGACTCAAAGGGATTAAGCGGGAGACACACGGCGATTTACCCAGGTTCGGCCCCTCGTGAGGAGGTAAAAGCCTACGTCCTGCTTTGGTTTGTATTGATGTGGTTTCGATTACAAGGAGGGCGTAACTCGCCAAACCTAGCACTCGATGATTTCTAACCTGCCCTCTGCTTCCCTGGGACTCGCCTTTTATATACAGGTCGAGTCCCTAGGGTTTACAAGGGTACTTTCCTTCCTACGAATCGTGACCTCTACGATCTCCAAGTCGCCATCTTCCAAAGCTTGGAGACCTTCCGGAAATTGTAAACCGCCACACAACCTTCGGCCTTGCCAGGCCAAGGCCCGAATCACGCTCAGATGAATCGCCTGATTCGCCGACCCGGCCCAACTAGGGCGGGTTAGTAACAGGTAATATCCCCAACAAGTAGGGAAGTGATAAAGACTGAATTTTTGATGTGGAATGCTACCTAGTATAGTTGTCTTTTGTAACTTCTTTCATGTGACATGAATGTTCAGATCCGTAAGATTCAAAACAATAGTTTGCTATTGACATGAAAACAATAATACTTCAAGCAAACTAGCAAGGTAATCCTGAACTTTCGAAATAACAAGGCCAAAGAAAGTTATCCCTACAAAATCATATAGTCTGGCTATGCTCCATCATTCCCACACAACTAATTTAAATCATGCACAACCCCGGTATTGGCCAAGTAATTGTTTTTGCACTCTTACTTTCTCAAACCTTTTTCAACCATCACGCAATACATGAGCGTGAGCCATGAATATAACACTATAGGTGGAATAGAGTGTGGTGGTGGTTGTGAGACAAAAAGGAGGAGATGGTCACATTGACTCGGCGTATCAAATGGTTATGGAGATGCCCATTAATAGATATCAATGTGAATGAGTAGGGATTGCCATAGAAAGGATGCACTAGAGCTATAAGTATGTGAAAGCTCAAAAGTAGAACTAATGGGTGTGCATCCAACTTGCTTGCTCACGAAGACCTAGGGCAATTTTGAGGAAGCCCATCATTGGAATATACAAGCCAAGTTATATAATAAAGATTCCCACTAGTATATGGTGGTGACAAAACGAGAGGCTCTCAATCATGAAGAGCATGGTGCTATTATGAAGCACAAGTGTGGAAAAAGATAGTAGCATTGTCCCTTCTCTCTTGTTCTCTCTTTTTTTTATTTGGGCTCTTTGGCCTCTTTTTTTTGTTTCCTCACATGGGACGATGCTCTAATAATGATGATCATCACACTTTTAGTTACTCACAGCTCAAAGCTTAGAACGATGATGACTCTATGGGAAATGCCTCCGGCAGTGTACCGGGATGTGCAACGATCTAGCTTGGCGTATGACGTTGAAACATCTCGCTAGCTATCTTACGATCATGCAATGGAAATATGCGAGTAATGGCACAAGTCATGAGACGGAACCGTGGGAGTTGCATGGCAATATATCTCGGAATGGCTATGAAAATGCCATCGTAGGTAGGTATGGTGGCTGTTTTGAGGAAGGCATATGGTGGGTTTGTGCACCGGCGAAAGTTGCGCGGAACTAGAGAGGCTAGCAATGGTGGAAGGTGAAAGTGCATCTATACCATGGACTCACATTAGTCATGAAGAACTCACATACTTATTGCGAAAGTTTTTATTAGTAATCGAAACAAAGTGCTAAACGCATACTCCTAGGGGAAGGGTTGGTAGGTGCTAACCATCGCGCGATCCCGACCGCAACACAAAGGATGACAATCAATAGATCAATTATGCTCCGACTTCCTAACATAGCGGTTCACCATACGTGCATATTACGGGAATCACTAACTTCAACACAAGTATTTCTAGATTCATAACACCCTACTAACATAACTCTTAATATTACCAAATCCACGTCTCAAAACTAATTGAGAGGAATCAAACTTCTCTTTCTACTCAACGCACATGAAGATGGAAGTTTTTGTATCCTCTTTGGGTACCTATCACCTTTGGGACTACTTTCATAGCACAAACCAACTACCAAGTCACGCACCGCCGTGCTCTAAAAGATCTAAGTGAAGCACATAGAGCAAAATTATCTAGGCTCAAAAGATATAAGTGAAGCACAATGAGCATTCTAGCAAATTCACGATGAGTGCATGTCTCTCTCAAAATGTGTGCATCAAGGATGATTGTGACACAAAAAAAAGAAAAGACTACTACGATACAAGATGCTCCAAGCAAAACACATATCATGTGGTGAATAAAAATATAGCTTCAAGTAATGTTACCGATGGATTGAAGACGAAAGAGGGGATGCCTTCCCGGGGCATCCCTAAGCTTAGGCTTTTTGGTCTCCTTGAATTTGGCTTGGGATGCCTTGGGAATCCCCAAGCTTGAGCTCTTTCCACTCTTTATCCATTTGTCCATGAGAACATCACCCAAAACTTGAAAACTTCACAACTCAAAACTTAAACAAAAACTCGTGATATCATTAGCACAAGAAAACAAACTACCACCTCTTTAGATACTATATCAATCTTGATTTCTATTTATATTGGTGTTATATTACTGTATTCTCACTTTTCCATGGCTAGTACCCACCGATACTATCCATAGTTTCATCAAAACAAGCAACCAACTCAACAAAAACAGAATCTGCCAAAAACAGACCAGTCTGTAGAAATATGTATACTTCGTATACTCGTGGTACGTCAAAAATTCTGAAAAATTACGAATGACTCGGAAAAAGGCATATCAACTAGCAAAAAAAGGAATCAACTCAAAATCTCTTTTTGAATAAAAATGAAAAATAATCTCGTGAGCGAAAAGTTTCAGTCTTTTTCCAGCAGGATCAAACAACCATCACCAAGACTAGTCATAAAGGTTTTGCTAGGCACAAACACAAAAGAGAAACACAAAAGACACAATCATAACAGAATTATGATAGTGTGGATGCAACAAAACATAAATAAAAAGATAAATTCATTGGGTTGCCTCCCAACAAGCGCTATTGTTTAACGCCCTTAGCTAGGCATAAAGCGATAGAATCACGTATCGTCGTCTTTGGTGCTCAAACCATAAGTAGCCCTCATCATAGATTCATAAGGCAATCTTATTTTCTTTCTAGGAAAATGCTCCATGCCCTTCTTTAAAGGAAATTGAAATCTAATATTCCCTTCCTTCATATCGATGATAGCACCAATAGTCCTTAGGAAAGGTCTACCAAGAATGATAGGGCATGTAGGATTGCAATCAATGTCAAGCACAATGAAATCCATGGGTACATAGTTCCTATTTGCAATAATAAGAACATCACTAATCCTTCCCATGGGTTTCTTGACAGTAGAATCCGCAAGATGCAAATTAAGAGAACACTCCTCAATCTCATTAAAACCCAGAACATCACATAAAGACTTTGGAATTGCGGAAACACTAGTACCCAAATCACACAAAGCATTGCATTCATAGTTTTTGATTTTGATTTTGATAGTAGGTTCCCACTCATAATGAAGGTTTCTAGGGATAGAAACTTCCAATTCAAGTTTCTCTTCAAGAGATTTTATCATAGCTTCGACGATATGATCGGTAAAGGCCTTGTTTTGGCTATAAGCGTGTCGAGAGTTTAGCATGGATTGCATCAAGGAAATGCATTCAATCAAGGAGCAACAATCATAATTGAATTCCTTGAAATCCAAAGTAGTAATTTCATTACTACTCAAAGTTTTAATATCTTCTACTCCACTTTGAATGCTTTTAGCATCAAGATAGATGGACTCCAAATCATTGGGGAGTTTTCAACCAAAGTGGATTCATATCCAGCCCCATCATCATTAGGTTTGTGATACATCTCCAACGTATCTATAATTTTTTTATGGTTCCATGCTATTATCTTGTCAACTTTGGATGTTTTATATGCATGAATATGCTATTTTATATCTTTTCTGGGACTAACCTATTAACTCAGTGCCAAGTGACAGTTTTTGTTTTTTCCGTGTTTTTGGCCCATTTTCAGACGGAATCCAAATGGAATGAAACTTTACGATGATTTTTTTTGGACCAAAAGAGACCCCCGAAGATTTGGGAGAAGGACAGATGGGCCACGAGGGAGTCACAAGCCCTCACGCCGCCACCCCACCCCCCGGTGGTGGCGCGCAGGCTTGTGACCTCCTCGTGGGCCCAACTGACGCAATTCTACCGCCATAAATTCCTATAAATTCAGAAACCCCCAAAAAGAAACCTAGATCGGGAGTTCCGCCACCGCAAGCCTCTGTAGCCACCAAAAACCAATCTGGAGCCCGTTCCGGCTCCCTGCCGGAGGGGGAATCCATCTCCGGTGGCCGTCTTCATCATGCCGGCGATCTCCATGACGAGGAGGGAGTAATTCTCCCTCGGGGCTGAGGGTATGTACCAGTAGCTATGTGTTTGATCTCTCTCTCTCTCGTGTTCTTGAGATGTCTTGATCTCGATGTACCATGGGTTTTGCTACTATAGTTGGATCTTATGATGTTCTTCCCCCTCTCCCTTTTGTAATGAATTGAGTTTCCCCTTTGGAGTTATCTTATCGGATTGAGTCTTTGAGAACACTTGATGTATGTCTTGCACGTGTCTATCTGCTGTGATCAACTTGCGGGTTTGTGACAATTGGGAACCTATGCATATGGGTTGGCACACGTGGATTCATGTGAGTACTTGATGTATGTTTTGGTGATCAACTTGCGGGTTCGTGACATTGGGAACCTATGCACAGGGGTTGGCACACGTTTTGACTCTCTGGTAGAAACTTTGGGGCACTCTTTGAAGTTTTGTGTGTTGGTTGAATAGATGATTCTGAGATTGTGTGATGCATATCGTATAATCATACCCACGGATACTTGAGGTGGCAATGGAGTATCTAGGTGACATTAGGGTCTTGGTTGATATGTATCTTAAGGTGTTATTCTAGTACAAACTCTATGATAAATCGATCAGAAAGAATAACATTGTGGTGGTTTCGTACCTGACAATAATCTCTTCGTTTGTTCCCCGCTATTAGTGACTTTGGAGTGACTCTTTGTTGCATGTTGAGGGCTAGTTATATGATCCAATTATGTTATCATTGTTGCGAGAACTTCACTATTGAAAGTATGAACCCTAGGCTTTGTTTCCACGCATTGCAATACCGTTCGTGCTCACTTTTACCATTTGTTACCTTGCTGTTTTTGTAATTTCAGATTACAAAAACCTATATCTACCATCCATATTGCACTTGTATCACCATCTCTTCGCCGAACTAGTGCACCTATACAATTTACCATTGTATTGGGTGTGTTGGGGACACAAGAGACTCTTTGTTATTTGGTTGGAGGGTTGCTTGAGAGATACCATCTTCATCCTACGCCTCCCACGGATTGATAAACCTTAGGTCACCCACTTGAGGGAAAATTGCTACTGTCCTACAACCCTCTGCACTTGGAGGCCCAACAACGTCTACAAGGAGAAGGTTGCGTAGTAGACATCAGTTTGACACAAGAAAACAAAGATTCAATGGGAGTCACACCAAGCACTTTAAGATCTTCGTGATTCTTATCACGAGGACACGCCTTTTTAAGCCATTCATGTCTAGCACGAATTTGGGTGGTTCTTTCTTTGCTCTCACTCATGGAAACACGCATAGCTTTCAAAGTTTCATCCATATTGATCTTTGGAGGAGCACATCTAACTTTCAAAGCATCAATATCACTAGACATTCTATCAACGCTCCTAGCCAAATCGTCAATTTTGAGTAGTTTTTCCTCTATGGACGCATTGAAAATCTTTTGTGAGTTGATAAACTCTTTGATATTACTCTATAGATCAGAGGGTAATATATTGTAATTTCCATGATTATTGTTGTAGGAGTTGCCAAAGTTATTAGAGGGGTTACTAGGAAAAGGCCTAGGAACATAGTTTCCTCTAAAAGCATTGTTGTTGCCAAAATTATTCCTACCAACAAAATTAACGTCCAAGCTAGCGTTGCTACTCTCAATCAAGGAAGACAAGGGCTTATCATTAGGATCTAAAGGAGCACTTCTACTAGCAACCAAATTCATTAACTCATCCATCTTAGTACTTAACGAGTTAATTTCTTCTATAGCGTGTACCTTCTTACTAGTAGGTGACTGTCGTGGTTTTTTCACGGCAGATGTCCTTGTGAAAGGACTTAGTACTGGAGCAATCGCACCTTGGTGGCGACTCAACGGGGTTAAGCAGGAGAGACACGGTGATTTACCCAGGTTCGGCCCCTCGAGAGGAGGTAATAGCCTACGTCCTGCTTTGTGTGTATTGATATGAACTCGATTACAAGGGAGGCGTAACTCGCCTAAACCTAGCACTCGATGATTTCTAACCCATCCCTGTCCCCCGGGACCTCGCCTTATATATATAGGTCGATTCCCTAGGGTTTACAAGGATTCCTTCCTTTCTACAACTCATGACCAATGTGCTCTTTGAATCGCCATCTTCCAAAGCTAGGAGACCCGCCGAGAGCCGTACTCGTCGTACAACTTTGATTCGGCCAAAGCGAGGCCCAACTAATCATTTAGATGAATCGCCCAACAGATAACCCGGCCCAATTAGGGCGGGTCATCCACAAGTCATATCCCCAACATTAGGCCCCAAATTGACTTGAACCTTTCTTCTTCACGCCAATACCTCTGCTCTATTGAAGGCGATTTGTCCCCCATTTTTCTTCATCTGTCAAAAAATTGCACACCCGCCATTGTACTTTGAGTACTGAAAATCCCTTAAGTCGCCAGATCATTACTAACTGGCCTTTTCTTACTCCTCTTTTTTCGGGAAGATCACCATAACTCCAACGGATCTTTAGCGCGTTGTTATCCCGAAATTTTTGGCGCACATTTATAGCGAATCTTTTATCCCCCCGGTGGTTCCCGCTCATGGTGCCTCGATTCCAGCACCTGCCTTGATAAATAGGCCGGGGGGACAGAAGTGTCGCTTCCCACCTACCAGTCCTGTCACCTTCCTCCCCACCGGCGCAGCGAGAAAACCGCATCGCCCCGAGGAATCCGTCGCCGACCGCACCTTCATCCTTCACGCGAGGAGCTCTGGTGCCGCCCGTGGGCTTCCGTCGTCGCCCATCCTCGCGCCGGAACTAGCACATCTGCCACCGTCTTCTTCGACTGCATCGTCGTCGGTCACCTCGTCATTCACCACGAACCTCGCCGCCGCCGGAAGCTTCTTCACTTGACGGGACGCCCGCGCTTCTCCAGCGAACTCCGTCATCGTCGGCTCTTCTCACCCGACAGCATCAGGTTAGGCTTCCATTCATCTTTAGGAGTAGATTTATTCTCCGGTTGAACTTCCGCCATTGCCATACTCTTGAAGCTTCTTGCACATAAACACCATCTGCTCTGAATCGATTTAGCACGAGCGTTTGATAGGATAGCTAGTGTTCTGAATACTTTCACTTATCCGTTGTACTCGTGAATCTTTGAAAATAGTGTTTCCACCAAACGAAAGGCATCATTTGATAATAAACTGTCGCGCTCAGTTATTTTCTGTAGGTTTTCGCGTCTGTCTGGTAGATCCATTCCTTATTTACTATTCGCAAAAAGTTGTTTGTAGTCTTTACCCCCTGGCACTTCAAATGAAACGCCTTTACCGTCTTCAGAACGTAGCCCTTAGGAATAACCATACTTCCGTAAGTTGCCATAGTGACCCAACTCGCCCCTTTGATATGGCGGGTTAAATATTTCCTTAATCAAAGTACTCGGCGGGTTAAATGAACCGATTCCATCCCATATAGTAGGTGTCCAAGACGTGTAATATTATACTTTACTTATTTGTAGCATGGGTGCCGTCTTCAAGAGTGACTGGCTTCTTACCAAGGTTGATGATGCCGTATTAGCCAATTATGTGAAAACGGGCTGTTTGGACCCTCAAGATGTGATTGGCTGGCGCACCGGGTTAGGAGAAGATCTCCCTAACCCCAAAGAAGGGGAAATAGTAGTTTTCGTTGAACACCTGGAGCGAGGTTTTAAGCCGCCCGGATCAATATTTCTTAGGGACACCTTGACTTTCATGAACGTCCGACTCCAGGATCTGGGACCCAATTCCATAAGCAATTTGAGCCAATTCCAAGTTCTCTGTGAGGCTTATCTGCGGATCGAGCCTTCTATCCCCTTATTCTGGCATTTTTCCATCTGAATCGCCAAACGGAATTCCACAACGGCCCCAGATGGAACTTGGTGGTGTCAATGTCCAGCGCCACGGGGATAGCCCATTCCCCTCACTCATCATGCCTAGCCATCCCAAAGGGTGGGGCGAGTCTTGGTTTTACTGTCAAGAGACGTCTCCGGCTGGCGAGAACAAGCTTCTGGGTTACAGGCCAACTCGCCTTCCGACCAACTTCAAGCTCCCACACAAGCTTACTGAGGAGGAGGAATCGGAATTCATCCCAATACTATCTGAACTAAGATCATTGACGAACAATGGCCTTACCGGGGTCGACCTAATCTGTTGCTGGGTTGAATGGTGTATCCTCCCTCTGAGCCGCCGGGATGGTCTGATGTGTGAGTTTGATGGCACCCTGGATCATCCTCAATGCTATTTTCGCACAGCCTTAACGAAAAAGGACATTGTTGCCATCATCAAAAAGTTGACTAGCGAGCCTGCGGGAAAGAGCGGCCAAATCGGCCTTAAGCCTTTCTGCAAAATTAACCCGGCGCCCAAGGTAAACAAACCTGACCCGCCTTTGGTCTTTATTCTTTATACTTCATTTGTATTGTGGTTTCGTAATATATGCCATTTCAGAAAGGCGACAAGTTCTGTTCCAGGAGGCCTAAAATGCTAGCCATGAAAAATGTCAAGCTGCCCTCGAAGAAAACAAAGGGTAAAGGTAAATCTGCTGCGGCTGAACCATCCGAAGTCGACGAATCTCAAGTCGGCGATGTACCTTCAGAGGTAAAAATTCGTCCTCTTTTCACTCGCCACCCGTCACTGTTTAACCTTTATATTTATATCTCACCCTTTCCTTGAAATAGAATGAGGATAACGAAAGCCAGGAGGACTCTATTGAGGTAATTTCTGTTTCCTCCGATTCATCTCCTTCTCCACCTAAGCCGGCCAGGCGAATTTTTGGGAAGTTCCCCTCTCACATCCAAATGCTTATCTGGACCCAAATTTCCTACTAAAGAAAGCACAGTACACCTCAAACCGGAAAACATGAAGTCACTCTGGTGACCTGGTATCCGGCTTACCAGCAACAAATAAAAGAAAACCAAGCGAGGTACTCTTTATGAATAGCCATTCTTTTACGTCTCTTTGGATCACGCCCTTAACCCGCCTGTATTATTGACGTATAATTCTTTTGCAGAACTCTCCTCCCACTTCCGGCGACTCAGTGATGTCGACACTTCCACCGATGATTCGAGTTCCGGGGTAAATCTTTTGATAACCTTGCCGTGACTTTTGAGAATAACGAGCTTTTCAATTCCTTAACGTGCTTATTCCCTTTTTCCAGGGCACAAGCCAAGAAGAGGAAAACCAGCGGATCCGCTCCTGACGCGGCTCCAGAACCCATGAGAGAATCAACTCTGACTCAGGACAATCCGGATCAGACTGAGCCCGCGACTCAAGTGGATCTTCCTGAGTCGCCAAAGGAAACAATGGATGCCCCTAAGCCGCCGAGCCCATTGACAACAACAAAAGACCCAGATGTTGTGGTTATTACCGGTTCTGGCTTTTCTAAGCCGGCGGCGACAGTTTTATCCAAACATGTGGCATCCTCCTCCCAAGGCATTCCTGAGTCTGGGCTCTCCAAGGGAAAACTTTCCGAATATGCCAATTTGGGGTTTAAGGAGCTCTGTTCTGGCTTTGCAAGTCGCCTGGAAGCAAGCTATGAGATGGAGAAAAACCTGCCGCAGATGTTAAACAAAAAACATGAGGTAAGTTTGTAAATTTTGTCATACTTCATTATTCCCATTAACCCCCAAGGGCCGGGTCATCAGTAAAAAGATGAGCCGGGTCTTAAAAATTTAGAAAAAACTTTGGCGACCAGTAACCCCCAAGAGCCGGGTCATCAGTAAAAAGATGAGCCGGATCTTGATTTTTGTATAATTTTATCTGAAAAAATTATACATTAGCCCCCAAGTGTCAGGGATATTGCTTTGCAGTAGTTCTGAGACTTGCCCTTATTTTAAATTTTCAATAGGAAAATCTTGCTCAGACCGAATCAGCGTTGGGCGACTTAAGGAAAAAATTTAGCTGGACAACGAGACGCCCAAGCTCAGTCGGAGGAAAAATGTCAATTGGCCTTGGCCGAACTGGTAAAACTCAAAGCCGAGTTGAGAAAGGCTCAAGCTGACCAAAATGCCGCCTTGAAGAGAGCAGAGAAAGCTGAAGCTAGGCTGGCGACTGTTCAACAGGAATTATCCGGCTTAAAACGTCATATCTCCAACATGACGCAAGCCGTCTTTGGTAAGCCTTACTTAAACCTTCGATCTCCTCCTTTATTCTTTTTTTAAACATAACACTGATGTTAAGTCGCTAACCATCATAATTCAGGTCCAAGAGTCGCCAACCTTCAAGAAGACTGTGTGCTGATGCTGAAGGCGATTTACACGCTGACAGAGCAACTGTACACAGGCAGCGTCTTGAGTGTCAAAGCCGTGATGGGTGCCAAAGAACCTATCACTTCCATCAAGAAGGTGCTTGGCTGCTTGTCTACACTTCCCCCCCAGATCGGCGAGTTAACTCGGTCAGCCGCCCGAAAAGGTGTTCTGACGGCCCTGAGTCGCTGTTTGGCGTATGCTCCAGAGATTAACTTAGAAGAAGTAGCCGCAGGCTTTCCCCAGCTCAAGGACGAGGGATCAGAATTTGTTGAAGAAGATTATCAGCGAGTCGTCAAGGACTCTCGGCTGGCTGCAACTCAACTTGCCGCAAGCCTTGACTTAACAAAATACCAGGCGGCTTATGATAGCAGAAACAAGAAAGTCAGCCCGCCAACCTTCGTGACGACCAGCCTAACCCCTCGGCGACCCAAGAATCCTTTCGACTTGGAAGCAGACTTGGCATCAATTCTGACTGACAAAGCCGACTTTGCTTCTCTGGCCAGGTGCAATTGGGTATTGGGCGACATGCAAATCGAAGTCGGCCAGAGCTCACGTCAGGATGATCCCGAGGCGCCAGCGAAGTAAACTTTGTTAAATTTGGCCTGAGAGCCATGTAATAGGTCCTTTTTTCCGTAAGTCAATACTGTTTTTTGATGATACCTTCTGCGAGAACCTTTATATCGCCCTTAAGGCGATTTGAAATATTTAACCCGCCTTTATAAGAGTCTTCTATAATGCTTAATTCGCCATGGATGAAACAATTCTTATCACCCTCCTGTCTTCAAGCTTTGAAAACAGCATATGTGAAAACAAACAAACCATAGATATTTTCAACAAGTATTTAGAAAGAAAAAGGCTTAAAACCTTTAGGGCTATGCCATAATAACAGTAATTTCGTCGGCTCATAAGGTTGCGATAGGGGGAGGCGAGTCAGAAAGCTCGTGCACCCACCCTAAATGCAGGTTTCGTCGGCTCATACGGTCGCGACAGGGGGAGGCGAGTCAGAAAGCTCGTGCGCCCACCCTAAATGTAGGTTTCGTCGGCTCATAAGGTCGCGACAGGGGGAGGCGAGTCAGAAAGCTCGTGCACCCACCCTAAATGCAGGTTTCGTCGGCTCATAAGGTCGCGACAAGGGGAGGCGAGTCAGAAAGCTCGTGCACCCACCCTAAATGCAGGTTTCCTCGGCTCATAAGGTCGCGACAGGGGGAGGCAAGTCAGAAAGCTCGTGCACCCACCCTAAATGCAGGTTTCGTCGGCTCATAAGGTCGCGACAGGGGGAGGCGAGTCAGAAAGCTCATGCACCCACCCTAAATGCAGGTTTCGTCGGCTCATAAGGTCGCGACAGGGGGAGGCGAGTCAGAAAGCTCGTGCACCCACCCTAAATGCAGGTTTCGTCGACCCATAAGGTCGCGACAGGGGGAGGCGAGTCAGAAAGCTCGTGCACCCGCCCTAAATGCAGGTTTCGTCGGCTCATAAGGTCGCGACAGGGGGAGGCGAGTCAGAAAGCTCGTGCACCCACCCTAAATGCAGGTTTCGTCGGCTCATAAGGTCGCGACAGGGGGAGGCGAGTCAGAAAGCTCGTGCACCCACCCTAAATGCAGGTTTCGTCGGCTCATAAGGTCGCGACAGGGGGAGGCGAGTCAGAAAGCTCGTGCACCCACCCTAAATGCAGGTTTCGTCGGCTCATAAGGTCGCGACAGGGGGAGGCGAGTCAGAAAGCTCGTGCACCCACCCTAAATGCAGGTTTCGTCGGCTCATAAGGTCGCGACAGGGGGAGGCGAGTCAGAAAGCTCGTGCACCCACCCTAAATGCAGGTTTCGTCGGCTCATAACGTCGCGACAGGGGGAGGCGAGTCAGAAAGCTCGTGCACCCACCCTAAATGCATATTCTGTTGGCTCATACGGTCGCAACAGGATTACACAATTTGCTCTTTTAATGAAGAAGCCCCCAAGCCGGGGAGTATTTTATTACTTCATAATGAAACTGAAAAACTTACAAAATGTGGAGCTTAAGAGCTCAAGTGTAGTAAGGCCGCAAATGGGCAATATTCCAGGGGCGAGTTGACTCGGCCTCTGTGGTCGGTCGATTAGGCTGGAGATCCATCAAATAATAAGAGCCATTGCGGAGGTTCTTGCTGACGACGAACGGCCCTTCCCAAGGGGGTGACAACTTGTGCATGCCTGCTCGATCTTGTATTAGACGAAGCACTAAGTCGCCTTCCTGAAAGGTCCGACTCTTAACCCGACGACTATGATAACGCCGCAAATCTTGCTGATAGATAGCCGAACGGGCCGCAGCCAGGTCACGCGCCTCCTCCAAGGCATCCAAAGAATCCTGACGCGCCAGCTCATTATCCTGCTCCACATATGCGGCGACTCTAAGAGAGTCATGCCTTATGTCAGTAGGGAGAACAGCCTCTGCTCCATAGACCAAAAAGAAGGGGGTGAATCCCGTGGATCGGTTCGGGGTGGTCCGAATACTCCACAGTACCGAAGGTAACTCTTCAACCCAACACCCTGGAGTCCTTTCCAGGGGAACCATGAGTCGAGGTTTGATCCCTCCCAAGACCTCCTGATTCGCCCGCTCTGCTTGCCCGTTGGATTGCGGGTGAGCAACTGCAGAAATATCAAGTCGGATATGTTCTCAACGACAAAAATCCTGCATCGCTCCTTGGGACAAGTTAGTACCATTGTCCGTGATAATACTATGCGGATATCCAAACCGGAAAATCAGCTTCTTCAGAAATTTGACCGTTGTCTCCGCATCGCAAGCTCCAACAGGTTCCGCCTCAACCCATTTGGTGAATTTATCAACTGCCACCAATAGGTGGGTTTTCTTGTTGGAGGACATTTTAAAGGGACCGACCATGTCCAGCCCCCAGACTGCAAAAGGCCAAGTAATGGGAATCATTCTCAATTCTTGAGCCGACACATGAGCCTGCCTCCCATAACGTTGGCACCCCTCGCACCGACGTACTATGTCTTCTGCATCTGCATGAGCCGTCAGCCAAAAGAAACCATGACGAAAAGCCTTTGATACTAAAGAACGTGACCCGGCGTGGTGTCCGCAGTCTCCGGAATGAATGTCATTTAGGATCGCGCATCCTTCCTCGGGGGAAACACATCGCTGAAAGACCCCAGAAGCGCTCCGTTTATATAACTCGCCATTAATGATGACCATGGATTTGCTACGCTGAACGATCTGGCGAGCCAAAACTTCGTCGGTGGGTAACTCGCCGCGAGTAAGATAAGCCAGATAAGGGAGAACCCAATCCGGAGTGACATGGAGAGCCGCCACGAGCTGAGACTCGGGATCTGGTATCGCCAATTCCTCCTCCGAGGGTAAAGCCACGGATGGTTTATGCAAGACATCCAGAAAAACATTAGGGGGAACCGGTTTTCTTTGGGAGCCGAGTCGCGAGAGGGCATCAGCTGCCTCGTTGAGGCGTCGATCAATATGGTCCACCTGATAACCGTGAAAATGACCCGCCACATCGGACACAGCTCGTCTGTAAGCCGCCATCATGGGATCCCGAGAGTCCCAGGTACCCGAAACTTGTTGCGCCACCAAATCTGAATCACCAAAACATCTGACTCGTGTTAGATTCATCTCTTTTGCAAGTCGCAAACCGTGAAGCAAAGCTTCATATTCCGCCGCATTATTGGTGCAGGGAAACATGAGTCGAAGAACGTAACAGAACTTATCTCCTTGAGGGGATACTAACACCACACCAGCCCCCGAGCCTTCCAACTGCCTGGATCCATCAAAGTAAATAGTCCAGTAGGTAAGGTCAGGCCGATCTTCCGGAGCCTGTAGTTCTGTCCAGTCGTTAACGAAATCAACTAACGCCTGGGACTTGATAGCTGTGCGGGGGGTATATTGTATGTGATGAGAGCCAAGCTCTATCGCCCATTTGGCGATTCGCCCCGTTGCCTCCCGATTCTGAATGACGTCACCAAGGGGAGCAGAACTGACCACGGTGATCGGGTGCTCCTGGAAATAATGCTTAAGCTTTCGACTCGCCATAAACACCCCATAGACCAGTTTTTGCCAATGCGGGTATCGCTGCTTGGAAAGAGTTAACACCTCGCTGATAAAATATACTGGGCGTTGCACTGGGTATTCCTTCCCTTCTTCCTTCCTTTCAACGACCACAGCCACACTTACTGCCTTGGAATTTGCCGTGATATACAGAAGCATAGGCTCCTTTTCAGTTGGGGCCGCCAAGACCGGCGGGTTAACCAATTGGCGTTTTAGGGCCTCGAGCGCCTCGTCTGCCTCATCCGTCCACACGAATCGATCGGACTTCCTCAACAATTGATAGAGAGGAGTCGCCTTTTCCCCTAGGCGACTCACGAAACGACTTAAAGCCGCAATGCGGCCCGCCAACCGTTGAACTTGATTAACATTCGTCAGCTTTCCGAGAGAGGTAACCGCTTCAATCTTGTCCGGGTTAGCCTCGATGCCGCGCTCCGATACCAAGAAACCCAACAATTTTCCTGCAGGTACACCAAAAACGCACTTGGTAGGATTTAGCTTCATCTGATATACCCGTAAATTATCAAAAGTCTCCTTAAGGTCTTCCAATAGTGTCTCCTCCTGGCGGGTCTTGATCACAATATCGTCGACATAAGCATGGACGTTGCGACCAATTTGGTTACGAAGACAATTCTGGATGCAACGTTGATAAGTCGCCCCCGCGCTCTTGAGTCCGAAAGGCATGGACACATAGCAAAAGGCCCCGAAGGGGGTTATGAAGGCCGTCTTCTCCTGATCCTCCACGGCATCTTGATCTGGTGATAGCCTGAATAGGCGTCCAGAAAACACAATCGTTCGCATCCCGCCACCGAGTCAATGATTTGATCGATGCGGGGAAGAGCGAAGGGATCTTTGGGACAAGCTCTGTTGAGATCTGTATAGTCAATACACATACGGAAAGTGACATTCTTCTTGAGTACCAACACCGGGTTAGCCAACCATTTGGGGTGAAAAACTTCCACGATGAACCCGGCGGCTAGAAGACGGGCGACTTCTTCTCCAATCGCCTTGCGTCGTTCCTCGTTAAATTTGCGAAGGTACTGTTGGACAGGTTTGCATTTTGGGTCAACATTAAGGTGGTGCTCAGCGAATTCTCTCGGTACATCAGGCATGTCAGAAGGTTTCCATGCGAAGATGTCCCGATTCTCACGGATGAATTCGATGAGCGCGCTTTCCTATTTGGGGTCCAGACCCGTCCCAATGGTGAACTGCTTGGATGAATCGCCAGGCACGAAATCGATTGTCTTAGTGTCATCCGTCGGCTTGAATTTGAGGGGCGATCAGAATCTGTGGTTGGCTTCTTGAGTGGCGACATATCCGCCGGGTCAACATTGGCCCGATGGTGTTTGAGCTCTTCCGCCGCGCAGGCGACTTCCGCATACGCCGCGTCCCCTTCTTCACACTCCTTTGTGATCCTTCTATCTCCCTCAACTGTGATGGGTCCTTTAGGACCAGGCATTTTGAGCTTGAGGTAGACATAGCATGGGCAGGCCATGAAGCGAGCGTAAGCCGGTCGCCTGAACAGCGCATGGTAGGGGCTTTTCAGTTTGACCACCTCAAATATGAGAGACTCCGACGTGTAATTCTGCGCAGTTCCAAATGCCACTGTGAGCCTGACCCGGCCTATGGGATAGGCCGACTTGCCCGGGACAATTCTGTGGAAAACCATGGTTGAAGGCATCAAGTCTTTCTCCAATAAATTCATCCTCTGGAAGGTGTCGAAGTATAGGATATTGATGCTGCTGCCACCATCCATTAATACTTTTGACACGGTATAACCCCCCCCCCCACTTGGGGGGCCACGACCAACGCCAGATCGCCCGGATTATCTATCCTTGGCGGGTGATCCTCCCTGCTCCATGTTATGCTCTGCTCAGACCAATGGAGATATCAGGGGATCGCCGGATCGGAGACGCTGTACGCCCGGTGATTTACCTTCTTATCATGCCTGCAAGCATTAGTAGTGAAAACATGGTACTGCCCATTACTTAGCTGTTTGGGGTTGCTGCGGAAGTCCCCATTATCATGCTGGTCATGCGGAGCCCCTGTGGGGGCGGTTGTTGGAAAGCTCCCGGCGGGTTGTACCACCGCTGGTGGTGCACCGGGTACTGGCCGCCGCCTGGCTGCGGGCCTCCCTGAGCCCCCTGTTCGGGGAAGCCGCCGAAGGGGTTCTGTCTTTGGTTGGGCGTGGCGAGTTGGTCCTGGCGCCGGTCTGGATCTTTGTTTTGACTCTTCTTGATCGCCTCTGCCCGGAACTCTCGCATCACGAAACAGTTCTCCCAAGAATGACTCGCCGGGCCGTCAGCCGTGGCGTGGTGCGGGCAAGGGCCCTTGAGTAACTCTTCATAGTTACGCGGCCTTTTCCCACTGAAACCTCGATTCTTCTTTTTGCCGTCATTAGCATTGGTGTTGGCAACCAAGTCCGAGGTCTCGTCCTACGGTCTACGCTTGCCATTGGTCCCCTGATTGTGACGGTTGCGCCCCTGGAAACGGGTATGATTTTTGGACGACTCGCCCTTTTTGGGCGAGTTAACCTTACCATCCTCGCCGGGATCCTTAGTATCATCGGCCTCAGCATACCTAGTGAGGGTGTCCATCAGTTCGCCCATGTCTTGGACCTTCCGTTTAAGTCGCCCCAACTTCTGCACCAAGGGTTCGTAGTGACAATTGTGCTCGAGGATAAGCACAGCTTGTGCTGCCGTAATACCATCTGATGAATGAATAATTTCTGCAACCCGCCGTGACCAATGGTGGGCCGACTCATCCGGGCGTTGTACACAGTGTTGTAGGTCGACGATCGTCATCGGACGTTTGCAGGTTCCCCGAAAGTTTTTGATGAAACACTCTTTTAACTCGGCCCAGGACTGGATGGAATTGGGGGGTAGGTTTTGCAGCCAAGTGCGTGCCGACCCCTCGAGCATCATGGTGAAGTACCTGGCGCAAACCGCCTCGTTTACGTCGAGCATGTCCATGGCAATCTCATAACCCTCGATCCATGACGTTGGTTCGAGATCTGGTGTATAATTAGGCACTTTCCTTGGTCCCTTAAAATCCTTGGGCATCCTTTCGTTCCGAAGGGCTGGGGACAAGCATGGTACCCCAACTCGCCCTCCGCCCCCTATGAGGGGGGCCGGGGCGTCTTGGATGTTCGGGAAATCTCTGCCCGACGGGTTCCGCTCGGGCGGGTTGTCCTGCGGGAAGTGTCGCGGCCCACTGTTTACGGTAGGCTGGTCCTCCGGCCTGCTCCTGGTATAACTTGCCTGAGGGGTGGACTGCAACCTCTCGAGGCTATGCGAGACCTGGGCGTTTTGGACCACCGCTGTCTTCAACATCTCGATGGCATTCCTTGCTTCTATCTCAGCTGGGGTGTTGCCGTGAATCGGAAGAGACTCCAGGTGGCGAGTTGCGGCAAGCACGTTATCCACCGGGTTGGAGAAGTGGCCTTGAGGCTTCCGGAAACGAGGAATTTGACCCTCGATCGAATGATCCGGCGGGTTAGGTGGGCGCCCCGGTCCTCCTGCCCGGGCGGCTCCCATCCCGGGGGTTCGTGGAGTGTCGAACAGACGGATCGGATTGAGGTCATGGGGCAAGCGACCCTGGTGTCTCCGCTGATGGACGGCGTCGGATGCGTGCTGCTGTCTTTCGAGCCGCCAATTGTCAGTGTTTAAACACATCCTTTCGGCCGTAATTTGGGCTTGTCGAGTCTTGATCCTGGCGGACTCCATCTCAGCATCCTGGTGGGCCTTAGCCACCGCCTCTCTGAGCTTTGCTAACTCTGCGTTTATCTCCTCTTGGTTCTCCGGCATGAGGGGAGTCGCCATTAGTCTCGTGATCTCTGCTGCTAAGTCCACCAGGACTGCGGCTGGACTTCTGGACGTCTCGCCAGTCCGAGCTCCTCCAGTAAGGTTTTGTGTCGGTTGAGTCGCCCCGGCCATGTAGATGGCGATCTGGCGGCGGGTTCGGTCAAGGATTTCCGGATCCATGGCCAGCGACAAGCCTTCGAGGCCATCCCCATGAAGAGACTGGATGCAATCTGAGTCGCCCATGGATGATTCATCGTCCGAGTTGACCGGGGTAGTTTCCTGAATCGCCAGGTGCTCTGGTTCCTCCGATCCCTGCGTGAACCCCACAAAGACCGGGCGAGTTAAGTTTTGTGTAATGACTGGGCGGACGTACCTGGCCGGCTCGACGATGTTGGTGGAGATGTCCGGCTCAGGGACGGATGATCCGATCATGCCGATGAAGACGTTGATCTTGCCGAAGGGGACCCTGTAGCCAGATTCAATCGAATTCGCTTCAGGTCCCCATTGTTGGTTGTCGATGTAGGTTATCCCGCAGCGGCTCCGAGACATGAGCGCCGTCGCGTAACTCCCAAACCCTGGTAGGGCTCCCTTTGAGAACTCAACTCCACCGTGCGTAGGCCCCACGGTGGGCGCCAACTGTCGTGGTTTTTTCACGGCAGATGTCCTTGTGAAAGGACTTAGTACTGGAGCCATCGCACCTTGGTGGCGACTCGAAGGGGTTAAGCGGGAGAGACACGACGATTTACCCAGGTTCGGCCCCTCGAGAGGAGGTAATAGCCTACGTCCTGCTTTGTGTGTATTGATATGAACTCGATTACAAGGGAGGCGTAACTCGCCTAAACCTAG
This sequence comes from Hordeum vulgare subsp. vulgare, assembly GCF_904849725.1. Classification (NCBI taxonomy): domain Eukaryota; kingdom Viridiplantae; phylum Streptophyta; class Magnoliopsida; order Poales; family Poaceae; genus Hordeum; species Hordeum vulgare. The sequence continues at coordinate 469,507,897 of NC_058522.1, forward strand.
CACTCGATGATTTCTAACCCGTCCCTGTCCCCCGGGACCTCGCCTTATATATATAGGTCGATTCCCTAGGGTTTACAAGGATTCCTTCCTTTCTACAACTCGTGACCAATGTGCTCTTTGAATCGCCATCTTCCAAAGCTAGGAGACCCACCAAGAGCCGTACTCGTCGTACAACTTTGATTCGGCCAAAGCGAGGCCCAACTAATCATTTAGATGAATCGCCCAACAGATAACCCGGCCCAATTAGGGCGGGTCATCCACAAGTCATATCCCCAACAGTGACCTTTCAGTGTGCCACTCAGAGTAGTTCGTCATGATATTGTCTAGGAGTTTTGTAGCTTCTCCTAACGTGATTTCCATGAACGTTCCACCTGAGGCAGAGTCCAAGATATTTCTAGAAGCGAAATTCAAGCCAGCGTAATAGATTTGTATAATCATCCAAAGACTCAAGCCATGAGCAGGACAATTTCTAATCATCAATTTCATTCTCTCCCAAGATTGTGCAACATGTTCATGATCAAGTTGCTTAAAATTCATAATATCATTACGGAGAGAGATAATCTTAGCCGGCGGAAAATACTTGGATATGTAAGCATCTTTGCACTTATTCCAGGAATTAATACTATTTTTGGGAAAAGACGAAAACCAAGTTTTTGCTCGATCTCGCAACGAGAAAGGAAAAAAGCTTCAATTTAATCACATCATTATCCACATCTTTCTTGTTTTGCATATCGCAAAGCTCAATGAAGGTATTAAGATGGGATGCGGCATCTTCACTAGGAAGGCCGGAGAATTGCTCTTTCATAACAAGATTCAGCAAAGCAGCATTGATTTTGTATGATTCCGCACTAGTTGCGAAATCATTATTATTAGTATTCAAGAAGTCACAAAGTTTAGTGTTTTAAGTCATGGTGACTTCAGCAAGCAAGCAAGCACACAAGCGAACAGAAAGCAAGCGAGAGAAAAGGGCGAACGGAAAAGGCAAATGAAAAAGGCAAATATTTTTGTATTTTTTTCAGAAGTGGGGGAGAGGAAAACGAGAGGCAAAAAAGTAAATGCAAGAGATGAGTTTGCGACACTTACTTGGATGAGTTCTTGACTTGATCCTCCCCGGCAACGGCGTGAGAAATCCTTCTGCTACTTCTCAAACAACAGCGCCAGAAATTGGCACGTTGACAAAGACTTGGCTTGCGTTGGTTTTTCCCTTGAAAAGGAAAGGGTGATGCAGCACAGGAGCTGTAAGTATTTCCCTCACTTTGAGAACCAAGGTATCAATCCAGTAGGAGAATCTCGTCAAGTCTAGAGTACCTGCGCAAACGCAAAAGAGCTTGCACCCAATGCTATAAATGGGTTGTCAATCCCTTCAAGTTTGATTGCAAAGTGAGATCTGAATGCGGAAAGTGCAATGAAGTAAAAGAGTAAGGCTGAAAATATGGTGTGAAGTAGACCCGGGGGCCATAGTGTTCACTAGAGGCTTCTCTCAAAATAGCAAATATTACGGTGGGTGAACAAATTACTGTCGAGCAATTGATAGAACCGCGCAAAGTCATGACGATATCTAAGGCAATGATCATACATATAGGCATCACGTCCGAGACAAGTAGACCGGTACTTTCTGCATCTAATACTATTACTCCACACATCGACCGCTATCCGGCATGCATCTAGTGTATTGAGTTCATGACGAAAAGAGTAACGCTTTAAGCAAGATGACATGATGTAGAGGGATAAACTCAAACCAATGATGAAAACCCCATATTTTTACCCTTGATGGCAACAACACGATGCGTGCCTTGCTACCCCTTCTTTCACTGGGTGAGGTCACCGCACGGTATGAACCCAAAACCAAGCACTTCTCCCATTGCAACAATCATAGATCAAGTTGGCCAAACAAAACCCACAACTCGAAGAGAATTACAAGGATATGAAATCATGCATAAGAGAGATCAGAAGAAACTCAAATAAGATTCATAGATAATCTGATCATAAATCCACAATTCATCGGATCTCGACAAACACACCTCAAAGAAAATTACATCGGATAGATCTCCAGGAAGATCATGGAGAACTTTGTATTGAAGATCCAAGAGAGAGAAGAAGCCATCTAGCTACTAGCTATGGACCCGTAGGTCTATGGTGAACTACTCACGCATCATCGGAGAGATCATGGTGTTGATGAAGCAGCCCTCCATATCCGAATCTCCCCTCCGACAGGGCACCAGAACGTGCCCCAGATGGGATCTTGCAGAGGCAGAAGCTTGCGGCGGCAGAAAAGTATTTTCGTGGTTCCCCTGATTTTTTTGGGGATTTTAGGGAATTTATAGGCGAAGGAGCTAGGGTAGGGGAGGCTCAGGGAGCCCACAATCCTGCTAGGCGCGGGCCCCCTGGCCACGCCTAGGGGGCTTGTGGGGTCCCCTACTGGCCCCTACCTTGGTTCTCAAGCTTGACACGTATCTTCTATTCCGAAAAAAATCTTTTCGGAAGTTTTATTCCGTTTGGACACCGTTTAAAATCCTCCTCTGAAAAGGGTCAAAAACACGGAAAAAACAGGAACTGGCACTTGCACTGAGTTAATAAGTTAGTCCCAAAAACGATATAAAAGGCATACAAAACATCCAAAGTTTGACAAGATAATAGCACGAAACCATCAAAAATTATAGATACGTTGGAGACGTATCATGTACCGGGATGTCCAACGATCTAGCTTAGCGTATGCCATTGAAACATCTCGCTAGCTATCTTACGATCATGCAATGGCAATATGAACGTGACAACACATGTCATGAGATGGAACAGTGGGAGTTGCATGGCAATATAACTCGGAATGGCTATGAAAATGCCATAATAGGTAGGTATGGTGGTTGTTTCGAGGAAGGTATATGGTGGGTTTGTGCACCGGTAAAAGTTGTGCGGCACTAGAGAGGCTAGCAATGGTGGAAGGTGAAAGTGCGTCTATACCATGCACTCACATTAGTCATGAAGAACTCATATACTTATTGTGAAAGTTTTATTAGTAATCGAAACAAAGTGCTAAACACATACTCCTAGGGGAAGGGTGATGTCTCACAAGCGTATGGGATCACAGTTGTTTTCGAGGGTAGAGTATTCAATCCAAATTTATTGATTCGCTCACAAGGGGAAGCTAAAGGATATTCTCAAGTATTAGCAGCTGAGTTGTCAATTCAACCACACCTGAAAGATTAGTGTCTGCAAGCAAAGTATCAGTAGCAAGGTAGTTTGATAGCAACGGCACCAGGAAAAGCTTTGGCAATTCCGAGCAGTGGCGCCAGAAAAGGCCCTGTTGACGGGATGTTAACGCCAACAAAGTATCGCAACAAGTAACATCGGAGTAGCAAGGAACAGTAGTAGCAGCAGCAGCAAAGTAACAAGTAACAACAGCAACAAAGTGACAAGTAACAGCACTAGTGACAACAGCAAAGTGACAGGAGCAGCAAAGTGGCCCAATCCCTCTTGTAGCAAGGGACAAGCCTAGGCAAAGTAACATAGCGAGAACTAGTAGTAAAAGACTCGTAGGCAGTGGATCGGTGATGGATGAGTGTGACGGATGTGATTCATCATGTAACAGCTATAACACGGAGAGATATGTGACTAGCTCCCGTTCATCAATCTAATGTAGGCATGTATTCCGTATGTAGTCATACATGCTTAGGGAAAAGAACTTGCATGACATCTATTGTCCATCCCTCCCGTGGCAGCAGGGTCCTAATGGAAACTACGGGATATTAAGGTTCTCCTTTTAATAAAGAACCGAACCAACGCATTAACACGCGGTGAATACATGAACTCCTCATACTATGGTCATCTCCGGGAGTGGTTCCGGCTATTGTCACTCCAGGGTTGCCGGGTCATAACACATAGTAGGTGACTACAACTTGCAAGATAGGATCTAAAACACACATATATTGGTGACAACATAACAGGTTCAGATCTGAAATCATGGCACTCGGGCCCTAGTGACAAGCATTAAGCATAGCCAAGTAGTAGCAACATCAATCTAGAACATAGTGGATACTAGGGATCAATCCTCGTCAAAAACTAACTCGATTACATGATAGATCACATCCAACTCATCACCGTCCAGCAAGCCTACGTTGAGATTACTCACGAAGAAGAGCATCATGGAATTATCGATGGAGAAAGGTTGATGATGACGTGGCGACGATTTCCCCTCTTCGGAGCCCGAAACAGACTCCAGATCTGCCCTCCAAATGAAGAACAGGATGTGGCGGCGCCTCCATATCGCAAAACGTGATGAAACCTTGTCTCTGATTTTTTTCCACGTGAAACGGAAGATATAGGACTGAGATTGGGGGCGGTGGTGCCACATGGGCCCCACAAGCCCTCATGGCGCGGCCCACTGGCACGCCCCTCACGTGGAACTTTGTGCAGGTATTTTTCTTTTATTCCAGAAAAAATCTCCGTAAATTTTCACGACATTCCGAGAACTTTTATTTCTGCACAAAAACAACACCATGGCAATTCTGCTGAAAACAGCGTCAGTCCGGGTTAGTTCCATTCAAATCATGCAAATTAGAGTCCAAAACAAGGGCAAAAGAGTTCGGAAAAGTAGATACGATGGAGACGTATCAACTCCCGCAAGCTTAAAGCCTTGCTTGTCCTCAAGCAACTCAGTTGACAACTGAGAGAGACAAAAGAAAAACTTTGACGAACTCTGTTTGATCTTGTTATTGCAACTATGTCTAACTCACAACCAGAATTTTAGCAGCATCACAATCAAACCACATAAGCAAATGACATCTAGGTCTCACGGTAAACTCATATCAATGGCATAATCAACTAGCGAGCAAATAATAATAAGCCTCAAGTGTCAACACTTCAATCAAAACAACATGAAGCAATATGAATAGATGGTATCTCGCTAGCCCTTTCTGAGACCGCAAAACAAAAATGCAGAGCACCTTCAAAGACCAAGGGCTGACTAAACATTGTAATTCATGGCAATGAAGATCCAGTCATAGTCATACTCAACACAGTTAAAAGCAAAGCATAAAAATGACAGAGGTGCTCTCTAATTGGTGCTTTTGTAAGAGGAGGATGACTCAACAGGAACATAAATAGACAGGCCCTTCGCAGAGGGAAGCATTGATTTGCAGAGGTGCGAGAGCTCAAGCTTTGAAAACAGAGATAATAATTTTGGGTGGCATGCTTTCATTGTCAACGCAATGACTAAGAGTTCTCAATATCTTCCACGCTACACATGCTATAGGCGGTTCCCAAACAGAAAAGTAAAGTTTTGACTCCCCCACCACCAATCAATCACACTCCACGGCTAGCCGAATCCTCGGGTACTGTCCATACCAACATCAATCCAGGGGGAGTTTTGTTTGCAATTATCTTTTCGATTTGACTATGGAAGTGGGAATTCCAATTACCAGCCCCTTTCTCATGAATGATAGTGAATAAACACATATCGAGGATAACACGCCTAGCATGGAAGATACCAATAGCCCCCTGTCACCACATGAGCGGTTCGGGCATGCAAAACAGATTATTTCTTAAAGGTTTAGAGAGTGGCACATGCAAATTTACTTGGAACGGTAGGTAGATACCGCACATAGGTAGGTATGGTGGACTCATATGGAACAACTTTCGGTTTATGGAAGTGGATGCACAAGCAGTATTCCCGCTTAGTACAAGTGAAGGCTAGCAAAAGACTGGGAAGCGACCAACTAGAGAGCGACAACAGTCATCAAAATGCATTGAGAGTAACTAACATTGAGTGCAAGCATGAGTAGGACATAAATCACCATGAACATGAACATCATAGAGGCTATGTTGATCTCATCCAACTCATCACCGTCCAGCAAGCCTACGATGAGATTACTCACGAACGGTGATGAGCATCATGGAATTGTCGATGGAGGAAGGTTGATGATGACGATGGCGACGATCTCCCCTCTCCGGAGCCCAGAACGGACTCCAGATCTGCCCTCCAGATGAAGAACAGGAGGTGGCGGCACCTCTGTATCGTAAAACGCGATGAATCCTTCTCTCTAATTTTTTTCTGGGCGAAACGGAATATATAGAGCTGAGATTGGAGGTGGTGGAGCCTCATGGGCCCCACAAGCCTGGTTGGTCCGGCCTGGGGGGTGGCCGCGCCACTTGGGCTTGTGGCCCACTAGCTCACCTCCTCCGATGGATCTTTGTGCATGTATTTTTCATTAATTCCAGAAAAATTCTCCGTAAATTTTCAGGTCATTCCGAGAACTTTTATTTCGGCACAAAAACAACACCATGGCAATTCTGCTAGAAACAACGTTAGTCCGGGTTAGTTCCATTCGAATCATGCAAATTAGAGTCCAAAACAAGGGCAAAAGAGTTCGGAAAAGTAGATACGACGGAGACGTATCAACTCCCCCAAGCTTAAAGCCATGCTTGTCCTCAATCAATTCAATTGACAAACTGAAACAGACAAAAGAAAAACTTTGACGAACTCTATTTGATCTTATTGTTGCAACTATGTCTAACTCATAACCAGAATTTCAGCAAGATCACAAGCAAACCACAAAAGCAAATGACATCTAGGTCTCACGGTAAACTCATATCAATGGCATAATCAACTGGCGAGCAAATAATAATAAGTCTCAAACGTCAACACTTCAATCAAAACAACATGAAGCAGTACGAACAGATGGTATCTCGCTAGCTCTTTCTGAGACCGCAAAACATAAATGCAGAGCACCTTCAAAGACCAAGGGTTGACTAAACATTGTAATTCACGACAATGAAGATCCAGTGACAGTCATACTCAACACAATTAAAAGCAAAGCATAAAAATGACAGAGGTGCTCTCTAATTGGTGCTTTTTATAAGAGGAGGATGATTCAACACGAACATAAATAGACATGCCCTTCGTAGAGGGAAGCATTGATTTGCAGAGGTGCCAGAGCTCAAGCTTTTAAAACAGAGATAATAATTTTGGGTGGCATACTTTCATTGTCAACGCAATGACTAAGAGTTCTCAACATCTTCCATGCTACACATGCTATAAGCGGTTCCCAAACAGAAAACGTAAAGTTTTGACTCCCCCACCACCAATCAATCACACTCCACGGCTAGCTGAATCCTCGGGGGCTGTCCAGACCAACTTCAATCCCGGGGGAGTTTTGTTTGCAATTATCTTTTCGATTTGAGCATGGAACTGGGAATTCCAATTACCTGCCCCTTTCTCGTGAATGATAGTGAATAAACACATATCGAGGATAACACGCCTAGCATGGAAGATACCAATAGCCCCCTGTCACCACATGAGCGGTTCGGGCATGCAAAACAGATTATTTCTTGAAGGTTTAGAGAGTGGCACATGCAAATTTACTTGGACCGACAAGTAGATACCGCTTATAGGTAGGTATGGTGGACTCATATGGCACAGCTTTGGGTTTATGGAAGTGGATGCACAAGAAGTATTCCCGCTTAGCACAAGTGAAGGCTAGCAAAAGACTGGGAAGCAACCAACTAGAGAGTGACAACAGTCATCAAAATGCATTGAGATTAACTAACATTGAGTGCAAGCATGAGTAGGACACAAATCACCATGAACATGAATATCATAGAGGCTACGTTGATTTTGTTTCAACTACATGCGTGAACATGCGCCAAGTCAAGCCACTTGAAACATTCAAAGGAGGATACCATCCTATCATACTACATCATAGTATCTCAACATTCATGTGGGCAACTGATACGTCTCAAACGTATCTATAATTTTTGATGGTGTCACGTTGTTATCTTGCCTTCTTTGTATGTTTTATGTACCTTTTTATATCTTTTTGGGACTAACTTATTAATTCAGTGCCAAGTGCCAGTTCCTGTTTTTTCCCGTGTTTTTGACTCTTTTCAGATCTGATTTTGGAACGGAGTCCAAACGGAATAAAAACCCCGAAATGATTTTTTCCTGAACGAAAGAAGACTAGGGAGCCTTTCGGCCAAGCCAGGTGGGCCCCAGGGAGCCCACAAGCTCCCACCACACCACCAGGGGGGAGGCCGCGGTGGGCAAGCTTGTGGCCACCCTAGCCGCCCCCTGACCTAGATCTTGCGCTTATATATTCCCAAATATTCCGCAAAAAATCAGGGAGCCTCGAAAATACTTTTCCGCCGCCGCAAGCTTCCGTTTCTGCAAGATCTCATCTGGAGACCCTTCCCGGCACCCTGTCGGAGGGGACTTTGGAGGTGGAGGGCTTCTTTATCATCATCATCGCCCCTCCAATGACTCGTGAGTAGTTCACTTCAGACCTACGGGTCCGTAGTTAGTAGCTAGATGGCTTATTCTCTCTCTTGGATCTTCAATACAAAGTTCTCCATGATCTTCATGGAGATCTATCCGATGTAATCTTCTTTGGCGGTGTGTTTGTCGAGATCCGATGAATTGTGGACTTGTGATCAGATTATCTATGATATATATTTGAGTCTTTGCTGATTTCTTATATGCATGATTTGATATCCTTGTAAGTCTCTCTGAGTCTTGGGTTTTGTTTGGCCAACTAGATCTATGATTCATGTAATGGGAGAAGTGCTTGGTTTTGGGTTCTGCCATGTGGTGACCTTTCCCAGTGACAGTAGGGGCAGCAAGGCACACATCAAGCAGTTGCCATCAAGGGTAAAAAGATGGGGTTTTTATCATTGGTTTGAGATTATCCCTCTACATCATGTCATCTTGCTTAAGGCGTTACTTTGTTCTTATGGACTTAATACACTAGATGCATGCTGGATAGCGGTCAACGTGTGGAGTAATAGTAGTAGATGCAGAAAGTATCGGTCTACTTGTTTCGGACATGATGCCTATAGAAATAATCATTGCATAGATATCGTCACGACTCTGCATAGTTCTGTCAATTGCTCGACAGTAATTTGTTCACCCATCGTCTACTTGCTTTTATGAGAGAAGCCACTACTAGTAAACACTACGACCCCCGGGTCTATTCACATCCATCGTTTACATCTCCGCTTTTACTTTGCTTTGTTACTTTGTTGCTTTCAGTTCTCACTTGGCAAACAGTCTATAAGGGATTGACAACCCCATTATAGCGTTGGGTGCAAGCTTTTGTGTTTGTGCAGGATCTTGAGATACTCTTCCGCCGGATTGATACCTTGGTTCTCAAACTGAGGGAAATACTTACCGTCGCTATGCTACATCACCCTTTCCGCTTCGAGGGAACACCAATGCAAGGCTCCAAGGCCACGGGGGAAATCCTTTGCATACTTGCCTAGGAAGTCCCTTAAGGCGTAGCCGTAGCTGAAGGATTCCTGGTGCCGTCGACACAACTACTTCGTGGTGCCGTTGCAAGGGATACACAGCAGAACAATCAGAAGTATTTTCGGCACCTTTGCCGGGGATCTTTTTGAGGTAGCAGAAGTATTTCTGGCGCCGTTGCCGGGGAGGAGAGATCAAGATCGCTTGCCGAGGAGATCAAGACAAGAGTAATCTCCCGTCAACACCCCTATTTCTGGCGCCGTTGCCGGGGAGGAGAAATCAAGATCTATCCAAGTAGGTCTCACAAACTCTTCTCTTGCATTTACTTTTGTTGCCAGTTGCCTCTCATTTTCCTCTCCCCCACTTCACATTTGCCGTTTTCATTTGCCTTTCTCCTTCGCCATTTTCTTTTGCCCTTGTCGTTTTCCTTTGCCGGTTTCTTGCTTGCTTGTGTGCTTGTTTGTTTGTTGAAGACATCATGTCTGAAAACACCAAACTTTGCGACTTCTCGAGCACTAATAATAATGATTTTATTAGTACTCCCATTGCTCCCGCCACTAGTGCGGAATCATATGAAATCAACGCAACTTTGTTGAATCTTGTTATGAAAGAGCAATTCTCTGGCCTTCCTAGTGAAGATGCCGCATCCCATCTCAATACCTTCATTGAGCTTTGTGATATGCAAAAGAAAAGAGATGTGGATAATGACATGATTAAGTTGAAACTTTTTCCTTTCTCGTTGCGAGATCGTGCAAAAACTTGGTTTTTTTCTTTGCCTAAAAATAGTATCGATTCTTGGGATAGGTGCAAAGATGCTTACATATCCAAGTATTTTTCGCCGGTTAAGATCATCTCCTTACGTAACGATATCATGAATTTCAAGCAACTTGATCATGAACATGTTGCACAATCTTGGGAGAGGATGAAGCTTATGATTAGAAATTGTCCCGCTCATGGCTTGAGTTTGTGGATGATTATACAAATCTTTTACGCTGGCTTGAATTTCGCTTCTCGCAATATCTTGGACTCCACCTCAGGTGGAACGTTCATGGAAATCATGTTAGGAGACGCTACAAAACTCCTAGACAATATCATGACCAACTACTCTCAGTGGCACACTGAAAGGTCGCCTGCTAGGAAAAAGGTGCACGCTATAGAACAAATTAACTCGCTTAGTGCTAAGATGGACGAGTTGATGAATTTGGTTGCTAGTATAAATGATACCGTAGATCCTAATGACATGCCATTATCTTCTTTGATTGAGAGTAGCAACGCTAGTTTGGACGTGAATTTTGTTGGTAGGAATAATTTTGGCAACAACAATGCTTTTAGAGGAAACTATGTTCCTAGGCCTTTTCCTAGTAACTCCTCTAATAATTATGGCAATTCCTACGGCAACACTTACGGAAATCACAACAAATTACCCTGTGATTTAGAGAGTAATATCAAAGAGTTCATCAACTCTCAAAAGATTTTCAATGCGTCCATAGAGGAAAAACTATTCAAAATAGACGATTTGGCTAAGAGCGTTGATAGGATGTCTTGTGATATTGATGCTTTGAAAGTTAGATGCGCTCCTCCCAAGATCAACTTGGATGAAACTTTGAAAGCTATGCGTATCTCCATGAATGAGAGCAAAGAAAGAACCGCCCAAATTCGCGCTAGACATGAATGGTTTAAAAGGATGCGTTCTAGTGATGCAAATCACGAAGATCTTAAAGTGCTTGGTGTGTCTCCTCATGAATCTTTGTTTTCGCGTGTCAAACCTACTTATGGAGGAGCTGGATATGAATCCACTTTGGTTGAAAAATGCCCCAATGATTCGGAGTCCACCTATCTTGATGATAAAGGTGTGGAGAGTGGAGTAGAAGAAGTCAAAATTTTGGGTAGTAATGAAACTCCCACTTTGGATTTCAAGGAATTCAATTATGATAATTGCTCCTTGTTTGAATGCATTTCTTTGATGCAATCCGTTGCAAACTCTCCACGTGCTTATAGCCAAAGCAAAGCCTTTACCACGCATATCGTAGATGCTATGATGAAATCTCTTGAAGTGAAGCTCGAACTAGAAGTCTCGATACCTAGAGAACTTCATGCTGAGTGGGAACCTACTATCAAAATCAAGATCAAAAACTATGAGTGCAATGCTTTGTGTGATTTGGGTGCTAGTGTTTCCGCGATTCCAAAGTCTTTATGTGATATTCTTGGTTTTCATGAGATTGAAGAGTGTTCTCTTAATTTGCATCTTGCGGATTCTACCGTCAAGAAGCCCATGGGGAGGATAGATGATGTTCTTATTATTGCAAATAAGAACTATGTACCCGTGGATTTCATTGTACTTGACATAGATTGGAATCCTTCATGTCCCATTATTCTTGGTAGACTTTTCCTAAGGACTATTGGTGCTATCATCGATATGAAGGAAGGGAATATTAGATTTCAATTTCCCTTAAAGAAGGGCATGGAGCACTTTCCTAGAAATAAAATAAGATTTCCTTATGAATCTATGATGAGGGCTACCTACGGTTTGAGCACCAAAGATGACTATACGTGATTCCATCACTTTCGCCTAGCTAAGGGCGTTAAACAAAAGCGCTTGTTGGGAGGCAACCCAACGAATCTCCTTTTTCTTTCTGTTTTGTGTTTTCCACACTTTCATAATTCTCTTATGATTGTGTTTTTTGTGTTTTTTTTGCGTTTGTGTCAAGCAAAACCGTTATGATTAGTCTTGAGGATGATCGTTTGGTCATGCTGGGAAAGACAGAAACATTCTTCTCACGAAAAGAATTTTCGTTTTTTTTTGTAAGAGATTTTGAGTTGATTCTTTTTTATGCTGATTTCTACGCACATTCTTCAGAATGTCGTAATTTTTCAGAATTTTTGAAGGACCAGAGGTATACGAAACATACAGATTTCTACAGACTCGTCTGCTGTTGACAGATTCTGTTTTTGTTGTGTTGGTTGCTCATTTTGATGAAACTATGGATAGTATCGGGGGTATTAGCCATGGAAGATTGAAAGTACAGTAACCCAACATCAGCACAAGTAGAATTTGAGTTTGCTACAGTACCTAAGGAAGTGGTGATTTGCTTTCTTGTACTAATGTTATAACGAGTTTCTGTTTAAGTTTCGTGTTGTGAAGTTTTCAAGTTTTGGGTAAAGTTCTTATGGAAAAAAAGATAAAGAGTGGCAAGAGCTCAAGCTTGGGGATGCCCAAGGCACCCCAATAGATTCAAGCATGACATAAAAGCCTAAGCTTGGGGATGCCCCGGGAAGGCATCCCCTCGCTCGTCTTCAATCCATCGGTAACGTTACTTGGGGCTATATTTTTATTCACCACATGTTATGTGTTTTTGCTTGGAGCGTCTTGAATCGTAGGAGTCTTTTATTTTTGTTGTGACACAATCATCCTTGCTGCACACCTAGAGAGAGAGACATGCACACACCGTGATTTTGTCGAGCTTCACTTATATCTTTTGGTAGACAATTCAGCTCACATGTGCTTCACTTATATCTTTTGAGCTAGATACTTTTGCTCTGTGTGCTTCACTTATATCTTTTAGAGCGCAGCGGTGCGTGGCTTGGTAGTTGATCTATGCTTTGAAAGTAGTCTCAAAAGGGGTAGTTATCCAAAGGGATACGAAAACTTCCACCTTCATGTGCATTGAATAGTTAGAGAAGTTTGATTCATCTCAATAAGTTTTGAGTTGTGGTTATGGTAGTATTAAAGTCATGCTAGTAAGATGTTGTGGATCTAGAAATACTTGTGTTGAAGTTAGTGATTCCCGTAGCATGCACGTATGGTGAACCGCTATGTGATGAAATCTGAGCATGATTAGTATATTGATTGTCATCCTTTGCGTGGCGGTCGGCATCGCGCGATGGTTTATACCTACCAACCCTTCCCCTAGGAGTATGCGTTGAATGCTTTGTTTCGATTACTAATAAAACTTTTTCAACAAGTATATGAGTTCTTCATGACTAATGTTGAGTCCATGGTTTAGATGCACTTTCACCTTCCACCATCACTATCTTCTTAGTGCTGTGCAACTTCCGTCGGTGCACAAAACCTACCATTAGCCTCCCTCAAAACAGTCACCATACCTACCTACTATGGCTTTTTCAAAGTCATTCCGAGATATATTGCCATGCAACTACCACCATGATATGTGCCACCACGTCTACATTTACATTGCATGATCGTAAGATAGCTAGCATGATGTTTCCATTGATGTCTATGCCATGCTAGATCATTGCCACGGTACACTACCGAAGGCATTCCATGTAGAGTCATAGTTGCTCTAAGTTTTGAGTTGAAAGTGTGATGATCATCATTATTGGAGCATTGTCCCATGTGAGGAAATAAAAGAGGCCAAAGAAGCCCATAAAAAAAGAGGCCAAAGAGCCCAACAAAATAAAAAATAAAAATAAAAAAAGATGAGAGAAAAAGAGAGAAGGGACAATGCTACCACTTTTTCCACACTTGTGCATATTGAGCACCATGATCTTCATGATTGAGAGTCTCTCGTTTTGTCACCACCATATATCTAGTGGGAAATTCTCATTATATAACTTGGCTTGTATATTCCAATGATAGGCTTCCTCAAAATTGCCTTAGGTCTTCGTGAGCAAGCAAGTTGGATGCACACCCACTAGTTTTCTTTAAGAGCTTTCATATACTTGTAGCTCTAGTGCATCATTTGTATGGCAATCCCTACTCATTCACATTGATATCTATTGATGAGCATATCCACAGCTCATTGATATGCCTAGTTAATGTGACTATCTTCTCATTTTTGTCTTGCAAACCCCACCACATTCCACACCATCTATAGTGCTATAACCATGGCTCACGCACATGTATTGCGTGAGAGTTGAAAATGTTTGAGAAAGTAAAGGTGTGAAACAATTACTTGGCCAATACCGGGGTTGTGCATGATTTAAATTCGTTGTGCAATGATGATAGAGCATAGCCAGACTATATGCTTTTGTAGGGATAACTTTCTTTTGGCCTTGTTATTTTGAAAGTTCATGATTACTTTGCTAGTTTGCTTGAATTATTATTGTTTCCACGTCAATAGCAAACTATTGTTTTGAATCTAATGGATCTGAACATTCACGTCACATAAGAGGAATTACAAAGGACACCTATGCTAGGTAGCATGAAAGCATCAAAAATTCATTCTTATCACTTCCCTACTCGAGGACGAGCAGGAGTTAAGCTTGGGGATGCTTGATACGTCTCAAACGTATCTATAATTTTTGATGGTTTCACGCTGTTATCTTGCCTTCTTTGTATGTTTTATGTACCTTTTTATATCTTTTTGGGACTAACTTATTAATTCAGTGCCAAGTGCCAGTTCCTGTTTTTTTTCGTGTTTTTGACTCTTTTCAGATCTGATTTTGGAACGGAGTCCAAACGGAATAACAACCCCGAAATGATTTTTTCCCGAACGAAAGAAGACCAGGGAGCCTTTGGGCCAAGCCAGGTGGGCCCGAGGGAGCCCACAAGCTCCCACCACGCCACCAGGGGAGGAGGTGGTGGGCAAGCTTGTGGCCACCCCGGCCGCCCCTGACCTAGATCTTGCGCCTATATATTCCCAAATATTCTGCATAAAAAACAGGGGAGCCTCGAAAATACTTTTCCGCCGCCGCAAGCTTCCGTTTCCGTGAGATATCATCTGGATACCCTTCCCGGCACCGTGCCGGACGGGACTTTTGAGGTGGAGGGTTTCTTCATCATCATCATCGTCCCTCCAATGACTCGTGAGTAGTTCACTTCAGACCTATGGGTCCGTAATTAGTAGCTAGATGGCTTCTTCTCTCTCTTGGATCTTCAATACAAAGTTCTCCATGATCTTCATGGAGATCTATCCGATGTGATCTTCTTTGGCGGTGTGTTTGTCGAGATCCGATGAATTGTGGACTTGTGATCAGATTATCTATGATATATATTTGAGTCTTTGCTGATCTCTTATATGCATGATTTGATATCCTTGTAAGTCTCTCTCAATCTTGGGTTTTGTTTGGCCAACTAGATCTATGATTCTTGCAATGGGAGAAGTGCTTGGTTTTGGGTTCTGCCATGTGGTGACCTTTCCCGGTGAAGTAGGGGCAGCAAGGCACACATCAAGCAGTTGCCATCAAGGGTAAAAAGATGGGGGTTTTATCATTGGTTTGAGATTATCCCTCTACATCATGTCATCTTGCTTAAGGCGTTACTCTGTTCTTATGGACTTAATACACTAGATGCATGTTGGATAACAGTCGACGTGTGGAGTAATAGTAGTAGATGCAGAAAGTATCGGTCTACTTGTTTCGGACGTGATGCCTATAGAAATAATCATTGCATAGATATCGTCACGACTCTGCACAGTTCTGTCAATTGCTCGACAGTAATTTGTTCACCCACCGTCTACTTGCTTTTATGAGAGAAGCCACTAGTAAACACTACGGCCCCCGGGTCTATTCACATCCATCGTTTACATCTCCGCTTTTACTTTGCTTTGTTACTTTGTTGCTTTCTGTTTTCACTTGGCAAACAATCTATAAGGGATTGACAACCCCTTCATAGCGTTGGGTGCAAGCTTTTGTGTTTGTGCATGATCTTGAGATACTCTTCCGCCGGATTGATACCTTGGTTCTCAAACTGAGGGAAATACTTACCGTCGTTGTGCTACATCACCCTTTTCGCTTCGAGGGAACACCAACGCAAGGCTCCAAGGCCACGGGGGAAATCCTTTGCATACTTGCCTAGGAAGTCCCTTAAGGCGTAGCCGTAGCTGAAGGATTGCTGGTGCCGTCGACACAACTACTTCCTGGCGCCGTTGCAAGGGATACACAGCAGAACAATCAGAAGTATTTCCGGCACCTTTGCCGGGGATCTTTTTGAGGTAGCAGCAACCAAGTCAAACCATTATAAGCTCCTAGCTAAGTAAGCATGGCATAAGCAACTATGATCTCTAAGTTGTCATTGCAAACATGTTTCTCTCACAACAAAGTTTAATGAGGCATGATGAGCTAGTCATATTTACAAAAACAAAATAGATCGAGTTCATACCAGCTTTTCCAGGCTGAGTCACTTCATCACATATCGTCATTATTGCCTTTCACTTGCACGACCGAATGATGTGAACAATAATAAGCGTGCTCGTGCATTGGACTAAAGCTGGAATCTGCAGCCAAACACAAAGGAGAAGACAAAAGTAATATGGCTCTTTGAAAGCTAAACAGGTATGCATGAAAAAGAAAATAAACTAGCATAGATGATACAGTGGCAAAGTGTGAACACCGGCTAACAAAGTGAAAGCATAAGCAAGAATGTAAAGTCGGTGAGAACACGTACTCCCCCAAGCTTAGGCTTTTGGCCTAACTTGGTCTACTCCCAAGGAGGGAAATAACCAGCTCCTGGGTACTCCGGAGTGGACTGAGGATGCCACTGATGTGTAAGCTCCTCTGGCTCCCACTGATAAACTGGCGTGTGGTACTCGACTGGCGGCTCGGGCACGGGCACCTGTGGTTGGGCCAAGCCCCAATATGCGTAGATGTCCGAGGGCATAATAGTGTACCTGCCTGCATTAAGATTGAACAAAGAAGGAGCAGGCAAAGTAATAGTCTCACGGGTACCCTGACTAAATACCAGGTTATAAATCATCCTTCTATTTATATCTCTATCAAGAAAGTCATGGCGAACCATGCTATCGTAATCTAGATATCTCTCGGGAAGAAGAATCTCTTCTTCCTCCTCCGGTCTAATAGGTATCTCAAAGTGTCTAGCAAGACGAGTAGCGTAGATACCTCCATAGACAACACCCTTAGAACGGTTCAGGTTCAACAGTTGAGCTACTATAGCGCCCAAGCTATAAGTTTTATTGTTATAAAGGGCTTCGCGCAAGACCGCAAGATCTGGGGAACTAAATGACCCAACTTTCCCACGGCCAATTAAACATTTTCCCACAAATAATGAGAAGTTCCGAAGCACAGGAAAATGAATGCTAGCAGCTCTAGCACAAGACACTCCTCTCTCCTCTCCTACATCAATTGTACCGATAAAAGCTTCCAAGTCCCGTGGACGAGGTTCATGAATATCACCAACATAAGGTAATTTGCAAACATTGCAAAAATCCTGGAGTGACATGCGCTGGGGGACATCATAAAGTTTAAACTCAACCATAGGAGGATTCTTCGTTGGATAAAAGTGAAAGCTTTGTACGAAGATATTAGTGAGGAGGAGGTATTGCGGACACTTATCTTCAACGAAGGCGGTAAGGCCTGCGTTCTCCACCAAGTGGTAGAAGTCCTCATATATTCCAGCGATGCGTAAGAACACGTCGCTTGGCCACTCGCACGCTTGAACTTCCATGACTCGAGGGACCAAATACTTGGGCTTCTCACTCCCATCATCCTTGGGGTCATGGCTTAACGAGCCTCTCAAGAACCTCTCATCTTTTCCTTTTTCTATCTCTGAAAAATTCTGAATTTTTTAGTGATTCTAAGGGAAGGTGAATAAGGCTCAACGAAACTTGTAGCAACTACTCCCACTAGTGCCTAGAGACCATATTACGCATCAAAACTACTTGGGACCAGCTAGAATCAGCATACAAAGCTCAAGAACATGGTCACCAAGGCAGAAAAAATACGCGGAGTATAAGGCACTAGAGCAAAAACTAATTGGACCAATGGAGGAGTCACTTACCAAGGAGTAACTTCCCCAAAATAGTTCGGAGAACGGTGATTTGAGCAAAGAGATCAAAAATCCTAGCAAGAGGAGCAAGAACACGGCTTTGAGCTGCGAAACGATTTTTTCTAGAGGTAGGAGAACAGGATGGGAGCAAGAATGAGTGGAGGGGGTGTCTGTGGGCCCCACAAGCCTGGGTGGCGCGGCTAGGGGGTGCCCGCGCCCCTAGGGCTTGTGGCCCACTGGTGTGGCCCCCAGACAGACTCTTTGTCCCAGTATTTTTCAAATATTCCAGAAAAAATCATAGTTGATTTTCACAGCGTTCGGAGAACTTTGATTTTCGGGGTATTTTTCTACCGGACGCTAAAACAGAAAACAGGGAAAACTAAACTAAATCTATCATTTTTCTTCTAAGCAACGGAAGGTGAAAGCTTGGAACAGAGGTTTGTGACTCCTCGATTCATACATCTCATGGTCATCGAAAGAAATCCGTCAATGGGGTTGATCAAATCCCCTCGACAAAAATTTCTCTGTCGTGGGTATAAGTCTGACAGTAGATGTGTAGGGTACAAAAGGATGGGCAGAGCCTTAGCTATGACGAGGTTGTACGAGTTCAGGCCCCTCTACGGTGGAGGTAAAAGCCCTACGTCTCAGTGCTCTTGGAGCTTGTTGTCGAGTGGAATATGGATTACAGTGAATTGCTAACCCCTGCACCAGTGGGGAAGGGCGGCTTATATAGAGTGTGCTGCCCTTCACAACGGTTCGGTGCACAGGGTGGAGTAGTGGCGAATAAATGCCTACGTTACAGGTAACGTATGTCTTAAATGATAATAAAGGTACATGGAAACGTATGACCGTTGCCCTCCACGGGGGGTTACGATGCACAGAGTGGAATCCAGTCGGTAAGTTTGATACGCTCCGAATGCTCATCTCCAACTGGATGATGGAGGAATCGTCACCGACTGGATGATGGGAAGTCCTTAATTCAGTCGGAACTGACTAAGGGCCTTATCCCTTATGAAGGGTAGTCCTTGGGTAGGACTCATTGGGCAGGCCTATGACCCTACCCTAGGACTATAACCCCATCATTAGTCCCCGAATGGATTGGGGTTGGAACGACGAAGCGATGCTTGGAGTACGGATCCGACTGGTACGGATGCGACTTTGGCGTTGTTTGCCTCGATCCATTTTATCCTCTTTGACTAGTGATCCGAGTGGATGTATTTGTGAAACGAACCATCAGGGACCGAGTGCTTCTGTGGTACCTTTTGACGTGACCAGTGAACTGACAGCGGCGGATTTTCCGGGATCCTCAAATTTCGGTTGCCGCGCGCTCAGCAGGGATGACGACATTGTAATCGAGTAGTATCTGCCGCCTCGATTTCTGCGCCTTCATCTTCTCCACTAATATCGCAGCAACCGGTCGGGGGATAAGATTTCGGGGCCACCTGCTAGTGACCCAGTCGGAACCTTATTTAAACCTCTACAGCGAGGGTTTTTCGTTGGACTCGCCTGATAGCTCGCACTTGCCCCGCTTCTCTCGTCACCTCCCGCGCATCTCAAGCTCCTTCTTTCTCCTTCTCCCTCGCGGATCTGCAGCCTCCACCATGACAAAGGGGCAGACTAGCAAGCTCGAGGCGCGGAAGAAGAAGGGGAAGGCGGCGGCTCCTGCTCAGCGGCGGCAGCGAGCACTGCCGGCGGGTTGGATCCAGGGGGATTTCCTCCCCTCCACGGTGATGGAGGGGGACTTGCTGGAGTTGGTGGAGCACGGCATGATGGAGCACAAGACGTGGAGGTTGTCGACGGAGGGCGAGACCGAGTCGGCGCCCTAGGAGGGGGAGCGCGTCTTGCTGCTTAGTCACGTGCACCGAGGCTTCTCTGTGCCTCCTCATCCCTTCTTCAGAGGTATAATGAACCACTTCAGGGCGCAGCTCCACCATTTTCCTTCCAACATAATAGCTCATCTCTCTGCCTTCGTCGTGCTGTGCGAGTGTTTTATCGGTTGTCCTCCCCATTGGGGGCTTTTCAAGCACATCTTCTCTGCTAGATCTCAAACCATCAAAAGACTTAGCCAGTCGGATGACAAAACCCACCTCCTCCAGCTCTGCGGGGGCTTAGGCTTCCAAAAGAAAAGTAAAAGTAGCTATCTCGCTCTTCAGTTGTCTGAATCTGTTAGGAACTGGCAGTCGACATGGTTCTACTGCCAGGACGTTGCTTGCCCGAATGCCGCAACTGGACTGCCTCCTTTTAGCTTAGACCGACCGGCTCCGCCTAGGAAGCTTGCGCTCACGAAGGCGGAGAAGATCCAGATCCAGCCTCTGGTCGATGCGCTCGTAGAGGTCGTCCGGAAGGGAGTCACCGGCATAGATTTGCTGGAGGTTTTTCTGGGTCGGCGTATCCAGCCTCTGCAAGCTCGACACCACGCCATGTGGCACTACACGGGGCCTGAGGACTCCACTCGGACTAACCCCGAGTGCGTGACCGGGGAGCTGGTGGCGTCGTGGGTCCTCAACATCACAGGCGCCTGTGATAACCCCAGAGGAGCCCGGCGAGTGAAGCCCTTCCGTGCGGACAACCCTCCTCCGAATGAGGTGAGTATAACTTGTCGAGTGCACACAATTGTCTTAGATTTATCGCTTTCTTGAATCACTGTCTGACGTATGATGTTGTCGACTGTATCTCGTGCAGGCGTGGGCCAACTGGTTTTCTCCTGTCTCGAATGGGAATCCGGCCGAGGAAGAGGAAGGTAGCCAGGAGGGCAGCATGGAGAGCGTCGAGTACGTCTCCGACAGTGGGGAGACGGAGGAGGAGTCCAAAGAAGAAGAGGAGGAAGGTGAGGAACAGAACTCGCCACCCCCACCGCCAGAGCCTCGAACTAAACACCGTCACGAACCCATGGCTCCGTCGGCTCCTCCCGCGGCCTCGAGTGCCCCGCCAGCTGCTCCTGTGGTTCCGAGCGCCTTGCCAGCCGCTCCCGTGGTCCCGAGTGCTCGGAGCACAAAGAGGACCAGGGACTCTGCTGCTGAGCCCGCGGGCCAGCCCTCTAAGGTGGACAAACCGAGTGGATCTAAGCCTCAGAAGGATTTGCCGCGGATGAGGGTCACAGTTCTCGTCACCTCAGCGTAAGTGCATTGTTCTTCTATCTTCTTCTAGTATTTGATTGAACTCATGCTTATTGGTCGAATGAATTTTACTCGACAAAGCTGCCACCTCCGCCACCTCTCCGCCACGCCAGGGGGACAATCCCATGGACATGGACAATGTTGTCACATCCCAGCCAGGTGCGTCTTGGCGATTCCGAGAGCTTACATTATTGCATCATGAATTCTGTCTTTGGTCTTGCCTTTTTCCTGTGGTCTCACGCCGTTCGGTCGGGTTTCCCTCAGAGGTGATTTATGTGGAGCAAGCTGTGGTGCCTGTCCTTGAGGCTATTCCACCGGTTACTACTCCCGCCAAGGACGCGCCGCCAACTGAGACGATGTCGTCGACTGAAACGGCGCTTATCGCTGCTGAACCGACTGGAGCAGGACTTGGGATGCCCAAGGAGTCTCCTATGGTGCCAGGTCCGTCGACTGTCCAGTACGACGTCCAGCGCCTCCCGGAAGATCTGGTGGGAGCTGCCAAGGGGGCCTTGGTGCAGGCGGAGTTGATGGCGGGTGATGCCAAGAGAGCGTACGACTCCATCGCGTCTGTGTACAAGCGAAGCTTGGAACTCCGGGACGATATCCGAGTAAGTGGGCTAGTAAGTATTTACTTTCCTCTTGTAACCCACTGGGTATTTAAGCAATGTACTCAGATACAGTATGATTATGTTGCAGTGGGTTCACTCTTAGTGAACCTAGTGGGTGTAGTCCCCGAGACTTCTGTCGAGTGCTTGCACCGACAGTTGTCTTTATATACATTTTATTTAACTTGATCAGATCAAAACTAATCTGTTCGAATGTTACCGGTGGGGGCACTCCGAGTGCACCTACTCGATGAGTCCCCAAGAGTAATTTTACTCAGGTCGGGTAGTAGTAACCTCATAGGCTTGTTTTTGTTGTTATGTATCTCAATAGGGCGGACCTGTTTGAGCTTCATGCCAGTGGGGTCACTCTTAGTGAACCCACTGGGTGTAGTCCCCGAGACCGGTGTCGACTGCTTGCGTCGGCAGGGGTCTGAAGAACTTCGAGTTTTTATTGTTGTCCTTGTTGAATTTGTCTGATCGTCTCTTGGCGCTGACTTGCAGAAGACTTGCGAGATGGGATCAGTGTACGAGACTCTAAAGGCTGAAAAGATTCAGTTTGGTGCGGAACTGGATGCAGCAATGCTTGCCTTGGCTGGTCTGAAGGGTGTTCTGGCTGAACGAGAGAAGTGCTTGGAGGAGTCCCGTGAGGCACACAAGGCATTGGCGGCCGAAGTGGAGAAAATGGGGAAACAAAGAACCGAGCTGATGGGACAGATGCAGGTGTTGAACAGGCGGTGCATAGCACAGGAGAATTACGTCAGTGACTGGGCAAGGAAGATGATTGCGCTTCTCGGTGGTAAATTCTGTTTTTCCAAGTGCTTGTTGATTGTATTTCATTCTGCGCTTACTTGTTGCTCGTCTTGTCTTTGCAGATTTTTGCATGGACGCTGAGGCTGAAGCACCTAACGTTGAGCGGTCGGTTCTAACGTTCCACTCGGCGAGGACGCCAATCGAGACATGCTCCGAGCGCACATTCGCCTGGGCAAAGTGGGACCTTTCATCGGTCGAATGAGAGAGGTCGTCGACCGAATCGACAAGGAGCTTTGTCCTGAAGACGAGTCTCGACAAGAGATGGAAGGTTTGATGACTCGGCTGGAGGAGGTCCCGAACCGAGTGCAGGCGTGGAAGAAGTTTGCGGCTCGCTGTGGTGCGGACGTGGCGTTGTCGCTGGTCCGAGTGCACTGCAAGGAGGCTCGCAAAGAGAAGCTGAAGGCGTTGCAAGTCGCCAACACCAAAAAGCTTTGATTCGAAGATTTCATGGAGACCTTCCTTGCGAGCGCCACTCGCATCGCAGACGGGATCAACCTCGACACTTTCGTGGAGCCTGCCAGTCCCAGTGCCAGTCCTGACGACATTTAAGAAAACTTTTACCTAAGTATGCCGAGTGTTAGTTGTATGAAACTTTAGCCACTGCTGTTGGCCGTCACATTCGTGGTTCGGTGTGGATAAGCTTGATCTACACCGAACCAACTATCTTTATACGAACTTTGAATTTGAATCAAATCTTTTGCTCTTCCTTTGCCAAAGAGTTGTTGACACGATTTTGCCTCGTGGTTTCTGTTTGGCGTTTCTTGGTGAAGCCAATGGCAAACATGCGGAGCATGTAATTGTCAGTTGTCTTGACATCTGCATGAGCCTCACTGAGGGTCCGCTGAGTCTCCGAGTGGATCTGTAGGATACACTCGAAGGCAATTGTGTACTTAGGCGATTCGTGATCGCGGCTAAGTCTTTGAGTGTGACTGTAAGGTCGTACTCGGAGCGAGTTGTTACTCATGTAATTGTCAGTTGTCTTGACATCTACATGAGCCTCAATGAGGTTCTGCTACTCATGTAATTGTGAGTTGTCTTGACATCTACATGAGCCTCAATGAGGGTCTGCTAAGCCTCCGAGTGGATCTGTGAGATAGACTCGAAGGAAGCTTTCTATTTAGGCGATTCTTGATCGCAGACAAGTCTCCGAGTGCGACGTTTAGTGCACATTCGGAGAAAGTTAGTACTTAGGCGATTCTGGATCGCGTCTAAGTCCCCGAGTGCGACGTTAAGTGCACACTCGGATAAAGTTTGTACTTAGGAGATTCGTGATTGCAGCTAAGTCCCCGAGTGCGACGGTTAGTGCACACTCAGAGAAAATTTGTACTTAGGCGATTCTTGATCGCAACTAAGTCCCCGAGTGCGACGTTTAGTGCACACTCGGAGAAAGTTAATACTTAGGCGATTCTGGATCGCAGTTAAGTCCCCGAATGCGACGTTTAGTGCACACTCGGAGAAAGTTTGTACTTAGGCGATTCTTGATCGCAGCTAAGTCCCCGAGTGCGACGTTTAGTGCACACTCGGAGAAAGTTAATACTTAGGCGATTCATGATCGCAGCTAAGTCCCCGAGTGCGACGTTTAGTGCACACTCGGAGAACGTTTGTACTTAGGCGATTCTGGATCGCAACTAAGTCCCCGAATGCGACGTTTAGTGCACACTCGGAGAAAGTTAATACTTAGGCGATTCGTGATCGCAGCTAAGTCCCCGAGTGCGACAGTTAGTGCACACTCGGAGAAAATTTGTACTTAGGCGATTCTTGATCGCAGCTAAGTCCCCGAGTGCGACGTTTAGTGCACGCTCGAAGAAAGTTAGTACTTAGGCGACTCTGGTTCGCAGCTAAGTTTTTTTTTGAGACTGGAGTCTGCGACCGCGGAAGAATTTTGAATCTGCAAAAACTCAATCTGCTATGTATTACTTCACCGACACTTGTTCTTTACATTGCTTCAGTCGACGGTCACGTGTAGAAGCGCTTCAGGAGATCTCCGTTCCATGCTCGCGGCTCGTCCGTTTCCCTGTCGATGTTGTAGAGTCGATATGCTCCGTTGTTCAGCACCTTGGAGATGATGAAGGGTCCTTCCCAGGCGGGAGCCAACTTGTGAGGTCTCTGCTGATCCACTTGGAGCACCAGGTCGCCTGCTTGGAATGTACGACTCCTGACGTGTCGCGCGTGAAAGCGCCGCAGATCTTGTTGGTAAATGGTTGAGCGTGTCAGTGCCATCTCACGCTTCTCCTCTAGAAGATCCACTCTGTCTTTCCTTGCTTGCTCTGCTTCAGCTTTGGAGAAGAGTTCAACTCGTGGAGCATTGTGAAGCAAGTCACTCGGAAGGACTGCCTCTGCTCCGTAAACGAGGAAGAACGGGGATCGCCCTGTAGATCTATTTGGGGTTGTGCGGAGACCCCAAAGCACCGAAGGTAGCTCGGTGACCCATGCGCCGGCGGCATGTCCCACTTCTCGCAGGAGTCAAGGTTTCAAACCTTGCAGAATAAGTCCATTCGCCCGCTCTGCTTGCCCGTTTGTTTGGGGATGCGCCACAGATGCAAAATCCACTCGGATACCTTGGCCTGTACAGAAACCTTTGAATCTGTCTGAGTCAAAGTTTGTTCCATTGTCAGTGACTATGCTGTGAGGTACCCCGAATCTGGAGATGATGTCCCTGACAAACTTGATGGCCGTAAGGGCATCGAGCTTCTTGATGGGCTTGGCTTCAATCCACTTTGTGAACTTGTCGACTGCCACCAACAGATGTGTGAATCCCCCTTGACCTGTCCTGAATGGACCGACCAAACAAGAGGGATTGTCTTCAACGCAGATGTTGGCTTGTGGGACTTGTTAGAGACTGACAGCCTTCACACCGGTCGACCATATCTTTCGCCATTTCATTCGCTTGCAGCCAGAAGAAGCCAGCTCTGAATGCTTTGGCAACGATTGCCCTTGAGGAGGCGTGATGACCGCAGGTTCCTGAGTGAATTTCTTCCAGGATTAACTGTCCCTCCTCAGGGGAGATGCATCGTTGAAGGACGCCTGAAACGCTTTCTTTGTACAACTGGCCATCAATGACAGTGAACGACTTTGACCTGCGGACGATCTGTCTGGCTTGGACTTCGTCTTCTGGTAATTCTTGCCTCAAGATGTATGCAATAAACGGCACAGTCCAATCGGGGATGATAGCAAGAATACCCATGATCAAATTAACCACAGCAGGGACTTCGACTTTAGTCGGATCTGTCAAGCTCTTTGGTTGTACTGGTTCCTCTGTGAAAGGATCTTCTTTAACTGAGGGAAGGTGAAGGTGCTCGAGGCAGACGTCACTCGGGACTGGTCTCCGAGTGGATCCGAGTTTCGCCAATTCATCAGTTGCTTGGTTTTTCAGTCGCGGAACATGGTGGAGTTCCAGACCTTCAAACTTTTTCTCGAGCTTCCTCACCGCATTGCAGTATGTGGTCATGGTGGGGTTCCTGACGTCCCACTCCTTCATCACTTGATTAACCACCAAATCCGAATCACCATAAACCATCAGGCGACGGATGCCGAGTGCGATGGCCATGCGCAGACCATAAAGGAGAGCTTCATACTCTGGCTCGTTGTTGGAGGAATCAAAGTGTATCGGCAACACATACTTGAGTTTGCCACCTTTTGGCGATATGATCACAACGCCAGCGCCGGAGCCATTCAACATCTTGGACCCATCGAAGAACATTGTCCAATGAGCCGAGTAGATGTGGGTCGGTTGCTGTTGTTCTACCCATTCTGCTATGAAGTCAGCCAGAGCTTGAGACTTTATAGCTTTCTTGGCCTCGAACTTGATGTCGCAGTATAACATCTCAATTGCCCACTTTGCCACTCGACCCGATGCGTCCCAATTGTGGAGGATTTCCGACAACGGCGCATCAGAAACGACAGACACCGAGTGGTCTTGGAAATAATGATCCACCTTCTTCGCAGTCATGTAAATCCCGTAGATAAGTTTTTGATAGTGGGGATACATCTGCTTGGAAGGAGTCAGGACTTCGGCTGTCCGCTGAACCTTGTATGCTTTGCCTTCTTCTTCCTGTTCGACTGTGAGAACAGTGCTGACGACTTGATTTGTAGCCGCGATGTACAGAAGAAGGGGCTCTTTACTGAGCGGAGCAGTAAGAACCGGCTGGGTGGAAAGTAGGACTTTGAGGTCGTCGAATGCGACTTGGGCTTCGTCTGTCCACTCGAAAGTATCTCATTTCTTCATGAGTCGGTACAGAGGAAGCGCCTTCTCGCCGAGTCGATTGATAAACCTGCTCAAAGCCGCTAGGCAACCCGTGAGCCTTTGAACATCGTGTATTCTGACCGGCCGCTCCATTCGGACGATGGTCCCGATCTTTTCGGGGTTGACATCGATCCCTCGTTCGGAAACGAAGATACCGAGTAACTTTCCGCTGGGAACGCCGAATGAACACTTGGCTGGGTTGAGCTTGATATCGTACCTACGAAGGTTGGCAAATGTTTCTGCCAAGTCAGTCAGCAGGTCGGAACCTTTGCATGACTTGACTATGATATCATCCATATACGCCTCCACATTCCGACCGATCTGGTCGAGGAGGCATTTTTGGATCATGCGCATAAAGCTTGCTCCTGCATTCTTCAAACCAAATGGCATAGTGATGTAGCAGAAGCACCCGAATGGGGTGATGAAGGCTGTTTTTAATTCATCGGGGCCATACAGACGGATCTGATGATAGCCCGAGTAGGCATCAAGAAATGACAAACGCTCGCAACCCGCAGTCGAATCGACAATTTGATCGATGCGGGGGAGCGGAAAATGGTCTTTCGGGCAGACCTTATTGAGATGCTTGAAGTCGATGCACATTCGGAGCGACTTGTCCTTCTTGGGCACCATGACAACATTGGCGAGCCACTCGGAGTGGTGTACCTCGCGAATGAAGTTGGCTGTCAAAAGCTTGGCCACCTCTTCTCCGATTGCCTTCCTCTTGTGCGCGGCGGACCATCAAGTTTGGAACTGCCATCGGAATTCCCATCCCCTTGAGAGTGTCAACGTACATGATGTTAAAACCACTGCCGCCGTCCATGAGGACTTTGCGCAGTCGGACTCCTTCCACCATCGGGTCAACGACTAGAGCCTGCCTCCCTGGGGTGGGTACGTGTGCTGGATGATCCGACTGGTCAAAGGTGATCGCAGTCTGAGACCATTTGAGGAACGTGGGCTTGGTCGGCGTGGCCATGTTCACCTCCCTATTCACCAACTTTAGTCGACTCTTGCTCTCAACGTCAGCAAAAATCATCAGTGTTGCATGGAATTGGGGGAACGGATCCTCCTTGTCCTCCTCATCCTGTTCATTGCCCTTTTCACTCGGTTGCCCTTTGCCGAACCCCTGGATCAGGAGGCGACATTGCCGAGTGGTATGCTTCGGATATATGGCGTTGCCCTCTTCATCCATCTTCCTGTGAATCGGACATGGCTGGTCCAGGATGGGGTTTCCGAACTGCTTCTTCTTGGGGGTGAACTGAGCCTTCCCCTTGCCCTTGAACTTGGCATTGGTAACAGCTGCGGCCTGTGCCTGCGGATTGGATGGAGCTTTCTGCTTCTGCTTCTGAGTGCTATTCCCATCTCCATCGGCGACTGCTTTGTGCTTGCCGCGATGAATGCGGTCCTCTTCTTCGCCATTTGCATAGCGTGCCGCTATCTCCATCATCTTACTCATGGAGATGTCGCCGGTTCGACCAAACTTCAGGTATAGATCTCTGTACCGCACGCCTGCCTTGAAGGCGCAGACTGCTTGGTGCTCTGTGACGTTCTCCACCGTGTGGTAGAGGGTCGTCCAACGCTGAATGAAATCGCGCAGGGGCTCATTCTGCTTCTGGACACAGTGCTGGAGCTCCACGAGGCCAGCAGGGCGTTTGGACGTCCCTTCGAAGGTCCTGATGAAGACTCGGGCCAGATCTGCCGAGCTGTAGATGCTTGAGGGAGCCAACTGGTTCAGGCACGCTCGTGCCGAACCGTCGAGCATCAGAGGGAGGTGTTTCATGGCGACGTGGTCGTCCCCTCCTCCGATCTGGACTGCCACTCGGTAGTCATCCAGCCACGTTTCTGGCTTGGATTCTCCTGTAAACTTGCTGATCCCCGTCGCCAATCGGAAGTTGGGAGCGATGTCAGCCGAACGGATGGCTCGACTGAAACACTCGGGACCAGAGAAGATGGTCCTGCTTCTACTCGGACGGTCCATATCGTGACCATCGCGGTGGGCTCGGCCCATGTCAACCCTCCTCTGGGCGATATGCCCTCTCGCGTCGGGCCTCGGATCATAAGTGTCACCGACTGAATGCCGATCATCATGATGTCGGGGGCCCATAGGGCCCACCCCGCGGAGGGGTGCGTGAGCGGCGACGATCTTCAAGATTCATGGAACGGCTGCCTCCCCGGTGTCGCTGATGAGAACCGGGGCTGTGAACTGACCGATGCGTGTTCGCGTGAACAGAACTATTGTGAATCTTGTTATGCGATTGGGAGACCGCCGAATTTTGTTGCTGCGCCGTGTGCAGCAGGGCACGGATTTGCTCGATCCCTCTGCCAGCCTCTGAATCAGTCGGCTGGAGGGAATCGGCTATCTTGGCGGCGGCAGCCAGGTTGAGGACGGGTGTGCGGAACACCTCCACGTTGCTCCGCCGAGTGTGACGACTGGCAGAACGGCGGGGCTGACGGCGAGCGCCGGATGTTTCGCCGACCTCGTGCTCGTTCCGGCCAGTTTGGCGGGGGCTTTCATGGGAGTTGGCCATGTGCACTTCAGCTGCAGGCCCGTGACCCAAGTACTCGGAAGGAAACTCAGTCGGAACTGAGTCCGAGCGCTGGGACGGCGGCGCAACCACAACCGACTCTAGGACCGCCACTTGTGAGGACGCGTTCTGGCGCGCCTGGGCGTGTTGCACCCAACGCTGGAGCCGCGGACGGCGGGACCGCTTGTTGCGGTGCGTGACGGCGGCGTAGGTTGACACCGGAGCCGACTGCTGGAGAATAAGAATATCGCGGGTGCCGACACGGAAGTGCGTAGCCGCGCGACTGGGGAGCGCCTTGACGTCGAGAGGGGCATCCCGAAGCCATGTCGAATTGTCGACGATGAAGGAGAGAGCGTCGAAGAGGATCTCGCGACCCATGCTCAAATCTCCACCGGATGACATGATGAAAAGATGTAGTAGCAAACTCGCCGGAAGTCGCTTAGACGCCTGCCCCACGGTGGGCGCCAACTGTCGTGGGTATAAGTCTGATAGTAGATGTGTAGGGTACGAAAGGATGGGCAGAGCCTTAGCTACGACGAGGTTGTATGAGTTCAGGCCCCTCTACGGTGGAGGTAAAAGCCCTACGTCTCAGTGCTCTTGGAGTTTGTTGTCGAGTGGAATATGGATTACAGTGAATTGCTAACCCCTGCACCAGTGGGGAAGGGCGGCTTATATAGAGTGCGCTGCCCTTCACAACGGTTCGGTGCACAGGGGTGGAGTAGTGGCGAATAAATGCCTACGTTACAGGTAACGTATGTCTTAAATGCTAATAAAGGTACATGGAAACGTATGACCATTGCCCTCCAGGGGGTTACGATGCACAGAGTGGAATCCTGTCGGTAAGTTTGATACGCTCCGAATGCTCATCTCCGACTGGATGATGGAGGAATCGTCACCGACTGGATGATGGGAAGTCCTTAATTCAGTCGGAACTGACTAAGGGCCTTATCCCTTATGAAGGGTAGTCCTTGGGTAGGACTCATAGGGCAGGCCTATGACCCTACCCTAGGACTATAACCCCATCATTCTCGAATCACAAAAGAAGACGGAGAATTTTTGAATAGTCACTAGGTCACCTCAATGGGGATGTGAATCTCCCCAACAAGCAAATCATACTTCATCTTGACATGAGGAATAGGGCATTCAAAGCTCCCAATGAGAATCGATGAAGTCTTTTCGATAGCATTGATGCAATGTACTTGATATTATTTCTTCGGAAAGTGCACCGTATGCTCATTACCGTTGACATGGAAAGTGACATTGCCTTTGTTGCAATCTATAACAGCCCCTGCGGTGTTTAAAAAGGGTCTTCCGTCCTCGGGAATATCCAAGATAACAAAGTCTGTTAAGATAGTGGTGTTAGCAACCACAACAGGCACATCCTCGCATATGTCGATAGGGAAAGCAGTTGATTTGTCGGCCATTTGCACAGAGATTTCAGTGGGTGTCAACTTATCCGGCTCAAGCCTACGATAAAGAGAGAGAGGCATAACACTAACACCGGCTCCAAGGTCGCATAACGCAGTTCTAACGTAGTTACCTTTAATGGAGCAACGTATAGTGGGCACACCGGGATCACCTAGTTTCTTCGAAGTTCCACCCTTGAAATTGTAATTGGCAAGCATGGCGGAAATCTCAAGATCAGGTATCCTCCTCTTATTAGTCACAATATCTTTCATGTACTTAGCATACAGAGACATCTTGAGCATGTCAGTCAAACGCATCTGTAGAAAGACAGGTCTGATCATCTCAATGAAGCGCTCAAAATCCTCATCATCTTTTTTCTTGGATGGTTTGGGAGGAAAGGGCATAGGTTTCTGAACCCATGGCTCCCTTTCTTTACCGTGCTTCCTAGCAGTGAAGTCATTCTTATCGTATCTTCTATTCTTAGGCCGTGGGTTATCAAGATCAACACTAGGTTCAATCTCCACATCCTTTTCGTTGCTAGGTTGAGCATTTTCATGAACATCACTATTGATATTATCATTAGGCTCATGTTCATCACCAGATTGTGTTTCAGCATCAGAGACAGAGACGTCGTTTGGACTCTCAGGTGTAGCAGCAACAGGGTTGCTAGCGTGAAGGTTCCTATCATCTTTCTTCTTATTTCTAGGATGACTAGGTGCATCAGTGCTAACTCGTGAGAATTTTGTTCAGTTCTCTTCGGATGACCCTCAGGATACAGAGGTTCCTGGGTCATTCTACCGCCTCTAGTAACGACTCTGACAGAATTGTCATTCAACTCATTGAGCAAGTCATTCTCAGCTTCAAGTACTTGTTCTACCTGAGTAGTAACCATAAAAGCATGTTTACTCATAAGCTTAAGATCGTCGACGTTACTGTCCACACAAGCACTTAAATGACTAAGCATACGAGCATTCTTTTCCAATTGTCTGCTAACATAATCATTGAAACTATGTTGTTTGACAACGAAGTTATCAAATTCATCCATGCATAAGCTAGCAGGTTTATCAAAAGGAATATCACTCTCATCAAACCTACGCAGAGAATTTACTTCTACTACCTGTATCGGGTTATCGAGACCATGGATCTCTTCGATAGGTGGTAGATTTTTGACATCTTCAGATTTAATGCCTTTCTCTCGCATAGATTTCTTGGCTTCTTGCATATCTTCAGGGCTGAGGAATAGAATACCTCTTTTCTTCGGAGTTGGCTTAGCAGGTGGTTCGGGAATAGTCCAAGCATTCTCATTGCACAAGATGTTGTTCAATAGAATCTCAGCTTGTTCTACGGTTCATTCCCTAAAAACACTACCGACACAACTATCTAGGTGGTCTTTGGAAGCATCGGTAAGTCCATTATAGAAGATATCAAGTATTTCGTTCTTCTCAAGAGGGTGATCAAGCAAAGCATTCAGTAGCTGGATGAGCCTCCCCCAAGCTTGTGGGAGACTCTCTTCTTTAGCTTGAGCAAAGTTGTATATTTCCTGCAAGGCAGCTTGCTTCTTATGGGCAGGGAAATATTTTTCAGAGAAGTAGTAGACCATATCCTGGGGACTACGCACACAACCAGGAGCAAGAGAAGTGAACCAGGTCTTAGAATCATCGTTTAGCGAGAAAGGAAACAGCTTGAGCATGTAGTAGTGGCAGATCTTTTCCTCACTAGTGAATAGGGTGGCTATATCGTGCAGTTTGGTAAGATGGCCTACAACCATTTCAGACTCGTAACCATGAAAGGGATCAGATTCGACCAGAGTGATTAACTCAGGGTCGACAGAGAATTCATAATCCTTATCGGTCACAAAGATAGGTGAAGTGGCAAACTTCGGGTCGTATTTCATCCTAGCGTTCAGAGATTTTTCTTTCCATTTGCGCAGAAGTTTCTCAACATCATAGCTATCCTTACACGCAAGAAAATCCTCAGCTATCTCTCCCTCCATAACATAGCGCGTATCAGGCATAACAAGCAATTCAGGCATAGTACCGGGTTCTACTTCAATAGTATCAGCAGTTTCATAAGTATCATCACGTCTAGCAGCACCTCTAGCAATATGTGCATCAAGGGCACCAAGTGGCAAAGCAGTATCAAGCATGGCATCATCGGGCATAGTATCAAGCATAGCATCATCAGGCATAGTATCAAGCATAGCATCATCTGGCATAGTATCAAGCATAGCATCATCAGGCATAGTAACAAGCATAGCATCATCAGGCATAGTATCAAGCATGGCATCATCAGGCATAGTATCAAGCGTAGCATCATCAAACACATGCAACATATCAAGATTTCTAGCAGGAGGCGATGTCGCAAACTTACTCAAAACTGAAGGTGAATCAAGTGCAGAGCTAGATGGCAGTTCCTTACCTCTCCTTGTAGTGGAAGGTAGGATTTTAGTTCTTGGATCTTTTGGATTCCTCATAGTGATCAGCAGACGTCAATCCCAAGTGACTCACAGAATATAGTTGTGCCTCCCCGGCAACGGCGCCAAAAAAAGCCTTGATGTCCCACAAGCGTATGGGATCGCAGCAGTTTTCGAGGGTAGAGTATTCAACCAAAATTTATTGATTCGCTCACAAGGGGAAGCTAAAGGATATTCTCAAGTATTAGCAGCTGAGTTGTCAATTCAACCACACCTGAAAGATTAGTGTCTGCAAGCAAAGTATCAGTAGCAAGGTAGTTTGATAGCAACAGCACCAGGAAAAGCTTTGGCAATTCCCAGCAGTGGCGCCAGAAAAGGCCCTGTTGACGGGATGTTAACGTCAACAAAGTCTCGCAACAAGTAACAACGGAGTAGCAAGGAACAGTAGTAGCAGTAGCAGCAAAGTAACAAGTAATAGCAGTAGTGACAGTAGCAACAAAGTGACAAGTAACAGCAGTAGTGACAACAGCAGCAAAGTGGCCCAATCACTCTTGTAGCAAGGGACAAGCCTAGGCAAAGTAACGTAGCGAGAACCAGTAGTAAAAGACTCGTAGGCAGTGGATCGGTGATGGATGAGTATGACGGATGTGATTCATCATGTAACACCTATAACACGCAGAGATATGTGACTAGCTCCCGTTCATCAATCTAATGTAGGCATGTATTCCGTATGTAGTCATACGTGCTTAGGGAAAAGAACTTGCATGACATATATTGTCCATCCCTCCCGTGGCAGCGGGGTCCTAATGGAAACTACGGGATATTAAGGTTCTCCTTTTAATAAAGAACTGTACCAACGCATTAACACACGGTGAATACATGAACTCCTCATACTATGGTCATCTCCGGGAGTGGTTCCGGCTATTGTCACTCCGGGGTTGCCGGGTCATAACACATAGTAGGTGACTACAACTTGCAGGATAGGATCTAAAACACACATATATTGGCGACAACATAACAGGTTCAGATCTGAAATCATGGCACTCAGGCCCTAGTGACAAGCATTAAGCATAGCCAAGTAGTAGCAACATCAATCTAGAACATAGTGGATAATAGGGATCAATCCCCGTCAAAAACTAACTCGATTACATGATAGATCTCATCCAACTCATCACCGTCCAGCAAGCCTACGATGAGATTACTCACGAACGATGAAGAGCATCATGGAATTGTCGATGGAGAAAGGTTGATGATGATGATGGCGACGATTTCCCCTCTCCGGAGCCCGAAACGAACTCCAGATCTGCCCTCCAGATGAAGAACATGATGTGGCGGTGCCTCCGTATCGCAAAACGCGATGAAACCTTCTGTCTGATTTTTTCCGAGGCGAAACGGAAGATATAGGACTGAGATTGGGGGCGATGGTGCCACGTGGGCCCCACAAGCCCTCATGGCGCGGCCATAGGGGGTGGTCGCGGCCCAGGGGCTTGTGGCCCACTGGCACGCCCCCTCACGTGGAACTTTGCGCATGTATTTTTCTTTTATTCTAGAAAAAATCTCCATAAATTTTCAGGACATTCCGAGAACTTTTATTTCTGCACAAAATAAACACCATGGCAATTCTGCTGAAAACAGCGTCGGTCCGGGTTAGTTCCATTCAAATCATGCAAATTAGAGTCCAAAACAAGGGCAAAAGAGTTCGGAAAAGTAGATACGACGGAGACGTATCAAAGGGTTGGTAGGTGTTAACCATCGCGCGGTCCTGACCGCCACACAAAGGATGACAATCAATAAATCAATTATGCTCCGACTTCCTAACATAGCGGTTCACCATACGTGCATCCTACGGGAATCACTAACTTCAACACAAGTATTTCTAGATTCACAACACCATACTAACATAACTCTAATATTACCATATCCATATCTCAAAACTAATTGTGAGGAATCAAACTTCTCTTACTAATCAATGCACTTTAATATGGAAGTTTTTATTATATCCACTTTGGATGCCTATCATATTTAGAACTAATTTCATAGCACACGCCAGTTACCAAGTTACTTAGAGAGAGCACTCTCAAAAGGATATAAGTGAAGATTGAGAGTTTTTATTTCTTAAAAATATGACACTGCCGTGCTCTAAAAAGTTTTAAGTGAAGCACTAGAGCAAAATTATCTAGCTGAAAAGATATAAGTGAAGCACATGCGAGCTAAATTGCCTAACTCAAAAGATATAAGTGAAGCTCAATGAGTATTCTAACAATTTCATGATGAGTGCATGTCCCTCTCAAAAGGTGTGCAGAAAGGATGGT
Source organism: Hordeum vulgare subsp. vulgare (assembly GCF_904849725.1). Classification (NCBI taxonomy): domain Eukaryota; kingdom Viridiplantae; phylum Streptophyta; class Magnoliopsida; order Poales; family Poaceae; genus Hordeum; species Hordeum vulgare. The sequence goes on from NC_058522.1 coordinate 469,543,240, forward strand.
TGTGACAAAACAAAAAGAAAAGAATCCTATAATACACGATGCTCCAAGCAAAACACATATCATGTGGGGAATAAAAATATAGCTCCAAGTAACGTTACCGATGGATTTAAGACGAAAGAGGGGATGCCTTCCCGGGGCATCCCCAAGCTTAGGCTCTTTGGTATCCTTGAATTTGGCTTGGGGTGTCTTGGGCATCCCCAAGCTTAAGCTCTTTCCACTCTTTATCCCATTGTCCATGAGAACATCACCCAAAACTTGAAAACTTCACAACACAAAACTTAAACAGAAACTCATAATATCATTAGCATAAGAAAACAAACCACCACTCTTTCTAGGTACTTTAGTAAACTTGATTTCTATTTAGATTGGTGTTATATTACTGTATTCTCACTTTTCCATGGCTCGTACCCCCCTTTACTATCCATAGTTTCATCAAACTAAGAAATCAACACAACAAAAACATAATCTGTCAAAAACAGACCAGTCTGTATCAATCTGTATACTTCGTATACCTCTAGTATTCCAAAAATTCTGAAAACTTATGACAATTAGGGCAATTCACATATAAATCAGCAACAAAAAGAATCAACTCAAAATCTCTTTCTGGATAGGAATTAAAAATAATTTCGTGAGTGCAAAGTTTCTGTCTTTTTCAGCATGATCAAACAACTATGACCAAAACTAATCATAAAGGTTCTACTTGGCACAAACACTAACTAAAACATAAAAACACAATCATAAAAGAATTATGATGGTGTGGACACAACAAAACAGAAAGTAAAAAAGCAAAAATAAATTCATTCATTGGGTTGCCTCCCAACAAGCGTTTTTCTTTAAAGCATTTTAGCTAGGCATTGATAATTCAATGATGCTCACATAAAACATAGCAATCGGACACGAAGAGAGCATCATGAAACATGTGACAAAAATATCTAAGTCTAACATACTTCCTATGCATAGGCATTTTATAGGAAAACAAATTATCAAGACAAGCAATAACTACCATATGCAAGGAAGAACAAAGAGGCAATAGCAATCTCAACATAACGAGAGGTAATTTAGTATCATGAAAGTTTCTACCACAATATTTTCCTCTCTCATAATAATTACATGTGGGATCATATTCAAATTCAACAATATAACTATCACATAGGATATTCTTTTCATGATCCACATGCATGCAAAGTTGACGCTCTTCAAAAATAGTGCGATTATCATCAACTAAAGTCATGACTTCTCCAAACCCACTTTCAATCTTATAGCAAACATTATTATCAATATCATATTCATCATGGGGCTTAAACAAATTTTCAAGATCGTAAGAAAAATCATCACCCCAATCATGATCATTGCAACAAGTAGTGGACATAGCAAAACTAGCATCCCCAAGCTTAGGGTTTTGCATATTTTTAGCATGATTGTCATTAATAGAATTTATAGTGAAATCATTGCAATCATGCTTTTCATTCAAGGATCCCTCGTGACTCACTTCATAAATTTCTTCATCACAATTTTCAGATTCACGCATCTCAAGCAAAACTTCATAAAGATAATCTAGTGCACAAAACTCACTAGCAATTGGTTCAACATAATTGGATCTCTTAAAGAGATTAGCAAGTGGGTGAGGATCCATATCAATAGATACTTAGCAAGCAAAGATGCAAGCATACTGAAGGCACATAGCACACAAGCAAAGGAAAGGCAAACGAAAAAGGCAAATATTTTTGTAAATTTTGTTTTTTCAGAAGTGGGGGAGAGGAAAACGAGAGGCAAAAGGCAAATAAAGTAAATGCAAGAGATGAGTTTGCAATAGGTACTTGGTAGATATGCTTCACTTGAATACTCCCCGGCAACGGCGCCAGAAATTCTTCTTGCTACTTCTCGAGCTTGTGTTGGTTTTTCACTTGAAGAGGAAAGGGTGATGCAGCATAGTAGCGATAAGTATTTCCCTCAGTTTGAGAACCAAGGTATCAATCCAGTAGGAGTATTAAGATGAGGCACCAATGTTCCTGCGCAAAAACAAACAAACTTGCACCCAACGCTATAAAGGGGTTGTCAATCCCTTCACGATTATTTGCAAGGTGAGACCTGAAGGTGAAAAGTGCAACAAAGTAATTTTGTAGATCTGAAAATAGGATGTGAAGTAGACCCGGGGGCCATAGTGTTCACTAGAAGCTTCTCTCATGATAGCAAGTATTACGGTGGGTAAACGAATTACTGTCGAGCAATTGATAGAATCGCGCAAAGTCATGATGATATCTAAGGCAATGATCATACATATAGGCATCATGTCTGAGACAAGTAGACCGATACTTTCTGCATCTACTACTATTACTCCACACATCGACCACTATCCAACATGCATCTAGTGTATTGAGTTCATAACAAACATAGTAACGCCTTAAGAAAGATGACATGATGTAGAGGGATAGATTCATGCAATATGATATAAACCCCATCTTTTTACCCTTGATGGCAACAACATGATGCGTGCCTCGCTACCCCTTCTGTCACTAGGTGAGGACACCACACGGTATGAACCCCAAACCAAGCACTTCTCCCATTGCAAGAATTATAGATCAAGTTGGCCAAACAAAACTAAGCCGACAAGGAAATTGCAAGCACTCGGTCGTAACGCAAAAATATTCAACAGAGCAGAACTAACCTTGTTTGTCGGCGGATTTTGAGCAAAGAAGGGCAGGACCCTCTTCGCCCCCATCGGATTATCACAAGGACCAACTATTCCGCAGATCCACTTCGCTACCGTGTCTTCATCCACTTCCTCAGGATGAGACCGAGTGGAGTCTTCACGACCAGTGTAATGCCACATAGTGTGGTCCCGAGCTTGGAGAGGCTGGATGCGTCTGCCAAGGAAGTGTTGGAAATATGCCCTAGAGACAATAATAAATTAGTTATTATTATATTTCCTTGTTCATAATAATCGTTTATTATCCATGCTAGAATTATATCGATTGGAAACTCAAATACATGTGTGGATACATAGACAACACACTGTCCCTAGTAAGCCTCTAGTTGACTAGCTCGTTGATCAAAGATGGTCAAGGTTTCCTAACCATAGACAAGTGTTGTCACTTGATAACGGGATCACATCATTAGGAGAATCATGTGATGGACAAGACCCAAACTATGAACGTAGCATATTGACCGTGTCATTTTATTGCTATAGTTTTCTACGTGTCAAGTATTTGTTCCTATGACCATGAGATCATATAACTCATTGGCACCAGAGGAATACCTTGTGTGCATCAAACGTCACAACGTAACTAGGTGACTATAAAGGTGTTCTACAGGTATCTCCGAAGGTGTCCGTTGAGTTAGTATGGATCAAGACTGAGATTTGCCACTCCGTGTGACGGAGAGGTATCTCGGGGCCCACTCGGTAATACAACATCACACACAAGCCTTGCAAGCAATGTGACTAAGTGTAAGTCACGGAATCTTTTATTAAGGAACGAGTAAAGAGACTTGCTGGTAACGAGATTGAAATAGGTATGCGGATACCAACGATCGAATCTCGGGCAAGTAACATACCGAAGGACAAAGGGAATGACATACGGGATTATATGAATCCTTGACACTGAGGTTCAACCGATAAGATCTTCGGAGAATATGTAGGATCCAATATGGGCATCCAGGTCCCGCTATTGGATATTGACCGAGGAGTACCTCGGGTCATGTCTACATAGTTCTCAAACCCGTAGGGTCTGCACACTTAAGGTTCGGTGACATTTCGGTATAGTTGAGTTATAGGTGTTGGTAACCAAAAGTTGTTCGGAGTCCCAGATGAGATCCAGGACGTCACGAGGAGCTCTGGAGGTAAATATTGATATATAGGAAGTCCTGTTTTGGTCACCGGAAAAGTTTCGGGCTCATCGGTAGTGTACCGGGAGTGCCGGGAGGGGTGCCGGGGACCATCGGGAGGGGTGTCACGCCCCAAGGGGTCTCATGGGCTATGGGAAGAGATAAATCAGCCCCTAGTGGGCTGTAATAAGTTCCCACCAAGGCCCATAAGGTTTGAGAAGGAAAAAACACAAGGTGGAAAGAGTTTCCAAGTGGGAAGGTGGAATCCTACTCCAAGTAGGATTGGAGTAGGACTCCTCCACCTCCAATTTCGGCCAAACCTTGAGGGTTTGAGGCTGCCTCCTCCCCTCCCTCCCTCCTATATATACTAGAGGTATTGAGGGTTTTTGAGACACAACTTTGCCACGTGTTGCTCGACCCTATACCACGCAGTTTTTCCTCTAGATCGTATTTCTGCGGAGCTTAGGCGAAGCCCTGCCGGAGTAGATCATCACCACCACCGGCACGCCGTCACGCTACCGGAGAACTCTTCTACCTCTCCGCCCCCTATTGCTGGATCAAGAAGGTGGAGATCGTCATCGAGCTGTACGTGTGCTGAACGCGGAGGTGTCGTCCGTTTGGCACTAGATCGGGAAGGATCGTGATGAAGTTCGCAGGACGGATCATGATGAAGTTCGCACGACGGATCGGGATGAAGTTCGCGTGACGGATCATGATGAAGTTCGCGGGACGGATCGTGATGAGATAGTACGACTACGGCAATCTGAATCGCGGAACGTTCCACTACATCAACCGTGTTTCTTAACGCTTCGTGTTGTGCGATCTATAAGGGTACGTAGATCCAAATCTCCTCTCATAGATGGACATCACCATGATAGGTCTTCGTGCGCGTAGGAATTTTTTTGTTTCCCATGCGACGTTCTCCAACATGAAGGTCTCTAACAGATCCATTCCTGCCACTTCGTAGCGGACCAGACCAATCAACGCTTTGACTAAAGGCTCCACCTGGGCTTTCTCCTCCTTCATCGACACTAACGTCCTCAGAGCACTCGGTCGCTCTAAAGTAAAGGGAGGGAGTCCACTCGACATATTCGGGCAAGCGACAAAATTACAGTAAAACCAAGTGGCTTGCCAGTTGCGAACCGACTCGGGAAAGGTCATGACAGGATAACTACTTTTGGCTCTCTTTTGAAGTCCTAAGCCCCCACACAACTAGATGATATGGGTCTTGTCATCAGTCGGATTGACCTTCTTTACCGACTAAGAATGCACAATGAAGATAGATTTAAAGAGTCCCCAGTGAGGAGGACACCCCAAGAAACACTCGCATAAAGTTACAAAGGCAGAAAGGTGGGCAATGGCATTCGGAGGGAAATGATGTAACTGCGCCCCGAAGAAGTTCAAGAACCCCCGAATAAAAGGATGAGGCAGCAGAGATAAACCTCTTTCGACGTGGGTCAGAAGGAGGACTTCATCGCGCGGCTCAGGCTTGACTTCATCGCCAGGAAGCCTCCAAGATTTGTCCGCCAGCATGCCGTGCTCGACGAGTTCGAGGAGGTCCTCCTTCCGCATAGTGGATCGGAGGAAATCCCCCTGGATCCAGCCCGGCGGCAGAGCCCGCTTCCTAGGCTTGGAGCCGCCCTTCTTCTTCGCCTTCTCTAGCTTGCCGGTTTGCCCCTTCATCACGGCTACGGCAGGGAGATTGGTTGCTGAGAGCTGGGCTGGTGGCTAAGGAGAAGGAAGATCAGAGGAGAAGAAAGAGTTGGTGCCGTTCCAAACCTTAGCGCCGACGTCTTTTATAACCAACCGACTGGGTCTCTGGCAAGTGCACCCTCAGCTTATCCCTTTGATGGCCACCGCGAGATACGTGGCGGAGATAGAGGCGCAAGAATCGAGGCGACGCGATCCACTTGATGGTGATGACGTCATCGCAACGTTGCGCGCGGCAACCGAAGTTTTCAAATCCCGAAAAATCCGGGGCTGACAGGGTGACTGGTCACATCAAAAGATCCCGTCAGATGCGCCGATTCGCTAGTTCACTCGGATCCTCAAAGTCACTTAGATACTTTGGACCAAGCAGAATCGATCAAGGCGAATGATGAAGATTTCGATCGACATCCAATTCAGCAAAACTTTGGAGAGCATTCAAATTCGGTCTGCTATATCAAGATTTGCAGCTACACCTTCACCACTCGAACCTCGATCCATTCGGGGGATAATGATGGGGTTATAGCCCTAGAGTAGGGTCATAGGCCTGACCTATAAGTCCTACCCAAGGGCACCTCATTATTAGCTTGAAGGTCACAAGATACCTACCGACTGGATTAAGACAACCTCTTGCCCACTCGGTATAAAACCACTCGAAAAATTATCTTATACTCGACGACTGGATTCCACTCGGTGAAGACCAGAAGCCAGTCGACATAGAAGGCCAGAAGCCACCTCAGGGAGGCTAACGGTCATACGTTAGACCACTGTAGTTATTTTCATTTATGCGTATGCATTTAATCTCACTTATTGCACCCTTGAAGGCTTGGCACTTATGAGGGGCCGCACACTCTATATAAGGGACCCCTCCCCTCTGGCACAAGGGTTCGCATTCTGTAACACCTGTATCCCACTCGACACAAAAGCTCGAGGGCACTAAGACGTAGGGCTATTATCTCCACCGCAGAGGGGCCTGAACTCGTACAACCTTGCCGTAGCTAGGACTCTGCCCTCTACTTTCATACCCTACTCGTCTACTGTCAGGCTTATTTCCACGACAGGAGGTTCGTCGAGTGGATTTGAGTGAAAACCTCGCTCTCGGTTTGTTGCTAAGACCGGCGACGGCGACACTGTTTTGTGTCGTTACCTTCTTGAGGGCATCGCCGTGGAGAAACTCAAGACCTCTATCCGCTACCTCTGGGGGAAACCCTTGATCAGTAGATCGGATGACGGCGGCGCTCTGGTGTCGTTTCCTCCTTGGGGGCGTCATTTTTGGAGGTGTACACGGGCTCGAGGGACCAGTGGACGGCTTCTTTGGTGGAGCGATGCTTCATCTTACTCATTGATGGTGATGCATCTCGGTCGCGTGGGGCAGTGGAGACTCGTTGTCCGATGCGCGAAGATGGACTCACGCAGGAGGAGGACGCTCTCTGACGTCATGGTGGCGTCAATGGCAGAGAGGTCTGGCAATGTCAGTGTGTTAGTTTCTACTCTAAAGATGGATTGGTGGAAGACGGCATCGACGACACATGAGAGTGCGTTGGATCGGTTTGTACCACAAACCCAACATGTGGCTCGGTTGGGGCCTCCGGCTTTAGATGTTAGGCTTTTGTGTGATGTATGTTTCGTATTAGGCTCGGACTATCGGCACCCCTTCATCAAGTGGTTAGGAGAAGCGATAATTGTTGCTAAGATGATGATTTCAGACAAACTGATGTACTACTTATAAGACCTTTGTGAATAATTAATAAAATGACCGCATGCATCATCTAGATGCACACGCGAGGAGTAATCCTCCTTTTCTAAAAAAGGTTGTTATTATTAGACGGAGGGAGTAACACAAATAAACACAAACTGAGACATGCACGAGATATGATACAAATATCATAAACCAAAGAAACACAAGCATGGCAATATGATGCCTATTGGGTGAGATGCACAATTCCCCTTTATGAACCTGTCCGTGTGGTCCACCTCCCGAGCCATCCCTCCGGGGATACCCAACCCCCCACCCCGTTATCCCTACCGCTTCATCTTTGTGGAAGGTCACGACGGCGAGGATGCTGCGCTCCGGCGAGGGATTTGGGAGGAGAGAACGATCTGCAGGGAAGAGCACAATAGGAATGATTTTTTTTTTTTTTTGAGAAAAACAAGAGGAATGGCTGTGTGCATGTTTTTTTTGAGACACAATGGCTTTGTGTACGTACAGCAGCGTCCGAGCCCATCTATCTCCTCCACAGTCATGGAGGTGTGCCCATAGGTGCCGGCCCACACGTCTACAAACTGCTAAGCCCATTAGGCTTCTCGTGTGAATTTCAGCCCATACACTACTAGTTCGCGCTTCTCCGATTCGCAATGAGCCCAACCGGAGCCCGCCTGACGTTCCCCACCCATCGCGACCTCCTCGCCTTTCTTCCCACCTCCGTCGCCGCCACTCCCTAAACATCACCAACAAACCTGCAGGCGCTCCAACTCCTGCCACCGCCACCGCCACCGCCAACTCCCTCCGCGCCGCCTCTGACGGGTCGCCGCAGCTGCGGAGCGCGCGCTAGAGGGAGAGATGGGGGGCGGCAGGAAGCGCGGGCGCTCGCAGCGTCGTCACTTCAAGCAGGAGCGCGAGAACGTCTGGAAGGACAACCCCAGGCGCCCTCCCGCCTCCGCCGGCGAAGGAGGCGAGGGCAACGGCTGGCAGCCCTTCGCCACGGAGAACCTGGCCTTCGAGGCTTACTACAAGGTGCAGACGCCTGGTTCAGATCACGCGTAGCTCCCCTTTTCGACATTTTTGGCTCGATGGCATTAACATGGAGCAGTGCCAGCCCTGTGATTTTCACGCGTCTTTCGTTCTAGAGCGCGACGATTTGTTGATTAGTGGCGGATGAGTCAATATAAGATTATTTGTAAGGCGCAGGTTTATGGATTGATGATTGCCGTATTGAGTACTGGTCTCTGGACCGCCTTGCTGCTAATAGCAGCATATCTGCCCTCCGCTGTCTTTGCTTCTGTCGGAGCGCCTTGTAGCTGAAGTCTTTCAACTGGATGCAGCATCACTTAGAAACTGTTGATGTGGCCTCTGTTAGAATCCTATTGAATGTGAATCTGTGTATGCCTTGCAGGGGCAGCAAATTGTTCCTGAGGAAGAGTGGGATGCCTTCATGAGCATGCTCCGGAAGCCATTGCCAGCCGCTTTTAGGATTAATGCGAGGTAACTTTGCTTTTTTTCTGAAACGTAAGCGTGCTGACATTTGTATGCATGACCTGGACTGAGCGCAATTGGATACTGACTCAATAATCAAGCCTACTAAACTTTTTGAACTAAGACTTTCCTAATTTTACTCTCTCCAGCAGAGAGCAACTATGGTATTGCCCTCTGCCTTTCCAACTCTGAGATGGATGCAGCAGCTGGCAGTCGCCCCTTCCTTGCATATTAGTTCCCCCACGTAACAGTTAGTGTGTATCAAGATGGACCAACATGCCAGATTCTTGATAGTTGCGACAGTACCAGTAATACTGTATTTGAGCGCGAATCTCTTTGTCAGTCCTTATTACCTTTACTGAAATAGAAACTTCTTGGCACGTTTATGTTCTAGATGAAAGTCCAGTTACTGGCTGTTAACTGTGATCAACTAAGTGAAAGATCCGCTAACTTCTCGAGAATCACATGTTGATCTGCCTCCTCATCCAAACAAGCACTTTATTTGGGAAATCTATGCTACTCTTTTCAAGAGGAGTTTTCATGAATATTTTCAATAAATTGGTGTTATTTAGTTTGTAAGCATATCTGGCATTCTGGCTGTTGCTCTCACTCTTTTCCAATCTATAGCTGTTGTGTTTTGTGGGCAAAATTTTGGACTTGAAATCATGGAGGTATACACTCGTTTTGTTGACAGCAAAGGATGATATGCTTTCTGTTCTGGTTTGCCTGCTGGTTACTTGCTTTTGTTCACCAGACACTTAAATATGAACACATCTGTCACCTTCTCATGTGTGTTTACTTTTAAAGAATATAAACACCCACCTAATAGTTAGAGCAAAAAGGCACTCTTTGTATTAGGGCTCCTTTTTACTTTTGTTTAAGGTTTGGTTCTTCTATTGTATCAAGCTAAAGGATTTTTATTTGCTTCCCAGCTGTCAGTTTTTTAAAGACATTTGTTCACAATTAGAAAATGACTTCAGGAAGTCGTTAGAGACTGAGGTAATTTCTAAAAACCTTATGCATGCATTTAAGGTATGACCTTAATATTTTCTATTTCATAATACTTTTGTCATGTACAGGTCAGTGATGACCATGAAAAAGAGGCTATTCGGCCTTTGCCTTGGTACCCTGGCAATCTTGCATGGCATTTGAACTTTTCTCGGATGCAACTGAGGAGAAACCAGGCACTTGAGAGGTAAACCGACCTTGTAGTGCATGCTGTTTATTTTGAATGAACCTTGCCAATAGTGTGTAGTATAGGGTGTGTGTACTTGACTACTTGTTAAACTGGTGTTTCATACAAACGAATATATCTTCACAACTTTCTTTTGCACAAAGTGATGTATCATGCTCTATTGAGATCATGCTTGTCCCTTAAATGTTGTGAAATCCAAATTGTTTTATGTATGATTGACCGAATCAAGTGAAATCCATCATGAATTGGTTACCAATCAACTTGCTGCTTCAATGATCTGCCTCAAGTTCTTTATTCTACAATTAACGGTTCACTGGAACTTGTCAGTTACCTCTTTTGAAAATTGTAATGTCATATTGTGTATTGCATTTGATGCTATATTTTCTTGTTGAAGTTGCTCATAAGATAGCGTGCTAATTGAATTGGTAGAGTAGCTGTCGACCTGTAGTGCCTTAAATAAGCTGATGCATGAAGCCATATTGCAAACGCCAAGGACGAGCTTGTTTGTCACGCACCCCCAAATTTCTTTGGAGAATAAAATTGTGTAACCATTGGCATGCTTAACAATATGCTGCCATTAGAAATTGTAACACTGGAAGCTCTTATACTTATATTCTAATGACATATCATTGTTAATTTAACATCTATTTTTTTTACTCCAGTTTCCATGAATTCTTGAAGCAAGAGAATGAAGTTGGTAATATTACCAGGCAGGAGGCTGTCAGCATGGTGGGTGCTTTATCTTTACTTTGAAGATGCCCTATATTGTTTATCTGTGATGCCTTACATATATCGGGGCAGTTCTTGTCTAAACAATGTATATTTCTTTTGCAGGTCCCACCTTTGTTTCTGAACGTGCAACCTGACCATCATATTCTTGACAGTATGTTTTATCCATCATTACACATGTTGGTGGTGAAATTTACACACCAAACATTCCGTCTTTTGAACTGCCTAATTGATCTAACTTTGGCTAATCCCTAATCTGGTTCATAACGTCCATGCCCAATAAAACAGTCGCCAAAAAGGGTTTAGAGTTCTAGAATGAGTTTTTTTGGTAGAAGTGCAAGCAAGTCAAAAAAGAAAAGAAAAACATAACATCCAGCACTTATAGCTACACAATTTGTCCATGAGGTAGCTGGATCTTTTAATTTAAGCCCACTCTTTTCAGTTTTTTTCTACGTGAGGTTGTTTTAGGCTTTTGGCTTAAACTTATTCACACAGTATTCGTATACAGTGTTCTGTTTTACTTTTTGTGAGAGGAAAGATTTCTGTTATACAGTAATATATCTCGTGAATTTTGTGACCTTGTGCAGTGTGTGCCGCTCCAGGGTCTAAAACTTTCCAGTTACTTGAGATGATCCACCAGTCAACAAAGCCTGGAGTGCTTCCAACTGCCATGGTGAATTTTTCCATCTACTACATATAGCAGATACAGCTATAGTTATTTACAATTTCTATCAATTTTCAAAAGAAAACATTAATTTCATCATCTGTTATTAATACTTTGCACTTTGTACTATGTACTCAGGTGGTAGCTAATGATGTCGATGTGCAAAGATGTAACCTTCTTATTCATCAGACGAAGAGAATGTGCACAGCCAACCTGGTAGTGACAAATCATGAAGCACAAAATTTTCCTGGCTGTAGTGTTGCAAAGTTCTGTCCAGAAGCATGCGTAGACGAGTCCAAGCTGCAGAGGTTGGAATTTGATCGTATACTGTGTGATGTGCCCTGTAGTGGTGATGGAACTGTCCGTAAGGCTCCTGATATGTGGAGAACATGGTAAATACTGTACCATTTAGCCTGTTTGCTGCTTTCATTTTCCCCTTGGTTCCTTATTTACTGAAGTGGCTACCCAGGAATATTGGCATGGGTAATGGACTTCATCGTCTCCAAGTGGAAATAGCTATGCGTGGTAAGGGCTAACAGATACTTACACCATTATCAAATATGGGTTTCGCTGAATTGTTAAGTTGGTTCTATTATAAGATTTTGCTTTTTGAAATGTATTGAAGCATTCCATGTCACCTTGTGGTTCCCTGGCACAATTCACTATTGTCATCGATAATGTTTCATGCCATCAAATATTTCATGAATCTGAGTATTTGATCACATGATGAATGAGAGATAGAATACCGCTTAGGATCCAGGATCTTGTTAAGCTGTCTTATAAATTCTTATCAGATGCATACATTATGAAGATATGTATGCTGGTTTCGATTTTCTTTTGCAATAATCACGTGATATATAATTTTGCTCTCAGCTTAATAGTTCTGACATAATGAATATATGATACACCAGGAGCCCTGTTAATAATTTGCTACTTCAAGAAGTTAAGATTGTATTTTTGTTGTCAGGCATTGCATTGCTTAAAGTGGGCGGAAGGATGGTCTACTCAACATGCTCAATGAATCCTGTTGAAAATGAAGCTGTTGTTGGTGAGGTAATTTTGTTGCTTGACTTCTCTCTCTGATATTCAATAATGTACTAATGTTTCGTTTTTGATTTGGCGAGGCCCTTTATTTTTATATATTTGAATAGATTGATTAAATCATAAAATGGTGTTCAGTACACAGCAAATTAATTGTCAGGGAAATGCATTGAGATTTGACCGCAAATCATGCTCATTTTTCAGCATATTGGTTTTTGTAAGTTCTTTGTATAGTTGTTTTGTATGTCTTGTTGTAACATTGATCACATTTTCAACTGTATAGATTCTGCGGAGATGTGGGGATTCTGTTGAACTCCTTGATGTTTCTAATGAGCTACCTGAATTGATCCGCCGTCCTGGACTTAGGACCTGGAAGGTTAGTGTGCATATCTCTATATCATGCATATCTTCTTGTTTATAGTACCTCATTTTGTCCATCAGGTGTTTGTTTTCCTAAATTAGTCGTGGTTTCTTGTGAATCTGTAGCTTGTCATCCTTTGTGGACGTTAGTACAACCAGACCACGTAAGATGTTGGTCATCTTCTATTTCATGGTCTAATTAGGAACATTATTTACTTACAATAATCAAAACATTGTGTGCACTGGATAAAGTGGAGATAGGTCCTTTCCATGCTTAAAAAAATGAAATTTTGCCACACTATGAAGGACACCCTGTAGAAAGTGATGTTTTGATTTGCCAGTTGCTGTTGTTTTTGGAAACTATTTTGCATTTTATTCTTTTGTTCTTTGTGTTCTCTAATTTTTTTATTCTACCCCTATTGGCCTCTATACATTGCATAATTCCTGGCACTCTGCTCCCTTCCGTGATTCTTTCTAATTATTGCAGGTACGGGATAGAGCGTCTTGGTTGGGCAGTCATAAAGATGTACTTCACTACAGGAAGAATGTGATATTGCCAAGTATGTTCCCCTCGGGTAAAGGTAGCATGGATAGCTGTACGGCGGGTGGCAGTGTTGAGGTCAGCATAGATGCAGTTGATGCAGATATGAATGAGTCAGGGGATATGGTAGAGGGAAAACAAGAAACGAAAATAGCAATTGATGACAGCAAGAACGGCGACAATGCCAATACTGAAGAGATAAAACAAGGTGAATCTGAGTCTGTTAAACTTTCAAGGGGCTCAGATGAGAAAACAGATTCAGCCTCCATTGTTACAGAGCATTCAAATTTACCGCTACATCGTTGCATGAGAATTATTCCTCATGACCAAAACAGTGGAGCATTTTTTATAGCAGTCCTTCAGAAACTCTCTCCGCTGAATGGTATTTCTTTCATCCATCTATTCCATGTGTTTCGATTATTATTGCATCAAATCTCATAGTAGATACCGGTTCGTAGTACTCAAGTACACTATGCAATGAACATAATTTCAGAGAGTCAGGTGGTAGAAGCGATGAAAGGTGAGCGCAGTACCTCGAAAGACAAGACTTTAAAATGTTCTAATGGTCAGGGGTCAGATAAGGTGCCGGCTGAAGAAATTTCAGTTCAGCAGCCAGGGGTTGATGACAGCCATGATCTCGTTGAGCAACAAAACAGAGACATGGATACTGAAATTTCAAAAGATAAAAGCTCTGAGGAAGCTAAGGTGATTGCTAGTGAGGTGCAAAATGATCAAGCGACAAGGAGGGATAAGAGAAAGACCCAGAACCAAGGCAGATGGAGAGGGGTTGATCCTGTGATATTTTTCAAAGACGAAGCGACAATCAGAAGCATAATATCCTACTATGGCATCAAGGATTCTTTTACCCTTGAAGGCCATCTTGTGACTAGGAACCCTGATACTAATCATGTTAAAAGAATATACTATGTCTCAAAATCAGTTAAAGAAGTTTTGGACCTCAATGTGAAAGTTGGCGAGCGGCTGAAAATCACCTCACTTGGCTTAAAGATATTTGTAAGTGTCCCACTAATTTCTGTTTATGTTTTCAAGTTTTTCTCAGAAAAGCAAACTTCACATTAACACTGTTACCATCTTCTGCCCATCCCTTGTCTTTCAGGAAAGGCAGTCGTCAAAGGAGGGTTCGCCATGCACATTTAGGTTGTCATCCGAGGGATTGCCTCTGCTGCTTCCTTACATCACCAAACAGATTCTATATGCATCTGCAATAGACTTTCAGCACCTCTTACAGTACAGAATCATTAAATTCCCTGATTTTGTGGATGCAAAATTCGGTGAGCAAGCTGCAGCTTTGCTACAAGGTTGCTGCATCGTAATATTACGTGAAGGTACATTACATTCCTTTTCCGTTTGAGCCTTAAATTTAAAGTGAATTGTCACAGTTTGATGGCAACTGAACATATTTATGAATATTCCAGGGCATGAGGATCTAGAGTCCATAGGCATGGATCCCTCTGCAATTGCCATTGTTTGTTGGAAAGGAAAGACCAATCTGTGCGTCATGGTCACTCCCATGGATGGGAGGGAGCTGCTTGAAAGGATCTCATTTCGTTTCGGGCTCAAAATCCCAAAAATCGACGATGGGAAGCCCGACCTGAAGAGTGATGATGGATCAGACGAGCAGCCTGATGGTGGCGCCGAGACGGTTGATCCAGAATGCGTGCCTGAGAGCAAAGCACCAGAAGACATGGATATCACAGACGTCAAGGACGCTGAGTAGCTCGGTTTGACACCATGCGAGGAAGCATGTCATGTCTGGTTATGATGATGCATCAGAGCCCCGCTACCTGGCTTACGAGTTGATGGTTGCTATAGTGGGAGAGTTGTTGCCATTCCTTGGTTCTTCCTGTAGTAATTCTATCCTATTCCTTTGCCATGAAAACCACACCGCATACATGGTGCCAGACTGCTAGCTGCTGCTCCCGTGTAACGTACTATCAGTTTGTTTTTGGTGTGATGTTGGCACACGACTGTCGAACGGAACTGGGAACATGAATGCGGAGAATTCTAATTTGTTTTGAGATATTTTGATTGATCTTTATGCGTACGGTGCATGCTTCTGGGTGCTTGGGGTAGTCATTCCGGTGATGGTAGTACTAGAAACTGTGCCGTATCAGGAATGTCCAATCTCAGTGGTCTAGTCCCTCCCTTGTCAATAAGAGGAACTCGTGCTTAGAAACCGTTTTGCACGAGGAACGTTGACATACGGTACAAAGTTAGGAGAAGACATTGACAAGTGGAAGGAATACCACGTGCACAACTTGGACGCGCCAAGGAATCCCTGATCAAAAGGGTGGTGGATTCAGTACCATGTACGTAAACGTAACACACAGTACGGGTAGACCTACTAGAGTTCAATGCTTTGAAGTCTTGGCCGAGCAGTGGTATCTTTACAAGGGTCTACCCAAGGTCTCCTCTGGTCCTGTGTCCCTGCTGAAGCCAATCTTTCCACGACATTTTGGATGCATGGACGAGTTGGTGGTGTTCAAAAACCGTATCCCGGACCCGGAGGCAAGAAACGGCGTCGACACGGCCACCTTGGTCACTTTCCACGGGCGTGCGCACGACTGCCGCGCCACCGCCGAGTAAGCTCAAAAGTCATCCACTGCGCAGGTAGGCTTTAGAGTGGAGAGACGACGGGCCACCGTACGTGGCGACCCGACCGGTCCGCGAGACGAACGGGAGAACAGAAAGTCCCACCTGAGAATTCCCGTCCGGTAGGCCACGGTAGCTTTTTGGAGGCGATGTCACGCCCGTCCGGCGTGCCGGTGGACACGGATCGACCTGTTTGCGCACGCGCTGCGAGAATTCCCGCTGATGACAGTGTGCGGCACCGCCAGCTCCATGGTATGGTACCAACTGCCTGCTAGCTAGTGGTCTGATGGAGCACTGGCCGGCAGTGCTATTCGGTCGGTTTAGGCCCCGTTGTCAAAAGGGAGAAAATAGAACCGGTCGGTGCTCCGGAGAAGTAAGACTTTGCCTGAAGACGGTGCCCAGCTGGCCAGCTGGCTCCCTCCTCGATTAGAGCATCTACAATCGGACATAGCAAATATGATATTTTAATCGTCTGCAAACGCGATGACCAGGCGTGTTCCTTATTAATCTGTCTATGTAGCCATATCTTTTATTTTTTCTTTCTTATATGTCGATCACTTACATGTGATTGATGAAGAGGAAGAGAGAAAAATAAATAAATAAATAAAAAAGTGGTCCGAGATGGGACGCGTCTTACGTGTCTGGCTGACCGGTCGCGTCCGTGTGCATCCACGAGCCCTTATATCTTTCATATATTTAAGATAGATATGAGTGTTTACGAAGAATCGAGACGTATAGAGATGATACGTGAGATTCAGTTAGATCATTTTTTTTCTCATCCGATCGTTGATCAGGTATGTCCGCACGTGTACGAGGGATTGTTTAAGGCGTTTGGTTGTAGATTCTCTTACTTCGGTGTGGGAAACTAGATGTAAAACCCACATGTGGCATTCATTCAAGTTATTGTAGACTTCAATCTAGCTTCTTATTTCTTCTCTCGTGCTTCAAACTTTTTCTGGTGAATGCATCACCAACATTGATCTTTAATTTTTTTTCTCACATCCGTTCGCGGGAACTGACCGTCCAACACTACCTGTATACAATTTAAAGTGAATTCAATCATCTGGGCGTAATTCACACAAACCGGTTGATTTTCACATAAATCGGAGCACATTTATTATAATTCAAACATTTTTCATTAAAACGAGCACTCAGACCTAAACCTATCCTACGATGACGCCCGTCGTCCACTTCTTTTGTATCCTTCTCCATCTACCATCTTCAAGAGCGCCGACAGTGTTTAAGACCCATGAAGTGAAGGTATGGTCTACGGAAAGAAAGAGAGATGGACCGGCTCACCTGGGACACAATGCCCTACCGCCTCCCATGTCATACTCATTCTCGGAGAAGTTTGTGACCTGTCCGTCGCTGGTGTCGGTGGACGTGAGGTCGATGGTGGATGTGGACGGTCCGTCACTGTCCACCTGCCACACGCGCCCCTCAAAAGTTGGACGGCGACACGTATAACGCGTAGCTGGCGACGTTCTCGTCCTCAACTACTAGCGCGTGTGGTGCCGCGTCCACTTCCGGCTGCGACCATGGCGGCCATAGTCTGTTCGCCCGCACGCTCGGCGTAGATTTGACCCTCCGCTAACCAACGGTGCTCGAGGAGGAACAAGTTGTACCACTGCTCCTCATGCGCCTGCTGGAATGCCGACATATGAGCCGGCGCAGGCTGCCCCTCCCCGGCCATGGCGGCGTCGAAGTGCCCCTGCGCTCGCTCCATGGTCAAGCTGGCAAGCACATGCACGGGGTCCGGTCCGACATCGTCGCCTGAGCCCGTCTCCATCGTTGGATCACCATTGGATAGCTTGGATGAGCTAGCCGACATGTCGTGCTTGATCTGCCAGGTGTCGTGGGTCTGCCAGCGGCGGCCATCTTACGTTTCTGCTTCGATGACATGCTCTCCCACAAAGCACTAGAGTTTGCGATCATGGCAGATGTGGTGCAAAGGAGGAGGATGCGGAGATGATGTGGTGTGGTGTGGAGTTAGTCGGGTGTGGTCGCATTCAAATATTATTTTCTGTTGAGGCCAAGCGTCTGGCTGTGTCAATGCACGACATCAGAGTTGGTTCCTCGGCCGACAAGTTTTCTTAATGGTGGTATACGTGCGAACATATATTGATCGGACGTGGAGAATATCTATCTCGTCCCGTTCAGTAAAACTTTGTCCTGCATTGAACAAGCGCGAACACCAGTGACACGTCGTGGCCACCGCTCTCGGCCGGTGTCCTTCAATGTCGTCGCGAGTGAGAGACAGCGTTCGCTCTAGGCCGATGTCAATGTGATGCAGCCGCTCTATAATGACATTAATGCGGGAAGCTGGCGTCGGGCAGGAATACGCATGGGCGCGGCTGAAGAGTTTTTGATAGACCAGGTTAGTCAGGAGCGAACGTGGCATCAATCCCGAACGCCCGCAAAGCCTTCCAATTTGTCTTTGATTTGCAAGAAAAATACGTTTAAACCGATCAGCGTATCTATGCAAGACCGTGAATTGTACGGTTCAAACGACTATGAGTGGTTTGAGAGTGGACTTTGGATCATTGGATGCCACTCTATTATATAATAGAGTATTGCGTAGCTAGGTTGCTCGAAGTCCTGGATTAGCCGGTTTGTGCAACTGCGCTCACATTGCAACGCCTGATGCATGTACTTCTAGACCACGTACCAATTAGGTGGATAATTAGCATCTCGTCGGGTCGATCGGGAAGAAAACTGGAACATGATGTGGAGTTTGTTAATTACTTAGATTATTATTATCATTGATGACAAAAGTGTTTTCCTGTGCTAGACTAGCTAGATCAGTGATGTCATGTCACGAAAAGAAACGGTACACAAATCCGTGGTCGCAAGACCAAGTCGGAAGAAAAATATTGCTGGTACGACTCGTCTGTTGGATCATTTGTTGGCGCCTAGTATGATTTTCATTTTGAAACTAACCCGGTATGATTTTTTATGAGGTCGTGACCCAACCGCTCTGAAAATGTTGGGATGACGACCCTTTTTCTAGATGCAGAACGCTTAACGCTGTTGTGGACGCGGCGAGACGTACTATGGTAGACGCTGTTCGGTCGCGTCAGAAATCGTTGAGGACGACGGCCATGCTGCATGCATGTAACCATGGGTTGGCTATGAAAACGATATCGTAACGTGAGACCTAAGGGCATCTCGAACGCGGCCGTGCAGTAAAACGTCGGCAAACGTACGAATCCTCTTTGCCATTTAACGCGGTGACATTCGTGAATGTTGAGTATCCTAATAGTTAGGAAACACAAAATATATGAATTATTCTACCTTGTTTTGTATTCCAAGTTAATCATGTATATATATATATATATATACATATATATATATACATATATATATATGATCATGAGACTCAAGCAATACAATAACTATTCCACCAATCTCTCTTTCCCTTCAACATGGTATCTCGCGGTAACATGGTATTTGCCGCAACTTCCTTGACCTAGCCGTCGCCACCGCTTCCGTCCAGCGCGCCGCCCTCGAGGCGGTCGGCCTTCATGACCGCCACCGGGGGCCGCGCCATCCGTACCTAGGGTTCATCCGCCGGTCACGACTGTCCTAGAGAGTCCTTTTCCCGATCTTTTGATCCGGGTTTTCACTCTCATGCCGGTCTCTTGATCGACACTCTTCCTTTTTGGTTTCCGATCTAAGATCGGTTTGCGTCTCCCGCCGTCGCCGTCGACTATCGCGCCTCTACTTCGACATCGGCGCGATATGGCCACTACACCGACCCGGCGGCCTCGAGTGATGAGGCGGCCCCTCCCGGCCGCCGACTGCATCGGCGCGATATGGCCACTACACCGACCCGGCGGTCTCGCGTGATGAGGCGGCCCCTCCCGGCCGCCGACTGCACGTGTGCTCGCCCGTCGCCCTGCACCGGCCGTCGTCGCCCTTCTCCGACCGGGACTGCCTCATCCTCACCCGCCTCCATCGTCGCCTCACACGATCGCGTATCGGCTGCCTCGGGTCGACTGCATCGGGCCGCTTCCTAGCTTCGCCGTGTCCGTGTGTTCGAATTCCCACAAACAGGATGCAAAGTTGAAGTGGGAAGCATCCATCACATAGGACTCCGACAACCCCGACTATCCAAACAGGCTCGCCGGACCTTCACCACTCCATCAAGCCCGGTTTGTCAGACGCCCTACCATCCCCCACCGTCCACTGTCCAAGTACCCTCTGTTCCTGCACCTGCCGACTGACATCGACAACAGACAAACGCTGCAAATTAATGACGAATGCTTGCCAATGAGAATGGTATCGTGATATCTACTGCAAGCACTGGTGGACCCAACCTACAAGACTAGGGTGGGCCAACAGTGCGTACACTCATAAAAATATATTTTTATCTGTTTATTTTATCTATTTTGCTACGGTATTAAGGCTGATTTCTAAATTCAGGGTGGGCCCCGTCCCACCCTGATCACCCTATAGCTTCGTCACTAAATGTAAGGCATATTGAATGTTGGGAAAGACATATTAAATTCTTGACCATGGCATATTTCTTTCAAAGTACTAAGGAGTTTTATTCTAAAATTATAGGATTATAGTTGAGATGTAGAAGTTCTTCACACAAGGTGGTCCTATCTATAACTATACGTTAATGCTACACTCGGTTTGAGTATACAATACCAGTCGACCTGCAACCATATTTTGCTCTATCATAGGCTTATGTAGAATAAACTCCAAGTCCACCATCAACGATTTAATCATAGCAACAAGATGACCATATGCAGAGCGAGCTAAGCCACTACAAGATAATGTCGCCAAAGCAACCGAAGAGTCTGACTGGACAATAACGACCCTTAAGAAGGTTGCTTAGCCAATACCATGCGTTGCAAGAGAGTGTGAATCTCCGTTTCAAGAGCATCGTTGCAGTGAAATAAGAAATGATTAGCTGCAAAGCTTACACTACCTTCATGTCTCCTTAGAATCATACCCGTGACCGTTGTCCAAACATAATGAAAATTACATCGAGATCCTTGAACCACCGAACGGCCACTACCACCATCAAAACAAGCTGATGACGCGCCTCTCATCACCGCTCCCCTACTAGAGCAGGCCTAACCTTGCTGATGATAGACGGGAAGTCGCTGAACCCCTGAATTGATCTGAAACACCTGACACCAGGCCATGTTGGAGTACACACATGACAGTAAACCCTAACCTCGCCACCCCAAGGAGATGGCAGGAATCTACGTGGCAGCTTTGTTGATTTTGTCCCGCTGGACATCTTCCACATGGATCGGACCCTAGAAGACCATCTCGATGAAAAAATGCTACCATTTGTCGAGTATAACCTCCACGAGGACCACACCATCCTCCACCCACCTTCATACCATCAAAAAAAGGGTGAGGGGGAAAGCAATTCACTCTATGCCGATGCCACCGCCATCATCTTAGTGTTGCCGATCGAAGATAAACCTGTAACTATCCCTACCCCTACCCCTACGAGATTGAAGCACTGGGTTCCCGCCCCTCCCGTTGACGAAGCGATAGATGAAGGGCAAGGGGGCCACAATCAACATTGAAGAGGTGGGTAGATCCCCGCCGCCATGTTCGCCTCTCGGGAGAGCAGGGAGGAAAAACAATTTTATATTTTCAATTTATGGCGACTGAAGAAGCATTGGCGGTTTATTATGAATTTTATATGTAGTTATACAAAAATTGACGGTTTATTATGAATTTTATGCAAAAAAAGGAAGGAAGAAATATGGTGTATTATCCACGAACTAGCTGGAACGCGTGAGTCCCATTCTAACCAAGTGTAATCCTACTGTACCAAACAGTAGTTTCTACTAGTTTTCGGTGGATGTGTGGTCCATCTACGTTTTGGTTGAACAATATGTCTGTGGAAATGATACGCTACTACTATATATGACATATGTTCCACGCTCTTAATTCCTGTTAATCATTGTACCACGCTGCAGTTAGTTGTCAGATGGTTGCCTTTATTAGCATTTATGCTACATGCAAGGACAAAATGGACTGCTATTAGTCTACTCGGCGTATGTGCAACTAACACACGGTGTCAAAGAAAAGATTTTCGCGTGAAGTCGTGGCTAGGTATCTTTAGGCGAAAAAGTAGCCTAATTGCACACGCACAGACAACAATTCCCAGCAACATATGGTCCGAATACATCCAAGAGTGTAAGCACAAGGGAAACGCTCACGATTGACGTGTGTACTCTTGTCACGACTCTTAGTTCCTTACCTCAATTTCGCGTACTTTTCCTTGGCGATGTATGCATATACTAGTGGCGAAGAAGCGCGACGCACGCGGCGTCCGTGACAGTTTTCGTATAAGCAAAAAAACCCGTCTATCACGTCATGAAATAAAATGAAGAGGAAAACGTAATCAACATTAAATGGCTTAATAAATTAAGCAAACCATTGATGTTATTTTGGTATGTTGTTCCGGTTTATTTTAATGTATTGTTCTGGGTTACAATTCGGTTACTGTTTCAATTTATGGTTCGGGTGGGTTAATGTTTTTAGTTTATTCGGGTGTTGTTTTGTTTTGCTGGTTTTTCTATTTCGGGGTATTCGTGGTTGCTGTTTTGGTTAATTTCTTTTATTGTTACGGAAAGCATTTCTAGGTTTATTCAGACATTGTTTTGGATTTTTTGGGGGTAATTGTTACTGAACTATTCGCTGATGTCGTGATGTAAAAATGGACAGTAATCGATGAAAACTCATTTTCCAACAAATTACTGTTCATGCGAATATACTGTTCCGGCCTACTGTTTTGTGCCTCGGCAGCACCATCATCGGAAAGGATCGGGAGACGATTGAGATGGTTATGTGTCGGTACGCTGATGGAGAGAAATAATGTATAAAAAAAATCCTAAATCTTAACCTTTGGGCATGATGGTGGATGAGGAAGAAAGAAATGTTGTGTAAGAAAGCTTTTTGACGTGCATATTTTTTCTCCTTTAAAAGCTAAAAGAATAAGGGGAAATCAGATTTTTTGGAATGCACCGTTCAAACATGCATTGTTCATCGATGGCACATCCATCCAGTACTCCCATGTATGTACTGTTTAATATTACTATTTATAGTTACACACGTAATTTGAACAGTAAAAGATAAAGAAAAATCTAAAACTACTACTATTCACGGCTGCCCACGTAATTGAACAGTAGAAGACAGAAAAAAGTCAAAAAACCAGAAAAGAGGAAAGCTTGCCGGTTTAGTATATTAGTATATGCCTCAAATGACTTAATAAATTAAGCAAACCGGCTGGCCTATTGATGTTTTTTTGTTATGTTGTTTCGGTTTATTTTAGTGTACTGTTCTGGGTTACAATTCAGTCACTGTTTCAATTTATGGTTCGGGTAGGTTAATGTTTTTAATTTATGCAGGTATTGTTTTGTTTCACTGGTTTTTTTCCATTCCGGGGTATTCGTGGTTATTGTTCTGGTTTATTTTGTTTATTGTTACGGAAAGCATTTCTAGGTTTATTCAGATATTGTTTCGGTTTTGTTTGGGGTAATTGTTACGGAACTATTTGCTAATGTCGTGATGTAAAAATAGACAGTAATCGATGAAAACTTATTTTCCTAAGAAGTTATTGTTCATGTGAATATACTGTTTCAGCCTACTGTTTTGTGCCTCGGCAGCACCATCATCGAAAAGTATCGGGAGACGATTGAGATGGTTTTGTATTGGTACGCTGATGAAGAGAAATAATGTATAAAAAATCCTAAATCTTAACCCTTCTCTATATGAGGGCGTGATGGTGGATGAGGAAGAAAGAAATGTTGTGTAAGAAAGCTTTTTGACGTGCGTATTTTTTCTCTTTTGAAAGCTAAAAAAATAAGGGGAAATCAGATTTTTTTGAAATGCACTGTTCAAACAGGAATTGTTCGTCGATGGCACATCCGTCCACTGTTTCCATGTGTGTACTGTTCAATATTACCATTAACTGTTACAAACGTAATTTGAACAGTAAAAGGTAAAGAAAAATCTAAAACTATTACTATTCACAACTGCCCACGTAATTGAACAGTAAAAGCAGAAAAAAGTCAAAAACCAGGAAAGAGGAAAGCTTGCCGGTTTAGTATGTACTAGTATATATATATATATAATGTGGCTGAAGTTAATTGCTAGTAACCTACTTCCTCCGTCCCAAAATAAGTGTCTTAACTTTAGTACAATTTTGTACTGAAGCTAGTACAAAGTTGAGACAGTTATTTTGGGACGGAGGAAGTATTATTTTTTGAGAGAGAAAGTTAACTGCTAGTAACTGGGAACGGTAAAAACTAGTACGAATTTACCTGACTATGTATTTTTTTTTTAAAAAGGCTTAGCTCCGGCCTCTGCATTACCTGACTATGTATGGTTTGCAGGTTCTCACGTAGTTAAGCTTAGAAAATTTATTTTGATTGGCACCAGAGGGGTGGAAATGACCACTTCAGTTGCCCTTCTACTAAATTGTCCCGTTCTTCAGCTGGGTTTCAAATATTTATTTTTCTTCGAGATAAGTATTATTCAAATATAGTACAAGAATTGAAGGCGCTTTCCTCTCTGAATTTGGGTGTGCACGATGCATGAATTGGCCCGCATGTTTCGCATGTCAAATAACCGTAGAACGTACTCGAGCCAGATACGCCATTCGTAGCAAGTCAAATGTTAATCATTTGGCCACGAATTAAGTCTGCTCCCCGTAGGAAAAGAGTGAGCTCAATCAACGGACGTTGCATGCATACGATGCGACAATAAAACATTTATCTTTTAAATGTAAATTGGCTCGTTTTATATAGCCAGTCATTTAAAATATCTTCTGTCTTTTATCCTTTTTTTAGGGTAAATGCTTGCTTTATTGATCACTAATACGAGTTACAGGGATAAAATGAGTATCAAAGGGTTGTAGGAGCCACAGATGGCGTCCCTTCCTCAAATGCAAGCATGCTTAGCTAAATGATGAGCTTCCATATTGGAGATTCTTCCTTCATGAGCAAAGGATATAGCTTGAAAATTATTGTCCCCGTCCTTAATTTCCTTGACGATTGGGGCAGTAATCCCACATGTTCCTGAGTTGATCTCCTTTATCACTGATAGACAGTCCGACACCACTGCTAGATTATGAAGAAGTAGATCCCTTCCCAAAGATTGGGCTTCATGGCACGCTAATGTTTTTAAAATGTGAGGGCCAGTTAATCCATGAAAAACGACAGCTGAAGCTCCCAAATACAGCCCCTAGTCATCCCGGCATACCGCGCTCACAACGCCTATGGGGGGATTATTGCAGACTGCACCATCGATGTTGACCTTGGCGCATCGAGTAGGTGGCGGAATCCATCTCCTAGAATTAGCCTGAACCGGCCTCACATGTGATATTGATCTTTGTGGCTTGGTCACCTCCAGTTCAGCTATGTATTTGTTGACAAAGGAATATGTTGCCAATGGGCATTGGTGCTCTCCTTCATGGATCAGTTTCCTTCGTGCGGACCAGATTGCCCATAGTGTGATCGTGATTCTGACCAATTCGTCCGCTGAAACCGACGATATCATACTGAAGCCATGATCGAGCGTCTGGTTCAGCGGTGGCTAACATATGCTCGACCAGTTCCTGATCATGAAGTGCCCAGACACATCGCGCCATTGTACAACTTAAAAGGGAGTGGAACCATGAGTCCTCGGTGCCACATATTGCACATGATGGGGAAGACGCCATATGCCGGTGATGCTGAACATCCGCTGTGGGAAGAGATGTTTGTGTAAGCCGCCATAGGAAGACCTTGATCTTCGACGGCACCTGGATTCGCCACATCGTGTCCCAACACTTCTTCTCTCAGTTACTGTCCGCGGGGCCCCGCGTCCCCCGAGCCAAGCTTCACGTCGAAGTTTTGTCATGATGAGCATGCGATAACTAGATTTGACAGTGAATTCACCTTTCTTTTCCTGCGACCAAGCCCAAAAGTCCTCATACTGTCAGGTGCTCAGGGGTATATTATTAATCACATTGGCATCAATTGGTAAGAATGTTTTGTTAACCAGTTCCTGTCGCCATCTTGCCGAAGTGGTGTCGATGAGCTCTGACACTAGTGTCGGTCGATGAGGCGTAAGGCATGCTATCGGTCTGGTGGAGGCCTCCTTGGGGAGCCAGTTTTGGTTCCAGATATTTGTGTTGTTGTCGTTACCGATCCTCCTAATTAGTCCCACTTTGAGAACATCTTTACCTTCAATAATCGCATGCAAAATCTACGAAGGGTTGTTTCCAAGTTCAGCTTCCAAGAAAAGAGTTGAGGGGAAGTAGCGTGCTTTAAGGATCCTGTCACTTAACGATTCCGGAGATTTCAACATACGCCAAGCTTGTCTTGCCAGGAGGGCTAGATTAAACAGCTCAACATCTCTGAAACCCAACCCTCCCTCATATTTAGGCCGTGTCATCACTTCCCACGAGACCCAACTCGTCTTTCTTTCACTGTTTTTGCTGCCTCTCCAGAATTTGTGAATAATTGAATTGATATGGAGACAAAGTCCTCGTGGTAGTTTGAAACACGCCATCGAAAAGACTGGAACTGCTTGTGCGATTGATTTTATAAGTACTTCCTCCCCCCCTCCTCGTTGATAGAATTTTCTCCATCCATCCTTTTACTTTGTTCCATACTCTGTCCTTTAAATATTTGAAAGCTCCATTTTTACTGCTACCCACATCTGTGGGCATACCCAAATACTTGTCATTCAGACTCTCATTCTGAACATTAAGGATGTTCTTAATAGAGTCCTTCACCTCGGGTGCACATCCTCTACTGAAGAAAACCAAAGATTTAGCTTGGTTAATTTTCTGTCCAGAGGCCATACAATAGGTCTCCAACAAAGAAGATACCAGAGTAGCTCCCTCACTACTAGACTTGAAGAACAACAGGCTGTCATCGGTGAAAAGTAAGTGGCTAACTGGTGGAGCCGTTGGCGCCACTTTAATTCCGTTGATAGGCGATGACTCATTCTGATTTTTAAGGAGGCACGAAAGGCCCTCTGCTGCCAGCAAGAAAAGGTAGGGTGATAACGGATCTCCCTGTCGAATCCCTCTCGTAGGAGTGAATTGATCAAGTTTCTTCCCATTAAATAAGACTGAAAATTTAACGGAGCCAACCATCCTCATAATTGTATCGACCAAAAGTGGTGCAAACCCCAATCTGGTCATCATGGCTCTCATATAGTCCCACTCCAGGCGGTCATATGCTTTCATCATATCCAATTTTAAGGCACATAAACCATTCCTCTTTGATCTATTCCGTTTCATGAAGTGACAACACTCATAGGCAGAGATTATATTACCAGTGATAAGCCTGCCCCCTACAAATGTTGGCTGCTCTTCTGATATAATCTCCGGAAGAATGGTTTTCAATCTATTAGCCAAAACCTTGGAAGCAATTTTGTAAATGACATTACACAAGCTTATAGGGCGAAACCGAGTAAGAAGGGTGGGAGTCGTTACCTTAGGTATTAAAACCAAGATAGTTTCATTCAAATTATTTACCTCTTCTTCCCCTTTCAGAATTTTTAAGATGATAGTGGTCATCTCAGCTCCACATACATCCCAATACCGTTGAAAAAAGTGGGCGGGGAACCCATCTGCCCCCGTTGCTTTGGTGGGTGCCATTTGAAAGAGAGCCGATTTCACCTCCTCCTTGGTGTATTCCGAGTTCAACTTCTGGTTCATCTCGTTGGTAACTTTCCGAGGAACCCTACTAATCACCGCCTCCATATTCGTTGTACCCTCTGATGTGTAGATATGGCGATAGAAATCTGTCACCATATGTTCCAGTTCCTCGGCATCATCCACTGTAGTGCCATCTTCCCTTAGAAGATATTGGATTTTATTTTTCCGCCTTCGTTTGCTTGCTCGTAAATGGAATAATTTGGTGTTGTTGTCCCCTTCCGTGAGCTAGGTAATACGTGACCTCTGACGCCACATTATATCCTCCCTGTGATAGAACTCAGCAAGCCGATCCTTGATTTTCGTCTCAATGCGAGTAGGTTCAGTGCGACTAGGATCAGCCTGAAGATGTGCCACCTCTCCATTTAGTCGTTTTATCTCCGTGCGAACATTACGAAACGTGGTTTTGTCCCATTGACAGAGCATCTATTTTCGCCTTTAGACCTGCAACTGTTGTGGCACCTGGACCCTGCCAATGTTGTTGTACCTCTTCTTGGAAGCCATCATGGGACTCCCACATCATCTCATACCTGAAACGTTGCTGACGGAGTTGCAGGTCTGTTAGTTGACCCTCGGTCTGAAGCAAGATTGGATTATGATCCGAAGTGGCAGCCACTTTATGGGACAGTGTCGCGTGTGGGAAGATGTTGCACCATTCCCCACTCGCTAGTGCTCTGTCTAGCCGAACACGGGTGTAAGTCCCTCCTGCTACCCTTCTTACGAATGTCCAGTTTGGCCCTGTGAACCCAAGGTTAGTTAATCCACAAACATCGATGGCATCTCGGAAGCCGTGGACCCGAGTCATACTGCGATGGCTTGATCCCTCATATTCGTCCAGTCGCAAGACCTCATTAAAGTCCCCAATGCATAACCATGGGCGATCACTAGCAGAGGCTAAGGATCGCAAAAGATCCCAAGTTATCCCTCTTTCCTCTACTCGTGCTTCTCCATAAACTACCGTCATCCTCCATTGGGAAACCCCTGGCATGGTAATAAGAGCATCAGTGTGATAATCGGAATAGCCAAAGGTCTCGAGCTTTATTGTATCATTCCAAAAGATACCAATTCCACCACTCCTTCCAGAGCTACTAACTGCAAAAGAAAAATCATAGCCTAGTGATCTTGCTAAGATTTCTACTCTACCTCGAGGTAGTTGCGTCTCCACAATGCAAACCACTAGTGGAGTATACTGCCTCGCCAGGTTGCGAAGCTCGCGAACCGTCTCGGTTCTCCCAGCTCCTCGATAGTTCGAGCAAAGCACACTCATTGAGCCCGGCGGCGCTCCTCGAAGGAGCCCGCCAACTCACTCTTTGAGTTTGTCGTTTTAATGGGTGACGATCCCGCCTTATGTTTCTTCCTGTCCCGTGGTGTGACATATGCATGTGGGGGCGGCGGAACCTGCTCAGACCGGAAGGTTTCGTTCGCTATGGTAGAACTGTGTTGATCATATTCCCCCGTTCCAACCGGCTCCATCGCTGCAGATACACTCGAAAGATCGAGCCTTTTCTTTGCTGAGGATTCAGCCTGCGGTGGTTGTGCTATATCTCCGTCTTCTTGCTCCACCGGCATTGATTTCATGGGACTTTCAGTTGTGTCCTCCATGTTCTTAGTGTCGCTCATTCCCGCCTCTTGAGAAGACCGTTTCTTGGATGCATTAGCAGCCCTATTGTTTGCACCAGCAGATCCATGTGTTCCTCCACCCCTTCCATGACGAGCCCGGTTACGTGGAGGATTCGAGTAACTATTCTGGCTATATTGGTTAGATGGTAATGTTCTCCTGTTAGCTACCATCCATTGCCCATATTCAATCTCGTCAGGGCCATGTACACCATCTCCACACTCCTCGAGGACGTGCCCCATGATACCACATACCTCAAAGAAAAAGGCAATTTTCACGTACTTCACCGGCAGCAGTAGGTTTTCCTCCCCTCTGATCTTTAGCGGAGTGAACCAGACAAGTGGTTCATCTACTTTGATCTTGACTCGCACCCTCACATAATTGCCTTCAAAACCCTAGTAGGGTTCATCTCCACACTCTTCACCTGGCATACGTCGTGCTAGTGGATCGAGCACAACTTCCCTACGGTATAACTCTGGGGTATCATGTATCTGTGCCCACACCTGCACCCGATCAAGAGCCACCGCGTGCGGTTTGCCCTTGCCGTCATATTCCTCGATAACCACCATTATACCCCTGAAAATCCAAGGTCCTTGGTGCATAAACCTGTTCCAGTATCCAACACAGAATAGCTGAATAATGAACAGGTTGTCGTCCACCTCGCGTATCACAGGATCATACGCCAGCCGCCATACGAATTTCATCGTTGTTTTGAAAGATTCAGCACTAAAGGCTTTGGTCGTGTTCACTTTAGCAACCGCAAGCCAACGTGTTTCCTCTGTGAACTTTGAGATCTCGTCGTCGCCCAACATCACTGCATCCAATTCAGATTCCTTAAGCGTCATGTTCTTCATCACCGTCTCCAGATCGATTGGCGATTTTCCCTTCCCGCCCCCCGGAGCCGTGCTCCGCGGAGCACCGGTTGATGAGGAAGCCATTGCCGTCAGAAACAAAGAACCCTAATTCACCACTACGAAGGAGAGTTTTCTGAACCTACGCTAATTTCGATCAGGAGAAACCCCTCAACGACGGCACGGTGCCGCCAGAGTAGATAAACCCTAAACCCTAGTCGCCGCCAGGGTCAGGTCTCGTGTCTCGTCTTTTATCCTCTTTCTAGTGTTGTTAATGTATTTGACAACTAGTTACTGTTAGAATTAATGGGCTTGGCCCATCTACAAATTCTGAAATCTCAAATTGAGCCCATGAATAAAATGACAAGTGGTGGTGCTAAAGTTTAGTCCCATACCGCTAGTGGAGGAAGAGTTGGACCTCTTTATATAGTGAGTTCTCCCCATCACTCTAAGTGTGTGTTGAGAAGAGAAAGGAGAGAACCACACATGCGTTGTTGCTCGCCTTGCCTGGGCAGGACGGCGTGTACGTGCGATATGCGCGTGAATGGTCCGTCAAATTCCGGTCCGATGCCTTGCGGGGGCGCGGCTTTCTTTTTCCGTTTTATTTTTTTATGTCTTGGCACACAAGTTGAGAATTTCTTGTCGGGTAAGTATATGACTTGGAAACCAAGTCGGTTTGAGATGTGGTCGCGACACTGAACCGACCTTGGTCCTCCTATATATACTGCTTACCATGGTCGGCCAAAGACACACCGAAAACATCTAGGGTTTTGCCTCGTCTCATAACTTGCGCCGCCATCGTAGTCTACCTTATCTTGAACGCCAGCGTGCATTGGCGTGCGAGAGAGCAGGTCTCCGGAACCGTTCGTCTTTGCGATCCTCCACCGGGAGAGGACGGATTAGGTTTTTGGGAAGCGCTTTGCACGACTGCTCAAATTCTTCATCACGGGCCGTCTACCGTCCAAGTCAGGCGGTGCTACTCATCGTCGTCTTCATCGCCATCAACAAAGGATCATCACCAACATCATCGTCAACACAGTCGCTCCTGCTGCAACTAACGAATAGTACGTTACTCGTAATTTGTTTATGTTGATCGCTGTAGTTGCTGCTTCTTGCGCGGTGATGTTGTGCATTTTCAGTTGCTCTACCGGATTGCTAGAGTATTGCATGCTATCTTCTGTTTTAGTCATGAATTATTTGTTGGAATTAATCATGAACTTGCCTAATCTTCCAACAGTTCAAAAACCTAATTGTAGGCAATTTCCTGAGTTAACCATGGCTGGATTTGCTGATTCACTGAGGCCGGATAAGTTTACCAGTGTGCACTTTAAGAGGTGGAAAGTGAGATCCACGCTCTCGCTTACTGCTCTGAAAGTTTTCTGGCATGCCAGAGGAGCTTCTGATGAAGATCAGAGAAAGTTCCAGGAAGCCAACGCTATGTTTGTGGGATGCGTTTTGAGTGTTCTTGCTGACCATCTGTGTGATGTGTACATCCACATACAAGATGGAAAAACACTGTGGGATGCACTGAAGGCTAAATTCGGTGCTACAGAAGCAGGTAGTGAACTGTACATCATGGAGAATTTTCACGACTACAAGATGGTGAATAACCGTTCTGTGGTTGAACAAGCTCATGAGATATAGTGTATTGTGAAGGAACTAGAACTCCTTAAGTGTGATCTACCCGATAAATTTATGGCTAGGTGCATGATTGCAAAGTTGCCTCCTTCATGGAGAAACTTCGCCACTTCTGTGAAACATAAGAGAAAAGAGATATCAGTTGAAAATCTGATTGCATCTCTTGATATTGAAGAGAAAGCTCGGGCTAAAGACACTACTAAGAAAGGAAGTGAGGTTCAACCTACTGCCAACATGGTACAAAGGTTCCCATAGAACAAGAACAAAGGAAAGAACAAGCCTGTTTTCAACAAGCCTATAAAGACTACTACCTTCAAGAAGAAGAAGTTCAACAAGGCTGAGCTAGAGTGCTACGCCTGTGGGAAACTCTGACACTTTTCCAAGGAATGCCCAAAACATGCAGACCGCAGAGGGAAAACGAGCTCCAAGAGTGTCAACATGGTGACCGCTAGCAATACTGATGGGTATGGTAATTTATCTATTGTGCTTTCAGTATTTCAATCATCTTCATGGTGGACCGATTCAGGAGCTAACGTTCATGTGTGTGCTGACATCTCTTTGTTTACTTCTTATCAGGTCGCAAGGGATTCTTCCATCCTAATGGGGAATGGGTCACATGCTTCTATTCGTGGCATTGGCACGATGGATCTGAAGTTTACTTCAGGAAAGATCGTGCAATTAAGGAACGTGCAACATGTCCCTTCTATGAACAAGAATCTAGTTAGCGGCTCCCTTCTGTGTCGAGATGGGTTTAAGGTAGTTTTAGAGTCAAATAAAGTAATCGTGTCGATATTTGGACAATTTATAGGCAAAGGCTATGAGTGCGGAGGCTTGTTCCGCTTTTCCCTTTCACATTCTTGCAATAAGTCAATAAACCAAATTTGTGCTAGTATTAATTATGATACAAGTGTTTGGCATTCTCGTTTATGTCATATTAATTTTGGTTTAATGTCTTGGCTATCCAGTATGAGTTTAATTCCTAGTTTCACACTTGCCAAAGGTTCTAAGTGCCATAGTTGTGTGCAATCGAAGCAACCTCGAAAGCCTCACACGGCTGCCGAAGAGAGAAACTTGGCACCTCTAGAACTCATACATTCTGATCTATGTGAGATGAATGATGTGTTGACAAAAGATGGAAAGAGATATCTCATAACTTTGATTGATGATACGACTAGATTTTGGTATGTTTATTTGTTGCAAACTGAATATGAAGCTCTCGATTACTTGAAGATCTATAAAGCTGAAGTTGACAGTACACCAGAGAGAAAGATCAAGCGTCTTAGGTCGGATCGTGGTGGAGAATATTTTCCCAAAGTTTTTGATGAATTTTGTGAGGAACATGGTATCATTCATGAGAGGACGCCTCCCTATTCGCCCCAATCAAACGGGATTGCCGAGAGGAAAAACCGCACGTTGACTGACTTGGTGAATGCCATGGTAGACACTGCTGGTTTATCTAAGGCATGGTGGGGGAGGCTTTGTTGACTGTATGTCCTGTCCTGAATAGAGTTCCTAACAAAAATAAATAGAAAACCCCTTATGAAGAGTGGGTTGGGAAAAAACCATCACTTTCTTATTTGCGCACTTGGGGGTGTTTGTCAAAGGTCAATATTCCTATCCCCAAGAAACGCAAACTTGGACCAAAAACAGTGAATTGTGTTTTTCTGGGTTATGCTGAGCGGAGCATTGCTTATAGATTTTTAGTAGTGAAATCTGAGGTTCCTGATATGCATGTAGATACTATAATGTAATCTCATGATGCAACATTTTTTGAGAATATGTTTCCTATGAAAGATATGCATTGGCTCATCGCGCCATCGACCCGTATAGGTATGGTTTTTAGATCCCACATTTTAGCAAATAACTGCGGCAGTCCCGTCAACAATCCTTGGTAAATCTGTCGTTCCCCCACTGTTTCACAGGACCACCACACCACTGCATAGTGTCCCTGTGTTCTTAGCGCTTTTATTTCGGCAAATTATTTTCCTCAATAGAATCATCCATAGATCTGTGAACTTTGTCTTGACATTAGAAACGTGTTTATCCTTGATTAGAAATATTCTAAGGGAATTTTTAGAATCGCAACCCGCCCTCAATGCTGTGGTGAGTCACAATTCCCCTTTAGACATGCTCTCCGCTGCTGGCCGACGAGTTATCATTTAGTAGGTCATGACAACCCGCCAATCCTTCTTATGCAGATCTCCGTCCCCCTCCTTTCAAGCTTGCAGCCATGGGTTCCATTTGGCATGGGCATTCAGTATAAACCAAAATTCGGTTTCTACCATTCGTTTTTTTATAATTTCAGTTAGCAAAATTGAAAACCAAAAAATATCTTACAAAATAACTAACTGAAAATTCGGTTAACCGAGATTTTGGTTTGGCATTCAGTTTTATACCGTATTATCTGAATGAAATAAGAATTTCAGCTCTGTAGTAGCTACCATCCACGTGCGCTCTTATATAAGCTAGGACTCCAAATCCTTCTGTATGTCCAGCCGAGGTGGGACTAAACTAAGTAACAATCAACCGGCCATGTGCGCGTACAGTGTGGTCACTAGTCGCGTGCACGTAGAAGTAGAGAAAAAGAAAGCCCGTAACAGCTTGGGCCTTGCACGCTGGTTGGTCGACTTGGGCCATTCAAATTTTCTTCTCGCTGGTGCCCTCGCGTGCTGCAAAGACTACGTAGCTCTAGAGAAATTACCGAAGGTTCATGGTCGTGACCCATGTTCGGTTTCTTTTTCGGCTAACCGAGCTAAATCCTGTACCGACCGAAGTAAGTTCGGTTTGCAGAGTTAAAAACCGATTTTTTGTGTTCCAATTTCGGGTTTTTTGGTTTCGGTATCGGTTTGGTCTTCGGTTCATTGGTTTTTATGCCCACCCGAGGTTCCATCTCTAAGTGCAACTGGTTGCCAACAGAAGTTGATGACGCCTATCTTGCGAATTTTGTGAAAGTGGGCAATCTTGCACCCAAAAAACGATCGGCTCGCGAACCGCCCTAGGAGAGCAACGTCCGCAACCCGCCGAAGGGGAAGTAGTCGTTTTTGTTGATCACCGCGAGCGATGCTTCACACCGCCCGGCTCAAAGTTTTTTAGTGACACCTTGCATTTCTTCAACCTCCATCCCCAAGACTTAGGGACAAACTCCATCAACAACCTTTGCCAGTTCCAAGTGTTCTACGAGGCTTACCTGCAGATAGAGCCGATTGTACTTTTGTTTAGGAAGTTCTTTTATCTGAACCGCCAAATAGAGTTTGCTAACGGGCCCTGCCTAGAGCTTGGGGGAGTCAACATCCAGCGACGACGAGAATGCGGGTTCCCGGCTGTTACATTGCCCAGTCATCCCAAGGGTTGGGCAAAACCTTGGTTTTACTGCCGCGACACTTCTCCACCCAACGAGAACCCCTTACCAGGCTTCAGGGAAGAATGTCTGCCCATGGATTTCAAGTTCCCTGAAAAGCTAACCGAAGAGGAAGAAGCTTCATTTGTCCCTCTCTTAGCAAAGCTCAGGGACCTTATCATCAATGGTCTTACCAAGATCAATCTGATCCGTTGCTGGGTGGAGTGGAGAATCATGCCTTTGAGCCGCCGGAATGGCTTAATGTGTGAATTGAATGGCGACTTAAACCACCCTCAATGCTTCTACAACATGAGGCTTGAAGAAGAAGATATTGTTGAAATTGTGAAGAAGCTAAGTGGCGAGCCTGTTGAGAACTGCTCCAAAATCGGGCTAAAACCTTTCTGCGTTCTAACCCGGCTCCAGAGGTAAAACATCCCAACTAGCCATTCTAGCTTTTTAATATACTCATGCTTGTTTCTGATCTGGGCTTTAATTATGGCAATTAGAGGGGTTCATCCTTCTGGAACCTAAGGCCGAAGACAGTCGTCAAGAAAACGACCAAACCCGCCCCAAAGAAAAAGAAAAACAAGGGCAAGGCCACTTCAAAGGAGTCATCCGTTGTGGGTGAGTCTCGGGTCACCGAAGAACAATCAGAGGTAAATGCTCTTTGTCTTTATTGCTTTAATCTCACTTGTACTCATGCTTTGCTTCTTATATATATAGGATGATGACTTTGAAAGCCAAGATGAAGACGTCGAGGTAATTTCAATTTCTTCCGACTCAAACTCTTCTCCTCCCAAGCCGGCAAGGCGAATCTATAGGAAAGTTCCCGTGTCTCACCGGATGCTTAACTGGATCCCAATTTCCTTTTGAAGAGGGCGAGTTTTACGCCCAAGCATCATACTTGAAGTCACTCTGGGTAACTTTTGTCCGGCTTGCCCGAGAAAATGGCTCGTCGCAAACGACAGAACGAGGTACATTTTTATTAAGCATCGTTTCCTCTTGTGCAAACCATTCTCGCGATTTACCCACTCTTTCAATCCTACATCCATTAGGGTTCACGTCCTTCATCTGGCGACTCAGATGCCTCATCTCTTCCCCCATTGATCCGCCTTCAGGGGTAAGTTCCTTAATTATTATGTTTCCTTCGGGTGTCAATGTTTCTATTTTAACATTTGTACCATCATTTCGTAGGGCTCAAGCAAAAAAGAGGAAAATTGACGAGTCATCTTCTGCTCCCAAGGTGGCTGAAATATTTGGAATGAGTACCACCATCCCAGAAGCTCAAGAGGAGCCAGCTGAAACTCATGCTCAGGCCTTTGATGATTTCCCTGACATCCGGAACGAGCTTCCAAGTCCTCAAAACGATTTAACTGAAGACCTCAACCCGCCCAGTTCTCATAAGGCGGCTGAAGACGTGATACCTGACCCGGATCCGTCATTGTCACTGGTACCGGTTATTCTAAACCCACAACTGTGGTTTTAACCAAGCATACACCCAAAGACGCCCCAGTCTTTGCAGAAAAATACATCACCAAACTGAAGCTTCCCAATTATGAGAAATTGGAGTTTGATGAACTGTACTCTGGTTTTGTGAGCCGCGTGGAGACGAGCCACGAAATGGAAAAAAGCTTGGTTAAAATGATGCGAAGAAAACATGAGGTATGATACGTGTTAATCTTCTTGATATGTCCTCCCATTATCCCTCTAAAGGGCGAGTCATCCATGATGAGTCATGCTTTGTGTAATCTTTCAAGTTGTAGCCTCCAAGGGCCGGGTCATCTTTTTTAAAGATGAGCCGAGTCTTTAGTTTATATTTGAAGAAAAGCTTCAACTTGTAGCCAAGGGCCGGGTCATCTTTTTTTAAAGATGAGTCGGGTCTTCAGTTTATATTTGAAGAAAAGCTTCAACCTGTAGCCCCCAAGGGTCGGGTCATCTTTTTAAAGATGAGCCGGGTCTTTAGAATGTATTTAGAGAAAAGCTTCAACCTGTAGCCCCCAAGGGCCGGGTCATCTTTTTAAAGGTGAGTCGGGTCTTTAGCATGTATTTAGAGAAAAGGTTCAACCTGTAGCCCCCAAGGGCCGGGTCATCTTTTGAAAGATGAGCCGGGTCTTGCTTGAAGGTATTACCTTAGAAAAAATGAATCGTACATTAGCCCCCAAGTGTCAGGGATGTTGCTTGCAATGGTCCTGAAACTTGCTTTCCCTGATGTTTTTGCAGGAATCATTGACTCAGGCCGACTCAACTGTGGCCGGCTTGAAACAAAGTCTAGTTGAACAGCAGGACGCTCGGGCTGAATTTGAAGAGAGGCTTCGCCTTGCATTGGCTGACATGGAAAAAATGAAGGCAGAGCACAAATAGTTTGAGGACAAGGCCAACACTGAGCAAGCTGCCTTACTGAAAAGGGTGGAACAGGCTGAAGAGAAAATGAAAGCCGTCGTGCAAGAGCTGTCCGGATTAAAACATCATATCTCAAAGATGGCCCATGCTGTGTTTGGTAAGTATCGACTATTTCCTTCTAAAGGCGTGTTGTACGACCTTCCAGCGACTTATGATCATGCCTCCTTACTGCAGGTCCTCGAGCAGCCACTCTTCAGAATGATTGTATTTTGAAGTTGAAGGCAATCTATACTTTGACGGAGCAAATGTACACTAGTGGCGTGATGACTTTGAAGGCCGTCATGGGCGACAAAGAGCCCATAACATCCATCAAGTATATGCTGGGATGTTTGTCCATGCTGCCACCCCGGATAGAGGAGCTGAAGAGGTCAGCCGCCCGTAAAGGAGCACTAACTGCCTTGAGCCGGTGCTTGGCCTATGCTCCAGAGCTTAAGCCGGAGGAAATAACTGGGGGATTTCCAGAGTTGAAAGACGACGGGTCAGAGTTTACCAAAGAGGATTACCATCGCTGTGTAAAAGAATCTCGCTTCACGGCGACTCAACTGGTAGCCGGCCTGGATTTAGGCAAATATCAGGCGGCTTATGATGAGCACAACAAACGTGTTATTCCTCCTTCATATGAAATCATCGTTCGGACTCCACAGCGCCGTAAGCATCATTTTGACTCTGATGCCAATCTGTCCACCATCTTGACTGACGAGGATGAGTTCCATGCCTTGACCAATTGCAATTGGAAATTGGGCGACTTACAGATCCAAGATGGCGAAAGTTCAAGGCAGGATAATCGGGAAGCGGCTTGAGTCAGGAGTTACGTGAAGATCACCCGCAGAATTTAGTTTAAACATCCAACACCGGGTTACGTCACCTGATATGGCCTTCTGAGCCATGTAATAGGCTAGAGATTGAAACAATATTATGATATAACTGTACCTTTTTTTGACTTTAAAGTCTCGCCCTTGCAATAATATGAATCCCCTTGCCAGGTGCTTTTGCCATATTTGACAGATAATCTCTTCCCCTGTTTGTTATAGAAGAAAAAAATAGCCAGCTCAATGAGTCGCGGCGGTTTAGAATGGAGTTTTTATAAAACTCTTGGCTATGCTACAAAGATACTTTGTAGTCATAAAGGTTGTCGGCTCAATGAGTCACGACAGGGTAGGGCGAGTTTGCAAGACTCTAGTGCTACCCCAGGAAGGCTTTTGCAACAGCCTGAGTTGTTTAGACCAGCTGATCAGGCGCGAGTCAAGCTTCAGTGAACCCATGGTTTGTCTATTTTCCATATGCCGGCTCCCGCTAGCACCCTTCATGTTTTAACCTAGGCAAGTTCTTGGTCCAAAAAGTGGATTGACTCGCCAAGAGTACATGGGACGATAGGGCGAGTCGCCAAACACACAATCCAGTATAAGCATTGTAATGCGTTAACTTTTCTCTAGCCAAGAGGGTATTCAGGCTGAACTCAATGAGTAGAAGCCCCCAAGTGACCTATGATTAGGGAAAAGCCAGCAAAAAGTGGATTGAATCGCCAAGAGTACATGGGACGATAGGGTGAGTCACCAAACACACAGTCCAATATAACCATTGTAATGCGTTAACTTTTCGCTAGCCAAGAGGGTATTCAGGCTGAACTCAATGAGTAGAAGCCCCCAAGTGACCTATGATTAGGGAAAAGCCATACATAGGATTACAGAAGCGTTTACGCTCTTACTGCAAAATTACTTGGGAGCTAGTAGCCCCCAAGTAAGCCGGCTTGATTCTCAAAACCATATAAGGTGCCTATGTTTGAACCGTGCAACATGGCAACTTTGGTCCTCTTTGGCGTACGAGCATCCAGTTTTGAAATAAGCCCAGCATGGAGGCTTATGCTCTTTGATGCTGATAGCATCCATGCTTGGATGACTTATGAAAAAATAAAGACTCATGCTCTCAAGAAGCTGAAATGGCAGAGACCCCGAAGTTCGTGGGCGCCGGCTTTATTGCTTTATATATATAGAAATAGATTGCAATGACTAAACTCTGTACACAGATAAGGAGCGAGTGGCTCTAAGTATAGTAAGGCCGCAAGTGGGCAATGTTCCAAGACCGGGTTGTTTCAACTTGTGTTATTGGCCTATCTAGGCGAAGATCCACCAGGTAGTAGGAACCATTGTGAAGACTCTTACTGACGACGAAAGGTCCTTCCAACGGAGGAGATAACTTATGCATACCAGTATGATCCTGAATCATCCGGAGCACTAAGTTGCCCTCTTGAAAGACTCGGCTTTTGACTCGGCGGCTATGATAGCGTCGCAAGTATTGTTGGTAAATCACTGATCATGATGCTGCCAAGTCGCATTACTCCTCCAAGGCATCCAACGAATCTTGACGCGCCAACTCATTGTCTTTCTCAACATAAGCGGCGACTCGTAGCGAGTCATGCCGAATGTCACTTGGCAACACCGCCTCAGCTCCATAAACCAAGAAAAAGGGTGTGTAACCAGATGATCGATTAGGGGTAGTCCTGATGCTCCATAAAACCGAGGGTAACTCCTCAACCCAACATCCCGGGGTACGTTCCAGAGGAACCATAAGCCGGGGTTTGATCCCACGCAAAATTTCTTGATTCGCCCTCTCCGCCTGTCTGTTGGATTGGGGGTGCGCAACTGCAGATCAAGCCGGATGTGCTCTTTCTCACAAAATTCTTGCATGACACCTTTGGATAGATTAGTACCATTCTTAGTAATGATACTATGAGGATACCCGAAGCGAAAAATCAACTTCTTGAGGAACTTGACGGCCTTGTCTGCATCGCAACTACTGACCGGCTCTGCTTCAACCCACTTGGTAAACTTGTCAACCACCAACAGTAGATGCGTCTTTTTATTGGATGACATCTTGAAGGGTCCAACCATGTCTAACCCCCACCGCAAAAGGCCATGTGATTGGGATCATCCGCAATTCCTGAGCCGGCACATGCATCAGACGCCCAAACTTCTGGCATCCGTCACATCTTCGCACTATGTCCTCAGCGTCCGCATGAGCTCTTAACCAGTAGAATCCATGCCTAAAGGCTTTGGATACCAAAGAGCGCGATCTGGCGTGATGACCACAATCGCCTGCGTGAATTTCGTTGAGAATTGCACACCCTTCTTCTGACGAGACGCACCTTTGAAAGACTCCAGAAGTGCTTCGCTTGTGTAATTCGCCTTTATGTATAACCATGGATTTGCATCGCCGGATAATTTGGCGGGCCAACAGCTCATCTGCAGGTAACTCGCCTCGCGCCAGATACGTCATGTAAGGGACCGTCCAATCCGGAGTGGCACGAAGAGCCGCCACAAGTTGAGACTCGGGGTCAGGAACCGCTATATCCTCCTCCGAAGGCAATTTCACCGACGGGTTATGCAAAATATCCAAACAGCGTTAGGAGGAACCGGCTTACGCTGCGACCTATGTCGTGAAAGAGCATCAGATGCCTCGTTGAGTCGACGATCAATATGATCAACCTGATAACCATGAAAGTGACCCGCCACGTCTGACACGGCACGCCTGTAAGCCGCCATCAAAGGATCCCTAGAATACCACGTGCCAAAGACTTGTTGTGCTACCAGATCTGAGTCGCCCAGGCATCTGACTCGACTGAGATTCATCTCTTTGGCGATTCTAAGCCCATGGAGCAAAGCTTCGTATTCCGCCGCATTGTTAGTACACGGGAACATGAGTCGGAGGACAAAGCAAAACTTGTCACCCTGAGGTGAAGTTAATACCATGCCAGCCCCTGAGCCTTCCAGCTGCCTAGACTCGTCAAAATGGATAGTCCAATACGTGTGGTCAGGTCTATCTTTTGGAATTTGCAGCTTAGTCCAATCGTCGATGAAATCCACTAAGGCCTGAGACTTGATGGCCGTGCGGGGCATATATTTCACATGGTGAGGACCAAGCTCAATAGCCCACTTAGCAATTCGCCTAGTTGCTTCACGGTTTTGTATAATGTCGCCAAGCGGCGTGGAACTGACTACCATGATCGGATGCTCTTGGAAATAGTGTTTTAGTTTCCGACTCGCCATGAAGATCCCAAAAACCAACTTCTGCCAGTGTGGATAACGTTGTTTGGAGAGTGTTAAGACTTCACTCACAAAGTATACCGGCCTTTGGACCGGATACTCCTTGCCTTCTTCCTTGCGCTCGACGACCACTGCAACACTTACTGCCTTAGAGTTGACAGCAATGTACATGAGCATAGGATCTTTGTCAACAGGAGCGGCTAAAACAGGCGGCTCAGCCAGTTGTTTCTTGAAGGCCTCGAAAGCTTCATTGGCCTCGTCCGTCCAGACAAACTGGTCTGTTTTCTTGAGCAATTAATAAAGTGGGATGTCTTTCTCCCCAAGGTGACTTATGAAACGGCTGGGAGCCGCAATACGACCCGCCATGCTCTGAACTTGGTTGATATTGGCCGGCTTGCCAAGTGAAGTAATCGCCTTGATTTTGTCCGGATTATCCTCAATGCCTCGTTCTGATACCAAGAAGCCCAATAACTTCCCTGCAGGAACACCGAAAACGCACTTGGTCGGGCTAAGCCTCATCTGATATACGCGCAAGTTGTCAAAAAGTCTCCTTAAGGTCCTCCAAGAGTGACTCTTTCTTCTCGGATTTCACCACTATGTCATCAACATAGGCATGAACGTTGCACCCAATTTGACTATTCAGGCAATTGTGGATGCAACGTTGATAACTTGCCCCCGCGCTCTTGACCCCAAACGGCATAGACACATAGCAAAAGGCACCAAAGGGAGTTATGAACGACGTCTTCTCCTGATCCTCCAAAGCCATTTTGATCTGGTGGTATCCTGAGTAAGCATCCAAGAAACACAACCGCTCGCAATCCACCGTAGAGTCAATGATTTGATCAATACGAGGGAGGGCGCAAGGATCTTTCGGGCAAGCCCTGTTGAGGTCGGTGTAATCAATGCACATGTAGAAGGTACCATTCTTCTTGAGTACCAGAACCAGATTGGCCAACCACTCAGGATGAAAAACCTCGACAATGAATCCGGCGGCCAAAAGCAGGGCGACTTCCTCCCCAATCGCTTTACGCCTTTCTTCGTTAAACCGGCGAAGATACTGCGGAATCGGCTTTATCTTAGGATCAATGTTAAGGTGGTGCTCAGCGAATTATCTCGGTACACCCGACAGGTCAGAAGGTTTCCATGCGAAGATGTCCCGATTCTCATGGATGAATTCGATGAGCGCGCTTTCCTATTTGGGATCCAGACCCGTCCCAATGGTGAATTGCTTGGAAGAGTCGCCGAGCGTCAAATCTACCAACTTGGTGTTATCTGTTGGCTTGAACTTGAGGGGCGGCTATGAATCAATCGTGGGTTTCTTGAGTGGAATCATATCTGCCTGTCAACATTGGCCTGATGAAACTTAAGTTCCTCAGCTGCGCAACCGACTCAGCATAAGTTGCGTCTCCCTCTTCACATTCTTGAGCTATCTTCCGGTCTCCACTAATCGTGATAGTTCCTTTAGGGCCCGACTTCTTGAGCTTGAGGTAGACATAACATGGGCGGGCCATGAAACAGGCGTAGGCCGGCCGACCAAAAAGCACGTGGTAAGGGCTCTTGATCTTGACCACCTCAAACATGAGGGACTCGCTCATGTAGTTAGACTATGTGCCAAAGGCCACATTAAGCTTGACCCGCCCAACAGGGTATGCTGACTTACCCGGGACAATGTCGTGGAAGACCGTGGAGGATAGCATCAAATCGCCTTCCGAGAAATTCATCCGTCGAAAAGTATCATAGTATAGGATGTTGATTCTGCTGCCTCCGTCCATGAGTACCTTGAAGAGGGTATAGCCCCCTACCCGTGGCGCCACGACCAAAGCTAAGTCGCCAGGGTTGTCAACCCGGGGTGGTTGATCCTCCCTACTCCAAACAATGGGCTGCTCAGACCAGTTGAGCTACCTGGGGAGCACCGGCTCAATAACGCTGAAGGTTTTGTGCGTGACCTTTTGGTCCCTTTTGCAAGTGCTAGTGGTGAACACGTGATACTGCCCGCCGTTCAACTGCTTAGGATTGTTCTAGAAACCGCCGCTGTCATTCTTCTGCTGGGAGCCGCCTTGTGGAAGTTGTTGCTGAAAACCGCCCTGCAGATTATATTGTTAACTGTTCTGGACCTGATACTGCCCAGCATTAGCCTGTGACCCACCCCATGGGCCTGGGTTAGGAAAACCACCAAACGGGCTTCTGTGTGAGCCGCCGGGACTGAACTGATCCGGGTGTCCGCCATGATTGCCTCCTTGCCCGTTTTTGAGCGCTTCGGCACGAAACTCTTGCATCACATAACAGTCTTCCCAAGAATGGGTGGATGGACCTTCTGCGGTGGTATGTTGTGCGCAGGGGCCCTTGAGCATCTCGTGTTAGTTGCGTGGCTTTTTCCCGCTGAAGCCCCTTTTCTTCTGACACTGGTTCTCGTTCCCTGTGTTAGTATTGGCAACGAAATCAGTGGTGCCTTCCTGTTGCCTTTTCTTCCCTTGTCCCGCGGGGTTGTAGTTGCCTCACCCCTGGAACTGAGGGTGGCCTTTGGATGACTCGCCCCTCCTGGCGGTGCTGATTTTGTCATCATCCTTCCCGGGATCTTTGGTATCGTCTGACTCGGCATACCTAGTCAGAGTGTCCATCAATTCCCTCATGTCTTGTAGCTTGCGCTTGAGTCGCCCAAGTTTCAACACCAAAGGCTCGTCGTGATAGTTTTTCTCCAAGACCAGCACGGCCTGAGCCGCCGAAATGCCATC
Organism: Hordeum vulgare subsp. vulgare; assembly: GCF_904849725.1. Lineage (NCBI taxonomy): Eukaryota > Viridiplantae > Streptophyta > Magnoliopsida > Poales > Poaceae > Hordeum > Hordeum vulgare. The sequence continues at coordinate 469,587,413 of NC_058522.1, forward strand.
CGATGAGTGGATCACCTCTGCAACCCACCGTGTCCAGTGATGGGCCGACTCATGTGGGCGCTGGACGCAGTGCTGCAAGTCGACGATACGCATTGGGCGCTTGCAAGTCCCTCTGAAGTTTTTAACGAAACGTTCCTTCAACTCGGCCCAGGTGTTGATGGAGTTGGGCGGCAGGTTCTTCAGCCAAGTGCACGCCGTCCCTTCAAGCATCATTGTAAAATACTTGGCACACAGTGCCTCATTCACATCAAGCATATCCATTGCAAGCTCGTAGCTTTCAATCCATGCCACTGGCTCTAGATCTGGCGTGTAACTGGGAACTTTGCGTGGGCCTTTGAAATCCTTCAGCATACGCTCGTTGCGGAGGGCCGATGATAGACAAGGTATCCCAATGTTCCTACCACCTGACTCGGCCTGTGTGGGGGAAGGCAACACATAAGCCGGATAACCCTGACCCGCCGCAGCCGCCGTCTCCATCAGGCGGGCGGCTCGTGTCACGTCCACGAGATCTTGAGCCCATGTGTCGGGTATTCCGGGAGGGTTGATCTGCGGAGGACGTCGTCGTTCATTGTTGGACACCTCGGGCGGGTCATCATGACGACTCCTCGTATGACTTGCTTGGGGTGTGGAGTGGAGACGCTCCCGACTATATATGCACTATGCCTGTTGGACCACCGCCGTTTTCAATATCTCAATGGCGTTCCTTTCCTCTACCTCAGCCAGAGAGTTTCCGTGGATGGGGAGATATTCAAGATTGCGGGTTGCTACTAGCACGTTGTCAACGGGGTTTGAAAAGTGACCCCGCGGTGTCTGAAAGCGTGGTGCTTGAGCCGCTGCTGGCTGAGGTGCCTGCGGGTTGGGCGGTGGCTGAGCCAGGTCAATGCGCTGGGCGACTTGCCATGGCCGGTTAGGCTCCATCCCAGGCGTATGTGGGCTATCGAAGAGTCGAGTCGGGTTCATATCGGCTGGCAGGCGATTGCGATGCCTCCTCTGGTGAATGTTGCATCGGAAGCTCGCTGTTGTCTTTCAAGCCACCATCCCTCAACACTTATCCGCTCTGTCTCCGCGGTGATATGGGCCTGTTGGGTCGCCATCCTGGCAGCTTCACCTTCAATGTCGCGCTGGATTTTGGCCATATCGTCCCTTAGCTTTGCTAACTCGGCGTTGACTTGTTCCTGATTCTCCGCCGTCACAGTAATCGCCGTGAGTTTGGCCACCTCTGCTACCAAATCCGCCATGGCTTGAGCCGGGGTCTTCCCTGATCGGCTGTCTTCATTGTTGCCAACCGCGTTTGGCTGAGGGGCCGCTGCTCCCACCATGTAAATGGCGACCTGACGATGGGGCCCTTCAATGTCCTCGGAAATTGCCGCCTTAGGCAATCCTCCAAGGTGTCCTTCATGGAAAGGATAGATTGAATCCATGTCGTCCATGGACGACTCGTCATTCGAGTTGACAGGGGTGTTCTCCTGGATCACCGGCTCGTCCGATAGGTCGGTTCCTTGCGTAGAACCAACGAAAGCGTGGCATCTCTTGACCTGATGCTTGGCAGGATGGGCGTACCGGGACGGCTCGACGGTGTCGGTGAAGGTGTCCGGCTCAGGTACGGGAGCCCCAAACTTGCCAATGAAGACATGAGTCTCGCTGAAGGGGACCCTGCATCCAGATTCGATTGAACCGGCCTCAGGCCCCTCTAAGAGTTGTCGATGTAATACTTCCCTTGGTGGCTCTTAGTCATGATGCCGACCGCGTAGCTTCCAAACCCTGGAAGGGCTCCCTTTGAGAACTCAACTCCACCATGCGCAGGCCCCACGGTGGGCGCCAACTGTCGTGGTTTTGTTACGGCAGATGTCCTCGTGAAAGGACTTAGTGATGAGCCATCACACCTTGGTGGCGACTCAAAGGGCCCAGGTTGAGCGGAAGCGAGACTCAGGTTTACCCAGGTTCGGCCCCTCCGATGGAGGTAAAAGCCTACGTCCTGCTAGGTGTGTATTGATGGTGGATTTGATTACAAGGAGGGCGTAACTCGCCTGACCTAGCTCTTGATGGATTCGAACTTAAATTATCTGCCCTAGGGACTCGCCTTTATATATAGGTCGAGGCCCTAGGGTTTACAAAGTCCTGGCCACATTACAAATCGTGGCCTGCCATATCTCTAAGCCATCGTGTATTCCAAGCTAGGAAACCTCCTCGGCGACTTATCTTCTCCATAAATCTTGAACCGCCATCTAGGCTCATGGGCCCTCGCCGGCTCTCCGTTGAAGTTTTCCTGACGCATTTCAAACCCTGGACCAAGGCCTATCCTGATCATGAATGTTGAATCGCCGTTTACTTGACCCGGCCCAATAGGGCGGGTCATACCGCGGGTAATATCCCGAACACCCCCGATGTTGATATGTCTCCCATTTTGAATGAAGAAGACATATTCAAAGCTTTGACCCACTGCAACCGGAATTCGGACGATCTTCAAATTGTAGACCCCGGGACTCGAGCAGAAGACCAGTCGGAGGCATCTCAGGCACAAGAACAAAACACGGCTTAATGCGGAACATGTAAAGTCCGGGTTATGAAAAAAAGAACTCTATTTCCACTGTTTTGGGCTGGAAGCGCCTTGTAATATACTTAACCCAATAGCTGTTTTGCCTGTACCATGCCTTTGTGCACTTTATCAAATTCTATGATCTTCCCATGATGGCAATGGATCCATGTTTGGGCGAGTCTTCGTTAACTCGTCTTAAATACTTATATATACAAGTCAGATAACTTCCAATAGTTTAATGTGTTCTGTCTTGGCTAATCCTTGCTCAATATCTAGTTGCTTGATTTAACATGGGGCGATTTATTGCAACCCGGTGCCCGTTTTTTCATAAATTTGTGTGTCTAATCACATAACTTTGAACTGCTCATGACAGTGTTATTACTTCATAACATGGGCACTCTTTTTATGAGCCGAAAAAAGCAATGCTGTACGTGAAATAATAATTGATGATAGGATATAAAAAATAATAATCTGGCTCATTGAGACTCGATAAATAGACTGGCTTTCGAGGCTCAAGTCTTGCTTCAATGAAGCGGGTATGATAACCCATGGTTTATCCTAGATTTCTGTATGTCGGCTCTCATGTGACAGTACCAATGTTTTAACCTTGATAGTTCAGGGTCCATAGTGGACTGAATAGTCAAGAGTACATGGAGTCACCTGACCGTAGTCACATCAAATATATAGACAGGTTTAACCATTTTGTGGCATCTTTGCGGGATCAAGAGCGCGGGAAAGCTAAACACGGTGAGTTGGAAGCCCCCAAGTGAGCTATGATCAAAAGAGAAGCCTAGCATAGGATTACAAGAAACAATGTTTCTACTCCAAACATTTGGAGTTTAGATAAGCCGCCTTGATTCCATTGATCATGATGATTTGTTTGGACCAGTATCCCATAGGAACATGTTTTTAAATAATAAATACTCATGCTCAATTTGTAAGCTGAAAATGAAAAAGGCCCCGAAATTCGAGGATGCCCGATTTTATTATGTTCAAAACAATAGAAGTATATACACAAATTGGGGGAGGTGCGGGAAATAATGAGTGAGTGGCTCTAAGTATAATAAGGCCACAGGTGAGCAATGTTCCAGGGTCGGGTTGTCTCTGCTTCAATGGTGTTCTTACCGGGTCGTAGATCAAGCAGGTAATATGAACCATTGTTGTGGTTTTTGTTGATGATAAACGGACCTTCGCAAGGTGGCGAAAGTTTATGCATCCCTATTTTATCTTGAATCACGCGGAGCACCAAGTCACCCTCTTGGAAGGTGCGTCTTTCAACTCTACGACTATGATAGCGATGTAGGTCCTGTTTGTATATGGCTGACCTACGTGCTGCTAGGTATCGCACTTCCTCCAAAGCATACAAAGAATCTTGTCGTGCTTGTTCATTGTCGCCCTCAACATAAGCAGCGATTCTAGGAGAGTCATGTCGGATATCACTTGGTAGTACCGCCTCAGCACCATAGACCAGAAAGAAAGGCATGTATCCAGTGGACCTGTTTAGAGTAGTATTGATACTCCAGAGTACAGAGGGGAGATTCTCAACCTAACAACCCAGGATACGCTTTAACGGGACCATGATCCGGGGCTTGACCCCTCTCAAAATCTCCCGATTTTCCCTTTCAACTTTCCTATGGGATTGCAGATGAGCTACTGCCGCCAAGTCAAGTCGGATGTGCTCTTTCTGACAGAATTGCTCCATAGCTCCTTCGGATAAGTTGATACAATTGTCCATGATAATGCTACGATGATAGAAAAAACAGTAGATTAACTTCTTGAAGAATTTTACTGATGTTTCCGCATCACAGTTGCTGCCAGGTTCCGCCTCAACCCATTTGGTGAACTTATGAAATGCCACCAGCAGGTGGGTCTTTTTATCCGGAGTTATTTTGAATGGACCAACCATATCAAGGCCCCAGACTATAAATGACCATGTGATTGGGATCATGTGCAACTCTTGAGCCGACACATGGGTCTGTCGGGCAAACTTTTGACACCCATCGCACTTTCGTACGAGGTCTTCTGCATCAGCATGAGCCATTAGCCAATAAAATCCATGACGAAAGGTCTTCTCCACCAAAGATCTTGAGCCGGCGTGATGCCCACAGTCGCCAACATGGATTTCATTGAGAATTTCTTGCCCTTCCTCAGGAGATAAACAATATTGAAGAGCGCTAGTGCTACTCCATCGATGTAACTCGCCCTTGATAATGGTCATTGATTTACATCAATAACCTATCTGGCGGGCCTTGACTTCCTCAGCCGGGAGTTCTCGTGGAGTGAGATACACTAAATATGGTACCGTCCAATCTGGGGAAGCTCAAAGAGCCGCCACTAGCTGTGATTCTGGGTCTGCAATAGCTATATCTTCTTCAGACGGTAATTTCACCGAGGGGTTGCGAAGGACATCCAAAAATACACTGGCAGGGACCGGCTTCCATTGAGAACCAAATCGCAATAAATATTCCGCCGCCTCATTGAGCCAGCAATCTATGTGATCGACTTGATAGCCATGAAAGTAACCCACCACCTCAATAACTGCTCGCCGATAAGGCGCCATCAAAGGATCTTTAGAATACCAGGTCCGCGAAACTTGTTGTGCCACTAAATCTGAGTCGCCCAAACACCTGACCTAGCTGAGATTCATATGATTGCCATCCTTAGCCCGTGCAACATGGCCTCATACCCAGCTACATTGTTAGTATGGGGAAACATGAGCCGTAAAACATAGCAGAACTTATCACCTCGTGGAGAAGTTAACACGACTCCAACGCCCGGATCCTTCCAATTGTTTGGACCCATCAAAGTGCAAGGTCCAATACGTGTTATATGGACTGTCTTTTGGAATTTGTAGCTCTGTCCAATCATTGATGAAATCCACTAGCGCTTGGGATTTAATGTTCGTACTTCACCTGTTGTGGGCCGAGCTCGATTGTCCACTTGGCGATTCATCCACTAGCCTTGCGATTTTGTATGATATCGCCAAGTGGTGTTGAACAAACCATAGTGATTGGATGCTCTTGAAAGTAATGTTTTAACTTCCGTCTTGCCATAAAGACCCCAAAGACCAATTTATGCAAATGTGGATATTGTTGCTTGGATAGGTCAAGACTTCACTAACGAAATAAACCAGTCGTTGAACTGGATATTACTTTCCTTCCTCCTTCTGTTCGACAACAACTGCAACACTTATCGCCTTTGAATTGGCAGCAATGTACAGGAGAATGGGCTCTTTGTCAATTGGGGCAGCTAAAACTGGCGGCTTAACCAACTGCTTCTTGAGGGCTTTAAAGGCTTCGTCAGCTGCGTCAGTCCAAACAAAATTGTCCGTCTTTTTCAGCAGTTGATAGAGAGGGAGTGCCTTCTCCCCGAGGCGGCTTATAAACCTGCTCAATGCTGCGATACGGCCAGCTAGGTATTGGACCTGGTTTATATTATCCTGTTTACCAAGTGACGTGACCACCTTGATCTTGTCGTGGTTGGCTTCAGTACCTCGTTCAGAGACTAGGAAGCCCAACAGCTTACCCGCAGGCACCCCAAAGACACACTTCGTCGATTTAAGTTTTATCTCGTATACTCGAAGGTTTATCAAACGTTTCCTTGAGATCGTCCAATAGTGTCTCCTTCTCCCGAGATTTCACCATGATGTCATCAACATAGGCATGAGCATTACGTGTGATCTATGAGTGAAGGAAATTCTACACACATCGATGATAAGTCGCCCCTGTGCTCTTAAGCCCAAAACGCATAGAAACACAACAGAAGGCACCAAAAGGGGTTATAAAAGTTGTCTTCTCCTGATCCTCCTTAGCCATTTTGATCCGGTGATAACCTGAGTATGCTTCCAAAAAAGCATAATCACTCTCAATCTGCCGTAGAGCTAATGATCTCGTCGATACGCGAGAGGGAAAAAGGATCTTTGGGACAAGCTTTGTTGAGATCTGTGTAATCAACACACATGCACCAAGTGATGTTCTTTTTTAGAACAAGCACCAGGTTAGCCAACCATTCAGGGTGAAAAAATTCAATGATAAACCTAGCAGCTAGAAGCCGGGCTACCTCTTCTTTAATAGCCTTGCATCTCTCCTCATTAAAGAGATAGAGGTACTTCCATAATGGATTCATCTTAGGATCCTGTTCCGGCACCGTGCCGGAGGGGGGAGGTCATCTCCAGTGGCCATCTTCATCATCCCGACGGAGGCCATGACGAGGAGGGAGTAGTCCACCCTTGGGACTGAGGGTTTGTACCAGTAGCTATGTGTTCAATCTCTCTCTCCCTTCTCTCTCTCTCTGTCGTTCTTGAGATGTCATGATTTTGATATATCACGGGTCTTGTTAATATAGTTGGATCATATGGTGTTTGTTGGGGATATTACCTATGGGTAACCTGCCCGTAGTGGGCCGAGTCGCCCCTTTGGTGACCCGACCCACTAGGGGCGGGTTACCCATAGGTAATATCCCCAACATTAGGCCCCAAATTGTCCTGAATTCATTCATGTCAATAAACTCCCATCAACTTGGGGCGACTCTCCCCATTTCTAACCTTCGGTGAATGTTAAGTCGCCATATGTTGTACCTGATCTGAGTCGCCATGTAGTATTGAATGGCATCACCTCGTCCCCTTAGTTCTAGGGCTCCTAACACCGCAACCGTCAACAGATCTTTTGTTCATAATCACTTATCCCGAAAATCTAGGCGCCATCATCGCAATCTCTGACTTTTCGGCGGATGAACCTCTTGGAGAAAGACCTGATGCCATCATCCACGGTCTTCCACGGCATCGTCCCCGGTAAGTCGGCATATCCAATTGGGCGGATTAAGCTTAACATGGCTTTTGGCATAGAGTCAAATTACAGGAGCGAGTCCCTCCTGTTCGAGGTGGTCAAAATCAAGAGCCCCTATCATGCGCTGTTTGGATGGCCGACGTACGCCAGATTCATGGCCCGCCCATGCTATGTTTACCTCAAACTCAAGATGCCCGGACCTAAGGGTCCTAGTACCATCCACGGCGACAGGAAGATAGCCCAAGAGTGTGAAGAAGGAGACGCGGCTTATGCCGAGTCAGCCTGCGCGGCCGAGGAGCTCAAGTTTCACGAATCCAATGTTGACCCGACGGACATGACACCGCTCAAAAGGTCGACCATCGATTGTGAGCCGCCTCTCAAGTTTAAACCAACAGACGACACCAAGGTTATCGACTTTACGCCGAGCGACTCCAGCAAGCAGTTCACTATTGGGGCGGGTCTTGACCCCAAATAGGAAAGCGCGCTCATTGAATTCATCCATGAGAATCGGGACATCTTTGCATGGAAACCTTTTGACATGCCGGGTGTACCGAGAGAATTCGCTGAGCACCATATTAATACTGACCCTAAAGTTAAGCCGATTCGACAGTACCTTTGCAAGTTTAATGAAGAACGCTGTAAGGCGAACGGAGAGGAAGTAGCCCGGCTCCTTGCCGCCGGGTTCATCATCGAGGTTTTCCAGCCTGAATGGCTGGCTAACCCGGTCCTGGTGCTCAAGAAGAACAACACTTACCGCATGTGCATTGACTACACTGACCTTAACAGAGCCCGTCCGAAGGATCCCTTCGCCTTTCCCCGCATTGATCAAATTATTGATTCGACAGCGGGTTGCGAACGCCTGTGTTTCTTGGACGCTTATTCAGGATACCATCAGATAAAGATGGCGGTGGCGGATCAGGAGAAGACATCCTTCATAACCCCATTCGGAGCTTTCTGTTACGTGTCCATGCCGTTTGGGCTCAAGAGTGCGGGGGCGACTTACCAGCGCTGCATCCAAAACTGCTTACACAACTAGATAGGCCGTAGCGTTCACGCTTATGTGGACGACATTGTGGTCAGGTCTCACCGCAAGGAGTCGCTCTTGGAGGATCTCAAGGAAACCTTCGGCAACCTGCGCGTCTACCAGATGAGGCTTAACCGCACCAAGTGTGTCTTTGGTGTCCCCGCGGGGAAGTTATTGGGTTTCTTGGTGTCGGAACGTGGCATTGAGGCCAACCCGGACAAGATTGAGGCGATTACCTCACTTGGGAAGCCAGCCAACATTAACCAGGTGCAGCGTATGACGGGTTGAATCGCGGCCCTGAGCCGCTTCATAAGTCGCCTCGAGGAGAAGGCCATCCCTCTCTACCGGTTGCTCAAGAAAACTGGTCGTTTCGTATGGACGGACGAAGCCAATGAAGCCTTCGAAGCCTTGAAGCGACAATTAGCTAACCCGCCAGTGTTGACGGCTCCGGCAGGCAAGGAACCTATGCTCATGTACATTGCAGCCAATTCCAAAGTGGTCAGCGTGGCAGTAGTTGTCGAACGAAAGGAAGAAGGAAAGGAGTACCCGGTCCAGCGACCGGTGTATTTCATCAGCGAGGTCCTCACCCTCTCCAAGCAACGTTATCCACATTGGCAAAAGTTGATTTTTGGGGTGTTCATGGCGAGTCGAAAGCTAAAACATTACTTCCAGGAACACCCGATCACGGTCGTCAGCTCTGCCCCCCTCGGCGACATCATACAGAATCGAGAGGCTACTCGACGGATTGCTAAGTGGGCCATCGAGCTTGGATCCCATCATGTGCGATATACGCCTCGGACGGCCATCAAATCTCAAGCGCTCGTGGACTTCATCAATGATTGGACCGAGTTACAAATCCCGAAGGACCCGATCTTACTTATTGGACCATCTATTTCGATTGGTCCACACAGCTGGAAGGCTCGGGGGCTGGTGTGGTGATAACTTCGCCTCAAGGTGACAAGTTTTGTTATGTCCTTCGGCTCATGTTCCCATGTACCAATAATGCAGCAGAATACGAAGCTTTGCTCCATGGCTTCAATGAATCTCACACGAGTGAGATGTTTGGGCGATTCAGATCTGGTGGCGCAGCAGGTTTCTGGCACCTGGGATTCACGAGACCCTCTGATGGCGGCTTACAGACGAGCTGTGTCAGATATGGCGGGTCACTTCAATGGTTATCAAGTGGATCACATTGACCGACGGCTTAATGAAGTAGCGGACGCTCTTTCCCGCCTTGGTTAACAGCGTAAGCCAGTTCCTCCCAATGTTTTTTTTGGATATATTACATAACCCTTTAGTGAAACTGCCTTCGGAGGAAGATTTAGCGGTACCGGACTCCGAGTCTCAACTCGTAGCGGCTCTTCACGCTACTCCAGACTGGGCGATTCCTTACATGGCGTACCTCACCAGAGGCAAGTTACCAGCCGACGAGTTGCTAGCTCACCAAATCGTCCGTCGGTGTAAATCCATGGTCATACACAATGGCGAGTTACACAAATGAAGCATCTCGGGGGTATTTCAAAGATGCGTCTCTTCCGAAGAAGGATGTATGATCCTCAATGAGATTCACGCGGGCGACTGTGGTCATCATGCCGGTGCCGATCCTTGGTTTCTAAGGCCTTCACACATGGGTTTTATTGGTTGACGGCTCATGCAGACGCAGAGGAGATCGTTCGCCGATGTGATGGCTGCCAAAAGTTTGGACGCCAGAGGCATGTGCCGGCTCAGGAATTGCGGACGATACCAATCACTTGGCCGTTTGCAGTCTGGGGGCTTGATCTGGTCGGTCCCTTCAAGATGTCTTCCACCAAAAAGACTCACCTATTGGTGGCGGTTGACAAATTTACCAAGTGGGTGGAGGCAGAACGTGTTAGCAGTTGTGATGCTGATACGGCCGTCAAATTCTTGAAGAAACCGATTTTCAGATTCGGATATCCTCATAGTATCATTACTGACGATGGTACTAATCTATCCAAAGGTGCAATGCAAGAGTTCTGTTCATGAGAGCATATCCGGCTTGATGTTTCCGCGGTTGCACATCCCCAGTCTAATGGACCGACAGAGAGGGCGAATTAGGAAATATTGCAAGGGATTAAGCCTCGGCTCATGGTACCTTTGGAACGCACACCAGGATGTTGGGTCGAGCAGTTGCCATCAATACTGTGGAGTATTAGGATGACTCCAAACCACTCCACGGGTTTTACTCCTTTCTTTCTGGTCTACGGAGCAAAAGTGGTATTACCAAGTGACATCAAACATGATTCCCCATGAGTCGCCGCCTACGTGGAACAGGACAACGAGTTTTTTTTGACCGGCTACTGTAGGGAAAACACCCCACAGCCTTTTTTCCTTTTATTCCCATATTCAAGAGTTATATGTACAAGAAGAGTTTAGGATGTACAAAGGGGTTGGGGAGCTATGAATACAAACCTCAAGGAGGCACAAAGGAAATCCATTTAAGGAGATCATCCCTGAAACTAGCCTTAATCCTATGAGCTAACAGGGAAATGTCATGAATAAAGCTGGATCTCCATTTTTTGAACCACGACTGCTCCTGGTTGAACACCTTGGCATTTCTGACAGTCCAGATGTTCCAACATGCAATGAATACTACCTCAGCAAAAAAGGGGTTGTGGAAGTCTCTCTTAGCAGCCAAAGCAGAGCTCCACATGGATTGACCCTGCCATGTGATCTGCAGGTAGGTCCAAACCCTGGTGCTGAAAAGACAGTTGAAGAATAGGTGATCTCTGTCCTCTTTAACTCCGGCATGGCATAAAACACGGAGATTGCAGTCTGAAACATTCCAGTGGCACCGTTCCAGCATGTCTTGGGTGTTGAGCCTATTCATGATTAGCATCCAGGCAAACATCTTGATCTTCATTGTACAACAGCTCTTCCAGATCCAGTTCAGTAAAGGGTTTGGGGTAATAGTGTTGTGGATATGAGTATAGTATCTTGGCCGTGCAGGCCTTAGCATTCTTATCCCATACCCATATATCATAAGCCTGGGGATTGAGCACCACGTCTTGAAGCAGGGAGTTGACAAAAAGTAGCTCCTGGTAAGCCTGAGCAGAGAGTGGTAGAGGGAACATATTGAGTATACTTTCATCATGAAAGGCTTTAAAAACCTCCTCAGCTATGCAGAAAGGATCAGTAACAAAGGAGAATAGCCTTTGGAATCTAGCAGCCAAAGGCCTAGTAGAATTTCCAACCAACCAGGAGTCAGACCAAAACAAGAAAGTGTCTCCCTTGTTAGGCTGAACATATGTAAGAGATCTGAACTTGTCAAGCCTTTTGCAGATATCCTTCCACCAAAATGAGCCACAAAGAGCAGTTCCCTGAGGGACTGTGTTATGGTAGTAAGTGTTCCAGATTAAGTGAACCCATGGGATATCAGCCTAATTCAGGAATTTGTCTACATTCTTGAGCAGCAATGCTTCATTCTGGATTGCTAGATTCATAATGCCTAAACGCCCTTTATGTTTGGGTCTGCACACCAGATTCCAGGCAGCAAGGGAGGGTGCATGATCTTGACCATTTTTCCTCCACATGCATTGTCTTTGAATTCTTTCAAGCTGTTTTAGTATGCCTGGTAGGATATCCAAACTACATAGAAAGAAGATTGGAACAGAGGACAGTGTTGAGTTTAAATATTGTAACCTTCCCCCTAGGCCAGGAAAGATGAACTAGCACTTAGTCTTCTCTCCATGTTGTTCACTAGTGGCATGAAATCAATAATTCTTGGTTTAGTTGTCCCAACTGGAAGCCCAAGGTATGTGAAGGGTAATGATCCTACTTTACAGCCAATGGAGTCAGCAAGGGCTTGGAGATGCTCTGGAGAAATGTTGACAGGCAGAAGGGCAGACTTATGATAATTCACTTGCAGTCCAGTGGATTGGGAGAAGAGCAAGAGCATTTTCTTGAACTGCAGCAGTTGAGTTTCTTCAGGAGGGAGGATGATAAGAGTATCATGAGCATATTGGACTATAGGGAAATCCTTATCATGGCAAGGGATGGGTAGCTGAATCAGTCCATCCACTAATAGCTTGTTAACCATGGTCTGCAAAAAATCGACAGCAATTGAAAAAAGCAGTGGGGACATGGGATCTCCCTGCCTGACCCCTTTCTTGCACATGAATTTCCTTCCTGGCACTCCATTGACCAGGACAGAGGAAGAGCCAGAAGTTAGGAGCTGATGTACCCAAAGTATCCATTTATCATTGAATCCTTTGTGTTTGAGAATCTAGAAGATAAACTCATGTTCCACAGAATCAAAAGACTTTTCAAAGTCCAGCTTGAGAATAACTATAGGTTTTTGGATTGATGACATTGATGCAAGTATTCAAGAGTCCAGCCAACACAATCATGTATGGTTCTAGACTTGATAAAGCCATACTGATTCTTGTGAATACACTTCATGATCTGCAACTGCAATCTGCTGGCTATCATTTTAGACAGAAACTTAAGGCCCATCCCAGTGAGGGAGATAGGTCTGTAGTCTCCCACTTGCTCAGGTGATCTCTTTTTGGGAATCAGAGTAATATAAGAAGAATTCGTGTTCTCCAGCTTAGCAGTACCAGCATGGAAGGCAACAGCCAGTTGGTAAAACTGAGGACAAATAATAGACCAGCATTTATTAAAGAAAAGGCCATTAAAGCCATCAGGTCAAGGAGCTTTGTTAGTTAGCATTTTCTGAACAGTTTTATCCATTTCAGACTTAGAAAAAGGCTGTGTGAGGACATCAAGACCATCCACCTTCTGGATCAGAGACTGTAGATCAAAGGCCATGTTAATTCCAAGGGAAGTTCCCATTCTGTCCTTGAAGGTTGCCCAAAAACACCCAACAATTTGGTCATGGTCAGATATGATGGATCCATCATTTAACTTGGGAGAGGCAATGGATTTCCTCCTATATCTCTCAGTTGCCATAGCATGAAATTTTTTGGTGTTTTCCTCACCTACTTTGACAAATCTGATAGTGGCTCTCTTTTTTCAGTACAGGAACTGAAGGTGTAGGAGGTGCTCCACATGCAACTTAACAATGCTCCTGAAGTCAGCTTGAGGTCTGAAAAGGGGCCTTAATTCCTCAAGTTCATCCAAACATAACACATCTTGGTTGCATCGAGAGATGAAAATCTTCAGTTGGGATAAATTTGTCTGCCATCTCTTCAGAGCCTGCCTGAGATGTTTCAACTTATCCATAATGACAACAGTAATATGAGCCTTCTTAGAAGGAATGACCCAGGACTTTTGGACACAGTCCATGAAGCCCTCCATTTTAACCCAGTAGTTTTCAAATCTAAAGAGGTTGCACTTAGGGATGGAAGTGTTGAGAGTGACCACACATGGAACATGATCAGAAGCTGTTTTTGCAAGGGGGAGTACTTGTGTAAGAGGGTATGAAGAGATCCAGTTGGCAGATGTGAAGAACCATTCAAGTTGCTCAAGAAGGGGGGAATCTTGCATACTGGACCAAGTGAATGATCTGCCATTAATGGGTAGTTCCAGTAAACCCAGATGACCAATGATTTCATTGAAGATAAACATATCGTTTACATCAGCCCCAGGGAGGTTTCTGTTATCAGGTGATCTAATGAAATTAAAGTCTCCAAGAAGCAACCAGTTAGCATCAACAGGTATATGAAGATTATACAGCCATCTAACAAAGAGATCTCTAGCTTCACCCTGACAAGGACCATAGACATTCACTAAAGTCCAGGATTCTCTAGTATGATTTGATGTGAATGCGATGATCAATCCAAAAGGTGTGCATTCCACTAAAGCACCAGTAAGAATGGATGAGTTCCACAGTGTTATAAGGCCCCCAGATGCTCCCCGGGAAGGGGAGTAAGAAAATTGATCAAAACGTTTAGGACAGAAACACCTAACTGTCCGGAAATCAATGAACTGCATTTTAGTTTCCTGCAAGAACACTACAGCAGCCAGGCTCTCATCAATCTTGTTACGAACCGCGCATTGCATATGATCAGAATTTAGGCCACGAACATTTCAACACAGAACACGCCAACTTCTCCTAGAACGACTATCCATTGGAAGATATATATAAAGCAAAAGCAGGGATATGTAATAGCCCTTGCAATCGAGGTTCAGTTAACCATAAAACAAAGCAAACAGTAGTCTGATGAAACATGGAGCCAGAATAGCAACAATTTAACATAAATTAACTAAACATCTGCAGATGATGGCTTGGAATCAGCTGGATCTTCCATAAGACGATCTACGGTCAGCTTCTCAGGAGCGATGCCAAGATGGTGACCGAAAACCTGAATCACCGGGATAGGAGTGGCAGGAGGAAGCTGTTCATCTGGATCAGCAGACTCATGCGCCGGAGAAGGCATGGGCTTGGCTTTGGGCTTCCGCTTCTTTGGGACGTGCGCTGGCAGCTCCTGCAACACAGGTTTGAAACCATCCCGCTTGATGGAGCCTCGTGTGCATCGTCGAACAGAGGAGTCGACAACAGGTGTGGCTTCTTACGGGCCCCTTTCTTCGTCACAACAGGTGATTGGAAGGAAAGTGATTCCTCATCAGATGAAGAGGGGCTGACAGGGATTACCTCTGCCGAAGAAAGCGGGGTGCATTCTGGCGCTGTTGGCGCCAGCTCTGGGTCAGAGCTATCAAAGGCCACCATCCAAGACCGCTTGGGGATCAGAATGGGCGTCGCCATTGGCATCTGCAGCTGGCGAGGGACATGCATGGTGCTGGCTTCCCACATGAGTGCTTCAAAATATAGGAACCAGGAAAGTACCGGCGGCAGAGGAGGCCCATAAAAAACCCTGACCGCCCCAACAAGAATATTCTCAGACTGAACCTGCGGGGGCTTGTACGGGACTATCGCCAGGGGATTGTTGTCAGGCGCCTCATCCACCACCGGCACGTCTTCCTCCGGCTCAGCAGTGTGAACTTGGACATCAGCCGCCTCCTCAGCATCAGGGGCGGCAGGGTCAGCGGCCACCATCGCAGCCATATTGGGAACATGGGGAGCAGGGTCAGCGGCGGTCTCTTCAATGTCACCCTGGGGTTGTGGGTCTAAGTCCACTAGCTCATGAACCGAGTCCGAAGAAGAAGGACTGGGCTGATCGATCACCATGGACTCCTGGTCTTGTGCAGGAGCAGCAGGTTGTGCTTCTGGGCCGCCTCGGGCTCCCATCCTCCTCCATCAGCAGCAGCAGTCGGTTGCCCCCAAACCCCTCCATCAGCAGCATCAGGGACTATTGGTTCAAGTTTGGGGGGAGGTGGGACTGCATTCCAGCCTAGAGCAGGGTACGGGGGCAGGGAAAACAGGAGGTTGTCGTTGACAAGATGGTCGGGAAGCGGATGAGGGTTGCCATTGAGGGGCATTGGATCTTCATCGTTGGGCAGCAGCTCAGCAGGCCCTGCCACCAGGATGTAAAAAGGTGCAGACCAGGACACCATCGCACCACCCCAAGCAGCATACTCTGAAAAGTTGATACTGCGAGGTACTAGACGATCATCTGGAAAAGATGCAAACACAATGGAGCGAACCAAGTAGGGATCATCGCTGACCCAATGATGGAACTCTCCGAAAGTGTTGATTACAGCCCAGAGGTCGTTGGTGTTGCGGAAATCCAGAGGGACTCCCAGGAGCATCAGACATCCCTGTCGAAAACCCTCTTGGCCTCTGAAGCCAACTCCTTCATTGTGGCGCATGAAACGAACCACAGTGTTGTGCACCAATGCCTGTGGAACCATCTGAACATCAGTAAAACTTTCGGCCGCATCTCGAAGTTCAAACAGCCCCACGCCCTCGATCCATGGCTGTGCTGATCGAACATGAAGCCTCCTATGATGAAGAAGAGCGACCACCTCTTGCTGTACCTGGACCATGATATCTGCTGGAGGTGTAGGGAGCACCTCAGCGGTGACGTACTGCTCATGACGCCTGGTGGTTGGGACAGCAGGCATGGTGTAGGTCCGAGGTAGCCGGTCAGGACCAGCGTCGATGATGTTGTGGCTCGGCGGGCGGAAGCGCTCCGGATCAAGCTCAAAGTTCGCCATTGTGGGAGGAGGCGGAGGCATGGTAGGCAATGTCTCGGAGGGAGTTCGAGGATGTGACGGCGATGAGACAGGGAGGAACTATGCTGCATGTGGTGCGGTTTCTCCAAGAGTATCGGCAGTTCCCGAGATATCAGCGACAGGGGAGGTGGTTGGTCTCTTGCAGTTCCAAGTAAGACAATTATTACGCATAAAGGAAGCGCATCTAGATCGTGCGTGGCCCACGTCTCTGTTAGCGCATCCAGGCGAAGCCGTGTAGTTGGCAGCTAGATGTCCCCGAGAGTTGCAAATAGAGCAAGAAAAGATCTCTTCAACCATGCCATTAATAAGCTCATCAAAGGCCAAATGGGCTTCTTGTGAGGAGGGAATATCCATCTTAGTATTGGACTCGGGCCTAGGTGAGGAAGTAACCTCGGAAGACTCATTACTGAGCATAGAAGTCGGCCCAGTATCCAAACTCTCCACAGAAGTTTCATTCTCAGAATTCAAAACCCCATGAATCTCGGCGGGAGCAGCTGTAGCTCCGTCAGACAAGGAAGAATTTCCGTTACACTTGGTAATTCGAAAATCAGGCCCGGGAGATCCGGAGGATGACTCCTGTCGAGAAACAATACCAAAGGTAATATGTGGTGCCGCCACCGTCCACCGGAGTTCAGCCGGCGGTGGCGCAGAGATGATGACACGTTCGGGAGAAGGCACTGCATAACCGGCGTGTTCAAGCGTGAGAAGCTCCTCATGAGAAACCGGACATCTATAACCCTTGCCAACCTCATATTGCTGGAGGGATGCGAATGTTAGCTTCTTACGAACTGATGATCCAGATTTAAGAGAGGATTTGAGAGGTCTGGAATGCATTGCCATCAGACCTAGTGTGGCTCTCCTCTTGGATGGACTCACAATAATCCATTCAGCATCACATTGTTTCTACCATATAGAAAATTCCCGACGCCAATTAGGACCACCATTACCCCATAGATGGAAGAAGCACTTAAAATTTGAGCACTTATATGAACAAAAATCCAGAATATGAAAGCCAACTTGCATGCAGGACACTTTGAAAGAGAAAACCGAGTCTGTAATTTGAGAGACACGAAACTCAATGGCAGAGCCCCCAATCGCAGATTCTAGCGCTGCAGCGACAGTATCCTCATAGAGACGGAAAACATGACGACCAAAGGAAAACACCATGATGAAAGGGCGGCGGTGCTTCATAGGATGCACCGGAACGCCAGAATGACGATAAACCTCATCGGCGAAGGCCAAACCAGGATAAAAGTCCAGATCCAACTTGGAACGACCCATGCAAGCCATGCAGGACCATGTGAGGGGGGGGGGGTCGGGAGGGTTCACCTGAGCAGATGACCGGCGCGGAAGGAGTAAACGCCGGCTAGAACTCCAGATCGCCATGGGGTCGCCGAGGTGGGAGGTGGGAGTCACCATCGACGTCCTGTGTCAGATTTTTAGGACAACGAGTTGGCACGACAAGACTCGCAGGACGCCTTGGAGGAGGAACGTGACTTGGCCGCATCACGATCGGCGATTTACTAACAAGACTTGCGACGTTACCATAGTCGCCGGATCAAGAGCCGAGCTTTCCAAGAAGGCGACCTGGTGCTTCGTTTGATTCAAGATCATACTTGTATGTGCTACTTCTCAAACAACAACGCCAGAAATTGACACGTTGATGGAGATTGGGCTTGCGTTGGTTTTTCCCTTGAAGAGGAAAGGGTGATGCAGCACAGGAACAGTAAGTATTTCCCTCAGTTTTAGAACCAAGGTATCGATCCAGAAGGAGGGTCTCGTCAAGTCCACAGTACCTGCGCAAACACAAACAAGCTTGCACCCAACACTTCAAAGGGGTTGTCAATCCCTTCAAGATTCTTTGCAAAGTGAGATCTGAAGGCGGAAAGTGCAACGAAGTAAAACATGTAAGGCTGAAAATATGGTATGGAGTAGACCCTGGGGGCCATAGTGTTCACTAGAGGCTTCTCTCAAAATAGCAAGTATTACGGTGGGTGAACAAATTACTGTCGAGCAATTGATAGAACCGCGCAAAGTCATGACGATATCTAAGGCAATGATCATACATATTGGGATCACGTCCGAGACAAGTAGACCGATACTTTCTGCATCTACTACTATTACTCCACACATCGACCGCTATCCAGCATGCATCTAGTGTATTGAGTTCATGGCGAACAGAGTAACGCTTTAAGCAAGATGACATGATGTAGAGGGATAATCTCAAACCAATGATGAAACCCCCATCTTTTTACCCTTGATGGCAACAACATGATGCATGCCTCGCTACCCCTTCTCTCACTGGGTGAGGTCACCGCACGGTATTAACACAAAGCCAAGCACTTCTCCCATTGCAAGAATCATAGATCTAGTTGGCTAGACAAAACCCACAACTCGAGGAGAATTACAAGGATATGAAATCATGCATAAGAGAGATCAGAAGAAACTCAAATAAGATTCATAGATAATCTGATCATAAATCCACAATTCATTGGATCTCGACAAACACACTGCAAAATAAGATTACATCGGATAGATATCCATGAAGATCATGGAGAACTTTGTATTGAAGATCCAAGAGAGAGAAGAAGCCATCTAGTTACTAGCTATGGACCCGTAGGTCTATGGTGAACTACTCACGCATCATCGGAGAGGTCATGGTGTTGATGGAGAAGCCTTTCGTGTCCGAATCCCCCCTCCGACAGGGCACAAGGACGTGCCCCAGATGGGATCTTGCGGAGACACAAGCTTGCGGCGGCGAAAAACCGATTACGATGATCTCTTGATTTTTTGGGAATATTTGGGAATATATAGGCGCAAGATCTAGGTCAGGGGACCTCCAGGGGGCCCACAAGCCTGGATGGCATGCCCCCCTGGCCGCGGGGTGGGGGCTTGTGGGGCCCGTGGGGCTCTTCTTGCTTGGCTCCCAAGTCCTCCGATCTTCTTTCGTTCCAGAAAAAATCTTTTCGGGGAGTTTCTTCCGTTTGGACTCCGTTTCAAAATCTCCTCTGAAAGGGGTCAAAAACATGGAAAAAACAGGAACTGGCACTTGGCACTGAGTTAATAAGTTTGTCCCAAAAAATAAATAAAAGGCATGCAAAACATCCAAAGTTTGACAAGATAATAGCATGAAACCATAAAAAATTATAGATACGTTGGAGACGTATCAAGCATCCCCAAGCTTAACTCCTGCTCGTCCTCGAGTAGGGAAGTGATAAAGAATGAATTTTTGATGTGGAATGCCACCTATCATAGTTGTCCTTTGCAACTTCTTTTACGTGACATGAATGTTCAGATCCGTAAGATTCAAAACTATAGTTTGCTATTGACATGAAAACAGTAGTACTTCAAGCAAACTAGCAAATTAATCATGAACTTTCAAAATAACAAGGCCAAAGAAAGTTATCCCTACAAAATCATATAGTCTGGCTATGCTCCATCATCCTCACACAACTAATGTAAATCATGCACAACCCCGGAATTGGCCAAGTAATTGTTTTCGCACTCTTACTTTCTCAAACTTTTTATAACTATCACGCAATACATGAGCGTGAGCAATGGATATAACACTATAGGTGGAATAGAGTGTGGTGGTGGTTGTGAGACAAAAAGGAGGAGATGGTCACATTTACTCGGCGTATCAATAGGCTATGGAGATGCCCATTAATAGATATCAATGTGAATGAGTAGGGATTGCCATACAAGAGATGCACTAGAGCTAAAAGTATATGAAAGCTCAAAAGGAAAACTAGTGGGTGTGCATCCAACTTGCTTGCTCACGAAGACCTAGGGCAATTTTGAGGAAGCCCATCATTGGAATATACAAGCCAAGTTATAAAACGAAGATTCCCACTAGCATATGGTAGTGACAAAGCAAGAAGCTCTCAATCATGAAGAACATGGTGCTATCGTGAAGCACAAGTGTGGAGAAAGATAGTAGCATTGTCCCTTCTCTCTTTTTCTCTTTTTTTTATTTGGGCTCTTATGCCTCTTTCTTTATTTTCTCTTTTCTCTCCTTTTTTTGTTTTTGGGCTCTTTGGCCTCTTTTTTTTCCTCACATGGGACAATGCTCTAATAATGATGATCATCACACTTTTATTTACTCACAACTCAAAGATCACAATGATGATCACTCCATAGAAAATGCCTCCGGCAGTGTACCGGGATGTGCAACGATCTAGTATGATCATGCAATGGCAATGTGAGAGTGACGGCACAAGTCATGGGACGGAACGGTGGTAGTTGCATGGCAATATATCTCAGAATGGCTATGAAAATGCCATAGTAGGTAGATATGGTGGCTGTTTTGAGGAAGGAATTTGGTGGGTTTGTGCACTGGCGAGAATTGCACGACACTAGAGAGGCTAGCAATGGTGGAAGGTGAAAGTGCATCTATACCATGGACTCAACATTAGTCATGAAGAACTCACATACTTGTTGCGAAATTTTTTATTAGTAATCGAAACAAAGTGCTAAACGCATACTTCGAGGGGAAGGGTTGGTAGGTGTAAATCATCGCGCGATCCCGACCTCAACACAAAGGATGACAATCAATATATCAATTATGCTCCGACTTCCTAACATAACGGTTCACCATACGTGCATGCTACGGGAATCACAAACTTCAACACAAGTATTTGTAGATTCACAACACCCTACTAACATAGCTTTTAATATTACCGGATCCATGTCTCAAAACTAATTGAGAGGAATCGAAACTTCTCTTTCTACTCAATGCACATGAATATGGAGGTTTTTGCATCCTCTTTAGGTACCTAGCACATGGGACTACTTTCATAGCATAAGCCAACTACCAAATCACGCAGCGCCGTGCTCTAAAGATATAAGTGAAGCACATGAGCAAAAGTATCTAGCTCAAAAGATATAAGTGAAGCACATGATCAAAAGTATCTAGCTCAAAAGATATAATTCAAGCACATGAGCAAAAGTATCTAGCTCAAAAGATATAAGTGAAGCACATGAGCAAAAGTATATCTAGCTCAAAAGATATAAGTGAAGCACAATGAGCATTCTAACAAAATCACAATGAGTGCATGTCTCTCTCTCTCAAAAAGGTGTGCAGCAAGGATGATTTTGACACAACAAAAAGAAAAGACTCCTAAGATATAAGACGCTCCAAGCAAAACACATATCATGTGGTGAATAAAAATATAGCTCCAAGTAATGTTACCGATGGATTGAAGACGAAAGAGGGGATGCCTTCCCGGGGCATCCCCAAGCATAGGCTTTTTGGTGTCCTTGAATTTGGCTTGGGGTGCCTTGGGCATTCCCAAACTTGAGCTCTTTCCACTCCTTATGTCTTTGTCCATGAGAACATCACCAAAAACTTGAAAACTTCACAACACAAAACTTAAACAGAAACTTGTGATAACATTAGTACAAGAAAACAAACTACCACTTCTTTTGGTACTGTAGCAAACTTGAATTCTATCTATATTGATGATGGGATACTGTATTCTCAATTTCCCATGGCTAGTACCCCCCGATACTAACCATAGTTTCATCAAAACAAGCAACCAACTCAACAAAAAACAGAATCTGTCAAAAACAGACCAGTCTGTAGCAATCTGTATACTTCATATACTTCTGGTACCTCAACCAATCTGAAAAATTACGACGTCCTAGGAAAAAAGCATATCAATCAGCAACAAAAAGAATCAACTCAAAAGATCTTTCTGAATAAAAACTAAAAATCATCTCGTGAGCGAAAGTTTCTGTCTTTTTTCAGCAAGATCAAACAACCATTACCAAGACTAGTCATAAAGGCTTTGCTTGGCTCAAGCAAAAAAAGAAACACAAAAAACACAATCACAACAGAATTATGAAAGTGTGGACGCAACAAAACAGAAAGAAAAAGATAAATTCATTGGGTTGCCTCCCAACCAGTGCTATTGTTTAACGCCCTTAGCTAGGCATTGATATTTCAATGATGCTCACATAAAAGATAGCAATCGGACACGAAGAGAGCATCATGAAACATGTGAAAATCACATCTAAGTCTAACATACTTCCTATGCATAGGCATTTTTATAGGAAAACACATTATCAAGACAACCGATAGCTGCCATATGCTAGGAAGAAGAAAGAGAGAATAGTAATCTCCACATAACGAGAGGTAATTTGGTATCATGAAAGTTTCTACCATAATATTTTCCTCTCTCATAGAAATTACATGTGGGATCATAATCAAATTCAACAAAATAACTATCACAAAGTATATTATTTTCATGATCCACATGCATGCAAAGTTGACGCTCTTCAAAAATAGTGGGATTATCATCACCTAAAGTCATGACTTCTCCAAACCCACTTTCAATCTTATTGCAAACATCATATTCATCATAAGGCTTAAACAAAATTTCAAGATCATAAGAAAAATCATTACCCCAATCACGATCATTGCAACAAGTAGTGGACAAAGCAAAACTAGCATCCCCAAGCTTTGCAACAAGTTTTGCATATTTTTAGCATGATTTTCACTAATAGGATTTATAGTGAAACCATTGCAATCATGCTTTTCATCCAAGGAGCCCTCGTGAATCACTTCATAAATTTCTTCCTCAAAATTTTCAGATTCACGCATCTCAAGAAAAACTCCATAATAATAGTTAAGTGCACTCAACTCACTAGCAATTGGATCAACATAATTGGATGTCTTAAAGAGATTAGCAAGTGGATGAGGATCCATATCACTAGATTTTCAGCAAGCGAAGATGCAAGCATATTGAAGGCACATGTCACACAAGCGAACAGAAAGCAAGCGAGAGAAAGGGCGAACGAAAAGGCAAATTGGTGAAGTAGGGGAGAGGAAAACGAGAGGCAACTGGCAAACAAAGTAAATGCAAGAGATGAGTTTGCGACACCTACTTGTATGAGTTCTTGACTTGATCTTCCTCCCCGGCAACGGCGCCAGAAATCCTTCTGCTACTTCTCGAACAACAGCGCTAGAAATTGACACGTTGACTAAGATTGGGCTAGCGTTGGTTTTTCCCTTGAAGAGGAAAGGGTGATGCAGCACAGGAGCAGTAAGTATTTCCCTCAGTTTGAGAACCAAGGTATCGATCCATAAGGAGGGTCTCGTGAAGTCCAAAGTACATGCCCAAATACAAACAAGCTTGCCCCCAATGCTTCAAAGGGGTTGTCAATCCCTTCAAGATTGTTTGCAAAGTGAGATCTAAAGGCGGAAAGTGCAACAAAGTAAAAAGTGTAAGGCTGAAAATATGCTGTGGAGTAGACCCTCGGGCCATAGTGTTCATTACAGGTTTCTCTCAAAATAGCAAGTATTACGGTGGGTGAACAAATTACTGTCGAGCAATTGATAGAACCGCGCAAAGTCATGACGATATCTAAGGCAATGATCATACATATAAGCATCACGACCGAGACAAGTAGACCGATACTTTCTGCATCTACTACTATTACTCCACACATCGACCGTTATCCAACATGCATCTAGTGTATTGTGTTCATGATGAACAGAGTAACGCTTTAAGCAAGATGACATGATGTAGAGGGATAATCTCAAACCAATGATGAAAACCCCATCTTTTTACCCTTGATGGCAACAACACGATGCGTGCCTCGCTACCCCTTCTGTCACTGGGTGAGGTCACCGCACGGTATGAACCCAAAACCAAGCACTTCTCCCATTGCAAGAATTATAGGTCTAGTTGGTCAGACAAAACCCACAACTCGAAGAGAATTACATGGATATGAAATCATGCATAAGAGAGATTAGAGGAAACTCAAATAATATTCATAGATAATCTGATCATAATCCACAATTCATCGGATCTCGACAAACACACTGCAAAAGAAGATTACATCGGATAGATCTCCATGAAGATCATGGAAAACTTTGTATTGAAGATCCAAGAGAGAGAAGAAGCCATCTAGTTACTAGCTATGGACCCGTAGGTCTATGGTGAACTACTCACGCATCATCGGAGAGGTCATGGTGTTGATGGAGAAGCCTTCCGTGTCCGAATCCCCCCTCCGGCAGGGCACAAGGACGTGCCCCAGATGGGATCTTGCGGAGACACAAGCTTGCGGCGGCGAAAAACCGATTACGATGATCTCTTGATTTTTTGGGAATATTTGGGAATATATAGGCCCAAGATCTAGGTCAGGGGACCTCCAGGGGGGCCACAAGCCTGGATGGCGTGCCCCCTGGCCGCGGGGTGGGGGCTTGTGGGGCCCGTGGGGCTCTTCTTGCTTGGCTCCCAAGTCCTCCGATCTTCTTTCGTTCTAGAAAAAATCTTTTCGGGGATTTTCTTCCGTTTGGACTCCGTTTCAAAATCTCCTGTGAAAGGGGTAAAAAACATGGAAAAAACAGGAACTGACACTTGGCACTGAGTTAATAAGTTAGTCCCAAAAAATAAATAAAAGGCATGCAAAACATCCAAAGTTTGACAAGATAATAGCACGAAACCATAAAAAATTATAGATACGTTGGAGACGTATCAGTATGCACAGACTATTACCTCCATGGGAAGGACCGTTTGTCGTCAGCAAGAATCTTCGGAACGGCTCATACTACTAGGTGGATCTTTGCCCAGATCGGCCGACTACAGAGGTTGAGATGACTCGCCCCTGGAACATAGCCCATCTGCGGCCTTACTACACTTAGAGCCATGAGCTCCCCCTTTTT
The DNA here is from genome assembly GCF_904849725.1 of Hordeum vulgare subsp. vulgare. NCBI lineage: Eukaryota > Viridiplantae > Streptophyta > Magnoliopsida > Poales > Poaceae > Hordeum > Hordeum vulgare. The sequence continues at coordinate 469,612,483 of NC_058522.1, forward strand.
CTTTTCCAGTTTTCAGAAAATTGTAATCCATGAATTATGAAAGTAATGAAGCCGGCACCCACGAATTTCGGGGTCCTTTGTGGTTTCAGCTTTTGAAAGCATGAGTCTTTATTGTTCTATAAGTCGCCCAAACATGGACGCTATCAAAGTCAAAGAGCGTAAGTCGCCATGCTGCACTTGCTTAAAAATTGGGCTTTGATAAAGCCAAAGAGGACCAACGTTGCCGCGTTGCACGGGTCAAACATAGGCGCCTTATATGGTTTTGAGAATTAAGCCGGCTTACTTGGGGGCTACTAGTCCCCAAGTCGTTTTGCAGTAAGAGTGTATACGCTTCTGTAATCCTATGCCTGGTTCCTTCCTAAATCATAGGTCACTTGGGGGCTTCCACACATTGAGTTCAGCCTGAATACCCTCTTGGCTAGCGAAAATTACCGCATTACAAATGGTTATACTGGACTATGTGTTGAACAAGTCGCCACATGGACCTATGTACTCAGGGCGAGTCAATCCGTCATTTGGACCCTGAACTCACCTTGGTTAAAACATAAAAGGTACCGGCCAGAGTCACACATGGGAAATAGAGAAACTATTGGTTCATTGAACCTGCTTCACAGAAGCTTGACTCGCGCCTGATCAGCCGGTCTAAAACAACAAGGATTTTTTGCAAAAGCTTCCTAAGGGTAACTCTAGAGTTTTGCAAACTTGTCTTATCCTATCGAAACTCACTAAGTCGATAATTTTTTTTACTTCTTGATGACAAGATCATAAGGTTTCTTAACATATCTTTGAGTCGGCTTTGATTATAACTCGCCCCGACTCATTTTTTGCCATAGCATGGGGGCTGACTTATTTCTCGCCATAACCCGGGGGCTAATTTATTTGTTGCCATGATCCAGGGGGCTGGTTTATTCCTGGCCATGCCCTTATTGACTCGGCTGCTGTTTTTCCTAACACATCAAGAAAAAACTTGTTTGTCACATTGTGACATTCCCTGGTTTATCAAAATTGCAGGCGAGTCATGCATAGATTCAAGGACTACGAGTGGTTCCATCAAAGGGTACTACGACCTACTTGGTGTCTCACACACACTAACAAGGCTATTACATGGCTCGCATGGCCAGAATGGGTGTCATCCCCCAGTGAAGGAAGGATCCATGGGCGACTCAGGCCGCCGCCGAGTCACCTTGCCTTGAGCTCTCCCCGCCTTCGATTTGTAAGTTGCCCAACTTCCAATTACAGTTGGACAAGGCAATGAACTCGTCTTCATCGTCAAGGAAGAGAGATAGGTCCATGTCAAGATCAAAAGGATTCTTGGGTCGACTAGGAACCAAGCTAGCAGTTTCATATGAAGGAGGCGTCACCTTCTTTTTCCTCTCGTCATAGGCGGCTTGGTATTTGTTTAAATCTAAACTGGCTGCTAGTTGAGTCGCCGCATAGCGAGATTCTACGATAACTCGGTAATAGTCCACCTCGGTGAATTCTGACCCGTCATCCTTCAGCTCGAGGTAGCCGGTGGCTATTTCTTCGGTTTTGAGCTCAGGGGCGTACGCTAAGCACCAACTCAGGGTGTTCAAAACTCCCTTCCGGGTGGCTGATCTTTTTAATTCCTCTATCTGAGGAGGCAATGTAGACAGGAAGCCGAGCATATGCTTGATGGTCATCATTGGTCCCTTGTTGCCCATCACTGCCTTGATCGTCAGCATGCCCCCGGTGTATAGCTGCTCAGCGAAGGTATATATAGCTTTTAACTTAAGCAGGTAGTCGTCTGGAAGATTGGCGGCTCGTGCACCTGCAAAGGGAACATCAATATTTGATAATTTTGGATACCAGATTAGTTAATCAAACAGTCAAAGGTTAACACTTACCAAACATGGCGACTGTCATATTGGACACATGCTTCTTTGAACCGGTTAGCTCTTGCTGGGCGGCTTCCAATTTTTCCTCAGCCTGCTCAGCACGCTTAAGAACGGCGGCTTGATCGGCTTTGGCTTTCTTCTCAAGTTTTTGCTGGTCAGCCTACATCTTCTCCAGCTCAGCGTGAAGTAAGTGTAATTTCTTCTCCAACTCGGAGTGTGCGTCCTGTTATTCAGCCAGATTTTTCTTTAAGTCGGCCACCGCCGAATCAGTCTGTGTCACAGACTCCTGCACATCAAATTTGGGGAGACAAGTTTCAGCACTACTGCAAGCAATACTCCTGATACTTGGGGGCTAATGTATGCTTTTCATCAAAATCATACCATATGCAAGACCCGGCTCATCTTTCAAAAGATGACCCGACCCTTGGGGGTACATGTTGAAGTTTTTTATCTAATACAAGACCTGGCTCATCTTTCAAAAGATGACCCGGCCCTTGGAGGCTACAGGTTGAATTTTTTTATCTAATACAAGACCCGGCTCATCTTTCAAAAGATGACCCGACCCTTGGGGCTACAGGTTGAAGTTTTTTATCTAAATGCAAGACCCGACTCATCTTTCAAAAGATGACCCGGCCCTTGGGGCTACAGGTTGAATTTTTTATCTAATACAAGACCCGACTCATCTTTCAAAAGTTGACCCGACCCTTGGGGGCTACAGGTTGAAGTTTTTTATCTAAATACAAGACCCGACTCATCTTTCAAAAGATGACCTGGCCCTTGGGGGCTACAGGTTGAAGTTTTTTATCTAATACAAAGACCCGACTCATCTTTCAAAAGATGACCCGGCCCTTGGGGGCTACATGTTGGAGATTTTTTATATTCAAAGACCCGGCTCATCTTTTAAAAGATGAGCCGGCCCTTGGAAGGCTAATGAGTGCAGGAAAATACATAAACATACGTACCTCATGTTTAGTCCTCATAAGACGGATCAAGCTCTTGTTCATTTCGTAATCCCTCTCCAGATGACTTGCGAAGCCGGAGCAAAGTTGGTCGAATTCCAGCTTCTCATATTGGGCGAGCTTGAGGTTGTCTGTGTCTTCATCAGGAGAAAGGCGAGTTGCCTTGGAGGTATGTTTGGAAAGCACTGCAGTCGGAGGAGTGGAGTAGCCAATACCAGTGACCACGACGTCTAGATCGTCAGTCGCCTTGAGAGGGCTTGGCGGATTACCCTTACCAGCGGTCTCCTTCAAAACGACAGGCGAGTCATCCCGGGCTTCGGGAATATCGTCCGTAGGAATATCATGAGCCACCGTTTGCTCTTCATCAGTCTCACGAACAGAGGTGCTCATGCCTAAGGCATCAGATGTTTGGAGAGCAGAAGATAGGTTGCCGGTTTTTCTTCTCTTTGCTTGTGCCCTGCGACAAAAGCACCAAGATTAAAAGCACATATCATTGTTTAGAAAAAAATGAATTAACAAAGAAGATTCACCCTTGCACACGAATCATCGGCGGGAGAGCAGATATTACCGAGTCGTCAGATGTAGGGGGAGAAGTCTGATAGAACAAAGGCTTGAAGTTAAAAAAGTGGTGAGTCATATTTTACACGACAAAGGGTATGATAAAACAAGAATGTACCTCCCTGGTGCGTTTCCGACCGGTTGTCTTCTCAGGCAGTCCGGTGATTAAGTCGCCAGAGCGACTACAGGTCTTGCGCTTGGGGGTAAATCTTGCTTTCTTCAAAAGGAAATCAGGGTCCATATAAGCATATGGGTGAGACATGGGCACTTTTCCGCAGATCCGCCTGGCTAGTCTAGGGGAAGGAGAAGGCGAGTCGGAAGAAATGGAAATTACCTCGACTGCATCATTTTGGCTCTCATGGTCCTCGCCCTACACATAAGGATGCATGGTATAAACGTTAGTCGGAATACATAGATGATGAGTGAGGGGGAAACCTTACCTCTGAGTGTGCCTCGTCTGCTTGTGAGTCACCAACAAAAGATGAGTCTTTGGTGGCGGCTTTCTTTTTTGCTTACAGTCTTCTTCTTTTTTGGTGGCGGCTTGGTGGTGTTTTGGGCGGCTACTTTGGGGCCCCTTCGCCAAAATACATCAGTTTTCTGATGAATGGAAGCAAATTTCAAACCAAGAGCATTGTTAAGCATAAAAAGGACGAAAGGCGGCTTGGATTCTTACTCGTGGCACCGGGTTGGAGCGGCAGAAGGCCTTAAGCCCAATTTTGGCACATTCTTCCAAGGATTCGCCGGTCTGTTTCTTGATGATTCCGATGATTTCACTCTCCGAGAGTTTTTTGCGACTGAAGCACTATGGATGGTCTACTGTACCATCATATTCGTACATCAGCCCATCTCGGCGGCTCAAGGGAAGGATGTTCCATTCTATCCAGCAGCGGAATAGATCGATCCCAATGACCCCATTGTTATTCAAAGATTTTAGCTTGGAGAAAATGGGGATAAACTCCGATTCTTCTTCCTCTGTGAGCTTCTTGGGGAATTTGAAATCCATGGGCACGCGATCTGCTCTGAAGCCCGGAAGAGGGTTCTCGCCGGGTGGAGAGGTGTCTCGGCAGGAGAACCATGACTCGGCCCAGCCTTTGGGATGGCTAGGCAGGAGAACTGTTGGAAATCCACGTTCGCGGCGTCTTTGGATGTTGACTCCTCCGAGCTCGTGGTTGGGACCGTTGGGAAACTCAGTCTGGCGGTTTAGATGGAAAAAGTTCCAGAATAAGGGAATTACGGGCTCTCTTTGCAAATACACTTCGCAGAAAACCTGGAACTGGCATAGGTTGCTGATGGAGTTTGGTCCCAGATCTTGAGGGTGAACATTGAGGAAATGCAGGATGTCCCGGAAAAACTTTGACCCGGGCGGCTTAAAACCGCGCCCAAGGTAGTCGGTAAAGATTACTACTTCTCGTGGAGCAGGGTTGGGAGTCAACTCGCCCGGGGCGGTTCTCCAACAAAGGGTTTCCTTACTGTCAAGAACACCCGCCTTAACAAACTTCTCAAGCATGGCATCGTCGACTTTTGTCGGTAACTAGTCACACTTCATAATGGCCATGACTACAAAAGAGAGGGGAATGAGGCGATTCGGTAAAAAAACTAGGAAATGTTCTAACCCGCCGGTATGGGTCTACGGTGTTCGGAGAAGATTTGGTAACCCGCCAAATGGTTGACATACATCATAACCCGTTATTTGGGCGATTCATGGACATATCTTCAAAAGTATTATAACTCGCCCTTCAGACTGGAGGGGAAGTGGCATAGCTATGGTAATAAAGTTAAGTCGCTATGAAGGCTGGAGCTAAACGGCGACTCTAAGAGGTGCTTTCTTCCTTAGGGATATTCTCAACAGATGAGCAAACATGTTTCTAAAAATAGGTAGTAAATTGTGGATCTACGAATAGGTCAAAATAGAAGGATATTGCTTGGAATAATGACAGAGAACTATGCACATAACGCGGCGGCAACATTGGGTCTGCGCTATGAAGGTCTAAGCTAGCGAAATGACATGATCAAGTGACCGAAGCCTGCTACTACCTAAAGTCTATCACGAAAACATGAAATGGATTTAGGGCAGATAAAGGTGTTCGTCGCATCGTGGAAGCTAGTTCGCAAGAAACTAGAGTCATGGTGTTCTCGGCCTAACCCTAAATGGAGGGAATGTGTGTACCTGAGGGCAGGAGATCGGTGCCGGGGACGAATGTGCAGTGCTTTGTGTTCCTTGACGCTCGGAAGATCATGGTCGATGGAGAAGCTCCATGAGCCGGAGACGATGCTGGGGCGCTGGTGCTCGGAGATGAAGCACGCGAGGAAGACGAGGAAGAGATGGAGGTTGGTGATGGGATTTCCTCCCCTCCCATTTCCATTGTTATTTAAAGGGCATGAACGGAAATCAAGACTTTCGAGGTGGAGATCGAGGCGACAAGTCAGAGATTGTGATGATGGCGCCTAGATTTTCGGGATAAGTGATTATGAACAAAAGATCCGTTGACGGTTGCGGTGTTAGGAGCCCTGGAACTAAGGGGACGAGGTGATGCCATTCAATACTACATGGCAACTCAGATCAGGTACAACAGATGGCGACTTAACATTCGCCGAAGGTTAGAAATGGGGAGAGTCACCCCAAGTTGATGGGAGTTTATTGACATGAATGAATTCAGGACAATCTGGGGCCTAATGTTGCGGATATTACCTATGGGTAACCCGCCCCTAGTGGGTCGGGTCACCAAAGGGGCGACTCACCATTAGCTGCGCGTCCCATGGCCCAGAAGCTGGATGGCGGTTCGAGAGGTCGTGCGGATGATGGATTACCAAGAAAGCTCCTGATCGCGGGGGACACAACGACTTAGAGATAAGGAAAGCCACAAAGAGTAGAATGACAGGACTTTGTAAACCCTAGGGCCTCGACCTGTATATAAAGGCGAGTCCGAGGGAGAGGTCAGGCGGGTTAGAGAGAACCGAGAGCTAGGTCAGGCGAGTTACGCCCTCCTTGTAATCGAAACCACCATTAATCCACACATAGCAGGACGTAGGATTTTACCTCCTCACGAGGGGTCGAACCTGGGTATATCTGAGTCTCGGTTTCGCTCACCCCTTTCGAGTCGCCACCAAGGTGCGATGGCTCCATCTCTAAGTCCTTTCACGAGGACATCTACCGTGACAAAACCACGACAGTGTTCGTCCCATGCTATTATTGTGATGAATTGAATCTTTCACTTTTATATCTCATTATGTTGGATTGAACATTCTGGTTTGAGAGCACATAATATATGTGTTGCATGCGGATACCCGTAGTGAAATTGGGCTATTTAAGTGATTTGGTTGATATATGTTGTAGTATCAACTCACAGATTCTCGCGGAGACAATGGGTAATCTAGGCATAGGGATTGATTGCACGTTTTTATACTATGTTCTCCGATAGAAATCTTGGTGTGGTCGTTGATGTTCTTTGTGTTGGATTTAGTATTATGAATCTAAATTTGTTATGGTGTTATTTTAATACGGACTCTTGATAGATCAATCAGAAAGGGCAACTTGTTATCTTAGTACGAACTTTTGGAAAGATTGATCGGAAAGAATACCTTTGAGGTGGTTACGTACCCTAAATATTTTTTCTTCTTGTGTTATCCGCTAGATAGGAACTTTGGAGTAATTCTTTATCGCACATTGAGGGATTGTTATATGATCTAGTTATATTAGCATTGTTGGGAGATTGCACTAGCAAAAGTACGAACCCTAGGCCTCATTTTAAACAATCGCAATACCGTTTATGCTTACTTTTGTTACTTGCTACCTTGCCGTTTTTATATTTTCATATTACAAAAAAACTATATCTACTATCACTACTACACTTGTACCACCATCTCTTCACCGAGCGAGTGCAGTTATACAATTTACCATTGTATTTGGTGTGTTAGGGACACAAGTGATTTTTATTATTTGGTTGCATGGTTGTTTGAGAGAGTCCATCTTGATCCTACGCCTCCCACGGATTGATAAACCTTGGGTCATCCACTTGAGGAAAATTTTCTACTGTCCTACAAAACTCTGCACTTGGAGACCCAACACGAGTCTACAAGAACAAGTTGTGTAGTAGACATCATGGGGTCCTATTCGAGACTTAGGGATATGAAGGCCTCCTTTTAATAGAGAACCGAAACAAAGCATTAACACATAGTGAATACATGAACTCCTCATACTATGACAATTACCAGAAAGTATCCCAATTAGTGTCACCTTGGGGTATGTGGATCAAGACACATAATAGGTAAATATAACTTGCAAGATAGGATACAAATCACTCTTATATTCATGAAAACATAATAGGTTCAGATCTGAAATCATAGCACTCGGGCCGTAGTGACAAGCATTAAGCATAGCAAAGTCATATTAACATCAAACTCACAACATGGTGTGTACTAGGGATCAAGCCCTATCAAACTTAACTCGATTATATGACCAATCTCATCCAATATCACCACCGTCCAGCAATCCTACAGAGGGATTACTCACTCCTAGTGGTGAGCATCATAACGGTGTTCATGGAGAAGGGTTGGTGATGACGAGGTGACGAATCCCCCTCTCCGAAGCCCCAAACGGACTCCAAATCATCCCTCGACAGGAAGAACAGGAAGCGGTGACGACTCTGTCTTGTAGAATGTGATGAAAATTATCTCCTATTTTTTCTTGGAGAATATGAATTTATAGGAGTGGAATTAGGGTCGGAGGAGCCTTGGGGACCCCACAAGCCATCAGGGCGCGACCTAGTGGGAGGGGGGGAGGGGTTGCGCCCCGTTGGCTTGTGGCCCCTGGCACGTCCCCTCTAGTAGGTCGTCGCTCCATAAATCCTTATATGTACCAGAAATAATTCACAAAAAGTTTCATCCGATTCCGAGAACTTTTATTTCTGCACAAAAATAACACCAAGGTAGTTCTGCTAAAAACAACATCAGTCCGGGTTAGTTTCATTCAAATTTTGCAAATTAGAGGCCAAAATCAGAGCAAAAGTGTTTCAAAAAGTAGATACGTTGGAGACATATGAGTGAACATGAATGTAATGTCGGTGGGAAATACATACTCCTCCAAGCTTTCATGTTTTCCTTGCTTGGTGATCACCACCGCTGGACTCTATAATAGTTGAAGTGATAGCTCGGGGAGGCGTTCCGTGTAGCCTCCTTTGCCAAGTAAGCCGCCTCCACTGCAACATTGTATTCTTGCACCTTGTTCTCAAGAACATAGTATCTCCATCTATTCTCAAATCAAAGAGAGCAGGCACATGCAAAGTAACACAAATATGATTATATTTGTTAAATGTTAATTTATACTCATACCCTATAGCACTATCCATTATGAAGTCATGATGGCGCAAGGCTTCAAAGTTGAAATATCTCTCACGCAACATAGGTCATTAGGTTGAGGTGAAATTTTCAATTTTGCAGCTACGAGGGTGACATAAATGCCTCCATATAAATCACCACTACCCGCGTTAGAGTGCAGCCACCGATCAACAATTGCACCAAGGTTATAATGTCTTTCTCAAGTCACTGTAGTGTGAATAAGACTCAAATCAGGAGCGCGCCGTGCGCTATAATCTTACTTACCCACTACACATTTGCCATTAAATAATGCAAAGTAGCGAATAGTGTGAAAGTGAATACTCTTTATTCCAGCTTGTGTCATCCCTCTATCTTCTCCGACGCAAATACTTTCAAGGAACATATTATAATCAAAGTTTTCCGGTTTTTCTAGCGAACCCCAATATGGAAGTTTGCATGCATCACAAAATTATTCTAGAGATAAATTGTAAGACCTATCGTAGAGATTAAACAACTCTCTAGAAGTATGAGGGTGATATCAAAATATCTATATGAATGAACGAGTAAGATTATAGTGTTGGACACACTTATGTGCCATGAAGTCGGTGAGGCCGGCCTTATAAACATACTGATCGAATTCCTCCTTAATACCTACACCCCTCATGAACTCATCGCTTGGCCAGCAGCATGATTTAGCATCGGCCATGACTATCAAGCTTGTCCTCTTCTCAACATAAGCTTGCCGCTCGTTCGACAACTCACCGAATAACGCCTCCTTCAAGAACTCCTTCTAAAGAAATTAATTTTCCTACACAAAAATCTCTAAAAAACTTGGACCACAAAATTATGTTAGTAAAACTTTGCAAGATTGGTAGCAACTACTCATATAGGTGCCTAAAGGTCATATCAAGCATTCACACTACTTGGAACTCAAAGAATTCAACATCCAAGCTCATTTTCAGTAGCAGCAAGTGAAGAAAAATATGCAAATCATAAACCACTAAAGAAAAAAATAATTGAAGGAATCGGAGAGTCACAAACCAAGGAACAATTCCTCTAAACAATTTTGGAAATAGAGTTCTGATTAAAGAGATCAACAGTTTCAGTCTCAGGAGCGAAAACATGAGAGAGAGAGAGAGAGATAGAAGGTGTATGAATTTTTTATGGAGGTAGGAGGTGACATGGGCTCAAGAGATAAGGTAGGGGCCCTCTGGCCTCCACAATCTATCCTTGCGCACCCAAGCGGTGGGCGCGCCCTGTTTGCTTGTGGCCCACAAGTGCTCCCCTATTGTGATTTCAGCACCAAAAATTCTTAAATATTCCATAAAAATTCATGCTAAAATTTCGTGGCATGCTAAGACTTTTTAATTTCGGGTCATTTTTATTGCACGGGGAACTTAGAAAACAGGATAATCATGGCATTTTATTTTATCTAACTCACAAAGATAGGAAGAAAGCTAATAATAGAATGAGTTGTGCTTACTAAATTCATCAACCACATGTATTTAAAAAAGGATCCATTAATAAGGTTGATCAAGTCTTATTAATAACCATTTTCGATTGAGATGAAGCCGAAGAATTTTTGTATAACACTAAGTTACCTCAATGGGATTTGCATATACCCGAAAATAAGGGTATAATGCTCTTCTTGGCGTAGGAAGAGAGATTTTAAAACCTCGGATGGTGAATGGGGCAATTTGCTCAATAATATTAATATTATTTACCAAAGTTTGGTTCTTTGGAAAATGCACGGTATGTTGTTTACCATTGACATGAAAAGTGACTTTGCTTTTCTTGCAATCAATAACAGATCCTACAGTGTTAAAAAAAGGGTCTACCAAGGATGATCAACATGTTCTCGTCCTCGGGCATATCAAAAATAACAAAGTCTGTTAAGATAGTAACGTTTGCAACCACAAGAGGAACATCCTAGCAAATTCCAATAGCTAGAGCAAAGGATTTATCAGCCATTTGCAATCATATATCAGTAGGTGTAAGCTTACTCAAATTAAGTCTTTTATATAGAGAGAAAGACCTAACAGTAACACCGACTCCTGAATCACATAAAGCAGTTTATCATAATTTCTTTTAATGGAGCAATGTATTGTGGGTATACCGAGACCCCCAACTTTTTAGGAACTCCACCATCAAAAGAATAATTAGCAAGCATAGTAGCAATTTGAGTTCCAGGTATCCTTTTTTGTTGCTAATACTATCCTTCATATACTTAGCAGATGGAGGCATTTTCAAAATATTAGTGAAACGAGTGCGCAAAAAGATAGGTCTAATCATTTCACCAAAGCGTTCAAAACCTTGCTCATTCTTAGTTTTAGAAGGCTTACAAGGTAATGGCATGGGTTTTTGGACCCATGGCTCCCTTTCCTTACCATGTTTTCTAGAAACAAAGTCTTTCTTCTCGTACCGTTTATTTTTGGGATGTGGGTTGTCAAGATCTTCAGCGAGTTTTATTTCCACATCATTATCATTTTCTTATATTAGTATCTGTTGAGCATCTACATGAACATCATCATTATCATTATTGTTTTTGTTATCACTAGCTAGATGTTCACTACCAGATTGTGTCTCAACACCAAAAATAGAAACATCATTATGATTCTAAGTAGTTTTTTCTATAACAGGTTCACTAATAGCATGCAAAGTCGTACCATTTTGCTTTTTCTTTTTATTGTTACATGGACTACGTCACTATCATTAATTATTTTTTAATCCTACTCAATTATTTTAGGATGACCTTCGGAATAAATACGTTCTTGAGTCATTCTTCCCCCTCTAGTCATTACTCTAATAGCATGATCATTCATATTCCCATTAATTTCAGCAAGCAAATCATTTTGTGACCTATCAACTTGATCTAGTTGAGTATGAACCATGGAAGCATGTTTACCTAGCCCCCTTACATCATTAGCAATTCAAAACACCAAATCACTCAAGCAGTCTATCATCATAGTATTAAGTCCTAATTGATATTTAACATAGTTATTGAAATGTTCTTGCTTAACAATGTAATTATCAAATTCATCTATGCACTAACTAGGAGTCTTAGTATAAGGTATATCACTTTCACTAAAGGTACGGAGATAATTTACTCTACTACCTATGTCGGGATGTCAAGTCCATGTATTTCTTCGATAGGTGGTAAATTTTTAATATCTTCAACTTTAATATCTTTTTCTTTAATAGATCTTTTGGCTTCTTGCATATCTTCAGGGATGAGGAATAGAATACCTCTCTTCTTTTCAATAGGTTTTGGCGGTGGCTCGGGAATTGTCCAATTATTAGCATTTTGTAAATTATTGTTCAATAATTCTTCACCTTGTTCAACCGGTATTTCCCTGAAAACACAACCAACACAACTATCTATGTAGTCCCTAGAAGCATCAGTTAGTCCATTATAAAAAAAATCATGTACTTCATTTTTCTTAAGAGGATGATTAGGCAAAGCTCTTAGTAGCTGGAGAAGCCTCCCCCAAGATTGAGGGAGATTATCTTCTTCAATTTGCAAAAAATAATATTTCCTCTAAAGCAGCTTGTTTCTTATGATCATGATTTTTTTTGTAGAGAAGTGAGAAAGCATATCATGGGGACTATGCATACAACCAGAAGCAAGATAAAGGAATCATTCTTTAGCCTCGCCTTTTAGCGAGAAAGGAAAGAGCTTAAGGGTATAATAGTAACATATCTTTTCTGATGAGTAAACAAAGTAGCTATATAGTTCAATTTAGTGAGATGTCCAATAACACTTTTAGTTTCCTAACCATGGAAAGGATCTGATTCTACTATGGGAATTAACTTAGGGTCTATAGAGAATTCATAATCCTTATCAGTAATAAAAATAGGAGAGGTAGCAAATTTAGGATCATATTTCATTTTCTCCATCATAGTTTCTTCAAGTCATCTCTATTTTGACAAGCACTATATTCCCTAGCTACTTCCCCATCCATAGCATATCCCTCAAGTACATAATGCGGTTCATATATATTAGGAGAGCGAGGTGTAACAGGTGATTCAAAATTTTCACCAATTTCAGGATTTTCGAGTTCCTTAGCTTTAGCAATATGAGCATCAAGTAATTCATTCAGTGACACAGTTCCAGTTTCATAAAATGTAGCACTAGTATCATCATTAATTTCAGAAGGAGCATCCTCAAGTTCATGCGATATATCAGAACGGGCAACAAGCGGTGGTGTGACAGTAGGTGAATCAAAAGCAGATCTAGATGGTAGTTCCTTACCTCCTCTCATGCGAGAGGGGACGATCTTGTTTCGAGTTTCTTTTAGATTCTTTATAGTAGCAATTGGATATCCTCAAGTTAACAAAATAAATATAGTTATGCTCCCCGGCAACGGCGCCAACAAAAGGTCTTGATAACACACAAGTATAGGGGATCATGACGGTCTTCGCCGGTAGTATTTCACCGTGATTTACTGATTCGACATAAGGGGAGCCAAAGATATTTATAGGCCTCCGCAGTTGAGTTGTCAATTCAACCACACCTAGGATATCCCTCTGCAACAAGGATTTTAGTAGCATAACCAGTAATAGTAGTAACAGTAACATGGATAGCAGCAATTTTGTAGCGGTAGTAACAGTAGTAATTTTGTAGCAATTGTCACACTAGAGGCAAAAGTAGTAACTTAGCAGAATTCAGTATATGTGGAGCATAGGCACATGGATCAACGATGGATAGATATGGATAATATTCATCATGTAATAGTTACACACTAGAGTGATACGTCACCAACATACCTACAATTTTTGATTGTTCCATGCTATTATATTATCATTGTACAATACATTTTGAGTAATAATTTACCAATTTATATTATTTTTGAGCACTAACCTATTGATGTAGTGCCAAGTGTCACTTGTTGTTTTCTGCATGTTTTTTTACTTTTCACGTTTATAGTACCACACAAATTCCAATTGCTCCCAAACTTTTTTGGGATTTTTATTTCTGTGCCCCTCGTTCATTAGTTCTACTAATTCATCCCCACGATCTTAACTTTTGATCAATTTACCCACTCCCTTGCTCGAAACCCTCAGAAGAGGTTACAACGAACGTTGCCATCGGGTCAGAGCTTTGACCGTTAACTCTGACGAGTGGGGCCGCGTAGGGCGCATGCAACTGACCGCGGTCGTGGGGTAGGACGTGTTGATGGGGGCACTCGATGGGATATGCCAGAAATGTCCCATCGTATAAAGAGGGGGAACCACCTCCCAGCACATCACTCCTGCCATTTCCCCTTCCCCTCCCTGCCGCAACATCTTCCTCTCCCCAACCGACATCATCTCGCTGTCCTCCAACTGCCGTCTCGCTGTCTCCCACCGCATCCTCTTCCTCACCTTCATCGCCTCCATTTATCCAATGGCGGAAGCTCATGGCGATGCCAGCGCAGCAGCCAGAAATGTAGTGGAGTTGCAGGGCGCGGTGACCGTCGATGAAGTGATCGAGGGATATTGGTGGCGTCCACGGCGGTGCGGGGAAACTTGCAACCGCTGCAGATGTGGAGAGGAGGTGGCGGTCTCCGCCTCAGTGCTGCCGGAGCAGAAGGTGACGGCGTCGAGAAGCGCAATCCATCCCGACACCCGCGATGCGCAACGCAGCGATGATCATGAGGTATTTGTAGAGTTAGTTGCATTGGTTAGATTGTGATTCATACGGTAGTATAGATGGTTAGAGTAGTTGGTTTGACGGATGGGCCGGGGTTTTCTATATGGGGGGATGCGGGTTTTTTAGTTTCAAAAATGTTGGATAGATCTGTATGAGAGATAGGGATCTTTGTGCTTCAATGCTACACATATGTATGCTTATTAGATTTGTTTTTAATGCTACACAAATTGGGTTTTTTAATGCTACAGACATGTATGCTTATTAGATTGGGTCCCTATTAGATTTGTTTTTGAATGCTATGCATATTGGGGTTTTGAATGTGATGCCCAAATGGAATCCATTGATTAAGAAGTTATTTGATTCATTAGTATATAAATTTGTCGACAATATGTAGTTATATTAGCTCTGTTGTTCAATGTGTGTGCATGACAATGGAAAATGCAAGTAACCCTAGTATATTAGCCCTATGATCAATGTGTCATGTGTGCATCTCTAAATTTTCAATTGGCTTCTGTATTTACTAGTGATGGATGTAATTGTATATTCAGGACGATGATGGATGCGGGAAAAGAGGAAGCTGGCCTTTACTGGGTTCGACCCGTACGATCCAGGGTATAGTGACGACGAAGAATATGAGGTAAGCCTACTTGAAATTTAGATTGTTCATTTAGTTCCTTCAACATGGTGTATATGAATCTATAATGTATTAATGCAATTCATTCTTGTGTACCGGATGATTCTGGAGAAGATGTGTACAAGGGCAACTTCAAGTCCTTCAAAGCGAAGGAGGTGGAGAAGATCAAGGCCAAGGGAGTTGCTTCCTTCTTCAACCGCAAGATCAAGAAGTGGTGCTGCCCCTACTGCACCACCAAGCCAAAGCCAAAGGATGGCCGCTTCGATCACCTTGTGTCTCATGCAGAGGATGTAGCAAATCGCGGGGAGGACTACATGATCAGGGGCAGCATGCTGCCCTCGCGAAGGCACTGACTCCGGTGTGATGTGATGATGTGATGAAATGAATGTGGCAGCATGTTTTATCTTTATCTTTTGCGTTACTTTTCGTAAACTGAATGTGGCTGTTTATGATGTGATGAACTGAATCTATGGTAGTAATGTATTAGTGTACCAGTGTATTATGGGAACCATGTATTATGCTATCTATATTTATCTGTTCTTAAATTTTCCTGTGGTGTATGGTTACTTCTGTTTAGATATTTTTTTGAATTAATATTCATATTTATACATTTCCTTTTGAAAAATATGCTTTAACATAAAAACTACTAAAAACATGTTTAAAATATGAAAATGTAGAACTAAGTTCAGATCCTTCTTATTCACTTTGAAATAAAGCTTTGGTGATTTTTTTGAATTTTTAAAAAATTTCAAAAAGAGAAGGTAACCCTAGATGTTGTGTCCTTAAATTTGTGTGAAGGTTTTCTCATGAAAATGACCATAGATGTTGTGTCCTTAAATTTTCTTGTGGTGTATGGTTACTTCTGTTTAGATGTTGTAAGCTATGAGTTTAGGTGTTGCAATGATCACACATGTTGTTTCAGTGTTGCTTCACTGATTAGACATGCTGCAAAAAAAACCTTGACAAACTATCTAGGGTAAATATCTATGTTTGTATAAGAGATCATGTGTACAAAATTTGAGGTGATATAGAGGATGTCAAAGAAATTTCAATTTGAGAAATGTGCTCCAAATGAGCACCACGCTAGGGTAAACAGCCCCATTTGTAATCAAGTTTTTGTGGACCTACTCTAAATGAGCCAAATCTTTTTTATTAACATCTATTCAATCTATATAGTGTAGATTCGAAGTCATACTATTTTTTGAATTAATATTCATATTTTTACATTTTCTTTTGAGAATTATGCTTTAATATAAAAACTACTAAAACACACGTTTAAAATGTGAAAACATAAAACTAAGTTCAGATCCTTTTTATTCACTTTGAAAAAAGCTTTGGTGATTTTTTTGATTTTTGATTTTTTTTCAAAAACAGAAGGTAACTCTATCTCATCTCCTTGAACTCTATGAAATCTTGTAGGTGATAGCTCATATGTGTGAAGGTTTTCTCATCAAAATGACCATAGACCAAGTTTATGATTTTTGATTGGTAACATGTCGCATAAGACAACGTTGTGCGCATGTTTCATTTTTTTGGATTTCAAAACAAATGGTGCTCATTTGACCTTGATCGTGACAGCTAGGTTTTTTTCATGAAAATGACCATATACCAAGTTTATTACTTTTCCTCGTTAGTGTGTCTTATAAAACAACGAACGGTGAATGTTTCATATTTTTTCGATTTTTTAAATTATTTATGCTCAGTCAAAGCTTTCATAACCCCGTTGACTAGCTCAAAACCCCTCTAAACCCCGCGGGGTTTCGCCTAACCCTAGCTCCCAACGTCAGCCGTCCGATAACACCCTCGCGCCAAGCGACATCCCTCGGATGTGGTCTTCTAGAAGGAATTCGGTGGGCGGGCTGCGTGCAGGCTCCGGACCGTTGGATCACAAGGACGGCTCCGCATCGTTGGATCGTGAGGCGATCCACGAGAGGCGATCCCGTTGGTTGTGCTAGGCTTCTCTCCCACCACTGACTCCGCATCGTATTTTTTGCATCATTTTTTCGCATTGTTTTTTGCATCGTTTTTGCACCGTTTTTTGCGTCTTTTTTTGCATCGTTTTTTGCGTCTTTTTTTGCATCGTTTTTTCGAATCGTTTTTTTGCATCGTTTTTTGCATCGTGTGTGAACATGCTGGCTCTTTCACATTTGACCACAGTTTCCCACGCGTGTACATTTGATCACAGTCCAGTCATCAAACCAACCACAGTTTCCCACGCGTGTACACTCCTGAGACCGCGGTGGGTGTGAAAACGGGACGGTTTAGGGTTTAGGTTACAATGGCTATTTAAGCCGGACGGACACTCCCCTCCCCCAGCCGTAGCTCTTCCCCTGCTCTGTTTTCCCGCCGGCTCGAGCACTCCCCTCTCCCAGTCCATCAGCCATGCCACCACGGCACCAGTACTACACGATCGAAGAACGTCTCTACCTCCTCCGGCGGGCCTAATTCCGGAGGGAAGCGGGGCTACTGTTGGGAATATTATCTGTTGGGTAACCCGCCCTATTTGGGATGTGTCACCCAAGCTGACGACTCATCTCCAAGTGGTTCCGGCCTTGGCCCAGCGACGCCGGGAGTCGTATGACGGTTTAGGACCTTCGGGAGAAGTCCATTGTAGGGAAGATCTTAAGGTCTTGGAAAGATGGCGACTTAGAGATAGGAAGAATCACGATTTATGTAAAGGAAAGGACTCTTGTAAACCCTAAGGGTTCGACCTGTATATAAAGGCGAGTCCCAGGGAAGGAGAGGGCAAGTTAGGAATCATCAAGTGCTAGGTCAGGCGAGTTACGCCCCCTTGTAATCGAAACATCATCAATACAAACACCAAGCAGGACGTAGGCCTTTACCTCCTCACGAGGGGCCAAACCTGGGTAAATCTCTGTCTCGCTCCCGCATAACCTCTTTGAGTCACCACCAAGGTGCAATGGCTCCAACATTAAGTCCTTTCATGAGGACATCTGCCGTGACAAAACCACGACATTTGGCGTTCACCGTGGGGCTTGCGCACGGTGGAGTTGAGTTCTCAAAGGGAGCCCTACCACGGTCCGTGAGCTACGCAGCGGGGTGTTGGGGAACGTCGCATGGGAAACAAAAATTTCCTACGCGCACGAAGACCTATCATGGTGATGTCCATCTACGAGAGGGGATGAGTGATCTACGTACCCTTGTAGATCGTACAGCAGAAGCGTTAGAGAACGCGGTTGATGTAGTGGAACGTCCTCACGTCCCTCGATCCGCCCCGCGAACAATCCCGCGATCAGTCCCACGATCTAGTACCGAACGGACGGCACCTCCGCGTTCAGCACACGTGCAGCTCGACGATGATCTCGGCCTTCTTGATCCAGCAAGAGAGACGGAGAGGTAGAAGAGTTCTCCGGCAGCGTGACGGCGCTCCGGAGGTTGGTGATGATCTCGTCTCAGCAGGGCTCCGCTCGAGCTCCGCAGAAACGCGATCTAGAGGAAAAACTATGGAGGTATGTGGTCGGGCAGCCGTGAGAAAGTCGTCTCAAATCTGCCCTAAAAGCCCCATATATATAGGAGGAGGGAGGGGGACCTTGCCTTGGGGTCCAAGGGACCCTCAAGGGGTCGGCCGAGCCAAGGGGGGGAGGACTCCCCCCCCAAACCGAGTTGGACTTGGTTTGGTGGGAGGAGTCCCCCTCCCTTCCCACTTCCTCCCTCTTTTTTTTTCTTTTCCTTTGATTTCCTTCTCTTGGCGCATAGGCCCCCTTGGGGCTGTCCCACCAGCCCACTAAGGGCTGGTGTGTCTCCCCAAAGCCTATGGGCTTCCCCGGGGTGGGTTGCCCCCCCCCCCGGTGAACTCCCGGAACCCATTCGTCATTCCCGGTACATTCCCGGTAACTCCGAAAACCTTCCGGTAATCAAATGAGGTCATCCTATATATCAATCTTCGTTTCCGGACCATTCCGAAAACCCTCGTGACGTCCGTGATCTCATCCGGGATTCCGAACAACATTCGGTAACCAACCATATAACTCAAATACGCATAAAACGACGTCGAACCTTAAGTGTGCAGACCCTGCGGGTTCGAGAACTATGTAGACATGACCCGAGAGACTCCTCGGTCAATATCCAATAGCGGGACCTGGATGCCCATATTGGATCCTACATATTCTACGAAGATCTTATCGTTTGAACCTCAGTGCCAAGGATTCGTATAATCCCGTATGTCATTCCCTTTGTCCTTCGGTATGTTACTTGCCCGAGATTCGATCGTCAGTATCCGCATACCTATTTCAATCTCGTTTACCGACAAGTCTCTTTACTCGTTCCGCAATACAAGATCCCGCAACTTACACTAAGTTACATTGCTTGCAAGGCTTGTGTGTGATGTTGTATTACCGAGTGGGCCCCGAGATACCTCTCCGTCACACGGAGTGACAAATCCCAGTCTTGATCCATACTAAATCAACTAACACCTTCGGAGATACCTGTAGAGCATCTTTATAGTCACCCAGTTACGTTGCGACGTTTGATACACACAAAGCATTCCTCCGGTGTCAGTGAGTTATATGATCTCATGGTCATAGGAATAAATACTTGACACGCAGAAAACAGTAGCAACAAAATGACACGATCAACATGCTACGTCTATTAGTTTGGGTCTAGTCCATCACGTGATTCTCCCAATGACGTGATCCAGTTATCAAGCAACAACACCTTGTTCATAATCAGAAGACACTGACTATCATCGATCAACTGGCTAGCCAACTAGAGGCACGCTAGGGACGGTGTTTTGTCTATGTATCCACACATGTAAATGAGTCTTCGTTCAATACAATTATAGCATGGATAATAAACTATTATCTTGATACAGGAATTATAATAATAACTATACATTTATTATTGACTCTAGGGCATCATTCCAACACGGGGCTCATGACTCGAAGCCGCCGCGGGAAGTACTACATCAATAACTTGCTATGGGGGCCCGAGGCCGATTCGATCGAATCCGGCTACAGAATCCCCTTCGGCAAGATCAACGCCTTCGTCGGCATTGTTGGATCGCCTATGCCTGAGCCGGACATCTCCTCCGACATCGTCGAGCCGGCCATGTACGTCCGCCCTGTCGCGACGCCAAACCTAATCCGCCCGGTATTTGTTGGGTTCATGCAGGGATCTGAGAACCAGAACAATCAGTGACCCAGGAGACCATGCCGGTCAACACTGATGACGAATCATCCATGGGCGATTCAGATTCAATTCAGTCTCTACATGGGGGCTGCCTTGGGGGCTTGTCACTAGCCATGGACCCTCGAGGTTCTTGACCGGACCCGCCGTCAGATCGCCGTTTACATGGCAGGGGCGACTCAGCCCTCGCCAAACCCGGCAGGCGGAGATGGGGCTGGCGAAACGTCTAGAAGCCCGGCCACGATCTTGGTGGAGTTAGCGGCAGAGATAACAAGGCTCATGGCGACCCCCATAACATCAGAAAACTAGGACGCGATAAACACAGAGCTAACAAAACTAAAAGATGGGGTGGCAAAGGCTCAGCGGGACGCTGAGGTGGAAGCCGCCAGGCTCGAGACCCGGCAGGCTCAAATTACCGCTGAGGTAGCTCGCTTGAATACCAAAAACTGGCGGCTCGAAAGGCATCAGCGCGCATCTGACGCCGTTCATCAGCAGAGGCATCAGGGTCATTTGCCCCCTGATCTCAACCCGACCCGCCTGTTCGACACTCCACAAACTCCCGGGGCAGGAGACAACCCGGGGGGAAGGCCGGGCTAGCCACCAAACCCGTCGTTTTAGCCAGCCGTGGATCGCGTTCCCCGATTCCAGACACCTCGAGGTCACTTTTCCAACCCGGTGGACAACGCCCTTGCCGCAACTCGCCATTTAGAATCCCTTCCGATTCATGGCAACACTCCGGCTGAGATAGAAGCAAGGAACGCCATTGAGATGTTGAAGACGGCGGTGGTTCAAAACGCCCAGTTCTCGCACAGCCTCGATCGGATGCACTCCACTCCCCAAGCAAGCCGCACCAGGAGTCGACCAGAGGACCAGCCCGCGATAACCAGCAGACCGCGACCCTTTCCCCAGGTCAACTCGCCTGATCAGCGAGACCCGCCAGGTCGGGATCACCCGGACACCCAAGTTGCCCTGGCGCCTCTTGTTGGGAGCGGCAGACAAGTGGGGGTGCCATGCTTGGCCCCCGCCCTTCGCAACGAGCGAATGCCGAAGGATTTTAAAGGACCAAGAAAGGTGTCTAACTACACCCCGGACCTTGAGCCGGCGTCATGGGTCGAGAATTACGAAATCGCCATGGACATGCTCGATGTAAGCGAAGCAGTCTGCGCCAGATACTTCACAATGATGCTCGAGGGGACGGCGCGTACTTGGTTAAAGAACTTGCCCCCCAACTCCATCCAGACTTTGGCTGAATTGAAAGAGCGTTTCGTCAAAAACTTCCGAGGGACCTGCAAGCGCCCGATGACAATAGTCGATTTACAGCACCGCGTTCAACGCCCAGATGAGTCGGCCCACCACTGGACGCGGCGGGTCGCGGAAATCATTCATTCGTCGGATGGTATCACGGCGGCTCAGGCTGTGCTGATCCTGGAGCAGAACTGCCACTATGAGCCCTTGGTGTAGAAGTTGGGATGACTCAAGCGAAAGGTCCAAGACATGGGGGAGCTAATGGACACCCTCACTAGGTACGCTGAGGCGGACGACACCAAAGATCCCGGAGAAGATGGTGGTAAAGCCAACTCTCCAAGGAAAGGCGAGTCATCCAAAAATCATACCCGGTTCCAGGGACGCGCCCGCCATAATCATGGAGTGAATGGCAAAAGAAGGCAGTAGGAAGAGTCTTCGGACTTAGTCGCCAACACCAACGCCAACAATGGCAACCAGCGCCAGAAGAAGAATAGGGGTTATAGTGGCAAAAGGCCGCGCAACTATAATGAGTTACTCAAGGGCCCCTACCCGCACCACGCCATGGCAGACGGACCGGCGACTCATTCCTGGGAGGACTGTTACATGATGCGGGAGTTTCGAGCGGAGGCGATCAAAAAAGGGCAAAGCGGCGACCCGGACCAACGGCAGGAACAATTTGGCGCACCTAATCAACGCCAGAACCCCTTCGGCGGCTTCCCCAAACCCGGGGCTCAGGGCGGCTCGCAGCCAAGCAGTGGCTAGTATCCGGTGCATCACCAACGACGGTATAACCCGCCGGGAGTCTTTCAACAACCACCCCCACAGGGGGCTCCGCAGGGGCAGGACGACAATGGTGGCTTCCGCAACAACCCCAAGCAGTTAAGCAACGGACAGTACCACGTTTTCACCACCAATGCCTGCAGGCGTGATAAAAAGGTGAGTCACCGAGCGTACAGTGTATCTGAGCCGGCACTCCCTAGATATCTCCACTGGTCCGAGTAGACTATATCATGGAGTAGGGAGGATCACCCGCCAAGAGTTGACAATCCCGGCGACTTAGCATTGGTCGTGGCTCCTCAAGTTGGAGGATATACCTTATCAAAGGTACCGATGGACGGTGGTAGCAGCATCAACATATTATACTTCGACACCTTTCGAAGGATGAACCTGTTGGAGAAAGATTTGATGCCCTCAACCACGGTATTCCATGGGATTGTCCCAGGTAAATCAGCGTAACCCATAGGCCGAATTAGGCTCACAGTCGCGTTTGGAACAACGTCTAACTACAGAAGTGAGTCGCTCATATTTGAGGTAGTCAAGTTAAAAAGCCCCTATCATGCGTTGTTTGGGCGGCCGGCTTACGCCCGATTCATGGCTCGCCCCTGCTATGTTTAACTTAAACTCAAGATGCCTGGCCCTAAAGGACCCATCACAGTTGATTGTGATAGGAGGATTGCAAGAGAGTGTGAAGAAGGGGATGCTGCTTACGGAGAAGTCGCCTGTGTTGCGGAAGAGCTTAAATATCACCAGTCCAATGTTGATCCGGCTGACATGTCACCTATAAAGAAGCCAACGACAGACGCTGAGCCGCCCCTCAAGTTCAAACCAACAGACGACACTAAGTCAGTGGATTTCGTCCCTCGCGACTCAACCAAGCAGTTCACTATCGGGACAGGTTTAGACCCCAAATAGGAAAGCGCGCTCATCGAATTCATCCGTGAGAATCGGGACATCTTCGCATGGAAACCTTCTGACATGCCTGGTGTGCCGAGAGAATTCGCTGTGCACCATCTTAATGTTGACCCAAAGGCAAAACCAATTCAGCAATATCTTCGCAGGTTCAATGAGGAACGACGCAAGGCAATTGGGGAAGAAGTTGCCCGTCTCTTGGCCGCCGGATTCATCGTAGAGGTCTTCCACCCCAAATGGTTGGCTAACCCGGTCCTGGTGCTCAAGAAGAACGGTACCTTCCGCATGTGCATTGATTACATGGATCTTAATAGAGCTTGTCCAAAGGATCCTTTCGCCCTTCCCCGCATCGATCAAATTATTGATTCGGTGGCGGGATGCGAACGTTTGTGCTTTCTGGACGCTTATTCCGGATATCACCAAATCAAGATGTCCATGGAAGATCAGGAGAAAACAACTTTTATAACCCCCTTCGGGGCTTTTTGCTATGTGTCCATGCCATTTGGACTCAAGAGTGCACGGGCGACTTACCAGCGCTGCATCCAAAATTGCCTCAGTGGCCAAATCGGACGCAACGTTCATGCTTACGTTCATGACATTGTGGTTAAAACTCACAGGAAGGAAACACTACTGGTAGACCTAAAGGAAACTTTTGATAATCTGCGGGTATACCAGATGAAGCTTAATCCCACCAAGTGTGTCTTTGGTGTTCCTGCAGGAAAATTGTTGGGTTTCCTAGTATCTGAGCGCCGCATTGAAGCTAACCCGGAAAAAATCGAGGCGGTTACTTCCATTGGGAAACCAGCGAATATTAATCAAGTTCAACGGATGGTGGGTCGTATTGCGGCCTTAAGTCGCTTCATAAGCCGTCTGGGTGAAAAGTCTATTCCCCTTTATCAATTGCTTAAAAAATCTGACCATTTTGTTTGGACAGACGAAGCCAATGAAGCTTTCGAAGCCTTCAAACAGCAGCTGGTCAACCCGCCGGTTTTGGCCGCCCCGACTAAGAAAGAGCCCATGCTTCTGTATATTGCGGCAAACTCCAAAGCGATGAGTGTGGCAGTGGTCGTCGAAAGGAAGGAGGAAGGGAAGGAATATCTAGTGCAACGCCCGGTGTATTTCATTAGCGAGGTGCTAACTCTCTCCAAGCAGCGATACCCACACTGGCAGAAGTTAATTTATGGGGTCTTTATGGCAAGCCGAAAGCTCAAACATTATTTCCAACAGCATCCCATCACGGTGGTTAGCTCCGCTCCCCTCGGGGACATCATCCAGAATTGGGAAGCGACAGGGCGAATCGCCAAGTGGGCAATCGAACTCGGGCCGCACCACGTGCGATACACCCCTCGCACGGCTATCTAGTCTCAGGCCTTGGTTGATTTCGTCAACAATTGGACTGAGTTACAGATCCCGGAAGACAGGCCTGACCTTACATACTGGACTATTTATTTTGACGGGTCTAGATAGGTGGAAGGCTCGGGGGCTGGCGTGGTGCTGATATCACCTCAAGGAGACAAATTCTGCTATGTCCTCCGACTCATGTTTCCATGTACCAACAACGCTGCGGAATACGAAGCTTTACTTCATGGCTTGCGACTCGCCAAGGAGATGAACCTTACGCGGGTCAGATGTTTTGGCGATTCTGATTTGGTGGCTCAGCAAGTTTCAGGTACTTGGGATTCTCGGGACCCCCTGATGGCGGCTTACAGGAGGGTTGTGTCTGATGTGGCGGGTCATTTCCATGGCTATCAGGTCGATCATGTCGACCGGCGCCTTAATGAAGCAGCTGCTGCCCTTTCACGTCTTGGTTCGCAGCGTAAGCCAGTTCCCCCCAATGTCTTTCTGGATACTCTACACAATCCTTCCGTAAGGTTACCCTCGGAGGAGGAGTTGGCAATACCAGACCCTGAGTCTCAGTTCATGGCGGCTCTCCATGTTACGCCGGATTGGGTTCTTCCGTATCTGGCCTATCTCGCCCGAGGCAAGTTACCTTCGGATGAAGTATTGGCTCGCCAAATCGTTCGGCGAAGCAAATCCATGGTGATCATCAATGGCGAATTATATAAACGAAGCACTTCCGGGGTTTTCCAAAGATGTGTTTCCTCTGAAGAAGGATGCGTAATTCTAAACGACATTCATTCCAAAGATTGTGGACATCACGACGGGTCACGTTCCTTGGTTTCAAAGGTGTTTCGTCATGGTTTCTTCTGGTTGATGACCCATGCAGATGCAGAAGAGATAGTTCGTCGATGTGACGGATGCCAGCGCTATGGACGACAGGCCCATGTGTCGTCTCAAGAGTTAAGAATGATACCTATCATTTGGCCTTTTGCGGTCTGGGGGTTAGACATGGTTGGCCCCTTTAAGGTGTCGTCCAACAAAAAAACTCATCTGCTGGTGGCGGTTGATAAGTTTACCAAGTGGGTCGAGGCAGAACCTGTTGGAGCCTGCGACGCGGAGACAGCGGTCAAATTTTTAAAAAAGTTGATCTTCCGGTTTGGATATCCACACAACATTATTACTGACAATGGCACTAATATGTCTCAAGGAGCGATGCAGGATTTTTGTCATCGTGAGCAAATCCGGCTTGATGTTTCTGCAGTAGCTCATCCGCAATCTAATGGGCAGGCCGAGCGGGCGAATCAGGAACTATTGCGAGGAATCAAACCCCGACTCATGATTCCCCTGGAACGCACCCCGGGGTGTTGGGTTGAGGAGTTGCCTTCAGTACTATGGAGCATCCGGACCACCCCGAACCATTCTACGGGTTTTACTCCCTTCTTTCTGGTATATGGAGCAGAAGCCGTTCTTCCCACTGACATTAGGCATGACTCGCCCAGAGTTGCCGCTTATGTGGAACAGGACAACGAGTTGGCGCGTCAAGATTCTTTGGACGCTTTGGAGGAAGCACGCGATTTGGCTGCAACCCGTTCGGCGATTTATCAGCAGGACTTGCGGCGTTATCACAGCTGCCGGGTCAAGAGCCGAACCTTTTAGGAGGGCAACTTAGTACTTCGATTGATACAAGATCGTACTGGCATGCATAAGTTATCACCACCATGGGAAGGACCGTTCATCGTCAGCAAAAGCCTTCGCAACGGGTCCTATTATCTGATGGATCTACGGCCTGATCGGCCAACCACAGAGGCTGAGTCAACTCGCCCCTGGAACATAGCCCACTTGCGGCCTTATTACACTTGAGCTAATTAGCTCTGCCTTTTTGTAAGTTTTTTTCATTTTTTATGAAGCAATAAAGTTGATGCCTCCAGGCTTGGGGGCTTTCCTGCTAATTCATCTTATTGAAAGTATGGATCTTTATTTTACTCTTCAAAAAGTCGCCCAAGCATGGACGCTATCTATACCAAAGAGCTTAAGTCGCCATGATGCGCTTATTACAAAACTGGGTATCGATAAGCCAAAGAGGATCGAAGTCGCTACAAGCGCGCGATTCAAACATAGGCGCGTTATATGATTCTGTGGATTAGGCCGGCTTACTTGAGGGCAGTTTGCTCTCAAGTCGTTTTGTGGTAATAGCGTATACGCTTCTACAATCCTATGACGGTCTTTCCCTTAATCATAGGTCACTTGGGGGCTTCCGCTCACTGAGATCAGTGTCCTCAGAGTGGCCGCGGCCGTCCTTGCTCTGGGTCTCATCGAGATCGAAAGCCTGATATTGGTCGTGGTGCTAGAAGGCCTCGCCACGACCCTCGAAGATGACACTCTCCATGAGTGCCGAGTAATCAGGGTCGTCGGCGGTGGGTGTCGGTTGTGTCATTCCATCGAACAGCTTGCGAGCGCCGGTGAAGCTTGCCGTTGGAAACAACCGGGGCTGGTTCCTTTGCGTCTCGCCGGTCGTGTGGCCAGCGCCACTGTACCCCGACATCACGTTAAGGTCGATGACACCCACGGCGTGGCCGGAGCGACCACGCTGCCCTCCGGCGATCTTGAGACCGTGTTTTCCCATGGCTATAATGGTGTGGCGGACCGAGTGTCGTGGACAAGTTGGGCGACCTATGCTAAGGAGGACCATCGGCCGACGATCCAGTGCTTGCCGCGACCATGGCAGCGAACGAGAGGATGGCCGGCGGTGGACGTGCCAACCCTAGCATGAGAAGGGCGTGGGCCTTGGAGACGAGGGATTCCTTCTCCTCGACATCGAGAAGATGGTGCGCTTGACGTCGTGTTGCGACCTCAGTGGCTTAGGTCGCAAACGCCTTCATCTCCTTCACCTTTGCCCGCCGAACTCTTCTAGTCGCCGCTTCGGCATCAAATCTAGCGATCTCCTCTGGTGTGCACTCGAATCGGGGCTTCCTGAGACCCTTGGGACACTTCTTCGCCGCGGGGCTCGCAGCCTCGGCCGCATTGCCGGGGTTTGTCGGGTCGCCGTCCATGAAGAAGGGAGGGGAGCGAGCACGCCGTAAGGTTTGGACGAATGAAGGAAAAGTGGGACGTGTTTGTCCCCGACGGGCGGGCCGGGAGAGGATAAGGGCACGCGTCCCGCTCGTCCGGGCTGTTCGTATGGCCACGGCCCAAACTTAGGGCAAAAATGGGTCGGAAACGCACCAAAAACGGACATTCGTCCGTTTGCTCCCACGGGTTAGGCCGCGGTTTCTTTTCATTTACCCCAGACGAACGCAGGTGGACGATTTGGGGTCATACGTTGGAGTTGGCCTAAAGCCTAATATCTTCCATTATGACAGTTTGACTCAAGAAGGTACACATCTAGCATGACGTTGTATTTAGATATTTCTGTATTGTTTTTCGATAGCATAGCCGCATGCGTCTTGCATGATCCGTTTATCAATAAATCGGCATTATATAAGGGTTACTATATCATCTTGTATTGTTGGCTATGTATTATGTTTAGATGTTGCTTTATATATAAAACTGACAGAAAGTCTGTTTTAAGATACACATCTTGCCCGAGTATCGCGGTTCGTATGTGTAGTTATACAAGAATTGACCGTGTATTATTTACCTCGCGCCAAAAGATAAGGAAGAGAGAAGGCGTATTATATAAGAAACTAGCTGGAACGCGTCAGTCCAATTCTAACCAAGTGTAATCCTACTGTACCAAACTGTCGTTTTGAGTAATTTCCAGTGCATGTGTGGTTCATATACTTAACAATATTTGAGTCGAGTCGAGATGATACGCTACTATATTATGACATGTTCCACGCGCTTTCCTGTTAATTATCAGCCTAAGTTGTGAGATCGTTGTTTTTATTAGCATTTATCCATGCATGCAAGGACAAAACGGACTGCTATTAATCTACTCATCTCCCTATCCATTGTTTAGATCAATTAAGTACGTGCATGTCGTGTGTCATAATGCTAACTAAACACGGTGTCACACAAAAGATTTTCGCGTCAAGTCGCAGCTACGTATTTCTAGGCGAAAAAGTAGCCTCGTCGATATATAGTTGCACATGCACACACAGCAATTTCCAGCAACACATGGTCCGAATACATCCAAGAGTAGTACGACCATGTGAGCACAACGAAACGCTCTAGGTATTTTTCATCTTTTGCTTCAGCATCCCTCCGTCAACACAGACCAGTTCACGAACATGGATGCTGAAACCGGCCATTTAATGTTGTTTTTATACATTTCAAACATTTTTTTTCATAAATCTGATAAAATGCACGCAAACACTATGAATTTTATATAAATATAAGACAAAATTATTTACATTTTAGACATATTTTAATTAAAAAGATAAAATTATGTGTACGTTTGATCGCAGACAGCTTCATTGTCATGACACGGATATATTACACTAGGCCTGTTGCAATGGATCTCTTTGTCTTCCCCTTGTTCGGCAGCCCATTCATTGAGGCGGCCCGGAGCATCGGAGGTATATTCCTCCCACGTATGTTCTTTATGCTCGGCTGCGCCGCTCATCGAAGTGGCAATGGAGGTGCTTTAGTTGGAGGAGAAGGGTGGCATCCGCTTCCGTAAAGCGTGGATCTGGGTCAGTTTTTGGTGCGGGGGACGACCGTGGTCCATGAGAGAGGACGAGACAATGCATTGACGATGGCCTTTCTGGGACCCAAGCGACGGTGGACTTCCATGTTTCTCCTATTAGTGTTGGCAGCGGTCGAGGACGTGCTTTCCGCCGTCACGTCGATCTTTAAGTTGGATTCTTTGTCTGTCGACAGGGTGCGGTTCCACAAACGTTGACGTCAGATGGGTCGGCATGGGAGACGTGGGCGGAGTGGCCGAAACACCTGCGTACGTGCGGAGGCGGTTTCTGGCCTACCAAGAGGCGGCCCCACGTTCTCCACATAAAAGGGAAACCGCAGAGACACTTACCCATTACCTCTCGTCCTTTTCAATCTTGGAACTGCCGTCTCCTTGCTCTCTTGAGCACGAAGCAGAGCTCCTCCACCTCTCCGCCGCTTCCAAGCCCGCACCTTCTCCGGCCTCCGCCCCCATTGTCGCCACGGCGTCGAAGCCAAGCAAGGCCTGGAGCAACGCACCACTCCTTGGGGAGCTAGCTTGGAGCAGCGAGTTGCTGAACAAGGCGCTGGCTTGGAGAGGCCACTTGCTCCGTCTGGCTCGACAAGGGAGGTGGAGCAGCATGTTGTCTGGCAACTATCCAACAGGCTCGGCGGGCCAACCAGCCGGCTTTTGTACCACACAATTGTTCATTCTGCTCGCGAGATGCCATGGAAAGGATGGACAGTATGATGGAAAGAGATAGGGCGCGGAGGGGGGGGGGGGTGAGATTGTTGCCCGACATCTGACCTCCTTTAAATATCAAGCAGTTGCGAGGAACTTGACTGACGTTGCGCGAACAGTCATGTGACCAGAGTAGGTTTGTCGACATGGAGGCGTTTAAATGTGGCGAGAAGGCGTTTTCAGCCAATCGTGCACAGGGCCGGCCCTGGGGAGGGGCAGGGGGCGGCCGCCCCGGCACCCCAAAGTATAGGGGGCCCTCCCCACATATGTACATAGGCTCTGTCTAAACATATTTAATATTTTTACAGATCAGAAAAAATGACCTATTGGGTTGGTTGACTGGGCCTCACGTAGCATGCAGGCAAACATGCACCCAGCAGTCCTGCGAGGCACAAAGGCAGCAACCGTTCCTTCCGTTTTTTCACGAAAAAATAGGAGTGATTGATCCCTTCCTATTCCATCTCGCATTGACGCACGATTCCTAGCGGCCGCCGACGCATCGTTTGTTCGCCACTGCGTGTTCGACCCTCCTTTCTACTTTTTTCCTAAACCTAATTTCTTTCCAAATTTAGATCATCAGCCGCGCGCCGCCGATTTCAATTCGCCGGGGCGTCCTATAATCCGGCTTTGCTTTTCCGTCATGGCTGATTCAGCCATCCGAGGTACATATATCATATATTCTTATTGTGCTTCTGTAGATGCATCGGCGGTACATCGGTATTGTTCAACAATTAATGTTATTTGTTAGCAATGTGTATCATGATGTTGAGATATACTCCCTCCGTTTCAAAATATAAGACCTTTTAGGGATTCAACTAGGAGACTACATACGGAGCAAAATGAGTGAATCTATACTCTAAAATATGTCTATGTACATCCGTATACAATTTATAGTGCAATCTCTAAAAGGTCTTATATTTAGGAATGGAGGGAGTATGATCTTACTTCTAAATTAAAAATTGTGGGATTCATTCTGCCATATGACTGTAATATCTACAATGGAGATTTGCAGCATATCAATAGAAGTTGGCTGTTATCCTGATATTTCCATTGCTTATTGCATCCTATTTACTATGCATGTGACTATCGTGTTGGTCGAAGAAGCTCTCTGAAGTTGAAAATATTGATTGAAGAACTATGTGAGGTCACCGATGAACCAAGAGTGTTTATATGGTCTGGCGACATTATGTCATCGAAAAGAAATTATTGGACGCTATTAACATCGACGCCATCATAATGGCCTTTGCATCAAGGAATGTCAGAATTATTGTTTGAGGTAATATTTTTAAAATATTTGATATGCATATTAGTATTAGACGCATTTAAGTGTTTATATTTCATCGGTACATATATTCAGTGTTATTGTTATTATGTCTATATATATTAAGGGCCCCGACTTTTAGTCCAGCCCCGGGCCCCCAAAATCTCACGACCGCCCCTGATCGTGCAGTGGGCGGCGCTCTCTCACGGCCGATGCCCCATTTCAATGCCAGCGCGAGTGATAGGTCGTGATCGCTCTAGATCTGCTTTAATGCAGAGTAGCTGTTTTACAGCAGCGTGAAATCGAATAGGTTTTGGATGGGCTAGGATGATCTGAAGTAGATGTGGCTGCTGGCCGGGCGCCCGTGAAGCTCCTCATAATTGTCCTGGCTTGCGAGAGAAAATACGTTTGCACCGTGTTAGATGGCAAACTCCGTATGGACCTTACGATCCAAACGGTTACGGAAGGATTGAAAGGTGAGAATTGGAAATGACATTGCCTCGATTCGCATATAGACTTTTCCTTGTACCGGAGTAGTCATTTGGGAATGGTACGAGGAATTTATCCGGTCAAGTTTGTCTTATCGATCGATCCTAAGCTACGCACGGTTTGTGGTTCTCACGTACCTTGGAATTGTCTAGAGGAACACATCCAAAGAGAGTGTGACCGTGTGTGCAGATGAGAAAACTCCCGTTCGACGTCTGTATTTTCGTCACGACCATTAGCTCCTTACCTAAATTTCGGTTACTTTTCATTGGCGATGGATGCATGTATGATGTGGCTGAAGTTTACAGCGAACTGGGAATGGTACAGCTACTAATTTACCTGGCTACGTATTGGAAAATTGATTTATTGGCACAACAGGTGTGGCAATGAACAGAGGAATCTGCCCACTTGAGAGTTGTCCTTCTACTACTAAATTGTCCCGTTCTTCAGCTGGGTCCATTCCAAAGTTTTCTCTCTCTCTTTCAGATAAGGATTCTTCAAGGATATGGGAATTGAAGGCGCGTTCCTCTCTGGATCTGGGTGCGTACGATGCATGATTTGACCCTCATGTTTCACATGTCTAGTAACCGTATAATGTACTCGAGAAACATAGACCATTCGTAGCAAGTCAAATGTTAATCATTTGGCCACGCAATAAGTCGGCTTCCCGTACGAAAAGAGGGAGCTCAATCCACGTACGTTACGTGGATATGTACCAACTTGATGCGGTGCTCCAGTGTAATCCTTTTTAGAAAAAGAAAAACACTAATTTCTATTCGGTAAAGAATTAAATTAATGTTCAAGATCACCAACTTATACAAGAATAAAAAGAGCAAATATAGGAACCTAGTATGGTACAATCTGCACCGTTTAAACTTTCTTTTCGAAAACACAAGTGCTTCAACGCTTCGGTAGATTTCGTAAATAGTTTTCCAAATGATAATCATTACACTTTCCACAATAAACATGACATCGCAACCCGCATACAGGTTCTCAGAAAGGAAAGGATTTCTGCTATAAGAAAATAAAAAACAAATATCATAAAGACTACAACACATGCAATATGGATTAAAACACATAAAATCAAAAGAAGTCAGCATTTAACAAGAATTTCACCGAATAAATTTGTACAAATTAATTTTCCTCTATATACATTTTCACAAACTCATTAACCAAAGTTTCACCATATGAGTGGAATATGAACTAAAAAACTTGTCTCCAATGATTTGAATCATGTCCATTTAACTTAGACGGACTATCCTCTTTATTTGAACTTACATGTACCCAGAGTTGAATGTAACAACATGAGTTTATATTCAGGCTCTAAACTTTAAAGTCAAACACATTCAAAGCATAATTTCCAATACCAGTGAAATTCAGTCATACTTCTAAATGGTATATTGACACATAAACTCTGACAACCCGCGGTTGTAATTTCCTTGTCTTTTGAAGCGTCTGATTTTATTGAATGCCTTTTTTAAGAGAGGAGGCGCTTGCCCGGTTTTAGCGAACTGCAGCACTACATTGAACGTCTTTGAATATGAATCCAGAGCTTTTATATTCATAAAAAGAATCATGTCGCTGATGGAGCCGGGCAAAACGCGTGAATACACAATATATACCATTTGCTTAATCGACGGCTACAATTGCTCAGGTCGAAGTAATATAATCTGGGACCAATAAGAGGTGTTAGTTAAAATAACCTGATCAATTTGGAGGTCAATCCGACGAACTAGTTTGGACGGAAGACCAGACCAGCTACGGAGTTACATACGTAGTCGCAGTTTTTGTTTGACGTGACCGCTCGATCATCGATCCGTGAACCTCGCTGGATTAACTAGTACTCCAACGGAACACACTAACAGAAGCCAGCAGCCGGCCTCTCCTCGCTGCCTCGCTGTATACGATCAAACTCATCGTGCTCACAAGCACATCCGATACTATTATTAGGGGCAAGTTGGGGCGCCCCAAAAATGTATTGATACAATGCATGGCGGCATGGCGCTAGCCTGTAGAGCTCGAAAGGTGCACGCATATGCCTGTAGTACGGATGGGCGTACAGATGGACGCAGCTATCCATCGTTAAACTTGATCGACCTCTCGTTGTTTCGGACTTGATGTGTGTGTACGTACGTCGGTATGGTACATGCATGCATAACGTGTTCGAACTACACGGACTTTGAACTATGTACATTTGGATACATATGATATGGGCCGGGGCATGAAACCGAAAATATATATCCCCTTCGTTTCTAAATATACGACCTTTAAGAGATTTCATCATAAACTATATCTGAAAGAATGTAGTCATATTTTAAAATATATATTTATTCATTTTATTTCATATCTTGTTTATAGTAAAATCTCGAAAATGTCTATATTTAAAAATGGAGGGAGAATCTGACTAGCGTTCCTTATATGGCTTCCCGCGCCAAAAAAACAAAAACAAATCGGGGAGGCTGGGCCATATGGGGCTAATTCTTTTTAGGAAAAACGTGCAAAACATTATTTTGAGATCGTTAAAAAAAGGACATATGCACATAGATGTGCAGTATGCACGTACTAATATGGTGTCCTTCTTGTGTAGCATACAGATTAACATATTATTTTACAAAAAAAAAAAAATTACATATATGTAGAACACGCCTATTTCTACAAGTGAAAATCGTCTAAGAAATAAATAAATATTATATATTATTTTCTTAAGCATCGTGCTTCATAGAGCCCGGAACCGAAATGCTGCTCTCTTATGTGGTGGAATGTTCGATGTCACCAAATATGAGAATATGAGCAGAGGAGGATGATGGAGAAGGGGACAACAACGAGGAGGCATATCATGTCATATTGTCAATAGACCGACAAGGTTCCGTTTTGAGCTTTATTGGACAAGGCTGGATGGATTTGAGGAGGCCGTCAGGGAGGCCTGGATATGTGACGAGGGGATTGTGGACCCATTTAAGCGGTTAGATGCTCTCCTCAGAACACTGATACGACTCTTCAGGTCTGGGCCAGCGCAAAACAGGAAACATAAAGATTCAGATGGCGGTGGCTAACTGGGTAATCGCGAAGCTGGATAGAGTTCAGGAAACCAGGTTGCTTTCCCCTGGAGAGTTATGGCTCAGACGCACCCTCAAGCATGCGCTGCTAGGCCTCGCATCTCTGGAGCGAACTATAGACAGACAAAGATCCAGGATCCGATGGATCAAGGAGGGGGATGCGAACACCAAGCTCTTCCAAGCTGTGGCAAACGGACGGAGATCGAATAATTTCATCGCTCATGTCACGCACAATGGCGTCATATACACTGACCAGGATCGGAAGGAGGAGATCTTCACTGAAGCTTACGAAGAGCTTCTTGGACGTGCCCAAGCGAGGGAATCTGGCCTGAACCTTGATTTTCTTTGGGATTCCTGCCGCTGATCTTCAAGAGCTTGAGCAGATGTTCACGGAGGAAGAAGTCTGGAGCACCATAAAAGAGCTACCCGCGGATCGTTCGCCGGGACCGGACGGATTCATTGGGGCCTTCTACCACCGTGCTTGGCCAATCATCAAGCAGGATACCATGGCCGTGTTGCTCAAGCTGTTCGTTGGGGATAGCAGAGGATTCAGCAAGCTCAATCGTGCCCACATCATTGTCATCCCAAAGAAACCGGATGCTCAAGAGTTGGAGACTTCCGCCCCATCAGTCTGCCCCATAGCATTACCAAATTGTTCGCCAAGATGCTCGCGATCAGAGCCAGGAAGAGGATGAAGGATATTGTTGTGGCCAATCAGTCCGCCTTCATTCTTGGCAGGAGCTTGCATGATAACTTCCTGCTAGTGCGCCAAGCTGCTAGGAAAATTCATGCCTGTCGTGATCCCGGAGTATTCCTCAAACTGGATATTTTGCGCGCCTTCGATTCATTGGCGTGGCCGTTCCTCTTTGACGTCCTTCGCACAAAAGGATTCGGCAATAAGTGGATTGGTTGGGTGGCTGCGCTACTCAACTCGGCGAGCACCAAGGTTGTGGTGAACGAAGTCCCCGGAAGGAGTTTTGTGCATGCCAAGGGCTTAAGGCGGGGAGATCCCATCTCGCCCCTGTTATTCGTGATCGCGATGGACGTGTTAACCAGCATCATCAACAAAGCAGAATCGAATGGCATTATCAGTGCGCTCACGGGAGTCACAGCTATGCAACGTCTGTCGATTTATGCCGATGACGTTGCCCTGTTCATCAGGCCGTCGGCGCAGGACATGAGTTTCGTTCGAAACGCTCTACACATC
The DNA here is from genome assembly GCF_904849725.1 of Hordeum vulgare subsp. vulgare. Lineage (NCBI taxonomy): Eukaryota > Viridiplantae > Streptophyta > Magnoliopsida > Poales > Poaceae > Hordeum > Hordeum vulgare. The sequence goes on from NC_058522.1 coordinate 469,648,209, forward strand.
TTCGGCGAGGCGTCCGGCCTCAAGGTCAACTACGCCAAATCCTCCGCCACTCTCATCAGAGGGGATGAGCAAGATCAGCTAAGGGTGGCGGACGTGCTGCAATGCCAGGCGGGCGAGTTCCCCTGTAGATATCTTGGACTGCAGTTGGCGATCCGGCAACTCACCAGGGCGCAATGGAAACCCCTTCTGGACCAAGCCAAGCGCTTCGTGCCCGCGTGGCAGAGAGGGCTAATTCAGCAGGCCGGCAGGCTAGTGCTGGTGAAGTCTGTTGCGGCAGCTAGGCCCGTCCACCACTTAATGGTGATGGAAGCGCCGATCTGGGTTCTTGAAGAGATCAATAGTTGGTTGAGAGCTTTCTTCTGGAAAGGAAAAGAAAAGGTTAGCGGAGGGCACTGTCAGGTCGCTTGGAACTCCATCTATCGTCCAACCCAGTTCGGTGGTCTGGGCGTGAAGAATTTGCAATTGCATGCTTTGGCGCTGCGAGTTCGCTGGGAATGGCTCCATAGAACAGACCCAGGTAGACCGTGGCAAGGTATTACCATGTCCGATGATCAGTCGGCAAGGCCGGTGTTCGACAGCCTGGTGCTGATCAAGGTGGGCGTTGGAAGCCGTGTGCTGTTCTGGAGGGATAGATGGATTCATGGGTTTGTGATCTTTGACATCGCACCGCTGATTCATAGCAGCGTAGATACTCGCACGCGCAAGCGGAGGACGGTTCTGGAGGCTCTGACTAACAATAGATGGCTCCAGGACATACATGGCAACGTCTCCTTTACGGCCCAACTCCAACTTATGCATCTGGTGCACGCGATTGGATCTGTGCAGAGGGACGTGCAGACGCCGGACGCCTTCTCGTGGCCCTGCGACAAATCAGGAGTGTACACGGCGAGATCTACCTACCAAAGGTTGTGCACTGGCTTGGAGAGGGTCCCCTTTGCGAAGTGTATTTGGAGGAGCTGGGCACCCCTTAGGTGCAAAATCTTTGCTTGGTTGGCCGCGCAGTGACGTTTATGGACCTCGGATCGCCGCGCCAGACATGGATTGCAAGATCACCCCTCTCCTTGTTTTATTTGCCTCCAGGACCAAGACAATATCGAGCACATTCTGATCCAATGTGTATACGCAAGAGAGGTGTGGTACTTAGGTCTCCAAGAGCTCAACATCCAAATCAGGACTCCGAAGCCTCAAGGTACATTGACGGAACGGTGGCTTTGGGCGAGGGGCCACTTCAGGCGTGCCGAGCAGCGTGGTTTTGATACACTGGTAATTATCACGACCTGGGCATTGTGGAAGCAGAGAAATGCCCGGGTGTTTAACAGGCCGTGGGAAATCATGAACCCTACGCAACTGTTGGGCCAAATCGGGAAGGAGGTGGAGGATCTTAGGACTGCAGGGATAGGAGTAGGAGGTCTTCAACGTTTTGTGAGACAGTAGCCTTAGTCTATTTGTACGGAGTTGGTTTTGGAATTATTCCCTAGAGGCAATAATAAATATAGTTATTATTATAATTCCTGTATCAAGATAATCGTTTATTATCCATGCTATAATTGTATTGAATGAAGACTCATTTACATGTGTGGATACATAGACAAAACACCGTCCCTAGCAAGCCTCTAGTTGGCTAGTCAGTTGATCAAAGATAGTCAGTGTCTTCTGATTATGAACAAGGTGTTGTTGCTTGATAACTGGATCACGTCATTAGGAGAATCACGTGATGGACTAGACCAAAACTAATAGACGTAGCATGTTGATCGTGTCATTTTGTTGCTACTGTTTTCTGCGTGTCAAGTATTTATTCCTATGACCATGAGATCATATAACTCACTGACACCGGAGGAATGCTTTGTGTGTATCAAACGTCGCAACGTAACTGGGTGACTATAAAGATGCTCTACAGGTATCTCCGAAGGTGTTAGTTGAGTTAGTATGGATCAAGACTGGGATTTGTCACTCCGTGTAAACGGAGAGGTATCTCAGGGCCCACTCGGTAATACAACATCACACACAAGCCTTGCAAGCAATGTAACTTAGTGTAAGTTGCGGGATCTTGTATTACGGAACGAGTAAAGAGACTTGCCGGTAAACGAGATTGAAATAGGTATATGGATACTGACAATCGAATCTCGGGCAAGTAACATACCGAAGGACAAAGGGAATGACATACGGGATTATATGAATCCTTGGCACTGAGGTTCAAACGATAAGATATTCGTAGAATATGTAGGATCCAATATGGGCATCCAGGTCCCGCTATTGGATATTGACCGAGGAGTCTCTCGGGTCATGTCTACATAGTTCTCGAACCCGCAGGGTCTGCACACTTAAGGTTCGACGTTGTTTTATGCGTATTTGAGTTATATGGTTGGTTACCGAATGTTGTTCGGAGTCCCGGATGAGATCACGGACGTCATGAGGGTTTCCGGAATGGTCCGAAAACGAAGATTGATATATAGGATGACCTCATTTGATTACCGGAAGGTTTTCGGAGTTACCGGGAATGTACCGGGAATGACGAATGGGTTCCGGGAGTTCACCGGGGGGGCAACCCACCCCGGGGAAGCCCATAGGCCTTGAGGGTGGCACACCAGCCCTTAGTGGGCTGGTGGGACAGCCCAAAAGGGCTCTATGCGCCAAGGAAAAGAAAATCAAGAGGAAAGAAAAAAAAGGAGGAGGTGGGAAGGAAGGGGGACTCCCTCCCACCAAACCAAGTCCAACTCGGTTTGGGGGGGGAGTCCTCCCCCCTTGGACTCGGCCGACCCCCTTGGGGCTCCTTGAGCCCCAAGGCAAGGTCCCCTCCCTCGCACCTATATATACGGAGGTTTTAGGGCTGATTTGAGACGACTTTTCCACGGCAGCCCGACCACATACCTCCACGGTTTTTCCTCTAGATCGCGTTTCTGCGGAGCTCGGGCGGAGCCCTGCTGAGACAAGGTCATCACCAACCTCCGGAGCGCCGTCACGCTGCCGGAGAACTCTTCTACCTCTCCGTCTCTCTTGCTGGATCAAGAAGGCCGAGATCATTGTCGAGCTGTACGTGTGCTGAACGCGGAGGTGCCGTCCGTTCGGTACTAGATCGTGGGACTGATCGCGGGATTGTTCGCGGGGCGGATCGAGGGACGTGAGGACGTTCCACTACATCAACCGCGTTCTCTAACGCTTCTGCTGTATGATCTACAAGGGTACGTAGATCACTCATCCCCTCTCGTAGATGGACATCACCATGATAGGTCTTCGTGCGCGTAGGAAAATTTTTGTTTCCGATGCGACGTTCCCCAACAGTGGCATCATGAGCTAGGTTCATGCGTAGATGTCTTCTCGAGTAGAACACAAAAGTTTTTGTGGGCGGTGATGTGCGTTTTGCTGCCCTCCTTAGTCTTTTCTTGATTCCGCGGTATTGTTGGATTGAAGCGGCTTGGACCGACATTACTCGTACGCTTACGAGAGACAGGTTTCATCGTTACGAGTAACTCCGTTGCTCAAAGATGACTGGCAAGTGTCGGTTTCTCCAACTTTAGTTGAATCGGATTTGACCGAGGAGGTCCTTGGATGAGGTTAAATAGCAACTCATATATCTACGTTGTGGTGTTTGCGTAAGTAAGATGCGATCCTACTAGATACCCATGGTCGCCACGTAAAACATGCAACAACAAAATTAGAGGACGTCTAACTTGTTTTTGCAGGGTATGCTTTTGATGTGATATGGCCAATGATGTGATGTGATATATTGGATGTATGAGATGATCATGTTGTAACAGAAATATCGACTTGCACGTCGATGGTACGGCAACCGGCAGGAGCCATAGGGTTGTCTTTATACTAACGTGTGTGCTTGCAGATGCGTTTACTATTTTGCTAGGATGTAGCTTTAGTAGTAATAGCATGAGTAGCACGACAACCCCGATGGCAACACGTTGATGGAGATCATGGTATGGCGCCGGTGACAAGAAGATCGTGCCGGTGCTTTGGTGATGGAGATCAAGAAGCACGTGATGAAGGCCATATCATGTCACTTATGAATTGCATGTGATGTTAATCCTTTTATGCACCTTATTTTGCTTAGAACGACGGTAGAATTATGAGGTGATCTCTCACTAAAATTTCAAGACGAAATTGTGTTCTCCCCGACTGTGCACCGTTGCTACAGTTCGTCGTTTCGAGACACCACGTGATGATCGGGTGTGATAGACTCAACGTTCACATACAACGGGTGCAAAACAGTTGCGCACGCGGAACACTCGGGTTAAGCTTGACGAGCCTAGCATGTGCAGACATGGCCTCGGAACACATGAGACCGAAAGGTCGATCATGAATCATATAGATGATATGATTAGCATAGGGATGCTTACCACTGAAACTATACTCAACTCACGTGATGATCGGACTTGAGCTAGTGTAAGTGGATCATGAACCACTCAAATGACTAGAGAGATGTACTTTTTGAGTGGGAGTTTAGCGAATAATTTGATTAAGTTAAACTCTAATTATCTTGAACATAGTCTAAGTCCACTTTGAATATATTTGTGTTGTAGATCATGGCTCACGCGACTGTCATCCTGAATTTTAATACGTTCCTAGAGAAAGCTAAGTTGAAAGATGATGGAAGCAACTTTGTAGACTGGGCTCGTAATCTTAAGCTAATCTTACAAGCTGGGAAGAAGGATTATGTCCTTAATGCTGCACTGGGAGATGAACCACCCGCTACGGCTGATCAGGATGTTAAGAACGCTTGGTTAGCACGTAAGGAGGACTACTCAATAGTTCAATGTGCAGTCTTGTATGGCTTAGAACCGGGACTTCAACGTCGCTTTGAGCGTCATGGAGCATTTGAGATGTTCCAGGAGTTGGATTTTATCTTTCAGAAGAACGCCCGGATCGAGAGGTATGAGACCTCCGATAAATTCTATGCTTGCAAGATGGAGGAAAACTCATCTGTCAGTGAACATGTGCTCAAAATGTCTGGGTACTCAAACCGTCTAGCTGAGGTGGGGATTGAACTCCGCAAGAAGCTATCACTGACAGAATCCTTCAATCACTGCCGCCAAGCTATAAAGGCTTTGTGTTGAACTACAACATGCAAGGGATGAACAAGTCTCCCGGCGAGTTGTTTGCGATGCTGAAAGTCGCAGAGTCTGAACTCCGTAAAGAGTATCAAGTGTTGATGGTGAATAAGACCACTAGTTTCAAGAGAAACGGCAAAGGCAAGAAGGGCAATTCAAAGAAGAGCGGCAAGCCTGTTGCCAATCCGACGAAGAAACCCAAAGCTGGACCTAAGCCGGAAACGGAGTGTTTCTATTGCAAGGGTATGGGTCATTGGAAGCGCAATTGCCCCAAGTATCTGGCAGATAAGAAGGCGGGCAAAGAAAAATCAGGTATATTTGATATACATGTTATTGATGTATACTTAACCGGCTCTCGTAGTAGTGTCTGGGTATTCGATACCGGTTCTGTTGCTCATATTTGCAACTCGAAACAGGAACTGCGGAATAGGCGAAGGCTGGCAAAAGATGAAGTGACGATGCGCGTAGGAAATGGTTCCAAAGTTGATGCAATCGTCGTCGGCACAGTGTCACTTCAGTTACCATCAGGATTAGTGATGAACTTAAATCATTGTTATTTAGTGCCTGCGTTGAGCATGAACATTATATCTGGATCTTGTTTATTGCGAGACGGTTACTCTTTTAAGTCAGAGAATAATGGTTGTTCTATTTCTGTGAGTAACATCTTTTATGGTCATGCACCGAATGTGAGAGGATTGTTCATATTGAATCTTGATAACGATACACATATACATAACATTGAGACCAAAAGAGTTAGAGTTAACAATGATAGCGCCATATTTTTGTGGCACTGCCGCTTAGGTCATATTGGTGTAAAGCGCATGAAGAAACTCCATGCTGATGGAATTTTGGAGTCACTTGACTTTGATTCACTTGACACGTGCGAACCATGCCTCATGGGAACAATGGAGCGTGCAAGTGACTTGTTGGAAATCATACATACCGATGTGTCTGGTCCGATGAACGTGGAGGCACGCGGCGGATATCGTTATTTGCTCACCTTCACTAACGATTTAAGTAGATATGGTTATGTCTACTTGATGAAGCACAAGTCTGTAACATTTGAAAAGTTCAAGCAATTTCAGAGTGAAGTGGAAAATCATCGTAACAAGAAGATCAAGTTCCTACGGTCTGATCGTGGGGGTGAATATCTGAGTTTCGAGTTTGGTGCTCACTTAAGACAATGTGGAATTGTTTCACAGTTAACACCGCCTGGAACACCACAGCGTAATGGTGTGTCCGAACATCGTAATCGTACTCTATTAGAGATGGTGCGATCTATGATGTCTCTTACTAATTTGCCGTTATCATTTTGGGGCTATGCATTAGAAACAGTTGCAGTCACTTTAAATAGGGCACCATCAAAATCCGTTGAGACGACACCATACGAACTGTGGTATGGCAAAAGGCCAAAGTTGTCGTTTCTTAAAGTTTGGGGATGTGATGCTTATGTCAAAAAGCTTCAGCCCGAAAAGCTGGAACCCAAAGCGGAAAAGTGCGTCTTCATAGGTTACCCAAAAGAGACAGTTGGGTACACCTTCTATCTCAAATCCGAGGGCAAAGTGTTTGTTGCTAAAAACGGAGCTTTTCTCGAGAAGGAGTTTCTCTCGAGAGAATTGAATGGGAGGAAGATAGAACTTGACGAGGTTGTCGAACCTCTCATCCCTCTGGATGGTGGCGCAGGGCAAGGGGAAACCTCTATCATTGCGACGCCGGTTGAGGAGGAAGTTAATGATGATGATCATGAAACTCCAGTTCAAGTTTCTGTCGAACCACGCAGGTCGACGAGACCACGTGCTGCTCCAGAGTGGTACGGTAATCCCGTCTTGTCAATCATGTTGTTAGACAACAATGAACCTGCGAATTATGAAGAAGCAATGGTGGGCCCAGATTCCAACAAATGGCTGGAAGCCATGAAGTCCGAGATAGGATCCATGTATGAGAACAAAGTGTGGACTTTGGAGGTACTGCCCGAGGGCCGCAAAGCCATTCAGAACAAATGGATCTTTAAGAGGAAGACGGACGCTGACGGCAATGGGACCGTTTATAAAGCTGGACTTGTGGCAAAGGGTTTTTCACAAGTTCAAGGAGTTGACTACGATGAGACATTCTCACCCGTAGCGATGCTTAAGTCCGTCAGAATCATGTTAGCAATAGCTGCATTTTTCGATTATGAAATCTGGCAGATGGATGTCAAAACGGCGTTCCTTAACGGTTTCCTTAAGGAAGAGTTGTATATGATACAACCCGAAGGTTTTGTCGATCCTAAGAATGCTAACAAGGTCTGCAAGCTCCAGCGATCCATTTATGGACTGGTGCAAGCATCTCGGAGTTGGAACAAACGCTTTGATGAGGTGATCAAAGCATTTGGGTTTATACAAGTGGTTGGAGAATCTTGTATTTACAAGAAAGTGAGTGGGAGCTCTGTGGCGTTTCTAATATTATATGTGGATGACATATTGCTGATTGGAAACAACGTAGAGTTTTTGGAGAGCATAAAGGATTACTTGAATAAAAGTTTCTCTATGAAGGACCTAGGAGAAGCTTCTTACATTCTAGGCATTAAGATCTATAGGGATAGATCAAAACGCCTGATAGGACTTTCACAAAGCACATACCTTGATAAAGTTTTGAAGAAGTTCAAAATGGAACAGTCCAAGAAAGGGTTCTTGCCAGTTCTACAAGGTACGAGATTGAGTAAGACTCAGTGCCCAGCAACTGATGAAGATAGAGAGCATATGCGCTCCGTCCCCTATGCTTCAGCCATAGGTTCTATCATGTATGCGATGTTGTGCACTAGACCGGATGTTAGCTTGGCCATAAGTATGGCAGGAAGGTTCGAGAGTAATCCAGGAGTGGATCACTGGACATCGGTCAAGAATATCCTGAAGTACCTGAAAAGGACTAAGGAGATGTTTCTCGTGTATGGAGGTGACGAAGAGCTCGCCGTAAAAGGTTACGTCGATGCAAGCTTTGACACAGATCCGGACGACTCTAAGTCGCAAACCGGATACGTATTTATTCTTAATGGGGGTGCAGTAAGCTGGTGCAGTTCCAAGCAAAGCGTCGTAGCAGATTCTACATGTGAAGCGGAGTACATGGCTGCCTCGGAGGCGGCTAAGGAGGGTGTCTGGATGAAGCAGTTCATGACGGATCTTGGAGTGGTGCCAAGCGCACTGAATCCAATAACCTTGTTCTGTGACAACACTGGTGCCATTGCCTTAGCAAAGGAACCACGGTTTCACAAGAAGACCAGACACATCAAACGAAGCTTCAACCTCATCCACGACTATGTCGAGGGAGAGGACGTGAATATATGCAAAGTGCACACGGATCTAAATGTAGCAGACCCGCTGACTAAACCTCTTCCACGGCCAAAGCATGATCAACACCAGAACTGTATGGGTGTTAGATTTATTACAATGTAATTCACATGGTGATGTGAGGGCTAGATTATTGACTCTAGTGCAAGTGGGAGACTGTTGGAATTATGCCCTAGAGGCAATAATAAATATAGTTATTATTATAATTCCTGTATCAAGATAATCGTTTATTATCCATGCTATAATTGTACTGAATGAAGACTCATTTACATGTGTGGATACATAGACAAAACACCGTCCCTAGCAAGCCTCTAGTTGGCTAGTCAGTTGATCAAAGATAGTCAGTGTCTTCTGATTATGAACAAGGTGTTGTTGCTTGATAACTGGATCACGTCATTAGGAGAATCACGTGATGGACTAGACCCAAACTAATAGACGTAGCATGTTGATCGTGTCATTTTGTTGCTACTGTTTTCTGCGTGTCAAGTATTTATTCCTATGACCATGAGATCATATAACTCACTGACACCGGAGGAATGCTTTGTGTGTATCAAACGTTGCAACATAACTGGGTGACTATAAAGATGCTCTACAGGTATCTCCGAAGGTGTTAGTTGAGTTAGTATGGATCAAGACTGGGATTTGTCACTCCGTGTAAACGGAGAGGTATCTCAGGGCCCACTCGGTAATACAACATCACACACAAGCCTTGCAAGCAATGTAACTTAGTGTAAGTTGCGGGATCTTGTATTACGGAACGAGTAAAGAGACTTGCCGGTAAACGAGATTGAAATAGGTATATGGATACTGACGATCGAATCTCGGGCAAGTAACATACCGAAGGACAAAGGGAATGACATACGGGATTATATGAATCCTTGGCACTGAGGTTCAAACGATAAGATATTCGTAGAATATGTAGGATCCAATATGGGCATCCAGGTCCCGCTATTGGATATTGACCGAGGAGTCTCTCGGGTCATGTCTACATAGTTCTCGAACCCGCAGGGTCTGCACACTTAAGGTTCGACGTTGTTTTATGCGTATTTGAGTTATATGGTTGGTTACCGAATGTTGTTCGGAGTCCCGGATGAGATCACGGACGTCACGAGGGTTTCCGGAATAGTCCGAAAACGAAGATTGATATATAGGATGACCTCATTTGATTACCGGAAGGTTTTCGGAGTTACCGGGAATGTACCGGGAATGACGAATGGGTTCCGGGAGTTCACCGGGGGGGCAACCCACCCCTTGGAAGCCCATAGGCCTTGAGGGTGGCACACCAGCCCTTAGTGGGCTGGTGGGACAGCCCAAAAGGGCTCTATGCGCCAAGGAAAAGAAAATCAAGAGGAAAGAAAAAAAAAGGAGGAGGTGGGAAGGAAGGGGGACTCCCTCCCACCAAACCAAGTCCAACTCGGTTTGGGGGGGGAGTCCTCCCCCCTTGGACTCGGCCGACCCCCTTGGGGCTCCTTGAGCCCCAAGGCAAGGTCCCCTCTCTCGCACCTATATATACGGAGGTTTTAGGGCTGATTTGAGACGAATTTTCCACGGCAGCCCGTCCACATACCTCCACGGTTTTTCCTCTAGATCGCGTTTCTGCGGAGCTCGGGCGGAGCCCTGCTGAGACAAGGTCATCACCAACCTCCGGAGCGCCGTCACGCTGCCGGAGAACTCTTCTACCTCTCCGTCTCTCTTGCTGGATCAAGAAGGCCGAGATCATCGTCGAGCTGTACGTGTGCTGAACGCGGAGGTGCCGTCCGTTCGGTACTAGATCGTGGGACTGATCACGGGATTGTTCGCGGGGCGGATCAAGGGACGTGAGGACGTTCCACTACATCAACCGCGTTCTCTAATGCTTCTGCTGTACGATCTACAAGGGTACGTAGATCACTCATCCCCTCTCATAGATGGACATCACCATGATAGGTCTTCGTGCGCGTAGGAAATTTTTTGTTTCCCATGCGACGTTCCCCAACAGTTGGCTGGCTCGAATGTTCGCATTCTACGCTAGCGTCTTGTAAATATTCTTTCTGCCTTCTAAAAAAATATGGTACGCCATTGGCGTACTCTCGAAAAAAAAGACGAGTTGCAAAGCGACTCCAAGCATGATGGCATCGAGGAATGGAACTGATGGGGACAAATTGATGAAAGGTACTTCCTTCGTTACAATATAAGTGACTTGACTTTATACTAACTATAGTATAAAATTATTATGAAGTTGAATCACTTGTTTTGGGACGTGGGGAGTATATAACAAGTATTGGTGCCCCCTAGGTTTGGAGGAGCCTAAGTCAAAGGCTGGTTGATGCTCAATTTTTTCTATACACCCACGAGATGAAAGTGAGGAGGAAGGCAACGATGTTCGTAAGGGGAAGAGCACACGTTAGATGCAATGAGCATGGCTAGCTGTGTCGGGCATGTACTGAGGACCCACCAGTCCTAGTTGAAACTTGAAGCTTATCGGCGAGTCGGCACTCCATGGTAATGCCAGCAGCCGCCATCAACGATGGATTACCAAATCATGGCGGCAGATGTTCGAAGAAGAAAGAGTGATTGGCGGTGCCGAAACATAGGTGTCGGTGTCAAGGTGGCTATAAGAGAGAATCGAGAAAGAAATGGGAGAGGAGAGAGTGGGGGTGGGGGAGGGGGCATACTCTAAAATTGGGGTATGGAATCCAAAATCAATTATTGTCATATGTAATTCTTATTTAATTGCAAAATTAAGACGAGTAATTTGACGAGTAAGGCCCTGTTTGGAACCATAATAGATTATGATAATCTGGATTATGAAGATATATTATATAATCTGGTTTATAAGAATAATCTAGGTGACCATGTTTAGAGGCCAGATTATATAAACTGTAATCCAGGTTTTACATTGCATAATGACATGTCTGTCCTCTGTTTTTTAAAAAGAGGAGGGTGGCGGTGGTAGGAATGTAATTATCTCCAACTTTACAAGGGTAATGGGTCATTAGCAATCCATAATCTGATTTTAGCTGGTATAGAGTAGATTATGAGTTTTTAATAATATATCCATCTAGTTTTTATAATCTACACCATAAGCTGTCCTGTTTGGAAACAAAATAGATTATAAAAACTGGAGTATATAATCTGGGTGGTTCCAAACAGGGCATAAGTACTTAGATTAATTTTTCTCGCAGGAGTACACGAGTAATTGAGGTGTTTGCGCAAGATGTTACCAAAATTAATATTCCACAGATAGTGCGCGGGTTGAGTTAATTACTCTTACATTTATTTTGACGTAACCAAACATAATCCTCCGGGGACACGTAAGGGTTGAGCTCATAACTCTTACATTTATGTTTTGACAAGTAATCATTCTCAAAGTCACAGAAGGAAGAATAAAAGTACTACCCGTCACAGTTTATAAGGCACACACGTGTACCTAAGTCATCAATTTGACTTATATAAAATCTATTATTTAATATAAAAATTATATCATTAAAAAATAGAACATCTAAAGTTTTTAATGATATATTTTTTGTAATATATGATTATCATTAAGTTGGTCAAATTAACGACCTAGATACACGTGCGGGACTTATAAACTGAAATGGAGGAAGTAGTTCATGCCACTTGGCTACAGAGAAACACACAAGCGTCTTAGGCTGGCCATAGTGGGAGTAACTAAGGTAGTATCATGTACTTGGGACTAGCAAACATGCTGATGTGGCAGACAATTAAAGAAGAGAGAGGGTTAGAGTAACCTAGGTAGATACCGTAACATGTTAAATGCTATGCTACTATGTGTCATGCATGTCATTAAATAAGGTCATCTATGATACTACTTTATGATACTATGCACTATGAAAGTAGTATCATATAATAGTATCCTATGCATGATACTACTATATGATACTCCCCACTATGACCAGCCTTACGGGCTATACACCCATGCATGTAGTGCTCTACGACTATCAGTTTGAGACTTTTCTTTTGGTAGAGACAACCATCTTGTTCGTAAATTACCCATAATAGGAGTAACATAGATAGTAACATAGATGTCAGCTAAGCAAGAAATATGATGTGGCAACAAATTAATGAGAAGAGAGAGAAATTGAGTAACTTAACATGTTACTCATACTACAAGTAACATAGCGGATACCAAGATAAGATGAGTCTATAGGCTAATAAATGAAATGCTCGGTGTTACTACTCCTATGTTACTATCCACTGTGGAGGTAGTAACTTAGACTAGTAACATATGTATGTTACTACGCTATGTTACTCCCCATTGTGAGTAGTAAAGGGTTACGTCGATGCAAGCTTTGACACTAATCTGGATAACTCTGAGTAGTAAACCAGATTCGTATAGTGGAGTAATCATTTGGAATAGTTTCAAATGGCGCGTGGTAGCAGCATCTATAGGATGACATAGAGATTTGTAAAGCACACATGGATCTGAAAGATTCAGACCTGTCGACTAAAAACCTCTCTCACAAGCAACATATGATCAAACCTCGTAATTGTATGGGTGTTAGAATCATTACAATCACATAGTGATGTGAACTAGATTATTGACTCTAGTGCAAGTGGGAGACTGTTGGAAATATGCCCTAGAGGCAATAATAAATTGGTTATTATTATATTTCCTTTTTCATGATAATCGTTCATTATCCATGCTAGAATTGTATTGATTGGAAACTCAAATACATGTGTCGATACATAGACAACACACTATCCCTAGTGAGCCTCTAGTTGACTAGCTCGTTGATCAAAGATGGTCAAGGTTTCCTGGCCATAGACACGTGTTGTCACATGATAACGGGATCACATTATTCGAAGAATGATGTGATGGACAATACCCAAACTATGAATGTAGCATATGATCGTGTCACTTTAATTATTGCTATTGTTTTCTGCATGTCAATGTATGTGTTCCTATGACCATGAGATCATGCAACTCCCGGACATCGGAGGAATACCTTTTATGTATCAAACATCGCAACGTAACTGTGTGACTATAAAGGTGCTCTACAAGTGTTTCTGAAGGTGTCTGTTGGGTTGGCGTGGATCAAGACTGGGATTTGTCAATCCGTGCGACGGGGAGGTATCTCGGGGCCCAGTCGGTAATACAACATCACAACAAGCCTTGCAAGCTGTTAGAGCATATATCTCCATATGTGGTTTTGGTAATTGATGACAACTCCTATGGACTAATGGTTTCTTTAAGTTATATTTATAGGACTTGTCCATAGGCACTTCTTGAAGTCCATCTGTTGGGTTCAAGGAGTTTATATGTTGACCAAGATGTTACTCAAGTTATTATCCAAAGAATGGTCATAGAAACACTAGGTTGATCAAGATCTCAGACAAAGAGTAAATCAAGATGATCAACACACAAAGCGTATAAGATGTAACGAGAGGGATCAAGTGATCCCATGGTATGGTAAGCATTGTCCATTACGTGTTTGTGTACTAATCCATGGTCTTTGTGAGACTCCTATGTAGGGGTTAGGTGTGTTTCCATTGGGCTTGCGTCAAAAGGAAGATCTCATACAACCCATGAAGGATGACATCAAGTGGTGATCGTCATCAAGATTGTGGTGTGCAAGTTCAAGCGGATCAGCACGAATATATCATTGAAACTATTGTCAATGATCATGTGGTGACAAGGACAACCTCATGTGCTAACAAGGACAAAATCAAGATAAGCATTCCTGAGCACTACATGCTTGATTCTTGTGGATGTTCACATGGTGGACAGGACAAGATCAAGATAAGCATTCTTGAGAACTTCATGCTTGATTCTTGTGGATGTTCACATGGTGAACAAGTGAAGATGAATACATAATCTAGGCTTTCCGCATTGTGTATGGGAAAGCTACTTGAAGACTTCATCATGTCTTACTTTCAACTTGAGCCAAGAAGGAACAACAACATCAAGCTCGGGTGAAAGGGCTAACTCAAAGGTATCAGTTCCTTTGACGTTAGTTGTGCGGAGTGATGATCAGCGAATAAAAGTATACACTCAAGTATGGATCATCAGTACTCTTTTATGATTCTTGAGTCCTTAGGGATCCCGCACTATTAAGAGGGGATCACACGTTTTGCGATGAACTTGCTCAAACTACATCATCACTTTCTGCTCAGACCACATCTCCACTGCTTTGCTGTTATCTGTAAACACAACCAGTGCCTCGGACATCCGGCTTCCTCCGGACGTCCGAGGGCCGGACGACCAACTACCTCGGAAATCCGGAATCATATACCAGAGAAATCAGAGCCATTTAACTCGGACTTCCGGCTCCCTCCGGACGTCCGAGGCCCGGATGTCCGGCCAAGTCCCGGACATCCGGAAACCTGTACCAGTAGAAGTTGAGTTCTATATCTCGGTAATCCGACTCCCTCCGGACGCCCGAGGGCCGGACGTTCGTCCAAGCTCCGGAAATCCGGAGGTCAACACCAGTAGAATGTGTGCACTATATCTCGGAAATCCGGCTTCCTCCGGATGCCCGACCACCGGATGTCCGACACCCATCGGAAATCCGGAAGCCACCACCAGTAGAACTTGTTCTGTATTACACGGACTTCCGGGCCACTCCGGACGTCCGTATACTAATGAATTCAAATTTGTTCAGGCACACCTACAGGCCTCGGACGATCGACCCATGTCGGACGTATGGTCGCTGTTTAATTCAAAATAGTTTCAGTCGTATCTACAGGCCCCGGACGACCGACCCTTGTCGGACGTCCGACCCCTCGCGGTCGCCCGGGCTTCCGACAACTGTCGGACGTCCGGACCCTGTGTGACTTAAAGTGTCCCCAATAGCTCTTTTTCTCTCCACTCTATAAATACCCCCCTCCCCTCCCACTTCGTGAGAGGGTTGCCCAACACAGCCTTATCCTCATAAGAACACATTTCCACCTCACACACATTTGCTCACTCCAAATCTTAGATCCTAAGAGCATTTGTGAGCCCCTTTGAGAGTTGTTCCAATCAAAAGATAGATCTTCTCCCTCTCCTTCTCTCAACCCAAGCTATTTGTGATTTGAGAAAGTTTTGAGCATTCCCCGTGATCTTGTTACTCTTGGAGGTTGGAGACTCCTAGGCAGTAGGAGTTCTTCGGAGAGGAATCAATCCGTGTGATTTCCCCCGGAAAAGTTTGTGAGGGTTTGGAAGCCACCTCAAAGGCTTACCACTAGTGGTTGAGAAATGCCTTCGTGGTGTTATCTCAAAGGGAGAATAGGGTGAGCCTTCGTGGCGTTGGTGTGCCTTCATGGTAACATCCACCTCTCTAACGGTGACTAGCTTCCCTCCAAGGAAGTGAACATCGGGATACATCTTCGTCTCAGTGACCTTGGTTATCCTTAACCCTAACTCCTTACTTGTGGTTTACTTGTGTTATTTGAGCATACATACATTGCATATTGCTTGTGCTCATTATATTGTGTTGGTCATTTCTTGTACAATATTAATCATTCAAGCATACCCTCTATATCCACACGTTCATACTTGCAGCCCTTGATATATCGTGTAGATATAGCGTGATATAGTATCTTGTGTTGTTCACCTACTTGTCATGTGATATAGCTCAAGTAAGTTTGTGTAACTTACTTGTGCTTCTTAGTAACTGTATTGTGTCCATCTTGGTAGATCGTGTTGTTGATACACGTTGCAGTGCCTAGTGCATTTAGGATTTGTGCTTGACAAGTACCCTCTTAGTTTATTTCCGCATTAGGTTCAAGCCAAATCTGAAGAAGTTTTTAAATAGCCTATTCACCCCCCCTCTAGGCGTCATCGAGGTCTTTTCAATTGGTATCAGAGCTAGGTCTCTCTTTAATTAGGTTTCACGACCTAGAGAGTATCGATGTCGACTTTTGGATTAGTGCCCAATGACATATTTGACTTTGATGGCACAAATTATACCCTATGGAGAATTCGTATGCTTCATCACTTTCGGGCCATGGGCCCAAATACTTTACGAATTGTTCTTGTATCGATTGCCGACAAAAAGTATGATGCATCTTCATCTACTAATGAAATGTATCTTGATTGTGAAGCCTTTCTTGCCATTCATCGAACCATAAGTCCTGAAGTGTTCAAGTCTATCTCGACTTGCAAGTCAGCTCATGAAGTTTGGACTAAACTTGAAGATATATATGGTGGGTCCAATCTTGATGAAGACGCTATTATGATGAAGGAGTTGGTGCATGAGCTCTTCACTCTTTTCGATCTTAAAGAGTCCACCACTACTCCCATATCCGATTGCTTGCACACCTCAACATCTTCAATCTCACAAGGTAATGACATGGTGAGTGAAGAAATATATGTTGATGAAAATGGCATAGCCTCTATGGACACGAGCATATCTAGCACCACACATAGTGTAAATTATTGTGCTGATAGGTCATGCATTTCACCTAAAGATTCCTTGACAAATGTCTGTGGTGATATGCCTGCTTCCTCGTGTCCTCTTGATCAAAATATCTTGCTCCTCCCTAGTTTCTCTATGACTAACCATTTAAGGGAAATCAAGAAATATGAAGTACTTTTGGCTAATGAAGAATCTGATTCACCAAAAGAATCATCATCAACTCCTCCAGTTCACATGTGCCTCATGGCAAGAGGTAATAATGAGGTATCATCTTCCCTGTGCAATAACGATGATATTTGCGATGAGGATGATGATGATGACTTGACTGAAAATATCTATGTGATCAGTAAAATTCTTCATAAAGCTAAAAATAACTCTCTTCAAAGGTTCCAAGATGTTCTTGCTTACTTTGAAAACTGTGATGATTCACTTAATCATGAACAAGCTAAAAGTGAACAACTTGAACTTGAACTTGAGAAGAGTCATCAAGCATGTAGAGACTTAAGATCTTCAAAAGGAGAGATTGAAGTTGCTCATGATAAACTTAAAATGGATTTTGAGGTCCTTCTCCTTGAATGCAATAATGTCAAGGGAGAGCTCATCAAAACCTCTAAGATCTATGAGGAGCTTCAATCTACTCATGAGAAGTCTCTGTTTGCTACTTACTCCTCTCATATTGTTGATGATACTTGTACATCTAACTCTACCTCTTTTGAAGTATCAACATTGAAGGAGAATGTTGAGCTACGTGCTCAACTTGATTTACTAACTAGCAATTATGGGAAGTTGGAAGAAAACCATGTAATGCTCACGAGCTCTCATGCCGATCTTCTAACATCCTATAATGCGCAAAAGTTAGCTCATGAGGCTATCATCACCAAGGTAACATCAAGCGAGCCTCATGTGGACAATGGCACTACTTCTGGTCAAAGTACTATATTTCCATGTGCTAGTCCTCGTAATTCGTCTACTCATAATGTTGCTACCTCATGTGATGAATTACTCTCCTTGCCTTGTTGCTCTAACATTGAAGCCTACACTTCCTCTAGTACTTGCATTGATACTAACCGTGCAGAGGAAATCAAAGAGCTCAAGGCCCAAGTCACTTCTTTGAAGAAATACTTGGAACAGTGTCATGAAGGGATGCCCACACTCAACAACGTCCTGTGTGAGCAAACATCTCCGAATGACAAAAATGAGTTTGGAGTAAACTCAAACAAGAACAAGAGGGGCCTAGAACAAGTCAAGAATTCGGCCAAAATCATTTGCTTCAAGTGCAAAGTTAAAGGGCACCATGTTAGATCTTGCCCTCTAGACGAAGTCTCAAAGTCACAAGCAACAAGGGAAGCGGCCACAAACTCAATCACAGATTCAACTACAAGTTGAAGGAAGGCCTCTTCCCAACCAGACCCAAGCCAACACTCCCCAAGGTGAGAAATCAACTGGGAAGAAAACAAAGGGTAGATGTTGCTACTTATGTCGTGAGAAGGGTCACGTCGCTTCGTCTTGCACGAAAGGTAACTTATCCAACCCAATCACTATTGATAATACATATTCCCTTGGGAAGGATAAGGTTGGCAATGTGTTTGCCAAGTTTGTTGGTACTCAAAATGGTGTCAAGAAAAGAACCATTTGGGTTGCCAAGCCTATTGTGATTAACCTCTTAGGACCCAACGTAGTTGGGGACCAACAAGCTCAAACTTGATCAATAGGTGACCATGGAGGACATTAGAGACTTGGATACATAATGAAGAATTAAGGGGTCTTCATCATTCATATTATCTCAAGCCAAGTCATTTGGATTATCGAGTTCCTACCTTATATCCAATGTGCCTCCTTACGGTAACTTATACTTAAATTGTTTACATTGTTAGGTGCTTGCCCCTTTTCATGTTGTGGTTTTGTACCTTGCATGCGTTTGTATATGTTGTGCTTCCAACTTGCTTATCTTGAGTAATCGAGTATGTGTATGTTGTTTTGCACATCATGTACATATGAGTCCTGTATTGAGCCTATTTGCATCGTGTTTGTATTTTTGTTGGCTCTTGTGAGAGATTAATGGACTATCCCATTGTGGGGGAGTGATGTGCTTTGCACACCTCACAATCCTATAAATGTGTATACATGGGGAATACCACTTAGTTTTGATGCTTCAAGATTATCTAGTGTCTATGTGGCATGTCTTACACATGAGAAATTCAAATTCTATATGGTCCATTAAGTATCTCTTGTTGGTTTTAATTTTCCACTTGTTAATGTTATTGGTTTATCACATTATGGGGGAGTAATATGCTATGTGCATATTACAAACCTAGAAAATGTGTACATTTGACGTATTGCCACTTAGCGTTGATATTGTAAACTATCTTGTTCCTAGGTGGCATGTTATCTCTACAAGTGTCATATGCTTGCGTTTTATGGGTAAAGATGATCTTGTATATATATTTATGATCTACCAATGAGTATCATTTCGAAAATACTTCCTGTCCTTGACAATTGGTATTCGCATCATGTGATTGGAATTGCTAATCATCTTTACATTGGATTTTGTGTTTCGTTTGTCTTCCTTGCCTCTTATGGATCTATTTTAACCTGTCTAGTGCTTTTATAGATATAGAGAAAGTGATGATCCCATCATGTGCGTTTTGTATTTAAATGCAAATTCTATATAATGCACGTCCCTTGGGGAGCTATCCTATTTTCTTTAGAACACTCTCTTTATTCACCCATCATAAAATCTTTTGATCCCCATCAAGTGTATGTTGATGGGAGGAAAGTCTTGCTATTTATGATGCTTTGTGCCATCATGAAAATTTGTCGAGGGCTTGGTTTGTTGGAACCTAGCTCTCTTTTGGAAACTAGAAACCTCGTGTTTGTTTTCCTTCAATTGGTTTCTTGTTGCCTTCTATTTGGCATATGTCAATGGATATCTCATTCCTTTAGGTATCTTTTAATTGATATCCTTCAAGTGATAGTTCATTTGTTTTAGGATCTTATTATCACTTGATACCTTGTCTTTTGGTGACTTATCAACTTTGTGTTGAGTTGATTCTTGAGAGTCTTGAGCATGCATATCTAGCTACTATATACAACTTCTTTTGCTTGCTTTCCTCCTTTGACCCAATATATAAGGGAAACTCCACCCTATCATAAATTGGCTAAAGTGTGCATGAAATTCAAATTCATATCTATATGCACATATGTGTGTGGAGTTTGTCCTATGTATTGTTGGTTTTCTAACTCTTTGGTCCCAATGAGTTTGGGCACCATTTTGTTTGTTTTGTTGTTCCAGGAACAACTGGAGATGCATTGGATGCTCGGCTCACCTATAAGGAAGATGTTGAGACCATGTGATTATTGGAGCCAAGTTAAGATGATCAAAGAACAACTATCTACTACATCAATCCAATGTTGTCTCGGTAACAAGTATCCACTTCATGCATTCTTTTCTTGCAAAGGACCCAACCTGTCTTTTCTTTTCCAGGTTGCATCATGGCATGAATCTCTTGATTTGTTCTCGTAGTACTTGTTTGCTTTCTCAAAGCATCCGAACGATGATGTCTTACTGCTAGTTGGGATGTCTTTGATGTTCGTATGTTGGAAGTTCATATTATACAATAAGAAAATATTAGGTCATGTGCTATGCTTCCAAGCAAAAGATCTCATTGATATATTTATGACTTCCCTTTTTGGATATCTAGTGTTCTTCCTTCTTGTAACCATTTCGTGTGTACATCCTTCTTTGTGGATATATATATCATCATGATTGTCTTCTACTTAGAATCTTGGTCACATGAGAGAAGTTACATCTCTAATTGATATCCTCTTTGTTGTCACGTCCACCGCTGCATTTCCTTTTTCGGTTTTGGTGGCAACGTGAAAGGATTTGTTTTGAGTGCGTACCTTATTTTCCTACATCTTGGTGCACTCTTTGGCCGTGAAGATTATTTTTCCTCATGCTTGTCTTGATGAGGGTTTTGCCATTTTCAATTAGTATCCCTCTTCTTGACAAGATTCTTACTTCCTATCTTCACAATGGGTTGTCACAAGCGTTGGTTCTTATTTTGTTTATTAGTAAGCTTGTGAACCCATTTTCTAGTATCTGTGTGCGGGAATGATATGTCTTGCACTTTGTACCTCATATTCATCAAGACTATGTTGATGAGCAATGCTCATCCTTATCTTAAGTCTTCTCAAGTGCTTTGCCATGACTCACACACATCACTTTGGTTGAGCTTATTCTTAAGTTGCTTCCTTTACATCTTGCTCAACCATTAGTTTTGTGCAATTGATATGCCTATTGTCTCATCTATATTCTTGCACTCGTTGTGTGTGTCTATTAATTCTGGGGGAGCAATGATCCTATTTTGTGCACCTGTGTCAAATACAAAAATCTCATATTAGTGCACAAATCATGGGGAGCTTCTCTAGTTTTTGATAAAGCACTATGTTGCCTCTATCATAATATCTTTTATTCATGTGGTTCGAAAGACCATATGATTGTTTGTTCCATCTGGAATTCTTTGATTGCTTGCCTCCATCTTTGTATGTCTTTGTGGCATACGATCCTTTTATTTGCAATCTTTGGGTCCTCAATATAGTTTGTTTTCCTCCAACTACTTATCATTGTATTTGTGTATTTTTCTGCACTCATTTGCTAAGAAGTACACACTTTTTGGAGGACCACCTACTATTTTGGCTTTCTAAACTTGTCGTCCATTTTGGCAATCGATGCCAATGGGGGAAAAGTTTAGAGAGTTTACTTTGGATATGTTTAGAGGGTTTTTCTTTTATTGCGTAAGCATTTACATCTTGCAGACATGCATTATTACCTTGTATGTGTGCGCTTGGTTATGCTTATCTCCTTATATAAACTCTCTTGAAGTGGTTGTCTTCAATTACCAAAATGGGGGAGATTGTTAGAGCATATATCTCCATATGTGGTTTTGGTAATTGATGACAACTCCTATGGACTAATGGTTGCTTTAAGTTATATTTATAGGACTTGTCCATAGGCACTTCTTGAAGTCCATCTGTTGGGTTCAAGGAGTTTATATGTTGACCAAGATGTTACTCAAGTTATTATCCAAAGAATGGTCATAGAAACACTAGGTTGATCAAGATCTCAGACAAAGAGTAAATCAAGATGATCAACACACAAAGCGTATAAGATGTACCGAGAGGGATCAAGTGATCCCATGGTATGGTAAGCATTGTCCATTACGTGTTTGTGTACTAATCCATGGTCTTTGTGAGACTCCTATGTAGGGGTTAGGTGTGTTTCCATTGGGCTTGCGTCAAAAGGAAGATCTCATACAACCCATGAAGGATGACATCAAGTGGTGATCGTCATCAAGATTGTGGTGTGCAAGTTCAAGCGGATCAGCACGAATATATCATTGAAACTATTGTCAATGATCATGTGCTGACAAGGACAACCTCATGTGCTAACAAGGACAAAATCAAGATAAGCATTCCTGAGCACTACATGCTTGATTCTTGTGGATGTTCGCATGGTGGACAGGACAAGATCAAGATAAGCATTCTTGAGAACTTCATGCTTGATTCTTGTGGATGTTCACATGGTGGACAAATGAAGCTGAATACATAAGCTAGGCTTTCCGCATTGTGTATGGGAAAGCTACTTGAAGACTTCATCATGTCTTGCTTTCAACTTGAGCCAAGAAGGAACAACAACATCAAGCTCAGGTGAAAGGGCTAACTCAAAGGTATCAGTTCCTTTGACGTTAGTTGTGCGGAGTGATGATCAACGAATAAAAGTATACACTCAAGTATGGATCATCAGTACTCTTTTATGATTCTTGAGTCCTTAGGGATCCCGCACTATTAAGAGGGGATCACGGGTTTTGCGATGAACTTGCTCAAACTACATCATCACTTTCTGCTCAGACCACATCTCCACTGCTTTGATGTTATCTGTAAACAGAACCAGTGCCTCGGACATCCGGCTTCCTCCGGATGTACGAGGGCCGGACGACCGACTACCTCGGAAATCCGGAATCCTATACCAGAGAAATCAGAGCCATTTAACTCGGACTTCCGGCTCCCTCCGGACGTCCGAGGCCCGGATGTCCGGCCAAGTCCTGGACATCCGGAAGCCTGTACCAGTAGAAGTTGAGTTCTATATCTCGGTAATCCGACTCCCTCCGGACGCCCGAGGGCCGGACGTTCGTCCAAGCTCCGGAAATCCGGAGGTCAACACCAGTAGAATGTGTGCACTATATCTCGGAAATCCGGCTTCCTCCGGATGCCCGACCACCGGATGTCCGACACCCATCGGAAATCCAGAAGCCACCACCAGTAGAACTTGTTCTGTATAACACGGACTTCCGGGCCACTCCGGACGTCCGTATACTAATGAATTCAAATTTTTTCAGGCACACCTACAGGCCTCGGACGACCGACCCCTGTCGGACATCCGGTCGCTGTTTAATTCAAAATAGTTTCAGTCGTATCTACAGGCCCCGGACGACCGACCCCTGTCGGACGTCCGACCCCTCGCGGTCGCCCGGGCTTCCGACAACTGTCGGATGTCCGGACCCTGTGTGACTTAAAGTGTCCCCAACGGCTCTTTTTCTCTCCACTCTATAAATACCCCCCCCCCCTCCCACTTCGTGAGAGGGTTGCCCAACACAGCCTTATCCTCATAAGAACACATTTCCACCTCACACACATTTGCTCACTCCAAATCTTAGATCCTAAGAGCATTTGTGAGCCCCTTTGAGAGTTGTTCCAATCAAAAGATAGATCTTCTCCCTCTCCTTCTCTCAACCCAAGCTATTTGTGATTTGAGCAAGTTTTGAGCATTCCCCGTGATCTTGTTACTCTTGGAGGTTGGAGACTCCTCGGCGGTAGGAGTTCTTCGGAGAGGAATCAATCCGTGTGATTTCCCCCGGAAAAGTTTGTGAGGGTTTGGAAGCCACCTCAAAGGCTTACCACTAGTGGTTGAGAAACGCCTTCGTGGTGTTATCTCAAAGGGAGAATAGGGTGAGCCTTCGTGGCGTTGGTGTGCCTTCGTGGTAACATCCACCTCTCTAATGGTGACTAGCTTCCCTCCAAGGAAGTGAACATCGGGATACATCTTCGTCTCAGTGACCTTGGTTATCCTTAACCCTAACTCCTTACTTGTGGTTTACTTGTGTTATTTGAGCATACATACATTGCATATTGCTTGTGCTCATTATATTGTGTTGGCCATTTCTTGTACAATATTAATCATTCAAGCATACCCTCTATATCCACACGTTCATACTTGCAGCCCTTGATATATCGTGTAGATATAGCGTGATCTAGTATCTTGTGTTGTTCACCTACTTGTCATGTGATATAGCTCAAGTAAGTTTGTGTAACTTACTTGTGCTTCTTAGTAACTGTATTGTGTCCATCTTGGTAGATCGTGTTGTTGATACACGTTGCAGTGCCTAGTGCATTTAGGATTTGTGCTTGACAAGTACCCTCTTAGTTTATTTCCGCATTAGGTTCAAGCCAAATCTAAAGAAGTTTTTAAATAGCCTATTCACCCCCCCCCCCTCTAGGCGTCATCGAGGTCTTTTCACAAGCAATGTGACTAAGGATGTAGTCACGGGATCTTGTATTACGAAACGAGTAAAGAGACTTGCCGTTAACGAGATTGTACTAGCTATAGAGATTCCGACGATCGAATCTCGGGTAAGTAACATACCGAAGGACAAAGGGAACATTATACGGGATTAGCTGAATCCTTGACATAGAGGTTCAACCGATAAAGATATTCGTAGAATATGTAGGAGACAATATGGGCATCCAGGTCCCGCTATTGGTTATTGACCGGAGAGTGTCTCAGGTCATGTCTACATAGTTCTCGAACACACAGTGTCTGCAAACTTAAGGTTCGGTGACGTTTCGGTATAGTTGAGTTATAGGTGTTGGTGACCGAAGGTTGTTCGGAGTCCCGGATGAGTCCTGGACGTCACGAGAAGCTCCGAAATGATCTGGAGGTAAAGATTGATATATAGGAAGTCCTGTTTCGGTCTCCGGAAAAGTTTCGGCCTCATTGGTAGTGTACCGGGAGTGCCAAAAGGGTACCGGGAGACCACCGGGAGGGGTGTGACGACCCAAGGGCTTCATGGGCTGTGAGAGGAGGCAGACCAGCCCCTCTTGGGCTGGCCGAAACCTCCCCTAAGGGCCCATGCGGCTTGAGTGGAAGAATAAGGCTAAAAGCCAAAAGGTGGAAAAAGTTCCCAAGTGGGAAGGAGGATTCCTAATCCTACTAGGATTGGAAGAGGACTCCTCCTCTCCTCCTTGCGGCCAAAGCAAAGGGCCATCCCTAGGGAGAAGCCTCCTCCCTCCCTCCTCCTATATATACTAGAGGTATTGAGGGTTTTTGTTGACACAGAAATCAGTCACGTGCTCCCTCTTCCTCTAGATCATAGTTCTTTTCCTCTACTCTAGTTCGGCGGTGCTTAGGCGAAGCCCTGCTGGATTAGTTCACAACCACTACCACCACGCCACAGTGCTGGATAACTCATTTACCTCTCCGCCCCTCTTGCTGGATCAAGAAGGCAGAGATCGTCATCGAGCTGTACATGTGCCGAACGCGGAGGTGTCGTTCGTTTTGCACTAGATTGGGATGGATCGTGATGGGATTGCGGTGTTGGAAATATGCCCTAGAGGCAATAATAAATTAGTCATTATTATATTTCTTAGTTCATGATAATCGTTTATTATCCATGCTATAATTGTATTGATTGGAAACACAATACTTGTGTGGATACATAGACAAAACACTGTCCCTAGTAAGCCTCTAGTTGACTAGCTCGTTGATCAAAGATGGTCAAGGTTTCCTGGCCATAGGCAAGTGTTGTCACTTGATAACGGGATCACATCATTAGGAGAATCATGTGATGGACTAGACCCAAACTAATAGACGTAGCATGTTGATCGTGTCATTTTGTTGCTACTGTTTTCTGCGTGTCAAGTATTTGTTCCTATGACCATGAGATCACATAACTCACGGACACCGGAGGAATGCTTTGTGTGTATCAAACGTCGCAACGTAACTGGGTGACTATAAAGATGCTCTACAGGTATCTCCAAAGGTGTTCGTTGAGTTAGTATGGATCGAGACTGGGATTTGTCACTCCGTGTGACGGAGAGGTATCTCGGGGCCCACTCGGTAATACAACATCACACACAAGCCTTGCAAGCAATGTGACTTAGTGTAAGTTACGGGATCTTGTATTACGGAACGAGTAAAGAGACTTGCCAGTAAACGAGATTGAAATAGGTATGCGGATACTGACGATCGAATCTCGGGCAAGTAACATACCGAAGGACAAAGGGAATGACATACGGGATTATATGAATCCTTGGCACTGAGGTTCAAACGATAAGATCTTCGTAGAATATGTAGGATCCAATATGGGCATCCAGGTCCCGCTATTGGATATTGACCGAGGAGTCTCTCGGGTCATGTCTACATAGTTCTCGAACCCGCAGGGTCTGCACACTTAAAGTTCGACGTTGTTTTATGCGTATTTGAGTTATATGGTTGGTTACCGAATGTTGTTCGGAGTCCCGGATGAGATCACGGACGTCACGAGGGTTTCCGGAATGGTCCAGAAACGAAGATTGATATATAGGATGACCTCATTTGATTACCGGAAGGTTTTCGGAGTTACCGGGAATGTACGGGGAATGACGAATGGGTTCCGGGAGTTCACCGGGGGGGCCCACCCACCCCGGGGAAGCCCATGGGTGTTTGGGGTGCCGCACCAGCCCTTAGTGGGCTGGTGAGACAGCCCAAGAGAGGCCTATGCACATAGGAAAGAAAATCAAAGAGGAAAGGAAAAAAAAGAAGGAGGTGGGAAAGGGAAGAAGGACTCCACCTTCCAAACCAAGTAGATTTCGGTTTGGGAGGGGGAGACCTTCCCCCTTGGCTCGGCCGACTCCCTTGGGAGTCCTTGGACCCCAAGGCAAGTCTCCCCCCTCCTCCTCCTATATATAGTGGGGTTTTAGGGCTGATTTGAGACAACTTTGCCACGGCAGCCCGACCACATATCTCCACGGTTTCACCTCTAGATCGTGTTTCTGCGGAGCTCGGGCGGAGCCCTGCTGAGACAAGATCATCACCAACCTCCGGAGCGTCGTCACGCTGCCGGAGAACTCTTCTACCTCTCCGTCTCTCTTGCTGGATCAAGAAGGCCGAGATCATCGTCGAGCTGTACGTGTGCTGAACGCGGAGGTGCCGTCCGTTCGGCACTAGATCGTGGTACTGATCGCGGGATAGTTCGCGGGGCGGATCGAGGGACGTGAGGACGTTCCACTACATCAACCGTGTTCACTAACGCTTCTGCTGTACGGTCTACAAGGGTACGTAGATCGCACATCCCCTCTCGTAGATGGACATCACCATGATAGGTCTTCGTGCACGTAGGAAAATTTTTGTTTCCCATGCGACGTTCCCCAACACGCGGGACGGATCGTGATGAGATCGCGGGACGGGCTATGATTTGGATAGCGAAGATGTTCCACTACATCAACCGTGTTATATACGCTTCCGCTTAGCGATCTTCAAGGGTATGTAGATTCACTCTCCCCTCTCGTAGATGATCATCACCATGGATAGGTCTTGCGTGTGCGTAGAATTTTTTTTCTTTCCCGTGTAACGTTCCCCAACAGTAATTACATGCCTTAAAAGGATTTTTAAGACATATACATATGAAAAGGCATGGGTTTGAGTAGCATATATCATTAGATCCTCTTGGATGAGTAAATGATAGGAATTTTGATCAGTAGTGCATGACTTCACATGGAAAACTATAGCAAGATGTTGAAGAATCATTAGCAAGAAATCCTATGTATTATAGTCCTATGAATTAATCCGATGACTTATAGATATGGTTGGGATACCGGTTGCTAGGGTTTCAAGGAGTAGCCATCTGCCTGGCCAGAAGAGTATATTCCTTAAATCTAACTATGCATTTTTGTGACCTCTCAAGGTGTAGCTAAATGTGTGTATATAATATTTGCAAGGTAGGATGCATTGGTCCCGTGAGAGATAGGATGTAGGATATATGGAGAATCCTTTCTTTTCTATAAGTATGTTTTTTGCATTCAACGATCTGAGCAAATTTCAATATAGGGAAAAAATGATGTTCTTGAATACTTTTAAGCTCGAGCCACTAAAAATTATAAGAGATCAAACCTTTTCCTAAGCAACCAAACCTTATGTGGCCAAAAGAAACATCTTCTATGTTGCTCAAGTCGTTCTATGCTCATTTATTCAAGGAGGAAGGAACCCATGACATAAGTAGATGCCTATTCAGAACTGCATAGAAAATGACAAGGATACCCCTTTGGTAAGAAGGAGAGCCTCGTGTCGAAGAGCAAATTGTTGATGAGTGGTTGAAAGGCTAAGGCTAGTTACTTGTGGATAAGTGTAGGCTTATGTATGTTTGGGGAGGGTGGCAATGGCAATGCCATGGTTAGTGACTAGCATGGATGCTAATTCTTGTGAGACATTGATGGAGATGGGTTTTTTGGATTTTTTTATATATTTTGTGAAATGCACTAATCTATTATAGAAGTTCACCGAAAGTAGAAAGCACCACGAACAAAATAAAAATTACATTTAGGATTCTAGACAACCGAAAACATCTATCAATGAGAACAGCCACCGACGTGCTGATGTCGCTGCTCCCATACCAAAGCCGGACTGACTTTATCGATTGCAGTCGGGAAGTCTGTGTCCACGTGCCTCTAAGGACCAATGCTCTAGAGCCGCAATTGTCATCATTGAAACTTTGAATCGACGCAAAGCAAGTGACACTAGATATCATTGTCAGGGCCGGTCCTGAGAATTCGGGGGCCGGGGCAAAACTAGAATCCAGGGGCCCTTAATGCATGTAGAGCATAAAATAGTATACGAAAAATGATCTCGTATTCTTCGCTGAAGGCAATATGGTAATTTTTATTTTATACAAGTCTCTTCTTTGGATAATCTTATTGATAAAGATGTTGGACCTAATAGTTTATTCATTGATAATCATGACATTTTAGCCGATAATCACTCACATTATTATTGTCGATGTTAATATCATAGTATATGAAATCCTTGTTTTCTAAATTTATATTATTTCTTTTCCTCCACAACAGCTACCGGCAAGTCGACAAATACAAAAATTATAAGTGCAATAACATCTATCCATAAATAATTATCTAATGAATAGATTATTAATCCCATTGAAAAATGAATAGATTAATAATGGCCCAGTTGCAACAATCCAGAGGAAATTTTGATGATCATATATAAATTTTAATAAAGCTTCCTAGTTGAAGCTCACATGGCTTACACTAGAATATAAATTGAGATCCGAGACATAACTTATCTTCTCCAATCGCTCCATATGCATCACAGTGTATCGCCTCTCGACGAGTCGGTATGGTTACATGGAAGGCAGTGACGTGGCTATCACCGGTCCGGCCATCCTCCGACACGGAGCTTGTCTGACTTGAAGCGCCGCCAGCACAGATAGGAGATGGATATGAAGTGTCGTGGTGCTACCGTAGGGGCGATCTATTCTCCGAACTCTCAGCTTCTGCTATCTTTGCACTTCCCGTTTGGTATGTCCCTTTTTTAAAGGATCCACTTGACGTGGCTGAAAATTAGGAGCACATCTCAAAACAGAACAATTAGGCACACAAATTTCGGCTGGCAAATTAAGGAACAAACCAGGAGCGATTCCTCCCCCTCCCCCCCCCCTAACTACTCATAACTAATCGCATGCAATAACAGATTACTCCTCAATCGTAGCTGCAAGGGCTCTCAAAATCAATCATAGCTGGAAGGAAGTGATGGGAAACGATAGACACGTTGTGTTTTTGTGGAGAGGGTAGGCGATACTTGGGATTGGATCAGGGAGCTAATCCCATACAAGACCAGAACACGTATGTGGGGGCCCCTTGGCATGGGGGGGGGGGGGGGGCGGGGCGGCCGCCCCTCTCGCCCCCCTCAGGGCCGGGCCTGCGCCTACGCACGATGAAAAATCATAACCTTGTCACTCGAAGAAGGTGGCAGGAATCTACGTCAAAACTCCATCTACTCTTCCTAAGGGACGAATTTAAGGAGTACCTAACTCTCAAAAACCAACTCAAAGATGAAGGGACGTCCTTGCAACGAATTAAAAGGCCTAACTTAAATACTAGTAGGAGCCAAGCCACCGATGTTCTTCTCCCAGCCACGAGCCGTCGGAGCCGTAGGCAAAGGGGAGGGGAATCCATGGTTGTTTCTTGAAAATGAAAATTAATATGGAGTCCAGTGGCGTTTTCAAGAATTTATCAGGATTGGGGCGAACTCAACGAATCGTACCGTGGTGCAGTAGCGTGAGTCATCTATTGGGTGAGGACGTCAGCAACTATGGCATCGGCCATTATGATGAAATTTGCTGTTGGTACGAAATTTCTTTAAATGCACATTTCAAGTGTACCTTGTACCCTGACCCGAACGAAGCAGAGTAAATTTGCTGCGGAGAACATCATAGTACTACCAAGCAATGCAACCACGCAAATTTAAGCATTTTAACAGCAGCAGAAGTGCAGAACCACTGAGCCGTAGAATTGCCTAATGGTGTCAGTCTCGTACTTGTTACAACAACATTGTTTGTCTGCATAAAGACTAAAGAATTGCACGCCTTGTCATAGAAAACGGAAGTTGAAAGCCACACGCATGGTATGCAGGCAGAAGGAACTAGGCACCCGGCCCCGTTCCCCTCTTGACCCGCTCCTGTGTTCACAAAGGCATTCAAAAAAACTTAATCTCAACCAAGTTGTGATTTGAATTAGGAATTCTAAGTAAATCATGCACGCGACCACCTCATCTCCCCTCTATTTAAGCAGTCTCGGCCCATACCACCATTCTGCAGAGTCGTTGCGACGTCACTAGGAGAAGAAGGAACCCATATCACCACCCAGGCACCCAAGCATCCACGCATGGCGTCAGAGCAGCTGCTACCCGCCGTGCCGAGGTGGAAGCCGAGCCCGCCGCGGCAGCATAGCCGCCCAGGCCACGACGCGGAGGACGAGGGGCCGTCCGACACGGCCTCCGACGTCCTCGGCGGCTCACTGCGCAGCACCGACGGCTTCCCGTTCGGCAGCGGGAGCTCCTTCCCGCCGCCACCGTTCGCGCCGATGCCGGTGACCGTGCCGCGGTCACGGACGTCCTCCTCGCTAGAGATCAGCGTGGAGAACGGCGCCGGCGCAGGCGTGCCCACCGTAGTCCGCGAGACGTCGTTGCGTCGGGTCGACCAGGGCGTCGTGCTCTCGTGGGAGGACCTGTCGGTGTCGGCGGCCGGCGGCAAGGCCGGCCGCGTACCCATCCTGCGCGGCCTCAGCGGCTACGCGCGCCCCGGCGAGGTCCTCGCAATCATGGGGCCCTCCGGCTGCGGCAAATCCACCCTTCTAGACGCTTTAGCAGGTTTGATTGATACTGCCGTATACATGCACGTGAAAAATCTTTTCTCATACGGTTATCGATCGTGTCCGGGCTGGCCTTCGCTAGTCAGCCTTCATGAGAAACTACTCGAAAGATTTATTTCACAGGCTAGCGTAGAGTAGAGACACACGAAAGTATCAAGATATTTTATTCTAATTCCTACGAGTTTCTGTGGTACAAACAAACAATACAGGAAGGTTAGGCTCTGGTGTCAGCCAGAAGGGAGACATCTTGATCAATGGCCGGAGGCAGAAGCTATCCTACGGAACATCGGTAAGCAATAGTGCATGCATGAATGAGCTATTTTAATCCCGAGAATCTCATCTTCCATTCTGGTTGACACAGTATCAATTATTTTATAGTTAACCAACGCATCATTTGCGAGTTGCAGGCGTACGTGACGCAGGACGACGTGCTAATGACGACGCTGACGGTGCGGGAGGCGGTGCGCTACTCGGCGTCGCTGCAGCTGCCGAGCGGCATGTCGGCGGCGGCGAAGCGGGAGCGGGCGGAGGAGACGCTGCGGGAGATGGGGCTGGAGGGCGCGGCGGACACGCGCATCGGCGGGTGGATGCACAAGGGGATCAGCGGCGGCCAGCGGCGGCGGGTCAGCATCTGCATGGAGATCCTCACCCGGCCGGCGCTGCTGTTCCTGGACGAGCCCACCAGCGGCCTCGACAGCGCCGCCTCCTTCCACGTCGTCAGCCGGATCGCCAGGCTCGCGCGCCGGGAGGGCATGACCGTCGTCGCCGCCGTGCACCAGCCCAGCACCGAGGTCTTCGGCCTCTTCCACGGGCTCTGCCTCCTCGCCTACGGCAAGACCGTCTTCTTCGGCCCCGCCGCCGAGACCAACCAGGTATATACATCTCCTCTACAATACTTGGGTTGTATCGTACTCCCTCCGTTCCTAAATACTAGTATAAGTCTTTGTAGAGATTTCATTAGTGAACTACATACGGATGTATATAGACATACATTAGAGTATAGATTCAATTATTTTGCTTCGTATGTAGACCTTTAATGAAATCGCTTAAAAGACTTATATTTAGGAACGGAGGGAGTAGTTCGTAGTACTGTGGTATGTAGTACTCCCTCCGTCCCAAAATAACTGTCTCAACTTTGTATAAGCTCTAATACAAATTTGTACTAAGGTTAAGACACTTATTTTGAGACGGAGGGAGTACATGCGTACGTGGGCGCGTATACGTGCACAGTACTCTTGATTGTTGCCTGCTGCTGTTGCTATCAGTATCGGAACTATCGACCGAGAGTCGCGTCATGTTCCACGTGTTTGGATTTGGACGTGGTAGGGACCCTAGTAGGCGTATTCACAGTTTCACACACGACAGTGGTACAAAAGAGTTGACCTGTAGGATTGGACCTTTAGGTGAGAATCCTATGATCAATTTATACAAAAAAAAAATAGTGATATGTTTTACCTGTGGGTATGGGCAAATAAAAATACTTCAGTCAACAAAAATCACTCTATAGTTAGAGAAATAAAAAAGGATAAATTCAGCTTTCGCCGCATAATTTTCGCTATATATACTGTTCACAACATATTTCGTTTTCTTTTTCTTTCTCTAAGTGTAGGCCGAGTCTTGAACTGCTATTTATTTGGGTTGTATGCACACATGGTCATATGTTGTCAAAATGTTTTTTAGCTTTCTAAAACATATTCTGCATTTTTGCAAAAAAAAAAACAGTGATCTCTTAATTAGATCATACCCAAGTCGCCCCCGCATAGACAGGTCGGCGAAGTCACATCTTTTAATTTCTTGTAGAGACGCAAACTTGCATTCTGTTTATTTATAATCATTGAACGTCCTTTTTAAGTCCATAAAATCCGATTGACACTATACACATACACAGTTGCACCTTGAAGTCCATAATTACGTCGCCGTGGAACTGTACTGGGGTCACTGGAGACCACTGCACACACCAGAAGTGCACCATGCAATAATGGGAACAGGATCACACATGCTTGATTGTGGTTTAGCTTCGGAGCGCTTCTCGTGG
Source organism: Hordeum vulgare subsp. vulgare (assembly GCF_904849725.1). Classification (NCBI taxonomy): domain Eukaryota; kingdom Viridiplantae; phylum Streptophyta; class Magnoliopsida; order Poales; family Poaceae; genus Hordeum; species Hordeum vulgare. The sequence continues at coordinate 469,681,441 of NC_058522.1, forward strand.
ATCGCTGCTGCAAGCGTCGATCGATCAGTGCCGCCTAACTAGTTTTGGCCGTGGCACAGCCTGCGGCATCGTGTTCATGGCACAGTGGCGAAAATGCGCTTGCTGGACAGTATTTTCAGTGTTGACAGCTGATGCTGAAAGTCCGGTTTAGTTGTAGACGACTGTACGTAGAGTGGTCGTATAGTAGCCGTATTAGGTAAACCACTGTGTGAAGCAAGTCTCTTGATACTACACAACAAATTAATCGGTGAAATTGACTACACGGTTTATTATACTATCAGGTAAGAAAGTATGTTTATGGGGTGATTAAATTGACTACACGGTTTGACAAACACGCGTGCTTTCCAAGCTGACGGTGTACCGGTCACGGAGGAGAAAAAACTGTTTTGGTCGGTCCATACTTATGGCCTGTTCGGAAGCCCTCTGTTAGTAACCCCATTTCCGGAGATGATGAGCAGTAGTTAAAAATTGCGGAGCAAGGAAAAAAGATGTCTCGTAGATCCTTAGATTTTATGGAGCTGAAGTATCGCCGAACAGCTCCTTAGTAGACAACTGAAGAAAGATAGGAAGGAAGATAGTAAATAGGTATAACTAATGCTTTGACGAAACATGTGAAGTGTGTGTTCATTTGTCAAGCTTATTTTCTTGACTTGCTGGACTTGGACTACAACATTAGTCATAGTATCCAAGACACTTTTAAAGTCAGTATTGGAGAACTGAAATTTGTTACCTATTTATATTGTTTATTGCAGTTCTTCGCTTTGAGCGGTTTCCCTTGCCCGTCGCTGATGAACCCTTCCGACCACTTCTTGAGGACCATCAACAAAGACTTCGACAATGTGAGTACATCACCACCGTCCAATCAACATGAACCTTAATTATCTACTTCCTCCGTTCCTAAATATAAGACCTTTTGGAGATTGCACTATGAACTACATATGGATGTATATAGACATATTTTAGAGTATAAATTCACTCATTTTGCTCCGTATGCAGTCTCCTAGTAAAATCTCTAAAAGGTCTTGTATTTTGGAACGGAGGGAGTATATCTGAAATCTTCTTGGTGAATAGAGCCCCACAATTAATCCTTACCATGCGCCCTATGTATTGAATCCTCAGGACATTGAGGAAGGCCTCAGCGGGAAGAAGACGACCACCGCCGAGAATATCGATGCGCTCGCGTCCTCCTACAAATCCTCCGTGCACATGGACAAGGTCACACGGCAGATCGTCGACATACGTGGCATCGTGAGTAGCCCGGCCTCCACATACATTCTAAAACTTTGAGTTGGAGTGTTGAATTTTAGCAATTTTAAGTGTGGTGTATGTATGTGGTTTGTTTGTGTGGTTCCAGGGAGGGGACGTGGTGAAAATGGATGGGCAACAGCCAAGCTTCCTCACGCAATCCTTCGTGCTGACCAAGAGGTCCTTCATCAACATGTACAGAGACCTCGGCTACTACTGGCTCCGCTTTGCCATCTACATCGCCCTTTGCCTTTGCTGCGGCACCATCTTCTATGACATCGGCCAGAACTATGGATCCATTCAGGTGACCAGCAGGAGTCCCTCATTGTCGTTACCACCACCGTTGATCACTGCTTGGTGTACTCATCGTGTGACTGAAAACTCTGCAGGCTCGTGGCTCCATGCTTATGTTCGTCGGTGCCTTCCTCACCTTCATGGCCATCGGAGGATTCCCGTCTTTCGTCGAGGATATGAAGGTGTAGTTTTGGATCAAGTTCGATCACAATAAATAGTTGCTCGATCTCATCTCACGACTCATGATACATTGATCTAATGTGCTTTATATATGCACAATGCAGATATTCGGGAGGGAGAGGTTGAACGGGCACTACGGTGTGTCATCGTTCGTCATTGCCAACACGGTGTCATCGACCCCGTACCTACTGCTCATCTCCCTGGTGCCGGGCGCGATGGCCTACTATCTTGTGGGCTTGCAGAAGAGCTTCGATCACTTTGCCTACTTCGCGCTGGTGCTCTTCGTGACAATGATGCTGGTGGAGGGCCTGATGATGATCGTGGCCAGCGTCGTCCCAGACTTCCTCATGGGCATCATCACCGGTGCTGGCATCCAGGGCGTCATGATGCTCAACGGAGGCTTCTTCCGCCTGCCACACGACCTGCCAAATCCCGTGTGGAGGTACCCCATGTACTACGTCGCCTTCCACAAGTACGCCAACCAGGGGTTCTACAAGAATGAGTTCCTGGGCCTCACCTTCCCAAACAACCAGGTTGGCGGCGCAACTACCATCACCGGCGATGAGATCCTCAGGGACTACTGGCAGGTGGAGATGGGGTACAGCAAGTGGGTGGACCTCGCGGTCCTGTTCGGGATGGTCATATTGTACAGGGTGCTCTTCTTGGCCATCATGAAGCTTACTGAAAAGGTGAAGCCCATGGTGAAGGGGCTCGGGTCGAGGAGCACCCAGCCGTCAGTGCACGTCGCCGACGAGGGCTCCGAAGGAAATGAAACAAAATGAGGAGGGAGAGATCAGCACAACGGTTTTGTTTAGTAAAGGAGTGTTGTTGATGTGCACTGTAGCATTCAAGTGTTGTGCAGGTGTATGTAAAGCCCGCAAATTTTTTTTGCACAAATCTTGTCAAATTCACAATGACAAAGGGCATTTTTATTAAATGCAATTCGTTCATAGGTCAGCTGTAAGCGGTTTGTCGATATACACGAGTACAATTATTTTTGAAACAAGGGGTCAGCCCTAAATTTTTAAATATATATTTTTGAAAATTGATAACACAAGCGTCCATCAAGTGCCTTTTAAGTCATCAGCTTCAATGTCATGCAACAGATTTACGACCACCCTCCTAACAACATGGGACGTCTATTGAGCAAAATCTAAACCTTATTGTAGAACCACGCGACGAGGCGTTGAAGCTTTTTTAAGTAAAGTTGAATGCAAACTACCACCATTATCTAAAATCACAACAACATTTCTCCAAAGTAATCATCCAGCAAACCCGAACATCCCACGCGCTCAGTCTCTACTTTACTGAAGACATCAACCGCTAACCACAACATTAGTCTTGCCCCTCTAAAGACCCCTATATTGGATTATTCAAGGAGCAGGGGAGTGAAACTCAACGTCCTCTAACATTGGCGATGGTGATACGGTGGTATGCTAGGGGCAACGACGGCCCTGGTTGAAGAGGGTGTAGGATGCGGGCCACGAGCTACACCATGGGCGGCAAGAAGTGAAAATAACACCGGCAATAGGGGCGTCGATGGAGGCTGGGTGAGGGCATCGAGGGTGGCAAAGAGGGCGAAAGATCGATGGTGGTGGCAAGGGCGAAGAAGCCGGGGAGGTCCAAATCAATGGGGTGGGGGGATTACTACCTTGTGTTCCACCGATAGGTGAGCCATGGAAGAACTAGAGGAGGACAAGGCAGACGTCCACGGCGTATACGCACGGAACAAACCCAATTCAAATTTGGAATGAAAATGTATACGCCGTGGACAAACCCAATCCAAATTGGGAATGAAAATGGGACAAAGTTAATGTTGGTATATTTGCTTCACTGCGCTGGGGTATGTTTTTTTTGTCTACAATTAAAATCGAGGCAGGTGGACAACATGATTCGGCCCGGTAGAGTTCCCTGGAAAGGAGTGGTATTTTAAAGAGATAAATCCGCTACAGGTGCATTAAGAGGGTGCTTGGATACGTTTTAGTCCCATGACTAAAAGTAATGAGACTAAAAATTGTTAGCTTCACCCATGCTTGGATCCAAATACTAAAGAGACTAAAATCAAGTTACAGAGCATTTATTATCCTCCAAACCCTCCAATCCAGAACTTGCATGAGGAGTTAAATGAGGAGAGAGAGGACTAATGCACATTTTAGTAGGGGTACCCATGACTAAAAGATTTTAGCCTCAAGACTAGTTTTAGTCTCTCTTTAGTCAGGAGTGCTTGGAACTTTAGCCTCTTAAAGAGACTAGTTTTAGTCTCTTCGATCCAAGCACCCTCTAACTTGTCCGATACGTCATTTTAATGCTCATAGTTGTAAAATACATGAAACTAGTGATATAACTTGCCCTATAATGCAAATGTAGTGTCTCCGTACGTATCCGTGTCTACGCGCTCTCCGCGTGGTATGTCAGCGAGCTATTGGGTGACTTGCGCGTGAGATTTTTTTCCCCATAAAACCATGCATATGTTATTAATTACTCCATCCGTTTCTAAATATTTATTTTTTAAAGATTTTACTACAAACTATATACATGTTGTTGGACGGGTTTCAAACCTGAGATCCGTTGGTTAAATCTCCTGCACGCTAGCCACCAGGCCTAACAGTACTTTGAGAACAACTGTTCACTGGAGACTTACATAGGTCTTGTACCTACCGCTCTGCAATCCTTGTGCGTTATTTACGATTTTTTATAAGTCACTCTTTAGTTTTTATTTTTATAAATTTATGTCGATTTACCAGGGTTAATGTATATTATACTCCCTCCGTCCCGGAATAACTGTCTCAACTTTATATTAGCTATAGTATAAAATTGTACTAAGCTTAAGACGCTTATTTTGAGACCTTCACGACCACAAGGATATAAATTATTGTGAGTCTTCTTTGTATTTTTAGAATACATAATTATAAGAAATCAACAACGTTGTATTTTGAAAACTGTTCAATGTGTATTAAAAGCCATTATGTAAAATACCAATTCTATAAATGTGCTAGAGCATGTTAAACGTGTTTCTAGAAATATAAGTATAATTTTATTAAATACACTTTTAATACATGTTGAACATTTTTACTAACAGATGTTGTCCATGTTTTGAATGCATGATGAACATTTACGAAAACCTATGAATTTTCCAAAAATATGTTGAACATTTTTTTCCAAATGCATTAACACTTTCTTTAAGTTTATGGCAGTTGTAATATTTTTTTTACATTTCTTTTTTCAAACGGGAAAATAAACATGAAAATAAAAATAATGAAAAGAAACCTTGTACAGGCCCATAAAGCATCACATATGTAAATAAATAGTAAGAGAAACGCTTGAATAAGTAAATAGGAACGTTAGACTAGAAAAGGTAAATAGGACTGCGCAAAAAAAAAGGTAAATAGGAAAAGAAGGCTGTAGAACCCGTGACCATGAGGTCCCACGTAGTTCGAAACTCGTACACGCGATTTTGTTTATTGTGTGTGTAATCATAGTGACATGTGAGAATTATATTTGGCCTTCCTACTAATAAATATATGCAAGGGCGATCTTGGAATTTTAGAGGGGGCAAATATGTGTTAAATGAGAAAAAAAATGTATTCCCTAAATGGGGACAAATGACTACTTAGTTTGACAAATTACAAAGACATAAAAAATTGAGTGGGGGCGCTGCTCCCATTGCTTGTATGATAGAATCGCCCCTGAATATATGCAGGGTTTTCTGCACACAAAAAAGTCATGCGCAAGTCACCCACCACCTCCTCGGCTGCCAGCCACTGACATGTGGGCCAATGCCTCACTGACACGTCACGCGGGTAGGACGTACACCTGGAAACCATACCGAAGCACCGTATTTGTATGATAGAACAACTTATAGCATCAATATCATGTATTTTACCACTTTAGGCACCAAAATGAGCACTTTGGGCAAAGTTAAGGCACATGCAATGTATTTAACTTTATTTTAGAAGGTCTACATAAAGTTTACTCTAGTCTTATGTCCGTGATGAAGCTAAATCTTTCAATCTTATCGCGACATTTTAGTATTTCGGGTGCATGGATGAGTTGGTGGTCTTCAAAACGATATCTTGGACCGAGAGGCAAGAAACGTCCACGACGTGGCCATCTGATAATTTTTCACTTGCGTGCGGACGACCAATCAACTGCCACACCACGGTTGCCTATGCGAAATCACTAGTTAAGAAGTATTACCCGTAAAGGTTGCTTCCATCTTTCTAGGATGTGATAAGTGTTGAATTGCATGTCACTTGTAGTAACCTGTGAGTTTTTTATTTTCTCGTAAAATTTTTTATTCAATACATTTTATTTTTTAAGATATGCATCTAAATCTCAAACCGTTTTGATCGATGGATTTCTCACGTTGGTATCTTTAAAACTAGATTCAATGTTAATATGTTTTGACGAACTTTTTTTCACAAAAAAATAACAAACCGGGGGCATAATTCTTCCTTTTCGAGAGTCACGGTCTTGCCCCTCGCAAAAACAAATCCGCGCCTCCATGTGAAGTAGATCCGTGCCTCTCATGGTAGAAAAAAAACAATTGTTTTTTCTTCTGCAAGAGGCATAGCCGTGCCTCTCGGTAAGCAAATCCGTGCCTTCATGAGAAGTAAACTTGTTGCTCTCGTGAAAAAAACGAGTTTTGCCTTTTCCAAAAGGCACGACCGCACAAACAAATCAGTGTCTTTACGAGAAGTGATGCCTCTCATGAAAATAATAAAATCACATTTATTTTCATTTTGGAAGAGGCACAGCCATGCCTCTCACGCAAGCGAATCCGTGGTTTTACGAGAAGTAAATCCGTGTCTTTTGTAAAAAAAAATGTGTTTTCTCCTTTTTAAAAGATAGGACTGTCGTAGAAACAAAAAACAATGCCTCTCATGGTAGAACAAAAGCACACTTTTTTTTCTTTACGAAGCAGCATTTCCATGCCTCTCGCAGAAGCAAATCAGTGCCTCTCATAAAAAAATACAAATTATTCATGTCAAATTATTTTAAAAAATATTTTGTTTAAAACCTAAGAAAAACCGAAAACCCATAAAATTCATCTAGAAACTAAAATCATGTGCAAAAAAGTAAAAAAATAAATCAAAGGAGCGTCCATTGCGCGCCAAATAACACGCTTCCAGCCCACCTCAAATGGCCATTGCGAAGGCCTTCGAAGGAGTGCTTGTTGATTAGACCAAGCCCAAAAAGTTATCCGTTGCATAGATTCATTTGAATCCAGAGACGACAGTACACCCATAGACGGAGCTCTTGGTAGGACGAGGTTAGGCGCGTGCCCTACCTTGATTTCCTGCCAAACGTTATACGTACGTATGTACTCTCTCCGTTTCTAAATATAAATCTTTAAAGAGGCTTCATTAGTGGACTACATACGGATGTATATAGACATACTTTATAGTGTAGATTCATTCATTTTGCTTCGTATTTAGACTTCTAGTGAAATATCTTAAAAGACTTATATTTAGGAACAGAGGGAGTATATACGACGCATAGGCCAAATCGATCGCTAATTTTTTGAGGGAACTAAATTGCATCGCTAGAAAGAGAAAATGGCAAAGTTCTTTAGTCTATCTGTTGTTGGGCCACACAGTGGATGCATTTGTTCGTTGGTCTGCACGAGCATTCGCACTACACCATGTCATCACTTCCGAACCCTACAGCAGCTAGCGGTGCTCGGCGTCCGTAGATCAACGTGTGACACACGACCTGGCGCTAGCTGCTAGCACCAGCAGGCAGCAGTAGTGGCCATAGCCAATCAGACGACGGCGACCATCAACGGGCAAGACTTGGCGCATGATGCTACGGCGTTCTTGACTTGCCAGTAAAAGTGGATAGGCCACTTCCATTGCCAGGTTTTCTATATCACATTAGCTTTATGGCGGATATATTTTTAGGTTGTTTCTATCGAAATATGTTCCAATATTCATTATATTGGGTTATTATTCCGAGGGTAAAATAAAAGGATTTGTGCACTAATAGTTGTAAGGGCTATTTTTATCGTGCATGAAATTTTGTTATGTGCTTCATAATCCGCCCCACCTCAAAGAAGATTTGTCCTCCGCCACTGAGTACACCATATGTGACGACCCCATATGTGACGACCCGGCTAGTCCGCAAGACGAAATGGAGAAAAAAGAAATCGGTAGCCTACAATAGCTTTTGAAGGGGGAAAAGTCCAACACAAACCTTTAATTTATAGACGAAAGCTAAATTAAGTCCTGAACTTTCAATCCCTGAAATTAACATATCAAACTCTCTGATCCCGTTCTATTTTAAACCTTGATAGGATTTACCTGTTATTCGCTGAATTGGGCTAGCCCATTAGCATAGTCGCTCGCGATGGTCGGGTTTTCATGATTTTTCTTTGGTTTTTTCCTTTGTTATACTTTATTTTTGTGCCGATTTTATCTGATTTTTATTTCTTCGTTATATTTTTGATTTATTTTGTTTCCTTCTTGATTTTCTTTATATTATTTTATTTTTCACTTTTTTTATTTACCGTTAATGATTTTCTTTTTTACACATGTCTAATTATTCTCAACGTCAATAGTATTTTTTTAGCGCAAATATATTTTTAATACACTCTATTTACATTTTCTAGATACATGTTTTAAAAAAAATGATTATATAATAATATTTTTCAAATACATGTTTTACATTTCTTAACGACAACATTTTTTTTATTAAACTACACGAACATTTTTTACATTGTTACACATTTTAAAATTATATAAATTTTTTCAAACACATGTCACGTATATTCTTCGAAGGCTATGACACATTTCTTTACATCATGCAAATTTGTTTTTTACATTGTATACACTTCTTTCTGAAAATGTTACAAGCATGTGAAAAACTATTGGAATTTTGAAGTTTTTTGACAAATATGTTTTTTGTACCACAGACAGTTTTTAAAAAATAGGAACAAAATTTCAAAATTCTAGAAAATTTATTAAAAACAAAAAAGGAATTGAATTTGTGGGCAAAATAGAAAAAAGGAAAAAAAATAACTTCTGGACAATTTGAGAAATGCGACAACTTTTTTAAAACTTCACTAATTCTTGTTGTGGTAAAGTGGACCGGTTCAAATTCTCGTCCGTGAGAGTAGCAGGTAATTCCGGTCAGGATTGTAGTATTTCCAGCGTGTCAAACAGGTGTATTGTCTAAAATTGCTCGGAATTATAAGTTCAGAGTGCTAATTTTTGAGATTCAAAGTTTAAGGTTTGATTTAGCTGTTCTATACAACTTCAAGGTTTGTTTTGAAAGTTTTCCCTTTTGAAGGCAAGGCGGGCGATGTCACGTCCGGCGTGCCGGTGGGCATTGATTAACCTGTTTGCGCTTACGTGCTGCGAGAATTTTCCTCGATCACCACCAACTCTGTGGTGCGAAGTGCTAGCAGGTCGTCTAGTGGAAGTACTGGTTGCCAGTGCTATTCGGTGGTGCAGTTCCAGTTATCAAAATACAAAATCGGCCGGGCCTCCGGAGAAGTTGACCTTGCTTGATGATGTGGAAAACTAGATGTAAGGTATGTACTAGTTTATGATAGTATGTATTATGAAAGTAGTATCATACTTCCTCTGTCATAAAATAACTGTTTTAAGCTTAGTACAAATTTGTATTAGAGCTAGTACAAAGTTGAGACACTTATTTTGGGACGGAGGGAGTACAATGTATCATATGCCCGATAAATTCGAATTCAGCTTCTTATTTCTTCTATGATACTTAGAAATTTTGTTGCTTGGGTTGCTCAAAGTCCTTGATTAGTCTGTTTGTGCAACTGTGCTCACGTTGCAATGCGTGATGCATATATACAACTTTAAACTAGACTACGTATTACTTCCTCCGTTCTATAATAAAAAGTCGTTTTGCTGTGTAGCTTGTCAAACGTTCTTATATAATGGGACAAATGAAATAGTTAGGTGGATAATTACCTTTTCATCGGGGTGGTAGGGCAAAAATCTCGAACATGACGTGGAGATTGTTAATTATTACTTAAGTTATTATCATTGATGACAAAAGTGTTCTTGGATCTCCTCCCCTCTCGTCCCCTCGTGTTGCTCCCGCGAGCGACCGAGGGGATAACCCTAGCCGCCGGCGCGCCCCCCTCTCCCATCCCTCCTTCCCCTCGCTGCCGCCTCTCCGCGTCATAGGGAAAAGCCTGATTGGTGCTGGCGGCGGCGGGGCCCTTTCTCTCCTCACTTACGGAAGCTTCACGCGGGTTATCCCTGGCGGTGTTGCGGAGCGGCAGACCGAGCGTGGAGGGTCGGGCCCGGGGTGGCACCAGGCGGATGCGTGGCCGGGGTGACGACGACGGCTTCGGCTGGATCTGCCCCACGGGCGGCGCGAGCTGCGGCGGCTCTGTTCGAGGCGAGCCTGGCGGCCGATGGGCGACTCAGGAGATGGTGCCTGGCGGTGGGGCGCATGCCCGTCACGACGACGATACGGGTCAGGGTGCTGGCTCCTGTGGAGGCCCTCTTTGGCGGCGGGGTGCGGCTTATCCGGTGGTCCTCGTCGGCGGACGGGTGGCCACCCCATCTCGCGTGGATTTGGCCGAAGGTCGTGGTAGGGCATCAGGGGCGACGCAGGGGAGGCTGTTGGAGGGACAGGCAGACCGACTGCTCGTCACTAGCGCAGGGGGTGCCGGTCCGGACGAGCTCCGCTCCCCTTCCCTTCTTCCAGGTCTGGCCTCCTAGCTGCAGATCGCTCCGGGGTGGGACGACCACCGACAGTTTTGTTGATGCTTGGGACTCGCTGGTCGGCTCAAAGCCATCACCTTTGATGGTCTCCAGAGTATCTGGAAGCAGGGTGGCGGCCCTGGTGATGGGAGCTGCTCGCCCGTGGGCGGAGCTCGCGACTCGGGTGCTCACAGGCTCGTTGTTACGACTGCATGGGCGGCATGGGGCGGGTTTTCGATGATCTACGGTGGTGGTGAGGCTGGCGATCTCCTGCCGTGTCGTACCACGGGCGGAGGCAGAGGGTGGTGGTCGAGGTGAAAACCTCGTCTGGTTCGGACGAGATCGATGACGGCGGCGTCCATGCGTCGTTCCCTTCCTGAAGACTCCACCACGGTAGCCCTGCGTCCTTCGTCGTACTTCAGGTGAAAACCTCGATTCAGTGGATCGGACGATGGCAGCTCTCTGGTGTCATTTCTTTCTTGGAAGCACCGCTTCGGAGTTTCTTGGGTTGTCGAGTTTTGGTGTTGCAGATCGTCAGTCCCTTGTATCTGCCTTGGATGTGTGTGGTGTCGGATTGTATGCTTTTTTATATGAATCGTTGCTTCATTTATAAAATGGGATGCAAGTCTTTTTGATAAAAGTGTTCTTCTCTGCTGGACTAGATCAGTAATGCCACCTCATAAAAAGAAACAGTACACTAGTCCATGGTGGCAAGACGAATAAGGATTTTCTTCTTATGCCTTTTTTTTTTGCTTTGCCCGGTAGCATGACGGGTGTGTTTGTATCTTTGGTGACCTAAAACATTTTATATTACTTACAGGGAGAGGGTGAATTTTTATAAGCGCGTGACCCATCCGCTCTAAAAGTGCTGGGGGAGATACTATTTTTAGATGCAGACCAGCACTTAGCGCCGTTGTGGACACGACGAGACACACAGTAGACGTGCTTGGTCGCGTTAGAAAACGTCGACGACGAGTGCCATGCCGCATGCACGTGGCGAGTGCTTGGCAATGAGAACGATATGCACGTGGCGAGTGCTTGGCAATGGGAACGATAGGGTAATGTGAGATCTAAGAGCAACTGAACGGGCGATCCATTTCGTTCCTTCATATTTGTTGGGCAACCCTTTGTGTCGGTGTGGGTTTCGGTCGATCAACGCCCCTGCGTATGATACACGCACATGCACATGTAACCGTTCGATTCAGAAAAGAAATCCCCTCCTCACTCACCGCCTCCCGCTAGCTTGCTCGTTGGCGTGCTCGCCAGCACGTTCGTCGGAGCCGTTCTCTGGAGCAGCTCGTCGGCGTGCAAGCCAGCATGCTCGTCGGAGCCGCTCTGTGGAACTGCTCGTCGGCGTGCTTGTCAGAGTCGCTTGATGGAGCTGCTCGTCGGCTTGCTCGGCGGAGCTGCTCGTCGGCTTGTTCGTCGGAGCCGCCGCTCGCCGGAGTCGCTCGTCGGCACGCTCGCCGGCGTGCTTGTCGGAGCCGCTCGTCGGTGCTTGTGCTATTGTCAAGCTCGTTGCTTGTAGGAGAAGTTTCAGCGGTCAAAACTTTTTCCCCTGGTCGCCGTTCGTTGAAGATTTTCACACATACAGTTGAAGCTTTCTCTAGAACGGTTGTAACTTTTTTTATTGTGTAGTGTATGGTTGTAGCTTTCTCTCCCAATGGTTGGAACTTTTTCCCTCTACGGTCGAAGCTTTTCTGTAAAGGATTGCAACTATTATCTTTTAGCAGCGCTCGATTAATGGGCTCGCTATTGTTTCAGTTGCAGCTTTTTTCATCAACGGTTGAAGCATTTTATGTCAATGGTTGTAGCATTCCACCATGACAATGGCCGCTTGCAATTTTTTATATGTCTGGTTGCAGCTTTTTTCATCAACAGTTGTAGCATTTTATGTCAACGGTTGCACCATTCCGCCATGGCAATGACCGCTTGTAGCTTTTTATATGTATGGTTGCAGCTTTATTCATTAACGGTTGTAGCATTTTATGTCAACGGTTGCAGCATCGCGGGTCGGGATCTGTGGGGGCGCATCTCGCGGTTGAACTGGTCGGACATGGTCGTGGACATGAAGCTTTTTCAAATCATCAGTTGAAGCTTTTTCGACGGTTGAAGCTTTTTCTCATGGATTGAAGCTTTTCATTCCATGCTCGTCGAAGCTTTTTCAATGGTCACGAGAAGAGTTGGAGGAGGAAGAAGAGCGGTTGGTGGATGGATAAGACACTGGATGTGTGGTTAGGAAAGAGTCTGTTGCACATGGGCCTGGACGTGTGAACGAGGACCACTTGATTAAAAGTGAATCGCACGTTCCGCGCGCGACCGGCGGAAGACTCGGCCAGCGCGCCAGGTGTAAATATTTACGATATTTGTTTGGGTCTACGAGTACAAAAATACGGTTCCAACGTGCCGATTTAATCCTAAAAGCCATCCGATTCACATCCACGCTGACTCGTTTTCGGTACAAATTTGTGCCTGTAATGTGTCGGCGCGGACGCGCCGCGCGTCTCCTCGATGTCCGCACAGTCCCATTTGGCGGCCACCCAACTACCGTCCGTCATCTAATTTATGACGACCGCCGACACCGGACCACTAGTCAGCTAGTGGAAGCGTCGTTTGTTAACCCACGCGCGCAGGGGGTGGGGGGTCATCTACTTCCGTCCACATTTGACCCCCCACCATCCCCTTCGTGCTTCCTCGCCGGCGACACCCCAAACCCTAGCAATGGGCCACTTCGGCAGCAGCTCCAGCAACGGCAAGGGCAAGGGCACCCTCGACGCCTCATCCTCTCGTGCTCCTCCTCCCCCTCCTCCTCCGCCGCCGGTGCGTGATTGCTCGGGTCAGCGACGTCTGCACATCCCGGTGCACCAAGCGCGATGGCACTGGAGCAAGCCCTTTCCTTGTCCGTGGTTGGGGACTCCGTCCATGCGCCCCTCTTCGTGCCGCCACCATGGCCATCGTCGCCCAAGGCCAAGCCCGAGCCGGAGCCGGAGTGGGTGAGCATGCCTCCCTGCCACTACGCCGCCACGCCAGAAGAAGAGGCAGCCCACCTTTAGCGCTGGAAGGAGCACTGGCTCGCCGAGGAGGGGGCCGACGGCAAGCGACGGATGCAATATGAGCATTTGTTGCACCGTGACACCGAGGCTCTGTGGTTCGAGGAGGAGCGCGTCCGCCTCGCCGCTATGCCGCCGCAGCAGCAGACATCGGAGGAGGCTGCCCTGGTGGCCTATCAAGCCGCTTTTGGTTGGGCTGGGCCTTCCCCTTTTTCATTGACCCCACTGACGGCGAGGGCGATGACGATAAGGGCAAGGACAAGGCAGTATAGGGCAGCGTGCGGACGTGCATTATTTATTTAGAGTTTTAAATTTTTAATGTATGTTTAAGTGGACTTTGGCTGGTGTTTGACAGGTAATTTTATGTTTAATTATGATTATGCCTCAATTTCTACCACGTCGTTACAAATGGGTCGGCCTCCCGTTGGACACCACTGCCGACACAAATAAAAAACCGGACGCCCGTTTGGATCGTTCCGTTAAAGTTGTTTTAAGAGCATATACAATGGAACCCTTTAGGGTGTGTTTGTTTGGGCCGGGCTGCAGCTGCAACGACTCCGGCTGGATGGAACGTCTGAAAGGTTGAAGATGGGATGCAGTCATCCGGTAATTATGTTGTAGCAGCTGGGGCTGATGGTGAAATATGCTAAGTGACTAGAATGCCCTTAGTTGTTTCTTAAATTGGATTTAAGTATTGACTGTATTGTTATAAGTGTAAATGATACATTTAAAAGTTGATTTTCTATGGACCCAAGAGCAATTTAGAAGCGAAGTGTTGTATGTGTTTGTATCAGAATATCAATAGATACCAATATCATAGCAGCATTAGGCCTAAGCAGCATGCAACAGAGTAGAACACGCAGAAGAATTTTTGTTCAAAAAAGCACCTAACAAGTGGAATTGCTATAATGGACCATCTTTGAATAAAAATGACACAAAAGATGAGTTGAGCCATGTCGGAAGATACGTCAGCTGAGACATGGCACGTGCCGCCACGGGCTATGACGGCAGGGCCTACCGCCACGTGCAATGGCGATAGCCTTTGCTGCACAACATTTTGGCTGCAAAGACGTAACGAATGGGCAAGGTGGCACCTGCTGCCATGCTCCCTAGGGAAGCCCATATAAACAATCAGAGTGTATGTATTGCGGTGATGGTCTACTGCTCACACTTGTATTTGCATGCATATGTCCGCCACCCTCCCTGTACTAGGTGCAAACAACAACTGAGATTGACGCTGCTCACACCTGCACTACATGCATATGCTTACATTTTGCATGCATGGAGATTGAGTAAATCAAACGCAAGAACTGGTCATAGACGACAGATGGAGCACATGCTAGTTTATCCGCGTGAAGGAGCAGCACAGGCTGCCACTAGAGAGCGTGGCGGCAGGGCCCATCGGACTGGCGCCGTTCCATTTCAAACACGGGCAGCCCCTGAAATCATGTGCAGCAAAGGCTGCCGCCGTAGCGTGTGGCGACATGGCCTGCCGCCTTCGCGCGTGGCGGCAGGTGCCACGTGTCGGTTGTCGCATCTGTCGCCACGTTCAGCTGTTTTTTGTGTGTTTTTGATCTAGAGATGGTCCTTTCTAGCAATTTCACTCGTCATGTGGTCCTTTTGGACAAAAATTCCACGTGGCATGTGCAGCAGAGCAAGCAAGCACACTGTCCAGCCGTTGCGCACGCATGCACCGCCGACGTGCATGCTTGCAGATGGATAAGTAGCACGTGGCGTTCAACTCGGATATGGGGAACAACTCGGGATGGCAACCTAAGGTCGTTGACGGTGAGGGCACATCTCTGGACGGGATTGGCCGGGGACCGACCGACGAGAGGCACGTCTTGGGAAGCAAGGGGTTCATGCAAGGGCTCAGGGACAACAGAAGAGCTCCACTGGCGCAAAGTGTCGTCGGCGGGCCGGGGACGAAGGAAAATAGACGAACTGGTATTGGGGTAATTGTGCAGTTAGAGCATCTCTAGCAGACCTCGTATAAAGCTGACTCACAAAAGTCATTTACAGTTCGTGGAAAAAGGTTTTGCAGGCCAACGTGGGTGTAGACAGAGTTAGACCCCGCAAAATGGACCCATAAAAAAAGGATATTCGCAGAAGATGCTCTTTTACGGGACAGCTATGCGAGGTCCTCTCGGGCGCCATCGCGTCGACCCGCAAACTGAAACCCCCTTAAATTAGAGTAATAATGTGCAATATAAGAAAAATATCAATATTACAATACAATAATCATCCAAAGTACAATAATTATTCAAATCACCATAGCAAACTAAATATTTCAATACAAAATGTGTCCCGTATACAAATCACACGTTAATGAAATGAAAGTGAATGGAAAATGGAATGTGTTACTGCCTAGCCCTTTGCCAATAGTGCTCACTGAGATCCTTCTGAAGTTGATAGCGGGTTGTTTGCATTTTCAATCTCCTTTTAGGTGTGAAGAAAAGCTCTAATTCGGTTAGGGTCTCTAGCTACTTTGACACGGCTACCCACATTATCATAGAAGAACTCCAAGTTCATACCTCTCTAGTTAGCATAATCAGCAACAATGTGAAACTAGGCGGTATAAATTTAGCAACAATGTAGTTAGCATAATCAGCATACCAAGGAGCACTAAGTGAAGTATTTATGACAGCTAATTGTTCATCAGGAAAGCTAACATCAATAGGTAGTAGGCCATCAAGAACATTCTCTAGTCTAGATAAGTTATCTACTACGGGGTTATCAACACCTTTTCTATCAATAATATGCAGATCAAATTCTTGTAGCAGAAGAACCCATCTAATAAGTCTAGGTTTAGCATCTTTCTGTTCCATAAGGTATTTAATAGCAGCGTAATCAGTGTGAACAGTTACTTTGGAATCAACAATATAAGATCTAAACTTATGACAAGCAAACACAACTGCGAAAAATTCCTTTTCACTGGGAGCGTAGTTTCTTTTAGCACTGTCTAGAGTTTTAATGGATGGCATTTAATTTCTTATCAACTCTTTTCCCTAGAACATCACCAACATCATAATCACTAGCATCACACATAATTTCAAAGGGTAGGTTCCAATCAGGTGGTTGAACAACATGTGCAGTGATCAAGGCTCTCTTAAGAATTTCAAATGCTTCTACACAATCATCAACAAAAATGAATGGAACATCCTTTTGCAAAAGATTAGTGAGAGGCTTAGAAATGTTAGAAAAGTCTTTAATAAATCTTCTATATAAACCAGCATGACCAAGGATACTTCTTATACCTTTGGTATCTGTTGGACACGACATTTTTTGAATAGCATCAACTTTAGCTTTATCAACTTCAATACCTTTTTCGGAGATTTTGTGTCCCAAGACCATGCCTTCATTAACCATAAAGTGGCACTTCTCCCAATTCAGGACAAGATTAATTTCTTCACATATCTGCAAAACTCGATCAAGGTTGCTCAAGCAATCATCAAAAGAAGTTCCATAAATGGAAAAAATCATCCATGAAAAGCTCAACAATCTTTTCACAAAAGTCAGAGAAAATAGCCATCATACATCTTTGAAAGGTAGCAGGTGCATTGCATAAATCAAAAGGCATACGTCTATAAGAAAAGGTATCGAAAGGGCAAGTAAAAGTGGTCTTCTCTTGATCCTTTTTTGACATAGGTATTTGAGAGAAACCAGAATAGTCGTCTAGAAAGCAAAAATGTGTATGTTTGGACAGTCTTTCTAGCACTTGTTCAATAAAAGGTAGTGGGTAATGATCTTTCCTGGTAGCTCTATTTAATTTCCTAAAATCAATTACCATTCTATATCCTGTAACAATTCTTTGCGGGATCAATTCATTTTTATCACTAGGAACAACGGTAATACCTCCCTTTTTAGGAACACAATGAACGGGACTAACCCATCTACTATCAGCAATAGGATAAATTATACTTGCCTCCAGAAGCTTTAGTATTTCATTTCTTACCACCTCCTTAATTTTAGGATTTAATCGTCGTTGGTGATCAACAACTGGTTTAGCATCAGGCTCCATATTGATTTTGTGCTGACATAGAGTGGGACTAATGCCCTAAGATCATCAATAATATATCCAATAGCGACATGATGCTTCCTCAAAGTTTCCAATAATCTCTTTTCTTCATGCTCTGAAAGGTTAGCACTAATAATAATAGGATATATCTCTTTCTCGTCAAGATAAGCATACTTCAGAGTATGAGGTAATTGTTTATGCTCAAACACGGGACCGCCCTTGGGTGGAGGAGGATCCCCAAGTATTTCAACAGGCAGGTTCTGTTTCAAAATAGGCTGATGATCAAAGAAAATCTTATCTATTTCATTCTTTCATTCATATGCATATAATTTTCATGGTCTAGTAGATATTTTTCTAAGGGATCAGTAGGAGGCACAACAATAGAAGCGAGACCAATAATTTCATCTTTACTAGGCAATTCTTTGTCATGGGGTTGTCTACGAAATTTAGAGAAATTGAACTCATAAGACACATCCCCAAAACTTACAGTAACCGTTTCTTTCTCACAATCAATCTTAGCATTAACAGTATTCAAGAAGGTTCTACCGAATATAATGGGACAAAAATCATCTTGTGGGGAACCAAGAACAAGAAAATCAGTCGGATACTTTATTTCCCCACACAAGACTTCAACATCTCTAACAATCCCAATTGGTGCAATAGTATCTCTATTAGCAAGCTTGATGGTAACATCAATTTCTTCTAATTCAGCTCGTGCAATATCATTCATAATTTCTTGGTATAAGGTAAAGGGAATTGCACTCACACAAGCACCCACATCACATAAGCCATGATAACAATGATCTCCTATTTTAACAGAAACAACACGCACACCAACAATAGGTCTATGTTTACCTTTAGTATCAGGTCTAGAAATTCTAGCAGCTTCACACAGAAATGAATGACATGCTGATACGTCCCAAACGTATCTATAATTTCTGCTTGTTCCATGATCTTTTGGGGACATTGTTATATGTTTTGCTACACTTTTATATCATTTTACACATATTTCGACTAACCTACTAACTCAGTGCACCCAGTGCCAGTTTCTGTCTGCTGATGTCTATTTTGCAGGGGCCTTTACCCAATTTTCCGAAGCCCGAAAAATTCCAGAAAAAATGTATAAAAAATCAGCGAAACAGAAGCTTCCGGATCACCGAAGATGGGCCAGAGGGGGGGCCAGGGGCCTCCCAAGCGACCTGCTGGCGCGGCCAGGCCCTAGGCCGCGCCAGGAGGCCTCCTGGGTGGGTCCCACCTCCTCCGGTGCCCCCCTTTGGCCTATATTTAGAGTCCCGAGAGGAAATCCTTGCAGATTTTCTGGAATCGCGAATTTCTCCATCATTCCGCAGCCGTAGCGCTTCTGAGATCGGGAGCGTCAGGAGACCTCTTCCCGGCACCCTGCCGGAGGGAGGATTGACCTCCGGGAGCTTCTCCACCGCCATGGATGCTTCCTGGACGTGCCGTGGGTAGTCGTCCTTGGACCATGAGTCCATGACCAGTAGCTATGTGATGTCTTCTCTCCAATCTTGTGCTTCAATGGTTAGTCCTTGTGAGCTGCGCTACATGATCAAGGCATCTATGTAATTCTCTTGCTATGGCTATGCTCGGTTTGTTGGGATCCGATGGATTATGAGATTATGTTCAGATTGTTATGAGTTATATATTTGATTATCCTTTTATATTATGTTCCTTAGTGATTCATGCATGTTCTCCATTGCTATTTATTGCTTTGGCCGAGTAGTAGATTGTAACTCCAAGATGGAGCGTTATGCATGATTGTGGGTTCATGCCCCTCGATGTCTAGCTTGAGTGACAGAAACATGAGACTAGGGGATGTGCTTGTTGCCACCAGGGAGAAAACAACGGTGCTTGTGACCATGGTTGCAAGGATTGTTTACCTTACACATAGTTCGTTAATGCAGTTGTCTGTTGCTTTGAGTTTACACTTTGGTTGGGTCCCACAGCTTAATACCGGAGAAATGTTGATGAATAAACGGTCTACTTGTCTTGGCGTACTGCCCATTATATTGAACCTCTAACTATCAAGTAGCATAATTAGCATTGAAGTGCGATTATAATTCTGTCAATTGCCCAACTGTGAATTGTTTACCCAAGCATAGTATCGTCTCTTGGGAGAGACACATCACTAGTGAACATCATGTGACCCCGGTCCAGATCACTATCATTGTTCACACCTCCATCATTTACCGCTTTCATTTACTTTTCTGTTGCAATCACTATTACTTTCCCGCTTGTGTTTTGATCCTTTGCAAACTACAAGGCCGAAGAGATTGACAACCTCTGTGTACTCGTTGGGAGCAAAGTTATTTGTTGTGTGTGTAGGTCCACGTCTTCTGCTGACCAGGACATGAGACACCTACTTGTTGAGCCTAGGAGTCCTCCTAGTTCAATAAACCTTACAGTCTCCGTGTTAGGGAAATCTGCTGCTGACTACATCTCCACCTTCCACTTGGGGTAATCAACGAGGGGCGAGAAGTATATCCATCAACTCGTCATCAAGAAAATTTCTGGCTCCGTTGCCGGGGACTCCAGTCTTCAAGATAGGGGAGTTGCACGCTATCCTTTACCTTTGCTTTTTAGTCTTGTTAATTTGCTTTTTAGTTTTTTCTTTAGAGTCCTATACCAAAAACCACAAAAAATTAGTTACTTTGCTTTGTTTAGTGAGTATGCCTAAATCCTTTGCCTCTAGTGTTGCACCCGAAGGAGATATTCTCACCTTCAAACAAAGGGTTGGAGAAAGTTTGAAAGATGCTTGCTATAGAATTAAAAAATCTCAAGATAGAGCCACCAAGAAGCAATCCACCACTATTTTGCTTAGAAACTTTTATGTTGTTATTACTTCTTGGCATATGTTTGTTCTAGACACAACAATAGGAGGGAATTTCTTGGAAGCTCCCGTTGGGGAGGCTCTTAACGTTATGGAAAATCTTGTCGGAATCCCACCTATTGTTGACATAAAGGATGATATCACTTTATCTCATGTTATGAGTAAACTTGAGAAAATAGAGCTGGAGATGCCAAGCATGAGTAAAATTAATGAAGTAGACCGTAAGATTCAAGGGAACTTAAATAGACTTGATAGCTCCATGAACAAAATTTACAAAATTTTGGAGACCCTTAAATGCCATGATGTGGATCCTTCTAGGATTGATAAGATCGAGGATATTTTTGAAACTTTACGAACTACTATATCCTCCATCAAGACTGAAAAGGTAGAAACCTCCGCAAGGAAGGGACCTAGGTTCGTTAACGTACTCAAGGTTCCTCAACCCAAAACAAGTATACCTATTGCTAAGGGTGTTGAAACTGTGAAGACCTTGGAAGAGATACCTCTCTTAAATAGAATTAGACATGAAATTCCAATTGGTCTGACTACCTTTGCTTTTGCTCCTAGAAGTGTTGACACTAAGCCTCTCTTTTAGAGTCCTCTTAAGACTAATTGTATTATTTAAGAGCTCTTTGATGATCTTTATGATGGTTCAATTGATACAACTTGATCTTCTTGCATTATGCCTAGCTCAAAGACATAAAAGAAAGCACTTGTTGTGAGGCAACGCAATTTGTTTTTACTTTATGTTTTAGTGGTCTTGATGTGTGTTACTACTGTAGCAACATCATTGTATCTTTATTTTTAAGCTTTGTGCCAAGTTATAGCCTCCGATTGCAAGAAAGTTCAAAAATTGTGACATGCTGCCCAGAAACAGATTCTGTCTGCTAGATGGAAAAATTCGCCAAAAATCACCAGGTAATATTTTTGATCTGAATTTTTTTACAGCATGATATATATAATTGCCTTTCTGGCATGTGTTCTGAGGTTTTTGATTTGAGTTACATAAGTTCCCCGAATAAATTATTTACTACCTGATGTTCTGTTTTTCACAGATTCGCCCATGTTTTGCGTTTTCATTGCTTTGCAAATCCTAAGATTGATTTTTATTTGCAATAACCTTTTGTAAATCATGAGAATCAGTAGATTTTCATGAAAATATTTATCTCCAGCAGGCAATGAATTGTTTTATTAAGGGAACTAACCACTGTAATAAGCTTATGATGAGTTTCATATGCGATGGGAGATGATGAAAGAAGATACAGGAGTGTCAAGCGCTCAAGCTTGGGGATTCCCCCATGCACCCAAGAAATATTCAAAGGAGACTCAAGCGTCTAAGCTTGGGGATGCCCCCGTGCATCCCATTCTCTATCTACAATCATCAGTTCATCCATCTCCATGCTATATTTTTATCACTTCATATGTTATGTGCTATGCTTGGAGCATCCCACTATTTACTTTTTAGTTTGTTTTAGTTTTGCTTGTTGTTCATGACAAGTCGGAACCTAGCCTACCTTGTATGGGAGATAGATACGCTCCATTCCACTCTAGAACACAACATATGTTTTCTTGCTTATCCCTTTTATGTGTTCTTCATCTTTTCGTAGCTACTGTCATGCTTAGCTCTTAGTTTTGATGTTTATCTTTTTAAAAGCTATTATTTAGGTTGTTTCAGGAACTGTCACGCCCAAGATGCGACCCTATCCTCAATTTGGCATGAGGGCCTCGTCAGGGATAGAAGCGCATCTCGTCGTGTTGCAAGAATGGATATCGTTACAAGTACATGTACTGAAAAGAAGGTATATATATATATATAGAATTGGCTTACACTTGCCACAAGCTACATCAGAGTCACATCAGTACAATTCATCAACAACATGAATAAGAGCAGGGTCCGACTACGGACGAAAACAAACAAGAAAATAAGAATGACGTCCATCCTTGCTATCCGAGGCTGCCGGCCTGGAACCCATCCTGGATCGATGATGATGAAGAAGAAGAAGCAACTCCAAATGAACAATTAACGCGCTCACGTCAATAACCTTTACCTGTACCTGCAACTGGTGTTGTAGTAATCTGTGAGCCACAGGGGACTTAGCAATCTTATTTCCAAAGGTATCAAGACTAGCAAAGCTTAATAGGTAAGGTGAGGTTAAGTAGTGAGGTTGCAGCAGCGGCTAAGCGTAATATGATGTGGCTAACTTACAAGTACAAGAAATAAGAGGGGGAAGATCTACGTAAAACGGATGTGAACTACGGTTGATCAAATGAATGATCCTCGACACCTACCTACATCATACATAACCCCACCGTGTCCTCGATTGGAGAAGGAACTCATGAAAGAGACAGTCACAGTTACGCACACAGTTGGCATATTTTAATTAAATTACTTGAAGTTATCTAGAACCAGTGTTAAACAAAGTTTCCACATTGCCACATAACCGCATGCACGGCTTTCCGAAAAGATTTAACCCTGCATGGGTGCTCCAACTAGTCCATCACAAATTACCACAAGCCGGATATAAATCCTCAATCACGAAGCTCGCGATCTCGTCGGATTCCCTAGTGGAAAACCTCAACTCTGAGATTACCCAAAGCATCACCGGAATACCGGTGCACAAGATATTTCGTCAAAGGTAAAACTAATCCAGCAAGGCCGCCCAACGTGTCGACGATCCCGATAGGAGCCGCGTATCTCATTCTCAGGACACGACGGATGAGCTAGACGTCGGGATCGCTAAACCTCTGGGTGACCAGGGGGGCGCCGGGCATCGCTCAGGTGGGACCAACACTCATGAGGAGCACTGGCCCGGGGGTTGATTAAATTTCCTCGGGTTAATTACTCCTTATGCAGTTCATTAGTTATTAGGCAAATGTCATAGCAAAGTTGGGCCTTGCCAGACCAGCTTTAATCTAAAAGAAATTATCAAGGGGGTCCCCATAACAACCCCGATCGTGTTAGGAGCGCTCATTTATGGAACATAACACCGGTAGCCGAAAACTAAGGGGGCAAAGGTGGAACAAAACACCAGGCTAGAAAGGCCGAGCCTTCCACCTTTTACCAAGTATATAGGTGCATTAAATTAAATAGCAATTCAATATGGTGATATAACAAGGAACCCATGTTATCACATGGAAGCAACTACCCTGCAACTAGCAACGCTAACAACATGGATAAGCAAGCGGTAACATAGCCAATTAGTGGTTTGCTAGGTCGAACTGGTTGAAGGTTTCATGGCATTGTTGAGTGGCTGAAATTTAACAGGTGGTAGGCATCGAGACATAAACGATAGAATCGAAATAACTAGCATGGCAATGATAGTAATGGTATCTGGGGAAATGGTCATCTTGCCTGAGATCCCGCTTGGAAGAAGAACAACTCCGTGAAGTCGGCGAACCAACGTAGTCGAATGGGTCCTCACATTCCGACACGATTGCGGAACTTTAACAAGACGGAGCAAACCGGAAACAAGCATCAACACAGATATTCACCACACGATGCACAACATGATGCACACCCTACTATGATGCATGATCAGATCAATGATGCAAGGCATGGCATGGCAATACACCTCACACAAACACTACACATTAAGTGAAGCACGATATGCAACGAGTTGCATATCGACGAAACTCCATGTTTAACTATTTAATTCACTCCCGTTTATTTACACAGCGATATTAAATTGTTGTTAACATTGCAAGGGGTGCAACGATGATCCTACATGTCATCCTAGTCTCTTAACACACGGGACATAGATCGGAGCTACATCACAAGAAACATGCAACACAATATATATCCCATGAATGCGTCATGCATGCAAGTTACAACACCACGGGCAAGAAGAGAAAGAAACATGTGTCGCCATGGCGAGCGAAAGGAAACCATGGAGGCAAAACGGAAACGAAGCCACGACAACGTTCCTATCCCGATAACTCGAATAGGTATCGGTGCCAACGAATCGTGAGCGTGTGCGGGAACGCTAAATAAAGATGGGGTGATCTCGCTACCAGGTTCCCATGTGTCGAGGGCGCGACGAAAGAGAGACAATGTGCAACGGGCAACATACGGCGCAAACATACGATACATCTCATACATCACAAGCACGCGGTTCACGATAACGTCCCATCGGTATATCTTCGAAGCGTGCATATCGGAGCGGATCGGTTCGTAGCGGAAGTCGTGGAAGTCGTGGTCGTCGTCTCGTCGACGGTAGTCGTACTCTTGCGTCGGTAGACGGGTCTTCGGCGTCGGTAGTCGAACATGTTTCCGAAGAGGTCCGGGGGTCGTGGACTCGGCGAACTTGTCGACGACCCACGGTGGCGGGGATGGTGCTAAGCGGCAACGTGAGGCGACACAACAGTAACATGCCGCAATCTAACAACAACAACTAGCTTAGCAGCAAGGCATCGCTAGCAACAAAATATAACTGGCAACTATAGCTAGCAGTCTCAACATCTAGCAGGCAACATCAGGCAACAATCTGCAGCACAACAAGCTCGGCAACAACATTAGGCAATGACATGTCAGCAACAGCTAGCGGTAGCAACAACATCGGCAGCATCAGGCAATCAGCATCAAACTACGACACATCAACTAACATCTACAATATGGCAAACAACACCCAAGCAACTATCGGTGACAACAGCATGCAGGCACCAGCAAGAGCATCGGCGGCAGGCAAGCATGCCCAACAGCAACTGGCAGCAGCACAACCGGCGACATGCATCAGGCGATAGCAAACGCGCAAGCAGGCAAGCAACTACGGCAGCAGCTTGGCAACAACAACATCAATCTCAGCCGCAGGCAAGCTGCAAAACGGCGGCAGCAACATCACACAGCAGCAGCAAACAATCAGAGCTACCTGTCGGCACATCGCTGCAGCAGAACATCAATCGACATCAAGCAACAACAACACATGCACCCAGCATCTACCAACAGCAGCAATCGGCAGCAGGGGAGAGCACAGGGCAGCAGGGCGGCGAGCACCGACGCAAGGGAGTAGCGAGGCGAGCACGGCTCCGGCGGCGCAGCAAGCCGGCGCGGGCATGGGAGCTCGGGGCAACTCGGGCAGGCATCGACATGGGCATGGGAGCTGGAGGCGCGGCGCACCTCAGGCATGGCAGGGCATGGGCGCACGGGGAGAGCGGAGAGGCGGCGCGGGCGGCGACCATGGCGCGCAGGGAGGCCGCGGCGGCTGCAGCAGCGAGCAGCAGCAGTAGACGCTGGCGGCGGCGCGCAGGGGCGGAAGAGGCGGCGCGGGGAGGCGAGGAGAGGCCACGGGGGCAACACGCGCGTGGGTCGAGGGGGCCTGGAGGGGATCGGGCCATGGAAACGGGGGATCGAGGAGGGAGAAGCACGGGACGAGGGAGGAGGCTGCGCGAGGAGGGAGCCGCGAGGGGAATCGTGAGGAGAGCCTCCTCTCGCTAGGGTTGGAGGGGCTGGCTAGGCCTTGGGCCTGGCAGGCTCCCCTCCCTCTTGCACTTTGTTTTTTTAAACAGAAAATAGCCACAAAAGAAAAGGTTTTAATAAAATAAAAAAATGCCATTTGACTCCTTAAAAATATACGTAAACTAAAAAAACAGATTGGGCATTTTTTTAAAAGAAATAAAATGAAACCTTTTTTAAAAGAATAAAATAAAACCCTTTCTTTATAATTAAAATGGGACTCTAATTTTTAACTAAAACCAAAAGGAAAAATAGAGTAGAAACCAGAGGGGTTGCCTCCACAATAGGAAAAGGATTTTTTAAAAGGGAAAGATGAACTTTTTTTGAAAAAGGGGAGAAACAAGGCCTTTTAAACCTGCCACAAATAACATAGAGAGAGAGAGAAGGGTTTTTCCCTAGTGTTGCAACATGTGGGTTTTGACATGCACTTGTTGCCCCCACACCTAAACAACACGAAGCACATCAACACAACACGAAGCACATCACAACAAGGACACCCACATCAACAGAACCACAACAACAGGAAGGAATGCAATGCAAGAAGGCATGATGCAAACTACATGATGATGCAACAAATAAAAATAACACACGACGGAAATGGAATAGAAGGGGAATCTTCTGGGCCATCGGTCTCGGGCTGTCACAACTCTCCTACACTACAAGAGGATCTCGCCCCGAGATCCAAGAATGAAAGGGGGAGAGGATGAGAAGGAAAGAGGTAAAACTTAGTCGCTTCTTGACAAACGAGTGAAACCAACGATCCTTGAAGGTTGCAAATAGATGAGGAATGATATGAGAAAGAAGCAAGAATTCACGAAAAATTTCGGCAGCACTTCGGTAGGAAAATGGGACAAAAATTTGATAAGAAGAGAGAATTAGGCAATATTCATAACAAACAACTAAATAGAACAAGGGAACACCATGATCTTGACAGAACAAGAAGATAGACCCAAAGAGCAACATCACAAAGCCTCCGGAACAAGAGAATATGAACTAGCTCAAGCAGAAGAAGAGAATGAAGAAAAGAATGACAACTATCATCACAATAGAATTGAAGAGCCTCCGGGCAGAAGAATAGACGTAGTAGTTGGAAAACCAACAACGAAGAACAACACAATAGTGGGCTTATGAAGATCAACTCAACATTTATGAGGTGACAACCAACTACTACAAGAACCAATGATAGATGAAAGCAATGATATCAAAACTTCTTATACCAAGAGGGTACCTTGAGAACTTGGATAAATGACAAGCACCATAATAGCAACATCCTTAGACAAGCTTTAGGTGAAATCCAAACCAAAATAGCTCAATGAAGAAATCATGTGTTGAAAATATCTCATGAT
Source organism: Hordeum vulgare subsp. vulgare (assembly GCF_904849725.1). Taxonomy (NCBI): domain Eukaryota; kingdom Viridiplantae; phylum Streptophyta; class Magnoliopsida; order Poales; family Poaceae; genus Hordeum; species Hordeum vulgare. The sequence goes on from NC_058522.1 coordinate 469,708,555, forward strand.
CATAGAATTGATGGGTTTAATTATCTCATTCTTGAAAGGAAAACTGTTCGAGGCTCCTACACTAACAAGAATGCTATAATACCACCTCAAAGGATAAAGTAAGAACAAATGCACTGAAACGCAAGGGAAAGAATGCTTGAGGTACTCCAGCAAGAATCTTGAAGAACACTTGACAATGAATCACCTCCTTGAAGAACCAGCATGACAAGCCTCCGTATCAGAAGGATGATGCAAGATATGAAGGATGAAAGAATAAGATTGAAGCCTTGCAAAGTCTTCGATGAAGCTTCACGAAGAGACACTTGATAAAACTTGGAACTCCGGAAAAGACAAGATAATAACACTTGAGAAAAGGAATTGATATCATGAGCCACTCCGGAAGAAGAATTGAAATCATTTGATGAAACAAGAATAAGAGTTATGTTATGCTTATCCTTCGTCAAGTTTAATTGGTGACAAAAAACGGATTTAGCATACCACTTATTCTTCTTGAAAAGATTAAAGAGAGATAGCTAAAGCCAAACTTAATCAGTCTTGAAACAACCACCGGCAAGAATTGAAATGGATGAGGCAATCATGCATGAATGGAGATACATGAGAATGAAGAGATCATGAGCCACCTGAGAGAAGAAAAACTTAAAGAAGGCACTAGAATAATTGAGAGACGAACGGAGAGACAACAATGGAGAAGAATTGAGGGTGAAAGCTAAAAGGTGAGAACGAAGATTCTTCTGAAATGATGGCCTTCGGAGAATCGAGAATGAAAACAACTCAAGAATGCATCGGATAGCAAGAAAGGGATTACTCATGATTGGGAACAATTAAGATGATAGCACAAAGCTGAAATGACGAATCTCCAAGAGAATGGACCAAGATTTGAGAGAAACACCCCTTCGGATTGCAAGCTGAGAATGATGATGAGAACAACACCAAGAATAATGAGACACTCCGGAATAAAGAAGAATGAAATGTTGAGCCAAATATGAGAAATAATTCAAATAGATCTTGAATAAATAATATGACTGATGGAAATCATACTTACGTCATAGTTGAAAAGATTTAGAGATCTCTGGAAAAATTAGAAGAGACATATAAGATCCTGGGAAAAACCTGTGGGTTATGGGCCCACTCAAAGAAACCACCGTTAGAAAAGATTGCTTAGAAAAGAGATATTGCACCGGTATGAAGAGAACTAGATGAGGTTGAGCACCTCGAAATAATTGAAAGAATTGATAACAAGAAACTACTGGGATATCTTCAACACTCCGGATAGAAAAGAGATGAATGCATAACAAGATAGGCTGATAAGAATCTCCAACAAGGGAAAGAATTTACAAGGATGACAAGGATATGATGAACATGGATAGCTGAATTAAATTCACCGGAAAAGATAACAAGATTGAATAAAGATGAACACTAAGCTCCTGAGAATCTTCACAATGAATCACCGGAGAGGACACAGAAGAAAAGATAGCGGAAGCAACAATGAAATGAATGCACTTAGTTGAAAACTAATGACCAAAGAAAAAGGGTGGGAGGGCGGGAAAAAACAAAGACAACTTGAGACAGCTGAGACAAACTCCGAAAAGAATTGAGAGAATGATCTGCAATATTGGAGAGGATTAAATTCACTGAAGAGAAGCACACTGGTTGAATGGAATTGATACGATGACTCCGGTTGAAAATGAATTGATAAGACGATTGATTAAGCAAAAGGATTAGTACTCTCATAAAAATATGAGAACACCACTTAGAAAAGATCTGAAATCACCACTTGACATTGAAGCAACTCAAATTACCATATTCAACAAAACAAAGGGATGAGGCTTATGAAACAAGCCAGAACAAACTCATGAGAAAGATTTCGTCCGATATTTTCGTGGACAGGATCGCACGGGCTCGATCCTTACAGTAGCCATCAAGTTCAAGGCAGTGCACCCGACATACGAAGCGTCCCCGAGTCGTAGCAAGCTACAAGTACTCTTTAAGACACAACGAGAGCCGCTGTAAGTCGACCGTCAACAAACGAATCCACTAGATGTCGAACCCCAACCTAACATCATGCATTTGTTGGAAGATTTTCCTATAAGAAACTACTTGAATTCCCACCTAAGAATTCCCGAAATATCTGGTCATGCAATCTGGTGCACGGATACAAGGAGTAATATCACACAACTCCTATACTAACCCGTCACGTGTATCACATCCGTCAACACACAACCAGAATCTCGGACCTTCCTCTACAACAGACCCTCGTGATCACAACGATACAAAGTATGACAGTACTCCCGAACAATCTGCACCAGTACTGGGGACATCGGGGTTATGTCGCCACTACTAGTATTGAGGCAATAACGAACATCCTTCGTTTTGAGATACTAAGAAACCTGAATGATAACGATGTGCTCGAGAATTCCCTAGAGCTCAACTCCCCGGAAGAGATCAAGTCAGACAGGAGGCACCAAGACAGAACTCCGTCACATCGACATCATATAGATTCCAAAAATATGCGCGTGATCCTTTTTTTTTGAGTGACAAGAGGAGTAGAATTAAATTATTACGTCACGATTCCTCACCAGAGCATAGAAGAGGAGAAAAAAGAATCCTACTCTCCGATATATAACTAGACTCAAAGTAGTTTTTCACTAGACTCGACTCGGCCAAGTTTGATCAATCAAGGGGGCTCCTAGGTCGGTACTGCTCTGATACCAACTTGTCACGTCCAAGATGCGACCCTATCCTCAATTTGGCACGAGGGCCTCGTCAGGGATAGAAGCGCATCTCGTCGTGTTGCAAGAATGGATATTGTTACAAGTACATGTACTGAAAAGAAGATATATATATATATATAGAATTAGTTTACACTCGCCACAAGCTACATCAGGGTCACATCAGTACAATTCATCAACAACATGAATAAGAGCAGGGTCCGACTACGGACGAAAACAAACGAGAAAATAAGAACGACGTCCATCCTTGCTATCCCAGGCTGCCGGCCTGGAACCCATCCTGGATCGATGATGAAGAAGAAGAAGCAACTCCAAATGAACAATCAACGCGCTCACGTCAATAACCTTTACCTGTACCTGCAACTGGTGTTGTAGTAATCTGTGAGCCACTGGGGACTCAGCAATCTTATTTCCAAAGGTATCAAGACTAGCAAAGCTTAATAGGTGAGGTGAGGTTAAGTAGTGAGGTTGCAGCAGCGGCTAAGCGTAATATGATGTGGCTAAGTTACTAGTACAAGAAATAAGAGGGGGAAGATCTACGTAAAATGGACGTGAACTACGGTTGATCAAATGAATGATCCTGAACACCTACCTACATCAGACATAACCCCACCGTGTCCTCGATCGAAGAAGGAACTCACGAAAGAGACAGTCACGGTTACGCACACAGTTGGCATATTTTAATTAAATGACTTCAAGTTATCTAGAACCAGTGTTAAACAAAGTTTCCACGTTGCCACATAACCGCGGGCACGGCTTTCCGAAAAGATTTAACCCTGCAGGGGTGCTCCAACTAGTCCATCACAAATTACCACAAGCCGCATAGAAATCCTCAATCACGAAGCTCGCGATCTCGTCGGATTCCCTAGTGGAAAACCTCAACTCTCAGATTACCCAAAGCATCACTGGAATCCCGATGCACAAGATATTTCGTCAAAGGTAAAACTAATCCAGCAAGGCCGCCCGACGTGTCGACGATCCCGATATATAGGAGCCGCGTATCTCGTTCTCAGGACACGACGGATGAGCTAGACATTGGGATCGCTAAACCTCTAGGTGACCAGGGGGCGCCGGATATCGCTCAGGTGGGACCAACACTCATGAGGAGCACTGGCTCGGGGGTTGGTTAAATTTCCTCGGGTTAATTACTCCCTATGCAGTTCATTAGTTATTAGGCAAATGTAGTACCAAAGTTGGGCCTTACCAGACCAGCTTTAATCTAAAACGAGTTATCAAGGGGGTCCCCATACCAACCCCGATCGTGTTAGGAGCGCTCATTTATGGAACATAAGACCGGTAGCCAAAAACTAAGGGGGCAAAGGTGGAACAAAACACCAGGCTAGAAAGGCCGAGCCTTCCACCTTTTACCAAGTATATAGGTGCATTAAATTAAATCGCAATTCAATATGGTGATATAACAAGGAACCCATGTTATCACATGGAAGCAACTACCCTGCAACTAGCAATGCTAACAACATGGATAAGCAAGCGATAACATAGGCAATCACTGGTTTGCTAGGTCAAACTGGTTGAAGGTTTCATGGCATTGTTGAGAGGCTGAAATTTAACAGGTGGTAGGCATCGAGACATAAACGATAGAATCGAAATAACTAGCATGGCAATGATAGTAATGGTATCTGGGGAAATGGTCATCTTGCCTGAGATCCCGCTTGGAAGAAGAACAACTCCGTGAAGTCGGCGAACCAACATAGTCGAACTGGTCCTCACATTCCGACACGCTTGCGGAACTCTAACGAGACGGAGCAAACCGGAAACAAGCATCAACACAAATATCCACCACACGATGCACAACATGATGCACACCCTACTATGATGCATGATCAGATCAATGATGCAAGGCATGTCATGGCGATACACCTCACACAAACACTACACATTAAGTGAAGCTCGATATGCAACGAGTTGCATATCGACGAAACTCCATGTTTAACTATTTAATTCACTCCCGTTTATTTACACGGCGATATTAAATTGTTGTTAACATGGCAAGGGGTGCAGCGATAATCCTACATGTCATCCTAGTCGCTTAACACACGGGACATAGATCGGAGCAACGTCACAAGAAACATGCAACACAATATATATGCCATGAATGTGTCATGTATGCAAGTTACAACACCACGGGCAAAAAGAGAAAGAAACAAGTGTCGCCACGGCGAGCGAAAGGAAACCATGGCGGCAAAACGGAACGAAGCCACGACAACGTTCCTATCCCGATAACTCGAAGAGGTATCGGTGCCAACGAATCGTGAGCGTGTGCGGGAACGCTAAATAAAGATGGGGTGATCCCGCTACCGGGTTCCCATGTGTCGAGGGCGCGACGAAAGAGAGACAACGTGCAACGGGCAACATACGTCGCAAACATACGATACATCTCATACATCACAAGCACTCGGTTCACGATAACGTCCCATCAGTATACCTTCGAAGCGGGCATATCGGAGCGGATCGGTTCGTAGCGGACGTCGTGGAAGTCATGGTCGTCGTCTCGTCGACGGTAGTCGTACTCTTGCGTCGGTAGACGGGTCTTCGGCGTCGGTAGTCGAACACGTTTCCGAAGAGGTCCGGGGGTCGTCGAGGACGTCGTGGACTCAGCGAACTTGTCGACGACCCACGGTGGCTGGGATGGTGCTAAGCGGCGACGTCAGGCGACACAACAATAACCTGCCGCAATCTAACAATAGCAACTGGCTTAGCAGCAAGGCATCGCTAGCAACAAAATCTAACTGGCAGCTACAACTAGCAGTCTCAACATCTAGCAGGCAATAGCAAGCAACAATCTGCAGCACAGCAAGCTCGGCAACAACATTAGGCAATGGCATGGCAGCAACAGCTAGCGGTAGCAACAACATCGGCAGAATCACGCAATCAGCAGCAAACTACGACACATCAACTAACATCTACAACATGGCAAACAGCACCTAAGCAACTATCGGTGACAACAACATGCAGGCACCAGCAAGAGCATCGGCGGTAGGCAAGCATGCCCAACAGCAACTGGCATCAGCACAACCGGCGACATGCATCAGGCGATAGCAAACGCGCAAGCAGGCAAGCAACTATTACAGCAGCTTGGCAACATCAACAAAAATCGCAGCTGCACGCAAGCTGCAAAACGGTGACAGCAACATCACGCAGCAGCAGCAAACAATCAGCAGCTACCTGCCGGCACAACGCTGCAGCATAACAACAATCAGCATTAGGCAACAGCAACACATGCACCCAGCATCTACCAGCAGCAACAATCGGCAGCAGGGGAGAGCACAGGGCGGCAGGGTGGCGAGCACCGACGCAAGGGAGCAGCGAGGCGAGCACGGCTCCGGCGGCGCAGCAAGCCGGCGCAGGCATGGGAGCTCGGGGCAACTCGAGCACGCATCGGCATGGGCATGGGAGCTGGAGGCGCGGCGCACCTCGGGCATGGCAGGGCATGGGCATGCGGGGAGAGCGAAGAGGCGACGCGGGTGGCGACCATGGCGAGTAGGGAGGCCGCAACGGCTGCACCAGCGAGCAGCAGCAGCAGAGGCCGACGGCGGCGCGCAGGGGCGAAAGAGGCGGCGCGGCGAGCTGCTGGTGGCGCGGGGAGGCGAGGAGAGGCGAGGGGGCGACGGGCGCGTGGATCGAGGGGGCCTGGAGGGGATCAGGCCATGGAAACGGGGGATCGAGGAGGGAGAAGCACGGGACGAGGGAGGAGGCTGCGCGAGGAGGGAGCCACGAGGGGAATCGGGAGGAGAGCCTCCTCTCACTAGGGTTGGAGGGGCCGGTTGGGCCTTGGGCGTGGCAGGCTCCCCTCCCTCTTGCACTTTGGTTTTTTTTTAAAACAGAAAATAACCACAAAAGAAAAGGTTTTAATAAAATAAAAAAAATGCCTTTTGACTCCTTAAAAATATATCTCAACTAAAAAAATAGATTGGGCATTTTTTTAAAAGAAATAAATGAAACCTTTTTTTAGAGAATAAAATAAAACCCTTTCTTTATAATTAAAATGGGACTCTAATTTTTTACTAAAACCAAAAGGAAAAATAGAGTAGAAACGAGAGGGGTTGCCTCCACAATATGAAAAGGATTTTTTTAAAGGGAAATATGATTTTTTTTAAAAGGGGAGAAACAAAGCCTTTTAAACCTGCCACAAATAACATAGAGAGAGAAGGGTTTTTCCCTAGTGGAGCAACATGTGGGTTTTGACATGCACTTGTTGCCCCCACACCTAAACAACACGAAGCACATCAACACAACACTTGCACATCACAACAAGGACACCCACATCAACACAATCACAACAACAGGAAGGAATGCAATGCAAGATGGCATGATGCAAACTACATGATGATGCAACAAATAAAAATAACACACGACGGAAACGGAATAGAAGGGGAATCTTCTGGGGCGTCGGTCTCGGGCTGTCACAGGAACTCTCTTGAGTTATCATGCTTATCTTGTTTTGAGAGTTAGCTCGATGCACTGAGTTGTGTGTCTTGCATGAGTAGGTAACTGAGGTTGCTATTTAATTATAGTAGTAACTTGCAATAGTTTTGTGGTATTGATTTGAGTAATGTTTGGACTAGTGGTGCCAAGAGCTTGAGCCTATTAGTGATAGGTGTCATATTTTGGGAAATCTGGATGTTTTTCAAAAACTAAAAATTAGTTGAGAACTCTAGCTACTAAATTGATCGCTAACTTCTGGAGGGGTTGGAATATATAGAGTACCCTCGCGTTACCATGAGTCAAGGATGCTTAAGGATAACCAAACCCCCAAACACTCCTCCTCGGGGTACTTGTCTCTTTGTGAATTTCCTAACTAGATAGAGAGTTACCGATAATAAGTGTATGAGTTCTTCGGACTAATGTGAGTATTCCATTGTTGACACTTCCACCATCCATATTTTGATAGCCTCTTCGGTACCGTGCATTGCCCTTTCTCACATTGAGAGTTGGTGCAAACTCCGCCGGTGCATCCAAACCCATGACATGATACACTCTGTCATACATAAGCCTAATAATATCTTTCCTCAAAACAGCCACCATACCTACCTATTAAGGCATTTCCATAGCCTTTCCGAGATACATTGTCATGCAACATCCACCATCTCATGACTTGATATTCATGTCATACATGCTTTTGCTTGATTGTAGAGCCGCACGGTAGTTGGGCCTTGCCCTTATTACTGCTACATGACGCGCTAGTATCATTGCATATCCTGCTACACTTGCAGAGGAATACATTTGCATATATCATGATAGTTTTCACTTGTATTTATGTTGAGTACTTCTTATAAAGTGTGATGATTTTTCTTTTTATTCATGTAAAACATAGAGTGTTGCCCTTAAGTGAGGAAAAGATCCCAAAGAGCACAAACAAAAGATCCCAAAGAGGACAAATGAGAGATAAAAAGAAAGAGCCAAAGAGGCCACCAAAAAAACAAAATAAAAAATGAGAAAAAAATAAATAAAACGAGAGAAGGGGCAACACTACTATTCCTTTTGAAAGATCCACACTCGTACTACATTGCTATATTGGTACTACATAGAGATTATCATTCATGCATATCTATGTGGGGACCCTTACACTATAGAACTTGTTTTGCATATTCCAATGACGAGCCTCCTCAAATGAGCTCTAGGTCTTCGTGAGCAAACAAGTTGGATGCACCCCCACTAGTTCCATTGGAGATCTTACCTTAGCTCATATGTGCATCCGTTACATGGCAATCGCTACTCCTCGCATCATATCTATCATTTGGCGTTCTCTCGCCTATGGTTGTCCTCATTGATGTGAGCCCTTCACACCTTTTTGTCTTCCTTCCCCATCATTATTCTATTTGCCATCCTAAGTGCCAACATATCTTGCTTACGCTCATCCATTGTATGAATGGTTAAAGTCGAAAGGGAGAGGATCATTTTGACTTGTGCCTGACTAGTGGTCTAGGGATGAGTCAAAATAAGATTCTGAAGGAGACTAAGTGCCAGGTTTAGTAGATTGAGTTCTCAATTAAAAACATATTTTATGATCTCAACCTATCTCCCACTTCTTGCACGCAAACACCATTTGGAGACATTCGAGTCACGGACAACGAGAGCTCTTGCAACTTTATGTTCTTACTTTACTAAACTCAATACTAGATATAAACTCTTGCTTGTTATTGTCTTGACTTGAATTTCATATCTTACTTGCTTTACTTTGAAGTACCTATATGTGTGTTAGCATGTCACCACATAAATTATTGTGTTATCATTTATCTACTCGAGGATGAGCAGAAATTAAGCATGGGGATGTTGATACGTCCCAAACGTATCTATAATTTCTTCTTGTTCCATGAACTTTTGGGTGACATTGTTATATGTTTTGCTACACTATTATATCATTTTACACATATTTGGACTAACCTACTAACTCAGTGCACCCAATGCCAGTTTCTGTCTGCTGATGTCTATTTTGTAGGGGCTTTTACCCAATTTTCCGAAGCCCGAATAATTCCAGAAAAAAATAATAAAAAATCAGCGAAACGGAAGCTTCCGGATCAGCGAAGATGGGACAGAGGGGGGGCTAGGGGCCTCCCAGGTAACCTGGTGGCGCGCCAAGCCCTAGGCCGCGCTAGGAGGCCGCCTGGGCGGGCCCCACCTCCTCCGGTCCCCTCCTTTGCCCTATATTTAGAGTCCTGAGAGGAAACCCTTGGAGATTTTCTGGAATCGCGAATTTCTCCATCGTTCCGCTGCCGCAGCGCTTCCGAGATCGGGAGCATCAGGAGACCTCTTCCTAGCACCTTGCTGGAGGGAGGATCGACCTTCGGGAGATTTTCCACCGCCGTGGACGCTTCCGGACGTGCTGTGAGTAGTCCTCCTTGGACCATGAGTCCATGAACAATAGCTATGTGATGTCTTCTCTCCAATCTTGTGCTTCAATGGTTAGTCCTTGTGAGCTTCCCTACATGATCAAGGCATATATGTAATTCTCTTGCTATTGCTATGCTTGGTTTGTTGGGATCCGATGGATTATGAGATTATGTTCAGATTCTTATGAGTTATATATTTTATTACCCTTTTATATTATGCTCCTTAGTGATTCATGCATGTTCTCCGTTGCTATGTATTGCTTTCGCCGAGTACTAGATTGTAATTCCAAGAGGGAGCGTTATGCATGATTGTGGTTTCATGCCCCTTGATGTCTAGCTTGAGTGACAGAAACATGAGACTAGGGGATGTGCATGTTGCCACCAGGGAGAAAACAACGGTGCTTGTGACCACGGTTGCAAGGATTGTTTACCTTACGCATAGTTCGTTAATGCAGTTGTCCGTTGCTTTGAGTATACACTTTGGGTGGGGCTCGCAACTTAAGACCGGAGAGATGTTCTGGATAGACATCTCAAGGTGGATGATTAGTAAGTAGATGCTGATGAATAAACGGTCTATTTGTCTTGGCTTACTGCCCATTACTATTGAACCTCTAACTATCAAGTAGCATAATTAACATTGCGGTGCGATTGTAATTCTGTCAATTGCCCAACTATGATTTGTTTACCCAAGCATAGTTGTTTATCGTCTTTTGGGAGAGAGACATCACTAGTAAACATCATGTGACTCCGGACCATATACCATCATTGTTTACACCTCCATCATTTACCGCTTTCAGTTACTTTTCCGTTGCAATCACTATTACTTTCCCGCTTGTGTTTTGATCCTTTGCAAACTACAAGGCCGGAGAGATTGACAACCTCTTTGTACTCGTTGGGAGCAAAGTTATTTGTTGTGTGTGAAGGTCCACGTCTTCTGCTGACCATGACAGGAGAAACCTACTTGTTGAGCCTAGGAGTCTTCCTGGTTCGATAAACCTTACGGTCTCCATGTAAGAGAAATCTGCTGCTGACTACATCTCCACCTTCCACTTGGGGTAACCAACGAGGGGCGAGAAGTATATCCATCAACTCGTCATCACATGTCCATCAATATTATCAACCAAGTGATCCTTAACCATAGCAATATTAGGTTCAACTTTAATTTGTTTAGGAGGAATAGGTGTTCTAATACAACTCTTACGAACCACAGTTGAAGCTTTAGCATGCTCCTTTATCCTAACTCGAAAGGGTGGTTTCTCAATATAAGTAGTAGGACTAACAGGATCACCAATATAAGTAATAGTTTCTTCTTCAACTTTAATAGGTTCCACCACTTTAACTTCAATGGGAGGATGATATTTAAACCACTTCTCCTTGGGGAGAACAACATGAGTAGAAAAATATTCACAGAATGAAGCTACTACCTCAGCGTCAACTCCATATTTAGTGCTAAAATCATGAAAAGCATCGGTGTCTATAAAGGATTTAACACAATCAAACTTAAGGCTTATACCTGACTCATTACCTTCGTCGAGTTCCCAATCTTCAGAGTTGTGTTTTATTCTCTCCAATAAGTCCCATTTCAATTCAATATCTTTCCTCATAAAGGAACCAACACAAGAAGTATCGAGCATAGATTGATCATTACGAGAGAGCCGAGCATAAAAATTCTAAATAATAATTTCTCTTGGGAGCTCATAATTGGGGCATGAATATAACATTGACTTCAGCCTCCTCGTGGATTAAGCGGTTCTTTCTCCTTCACGAGGCAAAAAATTATAAATATAATTCCGATCATGATGAACCAGATGCATAGGATAAAACTTCAGATGAATTCCAATTTCAATCGATTATAGTTCCATGATCCAATATCAACACATAGCCTATACCTCGTCAACGCCTTCTCCTTCAAAGGTAAAGGAAAGGCCTTCTTCTTGACATCATCCTCGGGTAAACCTGCAAGATTAAATAATCCACAAACTTCATCCACATAGATTAGATGCAGATCATGATGTAGTGTTCCATCTCCTCCATAAGGATTAGCTAGCAGTTTTTCTATCATACGCAATTTCATAATAAATATTTTCAGTAGGTGCAGTAGGTTGAGGAGCATCTCTTTGTGCTTCTGGTCGGGGTGAAGATACCCCGAACAATCCCCACAAAGGATTATTTTCCATAGTGGCAAGTGACAGTAAATTTTAGCACAATATATAAAATTTTCCTTACCAAATTCCACTCACCAAAGGCGCTTCACTCCCCGGCAACGGCGCCAGAAAAGAGTCTTGATGACCCACAAGTATAGGTGATCTATCATAGTCCTTTCGATAAGTAAGAGTGTCGAACCCAACGACGAGCAGAAGAAAATGACAAGCGGTTTTCAGTAAGGTATTCTCTGCAAGCACTGAAATTATTGGTAATAGATAGTTTGTGATAAGGTAATTCGTAATGGGTATCAAGTAACAAATGTAACAAAGGTGCATCAAGGTGACCCAATATAGCAAAGGACAAGCCTGAACAAACTCTTATATAAAGCAAAGTGTTCCCGAGGACACATGGGAATTTCTGTCAAGCTAGTTTCCATCATAATCATATGATTCGCGTTCATTACTTTGATAATTTGATATGTGGGTGGACCAGTGCTTGGGTGCTGCCCTTACTTGTAAAAACCTCCCACTTATGATTAACCTCTCTTGCAAGCATACGCAACTACGAAAGAAGAATTAAGATAAATCTAACCATAGCATGAAACATATGGATCCAAATCAGCCCCTTACGAAGCAACGCATAAACTAGGGTTTAAACTTCTGTCACTCTAGCAACCCATCATCTACTTGTTACTTCCCAATGCCTTCCCCTAGGCCCAAATAATGGTGAAGTTTCATGTAGTCGATGTTCACATGACACCACAAGAGGAGAGACAACATACATCTCATCAAAATATCGAAGGAATACCAAATTCAGATGATTACTTATAACAAGACTTATCCCATGCGCTCAGGAAAAAACGTAACTACTCATAAAGCATATTCATGTTCGTAATCAAAGGAGTATTAATAATCATTAAGGATCTGAACATATAATCTTCCACCAAGTAAACCAACTAGCATGAACTACAAGGAGTAATCAACACTATTAGCAACCCCCAGGTACCAATCTGAGGTTTGAGACAAAGATTGGATACAAGAGATGAACTAGGGTTTGGAGAGGAGATGGTGCTGATGAAGATGTTGATGGAGATTGACCCCCTCTCGATGAGAGGATCATTGGTGATGACGATTAGCTTCGATTTCCCCCTCTGTGAGGGAAGTTTCCCCGACAAAATAGCTCCACCGGAGCTCTAGATTGGTTCCATCGAAGTTCCGCCTCAAGACGGCGGCTCTTCGTTCCGAAAGCTCTGATATGTTTTTTCTAGGTCAAAACCCTTCATATAGAATAAGATGGGCACCGGAGGCCTGCCAGGGGGCCCACAAGCCTGCATGGCGCGATCAGGGGGGTAAGCCACGCCCGCTGGCTTGTGACCTCCTGGTGGGTCACCTCTGGTATTTCTTCCGCCCAATATTTTTTTATATTACAAAATAATTCTCCGTAAGTTTTCAGGACTTTTGGAGCTGTGCAGAAGAGGTCTCTCAGATTTGCTCCTTTTTCGGTCCAGAATTCCAGCTGTCGGCATTCTCCCTCTTTATGTAAAACTTGTAAAATAAGAGAGAAAAGGCATAAGTATTGTACCATAATGTGTATTAACGGACCATAATGCAATAAATATCGATATAAAAGCATGATGCAAAATGGACGTATCACCTACTTGGTGAGCTTACCCACAATGAGCACACCTAGCACACCAACGCCACATCATAGCAATGGCGATGAACTCCGCGAAGATGATGAAGTTCTTCAGCTTCACACCCAACTGACGATCCGCCGTACCGCCTTCCACTTTGGCACCCCTAACCTTGCAACTGTCAGCACTGCTGCCATCGTGCTATAGCAACCAGTCAGAGTAAGCTTGTTCTGCTGCCTGCCTAGCCATGAGGCGCCGCTAAGGTCTCTCAGCTTGGATACTTGGATCCATCGAGCTCTCCACTTCCTTAGGTGGTTGTACACCTGGGTGGCGGACACGTCCTACCCACAAAACTCGAACACCTTCTTCCCAATGGTGTTCAAGTGCACCTCCTTGAAGCCCTAGTTAGTCCTAACTCCACTAGAGATGAGCTCACACATCTTGTTCAGCACGAACGTGGACATGAACGACTGACACTTCATATTGTTCGACCTACCATCCTTCTTTGTCTTTGCTGTTGCAGCGGCAACAACAGGAGTTTACTGAACGGGCACTACTGGCACATAGACAGAATTAGACGCAAACACCTCTGAATTGTTGGGGAACGTAGTAACTTATAAAAAATTCCTACGCCACACAAGGATCCATCTATGGAGAAACCAACAACGAGCAAAGGAGTAGAGCATCTTCATACATTTGAAGATCGCTAAGCGAAAGCGTTGCTAGAACGTGGTTGATGGAGTTGTACTCGCAACGATTCAGATCGCGGTGGATTCTGATCTATGCACTGAACGACGGTGCCTCCACGTTCAACACACGTGCAGCCCGGTGACATATGATGACCCACAAGTGTAGGGGATCTATCGTAGCCTTTTCGGTAAGTAAGAGTGTCGAACCCAACGAGGAGCAGAAGGTACTGACAAGCGATCTTGAGCAAGGAATAACTGCAAGCACTAAAAGGTAACTTTTTATGGGTTTTCTGGTATGACAACAAGGAAATAAATGTGGGGAAAGTAAATGGTGCCGAGGTGCAGCAAGTGGCCAATCCTTTTGAACACAAAGGATAAGCCGGGGGACTAAACTTATAAAGACTAAGGCGTTCCTGAGGACACACAGAAGCGATAGTCAAGTGCTTTCGCCATATTCCGTCTAGTACTATGTCTTGTGTTGATAAGTGTTATGTGGGTGGATCTTTACTAGTGCACCGTCTAGGCTAAGACAAGTATACTCTTATGGTTAAACCCGTTGCAAGCCTCCGCAAATACAAGAGAGAAATTAAGGCAAATCCTAACCATAGCAATAAACTTTAGGATCCAACACTCCCTCGTGCAAAAGCATGCGAACTGGCGTTCAGGTTTCTGTCATTGAGGCAACCCGCCATAAGCATTCTTTATACACGATGCATTCCCCTAGGTCCTTAAAAACGAAAAGTGTTATGTAGTCAACGTTCACATAACACCACTAGAAGAATAACACCACAACTTAAATATCAATCAACACATATTACTTCAACATCATATGACTACTACCAACTGGACTTCTTCCATGTCCTCAAGAACTAAAGAAACTACTCACATGACATAAAAGAGATCATGATCAGAGGGGATGAAAATATGATGAACAATCTGGTCATAACAATAATTCTCCAACAAAACTCAATAGCATTCACCACAAAAGAGTAATCAACACCGGTACAATAAAGGGGATGAATCGTGCAAGGTACAACTCCGATTGCAATGGTAAAGTGAGATGGGGTGAAGATGGAGATGGTGCTGGTGCTGGTGCTGGTGATGAAGATGATGGTGATGATGATATCGATGATGCTAGTGATGATGGTGATGACGATGAGGATGATCTCACCCTCCGGGAGGAGTTCTCCCCGGCGGAATCTGCCTGCCGGAAAGGTCTTCTCTTCTCTATAGGTATCCGCCGCGGAGCGGCGGCGCAACTCTGGAAACTCTTCGCTCCACGGGATTTTTAGGTCACGAGGGTCACATTGGCCAAAGGGGGGCACCGGAGGTGGGACCCACCTCCCAGGCAGCCACCTGGCGTGGCCTAGGGGGGACCCGCGCCACCAGGGCGCTTGGGTGCCTGGTGGCCCCCCTCCGACACTTCTTCGGCCTGTCTTCGTGATTTGTTCGGAAACTCCTTCCGCGTCAATTTCAGCTCAGTTGGAGATGTTCTGATATGGCAACTCTTCATGTCATTTTCTCCGCTGAATCCTGCATCTACTATTTCGGCACCGGAAAGTTGTCAACTGTGTAAAATAAGCCAAAACACTATAAGAACAACATCATATTGTGAAATATATCAATGAATAGAGACAAATTATGATACAAAATAGTGATGCATTTTGGACGTATCAACGTCCCAACGCCTTAATCCAGCAAGGAGGGAGGAGAGCTTGAGGGAGAGCTCCGAAAGCATGACGGTGTAGTGATGGTGGAGCTACGTGGCACTCCGACAGGGCTTCACCATGCACTATGGAGGACGAGGAGGACGAGGAGTAGGGCTGCATAGAGAGAGAGAGAGAGAGAGAGAGAGAGAATTGTTGTCTCAAATCAGCCCCAAAACCCTCACTATATATAGGAGGAGAGGGAGGAGGGTGCGCACCCTTACGGTTTCCCACGCTAAGGGTGTGGCAGCCCTAGATGGCCCTTGGGGCGGCGGCCATGGAGGAGGCGCCCTAGGGTGGGCCTTGAGGCCCAAGGTGGCCTACCCACGCCTAGGGTTTTGGCCCTCCAACCCTTGCTGCGCCTTGGGCTGCTTGTGGTGGCGCACCAGCCCACATATGGGCTAGCTCCCATCCACCTTTAGGCCCATGTAGCAGTTTGGGGCTGGTAGCCCATCCAGGTGGACAACGGAACCCTTCCAGTGGTCCCGGTACATTACCGGTGTCGCCCAAAACACTTCCGGTGACCAATTCCTCACTTACTATATATGAATCTTTACCTACGGACCATTCCGTAAACTCCTGTGATGTCTGGGATCTCATCCAGGACTCCGAACAACCTTAGGTAACCACTTACACTATTCCCATATAACCCTAGCGCCATCGAACCTTAAGTGTGTAGACCCTACGGGTTCGGGAAGCATGCAGACATGACCGAGACACCTCTCTGGTCAATAACCAACAGCGGGGTCTGGATATCCATGTTGGTTCCCACATGTTCCATGATGTTCTCATCGGATGAACCACGATGTTAGAGATTCAATCAATCCCGTATGCAATTCCCTTTGTCTACCGGTATGATACTTGCCCGAGATTCGATCGTCGATATCCCTATACCTTGTTCAATCTCGTTACCGACAAGTCTCTTTACTCATTCCGTAACACATCGTCCCGTGGCTAACTCCTTAGTCACACTGAGCTCAATATGATGATGAATTACCGAGTGGTCCCAGAGATACCTCTCTGTCACACGGAGTGAAAAAAACCAGTCTCGATTCGTACAACCCAACACACACTTTCGGAGATACCTGTAGTGCACCTTTATAATCACCCAATTACGTTGTGACGTTCGATACACCCAAAGCACTCCTACGGTATCCGGGAGTTGCACAATCTCATGGTCTAAGAAAATGATACTTGACATTAGAAAAGCTTTAGCACACGAACAATACGATCTAGTGCTATGCTTAGGATTGGGTCTTGTCCATCACATCATTCCCCAATGATGTGATCCTGTTATCAATGACATCCAATGTCCATGATCAGGAAACCATGATCATCTATCGATCAACGAGCTAGCCAACTAGAGGATCACTAGGGACACATTGTGATCTATGTATTCACACATGTATTACGGTTTCCGGTTAATACAATTATAGCATGAATAATATACAATTATCATGAACTAGGAAATATAATAATAACCACTTTATTATTCCCTCTAGGGCATATTTCCAACAGTCTCCCATTGGCACTAGAGTCAATAATCTAGTTACATTGTGATGAACCGAACACTCATAGAGTTCTTGTGTTGATCATGTTTCGCTCGTGGAAGAGGTTTAGTCAACGGATCTGCAACATTCTGATCCGTATGTACTTTACAAATATATATCTCCATCCTCAGTGTATCCACGTATGGAGTTGAAGCGGCGCTTGATGTGCTTGGTCTTCTTGTGAAACCTGGGCTCCTTTGCAATGGCAATAGCTCCCGTTTTGTCACAAAAGAGAGTCATCGGCCCCGATGCACTTGGAATCACTCCTAGGTCGGTGATGAACTCGTTCATTCAGACTCCTTCCTGTGTTGCTTCTAAAGCAGCTATGTACTCCACTTCACATGTAGATGCCGCCATGATGCTTTTCTTGCAAGTGCACCAGCTAACTGCCCCATTATTCAAAATATACACGTATCCGGTTTGTGACTTGGAGTCATCCGGATTTGTGTCGAAGCTAGCATCAACGTAACCCTTTATGACGAGCTCTTCGGCACCTCCATAAACGAGAAACATATCTTTAGTAATTTTCAGGTACTTTAGGATATTATTGGCCGCTGTCTAGTGATCGACTCCTGGATCACTCTGGTACCTCCCTACCAAACTTATGGCAAGGTTCACATCAGGTCTGGTACACAGCATGGCATACATAATAGAGCCTATGGCTGAAGCATAGGGGACAATACTCATCTTTTCTCTATCTTCTGCCGTGGTCGGGCGTTGAGTCGTACTCAACCTCACACCTTGTAATATAGGCAAGACTCCCTTCTTAGCCTTATCCATATTGAACTTCTTCTATATCTTGTCAAGGTATGTGCTTTGTGAAAGACCTATGAGGTGTCTCGATCTATCTCTATAGATCTTGATGCCTAATATGTAAGCAACTTCTCCATGGTCCTTCATTG
Source organism: Hordeum vulgare subsp. vulgare (assembly GCF_904849725.1). Taxonomy (NCBI): domain Eukaryota; kingdom Viridiplantae; phylum Streptophyta; class Magnoliopsida; order Poales; family Poaceae; genus Hordeum; species Hordeum vulgare. The sequence continues at coordinate 469,726,757 of NC_058522.1, forward strand.
AAAAACTCTTATTCAAATAGGGCTTTATGCTTTCCAATAGTTCTATATCATTTCCCATCAACAATATGTCATCCACATATAATATGAGAAATGGTGCAGAGCTCCCACTCACTTTCTTGTATATACAGGCTTCTCCATAAGTCTGTACAAACCCAAATGCTTTGATCACCTCATCAAAGCGAATGTTACAACTCTGAGATGCTTGCACCAACCCATAGATGGAGCGTTGGAGGTTGCATACCTTATTAGCACTGCTAGGATCGACAAAACCTTCCGACTGTGTCATATACAATTCTTCCTTAAGAAAGTCGTTCAGGAATGCCGTTTCGACGTCCATTTGCCAGATTTCATAATCATAAAAAGCGGCAATTGCTAAAATGATTCGGACCGACTTTAGCATCGCTACGGATGAGAAGGTCTCATCATAGTCAATCCCTTAAACTTTTCGATAACCGTTAGTGACAAGTCGAGCCTTATAGATGATCACATTACCATCCGCATTAGTCTTCTTCTTAAAGATCCATTTATTCTCTATGGCTCAGAGATCATCGGGAAAGTCCACCAAAGTCCATGCTTTGTTCTCATCCATGGATCCTATCTCAGACTTCAAGGCATCAAGCCATTTGTTGGAATCCGAGCCCGCCATTGCTTCTTCATAGTTCGAAAGTTCACTGTTGTCCAACAACATGATTTCCATGACAGGGTTCCCGTACCACTCTGGTGCGGAACGTATCCTTGTGGACCGTCGAGGTTCAAAAGAAACTTGATCTGAAGTTTCATGATCACCATCATTAACTTCTTTTCTAGCCGGTGCAGGCACCTCAGAAACATTTTCTTGTGCTACGCTACTCTCCGATTCGAGTGGAGGTACAGTTACCTCATCAAGTTTTATTTTCCTCCCACTTACTTCTTTCGAGAGAAACTCTTTCTCTAGAAAGGATCCGTTCTTACCAACAAATATTTTGCCTTTAGATCTAAGATAGAAGGTGTACGCAATAGTTTCCTTAGGGTGTCCTATGAAGACGCATTTTCCGCTTTGGGTTCGATCTTCTCTGGTTGAAGTTTCTTCACATAAGCATCATAGCCCCAAACTTTCAGAAGCGACAGCTTAGGTTTCTTGCCAAACCATAATTCATATGGTGTCATCTCCATGGATTTAGATTATGCCCTATTTAAAGTGAATGTGGTAGTTTCCAATGCATATCCCCAAAATGATAGCGATAAATCAGTAAGTGACATCATAGATCGTACCATATCCAATAGAGTGCGATTACGACGTTCAGACACACCGTTACGCTGCGGTGTGCCAGGCGACATGAGTTGTGAAACAATTCCACATTTCCTTAGGTGCGTGCCAAACTCGTGACTCAAATATTCTCCTCCACGATCAGATCATAAGAACTTTATTTTCTTATCACATTGATTCTCCACCTCACTCTGAAATTCCTTGAACCTTTCAAAGGTTTCAGACTTGTGCTTCATTAAGTAGACATATCCATATCTACCTAAATCATCAGTGAGGGTGAGAACATAACGATAGCCTACGCGAGCCTCAACGCTCATTGGACCGCATACATCGTTATGTATTATTTCCAATAAGTTGGTCGCTCGCTTCATTGTTCTAAAGAACGTAGTCTTGGTCATCTTGCTCATGAGGCACGGTTCACATGTGTCAAATGATTCAAAATTAAGAGACTCCAAAAGTCCATCTGTATGGAGTTTCTTCATGTGCTTGACACCGATATGACCAAGGCGGGAGTGCCACAAGTATGTGGGACTATCATTATCAACTTTACATCTTTTGGTACTCACACTATGTATATGTGTAACATCATGATCGAGATTCATCAAGAATAAACCATTGACCAGCGGGGCATGACCATAAAACATACCACTCATATAAAATAGAACAATGCTACGGCAACAAAAGTCCTTCCTCGGCAACGCCAGGAATTCTTCTTGCTACTTCTCTTGTTTGCGTCGGTTTTTCCCTTGAAGAGGAAAGGGTGATGCAGCACAGAAGCAGTAAGTATTTCCCTCAGTTTGAGAACCAAGGTATCGATCCAGTAGGAGGGTCTCGTCAAGTCCAGAGTACCTGCGCAAACACAAACGAGCTTGCACACAACGCTTCAAAGGGGTTGTCAATCCCTTCAAGATTGTTTGCAAAGTGAGATCTGAAGGCGGAAAGTGCAACGAAGTAAAACGTGTAAGGCTGAAAATATGGTGTGGAGTAGACCCCGGGGCCATAGTGTTCACTAGAGGCTTCTCTCAATATAGCAAATATCACGGTGGGTGAAGAAATTACTGTCGAGCAATTGATAGAACCGCGCAAAGTCATGACGATATATAAGGCAATGATCATACATATAGGCATCACATCCGAGACAAGTAGACCGATACTTTCTACATCTACTACTATTACTCCACATATCGACCGCTATCCAGCATGCATCTAGTGTATTGAGTTCATGACAAACAGAGTAACGCCTTAAGAAAGATGACATGATGTAGAGGGATAATGTCAAACCAATGATGAAAACCCCATCTTCTTACCCTTGATGGCAACAAGATGATGCGTGCCTCGCTACCCCTTCTGTCACTCGGTGAGGTCACCGCACGGTATGAACCCAAAACCAAGCACTTCTCCCATTGTAAGAATCATAGATCTAGTTGGCCAAACAAAACCCACAACTCGAAGAGAATTACAAGAATATGAAATCATGCATAAGAGAGATCATAAGAAACTCAAATAAGATTCATAGATAATCTCATCATAAATCCACAAATCATCGGATCTCGACAAACACACCGCAAAAGAAGATTACATCAGATAGATTTCCATGAAGATCATGGAGAACTTTGTATTGAAGATCCAAGAGAGAGAAGAAGCCATCTAGTTACTAGCTATGGACCCGTAGGTCTATGGTGAACTACTCACGCATCATCGGAGAGGTCATGGTGTTGATGAAGAAGCCCTCTGTATTCAAATCCCCCCTCCGGCAGGGCACCAGAACGTGCCCCAGATGCGATCTTGCGGAGACAGAATCTTGTGGCGGCGGAAAAGTACTTTCGATGATCTCCTGATTTTTTGTGGAATTTTTGGGGATATATAGGCGCAAAACCTAGGGCAAAGGATGACCAGGGGACCCACAAGCCTGTGGGCCACGGCCTCCCCCTGGCCGCGGGTTGGGGGCTTGTGGGGCCCCTAGGCCCCCTGCCTTGGCTCTCAAGTATCCTGATCTTCTTCCGTTACGGAAAAAATCTTTTCAGGGATTTTATTCTGTTTGGACTCCGTTTCAAAATCTCCTGTGAAAGGGGTCAAAAACATGGAAATAACAGGAACTGGCACTTGGCACTGAGTTAATAGGTTAGTCCCAAAAAATATATAAAAGGCATGCAAAACATCCAAAGTTTGACAAGATAATAGGATGAAACCATCAAAAATTATAGATACATTGGAGACGTATCAAGCATCCCCAAGCTTAACTCGAGCTCGTCCTCGAGTAGGGAAGTGATAAAGAATGAATTTTGATGTGGAATGCTACCTAGCATAGTTGTCCTTTGCAACTTCTTTCACGTGACATGAATGTTCAGATCTGTAAGATTTGAAACAATAATTTGCTATTGACATGAAAACAATAATACTTCAAGAAAACTAGCAAGGTAATCATGAAATTTCAAAATAACAAGGCCAAAGAAAGTTATCCCTACAAAATCATATAGTGTGGCTATGCTCCATCATCCTCACACAACTAATGTAAATCATGCACAACCCCGGTATTGGCCAAGTAATTGTTTTTGCACTCTTACTTTCTCAAACCTTTTATAACTATCACACAATACATGAGCGTGAGCCATGGATATAGCATTATAGGTGGTATAGAGTGTGGTGGTAGTTGTGAGACAAAAAGGAGGAGATGGTCACATTGACTCGACGTATCAAAAGGCTATGGAGATGCCCATTAATAGATATCAATGTGAATGAGTAGGGATTGTCATACAAGAGATGCACCAGAGCTATAAGTATGTGAAAGCTCAAAAGGAGAACTAGTGGGTGTGCATCCAACTTGCTCGCTCACGAAGACCTAGGGCAATTTTGAGGAAGCCCATCATTGGAATATACAAGCCAAGTTATATAACAAAATTTCCCACTAGCATATGGTGGTGACAAAGCAAGAAGCTCTCAATCATGAAGTACATGGTGCAATTATGAAGCACAAGTGTGGAAAAAGAAAGTAGCATTGTCCCTTCTCTCTTTTTCTCTCTTTTTTCATTTGGGCTCTTAGGCCTCTTTTTTTTCTCTTTTGATTTTTTGATTTTTGGGCTCTTTGGCCTCTTTTTTTTATTTCCTCACATGGGACAATGCTCTAATAATGATGTCATCACACTTTTATTTACTCACAGCTCAAAGCTCAAAATGATGATGACTCTATAGGTAATGCCTCCGACAGTGTACCGGGATGTGCAACGATCTAGCATGGCGTATGACGTTGAAACACCTCGCTAGCTATCTTATGATCATGCAATGGCAATATAAGAGTGACAGCACAAGTCATGAGACGGAACGGTGGGAGTTGCATGGCAATATATCTCAGAATGGCTATGAAAATGCCGTAGTAGGTAGGTATGGTGGCTGTTTTGAGGAAGGCATATGGTGGGTTTGTGTACCGGCGAGAATTGCGCGGCACTAAAGAGGCTAGGAATGGTGGAAGGTGAAAGTGCATCTATACCATGGACTCACATTTGTCATGAAGAAATCACATACTTGTCGCGAAAGTTTTTATTAGTAATCGAAACAAAGTGCTAAACGCATACTCCGAAAGGAAGGGTTGGTAGGTGTTAACCATCGCGCGATCCCGACCTCAACACAAAGGATGACAATCAATAGATCAATTATGCTTCGACTTCCTAACATAGCGGTTCACCATACGTGCATGCTACGGGAATCACTAACTTCAACACAAGTATTTCTAGATTCACAACACCCTACTAACATAGCTCTTAATATTACCAAATCCACGTCTCAAAACTAATTGAGAGGAATCAAGACTTCTCTTTCTACTCAATGCACATGAAGATGGAGGTTTTTGCATCCTCTTTTGGTACCTATCACCTTTGGGACTACTTTCATAGCATAAGCCAACTACCAAGTCACGCACCGTCGTGCTCTAAAAGATATAAGTGAAGCACATAGAGCAAAATTATCTAGCTCAAAAGATATAAGTGAAGCACTATGAGCATTCTAACAAAATCACGATGAGTGCATGTCTATCTCTATCACAAAGGTGTGTAGCAAGGATGATTGTGACACCACAAAAAGAAAAGACTCCTAAGATACAAGACGCTCCAAGCAAAACACATATCATTTGGTGAATAAAAATATAGCTCCAAGTAATGTTATCGATGGATTGAAGACGAAAGAGGGGATGCCTTCCCGGGGCATCCCCAAGCTTAGGCTTTTTGGTGTCCTTGAATTTGGCTTGGGATTCCTTGGGCATCCCCAAGCTTGAGCTATTTCCACTCCTTATCATATCGTCCATGAGAACATCACCCAAAACTTGAAAACTTCACAACACAAAACTTCAACAGAAACTCGTGATAACATTAGCACAAGAAAACAATCTACCACTTCTTTTGGTACTGTAGCAAACTTGAATTCCATCTATGTTGGTGTTGGGCTACTGTATTCTCACTTTTCCATGGCTAGTACCCCCCGATACTAACCATAGTTTCACCAAAACAAGCAACCAACTCAACAAAAACATAATCTGTCAAAAATAGACCAGTCTGTAGCAATCTGTATACTTCGTATATTTCTCGTACCTCAAAAAAGCTGAATAATTACGACTGCCTGGGCAAAAGGCATATCAACCAGAAGCAAAAAGAATCAACTCAAAATCTCTTTCTGAATAAAAATGAAAAATCATCTCGTGAGCGAAAAGTTTTTGTCTTTTTCCAGCAGGATCAAACAACCGTTACCAAGACTAGTTATAAAGGTTTAGCTTGGCTCAAACACAAAAAGAAACACAAAAAACACAATCACAACAGAATCATGATGGTGTGGATGCAAATAAACAGAAAGAAAAAGATAAATTCATTGGGTTGCCTCCCAACAAGCCCTATTGTTTAACGCCCTTAGCTAGGCATAAGGCGATAGAATCATGTATCGTCGTCTTTGGTGCTCAAACCGTAAGTGGCCCTCATCATGGATTCCTAAGGCAATCTTATTTTTTTAGGAAAGTGTTCCATGCCCTTCATTAAAGGAAATTGAAATCTAATATTCCCTTCCTTCATATCGATGATAGCACCAATAGTCCTTAGGAAAGGTCTACCAAGAATAATAGGGCATTTAGGATTGCAATCAATGTCAAGCACAATGAAATCCACGGGTACATAGTTCCTATTTGCAATAATAAGAACAACATTGATCCTTCCCATGGGTTTCTTGACAGTAGAATCAACAAGATGCAAATTAAGAGAACACTCTTAAATCTCATTAAAACCCAGAACATCACATAAAGACTTTGGAATCACAGAAACACTAGCACCCAAATCACACAAAGCATTGCATTCATAGTTTTTGATTTTGATTTTGATGGTAGGTTCCGACTTATCATGAAGCTTTCTAGGGATAGAGACTTCCAATTCAAGTTGCTCTTCAAGAGATTTTATCATAGCTTCGACGATATGATCGGTAAAGGCCTTGTTTTGGCTATAAGCGTGTGGAGAGTTTAACATGGATTGCATCAAAGAAATTCATTCAATCAAGGAGCAACTATCATAATTTAATTCCTTCAAATCTACGGTAGTAATTTCATTACTACTCAAAGTTTTAACATCTTCTACTCCACTTTCAATGCTTTTAGCATCAAGATAGATGGACTCCGAATCATTGGTGCACTTTTGAACCAAAGTGGATTCATATCCAGCCCCATAATCATTAGGTCTGACACAAGAAAACAAAGATTCAATGAGAGTCACACCAAGCACTTTAAGATCTTCGTGATTCTCATCACGAGAACACGCCTTTTTAAGCCATTCATGTCTAGCACGAATTTGGGCGGTTCTTTCTTGGCTCTCAATCATGGAAACACGCATAGCTTTCAAAGTTTCATCTATGTTGATTTTCGGAGGAGCACATCTAACTTTCAAAGCATCAACATCACTGGACATTCTATCAATGCTCTTAGCCAAATCGTCAATTTTGAGTAGCTTTTCCTCTATGGACGCATTGAAAATCTTTTGAGAGTTGATGAACTCTTTGATATTACTCTCTAGATCAGAGGGTAATCTATTGTAATTTCCATGAATATTGTTGTAGGAGTTGCCAAAGTTATTAGAGGAGTTACTAGGAAAAATCCTAGGAACATAGTTTCCTCTAAAAGCATTGTTGTTGCCAAAGTTATTCCTACCAACAAAATTAACGTCCAAGCTAGTGTTGCTACTCTCAATCAAAGAAGACAAGGGCATATCAATAGGATCTAAAGGAGCACTTCTACTAGCAACCAAATTCATTAACTCATCCATCTTAGCACTGAACGAGTTAATTTCTTCTATAACGTGTACCTTCTTACTAGTAGGTGACCTTTCAGTGTGCCACTGAGAGTAGTTTGTCATGATGTTGTCTGGGAGCTTTGTGGCTTCCCCTAACGTGATTTCCATGAACGTTCCACCTGAGGCGGAGTCCAAGATATTTCTAGAAGTGAAATTCAAGCCAGCGTAAAAGATTTGAATAATCATCCAAAGACTCAAGCCATGAGCAGGACAATTTCTAATCATTAATTTCATTCTCTCCCAAGATCGTGTAACATGTTCATGATAAAGTTGCTTGAAATTCATGATATCATTATGGAGAGAGATGATCTTAGCGGGCGGAAAATACTTGGATATATAAGCATCTTTGCACTTATCCCAAGAATCGATACTATTTTTGGGCAAAGAAGAAAACCAAGTTTTTGCGCGATCTCGCAACGAGAAAGGAAAAAAGTTTCAATTTAATCATGTCATTATCCACATCTTTCTTCTTTTGCATATCGCAAAGCTGAATGAAGGTATTGAGATGGGATGCGGCATCTTCACTAGGAAGGCCAAGGAATTGCTCTTTCATAACAAGATTCAGCAAAGCGGCATTGATTTTGTATGACTCCGCACTAGTGGCGGGAGCAATCGGAATACTAATAAAATCATTATTATTAGTATTCGAGAAGTCACAAAGTTTGGTGTTTTCTTTCATGGCGGATTCAACAAGCAAGCAAGCACACGAGAGAACAAAGAGCAAGCAAGGAAAAGGGCGAACGAAAAGGCAAATGAAAAAGGCAAATTGGTGAAGTGGGGGAGAGGAAAACGAGAGGCAACTGGCAAACAAAGTAAATGCAAGAGGTGAGTTTGCGACACCTACTTGGATGAGTTCTTGACTTGATCTTCCTGCCCGGCAACGGCGCCAGAAATTCTTCTCCTACGGCAACAAAAGTCCTTCCTCGGCAACACCAGGAATTCTTCTTGCTACTTCTCTTGTTTGCGTCGGTTTTTCCCTTGAAGAGGAAAGGGTGATGCAACACAGGAGCAGTAGTTATTTCCCTCAGTTTGAGAACCAAGGTATCGATCCAGTAGGAGGGTCTCGTCAAGTCCAGAGTACCTGCGCAAACACAAACGAGCTTGCACCCAACGCTTCAAAGGGGTTGTCAATCCCTTCAAGATTGTTTGCAAAGTGAGATCTGAAGGCGGAAAGTGCAACAAAGTAAAAAAATGTAAGGCTGAAAATATGGTGCGGAGTAGACCCCTGGGCCATAGTGTTCACTAGAGGCTTCTCTCAAAATAGCAAATATCACGGTGGGTGAACAAATTACTGTTGAGCAAATGATAGAACCGCGCAAAGTCATGACGATATCTAAGGCAATGATCATACATATAGGCATCACGTCCGAGACAAGTAGACCGATACTTTCTGCATCTACTACTATTACTCCACATATCGACCGCTATCCAGCATGCATCTAGTGTATTGAGTTCATGACAAATAGAGTAACGCCTTAAGCAAGATGACATGATGTAGAGGGATAATCTCAAACCAATGATGAAAACCCCATCTTTTCACCCTTGATGGCAACAACATGATGCATGCCTCGCTACCCCTTCTGTTACTTGGTGAGGTCACCGCACGGTATGAACCCAAAACCAAGCACTTCTCCCATTGCAAGAATCATAGATCTAGTTGGCCAAACAAAATCCACAACTCGAAGAGAATTACAAGGATATGAAATCATGGATAAGAGAGATCAGAAGAAACTCAAATAAGATTCATAGATAATATGATCATAAATCCACAATTCATCGGATCTCGACAAACACACTGCAAAAGAAGGTTACATCGGATAGATCTCCATGAAGATCATGGAGAACTTTGTATTGAAGATCCAAGAGAGAGAAGAAGCCATCTAGTTACTCGCTATGGACCCGTAGGTCTATGGTGAACTACTCACGCATCATCAGAGAGGTCATGGTGTTGATGAAGAAGCCCTCCTTATCCGAATCCCCCCTCCGGCAGGGCACCAGAACGTGCCCCAGATGGGATCTTGCGGAGACAAAATCTTGCGGCGGCGGAAAAGTACTTTCTATGATCTCCTGATTTTTTGTGGATTTTTTGGGGATATATAGGCGCAAAACCTAGGGCAAAGGACGTCCAAGGGGCCCACAAGCCTGTGGGCCGCGGCCTCCCCCCTGGCCGTGGGGTGGGGGCTTGTGGGGCTCCTGGGCCCCCCTGCCTTGGCTCTCAAGTCTCCTGATCTTCTTCCGTTACGAAAAAAATCTTTTCGGGGATTTTATTCCGTTTGGACTCCGTTTCAAAATCTCCTCTGAAAGGGGTCAAAAACATGGAAAAAACAGGAACTGGCACTTGGCACTGAGTTAATAGGTTAGTCCCAAAAAGTATATAAAAGGCATGCAAAACATCCAAAGTTTGACAAGATAATAGCATGAAACCATAAAAAATAATAGATACGTTGGAGACGTATCAAACAACCATTATTCTCAGATTTAAATGAGTAGCCATCTTGCATCAAGCGAGATCCCGATACAATGTTCATGCTCAAAGATGGTACTAAATAACAATTATTAAGGTTTAAAACTAATCCCGAAGGTAGATGCAGAGGTAGTGTGCCGACGATGATCGCATCGACCTTGGAACCATTCCCGACGCGCATCATCACCTTGCTACCTCTAGAGCTTGTGTTGGTTTTTCCATTGAATAGGAAAGGGTGATGCAGCACAGTAGCAGTAAGTATTTCCCTTACTTTGAGAACCAAGGTATCAATCCAGTAGGAGAATCAAGCCAAGTGTCCAGAGTACCTGCGCAAACAAAAACGAGCTTGCACCCAACGCTATAAAGGGGTTGTCAATTCCTTCAAGATTGATTGCAAAGTGAGATCTGAAGGCAGAAAGTGCAACGAAGTAAAAGTGTAAGGCTCAAAATATGATGTGAAGTAGACCCGGGGACATAGTGTTCACTAGAGGCTTCTCTCAAGATAGCAATTATTACGGTGGGTGAACAAATTACTGTCAAGCAATTGATAGAACCGCGCAAAGTCGTGACGATATCTAAGGCAATGATCATACATATAGGCATCACGTCCGAGACAAGTAGACCGATACTTTCTGCATCTACTACTATTACTCCACACATCGACCGCTATCCAGCATGCATCTAGTGTATTGACTTCATGACGAATAGAGTAACACCTTAAGCAAGATGACATGATGTAGAGGGATAAACTCAAACCAATGATGTAAACCCCATCTTTTTACTCTTGATGGCAACAACACAATACGTGCCTCGCTACCCCTTCTGTCACTGGGTGAGGTCACCGCACGGTATGAACCCAAAACCAAGAACTTCTCCCATTGCAAGAATCATAGATCAAGTTGGCCAAATAAAACCCACAATTCGAAGGGAATTACAAGGATACGAAATCATGCATATAAGAGATCAGAAGAAACTCAAATAAGATTCATAGATAATCTGATCATAAATCCACAATTCGTCGGATCTCGACAAACACACCGCAAAAGAAGATTACATCGGATAGATACTTATTTGGTGCCACCAAGCTAAGTTTTGTTTAAATAAGTATCACCACGAAATGTGTAAATTGTCGCAATATTTTCTCGCTGCAAACATTTCATCCGCTCCGATACCTTTTTATCACCACCAACATGATTTTGTTGCAATTTCCTGTTATGACGAATGGAATATTTGTTGGGATACGTTAATGCCACAAGTGTAGTGGTTCGTGGCAAAATTCCTAATGCCACGAAAATAAGGATTGTTGCCACAATTTACTATTGCCACGAAAGAGTATGCGCCACGAAATGATCGTCGTTGTTATAGGTTCTTGCCACAAATGTCTATCGCCACGAACTAGCAGGCGCGATGATTTGTGGCATGTTGCATTAAAGCTATCTCCACAAATCAAATTGTGGCATCAGGTGAGTATTGCGACGGGGGAACATGTGGCAACTTCTCGCAATGGATGTTGCAATAGATCACTTTATTGCCACGATTGATTTTTTGTGGCGATAACCTATTACCATGCGTCCAGTCGCAACGGCTACCAACGAATGTCGTTTTGTGGCAATAGGTACTTATCGCCACAAATCGTCATGTATTGCGACGAACGATTTCGTTGCAATAGACTAAAATCCTTGTAGTGTCTCCATGAAGATCAGGGAGAACTTTGTATTGAAGATCCAAGAGAGAGAAGAAGCCATCTAGCTACTAGCTATGGACCCGAAAGTCTATGGTGAACTACTCACGCATCATCGGAGAAGCAGTGGTGTTTATGAAGAAGCCCTCCGTGTCCGAATCCCCCTCCGACAGGGCACCAGAACGCGCCCCAGATGGGATCTTGCGGAGGCAGAAGCTTGTGGCGGCGGAAAAGTATTTTCGTGGATCTCTCCCATGGTTTTGGATATTTCGGGGATTTATAGGCGGAAGAAGTAGGGCAGACGAGCCACAGGGGGCCCACAAGCCAGCTAGGCGCGCCCCCCTGGCCGGGCCTAGGGGGCTTGTGGCCTCCCCTGGTGGCCTCTGCCTTGGTTCTCACACCCGTGCGTATCTTCTATTCTGGAAAAAATATTTTCAGAAGTTTTATTCCGTTTGGACTCCGTTTAACATTCTCCTCTGAAAAGGGTCAAAAACACGGAAAAAACAGGAACTGGCACTTGGCACTGAGTTAATAAGTTAGTCCCAAAAAAGATATAAAAGGCATACAAAACATCCAAAGTTTGACAAGATAATAACATGGAACCATAAAAAATTATAGATACGTTGGAGACGTATCACACCTCGTCCTTAGCCAGCCTATGCTTGTTCCGCAGTTTCTGTTTAGAGTTGGAAATGTGAGGAACAACACCGATATCAAATACCCAGGAGCTACTACGAGTGCTGGTAAGGTACACATCAATAACAAGTATATCACATATGCATTTGATGTTGCCGGCCTTCTAGTCCGCTAAGTACTTAGAGCAATTCCGCTTCCACTGACCAGTTCCCTTGCAGTAATAGCACTCAGTCTCAGGCATGGGTCCTTTCTTTGGCTTCTTCCCGGCAACCGGTTAACTAGGAGCGGCAACTGCTTTGCCGTCTTTCTTGAAGTTCTTTTTACCCTTGCCTTTCTTGAAAATGGTGGTCTTATTCACCATCAACACTTGATGTTCTTTCTTGATTTCTACCTCCGCATATTTCAGCATTGAACATAACTCGGGAATAGTCTTTTCCATCCCTTGCATGTTGTAATTCATCACAAAGCCTTTATAGCTAGGTGGAAGCGATTGGAGGATTCTGTCAATGACGACATGATACGTCCCAAACGTATCTATAATTTTTGCTTGTTCCATGATCTTTTGGGTGACATTTTTATATGTTTTGCTACACTTTTATATCATTTTACACATATTTGGACTAACCTACTAACTCAGTGCACCCAGTGCCAGTTTCTGTTTGCTGATGTCTATTTTGCAGGGGCTTTTACCCAATTTTCTGAAGCCCGAAAAATTCGAGGAAAAATATATAAAAAATTGGCGTAACAGAAGCTTCCAGGTCACCGAAGATGGGCGAGAGGGGGCGCCCATGCGACCTGCTAGTGCGGCCTACCCCCTGGCCGCGCCAGGAGACCGCCTGGGTGGGCCCCACCTCCTCCGGTGCCCTCCTTTGGCCTATATTTAGTCCTCCGAGAGGAAACCCTTCCACAACCTTCAGAATCGCAAGTTTCTCCATCGTTCCGCCGCCGCAGCGCTTCCGAGATCGGGAGCATCGGGAGACCTCTTCCTGGCACCCTGTCGGAGGGAGGATTGACTTGCGGGAGCTTCTCCACCGCCATGGACGCTTGCCGGACGTGTCGTGAGTAGTCCTCCTTGTACCATGGGTCCATGACCAGTAGCTATGTGATGTCTTCTCTCCAATCTTGTGCTTCAATGGTTAGTCCTTGTGAGCTGCCCTACATGATCAAGGCATCTATGTAATTGTCTTGCTATTGCTATGCTCGGTTTGTTGGGATCCGATGGATTATGAGATTATGTTCAGATTTTTATGAGTTATATATTTGATTATCCTTTTATATTATGTTCCTTAGTGATTCATGCATGTTCTCCGTTGCTATTTATTGCTTTGCCCGAGTAGTAGATTGTAACTCCAAGAGGGAGCGTTAGCATTGATGGGGTTATAGTCCTAGGATAGGGTCATAGGCCTGCCCTATAGGTCCAACCCAAGGACTACCCCTCATAAGGGACAAGGCCCTTAGTCAGTTCCGACTGAACTAAGGAGTTCCCTTCATCCAGTCGGTAACAGATCCTCGACCATCCAGTCGGAGACTAGCATTCGGAGTTTATCGAACTAACCGACTGGATTCCACTCTGTGCATCGTAACCCCCTGGACGGAAACGGTCATACGTTTCCATGTGCCTTTATTAGCATTTAAGACGTACGTTACCTGTAACGTAGGCATTTATTCGCCACTACTCCACCCCTATGCACCGAACCGTTATGGAGGGCAGCACACTCTATATAAGCCACCCTCCTCCACTAGTGCAGGGGTTAGTAATTCACTTTATTCTATATTCCACTCGACAACAAGCTCCCAGAGCACTGAGACGTAGGGCTATTACCTCCACCGTAGAGGGGCCTGAACTCATACAACCTCGCCGTAGCTAAGGCTCTGCCCATCCTTTCGTACCCTACACATCTACTGTCAGGCTTATACCCACGACAGTTGGCGCCCACCGTGGGGCGGGCGTCTAAGCGACTTCTGCGAGTTTGCGACTACATCATTTCGTCATGTCGTCCGGTGGATATTCGAGCATGGGTCACGAGATCCTCTTCGGCGCTCTCTCCTTCATCGTCGACGATTCAGCATGGCTTCGGGATGCTCCTCTCGACATCGAGGCGCTTCCCCGCCACGAGGCTACGCACTTCCGTGCCGGCGCCCGCGGCGTTCTTCTTCTCCAGCCGTCGGCTCCGATGTCGATCTACACCGCCGTCACGCATCGCAACAAGCGGTCCCGCCGTCCGCGGCTCCAACGTTGGGTGCGACACGCCCAGGCACGCCAGAACGCGTCTTCACAAGTGGCGGTCCTAGAGTCGGTTGTGGTTGCCCCGCCGTCCCAGCGCTCAGACTCGGTTCCGACTGAGTTTCCTTCCGAGTAGGCGGGTCGCGGGCCTGTAGCAGAAGTACACATGGCCAACTCCCATGAAGATCCCCGTCAAGCTGGCCGGAACGAGCACGAGATCGGCAAAACATCCGGCGCGCGTCGTCCGCCTCGCCGTTCTGCCAGTCGGCACACTCGGCGGAGCAACGTGGAGTTATTCCGCACACCCATCCTCAACTTGGCTGCGGCTGCCAAGATAGCCGATTCCCTTCAGCCGACTGATTCAGAGGCTGGCAGGGGGATCGAGCAAATCCGCGTCCTGTTGCACACGGCGCAGTAGCAAAACTCGGCGGTCTCCGAGTCGCACAATAAGATCCACAATAGTTCTGTACATGCGAACACGCATCGGTCAGTTCACAACCCTGGTTCTCATCAGCGTCACAGGGGAGGCAGCCGTTCCATAAACCCCGAAGATCGTCGCCGTTCACGCACCCCTCCGCGGGGTGGGCCCTACGGGCCCCGACATCATGATGATCGGCGTTCAGTCGGTGACACTTACGACCCAAGACCCGACGCAAGAGGGCATATCGCCCAGCGGAGGGTCGACAGGGGCCGAGCCCACCGCGATGGTTACGATATTGACCGTCCGAGTGGAAGCAGGACCATTGTTTCTGGTCCCGAGTGTTTCAATCGAGCCATCCGTTTGGCTGACATCCCTCCCAACTTCCGATTGGCGACGGGAATCAGCAAGTTTACAGGAGAGTCCAAGCCAGAAACGTGGATGGATGATTACCGAGTGGCAGTCCAGATCGGAGGAGGGGACGACCATGTCACCATGAAGCACCTCCCTCTGATGCTCGACGGCTCGGCGCGAGCGTGGCTGAACCAGTTGGCCCCCTCAAGCATCTATAGCTGGGCAGATCTGGCCCGAGTGTTCATCAGGACCTTCGAAGGGACGTGCAAGCGCCCTGCTGGCCTCGTGGAGCTCCAGCATTGCATCCAGAAGCAGAATGAGCCCCTGCGTGATTTCATTCAGCGTTGGACAACTCTCTACCACACAGTGGAGAATGTCACAGAGCATCAAGCAGTCTGCGCCTTCAAGGCAGGCGTGCGGTACAGGGATCTGTACCTGAAGTTCGGCCGAACAGGCGACATCTCCATGAGCAAGATGATGGAGATAGCAGCACGCTATGCAAATGGCGAAGAAGAGGACCGCATCCGAAGCGGGAAGCACAAGACAGTCGCCGATGGAGATGGGAGTAACACTCGGAAGCAGAAGCAGAAAGCTCCGTCCACTCCGCAGGCAGAAGCCGCAGCTGTAACCAATGCCAAGTTCAAGGGCAAAGGGAAGGCTTAGTTCACCCCCAAGAAGAAGCAGTTCAATAATCCCATCCTGGACCAGCCGTGCCCGATTCATACGAAGATGGATGAAGAGGGCAACCCCATATATCCGAAGCATACCACTCGACAGTGTCGCCTCCTGATCCAGGGGTTCGGCGAAGGGCAACCAAGTGAAAAGGACAATGAACAGGATGAGGAGGATAAGGAGGATCTGTTCCCCCAAGTCCATGCAATACTTATGATTTTTGCTGACGTTGAGAGCAAGAGTCGATTTAAGCTGGTGAACAGGGAGGTGAACATGGCCACCCCACCCAACCCCAAGTTCCTCAAATGGTCTCAGACTGTGATCACCTTTGACCAGTCAGATCATCCAGCGCATGTACCCACCCCAGGGAGACAGGCTCTGGTCGTCGATCCGGTGGTGGAAGGAGTCCGACTGCGCAAAGTCCTCATGGACGGTGGCAGTGGCTTGAACATCATGTATGCCGACACTCTCAAGGGGATGGGCATTCCGATGTCCAAACTCAGCGAGAGCAGCATGCAGTTCCATGGAGTCGTCCCTGGACGGAAGGCCAAGTCACTCGGCCAGATCGCGTTGGACGTCGTTTTCGGCTCCGACAAGAACTTCCGCAAGGAAAAGCCGACGTTCGAAGTGGTGGACTTCCAGAGCGCTTACCACACAATTCTGGGCCGCCCAGCGTATGCGCGTTTCATGGCCCGTCCATGTTACGTATACCTGAAGCTGAAGATGCCAGGCCCGAAAGGTGTGATCACCATCACGGGCAATCGACAGCGGGCCGAAGAGTGTCTGCAGCAGGGATCAAGAATCGCCGACCAGCAGATGGCCGTCCTCGAGCTTGACGAGTACAAGAAAACAGTCGACCCTGCTGACTTGATGCGTTCGAAGAAGCCAGCTTCGGAGTCTGCATTCCAGTCGGCGGGAGAGACGAAGAAGGTCAGCATCCACCCGACGGACGACGCTGCTGCCCCGACGAACATCTCCACCACCCTCGATCCTAAATAGGAAGCCGAGCTCACCCAATTCCTCCATGAGAACTGGGACATCTTCGCATGGAAACCCTCTGACATGTCAGGTGTACCCAGGGAGTTGGCTGAGCACCGACTGCATGTGGATCCCACCGCTCGGCCTGTCCGAGAACGACTGCGTCGGTCCGCCGCGCATAAGAGGAAGGCAATCGGAGAAGAGGTAGCCAAGCTTTTGGCAGCCAACTTCATTCGCGAGATTCACCACTCCGAGTGGCTCGCCAATGTTGTCATGGTTCCCAAGAAGGACAAGTCGCTCCGAATGTGCATCGACTTCAAGCACCTCAATAAGGTCTGCCCGAAAGACCATTTTCCGCTCCCCCGCATCGATCAAATTGTCGATTCGACTGCGGTTGCGAGCGTTTGTCATTTCTTGATGCTTACTCGGGCTATCATCAGATCCGTCTGTATGGCCCCGATGAATTAAAAACAGCCTTCATCACCCCATTTGGGTGCTTCTGCTACATCACTATACCATTCGGTTTGAAGAATGCAGGAGCTACCTTTATGCGCATGATCCAAAAATGCCTCCTCGACCAGATCGGTCGGAATGTGGAGGCACATATGGATGATATCGTAGTCAAGTCACGCAAAGGTTCCGACCTGCTGACCGACTTGGCCGAAACATTCGCCAACCTTCGTAGGTAAGATATCAAGCTCAACCCCGCCAAGTGTTCGTTCGGCGTTCCCAGCGGAAAGTTACTTGGTTTCTTCGTTTCCGAACGAGGGATCGACGTCAACCCCGAAAAGATCGGGACCATCGTCCGAATGGAGAGGCCGGTCAGAATACACGATGTTCAACGGCTCACAGGTTGCCTAGCGGCTTTGAGCAGGTTTATCAGTCGACTCGGCGAGAAAGCACTTCCTCTGTACCGACTCATGAAGAAATCAGATACTTTCGAGTGGACAGACGGAGCCCAAGTCGCATTCGACGACCTCAAAGTCCTACTTTCCACCCAGCCGATTCTTACTGCTCCGCTCAGTAAAGAGCCCCTTCTTCTGTATATCACGGCTACAAATCAAGTCGTCAGCACTGTTCTTACAGTCGAACGAGAAGAAGAAGGCAAAGCATACAAAGTTCAGAGGCCAGTGTATTACGTCTCCGAAGTCCTGACTCCTTCCAAGCAGAGGTATCCCCACTATCAAAAACTTATCTACGGGATTTACATGACTGCGAAGAAGGTAGCCCATTATTTCCAAGACCACTCGGTGTCTGTCGTTTCTGATGCTCCGTTGGCGGAAATCTTCCACAATCGGGACGCATCAGGCCGAGTGGCGAAGTGGGCAATGGAGATGTTGTACTGCGATATCAAGTTCAAGGCCAAGAAAGCTATAAAGTCTCAAGCCCTGGCTGACTTCATAGCAGAATGGGTAGAACAACAGCAACCGACCCACATCTACTCGGCTCATTGGACAATGTTCTTCGATGGGTCCAAGATGTTGAATGGCTCCGGCGCTGGCGTTGTGATCATATCGCCAAAGGGCGACAAACTCAAATATGTGCTGCAGATACACTTTGATTCCTCCAACAATGAGGCAGAGTATGAAGCTCTCCTTTATGGACTGCGTATGGCCATCGCACTCGGCGTCCGTCGCCTGATGGTCTATGGCGATTCGGATTTGGTGATTAATCAAGTGATGAAAGAGTGGGACGTCAGAAACCCCACCATGACCACATACTGCAATGCAGTGAGGAAGCTCGAGAAGAAGTTTGAAGGTCTAGAACTCCACCATGTTCCACGACTGAAGAACCAAGCAGCTGATGAGTTGGCAAAACTCGGATCCACTCGGAGACCAGTCCCGAGTGACGTCTGCCTCGAGCACCTCCACCTTCCCTCAGTCAAAGAAGATCCTTTCACAGAGGAACCAGTACAACCAAAGAGTTCGACAGATCTAACTGAAGTCGATGTACCTGCTGTGGTTGATCTGATCATGGAGATTCTTGTTGTCATCCCCGATTGGATTGTGCCGATCATTGCATATATCCTGAGGCAGGAATTACCAGAAGACGAAGTCCAGGCCAGGCAGATCGTCCGCAGGTCGAAGTCGTTCACTGTCATTGATGGCCAGTTGTACAAGGAAAGTGTTTCAGGCGTTCTTCAACGATGCATCTCCCCAGAGGAGGGACAGCTAATCCTGGAAGAAATTCACTCGGGAACCTGCGGTCATCACGCCTCTTCGAGAGCAATCGTCGCCAAAGCATTCAGAGCTGGTTTCTTCTGGGTGCAGGCAAACGAAATGGCTAAAGATATGGTCGACCGATGTGAAGGCTGTCAGTTCTACTCCAACAAGTCCCACAAGCCAACATTTGCGTTGAAGACAATCCCTCTTGTGTGGCCGTTTGCAGTATGGGGATTAGATACAGTCGGTCCATTCAGAACAGGCCAAGGAGGATACACACATCTATTGGTGGCAGTCGACAAGTTCACAAAATGGATTGAAGCCAAGCCCATCAAGAAGCTCGACGCCCTAACAACCATCAAGTTTGTCAAGGACATCATCTCCAGATTCGGTGTACCTCACAGCATAATCACGGACAACGGGAAAAACTTTGACTCGGACAGATTCAAAGGTTTGTGTGCAAGCCAAGGTATCCGAGTGGATTTTGCATCCGGGGCGCATCCTCAATCCAACGGACAAGCAGAGCGGGCGAATGGACTTATTCTGCAAGGTTTGAAGCCCCGACTCCTGTGAGAGGTGGGACATGCCGCTGGCGCATGGGTCACCGAGCTACCTTCGGTGCTTTGGGGTCTTCGCACAACCCCGAACAGATCTACAGGGCGATCACCGTTCTTCCTCGTTTACGGAGCAGAAGCAGTCCTTCCGAGTGACTTGCTTCACAATGCTCCACGAGTCGAACTCTTCTCCGAAGCTGAAGCAGAACAAGCAAGGCAAGACGGGGTGTACCTTCTAGAGGAGGAGCGCGAGATGCCACTGACTCGCTCAACCATTTATCAACAAGATCTATGGCGTTTTCACGCACGACACGTCAGGAATCGCACGTTCCAAGCAGGCGACCTGGTGCTCCGAGTGAATCAGCAAAGACCTCACAAGTTGGCTCCTGCCTGGGAAGGACCCTTCATCATCTCCAAGGTGCTGAACAACGGAGCATACAGACTCTACAGCATCGACAGGGAGACAGACGAGCCGCGAGCATGGAACGGAGATCTCCTGAAGCGCTTCTACACGTGACCGTCGACTGAAGCAATGTAAAGAACAAGTATTGGTGAAATAATATAAAGCAGATTGAGCTTTTGCAGATCCAAAATTCTTCCGCGGTCGCAGACTCCGGTCTCAAAAAAAAACTTAGCTGCGATCCAGAATTTCCTAAGTACTAACTTTCTCCGAGTGTGCACTAAACATCGCACTCGGGGACTTAGCTGCGATCAAGAATCGCCTAAGTACTAACTTTCTCCGAGTGTGCACTAAACGTCGCACTCGGGGACTTAGCTGCGATCCAGAATCGCCTAAGTACTAACTTTCTCCGAGTGTGTACTAAACGTCGCACTTGGGGACTTAGCTGCGATCACGAATCTCCTAAGTACTAACTTTCTCCAAGTGTGCACTAAACGTGGCACTCGGGGACTTAGCTGCGATCCAGAATCGCCTAAGTACTAACTTTCTCCGAGTGTGTACTAAACGTCACACTCGGGGACTTAGCTGCGATCAAGAATCGCCTAAGTACTAACTTTCTCCGAGTGTGTACTAAACATCGCACTCGGGGACTTAGCTGCGATCCAGAATCGCCTAAGTACTAACTTTCTCTGAGTGTGTACTAAACGTCGCACTCGGGGACTTAGCTGCGATCACGAATCGCCTAAGTACTAACTTTCTCCGAGTGTGCACTAAACGTCGCACTCGGGGACTTAGCTGCGATCAAGAATCGCCTAAGTACTAACTTTCTCCGAGTATGCACTAAACGTTGCACTCGGGGACTTAGCTGCGATCAAGAATCGCCTAAGTACTAACTTTCTCCGAGTGTGTACTAAACGTCGCAGTCGGGAACTTAGCTGCCATCACGAATCGCCTAAGTACTAACTTTCTCCGAGTGTGCACTAAACGTCGCACTCGGGGACTTAGCTGCGATCAAGAATCGCCTAAGTAATAACTTTCTCCGAGTGTGCACTAAATGTAGCACTCGGGGACCGAGCCGCGATCAAGAATCGCCTCAGTACAAATTTTCTCCGAGCGTGCACTACTCGTCACACTCGAAGACTTAACTGCGATCAAGAATCGCTTAAATGGGAAAGCTTCCTGCGACTGTATCCTACAGATACACTCGGGGACTCAGCAGACCCTCATTGAGGCTCATGTGGATGTCAAGACCACTCACAATTACATGAGTAGCAGACCCTCATTGAGGCTCATGTAGATGTCAAGACCACTGACAATTACATGAGTAGCAGACCCTCAATGAGGCTCATGTGGATGTCAAGACCACTGACAATTACATGAGTACCAACTCGCTCCGAGTGCGGCCTGGCCGTCGCACTCGAAGACTTAGCCGCGATCATGAATCGCCTAAGTACTCTATTACCTTCGAGTGTATCCTACAGATCCACTCGGAGACTCGGCAGACCCTCAGAGAGGCTCATGCAGATGTCAAGGCAACCGACAATTACATGCTCCGCATGTTTGCCATTGGCTTCACCAAGAAACGCCAAACAAAAACTCGAGCCAAAATTGTATCAACAACTCTTTGGAAAAAGAAGAGCAAAAGATTTGATTCAAATTTGAAGTTCACCTAAAGATAGTTGGCTCGGTGCGGATCAAGCTTACCCGCACCGAGCCAAGAATGTGACGGCCAACAGCAGTGGCCAGAGTTTCTTACAACCAACACTCGGCATACCGAGGTAATAGTTTTATAAAGCATCGTCTGGACTGGCGCCAGGACTGGCGGGCTCTACGAATGTGTCCAGGTCGATCCCGTCGGCGATGCGAGTGGCGCTCTCAAGGAAGGTTTCCATGAAGTCTTCAAATCGAAGTTTCTTCGTGTTGGCGACCTGCAACGATTTCAGCTTCTCTTCACGCACCTCCTTGCAATGCACTCGGACTAGGGACAGAGCAACGTCTGCACCACAGTGCGCCGCAGACTTCTTCCATGACTGCACTTGGTTTGGGACTTCTTCCAGCCGAGTCATCAAGCTTTCCATCTCATGCCGAGACTCGTCCTCAGGCCAAAGCTCCTTTTCGATCCGGCCGATGACTTCTCTCAGTCGAACGATGAAAGGCCCAACTTTGCCCAGGCGAATGTGCGCTCGGAGCAGATCTCGATTGGCGTCCTCGCCGAGTGGAATGTTCTCGCGAATCGACCGCTCCACGTCAGCTGCTTCAGCCTCAGCGTCCATCCAAAAATCTGCAAACACAGGACGAGCAAACAATAAGCGCCGAGTGTAACGCACATACCACAAGCACTCAGAAAAACAGGACTTACCACCCAGACGCGTTATCATCTGCTAGGCCCAGTCACTGACGTATTTTTCCTGCGCTATACACTGCTTGTTCAGCACATTCATTTGCCCCATCAGCTCGGACCTATGCGCCTTCATCTTCTCCACTTCAGCAGTCAGTGCCTTGTTTGCTTCACGGGCCTGCTCCAACGACTTCTCTCATTCCGCCAGAACATCCTTCATGCCAGCCATTGCAACCAGTGCCGCATCCAGCTCACCAGCAAACTGAACCTTTTCAGCCCTAAGAGTCTCGAACGCTGTCCCCATCTCGCAAGTTTTCTGCCGGCCAGAGCCAAGAGACGATTAGACAAATCCAACAATAAAAAGCCTAAGCTCTTCAGACCCCTGCCAACGCAAGCAGTCGACAGCAGTCTCGGGGACTACACCCAGTGGGTTCACTAAGAGTGACCCCACTGGCATGAAACTCAAACAGGTCTGCCCTATTGAGCTACATGACAACACCTAAGCCTATGAGGCTACTACTACCCGACCTGAGTAAAGTTACTCTCGGGGACTCATACAGTAAGTGCACTCCGAGTGCCCCAACTGTTAGCATTCGAACAGATTAATTTTGGATCTGCTCAAGTAAAAGACAATGTGTATAAAGACAACTGCCAATGCAAGCACTCGATAGAAGTCTCGGGGACTACACCCACTGGGTTCACTAAGAGTGAACCCATTGCAAAAATCATACGATATCCGAACACACCCAGTGGGTTACAAGAGAAAAGTAAATACTTACTAGCCCACTTACTCGGATATCGTCCCGCAGTTCCAGGCTTCGCTGGTACAGGGACGCGATGGAGTCGTACGCCTTCTTGGCCTCTCCCGCCATTAGCTCCACCTACACCATAGCC
The DNA here is from genome assembly GCF_904849725.1 of Hordeum vulgare subsp. vulgare. Lineage (NCBI taxonomy): Eukaryota > Viridiplantae > Streptophyta > Magnoliopsida > Poales > Poaceae > Hordeum > Hordeum vulgare. The sequence continues at coordinate 469,750,086 of NC_058522.1, forward strand.
CCCTTGGCCGCTCCCACCTGATCTTCCGGGAGGCGCTGGACGTTGTACTCAACATTCGACGGGCCTGGCATCGTTGGAGGCTCCTTGGGCATCCCAAGGCTCGCTCTAGTCGATTCAGCAGCAACCAGCGCCGTTTCAGTCGACGGCATCGCCTCAGTAGGCGGCACGTCCGCGGCGAGAGCAGTAACTGGCAGAACAGCCTCAAGGACTGGCACCGCAGCTTGCTCAAACCTTCCCTGGTCACCCTCATCCACGTAGATCACCCCTAAGAGAAACCCGACCGAACGGCGTGAGATCACAAAAGGGAAAGGACAAGACCGAAGACAGAATTTGTGATGCAATGATGTAAACTCTCAGAATCGCTACAACGCACGTGGCTGGGACGAGATGACATTGTCCATGTCCATGGGATCATCCTCCTGGCGTGCCGGAGAGGTGGCAGAGGTAGCAACTCTGTCGAGTGAAATTCATTCGACTAATAAACAGGAGTTCAATCGAATGCCAGAAGAAGCTAGAAGAACAACGCACTTACGTTGAGGTGACGGGAACGCCGACCCTCATCCGCGGCAAAGCCTTCCGAGGTTTAGATCCGCTCGGTTTGGCCACCTTGGATGGTTGACCCGCAGGTTCGGCAGCAGTGTCCCTGGTCCTCTTGGTGCTCCGAGCACTCGGAACCACGGGAACAGTTGGCGGAGCACTCGAAGATGCTGGAGGGGCCGAGGGAGCTGCCGGTTCATGTCGGTGCTTGGTTTGATGCTCTAGCGGCGGAGGTGGCGAGTCCTGCTCTTCGTCTTCCTCCTCCTCTTCACCAGACTCCTCCTCCGTCTCCCCACTGTTGGAGACGTACTCGACGCTCTCCACGCTGCCCTCCTCCTCCTCCTCGGCCGGGTTCCCGTTCGAGACAGGAGAGAACCAGTTGGTCCACTTCTGCATAAAATACAGTCGGCGACATCAAGCGTCAGACAGAGATTCAAGAAAACGATAAAACTAAGACAGTTATGTGCACTCGACAAGTTGTACTCACCTGGTTCGGAGGAGGATTGTCCGCGCAGAAATCCCTCACTCGCCGGGACCCTCTGGGGTTCTCACATGCGCGTGTGATCTGGAGCACCCACGATGCCACCGTCTCCTCGGTCACGCTCATGACGTTAGTCCGAGTGGAGTCTTCGGGCCTCGTGTAGTGCCACATGGCGTGGTGTCGGGCCTGCAGTGGCTGGATGCGCCGACCGAGGAAAACCTCCAGCAAGTCTATGCCGGTGACTCCCTTTCTGACGACATCTACGAGTGCGTCGACCAGATGCTGGATATCGATCTTCTCCGCCTTCGTGTGCGCGAGCTGCTTAGGCGGAGTTGGTCGATCTAAGCTAAAAGGAGGTAACCCTGTCGTGGCATTCGGGCTAGCAACATCCTGGCAGTAGAACCATGTCGACTGCCAGTTCCTAACCGATTCACTCAGCTGAAGAGCAGGATAACTACTTTTGCTCTTCTTTTGGAAGCCTAAGCCTCCGCAGAGCTGGAGAAGGTGAGTCTTATCATCCGACTAATTAAGTCGTTTGATAGTTTGGGATCTAGCAGAGAAGATATGTTTGAAAAGCCCCCAATGGGGAGGACAGCCGATGAAGCACTCGCACAAGACTACGAAAGCAGAGAGATGAGCTATGGCATTCGGAGGAAAGTGGTGGAGCTGCACCCCGAAGTGGTTCATTATGCCTTTAAAGAAAGGATGTGGGGGCAGGGAGAAACCTCGATGCACATGGCTGAGCAGCAGGACACGCTCCCCCTCCTGGGGCGCCGTCTCGGTCTCGCCCTCCGCCGGCAACCTCTACGACTTGTGCACGATCATCCCGTGCTCCACCAGCTCCAGCAGATCCCCCTCCGTCACCGTGGAGGGGAGGAAGTCCCCCTGGATCCATCCCGCCGGTAGCGCTCGCTGCTTCCGCGCAGGAGCCGCCGCATTCCCCTTCTTCTTCCGCGCCTCTAGCTTGCTAGTTTGCCCCTTTGTCATGGCGGAGGCTGCGGATTCATGAGGAGAGAGGAGAAGGAAGAAGCTCGGGGTGCGCAGAGGATGGCGAAGGAAGCAGAGCAAAGGCGAGATGTCAGGCGAGCATAACGAAAAAACCCTCGCCGCCGAGGTTTAAGTAAGGTTCCGATTGGGTCACTGGCAACTGGCCCCGAAACCTTATCCCCCGACCAACCACGGCGATATCAGTGGAGAAGATGAAGGCGCGGAGATCGAGGCGTCAGGCGCTACTCGAGCGCGATGTCGTCCTCTCCGCTGAGCGCGCGGTAACCGAAATTTGAGGATCCCGGAAAATCTGCCGCTGTCAGTTGACTGGTCACGTCAGGAGATACCATGGAAGCACTCGGTTTCCGACAGTTTGTTCCACAAATACTTCCACTCGGATCGTTGGTCAGAAAAGATAAAATGGATCGCGGCAAGCAACGCCAAAGTCACATCCGTTCCAGTCGGATCCAAACTTCAAACATCGCTTCGTCGTTCCAACCCCAATCCATTCGGGGACTAATGATGGGGTTATAGTCCTAGGGTAGGGTCATAGGCCTGCCCTATAGGTCCAACCCAAGGACTACCCCTCATAAGGGACAAGGCCCTTAGTCAGTTCCGACTGAACTAAGGAGTTCCCTTCATCCAGTCGGTAACAGATCCTCGACCATCCAGTCGGAGACTAGCATTCGGAGTTTATCGAACTAACCGACTGGATTCCACTCTGTGCATCGTAACCCCCCTGGAGGGAAATGGTCATACGTTTCCATGTGCCTTTATTAGCATTTAAGACGTACGTTACCTGTAACGTAGGCATTTATTCGCCACTACTCCACCCCTATGCATCGAACCGTTATGGAGGGCAGCGCACTCTATATAAGCCACCCTCCTCCACTGGTGCAGGGGTTAGTAATTCACTGTATTCTATATTCCACTCGACAACAAGCTCCCAGAGCACTGAGACGTAGGGCTATTACCTCCACCGCAGAGGGGCCTGAACTCATACAACCTCGCCGTAGCTAAGGCTCTGCCCATCCTTTCGTACCCTACACATCTACTGTCAGGCTTATACCCACGACAAGCATGATTGTGGGTTCATGCCCCTCGATGTCTATATTGAGTGACAGAAACATGAGACTAGGGGATGTGTTGTTGCCACGAGGGAGAAAACAATGGTGCTTGTGACCACGGTTGCAAGGATTTTTTTACCTTACGCATAGTTCGTTAATGCAGTTGTCCGTTGCTTTGAGTTTACACTTTGGGTGGGGCTCGCAACTTAATACCAGAGAGATGTTCTGGATAGATATCTCAAGGTGGATGATTAGTAAGTAGATGTAGATGAATAAACGGTGTACCTGTCTTGGTGTACTGCCCATTACTTTTGAACCTCTAACTATCAAGTAGCATAATTAGCCTTGCGGTGCGTTCACAATTCTATCAATTGCCCAAGTGTGATTTGTTTACCCAAGCATAGTTGTTTATCATCTTTTGGGAGAGAGACATCACTAGTGAACATCATGTGACTCCGGTGCATATCACCATCATTGTTTACACCTCCATCATTTACCGCTTTCATTTACTTTTCCGTTGCAATCACTATCACTTTTCCGCTTGTGTTTTGATCCTTTGCAAACTACAAGGCCGGAGAGATTCACAACCTCTCTGTACTCGTTGGGAGCAAAGTTATTGGTTGTGTGTGCAGGTCCACGTCTTCTGCTGACCAGGACGGAAGACACCTACTTGTTGAGCCTAGGAGTCCTCCTGGTTCGATAAACCTTACAGTCTTCGTGTAAGGGAAATCTGCTGCTAACTACATCTCCACCTTCCACTTGGGGAAACCAACGAGGGGTGAGAAGTATATCCATCAACTCATCATCAAGCAAAATTTCTGGCACCGTTGCTGTTGGGGAACGTCGCATGGGAAACAAAAAAATTCCTACGCGCATGAAGACCTATCATGGTGCTGTCCATATACGAGAAGAGATTTGGATCTACGTACCCTTCTAGATCGCACAACAGGAAGCGTTAAGAAATGCGGTTGATGTAGTGGAACGTCCTCATGTCCCTCGATCCGCCCCGTGAATCTTCAAGCTTAACCCAAGTGTTCCGCGTGTGCAACTATTTTGCACCCGTTGTATGTGAACGTTGAGTCTATCACACCCGATCATCACGTGGTGTCTTGAAACGACGAACTGTAGCAACGGTGCATAGTCAGGGAGAACACAATTTCGTCTTGAAATTTTAGTGAGAGATCACCTCATAATGCTACCGTTGTTCTAACCAAAATAAGGTGCATAAAAGGATTAACATCACATGCAATTCATAAGTGGCATGATATGGCCATCATCATGTGCTTCTTGATTTCCATCACCAAAGCACCGACACGATCTTCTTGTCACCGGCGCCACACCATGATCTCCATCAACGTGTCGCCATCGAGGTTGTCGTGCTACTTGTGCTATTACCACTAAAGCTACGTCCTAGCAATATTATAAACGCGTGTGCAAACACAAACGTTATTTTAAAGACAACCCTATGGCTCTTGCTGGTTGCCGTACCATCGAAGTGCAAGTCGATATTAACTATTACAACATGATCATCTCATACATCCAATATATCACATCACGTCATTGGCCATATCATATCACAATCATACCCTGCAAAAACAAGTTAGACGTCCTCTAATTGTTGTTGCATGTTTTACGTGGCTGCTATGGGTATCTAGTAGATCGCATCTTACTTACGCAAAAACCACAACGGAGATGTGCAAATTGCTATTTAACCTCTCCCAGGACCGCCTCGGTCAAAACCAATTCAACTAAAGTTGAAGAAACTAACACCCGCCAGTCATCTTTATGCAACGAGGTTGCATGTCAGGCGATGAAACCAGTCTTTCGTAAGCATACGAATAATGTCGGTCCGGGCCGCTTCACTCCAAAAATACCGCAGAATCGAGAAAACACTACGGAGGGCAGCAAGTCAAACATCACCATCCACAAAACCCTTTGTGTTCTACTCGAGATAACATCTACGCATGAACCTAGCTCATGATGCCACTGTTGGGGAACGTCGCATGGGAAACAAAAAAATTCCTACACGCACGAAGACCTATCATCGAGATGTCCATCTACAAGAGGAGATTTGGATCTACGTACCCTTGTAGATCGCATAGCAGGAAGCATTAAGAAATGCGGTTGATGTAGTGGTACGTCCTCACGTCCCTCGATCCGCCCTGCGAACCGTCCCGCGATCCGTCCCACGATCCGCTCCGATCTAGTGCCGAACGGACGGCACCTCCGCGTTCAGCACACGTACAACTCGACGATGATCTCGGCCTTCTTGATCCAGCAAGCAAGATGGAGAAGTAGATGAGTTTTCCGGCAGCGTGACGACACTCCGGTGGTGGTGAAGGATCTACTCCTGCAGGGCTCTGCCCAAGCTCCGCAGAAATACGATCTAGAGGTAAAACTATGGTGTCTAGATCTGAGTTGCACGTGGCAAAGTTGTGTCAAATCAGCCCTAAATCACCAGTATATATAGGAGGGAGGGGGAGGGACTTGCCTTGAGGGCCAAGCCCCCAAGGTGCGCCGGCCAAGAGGAGGAGTAGGACTCCTACTCCAATCCTACTCAAAATAGGATTGGAAAGTGGAGTCATTCTCTTCCATCCCACTTTTTTTTCTTTCTTTGGTTTATTGCTTATGGCGCCTTCTTGGGCTGTCCCACCAGCCCACTAAGGGCTGGTGCGCCACCCATAAGTCCCTTGGGCTTCCCCTGGGAGGATTGCCCCCCTCCCGGTGAACTTCTGGAACCCATTCGTCACTCCCGGTACATTCGCTGTAATGCCCAAAAACTTTCCGGTAACCAAATTAAGTCATCATATATATCAATCTTCATCTCCGGACCATTCCGGAAAACCTCGTGATGTCCGAGATCTCATCCAGGACTTCGAACAACATTCAGTAACCACGCATATAACTCAACTATACTAAAACATCGCCGAACCTTAAGTGTGCAGACCCTGCGGGTTTGACAACTATGTAGACATGCCCCGAGGTACTCCTCGGTCAATATCCAATAGCGGGACCTGGATGCCCATATTGGATCCTACATATTCTCCGAAGATCTTATCGGTTGAACCTCAGTGTCAAGGACTCATATAATCCCGGATGTCATTCCCTTTGTCCTTCGGTATGTTACTTGCCCGAGATTCGATCGTCGGTATCCGCATACCTATTTCAATCTCGTTACCATAAAGTCTCTTTACTCGTTCCATAATACAAGATCCCGTGACTTACACTTAGTCACATTGCTTGCGTGGCTTGTGTGTGATGTTGTATTACCGAGTGGGCCCCGAGATACCTCTCCATCACACGGAGTGACAAATCCCAGTCTCGATCCATACTAACTCAACGGACACCTTCGGAGATACCTGTAGAGCACCTTTATAGTCACCCATTTACGTTCTAACGTTTGATACACACCAGGCATTCCTCCGGTGCCAGTGAGTTATATGATCTCATGGTCATAGGAACAAATACTTGACAGGCAGAAAACTATAGCAATAAAACGACATGATCATTATGCTACGTTCATAGTTTGGGTCTAGTCCATCACATGATTCTCCTAATGATGTGGTCCAATTATCAAGCAACAACACTTTGCTCATAGCCAGAAAACCTTGACTATCCTTGATCAACTGGCTAGCCAACTAGAGGCTTGCTAGGGACATTGTTGTGTCTATGTATCCACACATGTATCTATGTTTTCATTCAATACAATTATAGCATGGATAATAAACGATTATCTTTAAACAGGAAATATAATAATAACTATTTATCATTGCCTCTAGGGCATATTTCCAACAGTTGCGGGGGACTCCAATCTTCAAGATAGGGGAGTTGCACGCTATCCTTTACCTTTTCTTTATAGTCTTGTTAGTTTTCTTTTTTGTTTTTGCTTTAGGGTCTTATACCAAAAACCACAAAAAATAGTTGCTTTGTTCTTGCTTGTTGCCGCTGCTGTGGGTTCCACTGAGGACACCAAGTTGTGTGACTTCACTAGTCACAACAACAATGACTTTATCTGCACTCCTATTGCTGCTCCCGCCACTGGAGCCACGTCCTATGAGATTAAACCTGCTTTACTGAACCTAGTTATGAAAGATCAATTCTCCGATGCTGGAGATGATGCTGCCTTGCACTTGAACAATTTTGCTGAGCTCTGTGATATGCAAAAATATAAAGAAGTAGATGGTGATATTATTAAACTTAAGCGTTTTCCTTTCTCTTTGAGAGGAGGAGCCAAAGTGTGGCTTCAATCTTTGCCTAGGAATAGAATAGATTCTTGGGATAAGTGCAAAGATGCTTTTATTGGGAAGTATTACCCGCGTGCTAAGATTATCCAGTTGAGGAGTAACATTATGAATTTTAGACAATTGGATAATGAACATGTTGCTCAAGCTTGGGAACGTATGAAATTTCTTGTTAAGAATTGCCCTACACATGGTTTGACTACTTGGATGGTTATCCAAACTTCCTATGCAGGATTGAACTTTACCTCGCGGAATCTGTTAGACTCGACCGCGGGAGTAACCTTTATATCAATTACACTTGGTGCTGCCACAAAGCTATTGGATGAGATGATGACAAATTATTCTCAATGGCACACCAAGAGAGCTCCAGCAGGTAGGAAGGTAAACTCTGTTGAGGAGATCTCCTCCCTTAATGATAAGGTTGACATGATCATGACTCTACTTACTAAGCAAGCTCCTATTGATCTTCATGATGTTCCTTTAAATTATTTGGTTGCTCAAGAAAGAGAGCAAGTTTATGTTAATTTTATCACTAGGGACAACTTTAATAAAAATGCTTATAGGAGTAATTTTGGTAGCAATCCTAGACCATTCCCATCCAACAACTATGGGAACAACAACAATTATCCTAGCACCAAAAACTCCACTTCTGAATTCTAGAGCTTGCTTAAAGATTTTATCACTTCTCAAAAAGCCTTCAACAAGAGTGTAGAAGAGAAACTAGAAAAAATAGATAGTCTCTCTTTGAAGGTGGACAACATAGCTCATGATGTAGAGATGCTTAAAATTAGAACTTCCCCCCTTGAGGAAAGGAACACCACACCCATGAATGCTATCCAAGTCCAAATTAATGAGAACATAAGAATTCTAGCCAAACTTAAAGAGAGATGAGCTAGAGAAAAAGAAGAGGAATAGAGAATTAAGAGCCTTCCTACACACACTACCATTGCTACTATACAAGTTGTTGAGGACCTCAAAACTTTTAGCACTCATTACACTCCTAGTCCCCATGGACCTATTAATGGTGATGCTCATACCTCAACTATAGGACAAGAAAGTCCTTTGAATTTAGAGACTACAAAAATAATGAGCTTAGATGACATTACTACCAGTTTAGTTAATGGTAGTAACCTTGATTTTGGCAATTGTAATCTTTCCGAACTTGCAAAGAATGGCTAAAGACCCCCACACTAGTACACTCAATATTGCCTTCACCGAGCATATTACCAATGCTCTTATCAAAGCTAGTGAGGAGAAGCTCAAGCTAGAGACTTCTTTCCTAGAAAACTAGAAGATGGTTGGGATCCTATGGTCAAAATTAAGTTGAATAATATCTCTTGCTTTGCTTTGTGTGATGTTGGAGGTAGTGCCTCTGATATGCCCAAAAGAATGTATGATATGCTTGATTGGAAACCTTATGATCCATGTTCTTTTGGTGTTCATCTTGTTGATTCTTCCATAAAGAAACCTTTAGAGAGAATTGATGATGTACTTATTATTGTCAATGATAATTATGTGCCCGTTGATTTTCTTATTATGGACAGTGAATGTGATCCTTCATGTCCAATTATTTTGGGACGCCCTTTTCTCCGCACCGTTGGTGCTATCATTGACATGAAAGAGGGAATTATTAAATTATAATTTCCTCTTAAAAAGGGAATGGAACACTTCCCTCGGAAGAATATTAAGTTACCTTATGAACCCATTACTCGGGCAAGTTATTCTTTTGGAGTTGATAACACTTGATCTTCTTGCATTATGCCTAGCTCAAAGGCATAAAAGAAAGCGCTTGTTAGGAGGCAACCCAATTTGTTTTTACTTTCTTTTTTAGTGGTCTTGATGATTTTTACTACTGTAGCAACATCATTGTATCTTTATTTTTAAACTTTGTGCCAAGTTATAGCCTTCGATTGCAAGAAAGTTCAAAAAATTGTGACATGGTGTCCAGAAACAGATTCTATCTGCTTGAAGGAAAAAATCTCCAAATATCACCAAATCATCTTTTTTATCTGAATATTTTTGACAGCATGCTCCATGTAATTGCCTTTCTGGAATCTGTTCTGAGGTTTTTGATTTGAGTTGCAGAAGTGCCCCGAACTAATTATTTATTACCTACTGTTCTGTTTTCCACATATTCTGCCATGTTTTGCGTTTTCATTTTTTTGCAGATCCTAAGCTTACTTTTCATTTGCAAAAACCTTTTGGCAATCATGATAAGAAGTAGCTTTTCATGAAAATCTTTATTTCCAGCAGGTAATGAATTATTTTATTAAGGGTACTAACCACTCTAATCAGCTTATGATGAGTTTTGAATGAAGGGAGTTTTCAAGTATGCGATGGGAGATGATGAAAGAAGATACAGGAGTGTCAAGCGCTCAAGGTTGGGGATGCCCCATGCACCCCAATAAATATTCAAGGAGACTCAAGTGTCTAAGCTTGGGGATGCCCCCGTGCATCCCCTTCTCTATCAACAATCATCAGTCCGTCCATCTCCATGCTATATTTTTATCACTTCATATGTTATGTGCTATGCTTGGAGCATCCCGCTATTTACTTTTTAGTCTTTCTTGATGTTCATAACAAGTCGGAACCTAGCATACCTTGTTTGGGAGAGATACACGCTCCATTCCACTCTAGAACACAACATAGGTTTCTATGCTTATCTTTTATGTGTGTTCTCTATCTTTTCGTAGCTACTGTCATGCTTAGCTCTTAGTTTTCATGCTTATCTTTTTAAGAGTTTTTATTTAGGTTGCTTTTGGAACTCTCTTGAGTTATCATGCTTATCTTGTTTAGAGAGTTGTCTCGTTGCACTGAGTTGTGTGTCTTGCATGAGTAGGTAAGTGAGATTGCTATTTAAGTATAGTAGTAACCTACAATAGTTTTGAGGTATTGATTTGAGTAATGTTTGGACTATTGGTGCCAAGAGCTTGAGCCTATTAGTGACTGGTCTCATATTTTGGGAAATCCGTGTGTTTTTCGAAAACTAAAAATTAGTTGAGAACTCTAGCTACTAAATTGATCGCAAACCTCTAGAGGGGTTGGAATATATAGAGTACCCTCATGTTACCGTGAGTCGAGGATGCGCAAGGATAACCAAACCCCCAAACACTCCTCCTCGGGGTACTTGTCTCTTTGTGAATTTCCTAAGTAGATAGAGAGTTACCAAAAATAAGTGTATGAGTTCTTCGGACTAATGTGAGTATTTGATTGTTGGCACTGTTGGGGAACGTCGCATGGGAAACAATAAATTTCCTACGTGCACGAAGACCTATCATGGTGATGTACATCTACGAGAGGGGATGTGTGATCTGCGTACCCTTGTAGACCGTATAGTAGAAGCGTTAGTGAACGCGGTTTATGTAGTGGAACATCCTCACGTCCCTCGATCCGCCCCGCGAACTATCCCGCGATCAGTCCCACGATCTAGTGCCGAACGGACGGCACCTCCGCGTTCAGCACACGTACAGCTCGACGATGATCTCGGCCTTCTTGATCCAGCAAGAGAGACAGAGAGGTAGAAGAGTTCTCCGGCAGCGTGACGGCGCTCCGGAGGTTGGTGATGATCTCGTCTCAGCAGGGCTCCGCCCGAGCTCCGCAGAAACGCGATCTAGAGGTAAAACCGTGGAGATATGTGGTTGGGCTGCCGTGGCAAAGTTGTGTCAAATCAGCCCTAAAACCCCACTATATATAGGAGAGAGAGGGGGGAGCCTTACCTTGGGGTCCAAGAACCCCCAAGGGTTCGGCCGAGCCAAGGGGGGAAGGATTCCCCTCCCAAACCGAGTCCTACTTGGTTTGGAAGGTGGAGTCCTTCTTCCCTTTCCCACCTCCTCCTTTTTTTCCTTTTCTCTTTGATTTTCTTCCGAATGCGCATAGGCCTATTTTGGGCTGTCCCACCAGCCCACTAAGGGCTGGTGCGGCACCCCCAACACCTATGGGCTTCCCCGGGGTGGGTGCCCCCCCGGTGAACTCCCGGAACCAATTCGTCGTTCCCGGTACATTCCCGGTAACTCCGAAAACCTTCCGGTAATCAAATGAGGTCATCCTATATATCAATCTTTGTTTCCGGACCATTCCGGAAACCCTCGTGACGTCCGTGATCTCATCCGGAACTCCAAACAACATTCGGTAACCAACCATATAACTCAAATACGCATAAAACAACGTCGAACCTTAAGTGTGCAGACCCTGCGGGTTCGAGAACTATGCAGACATGACCCGAGAGACTCCTCGGTCAATATCCAATAGCGGGACCTGGATGCCCATATTGGATCCTACATATTCTATGAAGATCTTATCGTTTGAACCTCAGTGCCAAGGATTCATATAATCCCGTATGTCATTCCCTTTGTCCTTCGGTATGTTACTTGCCCGAGATTCGATCGTCAGTATCCGTATACCTATTTCAATCTCGTTTACCGGCAAGTCTCTTTACTCGTTCCGTAATACAAGATCCCGCAACTTACACTAAGTCACATTGCTTGCAAGGCTTGTGTGTGATGTTGTATTACCGAGTGGGCCCCGAGATACCTCTCCGTCACACGGAGTGACAAATCCCAGTCTCGATCCATACTAACTTAACGAACACCTTCGGAGATACCTGTAGAGCATCTTTATAGTCACCCAGTTACGTTGCGACGTTTAATACACACAAAGTATTACTCCGGTGTTAGTAAGTTATATGATCTCATGGTCATAGGAATAAATACTTGACACGTAGAAAACAGTAGCAATAAAATGACACGATTAACATGCTACGTCTATTAGTTTGGGTCTAGTCCATCACGTGATTTTCCTAATAACGTGATCCAGTTATCAAGCAACAACACCTTGTTCATAATCATAAGACACTGACTATCATTTGATCAACTGGCTAGCCAACTAGAGGCTTGCTAGGGACAGTGTTTTGTCTATGTATCCACACATGTAAATGAGTCTTCATTCAATACAATTATAGCATGGATAATAAACGATTATCTTGATACAAGAACTATAATAATAACTATATTTATTATTGCCTCTAGGGCATAATTCCAACAGTCTCCCACTTGCACTAGAGTCAATAATCTAGTCCTCACATCATCATGCGAATTACATTGTAATAAATCTAACACCCATACAGTTCTGGTGTTGATCATGCTTTGCCCGTGGAAGAGGTTTAGTCAGCGGGTCAGCTACATTCAGATCCGTGTGCACTTTCCATATATTTACGTCCTCCCCTTCGACGTAGTCACGGATGAGGTTGAAGTGTCGTTTGATGTGTCTGGACTTCTTGTGAAACTGTGGTTCCTTTGCTAGGGCAATGGCACCCGTGTTGTCACAGAACAAGGTTATTGGATTCAGTGCGCTTGTTACCACTCCAAGATCCGTCATGAATTGCTTCATCCAGACACCCTCCTTAGCTGCCTCCGAGGCAGCCATGTACTCCGCTTCACATGTAGAATCTGCTACGACGCTCTGCTTGGAACTGCACCAGCTTACCGCACCCCCATTAATAATAAATACGTATCCGTTTGCGACTTAGAGTCGTCCGGATCTGTGTCAAAGCTTGCATCGACGTAACCTTTTATGGCGAGCTCTTCGTCACCTCCATACACGAGAAACATCTCCTTAGTCCTTTTCAGGTACTTCAGGATATTCTTGACCGCCGTCCAGTGATCCACTCCTGGATTACTCTGGAACCTACCTGCCATACTTATGGCCAGGCTAACATCCGGTCTAGTGCACAGCATTGCATACATGATAGAACCTATGGCTGAAGCATAGGGGACGGAGCGCATATGCTCTCTATCTTCATCAGTTGCTGGGCACTGAGTCTTACTCAATCTCGTACCTTGTAAAACTGGCAAGAACCCTTTCTTGGACTGTTCCATTTTGAACCTCTTCAAAACTTTATCAAGGTATGTGCTTTGTGAAAGTCCTATCAGGCGTTTTGATCTATCCCTGTAGATCTTAATGCCTAGAATGTAAGCAGCTTCTCCTAGGTCCTTCATAGAGAAACTTTTATTCAAGTAATCCTTTATGCTCTCCAGAAACTCTACGTTGTTTCCAATCAGCAATATGTCATCCACATATAATATTAGAAACGCCACAGAGCTCCCACTCACTTTCTTGTAAATACAAGATTCTCCAACCACTTGTATAAACCCAAATGCTTTGATCACCTCATCAAAGCGTTTGTTCCAACTCCGAGATGCTTGCACCAGTCCATAAATGGATCGCTGGAGCTTGCACACCTTGCTAGCATTCTTAGGATCGACAAAACCTTCGGGTTGCATCATATACAACTCTTCCTTAAGGAAACCGTTAAGGAACGCCCTTTTGACATCCATCTGCCAGATTTCATAATCGAAAAATGCAGCTATTGCTAACATGATTCTGGCGGACTTAAGCATCGCTACGGGTGAGAATGTCTCATCGTAGTCAACTCCTTGAACTTGTGAAAAACCCTTTGCCACAAGTCGAGCTTTATAAACGGTCACATTGCCGTCAGCGTCCGTCTTCCTCTTAAAGATCCATTTGTTCTGAATAGCCTTGCGGCCCTCAGGCAGTACTTCCAAAGTCCACACTTTGTTCTCATACATGGATCCTATCTCGGACTTCATGGCTTCTAGCCATTTGTTGGAATCTGGGCCCACCATTGCTTCTTCATAATTTGCAGGTTCATTGTTGTCTAACAACATGATCGATAAGACGGGATTGCCGTACCACTCTGGAGTAGCACGTGGTCTCGTCGACCTGCGTGGTTCGACAGAAACTTGAACCGGAGTTTCATGATCATCATCATTAACTTCCTCCTCAACCAGCGTCGCAACGACAGAGGTTTCCCCTTGCCCTGTGCCACCATCCAGAGGGATGAGAGGTTCGACAACCTCGTCAAGTTCTATCTTCCTCCCACTCAATTCTCCCGAGAGAAACTCCTTCTCGAGAAAAGCTCCGTTTTTAGCAACAAACACTTTGCCCTCGGATTTGAGATAGAAGGTGTACGCAACTGTCTCTTTTGGGTAACCTATGAAGATGCACTTTTCCGCTTTGGGTTCCAGCTTTTCAGGCTGAAGCTTTTTGACATAAGCATCACATCCCCAAACTTTAAGAAACGACAACTTTGGCATTTTGCTATACCATAGTTCGTATGGTGTCGTCTCAACGGATTTTGATGGTGCCCTATTTAAAGTGAATGCAGCTGTTTCTAATGCATAACCCCAAAATGATAATGGCAAATCGGTAAGAGACATCATAGATTGCACCATCTCTAATAAAGTACGATTACGACGTTCGGACACACCATTACGCTGTGGTGTTCCAGGCGGTGTCAACTGTGAAACAATTCCACATTGTCTTAAGTGAGCACCAAACTCGAAACTCAGATATTCACCCCCACGATCAGACCGTAGGAACTTGATCTTCTTGTTACGATGGTTTTCAACTTCACTCTGAAATTGCGTGAACTTTTCAAATGTTTCAGACTTGTGATTCATTAAGTAGACATAACCATATCTGCTCAAATCGTCAGTGAAGGTGAGAAAATAACGATATCCGCCGCATGCCTCTACGCTCATCGGACCACACACATCGGTATGTATGATTTCCAACAAGTCACTTGCACGCTCCATTGTTCCGGAGAACGGAGTTTTAGTCATCTTGCCCATGAGACATGGTTCGCACGTGTCAAGTGAATCAAAGTCAAGTGACTCCAAAAGTCCATCGACATGGAGTTTCTTCATGCGCTTTACACCAATATGACCTAAGCGGCAGTGCCACAAAAATATGGCGTTATCATTGTTAACTCTAACTCTTTTGGTCTCAATGTTATGTATGTGTGTATCACTATCAAGATTCAATATGAACAATCCTCTCACATTGGGTGCATGACCATAAAAGATGTTACTCATAGAAATAGAACAACCATTATTCTCTGACTTAAAAGAGTAACCGTCTCGCAATAAACAAGATCCAGATATAATGTTCATGCTCAACGCATGCACTAAATAACAATGATTTAAGTTCATAACTAATCCTGATGGTAACTGAAGTGAGACTGTGCCGACGGCGATTGCATCAACCTTGGAACCATTTCCCACGCGCATCGTCACTTCATCTTTCGCCAGCCTTCGTCTATTCCGGAGTTCCTGTTTCGAGTTGCAAATATGAGCAACAGAACCGGTATCGAATACCCAGGCACTACTACGAGAGCCGGTTAAGTACACATCAAAAACATGTATATCAAATATACCTGATTTTTCTTTGGCCGCCTTCTTATCAGCCAGATACTTGGGGCAATTGCGCTTCCAGTGACCCATACCCTTGCAATAGTAACACTCTGTTTCAGGCTTAGGTCCATCTTTGGGTTTCTTCGTCGGATTGGCAACAGGCTTGCCGCTCTTCTTCGAATTACCCTTCTTGCCTTTGCCATTTCTCTTGAAACTAGTGGTCTTATTCACCATCAACACTTGATGGTCTTTACGGAGTTCAGACTCTGCGACTTTCAGCATCGCAAACAACTCGCCGGGAGACTTGTTCATCCCTTGCATGTTGTAGTTCAACACAAAGCCTTTATAGCTTGGCGGCAGTGATTGAAGGATTCTGTCAGTGATAGCTTCTTGCGGGAGTTCAATCCCCAGCTCAGCTAGACGGTTTGAGTACCCAGACATTTTGAGCACATGTTCACTGACAGACGAGTTCTCCTCCATCTTGCAAGCATAGAATTTATCGGAGGTCTCATACCTCTCGGTCCGGGCATTCTTCTGAAAGATAAACTTCAACTCCTGGAACATCTCAAATGCTCCATGACGCTCAAAGCGACGTTGAAGTCCCGGTTCTAAACCATACAAGACTGCACATTGAACTATTGAGTAGTCCTCCTTACGTGCTAACCAAGCGTTCTTAACATCCTGATCAGCCGTAGCGGGTGGTTCATCTCCTAGCGCAGCATTAAGGACATAATCCTTCTTCCCAGCTTGTAAGATTAGCTTAAGATTATGAGCCCAGTCTACAAAGTTGCTTCCATCATCTTTCAACTTAGCTTTCTCTAGGAACGTATTAAAATTCAGGATGACTGTCGCGTGAGCCATGATCTACAACACAAATATATTCAAAGTGGACTTAGACTATGTTCAAGATAATTAGAGTTTAACTTAATCAAATTATTCGCTAAACTCCCACTCAAAAAGTACATCTCTCTAGTCATTTGAGTGGTTCATGATCCACTTACACTAGCTCAAGTCCGATCATCACGTGAGTTGAGTATAGTTTCAGTGGTAACCATCCCTATGCTAATCATATCATCTATATGATTCATGATCGACCTTTCGGTCTCATGTGTTCCGAGGCCATGTCTGCACATGCTAGGCTCGTCAAGCTTAACCCGAGTGTTCCGCGTGCGCAACTGTTTTGCACCCGTTGTATGTGAACGTTGAGTCTATCACACCCGATCATCACGTGGTGTCTCGAAACGACGAACTGTAGCAACGGTGCACAGTCGGGGAGAACACAATTTCGTCTTGAAAGTTTAGTGAGAGATCACCTCATAATGCTACCGTCGTTCTAAGCAAAATAAGGTGCATAAAAGGATTAACATCACATGCAATTCATAAGTGACATGATATGGCCATCATCACATGCTTGTTGATCTCCATCACCAAAGCACCGGCACGATCTTCTTGTCACCGGCGCCACACCATGATATCGATCAACGTGTCGCCATCGGGGTTGTCGTGCTACTCATGCTATTACTACTAAAGCTACATCCTAGCAAAATAGTAAACGCATCTGCAAGCACAAACATTAGTTATAAAGACAACCCTATGGCTCCTGCCGGTTGCCGTACCATCGACGTGCAAGTCGATATTATCTATTACAACATGATCATCTCATACATCCAATATATCACATCACGTCATTTGGCCATATCACATCACAAGCATACCCTGCAAAAACAAGTTTAGACGTCCTCTAATTTTGTTGTTGCATGTTTAACGTGGTGACCATGGGTATCTAGTAGGATCGCATCTTACTTACGCAAACACCACAACGGAGATATATGAGTTGCTATTTAACCTCATCCAAGGACCTCCTCGGTCAAATCCGATTCAACTAAAGTTGGAGAAACTGACACCCGCCAGTCATCTTTGAGCAACGGAGTTACTCGTAGCGATGAAACCAGTCTCTCGTAAGCGTACGAGTAATGTCGGTCCGAGCCGCTTCGATCCAACAATACCGTGGAATCAAGAAAAGACTAAGGAGGGCAGCAAAATGCACATCACCGCCCACAAAAACTTTTGTGTTCTACTCGAGAAGACATCTACGCATGAACCTAGCTCATGATGCCACTTTAGGGAAAGTCGCATGGGAAACAAAAATTTTCCTACGCGCACGAAGACCTATCATGGTGATGTCCATCTACGAGAGGGGATGTGTGATCTACGTACCCTTGTAGCCGTACAACAGAAGCGTTAGTGAACGCGGTTGATGTAGTGGAACGTCCTCACGTCCCTCGCTCCGCCCCGCGAACTATCCCGCGATCAGTCCCACGATCTAGTGCCGAACGGACGGCACCTCCGCGTTCAGCACACGTACAGCTCGACGATGATCTCGGCCTTCTTGATCCAGCAAGAGAGACGGAGAGGTAGAAGAGTTCTCCGGCAGCGTGATGGCGCTCTGGAGGTTGGTGATGATCTCGTCTCAGCAGGGCTCCGCCCGAGCTCCGCAGAAACGCGATCTAGAGGTAAAACCGTGGAGATATGTGGTCGGGCTGCCGTGGCAAAGTTGTGTCAAATCAGCCCTAAAACCCCACTATATATAGGAGAGAGAGGGGGGAGCCTTGCCTTGGGGTCCAAGAACCCCCAAGGGGTCGGCCGAGCCAAGGGGGGAAGGATTCCCCTCCCAAACCGAGTCCTACTTGGTTTGGAAGGTGGAGTCCTTCTTCCCTTTCCCACCTCCTCCTTTTTTTCCTTTTCTCTTTGATTTTCTTCCCAATGCGCATAGGCCTCTTTTGGGCTGTCCCACCAGCCCACTAAGGGCTGGTGCGGCACCCCCAACACCTATGGGCTTCCCCGGGGTGGGTGCCCCCCCCGGTGAACTCCCGGAACCCATTCGTCATTCCCGGTACATTCCCGGTAACTCCGAAAACCTTCCGGTAATCAAATGAGGTCATCCTATATATCAATCTTCGTTTCCGGACCATTCCGGAAACCCTCGTGACGTCCGTGATCTCATCCGGGACTCCGAACAACATTCGGTAACCAACCATATAACTCAAATATGCATAAAACAACGTCGAACCTTAAGTGTGCAGACCCTGCGGGTTCGAGAACTATGCAGACATGACCCGAGAGACTCATCGGTCAATATCCAATAGCGGGACCTGGATGCCCATATTGGATCCTACATATTCTACGAAGATCTTATCGTTTGAATCTCAGTGCCAAGGATTCATATAATCCCGTATGTCATTCCCTTTGTCCTTCGGTATGTTACTTGCCCGAGATTTGATCGTCAGTATCCGTATACCTATTTCAATCTCGTTTACCGGCAAGTCTCTTTACTCGTTCCGTAATACAAGATCCCGCAACTTACACTAAGTCACATTGCTTGCAAGGCTT
The DNA here is from genome assembly GCF_904849725.1 of Hordeum vulgare subsp. vulgare. NCBI lineage: Eukaryota > Viridiplantae > Streptophyta > Magnoliopsida > Poales > Poaceae > Hordeum > Hordeum vulgare. Next base: position 469,768,999 of record NC_058522.1, read on the forward strand.
GTGTGTGATGTTGTATTACCGAGTGGGCCCCGAGATACCTCTCCGTCACACGGAATGACAAATCCCAGTCTTCATCCATACTAACTTAACGAACACCTTCGGTGATACCTGTAGAGAATCTTTATAGTCACCCAGTTACGTTGCGACGTCTGATACACACAAAGTATTCCTCCGGTGTTAGTAAGTTATATGATCTCATGGTCATAGGAATAAATACTTGACACGCAGAAAACAGTAGCAATAAAATGACACGATTAACATGCTACGTCTATTAGTTTGGGTCTAGTCCATCACGTGATTTTCCTAATGACGTGATCCAGTTATCAAGCAACAACACCTTGTTCATAATCAGAAGACACTGACTATCGTTTGATCAACTGGCTAGCCAACTAGAGGCTTGCTAGGGACAGTGTTTTGTCTATGTATCCACACATGTAAATGAGTCTTCATTCAATACAATTATAGCATGGATAATAAACGATTATCTTGATACAGGAATTATAATAATAACTATATTTATTATTGACTCTAGGGCATAATTCCAACAGGCACTTCCACCATCCATATTTTGCTAGCCTCTTCGGTACCGTGCATTTCCCTTTCTCACATAGAGAGTTGGTGCAAACTCCGCCGGTGCGTCCAAACCCATGACATGATACGATCTGTCATACATAAGCCTCATTATATCTTTCGTCAAAACAGCCACCATACCTACCTATTAAGGCATTTCCATAGCCTTTCCAAGATACATTGCCATGCAACATCCACCATCTCATGAGTTGATCTTCATGTCATACATGCTTTTGCTTGATCATAGAGTCGCATGATAGTTGGGCCTTGCCCAAATTATTTCTACATGACGCGCTAGTATAATTGCATATCCTGCTACACTAGCAGAGGCATACATTTGCATACATCATGATAGTTTTCACTTGTCTTTATGTTGAGTACTTCTTATAAAGTGTGATGATCTTTTTTATTCATGTAAAACATAGGGTGTTGCCCGTAAGTGAGGAAAAGATCCCAAAGAGGACAAACAAAAGATCCCAAAGAGGACAAATGAGAGATAAATACAAAGAGCCAAAGAGGCCACAAAAAATAAAATAAAAATAGGAAAAATAAAAAATAAAAATAGAAAGAGAGAAGGGGGCAACACTACTATTCCATTTGAAAGATCCACACTCTTACTCCATTGCTATATTGGTACTACATAGAGATTATCATTCATGCATAACTATGTGGGGACATTTACACTATAGAATTTGGTTTGCATATTCCAATGATGAGCCTCCTCAAATGAGCTCTAGGTCTTCATGAGCAAACAAGTTTGATGCACCCCCACTAGTTCCATTGGAGAGCTTACCTTAGCTCATATGTGCATCCGTTACATGGCAATCCCTACTCCTCACATCATATCTATCATTTAGCTTTCTCTCGCCTATGGTTGTCCTCGTTGATGTGAGCCTTTCACAAATTTTTGTCTTCCTTCCCCATCATTATTCTATTTGCCATCCTAAGAGCCAACATATCTTGCTTACGCTCATCCATTGCATGAGTGCTCAAAGTCGAAAGGGAGAGGATTATTTTGACTTGTGCCTTACTAGTGGTCTGGGGATGAGTCAAAATAAGATTCCAAAGGAGACCAAGTGTGAAATTTTAGTAGATTGAGTTCTCAATTAAATTTTTTTATGATCTCAACCCATGTCCCACTTCTTGCACACAAACACCATTTGGAGACAGTCGAGTCACGGACAGCGAGAGCTCTTGTACCTTTATGTTCTTACTTTGCTAATTTCAATACTAGATATAAACTCTTGCTTGTTATTGTCTTGACTTGAATTGCATATCTTACTTGCTTTACTTTGAAGTTCTTATATGTGTGTTAGCATGTCTCCACAAAAATTATAGTGTTATCATTTCTCTACTCGAGGATGAGCAGAAATTAAGCTTGGGGATGTTGATACGTCCCAAACGTATCTATAATTATTGCTTGTTACATGATCTTTTGGGTGACATTGTCATATGTTTTGCTACACTTTTATATCATTTTACACATATTTGGACTAACCAACTAACTCAGTGCACCTAGTGCCAGTTTCTAACTGCTAATGTCTATTTTGCAGGGGCTTTTACCCAATTTTCTGAAGCCCGAAAAATTCCACGAACAATATATACAAAATGAGCATAATGGAAGCTTCCAGATCACCGAAGATTGGCTGAATAGTAGATTGTAACTCACAAAGGGAGCGTTATGCATGATTGTGGGTTCATGCCCCTCGATGTCTAGCTTGAGTGACAAAAACATGAGACTAGGGGATGTGATGTTGCCACCAGGGATAAAACAACGGTGCTTGTGACCACGATTGCAAAGATTGTTTACCTTACGCATAGTTCGTTAATGCAGTTGTCTGTTGCTTTGAGTTTACACTTTGGGTGGGGCTCGCAACTTAATCCCAGAGAGATGTTCTGGATAGATATCTCAAGGTGGATGATTAGTAAGTAGATGCTGATGAATAAACGTTCTACTTGTCTTGGCGTACTGCCCATTACTATTGAACCTCTAACTATCAAGTAGCATAATTAGCCTTGCGATGCGTTCATAATTCTATCAATTGCCCAACTATGATTTGTTTACCCAAGCATAGTTGTTTATCATCTTTTGGGAGATCACTAGTGAACATCATGTGACTCCGGTCCATATCACCATCATTATTTACACCTCCATCATTTAACGCTTTCATTTACTTTTCCGTTGCAATCACTATCACGTTCCCGCTTGTGTTTTGATCCTTTGCAAACTACAAGGCCGGAGAGATTGACAACCTATCTGTACTCGTTGGGAGCAAAGTTATTTGTTGTTGTGTGCAGGTCCACGTCTTCTGCTGACCAGGACATGAGACACCTACTTGTTGATCCTAGGAGTCCTATTGATTCGATAAACCTTACAGTCTTCGTGTGAGGGAAAACTTGCTGCTGACTAGATCTCAACCTTCCACTTGGGGTAACCAATGGGGAGAAATAAGTATATACATCATCTCGTCTTCACGGCATTATCCATAAGTTCAACTCCCAGCTGAGTCAAGCGGTTGCGCAACCCAGACATTCTGAGTATGTGCTCACTGACAGAACCATTCTCCTCCGTCTTACAGGTAAAGAACTTGTCGGAGACTTCATATCTCTCAACCCAGGCATAAGCTTGAAAAACAAGTTTCAGCTCCTCCAACATCTCATATGCTCCGTGATGCTCAAAACGCCTTTGGAGCCCCGGTTCTAAACTGTAAAGCATGCCACACTGAACCATAGAGTAGTCATCACTCAGCGAGTGCCAGCCGTTCCTAACGTCCTGGGTTGCTACGGGAACGGGAGGATCACCTAGCGGTGCATTAAGGACATATGCTTCTTGGAAGCAGTGAGGATGGGCTTTAAGTTATGAGCCCAATCCACATAGTTGCTCCCATCGTCTTTCAGCTTGGTTTTCTCTAGGAACGCGTTGAAGTTGAATGAGACATTTGCGTTGGCTATTGGATCTACAATATTTGTGAAGACAATTTTAGACTAAGTTCATGATAATTAAGTTTATCTAATCAAATTACTAATGAACTCCCACCTAGATCATCATCCCTCTAGTCATCCAAGTGTTAAATGATCCACGTCGACTAGCCCGTGTCCGATCATCACGTGAGACGGACTAGTCATCAATGGTGAGCATCTTCATGCTGATCGTATCAACTATACGACTCATGTTCGACCTTTTGGTCTCCCGTATTCGAGGCCATGTCTTTACATGCTAGGCTCGTCGAGTAAACCTAAGTTTTTTGCGTGTGTAAATGGCTTACACCCGTTGTATGCGAACGTTAGAATCTATCACACCTGATCATCACATGGTGCTTCGAGACAACGATCCTTCGCAACGGTGCACACTTAGGGGAATACATATCTCGAAATTTTAATGAGGGATCATCTTATCTTTGCTACGGTCGTTCTAAGCAATAAGATGAAAAACATGATAAACATCATATGCAATCATATAGTGACATGATATGGCCAATATCATCTTGCTCCTTTGATCTCCATCTTCGAGGCACCATGATCATGATTGTCACCCGCATGACACCATGATCTCCATCATTGTGTCTCCCTGAAGTCGTCACGCCAACTTATTACTTCTACTACTATAGCTAACGTTTAGCAATAAAGTAAAGTGATCACATGGCATTGCATCTCATACAATAAATTAAGACAACTCCTATGTCTCCTTCCGGTTGTCATACTCATCGACATGCAAGTCGTGAATCCTATTACAAGAACATGATCAATCTCATACATCACATATGTAACATCACATCCTTTTGGCCATATCACATCACATAGCATACCCTGCAAAAACAAGTTAGACGTCCTCTAATTGTTGTTACAAGTTTTACGTGGCTGATTAGGGCTTCTAGCAAGAACGCTTCTTACCTATGTGACATCCACAACGTTGATATGCCAATGCTATTTACCCTTCATAAGGACCCTCTTCATTGAATCCGATCCGACTAAAGTGGGAGAGACAGACACCCGCTGGCCACCTTATGCAACAAGTGCATGTCGGTCGATGGAACACGTCTCACGTAATAGTACGTGTAAAGTCGGTCCGGGCCGCTTCATCCCATGATGCCGCCGAATCAAGATAATACTAGTAACAACAAGCAATTGACAAAATCAGCGACCACCACTTTTGTGTTCTACTCGTGCATAGAATCTACACATAGAACCTTGGCTCGGATGCCAGTGTTGGGGAACGTAGTAATTTCAAAAAAAATCCTACGCCACACAAGGATCTATATATGGAGAAACCAGCAACGAGCAAAGGAGTAGAGCATCTTCATACCTTTGAAGATCGCTAAGCGGAAGTGTTGCTAGAACGCGGTTGATGGAGTCGTACTCACAGCGATTCAGATCGTGGTGCATTCCGATATATGCACTGAACGACGGTGCCTCCGCGTTCAACACACGTGCAGCCCGGTGACGTCTCCAACGCCTTTATCCAGCAAGGAGGGAGGAGAGGTTGAGGGAGAGCTCCGGCAGCACAACAGCATGGTGACGGTGGAGCTAGGTGGCACTCCGACAGGGCTTCGCCAAGCACTACGGAGGATGAGGAGGAGAAGGAGTAGGGCTGCGCTGAGAGAGAGAGAATTGTTGTCTTAAATCAGCCCCAAAACCCTCACTATATATAGGAGGAGAGGGAGGAGGGTGCCCACCCTAAGGGTGCGGCAACCATAGATGGCCCTTGGGGCGGCGGCCAAGGTGGAGGCGCCCTAGGGTGGGCCTTGAGGCCCAAGGTGGACTCCCCATGCCTAGGGTTTGGCCCCTCCAACCCTTGCTCCGCCTTGCGCTGCTTGTGGTGGACATCCCTATTTGACGCCCTCTGCATCATCGTGTCGAGGCTTCACACAGGGGCACCCAAATAGCGTTTGGGAATGGGCCGACCCATTTAAATGCCAACACCTCCGGTTTTGGGAACCTTCTAGAGGTTTCCAACCGGTTTTATCCGGTTTTGGGAACTTTCTAGAAGATTCCCTGAACCGTTTTTTCTTTTTTTTTGTTTCCTTTTTTTTATTCTTTTCAATTTCCGTTTTAAAAATATTCTGGATTTTCAAAAGAAATCCGAAATTTGAAAAAATGTTTCAGAATTTGAAAAATGTTCTGAAGTTTGAAAAATGTTCAGGAATTTTAAAAAATGTTCCATAATTCGAAAAAATGTTTCAGAATTTTTAAAAATGTTCTGAAATTTGAAAAAAAGTTTTGGAATTTTAAAAAATGTTTTGATATTTTAATTAAAATGTTTAGAATTTTTCAAAAGAAATGTTCCGAAATTTGAAAAAAGGTTCCAAATTTTGAAAAATGTTCCGAAATTTGAAAAAAATGTTCCAGAATTTGAAAAAATGTTTCGGAATTTGAAAAATGTTTAGAAATTTGAAAAATGTTCCATAGTTTGAAAAATGTTCGAGAATTTTAAAAATGTTCAGGAATTTTAAAAAATGTTCTAGAATTCGAAAAAATGTTCCGGAATTTAAAAAATGTTCCGGAATTTAAAAAAATGTTCTGATATTTTTATTGAAATGTTTCGGATTTTTCAACTGCTGGTCGCTAACTTTTTTTGTGGTCTCCAGATTCGCTACTCGTCGCTAACTTGGGCCGGCTTAGTCGGAGCGACCCCGTGTGCGTTCGATCGGCAGTTGCCGCAACGGGCGATGCATAGGAGGTCCCGCTTGTGGTGGTGCAACAACCCACATATGGGTTGGTTCCCATCCACCTTTAGGCCCATGTAGCAGTTTGGGTTGGCGACCCTTCGCGGTGAACCCCGGAACCCTTCCGGTGGTCCCGGTACATTACAGGTGTCGCCCGAAACACTTCCGGTGACCAATTCCTCATTTCCTATATATGAATCTTTACCTCCGGACCATTCCGAAACTCCTCGTGACGTCCGGGATCTCATCCGGGACTCCAAACAACCTTCGATAACCACGTACACTATTCCCATATAACACTACTGTCATCGAACCTTATGTGTGTAGATCCTACGGGTTCGGGAAGCATGCAGACACGACCGATACACCTCTATGGTCAATAACCAACAATGGGGGTCTGGATATCCATGTTGGTTTCCACATGTTCCACGATGATCTCATCGGATGAACCACGATGTCGGGGATTCGATCAATCCCGTATGCAATTCCCTTTGTCTACCGGTATGATACTTGCCCAAGATTCGATCGTCGGTATCCCTATACCTTGTTCAATCTCGTTACCGGCAAGTCTCTTTACTCGTTCCATAACACATCATACCGTGGCTAACTCCTTAGTCTAACTGAGCTCAATATGATGATGAATTATCAAGTGGGCCCAGAGATACCTCTCCGTCACACAGAGTGACAAATCCCAGTCTCGATTCGTACAACCCAACAGACACTTTCAGAGATACCTGTAGTGCACCTTTATAATCACCCAGTTACGTTGTGACATTTGATAGACCCAAAGCACTCATACGGTATCCGGGAGTTGCAGAATCTCATGGTCTAAGGAAATGATACTTGATATTAGAAAAGCTTTAGCAGACAAACAATACGATCTAGTGTTATGCTTAGGATTGGGTCTTGTCCATCACATCATTCCCCAATGATGTGGTCCCTTTATCAATTACATCCAATGTCCATGATCAGGAAACCATGATCGTCTATTGATCAACGAGTTAGCCAACTAGAGGCTCACTAGGGACACATTGTGATCTATATATTCACACATGTATTACGGTTTCTGGTTAATACAATTATAACATGAATAATATAAAATTATCATGAACTTGGAAATATTATAATAACCACTTTATTATTGCCTATAGGGCATATTTCCAACATGATTCAGGTTCCATCTCGGACATAGGCTGCGAGTCCTGGACAAACGATGGAGGAAACTGGTTGTCTGACAGAACAAGGGCTTGACTAAGATCTTGCATCTGTATGGTCATGTCGTACAATCGTAGCATGCATTGAAAGCAAGCATAACACAAAATATACCGGACAATCCATGAAATCACCAAACACGCCCCATCATACCAAGCACATGCTTCATCACTATCATAGTAAGCACATGGTTCATCGCTCTCATACTAAGTGATGTCTGCTAGAACTACGTCGGTATTTCCCCAAAGAGGAAGGGATGATGCAGTATAGCGACGGTAGGTATTTCCCTCAGTGATGAGACCAAGGTTATCGAACCAATAGGATAACCTCCTCACACCATGTAAACAACACCTGCACACAAATAACAAATACTCGCAACTTGACGTGTTAAAGGGGTTGTCAATCCCTTTCGGGTACGGCGTCTCAAGATAGGCAAATAACGTGAGGTAAAAGTGGTAGATAGGATAAATAGACCATGGAACAAATAAATTGCAGAAAGGTATTTTTGTATTTTTGGTTTAATAGATATGAGAATAAAAGCAAAGGAAAATAGATCGGAAAGGCAAATATGATGAAAAGAGACCCCGGGGTCGTAGGTTTCACTAGTGGATTCTCTGGAGAAAAATAGCAAACGGTGGGAAGACAATTACTGTTGGGCAATTGATAGAACTTCAAATAATCATGACGATATCCAGGCAATGATCATTATATAATCATCACATCCAAGATTAGTAGACCAACTCCTGCCTGCATCTACTACTATTACTACACATATCGACCGCTATCCAGCATGCATCTAGTGTATTAAGTTCATGGAAAAACGGAGTAATGCAATAAGAACGATAAGATGATGTAGACAAGATCTATTTATATAGAAATAGACCCCATCTTGTTATCCTTAATAGCAACGATACATACGTGTCGTTTCCCGTTCTGTCACTCGGATTAAGCACCGTAAGATCAAACCCATCACAAAGCACCTTATCCCATTGCAAGATAAATAGATCAAGTTGGCCAAACAAAACCCAAATATCGGAGAACAAATACAAGGCTATAATCAATCACACATATAAGAGATTAAAGAAGACTCAAATAACTTTCATGGATAAAAACATAGATCTGCTCATAAACTCAAAGTTCATCGGATCCCAACAAACACACCGCAAAAAGACTTACATCATATGGATCTCCAAGAGACCATTGTATTGATAATCAAGAGAGAGAGAGAGAGAGGAAGCCATCTAGCTACTAACTACGGACCCGTAGATCTACAAAGAACTACTCACGCATCATCGGAGAGGCACCAATGGACATGATGAACCCCTCCATTATGGTGTCTAAGACAGCAAGGTAAACCCATTGTTTCTCTCCCTGAAATCTAGTGTAGGTAGATGACAATAGCCATGTTATGATGCAGTGCTCGAGGCACTCTCCACTATCAGTGATACAAACTATCAAAATTCACTTCTAAATTTGTTCGGTTTCCTTAGTCTCCACTCCAATTGGAAATATGTTTATGTGTGATCATAATAGTGGCTGAAACAATGAGGGGAGGCGTGGAGGTTTCAGGTGCGCACATTCTCATGTAACAAGAAGTGATCGATGAATTCAGTGTTAGTATAGCAAAGAAACATGCGCAGATGCTTATGGGTATCATTTGTGTTAAGATTACATATTTTTAAGTTATGTTGATTTATTTGCACTCGCATTTACCTTTGATTGCCCCTTAGATGTAGTTTATGCAAAGTCCTATGTTTATGGTTATTTCTCATGCTATATTGCTTCACGCTATTAGTGACCCACCTTTTTGGGCTGAAAGCACCACAAGCTGCAAACGGCCAAAATATGCTATGAAATTAACAAGGCAAAAATCAGCTAGGGCCCTTTATGGACCGGATCAACCACTGTCCTTAAATGGGCCTATAGCGTTGTTGGGCCATTAGCAGGCCCAAGCGTAAGGTAGGCCATATTAAAAATGGTATGTTACAAGGCCAAAATAAACCACGGGCCATATAAGGCTCAAATAAACAATGATCCATTAACAAGATGAAACTCAACCTAGTCCTTAACTGGGCCTGAAGATATAAAGGACCTTTAAGAGACCAAAAGGCGGATTGGGTCGGAACAGTGTCAAGCAGTCCACGGGCTATTGGCACCCCGAAATATATCTTAGTTCATGTTTAGCCCAATTACATGTTGGGCCATTAACATGCCTAAAATCAATCAGGCCAAAGTGGGTCGATGTTCTACACGAGCCTTTAAGGCCGAAAGTCAGCTCGGGCTAAAATTGTGCCATAGAGAACACTGGTTGTTAATAGGCCGAAAGTCACATTAGACCTAAATGGCCCATGTGTGGTCCCGACAGTTAATAGGCAAAAAGTCACATCGGGATGGAAATGGGCTCAATTCTACATTGGGGTGCTAAGAGGAAGAAAGACACACCTTGCCGAAAACGGCTCAATTCTACAACTAGCTGCTATTATACCAAATCATTGAGACCCAAATAGACTGAAGCGTACCATGGGCCATAGTAGAAAAAGTGTACCATTGGCATTTAATGGTCTAGAAAATAAAATCGGTCGTAATTAGGCCCAAAGACACAATGGGTTGTTAACGACGTGGAACTTGCAATGGCCACAATGATGTTGAATGCCAACGGGCCAATGACGGGACAAATTGGCAACACTCTTATCGGTCGTGGTTGTAACTGGGCCACCTGCAAGAAGTCCATTAGTGGACCGACCCACATACTTTTGCATAAATCTTGTGGGCCTCTGACTAGGCCAGCCTTAAACTAAACGGATCCTTGTTGGGACGTGCCACGCGTCATCGTTTCATAGGTGCTTATCATCCATTGGGTGGGCGACGCCTGTCTCAAGGTAGAACTAACGTGTGGCTCCATTGGCGAATGAGTGTGCGATATGTGGAAAATCATCATTGGTTTGGGTTGTTAATGAGTATCGGATCCGGAATCCGCACCCAATAACCTAATGATGACTCGTACAATTGCTGTCACATCTAGTTTATCCTTGATGGAAACGCTTCCATGACACACAATTTATAATCATGGAAATGGACACTTCCATGATTATAAATGGATCATTGTCATGCAACACATCCCTAGTAGCACAGGTACAACTATCTTCATAAAATGTCACAAATGTATATGGGTGACAAAATATATGGCCTACCGCGACAAAGACGTATCATCACGGATGTGTCCTTTTATGACAATGTAGGCCGTGTACACATTTTTTGTACGGACTTGACAACAATAAAATGTTGATAGAGTGAACAAACGAAGATAATGGTTCCCTTGACTAATGTTTTAACGAGGTTGTGTCAGCTTTTTCTGCCGAGATGGGTATGCTAATGAACAAGAACATCCAACCAAAAATGAAACATAATAAAATAAGCAAGAACAACCATTTTATTTAGTTTTGATTAGTAATGAACAATTCATTTGTTAATTATCAACCACTGCAGCCTTCACGCCTCCCATAATAAAACAAATAACTATCCTTTAATCCAAGAGGAATGTCACCAACCCTCTAGCAGTCAGGCCTGTTCATGAAAGGTTGCATGGTACTTGGAATGGGATCATGAGCACTAGCATTTGAGTCGAATATCTTCATGTTCTTAAAGTATGCTGCTTTTCTTTCACCTTCCTCGGGAAAATGCCCGCTGCCTATTGCTGGCCCTCTTCCGTTCTTCGGGTAACTCACAAATCCAGCAAATAATACTTGGGGTGCAACACCATTCAACTCCGGGCATAGATCTTTTGGAAAATGTCCTAGGAATGAAGGTCTCCTTAGGTCGTCCCGATATAATACCCAATTTCCTGTATTAGGATCCTAAAAAAAGATTAGAAAATCAGTTAGCATTAAATGACTTAAAGTATATACATGCATGTGTCAATCTGTGTTCAAATTAAATGTAACGACGGGAAATTACTCATGGCATCAAAGTTATGTACACATTCTGAAATAATTTTGATACAAAGATATGAGTCAATAAAGTAATGACGAAGACGATAGAGACCGCCCTCGAATAAATACATACATACTAAAATTGCCCCTTACTAAGGAGAGCGGTGTTTTGGCTCTTGGGAGCATATGCTCCCGGGTGAACAGTAACGTAAAAAATATATACTAAATAATTTTAAAAATTCTGATTTTTTATGGATAATTGTATTAGTGTCGTAAACATGCATGACAATTTTTGTATGATAAGGAGCAATAGTGTTTCGTCGGTACAAAAAAGCAAATTTGAGGTAACTTTTGGTGTTCATATTTTTTTGCACAAGCCAAAATGTTTAACTTTTCGCCTCAAAATTTTCAGGTAGCATTTGGATGTGACTAAATACATAATAAATTTTGTCTTGATTTGTTTTTCATTTTTTTCATTTTTTTTGCCCCGAGAGCATATGCTCTTGGGAGCCGAATTGACTTTTATCTTACTAAGCCCAAATACCATTTGTCATGTACTTTCTTGCATGGCTGCTTCAGTGAAAATTAAAAGCAAGGAGCACCCTTTCCACCTGTTGCAAATTAACCACCTGTTGCATATTAACCGAAGATCCAAAATATGGACCATAAAGAATTTTTTTGTGGGGGGTAAAGATATATTCTTTTAAGAGAAGATGGGTCTTGAAGGACGCGAAAATAATTAAACATATGGTTGGATGGTTAGGAGGACAGAGGTATCCCCTATCCATAAGAGTTCATGTCCTAGACTTGATATTGGTGCTCGGTGATGTGCGTACAATGGGAGGAGGCATTCCCGTTTACAATAAAAACGTTTGTGATGACTTTGCCAATCTCAAGATGACGTGCCTTTTCAGCCTCTCGAATGTGCTCATGAGGATATAGAGTGCGTGTGTGTGTTCATAGGAGGGCTTCGATTATACTGTTCTAAAGAAATAGTTTATTAAAAAATATTGCAAGGACCCTTAAAGAATGATATGACTCAATATAAGGACTTCACAAAAAGCACGCCAATCACGAGCAATAAACCATAATTTGGTCCTCTTTCTTGGCTTTGATCTCGAACAAAGAACCTCACCACTAAGAAGATACCACTTGGGTGAAGACATCGTCGTTGCTTCACCAGCAACAAAAGTTGAAGAAAGAAAACACGATTGCCCTACCCCCTTTTTTTTTGAGGGAACACGATTGCCCTACCTAAGCCTGACTACCTTCCATACAACATGACGGGATGTATTTTTTTCTTTTATTCATCGCTCGCTTCTGTTGCCACTTGCCACACATCCAGGTTCTACTTAAGCTGGACCCCATAAAAAACACCGTGCACTAGAAATATATCTCCCAACCGTTCATTTGCCTTAGGCATGCTGAGATATCTAAAAAAAACCTATATATCCAGACCATTTTTACGCATTTTTGCCATCTAATAGAGACCCTTATATATCCATTGATCAGTTTGCATGTCCATTTTTCGGTATCCTAATGAAAATATGTGAGCTATGAGGGAGTCCGGATATTCATTGGCCAATGAAAAACAGCCACATGTCCTTCCTTTTCCCTCTCCTCTCTCTTTTCCCAACCACAGTACACACATATTCAACTGACATTTGCAGTGTCTCTTTTGGGCGTTTGCATTGGAGATGCCATTATCCTCTACGGCTCTACCACAACCACGTGTTTCCCGTGTTGTCATCTCCATCAAGCATCATCCGCCAGGAATGGTCCTCTCAAGTTTCTTCCCCCGCGTCCGCTCGTGCCGCTGACCGTCTCCTGGTTGGGTGTTGCGACCACCTTGTCGGATGCTGAAACCAATGGCCCTGTTTGGATACTCTAACTTGGCTAGAGGTTAGAGTTACTTTCTAACTTTAGTCTAATCATGAACTAACTCTAACCTTTGGTGGTGTTTGGATGTAAAGGTTAGTTTGACAATAAATGCACTTTTTTCAATCATGTGTATCTTTAAACCAGAATTTGTTGTGGCCAGCTTTTGTGTAGGCCTGGTGCGGCCGGCGGGGCGAGCAGGGCGAGCGCGGCCGGCGGGGGCGAGCAGGCCGAGCGGGGGCGAGCGCGGCCGGCGAGGCGAGCAGGCCGCGCGGGGCTAGCGCGGCCGGCGGGACGAGCACGGCCGGCGGGGCGAGCGGGGCGAGCAAGGCCGACGGGGCGAGCGCGGCCGGGCGAGGCGAGCAAGGCCGGCGGGGCGAGCGCGGCCGGGCAGGGCGAGGGAGGCCGAGCGGGGCGCGCGCGGCGGGCGGGGCTAGCGCGGCCGGGCGGGGCGAGGGCGAGCGCGGCCGAGCGGGGCTAGCGCGGCCGGGCGGGGCGAGGGCGAGCGCGGCAGGGCGGGGCGAGCGCGGCGGGCAGGGCAAGCGCGGCGGGCGGGGCGAGCGCGGCCGAGCGACGTGGGACGATGGAGAGGAAAGGATCTAATGCGGTCAAAATATTATTATTTTTACCCGTCCATCCCCAACTAGCTTCAATTAGCACCTCTTCTCAGGGCTAGTTTTTTTTATGGGTTAGTTTGCATCTAATCCAAACTAGCCCATGTGTTTGGATACTTTGGGAGCTAGTTCAGCTCAAACTAGCTCAAACTAGCTCTAGCAGTGGGATCCAAACAGGGCCAATGTTGTCGGTCGGCTGGCTAGTCGAGATAGATGTGACAACGGGGACACTGACCGTCGTTGTAGAGGCCGCAAATGTCATGGGTCGGGGTAGGAGTGCTACAACCGGCGGAAAAAGATGGGACTAGCCACATAAAAGGCTTCAAAGTGAGGGTATGAGTCTCCACACCCATCGTTCCCTCAAATTGTGTTTATTCTTCTTAATGCGTTCATTCCCTTTCAAGAAATCAAATCATCATATTTAGCTATCTTGGACTAGATTTTTTGTAGTAGTCTTTGGATTCAAATTATATATAATTTTGGAGTTCCGCTTCGGTACACCCCCTCACAAATAGTATAAAGGTCAGTATAGACCTTTGACTAGCTGTATTCAGGGAAATAAATGTCAGGAAAAACAAAGTGTTTTTAAGGGGAGTCAAACTCCTGACCTCTCGATAGTTTGCGGAGTTTCTCACCAGTTGAGCTAACAATCATTGGTGGCCAAATCCAATTTACATTCTCAAAATACTAAGTAAATCGAAAGATACATTTTTGACTAAAAGCTTTGACATTTGCTGAAAAATATATTCACACATTTTAAGAAAGACTGCGAATAATCTTTAAAAATCATGAACAAGGTATGAAATTGAAAAAGCCTTTTAGAACATGAACATTTTTTGTAAAGTGAAAAAAAATGAAAAAAATGTACACAGTTTTGAAATTCTTAAATTTTCATATACGATGAATATTTCTTAATGTACAATAAGATTTCCGTAATATACATTAAACAGTATTTAAATGTACATTGAACATTTCTGTAATATATGCGGAGCAATATTTAAATATACATTGAACATTGTTTCCATATACGTTGAACAATACTTAAATACACATTGAACTCTTTTGTGACAAACGCTACGCTGAACATTTTTAACTATGCATGAACACTTAAAATATATTATACTTAATATGCGGTGATTTTTTTAGATTGTATGATAAATATTTTATTAAAACACGCGTAAACTCTTTGTATAAATAAACAATAAGATAATAAAAAACACAAAAAATAAAGAAAATGGAATGAGAAGCCATAGGAAGAACCTTTTGAAAGGGGTTGTACCAGCCAGCCGAGCTAGCAGGTAAGATTAACTTATACGCAGCGCTAAATTTTAATTACTATCTAAACAAGTAACTTACATCCATTCTTTCACTTGTTCAATATTTTTTGAAATAAATATGAAAAATATATTTTTAAATCAGAATTTAAAAAAAATTGTGAACCAATTTCAAAATTTAAACAATTTTATCAAAAAACGAATTAAAATACATACTGAAAATTTTCATAGTATACGGTGACCTGAATTTAAATACACACTAAAAAATTTCTAAAATATATGGTGACCTTTTTTCAAATACATGCTGAAAAACAATTCTACACACGATGAACATTTTCCATAAACAGTGATTTTTTTCAGTAATGCGGAACAAAATGTCAAATAAATGTACACCGAACGAATTTCTTCAACGCGGTGATTTTATTAACACATGAATAACTTTTCGAAAACGAACAAAAATGGAATTTATAACTTCTATTTGAAAACGAACAAAAATTTAAACATTATTTAAAGGCAAGATTATTTTATGGTATTCAAAAGAATATTTCAAAATTTTGAGCATGTGCCTATTAGATCTACCCAAGCGTTCACGGATTTTGAAAATGTTCATCTTTTAGTTCGTAAAATTTTGTACAAATTAATCTACCTAGTAGTCAACTTTTTCTCAAATTTGCGAATCATTTTGGAACAAAATTTCTACATGTTTAAAAAATCGCAAATGTTGTAAACAAATTGGAAAAAATAGCGAATTTTAAAAAATTCTAAAACAATTGCAAAAAAATTCAATTACCTGAAAAAATTCAAAAAATTTAGAGAAAGATCATAGCACAAAATACGACAAAAATCTAATTTTATTACTCTTTGCGACAAAGTGTGGCTCATTAGCACAGAGGCGAGCAACCTAACAAACAAGATGCGCCTGCCCAATTATGAGATAAATGCATATGCTGCAGTATCCGGTTTGTCATGGATCTGTTTTCACTGGTTTTTGTTTCTTATTTCAAAAATGTTTGTGTTTTAATTATTTTTCGAGAATTTAAAAATATTCATATTTTCCAAAACTGATAAATAAAATAAAAATGTTCATTTTAATAAAAGTTAGATACAGTATCCGTTAGTTTTAAACATTTGTTCATCTTTTTGAAAAATGTTTGCGTTTTTTTAAATTTTCAAAAAATATTTCATGTTCTATATAATTTTTAGCTACATTACCTCATATTCTTGATTTTTTTTTGTTTTTCAAAGAATGTTCTTGTTCAATAAATGTTCAAAATTCTAAAAGAAGTTTGAAATTTCTAAAATTCACAACTATTGCAAAATATTCACTTCTTCAGAAATAATGATTCACTTTTGTTTTCAGGATCTGGCACTGCTAGGAGCCTCTCTAATATGTTATGCTGCGTAATTAGTAAATAATCACAAGTGGTTGTTAGGCCTAGTGGCTATCAACTCTCTCCTCTAGTAGAAGGTCTTGTGTTCAAATCCTTTCCTAGCAATATTTTAATCTTTTGATACTAGCCAATCATGTCATACATGCATCCTTCAGTGGGCCGGCCCATTGTGTCGTACATTGACTGCGTGTAGGCTAATTCTTAATAATGTCGAAAACTATTTGAAAGTAAATTAAAGACACCTTGTGTAGGCTAATTGTGATGTAGTGGCCTTCTTCACCATATGTTGAGGGAGGACCAACTGCTTGGCCTGTCACGAGTGAGGCTCCTTCTGCAGGCCCGAATCCGCTGCATTGTAGGTTGTAGCAGCCTGTTGATCTGGATCCACCCCTCTAAGTGATGATACAAATATAAACAGATTATTATGAGTTCGAGTGTCATTATTTTTCCTATGACTTGCAATGATGAAAATAAAGTTAATGTTATGAGTTCCAATGTCATTATTTTTTGTATGACTTGCAGTACGAAAGTAGAGTTGTGCACTTACAGTTCAAAACATATAGAAGCCAACATCACCGTTATTATACAGATAAGGAAAAACCTGTGTAGAAAAACAGAATTAGATAACTCATTATTTGTTAGTAGCAAGTACATTTATCTGGTTAATTGGTTTTAGCTTTACATGAAACCCAGCTTCCAGTTGGCTGAACATGGATCCCAATTTTGCGTTGCAGACAGATATGGATGCTCCGGACTCCTGATAATGTTCTTGATTCGGGTGAGCCCACAGACCTATTTTAGCTCCAAGACCATAGTATTTTCATGGTTGCGTCCTCCAAATAGCAAACTGATGACAAAGCAAAGTTTAAATATTGCAGTAGAGTAGTTGTTAACTCAAAACGTTGAAAGTCTATCCCCTCTACGTAACTGAATGTATGTTTTATTGCCCCCTAGCTGACTGGAATTGCATAAATAGAAAAACAAGCTACTCCTTCCATAAATTTTGGGGACTTACTCGGCCAACAAGGTTATCCTTGAATTCTCCAGGTTGAAATTTATCCCTCCTAACCAAATGAAAATTGGGTGGTCTCACAAGAGTTGCATTGAACGGCCACGAAGCCGGCAGACGGGCGCGCGCGATCAGCTGGTTGAATGTAATATTTTCCCTAACATTATATATATACATATATGTAATTTACGCTACCCCTTCCCCTGTGCAAATTGTGCATGCGTCGTTCAGTCGCAGCCACTTCTGAATACACTCACGGTGATAGTAATGCTCGCACCCAAGGAGCGTTAGCGTCTCGCCCTCGATTAATGGTCTTCCCATCCTCCAGGTCCAGTGCTGAGTATTTCATGGTCTTGAGTGCGCTGATCTTATCTTCATCGGCACCCCTCTTCGCTGGTGGGTGATCGATCTGCTCCTGCGCGCGGCTTGCTGCCTCACGTCGCCATACGTAGAAGAAGAAGATGAGGGCGAGGACGATTGCTAAAACTATCCGCCTCACTACCCAAAGAATGTCACCCGTTGACGCTCCTCCCGTCGACGGGGCAGAGGGACCAAGGACGACGTTGATATCATTCGCCATGATGCCTATAAAAAAGAATTTTCCAACAAATAAATGTCTATTGCTGCCACTGAAATTCCCGGCCTCCATTCCTTGCCGCCAGCGCCTCCATGACCTGCCTCCGCACACCGGGACCACTGGCGGAGCTATGTCTATTGCTGTAGGGGCCATGCCCCCCCCCCAGCCCATCATTTTTTTTGAAGTGGTTGTTAGGCCTAGTGGCTATCAACTCTCTCCTATAGTAGAAGGTCTTGTGTTCAAATCCTTTCCTAGCAATATTTTAATCTTTTGATACTAGCCAATCATGTCATACATGCATCCTTCAGTGGGCCGGCCCATTGTGTCGTACATTGACTGCGTGTAGGCTAATTCTTAATAATGTCAAAAACTATTTGAAAGTAAATTAAAGACACCTTGTGTAGGCTAATTGTGATGTAGTGACCTTCTTCACCATATGTTGAGGGAGGACCAACTGCCTGGCCTGCCACGAGTGAGGCTCCTTCTGCAGGCACGAATCCGTTGCATTGTAGGTTGTAGCAGCCTGTTGATGTAGATCCACCCCTCTATGTGATGATACAAATATAAACAGATTATTATGAGTTTCAGTGTCATTATTTTTGCTATGACTTGCAATGATGAAAATAAAGTTAATGTTATGAGTTCCAATGTCATTATTTTTTGTATGACTTGCAGTACGAAAGTAGAGTTGTGCACTTACAGTTCAAAACATATAGAAGCCAACATCACCGTTATTATACAGATAAGGAAAAACCTGTGTAGAAAAACAGAATTAGATAACTCATTATTTGTTAGTAGCAAGTACATTTATCTGGTTAATTGGTTTTAGCTTTACATGAAACCCAGCTTCCAGTTGGCTGAACATGGATCCCAATTTTGCGTTGCAGACAGATATGGATGCTCCGGACTCCTGATAATGTTCTTGATTCGGGTGAGCCCACAGACCTATTTTAGCTCCAAGACCATAGTATTTTCGTGGTTGCGTCCTCCAAATAGCAAACTGGTGACAAAGCAAAGTTTAAATATTGCAGTAGAGTAGTTGTTAACTCAAAACGTTGAAAGTCTATCCCCTCTACGTAACTGAATGTATGTTTTATTGCCCCCTATCTGACTGGAATTGCATAAACAGAAAAACAAGCTACTCCTTCCATAAATTCTGGGGACTTACTCGGCCAACAAGGTTATCCTTGAATTCTCCAGGTTGAAATTTATCCCTCCTAACCAAATGAAAATTGGGTGGTCTCACGAGAGTTGCATCGAACGGCCACGAAGCCGGCAGACGGGCGCGCGCGATCAGCTGGTTGAATGTAATATTTTCCCTAACATTATATATATACATATATGTAATTTACGCTACCCCTTCCCCTATGCAAATTGTGCATGCGTCGTTCAGTCGCAGCCACTTCTGAATACACTCACGGTGATAGTAATGCTCGCACCCAAGGAGCGTTAGCGTCTCGCCCTCGATTAATGGTCTTCCCATCCTCCAGGTCCAGTGCTGAGTATTTCATGGTCTTGAGTGCGCTGATCTTATCTTCATCGGCACCCCTCTTCGCTGGTGGGTGATCGATCTGCTCCTGCGCGCGGCTTGCTGCCTCACGTCGCCATACGTAGAAGAAGAAGATGAGGGCGAGGACGATTGCTAAAACTATCCCCCCCACTACCCAAAGAATGTCACCCGTTGACGCTCCTCCCGTCGACAGGGCAGAGGGACCAAGGACGACGTTGATATCATTCGCCATGATGCCTATAAAAAAGAATTTTCCAACAAATAAATGTCTATTGCTGCCACTGAAATTCCCGGCCTCCATTCCTTGCCGCCAGCGCCTCCATGACCTGCCTCCGCACACCGGGACCACTGGCGGAGCTATGTCTATTGCTGTAGGGGCCATGCCCCCCCCCCCCCCCAGCCCATCATTTTTTTTGAAGTGGTTGTTAGGCCTAGTGGCTATCAACTCTCTCCTATAGTAGAAGGTCTTGTGTTCAAATCCTTTCCTAGCAATATTTTAATCTTTTGATACTAGCCAATCATGTCATACATGCATCCTTTAGTGGGCCGGCCCATTGTGTCGTACATTGACTGCGTGTAGGCTAATTCTTAATAATGTCAAAAACTATTTGAAAGTAAATTAAAGACACCTTGTGTAGGCTAATTGTGATGTAGTGACCTTCTTCACCATATGTTGAGGGAGGACCAACTGCCTGGCCTGCCACGAGTGAGGCTCCTTCTGCAGGCACGAATCCGTTGCATTGTAGGTTGTAGCAGCCTGTTGATCTAGATCCACCCCTCTATGTGATGATACAAATATAAACAGATTATTATGAGTTCCAGTGTCATTATTTTTCCTATGACTTGCAATGATGAAAATAAAGTTAATGTTATGAGTTCCAATGTCATTATTTTTTGTATGACTTGCAGTACGAAAGTAGAGTTGTGCACTTACAGTTCAAAACATATAAAAGCCAACATCACCGTTATTATACAGATAAGGAAAAACCTGTGTAGAAAAACATAATTAGATAACTCATTATTTGTTAGTAGCAAGTACATTTATCTGGTTAATTGGTTTTAGCTTTACATGAAACCCAGCTTCGAGTTGGCTGAACATGGATCCCAATTTTGCGTTGCAGACAGATATGGATGCTCCGGACTCCTGATAATGTTCTTGATTCGGGTGAGCCCACAGACCTATTTTAGCTCCAAGACCATAGTATTTTCGTGGTTGCGTCCTCCAAATAGCAAACTGGTGACAAAGCAAAGTTTAAATATTGCAGTAGAGTAGTTGTTAACTCAAAACGTTGAAAGTCTATCCCCTCTACGTAACTGAATGTATGTTTTATTGCCCCCTATCTGACTGGAATTGCATAAATAGAAAAACAAGCTACTCCTTCCATAAATTCTGGGGACTTACTCAGCCAACAAGGTTATCCTTGAATTCTCCAGGTTGAAATTTATCCCTCCTAACCAAATGAAAATTGGGTGGTCTCACAAGAGTTGCATCGAACGGCCACGAAGCCGGCAGACGGGCGCGCGCGATCAGCTGGTTGAATGTAATATTTTCCCTAACATTATATATATACATATATGTAATTTACGCTACCCCTTCCCCTGTGCAAATTGTGCATGCGTCGTTCCGTCGCAGCCACTTCTGAATACACTCACGGTGATAGTAATGCTCGCACCCAAGGAGCGTTAGCGTCTCGCCCTCGATTAATGGTCTTCCCATCCTCCAGGTCCAGTGCTGAGTATTTCATGGTCTTGAGTGCGCTGATCTTATCTTCATCGGCACCCCTCTTCGCTGGTGGGTGATCGATCTGCTCCTGCGCGCGGCTTGCTGCCTCACGTCGCCATACGTAGAAGAAGAAGATGAGGGCGAGGACGATTGCTAAAACTATCCCCCCCACTACCCAAAGAATGTCACCCGTTGACGCTCCTCCCGTCGACGGGGCAGAGGGACCAAGGACGACGTTGATATCATTCGCCATGATGCCTATAAAAAAGAATTTTCCAACAAATAAATGTCTATTGCTGCCACTGAAATTCCCGGCCTCCATTCCTTGCCGCCAGCGCCTCCATGACCTGCCTCCGCACACCGGGACCACTGGCGGAGCTATGTCTATTGCTGTAGGGGCCATGCCCCCCCCAGCCCATCATTTTTTTTGAAGTGGTTGTTAGGCCTAGTGGCTATCAACTCTCTCCTACAGTAGAAGGTCTTGTGTTCAAATCCTTTCCTAGCAATATTTTAATCTTTTGATACTAGCCAATCATGTCATACATGCATCCTTCAGTGGGCCGGCCCATTGTGTCGTACATTGACTGCGTGTAGGCTAATTCTTAATAATGTCAAAAACTATTTGAAAGTAAATTAAAGACACCTTGTGTAGGCTAATTGTGATGTAGTGACCTTCTTCACCATATGTTGAGGGAGGACCAACTGCCTGGCCTGCCACGAGTGAGGCTTCTTCTGCAGGCACGAATCCGTTGCATTGTAGGTTGTAGCAGCCTGTTGATCTAGATCCACCCCTCTATGTGATGATACAAATATAAACAGATTATTATGAGTTCCAGTGTCATTATTTTTCCTATGACTTGCAATGATGAAAATAAAGTTAATGTTATGAGTTCCAATGTCATTATTTTTTGTATGACTTGCAGTACGAAAGTAGAGTTGTGCACTTACAGTTCAAAACATATAGAAGCCAACATCACCGTTATTATACAGATAAGGAAAAACCTGTGTAGAAAAACAGAATTAGATAACTCATTATTTGTTAGTAGCAAGTACATTTATCTGGTTAATTGGTTTTAGCTTTACATGAAACCCAGCTTCGAGTTGGCTGAACATGGATCCCAATTTTGCGTTGCAGACAGATATGGATGCTCCGGACTCCTGATAATGTTCTTGATTCGGGTGAGCCCACAGACCTATTTTAGCTCCAAGACCATAGTATTTTCGTGGTTGCGTCCTCCAAATAGCAAACTGGTGACAAAGCAAAGTTTAAATATTGCAGTAGAGTAGTTGTTAACTCAAGACGTTGAAAGTCTATCCCCTCTACGTGACTGAATGTATGTTTTATTGCCCCCTATCTGACTGAAATTGCATAAATAGAAAAACAAGCTACTCCTTCCATAAATTTTGGGGACTTACTCGGCCAACAAGGTTATCCTTGAATTCTCCAGGTTGAAATTTATCCCTCCTAACCAAATGAAAATTGGGTGGTCTCACAAGAGTTGCATCCTGCAAAGGTAATGTTATTTCTATTGTAATGCACTATATAATTTACACGAGTTAACATTAACTTTCAACTATTTAATAAAAAATATTATTTATCAATGGCCAGTTAAATCATTAAAATTATGTGATAACGTGCTCAGAGCATCATACTGATTAAGTTAGTGTCCATTAGGAAACATTTAGAATAAGTGTGTCTCTACCCATCTAACTTCTAAGAGAACCCGGGTGCCTAGGCACTGTCTATGAACAGTAAAATAAAAAAAGTTTAAAAAAATCTGAAACTTTGCAACATATAAGATGGTCAAACTTTGTAGGTCATTACAAATTTTTATGTCAAAATATCATGTAGAGAAAGGTGTACAAACAAGTTTCAGATTCCAGTACTAAAAGTGCGCAAAAATATCTGGTTTTGAATTTGGCGCATTGTTGCCCAAAACAAACTGAACACACCAACAACGCACAATTCAAAAAATTTGGCGCTTCGCATGGGTGAGCGACCGAACAACCACTCAACAGGTCATCCCGTTTAACACCAATGCCCACGGTTTTGGAAACATTATAAAAGGTTTGAACCTGTTTTTTCTGGTTTGAACAACTTCTAGAAGGTTTCCTAAACCTTTTTTTCTTTGTTTTGTTTATCCTCTTTTCTTTTTTATTTTCTTTTCTCCCATTTTTTTCCTTTTGTTTCTATTTCTTTTTTATTAATTTAAAATTTGTGCACAATTCAAAAAAATACCGGTTTCAAAATTTCTGCAAAATTCAAAAAATGTTCGTGGTCTCAAAATTTGTTCACAATTCAAAAACTATTCATTTTTTCCAAATTTGTTCACAATTTTAAAAATATTCAAAATTTTATAATTTTGTTCGTTAATTTTGAAATTTATTCATGTTTCAAATTTTATTCACAATTCATAAAATGTTAGCGGTTTTAAAAAAAGTTCACAATTTTATAATTTTGTTCATGAATTTGAAATTTGTTTATTTTTCAAAAATTGTTCAAATTTGAAAAATGTTCGCGGTTTTCAAATTTTGTTCGCAGTTCCAAAAAAGTCCACAATTTTATAATTTTGTTCATGAATTTGAAAAAAAATTCTGTTACAAAATTTGTTCACAATTCAACAAAAAATTTAAAGTTTCAAAATTTATTCGCAATTCAAAAAATTCACAAATTCATAATTTATTCATGAATTTGAAATATTTTGATTTTAAAATTTTGAAAAATGTTTGTAGTTTCAAAATTTGTTCGCAGATTGGAAAATATTCGCGATTTTATAATTTTGTTCAAGAATTTGAAATTTACTCATGTCACAAAATTTGTTTACAAATAGAAAAATGCTTACGGTTTCAAAATTTGTCCACACTTTGAAAAATATTCACAATTTTATGATTTTTTTCACAAGTTTGAAATTTGTTCACAATTCAAAAAATGTTCGCGGTTTCATAATTTTGTTCAAAACAAAAATGTAATTGAGTTGCATTTTCACGAATCTGTATATAATTTCAAAAAATGTTCACCTATTCAAATTTTTCCTTTTTTCCATAAGAATAATGATTTTAGCAAATAATATTTCTGTTTTAAAATTTGCGTTCAAAATTTTAGAAAAAGATCAAATGTGCAGCGGCTTATGGTTCGTGTTTTCAAATTTTACAGTTGTTTTTAGGTTCTTTAATTTTCGCGTTGGTAAGTTTACACGTAAGGTAGCCAGTCGAGTTGGATAGGCCATTAGCGTTCTAAATTGTTTTTGACCAATTTTGACCTATTGAGTTGTTTCATATATATATATATATATATATATATATATATATATATATATATATATATATATATATATATATATATATATATAAAGGTAAATAGACAGGACCGCGCCGATCCACGTGTTCAACCTTTAGGTCCAAACTATATCCAAGGCGTGCTGCGTGTGTGGCACAACGCAATTCGAATGTGTCAGACCTGGCCTGTCACATGCTAGGCCGGCATTGCCGGGCCCGACCGGTTTTGCCGGCTCCTGAATTTGAGTCAAATTGGTATTGAAACAATGGGAAGAAGGCTTGGATCTTGAAATCCCAGCCGGCCATTTCACCTAACAATGGAAAAATGAACGTGGATTCACAATGCAAGAAAGCAGCAGGTTGAGATGATGCACAGTTGCAAGCAAATAGTGAAGGGGCAAGTATCATAAGCTGGAAGTGCGGGGGAATTGGGTACCATGTAGTACGCAAGCATCATTTGCGGATCGTGGTCTTATCAGAGACAGGTCATTGCAAGAGAGACTGAAGAACCTAAGAGCATCTACACCCGTAACTTTTAAATTCGACCCTTCAAAGGCTGTGCGTCCACAGACAAATATTACACTCCACATCTGAACATCTTGTATTAGGATTCTTAAATCCATATAAAAAATACAACAAATAAAACCTACATACTACATACAACCTATCTACTCCTCGTCGAAGAAGTCGACCATCTATGTGCCCTTCGATAGATAAATGGTCGTCTGTCGCAGCTTCGCCCCCTCCGGCTGCTCCACTGCGGCCTCCTGCGCCTCAATCTCCGTGTCTAGCTCGTCGAAGAGGGCGTCGGCCTCTGCCTGCCTCTGCCAGATGAGCCGGCAGTTGGCCTCCACCTCGGCCTTATCCCGGATGGAATTAATAATGGCTTGCTGCTCCAACATCTACTTCGATTGGGTGACGGCGAACTCCGCCTCCGCCTCCGCCTCCCATGCTCAAGCCGGGAGCCTCCTCCTCCATGACCTCTGGCTGCTCCTCCTTGTGTTGTTGTTGTTGCTCGTCCTCCTCCTCCTCCTCCTCCATCTCCGGCGAGTCCGGAGGGAGACCGCAGCGATGTGGGCGACGCGGCGAGACTGGGTCTCCGCCTCGATTTGAAGGCGTCGCTCTGAAGTGAACTGCGCGTAGGTGGTGATGAGCTGCCGGATCATCCTGACGGAGAGGGAACTTCGAGATGAGTCGAACGGGCTCGGGTGGCGGCGAAGAAAAGGAGGAGGCGGATGTGCAAGGACTGGGCGGCGCTCGACAGCTTAAATAGTCGGCCCGGACCTCGGGCGGGGAGCCGGAGCAGCGACATGCAGCGTTTACACTGCACCGACGGTCGAGGCGCCCGTCAAACCGTCGGGTTTCCCGACGAGTCCGCATGGGGTCAAGTCGTCAGTCCGACGTGGCGGGCGCGCGGGCTCCTCCGTATCTGTTCCATATTTAGGCTAGAAATGAGGGGTGTCGGTCAGCCTGGACGTTTGAGACCGGTTTGAGAGGCATGTCTGAGTCGGTTTTTTGTGATCGGACAGTGATCAAGCGGCCTACCCAAGCGTTTGAGAAGGATTTGAGAGGTGCGATTGTAGATGTTTTAAGATGGCAGATCGATCTTAAGCAATCTTTCAAATATGATGGCTGAGTGATGGGGAAGGTAAACTTGACGCAGAGGATTGTGTAGCTGGGATGGCATATATGAGCGCATGCAGTGCAGGTGCGGCAGAAACAAAAAAATATTAGTCCGCGTTAGATGGTTCGAACAAAGAGCCGCACATCCTAAAGTGCTTAACGGTGTTAGAGAGAGAGAGAGAGGTGTCAATTTTCTATCTCGTAGAAGGCTAAAAAATCCCGTGTGATCCAATACTTTTCACAAATTGCAGCTTGACCAAGATATGAGGTGCCAAATAGTCAAATCATTTGCTCAAGAATAATTTCGCACAAAAATTTCAAAGAATAATATCTTAGAGTGTTGTTGTGTACCTTTATCTCGGTGGATAGATTTCCATGTGCATTTGTTGATTTTACTGAACTGACATAGTACGGTGAATGCAAGAGGCACAGAAACACAACTATCTCCACAAAACCCATCGGGTGTATGAAGCAGTCTATCCTTTTTGTAAGAGTTCATATGTTGTGGTTGCATAGATATATATGATCCTCAGTTGTAATATATATAGAGGTGAGAAGGCTACATACCTGTTACAGCATTTATTGTCGATACTCATATCTTTAGCAATAACTTCATTTTCGTTAGTTCCTATTTATAATGTATATTCTTCATAAATAGGCAGATTCCTATATTGATGCATTGATCGTCCTATTTTTTCCCAATTAAGGCACACAATCTATATATCGTGATATACCCTTAACACATTTATTATTAGAATAAACTGGATACAATTTATATTTTCCATTTAAATATCATATATTCTCGGCAAAATGATAAATCTGGTCTGTGGACAAAATTATTTCACAAAATGAACTGTTGAAGAAAAAAAATTACATAACTGACCTTTTTGTGTAGCGTCCGATGGAAAGGCGCCACATTACACTCTGCAGCGCATGACAAACATACGCTACACATCTAGGCCAGCGTGGCGCAGCCAGGCCCACGCCCAACCGTGCAGCGCCTTGAAAAGAGGCGCCTCAGATGCAACGTGCAACGGGCATTAGACGCTGCACATTTTGTTACCAATGCTTAGACACTCCCATCTTAAAATTTCTAAGTGTGGTGCAACGCCTTTCCACTAGGCGCTGCTCATGTGCAATGCCTAGCTCGCAGGCGATGAACGATACAGTACAACTTCTCTTATTTAGGCCACATACCTATGTATACTACAGATTCAATAAATTTTCATCAACATTTTCAACAACAATAAAAAATATGCATCTCACGTAAAGCAGCCAGGATCAACATTATGACAATTTCAATATCACTTCAACAAGAAGTAGAACATTACTAAGAGTTTACATCACTTCAAGTTCAAGAGAGACAAGTTCATCAACATAAGAAAACGACGACTAGTTCAATTTCATAAGAAAACGACGACGACTACTTCATTCCCCTCATGCTGGCTATCTCCTCTTCGTGGAAGTGGCTGGCCTGATCCACTTGTCAGACAACTACTCACCCACCTCAGCTTGCTTATTTAATTCGCTCGCCCACCCCCACCCACCTCTGAAATTGCGTTATATCGACTAGAGGGGGGTGAATATTCGATTTTTACGAATTCATCACTGAGGAAATTCCTAGTGAGGAAAGTCCTCAGTCATGAACTGAGTGCAGCGGAATAAATACTCAAACAGTGGTGGAAACGCGACAATAACTTAGTCCCTAGAGTAAGTTGTAGTGTTCAGTTTGCATAGGTCATGTGATCAGGATAAGCAGGTGATGAATAACTCAAGTGAAGAATTTGAGGTGAGGATTTCAGAGAAAAGCTTCAGTGAAATTCTTTAGACAGTGTAGATCAAAGTCATCAACATGCAATTGAGAAAATGAAAGAGTTGAAGAATTAGAAACCGTAGCTCGATGAAGATAGTGGTTTGATGACCTAGTTCCAATTGTTGTGACAGTTGTACATATGGTTTGGAGCAGCTTGGTATTCAAACCATCATAGCTCGATGAAGACAATGGTTTGATGACCCTGTTCCAACTGTTGTGACAGTTGTACATCTGGTTTGGAGCAGCTTGGTATTCAAACCAAAGGACACACAGTCCCGGGACACACAGTCCCTACTATATTTTCCTTGAGCAAAGGATACACAGTCCTCGCCCAACACTCGTGGTAAGTCTTCAGGGCAGACTTCCAAACCCTTACAAACTCGGTCACCCGGCGATCCACAATTGACTGCTGGATGCTCTAGACCATTGACGCCTAACCGTCTGGAGGATGCACAGTTCTCAAAGGTAACAAGCATCGGTTCCATATAGGAACCATCTCTTCAGTGATGCTCAGTCACTGTGGGTTTTGGTTTTGATTTGGGTGTTTGGGTTTTTTCCTCACTTGATGATTTTTGCTCAGTCACTTGATGATTTTTGCTCAGTCACTTGATGAGTTTCAGTGACTTATATGGCGTGTGTACACTCACAAACATAATATTATCTTAATCTATAAGTCTTTAATCCATCAAAATCACTAAGGGGCACTAAATGCACTTACAACCTCTCTGCTATTATTTTATTGCCACCATGTTGTCGCTCACTTGCTTTTCGTTGGGTGCATGTGTTGACCCATTAAAAAATGAACACAGACAGGCTGACGAACGACCCAAGCGGAGGAAAAGCGGACAAAATCGCTGTTCGTTTGGGTCGGCCCATTGGAGTCGCTCTAAAAAGACCACTTTATCCGTAATGGATAGAGCGACTATTCTGAATGTATTAAAAAAAGCAATCCGTTCATCCATGTTTTAGAGATGTTCATCGCATATATGTATGCTTCAATATGTTGTTTCACAATGATATCGTGAGTTGCGCTCGTCGGTACTTTCCGGCATGGTAGCTGATTCCGCCAGATTTGAGGGTGTCGTGGTATTTCCGGGACACATGCCATAGGGTGGCTTAACTCATGGAATGGGGCCGATGGGCGCCGGCGGCGTCGGGGAACAGGTTTAAGCGCAAGACACATGACGCCGGTGTACCCACGTTCGGGGCCCTCCGGTGAGGTAATACCCCTAGTCCTGCCTGTGTGACTATATGAGATCACAGTACAATGGTGCTCGTGGAGCTGTATATGAGGGAAGAGATGGGCTCTGGCCTGCTATCTCGCTACCGCTCTAGTGTGTTACGTGGATGGGAAGGGTGTGTGTGTGTGTTAATGCAAAGGGAGCCAACCCCTCTCTCGGGGGCTGGAGGGGGGCTTTATAGTGCAGCCCCAACTAGTACAATATTAAGGATAAGATCGCTGGTGGGACCCAGCTGCCAGCCTCTAGCCGGCCTGGGGGGCCCACCGGCTGCCGAGTCTTGTCGTGGGGCCCGCCGTCCCGTGCAAGCAGCGGCTGATATGCTGTGTTCTCAGGGCGTGTGATGATGGCTAAAGGGTCGGGCCGTCTAGCCGGCGTCGGTGTCGTCTAGGCCCCGTGTAGCCATGCTGACGGCGCCATCATCCCGCTACAGCCCTAGCTGGCGTTAGGGAGCATTGTTGCCACGCCGGGGATCGGGAGTTCTCTTGTCGGAGTACCACTATACGACCTGATGGGATGGGGCAGTTTGTCCGGCTGGCGACCGGCCAGCCGGCCGGCCGTACCGCGTCCGACCGTTGGAGAGGCGCTGGTGGAAGGGGTCGGCTACCGCCAGGTGGCCGTGCATATGACTTGATGGGGCTAGCTGTCGCCAAGTCGGCCGTACCAGGAGGGCTGGCTATCGCCAGCCGGCGTGGGGGGCCAGGCGGCCCCCCAATCGTCTTGGAGAAGGGTGATCTCCGCCTTTGGTACATGATACGTCTCCAACGTATCTATAATTTTTGATGGTTTCATGCTATTATCTTGTCAAACTTTGGATCTTTTGTATGCCTTTTATATCTTTTTTGGGACTAAATTATTAACTCAGTGCCAAGTGCCAGTTCCTGTTTTTCCATGTTTTTGATCCTTTTTAGAAGAAGATTTTAAACGGAGTCCAAACGGAACAAAACTTCCAAAAAGATTTTTCCGAAACAGAAGATCGGGGAACCTGAGAACCAGGGAAGGGGGCCACCAGGGACCCCCACAAGCCCCCTAGCCGCGGCCAGGGGGGCCCGCGCCTCCCAGGCTTGTGGGCTCCCTGGGCCACCTCTGCCCTAGGTCTCTCGCCTATACCCTAGGTCTTTCGCCTATATATTCCCAAAAATTTCAGAAACAATCAAGAGATCATCAAAAGTACTTTTCTGCCGCCGCAACCTTCTGTCTCCGCAAGTTCCCATCTGGGGCACGTTCTGGTGCCCTGCCGGAGGGGGGATTCGGATATGAAGGGCTTCTTCATCAACACCATGACCACTCCGATGATGCGTGAGTAGTTCACCATAGACCTACGGGTCCATAGCTAGTAGCTAGAAGACTTCTTCTCTCTCTTGGATCTTCAATACAAAGTTCTCCATGATCTTCATGGAGATCTATCCGATGTAATCTTCTTTTGCGGTGTGTTTGTCGAGATCCGATGAATTGTGGATTTATGATTAGATTATCTATGAATCTTATTTGAGTTTCTTCTGATCTCTTATATGCATGATTTCATATCCTTATAATTATCTTCGAGTTGTGGGTTTTGTTTGGCCAGCTTGATCTATGATTCTTGCAATGGGAGAAGGGCTTGGTTTTGGGTTCATACCGTGCGGTGACCTCACCCAGTGACTGAATGGGTAGCGAGGCACGCATCGTGTTGTTGCCATCAAGGTTAAAAAGATGGGGTTTTCATCATTGGTTTGAGATTATCCCTCTACATCATGTCATCTTGCTTAAGGCGTTACTCTGTTCGTCATGAACTCAATACACTAGATGCATGCTGGATAGCGGTCGATGTGTGGAGTAATAGTAGTAGATGCAGAAAGTATCGGTCTACTTGTCTCGGACGTGATGCCTATATGTATGATCATTGCCTTAGATATCGTCATGACTTTGCGCGGTTCTATCAATTGCTCGACACTAATTTGTTCACCCACCGTAATATTTGCTATTTTGAGAGAAGCCTCTAGTGAACACTATGGCCCCCGGGTCTACTCCACACCATATTTTCGGCCTTAATCTTTTACTTCGTTGCACTTTCCGCCTTCATATCTCACTTTGCAATCAATCTTAAAGGGATTGACAACCCCTTTATAGCGTTGGGTGCAAGCTCTTTGTGTTTGGCAGGTACTCTGGACTTGATGAGATTCTCCTACTGGATTGATACCTTGGTTCTCAAACTGAGGGAAATACTTACTGCTGTTGTGCTGCATCACCCTTTCCTCTTCAAGGGAAAAAACAACGCAAGCAATTCTCCGTCAACGTGTCAGTTTCTGGCATTGTTGTTTGAGAAGTAGCACTACACCCCGGGGTAGTATCCCCGTCAGTAGCCCCCGAAACCGTTGGGATCCAGAAGTTTCAAGCAAGGGGCCAGAGGTTTCACCCCCTGATACGTCTCGGACGTATATACTTTTCCAAACTCTTTTGCCCTCGTTCTGGACTCTAATTTGGATGATTTGAATGGAACTTACCCGGACTAACGCTGTTTTCAGCTGAATTGTCATGGTGTTGTTTTTGTGAAGAAATAAAAGTTCTCGGAATGACCTAGAAATTTACGAGGATTTTTTGTGGAATATATAACAAAAACTGGCGCAAGAATCAACCGGAGGAGTGGAGCATGGAGCCCACAAGCCCACCAGGAGCGACCCCCCTGTCCGCGCCTGGCAGGCTTGTGGGGCCCACGGAGCTCCACCGCCTCCAACTCCATCTCTATTTAGCCTCTTTCGTCCGGAAAAATTTCAAGGAGAAGAATTCATCGCGTTTTACGATATGGAAGCGCCTCCACCTCCTCTTCTTCCTCTCGAGGGCAGATCCGGAGTCCGTTCTTGGCTCCGGAGAGAGGAGATCGTCACCATCGTCATCACCAACCTTCCTTCATCGCCAATTCCATGATGCTCTTCACCGTTCGTGAGTAATCTCATCGTAGGCTTGTTGGACGATGATGGGTTGGATGAGATCTATCATGTAATTAAGTTAGTTTTGACGGGGATTGATCCCTAGTATCCACGATGTTCTGAGATTGATGTTGCTACTACTTTGCCATGCTTAATGCTTGTCACTAGGGCCTGAGTGCCATGATTTCAGATCTGAACCTATTATGTTTTCGCCAATATATGTGTGTTCTTGATCCTATTTTGCAAGTTGTAGTCACCTACTATGTGTTATGTGTTGGGGAACGCCGCATGGGAAACAAAAAATTTCCTACGCGCACGAAGACCTATCATGGTGATGTCCATCTACGAGAGGGGATGAGTGATCTACGTACCCTTGTAGACCGTACAGCAAAAGCGTTAGTGAATGCGGTTGATGTAGTGGAACGTCCTCACGTCCCTTGATCCGCCCCGCGAACAATCCCGCGACCAGTCCCACGATCTAGTGCCGAACGGACGTCACCTCCGCGTTCAGCACACGTACAGCTCGACGATGATCTCGGCCTTCTTGATCCAGCAAGAGAGATAGAGAGGTAGAAGAGTTCTCCGGGCAGCGTGACGGCGCTCCGGAGGTTGGTGATGACCTTGTCTCAGCAGGGCTCCGCCCGAGCTCCGCAGAAACGCGATCTAGAGGAAAAACCGTGGAGGTATGTGGTCGGGCTGCCGTGGAAAAGTCATCTCAAATCAGCCCTAAAACCTTCGTATATATAGGTGGGAAAGAGGGGACCTTGCCTTGGGGTCGGCCGAGCCAAGGGGGGAAGGTCTCCCCCCCAAACCGAGTTGGACTTGGTTTGGTGGGTGGGAGTCCTTCCTTCCCTTCCCACCTCCTCTTTTTTTTTCTCTTTCAATGCGCATAGGGCCCTTTTGGGCTGTCCCACCAGCCCACTAAGGGCTGGTGTGCCACCCTCAAGGCCTATGGGCTTCCCCGGGGTGGGTTGCCCCCCCGGTGAACTCCCGGAACCCATTCGTCATTCCCGGTACATTCCCGGCAACTCCGAAAACCTTCCGGTAATCAAATGAGGTCATCCTATATATCAATCTTCGTTTCCGGACCATTCCGGAAACCCTCGTGACGTCTGTGATCTCATCCAGGACTCCGAACAACATTCGGTAACCAACCATATAACTCAAATACGCATAAAACAATGTCGAACCTTAAGTGTGCAGACCCTGCGGGTTGGAGAACTATGTAGACATGACCCGAGAGACTCCTCGGTCAATATCCAATAGAGGGACCTGGATGCCCATATTGGATCCTACTTATTCTACGAAGATCTTATCGTTTGAACCTCAGTGTCAAGGATTCATATAATCCCGTATGTCATTCCCTTTGTCCCTCGGTATGTTACTTGCCCGAGATTCGATCGTCAGCATCCGCATACCTATTTCAATCTCGTTTACCGGCAAGTCTCTTTACTCGTTCCGTAATACAAGATCCCGTAACTTACACTAAGTCACATTGCTTGCAAGGCTTGTGTGTGATGTTGTATTACCGAGTGGGCCCCGAGATACCTCTCCGTCACACGGAGTGACAAATCCCAGTCTTGATCCATACTAACTCAACTAACACCTTCGGAGATACCTGTAGAGCATCTTTATAGTCACCCAGTTATGTTGCGACGTTTGATACACACAAAGTATTCCTCCGGTGTCAGTGAGTTATATGATCTCATGGTCATAGGAACAAATACTTGACACGCAGAAAACAGCAGCAACAAAATGACACGATCAACATGCTACGTCTATTAGTTTGGGTCTAGTCCATCACGTGATTCTCCTAATGACGTGATCCAGTTATCAAGCAACAACACCTTGTTCATAATCAGAAGACACTGACTATCTTTGATCAACTGGCTAGCCAACTAGAGCCTTGCTAGGGACAGTGTTTTGTCTATGTATCCACACATGTAAATGAGTCTTCATTCAATACAATTATAGCATGGATAATAAACGATTATCTTAATACAGGAATTATAATAATAACTATATTTATTATTGCCTCTAGGGCATAATTCCAACATTATGACCCGGCAACCCCGGAGTGACAATAGCCGGGACCACTCCCGGAGATGACCATAGTATGAGGAGTTCATGTATTCACTATGTGCTAATGCGTTGTTCTGGTTCTCTATTAAAAGGAGAACCTTAATATCCCGTAGTTTCCATTAGGACCCCGCTGCCACGGGAGGGATGGACAATAGATGTCATACAAGTTCTTTTCCCTAAGCACGTATGAGTATATACGGAATGCATGCCTACATTACATTGACGAACTGGAGCTAGTTACATATCTCTCTGTGTTATAACTGTTGCATGATGAATATCATCCGGCATAATCATCCATCGCCGATCCAATGCCTACGAGTTTTTCCTACTGGTCCTTGCTACGTTACTTTGCTGCTGCCGCTACTGTTACCCTGTCGCTACTGCTGTCACTGATGCTACTGTTGTCACTATTGCTACTGGTTACTGTTGCTACTGTCGCTACCACACTACTCTGCTATTGATACTATGCTGCAGATACTAAATCTTTCAGGTGTGGTTGAATTGACAAATCAACTGCTAATACTTGAGAATATTCTTTGGCTTCCCCTTGTGTCGAATCAACAAATTTGGGTTGAATACTCTACCCTCGAAAACTATTGCGATCCCCTATACTTGTGGGTTATCAAGACCTTTTTCGGGCGCCGTTGCTGGGGAGGCATAGCTATATTCTCTGAGTCACTTGGGATTTACGTCTGCTGATCACTATGAGGAATCTGTGATATCCAAAAACTAAAGTCTTTCCCTCAACTACGAGGACAAGTAAGGAACTGTCATCTAGCATTGCACTTGATTCACCTTCAGTTATGAGTAAGTTTGCAACACCACCTCCTGCTAGAAATTTTAATGTGTCGCATGTGCTTGATGATGCTACTTCTGTTGTCCATGATGCTTGTGATGATGCTTTGCTTGATACTGCTTTGCCACTAGGTGCATTCCTTGATGCACAAATTGCTAGAGTTGTTGCTAGATGTGATGATACTTCTGAAACTGCTGAGATTATTGAAGTAGAACCTGCTATTTTGCCTGTTAGAACTAGCTCTCCTAGATAAGAGTTGCTTGATATGCCTGAGGGTTATGTTATGGAGGGAGAGATAGCTGAGGACTTTCTTGCGTGTAAGGATAGCTATAATGTTGATAAATTACTGCGCAAGTGGAAAGAAAAATCTTTGAACGCTAGGATGAAATACGACCCGAAGTTTGCTACTTCGCCTATATTTGTGACCGATAAGGGTTATGAATTCTCTGTCGACCCTGAGTTAATCACTTTGGTCGAATCTAATCCTTTTCATGGTTATGAGTCTGAAATGGTTGTAGCACATCTTACCAAAATGCACGATATAGCCACCCTATTCACGAGTGAGGAAAAGATCCGCCACTACTACCGATGTGTGATCCATCCTCTCCGAGTGGGCCACGAGATACCTCTCCGTCACACGGAGTGACAAATCCTAGTCTTGATCCATACTAACTCAACTAACACCTTCAGAGATACCTGTAGAGCATCTTTATAGTCACCGAGTTACGTTGCGACGTTTGATACACACAAAGTATTCCTCCGGTGTCAGTGAGTTATATGATCTCATGGTCATAGGAACAAATACTTGACACGCAGAAAACAGTAGCAAGAAAATGACACAATCAACATGCTACGTCTATTAGTTTGGGTCTTGTCCATCACATGATTCTCCTAATGACGTGATCCAGTTATCAAGCAACAACACCTTGTTCATAATCAGAAGACACTGACTATCTTTGATCAACTGGCTAGCCAACTAGAGGCTTGCTAGGGACAGTGTTTTGTCTATGTATCCACACATGTAAATGAGTCTTCACTCAATACAATTATAGCATGGATAATAAACGATTATCTTGATACAGGAATTATAATAATAACTATATTTATTATTGCCTCTAGGGCATAATTCCAACAGTCTCCCACTTGCACTAGAGTCAATAATCTAGCCCTCACATCATCATGTGAATTACATTGTAATAAATCTAACACCCATACAATTCTGGTGTTGATCATGCTTTGGCCGTGGAAGAGGTTTAGTCAGCGGGTCTGCCACATTCAGATCTTGTGCAGTTTGCATATATTTATGTCCTCTCCTTCGACGTAGTCGCGGATGAGGTTGAAGCGTCGTTTGATGTGTCTGGACTTCTTGTGAAACCGTGGTTCCTTTGCTAAGGCAATGGCACCCGTATTGTCACAGAACAAGGTTATTGGATTCAGTGCGCTTGGCACCACTCCAAGATCCGTCATGAATTGCTTCATCCAGACACCCTCCTTAGCCGCCTCTGAGGCAGCCGTGTACTCCGCTTCACATGTAGAATCTGCTACGACGCTTTGCTTGGAACTGCACCAGCTTACCGCACCCCCATTAAGAATAAATACGTATCCGGTTTGCGACTTAGAGTCGTCTGGATCTGTGTCAAAGCTTGCATCGACGTAACCTTTTACGGCGAGCTCTTCGTCACCTCCATACACGAGAAACATCTGCTTAGTCCTTTTCAGGTACTTCAGGATATTCTTGACCGCTGTCCAGTGATCCACTCCTGGATTACTCTGGAACCTACCTGCCATACTTATGGCCAGGCTAACATCCGGTCTAGTGCACAGTATTGCATACATGATAGAACCTATGGCTGAAGCATAGGGGACGAAGCGCATATGCTCTCTATCTTCATCAGTTGCTGGGCACTGAGTCTTACTCAATCTCGTACCTTGTAAAACTGGCAAGAACCCTTTCTTGGACTGTTCCATTTTGAACCTCTTCAAAACTTTATCAAGGTATGTGCTTTGTGAAAGTCCTATCAGGCGTTTTGATCTATCCCTATAGATCTTAATGCCTAGAATGTAAGAAGCTTCTCCTAGGTCCTTCATAGAGAAATTTTTATTCAAGTAATCCTTTACGCTCTCCAAAAACTACACGTTGTTTCCAATCAGCAATATGTCATCCACATATAATATTAGAAACGCCACAGAGCTCCCACTCACTTTCTTGTAAATACAAGATTCTCCAACCAGTTGTATAAACCCAAATGCTTTGATCACCTCGTCAAAACGTTTGTTCCAACTCCGAGATGCTTGCACCAGTCCATAAATGGATCGCTGGAGCTTGCACACCTTGTTAGCATTCTTAGGATCGACAAAACCTTCGGGTTGTATCATATACAATTCTTCCTTAAGGAAACCATTAAGGAACGCCGTTTTGACATCCATCTGCCAGATTTTATAATCGAAAAATGCAGCTATTGCTAACATGATTCTGACGGACTTAAGCATCGCTACGGGTGAGAATGTCTCATCGTAGTCAACTCCTTGAACTTGTGAAAAACCCTTTGCCACAAGTCGAGCTTTATAAACGGTTACATTGCCGTCAGCGTCCGTCTTCCTCTTAAAGATCCATTTGTTCTGAATAGCCTTGCGGCCCTCAGGCAGTACCTCCAAAGTCCACACTTTGTTCTCATACATGGATCCTATCTCGGACTTCATGGCTTCTAGCCATTTGTTGGAATCCGGGCCTACCATTGCTTCTTCATAATTTGCAGGCTCATTATTGTCCAACAACATTATTGATAAGACGGGATTACCGCACCACTCTGGAGCAGCACGTGGTCACGTCGACCTGCGTGGTTCAATAGAAACTTGAACCGGAGTTTCATGATCATCATCATTCACTTCCTCCTCAACCGGCGTCGCAACTATAGAGGTTTCCCCTTGCCCTGCGCCACCATCCAGAGGGATAAGAGGTTCGACAACCTCGTCAAGTTCTATCTTCCTCCCACTCAATTCTCTCGAGAGAAACTCCTTCTCGAGAAAAGCTCCGTTTTTAGCAACAAACACTTTGCCCTCGGATTTGAGATAGAAGGTGTACCCAAGTCTCCTTTGGGTAACCTATGAAGACGCACTTTTCCGCTTTGGGTTCCAGCTTTTCAGGCTGAAGCTTTTTGACATAAGCATCACATCCCCAAACTTTAAGAAACGACAACTTTGGCCTTTTGCCATACCATAGTTCATATGGCGTCGTCTCAACGGATTTTGATGGTGCCCTAGTGAATGCAGCTGTTTCTAATGCATAACCCCAAAATGATAACGGCAAATCGGTAAGAGACATCATAGATCGCACCATCTCTAATAAAGTACGATTACGACGTTCGGACACACCATTATGCTGTGGTGTTCCAGGCGGTGTTAACTGTGAAACAATTCCACATTGTCTTAAGTGAGCACCAAACTCGAAACTCAG
This sequence comes from Hordeum vulgare subsp. vulgare, assembly GCF_904849725.1. Classification (NCBI taxonomy): domain Eukaryota; kingdom Viridiplantae; phylum Streptophyta; class Magnoliopsida; order Poales; family Poaceae; genus Hordeum; species Hordeum vulgare. Next base: position 469,807,537 of record NC_058522.1, read on the forward strand.
ATATTCACCCCCACGATCAGACCGTAGGAACTTGATCTTCTTGTCACGATGATTTTCAACTTCACTCTGAAATTGCTTGAACTTTTCAAATGTTTCAGACTTGTGCTTCATCAAGTAGACATAACCATATCTACTCAAATCGTCAGTGAAGGTGAGAAAATAACGATATCCACCGCGTGCCTCCACGCTCATCGGACCACACACATCGGTATGTATGATTTCCAACAAGTCACTTGCACGCCCCATTGTTCCGGAGAACGGAGTCTTAGTCATCTTGCCCATGAGGCATGGTTCGCACGTGTCAAGTGAATCAAAGTCAAGTGACTCCAAAAGTCCATCAGCATGGAGTTTCTTCATGCGCTTTACACCAATATGACCTAAGCGGCAGTGCCACAAAAATATGGCGCTATCATTGTTAACTCTAACTCTTTTGGTCTCAATGTTATGTATGTGTGTATTGCTATCAAGATTCAATATGAACAATCCTCTCACATTGGGTGCATGACCATAAAAGATGTTACTCATAGAAATAGAACAACCATTATTCTCCGACTTAAAAGAGTAACCGTCTCGCAATAAACAAGATCCAGATATAATGTTCATGCTCAACGCAGGCACTAAATAACAATGATTTAAGTTCATAACTAATCCTGATGGTAACTGAAGTGAAACTGTGCCGATGGCGATTGCATCAACCTTGGAACCATTTCCTACGCGCATCGTCACTTCATCTTTCGCCATCCTTCGTCTATTACGCAGTTCCTGTTTCGAGTTGCAAATATGAGCAACAGAACCGGTATCGAATACCCAGGCACTACTACGAGAGCCGGTTAAGTACACATCAATAACTTGTATATCAAATATACCTGATTTTTCTTTGACCGCCTTCTTATCTACCAGATACTTGGGGCAATTGCACTTCCAGTGACCCATACCCTTGCAATAGTAACACTCCGTTTCAGGCTTAGGTCCAGCTTTGGGTTTCTTCGTCGAATTGGCAACCGGCTTGCCGCTCTTCTTTGAATTACCCTTCTTGCCTTTGCTGTTTCTCTTGAAACTAGTGGTCTTATTCACCATCAACACTTGATGCTCTTTACGGAGTTCAGACTCTGCGACTTTCAGCATCGCAAACAACTCGCCGGGAGACTTGTTCATCCCTTGCATGTTGTAGTTCAACACAAAGCCTTTATAGCTTGCCGACAGTGATTGAAGGATTCTGTCAGTGATAGCCTCTTGCGGGAGTTCAATCCCCAGCTCAACTAGACGATTTGAGTACCCGGACATTTTGAGCACATGTTCACTGACAGACGAGTTTTCCTCCATCTTGCAAGCATAGAATTTATCGGAGGTCTCATACCTCTCGATCCGGGCGTTCTTATGAAAGATAAACTTCAACTCCTGGAACATCTCAAATGCTCCATGACGCTCAAAGCGACGCTGAAGTCCCGGTTCTAAGCCATACAAGACTGCACATTGAACTACTGAGTAGTCCTCCTTACGTGCTAACCAAGCGTTCTTAACATCCTGATCAGCCGTAGCGGGTGGTTCATCTCCTAGCGCAGCATTAAGGACATAATCCTTCTTCCCAGCTTGTAAGATTAGTTTAAGATTACGAGCCCAGTCTACAAAGTTGCTTCCATCATCTTTCAACTTAGCTTTCTCTAGGAACGTATTAAAATTCAGGGTGACAGTCGCGTGAGCCATGATCTACAACACAAATATATTCAAAGTGGACTTAGACTATGTTCAAGATAATTAGAGTTTAACTTAATCAAAATTATACGCTAAACTCCCACTCAAAAAGTACATCTCTCTAGTCATTTGAGTGGTTCATGATCCACTTACACTAGCTCAAGTCCGATCATCACGTGAGTTGAGTATAGTTTCAGTGGTAAGCATCCCTATGCTAATCATATCATCTATATGATTCATGATCGACCTTTGGGTCTCATGTGTTCCGAGGCCATGTCTGCACATGCTAGGCTCGTCAAGCTTAACCCGAGTGTTCCGCGTGCGCAACTGTTTTGCACCCGTTGTATGTGAACGTTGAGTCTATCACACCCGATCATCACGTGGTGTCTCGAAACGACGAACTGTAGCAACGGTGCACAGTCGGGGAGAACACAATTTCGTCTTGAAATTTTAGTGAGAGATCACCTCATAATGCTACCGTCGTTCTAAGCAAAATAAGGTGCATAAAAGGATTAACATCACATGCAATTCATAAGTGACATGATATGGCCATCATCACGTGCTTCTTGATCTCCATCACCAAAGCACCGACACGATCTTCTTGTCACCAGCGCCACACCATGATCTCCATCAACGTGTCGCCATCGGGGTTGTCCTGCTACTGATGCTATTACTACTAAAGCTACATCCTAGCAAAATAGTAAACGCATCTGCAAGCACAAACGTTAGTATAAAGACAACCCTATGGCTCCTGTCGGTTGCTGTACCATCGACGTGCAAGTCGATATTATCTATTACAACATGATCATCTCATACATCCAATATATCACATCACATCGTTGGCCATATCGTATCACAAGCATACCCTGCAAAAACAAGTTAGACGTCCTCTAATTTTGTTGTTGCATGTTTTACGTGGTGACCACGGGTATCTAGTAGGATCGCATCTTACTTACGCAAACACCACAACGGAGATATATGAGTTGCTATTTAACCTTATCCAAGGACCTCCTTGGTCAAATCCGATTCAACTAAAGTTGGAGAAACCGACACTTGCCAGTCATCTTTGAGCAACGGGGTTACTCGTAGCGATGGAACCAGTCTCTCGTAAGCGTACGAGTAATGTCGGTCCAAGCCGCTTCAATCCTACAATACCGCGGAATCAAGAAAAGACTAAGGAGGGCAGCAAAACGCACATCACCGCCCACAAAAACTTTTGTTTTCTACTCGAGAAGACATCTACGCATGAACCTAGCTCTGATACCACTGTTGGGGAACGCCGCATGGGAAACAAAAAATTTCCTACGTGCACGAAGACCTATCATGGTGATGTCCATCTACGAGAGGGGATGAGTGATCTACATACCCTTGTAGACCGTACAGCAGAAGCGTTAGTGAACGCGATTGATGTAGTGGAACGTCCTCACGTCCCTCGATCCGCCCCGCGAACAATCCCGCGATCAGTCCCACGATCTAGTGCCGAACGGACGTCACCTCCGCGTTCAGCACACGTACAGCTCGACGATGATCTCGGCCTTCTTGATCCAGCAAGAGAGACAGAGAGGTAGAAGAGTTCTCCGGGCAGCGTGACGGCGCTCTGGAGGTTGGTGATGACCTTGTCTCAGCAGGGCTCCGCCCGAGCTCCGCAGAAACGCGATCTAGAGGAAAAACCGTGGAGGTATGTGGTCGGGCTGCCGTGGAAAAGTCATCTCAAATCAGCCCTAAAACCTTCGTATATCTAGGTGGGAAAGAGGGGACCTTGCCTTGGGGTCGGCCGAGCCAAGGGGGGAAGGTCTCCCCCGCCCCAAACCGAGTTGGACTTGGTTTCGTGGGTGGGAGTCCTTCCTTCCCTTCCCACCTCCTCTTTTTTTTCTCTTTGATTTTTTCTTCCAATGCGCATAGGGCCCTTTTGGGCTGTCCCACCGGCCCACTAAGGGCTGGTGTGCCACCCTTAAGGCCTATGGGCTTCCCCGGGGTGGGTTGCCCCCCCGGTGAACTCCCGGAACCCATTCGTCATTCTCGGTACATTCCCGGCAACTCCGAAAACCTTCCGTTAATCAAATGAGGTCATCCTATATATCAATCTTCGTTTCCGGACCATTTCGGAAACCCTCGTGACATCTGTGATCTCATCCGGGACTCCGAACAACATTCGGTAACCAACCATATAACTCAAATACGCATAAAACAACGTTGAACCTTAAGTGTGCAGACCGTGCGGGTTCGAGAACTATGTAGACATGACCCGAGAGACTCCTCGGTCAATATCCAATAGCGGGACCTGGATGCCCATATTGGATCCTACATATTCTACGAAGATCTTATCGTTTGAACCTCAGTGTCAAGGATTCATATAATCCCGTATGTCATTCCCTTTGTCCTTCGGTATGTTACTTGCCCGAGATTCGATCGTCAGCATCCGCATACCTATTTCAATCTCGTTTACCGGCAAGTCTCTTTACTCGTTCCGTAATACAAGATCCCGTAACTTACACTAAGTCACATTGCTTGCAAGGCTTGTGTGTGATGTTGTATTACCGAGTGGGCCCCGAGATACCTCTCCGTCACACGGAGTGACAAATCCCAGTCTTGATCCATACTAACTCAACTAACACCTTCGGAGATACCTGTAGAGCATCTTTATAGTCACTGAGTTACGTTGCGACGTTTGATACACACAAAGTATTCCTCCGGTGTCAGTGAGTTATATGATCTCATGGTCATAGGAACAAATACTTGACACGCAGAAAACAGTAGCAACAAAATGACACGATCAACATGCTACGTCTATTAGTTTGGGTCTAGTCCATCACGTGATTCTCCTAATGACGTGATCCAGTTATCAAGCAACAACACCTTGTTCATAATCAGAAGACACTGACTATCTTTGATCAACTGGCTAGCCAACTAGAGCCTTGCTAGGGACAGTGTTTTGTCTATGTATCCACACATGTAAATGAGTCTTCATTCAATACAATTATAGCATGGATAATAAACGATTATCTTGATACAGGAATTATAATAATAACTATATTTATTATTGCCTCTAGGGCATAATTCCAACATTATGACCCGGCAACCCCGGAGTGACAATAGCCGGGACCACTCCCGGAGATGACCATAGTATGAGGAGTTCATGTATTCACTATGTGCTAATGCGTTGTTCCGGTTCTCTATTAAAAGGAGAACCTTAATATCCCGTAGTTTCCATTAGGACCCCGCTGCCACGGGAGGGATGGACAATAGATGTCATACAAGTTCTTTTCCCTAAGCACGTATGAGTATATACGGAATGCATGCCTACATTACATTGACGAACTGGAGCTAGTTACATATCTCTCTGTGTTATAACTGTTGCATGATGAATATCATCCGGCATAATCATCCATCGCCGATCCAATGCCTACGAGTTTTTCCTACTGGTCCTTGCTACGTTACTTTGCTGCTGCCGCTACTGTTACTCTGTCGCTACTGCTGTCACTGATGCTACTGTTGTCACTATTGCTACTGGTTACTGTTGCTACTGTCGCTACCACACTACTCTGCTATTGATACTATGCTGCAGATACTAAATCTTTCAGGTGTGGTTGAATTGACAACTCAACTGCTAATACTTGAGAATATTCTTTGGCTTCCCCTTGTGTCGAATCAACAAATTTGGGTTGAATACTCTACCCTCGAAAACTATTGCGATCCCCTATACTTGTGGGTTATCAAGACCTTTTTCGGGCGCCGTTGCTGGGGAGGCATAGTTATATTCTCTGAGTCACTTGGGATTTACGTCTGCTGATCACTATGAGGAATCTGAGATATCCAAAAACTAAAGTCTTTCCCTCAACTACGAGGACAAGTAAGGAACTGTCATCTAGCATTGCACTTGATTCACCTTCAGTTATGAGTAAGTTTGCAACACCACCTCCTGCTAGAAATTTTAATGTGTCGCATGTGCTTGATGATGCTACTTCTGTTGTCCATGATGCTTGTGATGATGCTTTGCTTGATACTGCTTTGCCACTAGGTGCATTCCTTGATGCACAAATTGCTAGAGTTGTTGCTAGATGTGATGATACTTCTGAAACTGCTGAGATTATTGAAGTAGAACCTGCTATTTTGCCTGTTAGAACTAGCTCTCCTAGATAAGAGTTGCTTGATATGCCTGAGGGTTATGTTATGGAGGGAGAGATAGCTGAGGACTTTCTTGCGTGTAAGGATAGCTATAATGTTGATAAATTACTGCGCAAGTGGAAAGAAAAATCTTTGAACGCTAGGATGAAATACGACCCGAAGTTTGCTACTTCGCCTATATTTGTGACCGATAAGGGTTATGAATTCTCTGTCGACCCTGAGTTAATCACTTTGGTCGAATCTAATCCTTTTCATGGTTATGAGTCTGAAATGGTTGTAGCACATCTTACCAAAATGCACGATATAGCCACCCTATTCACGAGTGAGGAAAAGATCCGCCACTACTACATCCTTAAGCTATTTCATTTCTCGCTAAAGGATGATGCTAAGACTTGGTTCACTTCTCTTGCTCCTGGTTGTGTGCGTAGCCCCCAGGATATGATCTACTACTTCTCTGAAAAATATTTCCCTGCCAATAAGAAGCAAGCTGCCTTGCAGGAAATATACAACTTTGCGCAAGTTGAAGAAGAGAGTCTCCCACAAGCTTGGGGGAGGCTTGTCCAGCTGTTGAATGCTTTGCCTGATCACCCTATTGAGAAGAATTAAATACTTGATATCTTCTATAATGGACTAACCGATGCTTCTAGAGACCACCTAGATAGTTGTGCCGGTTGTGTTTTTAGGAACGAACTTTAGGACAAGCTGAGATCCTATTGAATAACATCTTGTGCAATGAGAATGCTTGGACTATTCCCGAACCACCTCCGAAGCCAACTCCGAACAAAAGAGGTATCCTATTCCTCAGTCCCAAAGATATGCAAGAAGCTAAGAAATCTATGAAAGAGAAAGGCATTAAGTCTGAAGATGTCAAAAATCTACCACCTATCAAAGAGATCCATGGTCTTGATAACCCGATACAGGTAGTAGAGGTAAATTCTCTTCGTAGATTCGATGAGAGTGATATTCCTTTTGATAAACTTGCTAGCTTATGCTTGGATGAATTTGATAACTTTGTTGCCAAACAACAAAGTTTCAATGATTACGTGAGCAGACAATTGGAACAAAATGCTCGTATGCTTAGTCATTTAACTGCTTGTGTGGAGAGAAACGTCAATGATCTTAAGCTGCCGAGTAAACATGCCTCTATGGTTACTACTCAAGTAGAACAAGTACTTAAGGCTCAAAATGACTTGCTCAATGAGTTGAATGACAATTCTATTAGAGTCGTCACTAGAGGCGGTAGAATTACCTAGGAACCTTTGTATCCTGAGGGTCATCCTAAGAGAATTGAACAAGATTCTCAAGGAGTTAGCACTGATGCACCTAGTCATCCTAGGAATAAAAAGAAAGATGATCGGAACTTGCATGCTAGCAACCGTGATGTTGTTACACCCGAGAGTCCAAACGATGTCTCTGTTTCTGATGTTGAAGCACAATCTAGTGATGAACATGAGCCTAATGATAATATCGATAGTGCTTCTCATGAAGACGCTCAACCTAGCAATGATAAGGATGTGGAGATTGAACCAGTTGATCTTGATAACCCACAACCTAAGAATAGGAGGTACGATAAGAATGAATTTATTGCTAGGAAGCATGGTAAAGGAAGGGAACCATGGGTTCACAAACCCATGCCCTTTCCTCCCAAACCATCCAAGAAAAAGGATGATGAGGATTTTGAGCGCTTTGTTGAAATGATTAGACCTGGCTTTCTGCAAATGCATTTGACAGATATGCTCAAAATGTCTCCTTATGCTAAGTACATGAAGGATATTGTTACTAATAAGAGGAGGATACCTGAAGTTGAGATTTCCACCATGCTTGCCAATTACACCTTCAAGGGTGGAACTCCTAAGAAACTAGGTGATCCCGGAGTGCCCACTATACCTTGCTCCATTAAAGGAAACTATGTTAGAACTACTTTATGCCACCTTGGAGCTGTGTTAGTGTTATGCCTCTCTCTCTTTATCGTAGGCTTGAACTGGATAAGTTGACACCCACTGAAATCTCTCTGCAAATGGCCGACAAATCAACTGCTTTCCCTATCGGCATTTGCGAGGATGTGCTAGTTGTGGTTGCCAACATTACTATCTTAACATACTTTGTTATTCTAGATATTCCCGAGGATGATGCCATGGCGGTCATTCTTGGAAGACCCTTTTTAAACACTGCAGGGGCTGTTATTGATTGCAACAAAGGTAATGTCACTTTCCATGTCAATGGTAATGAGCATACGATTCGCTTTCCGAAGAAACAATATCGAGTACATTGCATCAATGCTATTGAAAAAACTTCATCGATTCTTATTGGGAGCTTCAAATGCCCTACACCTACTGTCAAGATGAAGTATGATTTGCTTGTTGAGGATATGCACATCCCCATTGAGGTAACCTAGTGACTATTCGAAAATTCTCCGCTCTTTTTATGCGATTCGAAAAAGTTTGTCAAGGATACTTGATCAACCTCATTGACGGATTTCTTTCGATGACCATGGGATGGATGAATCAAGGAGTCACAACCCTCTGTTCCAAGCTTTTACCTTCGGTTGCTTAGAAGAAAAATGATAGATTTAACTTTAGTTTTCCCTGTTTTCTGCTTTTTGGGTCCCGTAGAAAAGTGTCTCGAAAATAAAAGTTCTCTGAATGTCCTGAAAATCAAGGTTGATTTTTTCTGGAATTTTTGAAAAATGCTGAGACGGTGAGCTAGTCACGAGGATGCACCAGTGGGCCACAAGCCCTGGAGGCGCGAGCACCCCCTCTGGTCGCGCCTACCAGGCTTGTGGGGCCTACGTGTCCCCCTCCACTAATTCTAGATCCCATCTCCTTCTCCTACCTCCAATAAAAAATCATTTCGCAGCTCAAACCCGTGTTCTTGCTCTTCTTGCTGCGATTTTCGGTCTCCTTGTGCAAAGCCCCATTCACCAAACTGTTTTGGGGGAAATTGCTCCTTGGTATGTGACTCCTCCATTGCCCCAATTAGTTTTTGCTCTAGTGCCTTATATGTCGCGTATTTTTGTTGCCTTGGTGACCCTGTTCTTGAGCTTTGCATACTAATTTTAGCTGGTCCCAAGTAGTTTTGATGCGTGATATGGCCTCTAGGCACTTGTTGGAGTAGTTGCTATGAGTTTTGTTGGACCTCGTTCACTTTTTCTTAGAATCACTAAAAAATTCAGAAATTTTCATAGAAAGAAAAGGGAAAGATGAGGAGGTTCTTAAGAGGCTCTTCAAGCCGTGACCCCAAGGATGATGAAAACGAGAAGAAGAAACCCAAGTATCCGGTCCCTCGAGTTGCAGAAGTTCAAGCATGCGAGTGGCCAAGCGATGTGTTCTTACACGCCGCCAGACTTTATGAGGACTTTTACTACTTGGTGGAGAACGCAGGCCTTACCACCTTCGTTGAACATAAGTGTCCACAATACCTTCTCCTCACTAATATTTTCGTGCAAAGCTTTAACTTCTATCCAAGGAAGAACCCTCCTATGGTTGAGTTCAAGTTATATGATATCCCCCAGTGCATGTCACTTTAGGATTTTTGCAATGTTTGCAAATTACCTTATGTTCGGGATATTCATGAACCTCGTCCACGGGACTTGGAAGCTTTCATCGATACTATTGCCGTAGGAGAGGAGAGAGGAGTGGCTTGCGCTAGAGCTTCTAGCATACATTTTCCCGTGCTTCGATACTTCTCATTATTCGTGGGAAAATGTTTGATTTGTTGGGGAACGTCGCATGGGAAACAAAAAATTTCCTACGCGCACGAAGACCTATCATGGTGATGTCCATCTACGAGAGGGGATGAGTGATCTACGTACCCTTGTAGACCGTACAGCAGAAGCGTTATAGAACGCGGTTGATGTAGTGGAACGTCCTCACGTCCCTCGATCCGCCCCGCGAACAATCCCGCGATCAGTCCCACGATCTAGTACCGAACGGACGGCACCTCCGCGTTCAGCACACGTACAGCTCGACGATGATCTCGGCCTTCTTAATCCAGCAAGAGAGACGGAGAGGTAGAAGAGTTCTCCGGCAACGTGACGGCGCTCCGGAGGTTGGTGATGACCTTGTCTCAGCAGGGCTCCGCCCGAGCTCCGCAGAAACGCGATCTAGAGGAAAAACCGTGGAGGTATGTGGTCGGGCAGCCGTGAGAAAGTCGTCTCAAATCAGCCCTAATTGCTCCATATATATAGGAGGAGGGAGGGGGGGCCTTGCCTTGGGGTCCAAGGACCCCCAAGGAGTCGGCCGAGCCAAGGGGGGGAGGACTCCCCCCCCCAAACCGAGTTGGACTTGGTTTGGTGGGAGGAGTCCCCCTCCCTTCCCACCTCCTTCCTTTTTTTTTTCTTTCCTCTTGATTTTTCTTCTCTTGGTGCATTGGGCACTTATGGGCTGTCCCACCAGCCCACTAAGGGCTGGTGTGGCTCCCCCCAATGCCTATGGGCTTCCCCGGGGTGGGTTGCCCCCCCCGGTGAACTCCCGGAACCCATTCGTCATTCCCGGTACATTCCCGGTAACTCCGAAAACCTTCCGGTAATCAAATGAGGTCATCCTATATATCAATCTTCGTTTCCGGACCATTCCGGAAACCCTCGTGACGTCCGTGATCTCATCCGGGACTCCGAACAACATTCGGTAACCAACCATATAACTCAAATACGCATAAAACAACGTCGAACCTTAAGTGTGCAGACCCTGCAGGTTCGAGAACTATGTAGACATGACCGGAGAGACTCCTCGGTCAATATCCAATAGCGGGACCTGGATGCCCACATTGGATCCTACATATTCTACGAAGATCTTATCGTTTGAACCTCAGTGTCAAGGATTCATATAATCCCGTATGTCATTCCCTTTGTCCTTCGGTATGTTACTTGCCCGAGATTCGATCGTCAGTATCCGCATACCTATTTCAATCTCGTTTACCGGCAAGTCTCTTTACTCGTTCCGTAATACAAGACCCCGCAACTTAAACTAAGTTACATTGCTTGCAAGGCTTGTGTGTGATGTTGTATTACCGAGTGGGCCCCGAGATACCTCTCCATCATACGGAGTGACAAATCCCAGTCTTGATCCATACTAACTCAACTAACACCTTCGGAAATACCTGTAGAGCATCTTTATAGTCACCCAGTTACGTTGTGACGTTTGATACACACAAAGCATTCCTCCGGTGTCAGTGAGTTATATGATCTCATGGTCATAGGAATAAATACTTGACACGCAGAAAAAAGTAGCAACAAAATGACACGATCAACATGCTACGTCTATTAATTTGGGTCTAGTCCATCACGTGATTCTCCCAATGACGTGATCCAGTTATCAAGCAACAACACCTTGTTCATAATCAGAAGACACTGACTATCATTGATCAACTGGCTAGCCAACTAGAGGCATGCTAGGGACGGTGTTTTGTCTATGTATCCACACATGTAAATGAGTCTTCATTCAATACAATTATAGCATGGATAATAAACTATTATCTTGATACAGGAATTATAATAATAACTACACTTTTATTATTGCCTCTAGGGCATAATTCCAACAGTCTCCCACTTGCACTAGAGTCAATAATCTAGCCCTCACATCACCATGTGAATTACATTGTAATAGATCTAACACCCATACAGTTCTGGTGTCGATCATGTTTTGGCCGTGGAAGAGGTTTAGTCAGCGGGTCTGCTACATTCAGATCCGTGTGCACCTTGCATATATTTATGTCCTCCTCCTCGACGTAGTCGCGGATGAGGTTGAAGCGTCGTTTGATGTGTCTGGTCTTCTTGTGAAACCTTGGTTCCTTTGCTAAGGCAATGGCACCAGTGTTGTCACAGAACAAGGTTATTGGATCCAGTGCACTTGGCACCACTCCAAGATCCGTCATGAACTGCTTCATCCAGACACCCTCCTTAGCCGCCTCCGAGGCAACCATGTACTCTGCTTCACATGTAGAATCTGCTACGACGCTTTGCTTGGAACTGCACCAGCTTACCGCACCCCCATTAAGAATAAATACGTATCCGGTCTGCGACTTAGAGTCGTCCGGATCTGTGTCAAAGCTTGCATCGACGTAACCTTTTACGGCGAGCTCTTCGTCACCTCCATACACGAGAAACATCTCCTTAGTCCTTTTCAGGTACTTCAGGATATTCTTGACCGCTGTCCAGTGATCCACTCCTGGATTACTCTGGAACCTACCTGCCATACTTATGGCCAGGCTAACATCCGGTCTAGTGCACAGCATTGCATACATGATAGAACCTATGGCTGAAGCATAGGGGACAGATCGCATATGCTCTCTATCTTCATCAGTTGCTGGGCACTGAGTCTTACTCAATCTCGTACCTTGTAAAACTGGCAAGAACCCTTTCTTGGACTGTTCCATTTTGAACCTCTTCAAAACTTTATCAAGGTATGTGCTTTGTGAAAGTCCTATCAGGCGTTTTGATCTATCCCTATAGATCTTAATGCCTAGAATGTAAGCAGCTTCTCCTAGGTCCTTCATAGAGAAACTTTTATTCAAGTAACCTTTTATGCTCTCCAAAAGCTCTACGTTGTTTCCAATCAGTAATATGTCATCCACATATAATATTAGAAACGCCACAGAGCTCCCACTCACTTTCTTGTAAATACAAGATTCTCCAACCACTTGTATAAACCCAAATGCTTTGATCACCTCATCAAAGCGTTTGTTCCAACTCCGAGATGCTTGCACCAGTCCATAAATGGATCGCTGGAGCTTGCACACCTTGTCAGCATTTTTAGGATCGACAAAACCTTCGGGTTGCATCATATACAACTCTTCCTTAAGGAAACCGTTAAGGAACGCCGTTTTGACATCCATCTGCCAGATTTCATAATCGAAAAATGCAGCTATTGCTAACATGATTCTGACGGACTTAAGCATTGCTACGGGTGAGAAAGTCTCATCGTAGTCAACTCCTGGAACTTGTGAAAAACCCTTTGCCACAAGTCGAGCTTTATAAACGGTCACATTACCGTCAGCGTCCGTCTTCTTCTTAAAGATCCATTTGTTCTGAATAGCCTTGCGGCCCTCAGGCAGTATCTCCAAAGTCCACACTTTGTTCTCATACATGGATCCTATCTCGTATTTCATGGCTTCTAGCCATCTGTTGGAATCTGGGCCCACCATTGCTTCTTCATAATTCGTAGGTTCATTGTTGTCTAACAACATGATTGATGAGACGGGATTACCGTACCACTCTGGAGCAGCGCGTGATCTCGTCGACCTACGTAGTTCAACAGAAACTTGAACTGGAGTTTCATGATCATCATCATTAACTTCCTCCTCAACCGGCGTCGCAACGCCAGAGGTTTCCCCTTGCCCTGCGCCACCATCCAAAGGGATGAGAGGTTCGACAACCTCGTCAAGTTCTATCTTCCTCCCACTCAATTTTCTCGAGAGAGACTCCTTCTCGAGAAAAGCTCCGTTTTTAGCAACAAACACTTTGCCTTTGGATTTGAGATAGAAGGTGTACCCAACTGTCTCTTTTGGGTAACCTATGAAGACGCACTTTTCCGCTTTGGGTTCCAGCTTTTCAGGCTGAAGCTTTTTGACATAAGCATCACATCCCCAAACTTTAAGAAACGACAACTTTGGCCTTTTGCCATACCACAGTTCGTATGGTGTCGTCTCAACGGATTTTGATGGTGCCCTATTTAAAGTGAATGCAGCTGTTTCTAATGCATAACCCCAAAAAGATAACGGCAAATCAGTAAGAGACATCATAGATCGCACCATCTCTAACAAAGTACGATTACGACGTTCGGACACACCATTACGCTGTGGTGTTCCAGGCGGTGTTAACTGCGAAACAATTCCACATTGTCTTAAGTGAGCACCAAACTCGAAACTCAGATATTCACCCCCACGATCAGACCGCAGGAACTTGATCTTCTTGTTATGATGATTTTCCACTTCACTCTGAAATTGCTTGAACTTTTCAAATGTTTCAGACTTGTGCTTCATCAAGTAGACATAACCATATCTACTCAAATCGTGAGTGAAGGTGAGAAAATAACGATATCCGCCGCGTGCCTCTACGCTCATTGGACCACACACATCGGTATGTATGATTTCCAACAAGTCACTTGCACGCTCCATTGTTCCGGAGAACGGAGTTTTAGTCATCTTGCCCATGAGGCATGGTTCGCACGTGTCAAGTGAATCAAAGTCAAGTGACTCCAAAAGTCCATCAGCATGGAGTTTCTTCATGCGCTTTACACCAATATGACCCAAGCGGCAGTGCCACAAAAATATGGCGCTATCATTGTTTACTCTAACTCTTTTGGTCTCAATGTTATGTATATGCGTATCGCTATCAAGATTCAATATGAACAATCCTCTCACATTCGGTGCATGACCATAAAAGATGTTACTCATAGAAATAGAACAACCATTATTCTCAGACTTAAAAGAGTAACCGTCTCGCAATAAACAAGATCCAGATATAATGTTCATGCTCAACGCAGGCACTAAATAACAATGATTTAAGTTCATCACTAATCTCGATGGTAGCTGAAGTGACGCTGTGCCGACGGCGATTGCATCAACCTTGGAACCATTTCCTACGCGCATCGTCACTTCGTATTTCGCCAGCCTTCGTCTATTCCGCAGTTCCTGTTTCGAGTTGCAAATGTGAGCAACAGAACCGGTATCGAATACCCAGGCACTACTACGAGAGCCGGTTAAGTACACATCAATAACATGTATATCAAATATACCTGATTTTTCTTTGCCCGCCTTCTTATCTGCCAGATACTTGGGGCAATTGCGCTTCCAGTGACCCATACCCTTGCAATAGAAGCACTCTGTTTCAGGCTTAGGTCCAGCCTTGGGTTTGTTCGGCGGTTTGGCAACAGGCTTGCCGCTCTTCTTCGAATTTCCCTTCTTGCCTTTGCCGTTTCTCTTGAAACTAGTAGTCTTGCTCACCATCAATACTTGATGCTCTTTTCGGAGTTCAGACTCTGCGACTTTCAGCATCGCAAACAAGCCGGGAGACTTGTTCATCCCTTGCATGTTGTAGTTCAACACAAAGCCTTTATAGCTTGGCGGCAGTGATTGAAGGATTCTGTCAGTGATAGCCTCTTGCGGGAGTTCAATCCCCAGCTCAGCTAGACGGTTTGAGTACCCAGACATTTTGAGCACATGTTCACTGACAGACGAGTTTTCCTCCATCTTGCAAGCATAGAATTTATCGGAGGTCTCATACCTCTCGATCCGGGCATTCTTCTGAAAGATAAACTTCAACTCCTGGAACATCTCAAATGCTCCATGACGCTCAAAGCGACGTTGAAGTCCAGGTTCTAAGCCATACAAGACTGCACATTGAACTATTGAGTAGTCCTCCTTACGCGCTAACCAAGCGTTCTTAACATCCTGATCAGCCGTAGCGGGTGGTTCATCTCCTAGCGCAGCATTAAGGACATAATCCTTCTTCCCAGCTTGTAAGATTAGCTTAAGATTACGAGCCCTGTCTACAAAGTTGCTTCCATCATCTTTCAACTTAGCTTTCTCTAGGAACGTATTAAAATTCAGGATGACACTCGCGTGAGCCATGATCTACAACACAAATATATTCAAAGTGGACTTAGACTATGTTCAAGATAATTAGAGTTCAACTTAATCAAATTATATGCTAAACTCCCACTCAAAAAGTACATCTCTCTAGTCATTTGAGTGGTTCATGATCCACTTACACTATCCCAAGTCCGATCATCACGTGAGTTGAGTATAGTTTCAGTGGTAAGCATCCCTATGCTAATCATATCAACTATATGATTCACGATCGACCTTTCGGTCTCATGTGTTCCGAGGCCATGTCTGCACATGCTAGGCTCGTCAAGCTTAACCCGAGTGTTCTGCGTGCGCAACTGTTTTGCACCCGTTGTATGTGAACGTTGAGTCTATCACACCCGATCATCACGTGGTGTCTCGAAACGACGAACTGTAGCAACGGTGCACAGTCGGGGAGAACACAATTTCGTCTTGAAATTTTAGTGAGAGATCACCTCATAATGCTACCGTCGTTCTAAGCAAAATAAGGTGCATAAAAGGATTAACATCACATGCAATTCATAAGTGACATGATATGGCCATCATCACATGCTTCTTGATCTCCATCACCAAAGCACCGGCACGATCTTCTTGTCACCGGCGCCACACGATGATCATCCATCAACGTGTTGCCATCGGGGTTGTCGTGCTACTTATGCTATTACTACTAAAGCTACATCCTAGCAAAATAGTAAACGCATGTGCAAGCACAAACGTTAGTATAAAGACAACCCTATGGCTCCTGCCGGTTGCCGTACCATCGACATGCAGGTCGATATTTCTATTACAACATGATCATCTCATACATCCAATATATCATATCACATCATTGGCCATATCACATCACAATCATACCCTGCAAAAACAAGTTAGACGTCCTCTAATTTTGTTGTTGCATGTTTTACGTGGTGACCAAGGGTATCTAGTAGGATCGCATCTTACTTAAGCAAACACCACAACGGAGATATATGAGTTGCTATTTAACCTCATCCAAGGACCTCCTCGGTCAAATCCGATTCAACTAAAGTTGGAGAAACCGTCACTTGCCAGTCATCTTTGAGCAAAGGGGGTTACTCGTAACGATGAAACCAGTCTCTCGTAAGCGTACGAGTAATGTCGGTCCAAGCCGCTTCAATCCAACAATACCGTGGAATCCAGAAAAGACTAAGGAGGGCAGCAAAGCGCACATCACCGCCCACAAAACCTTTTGTGTTCTACTCGAGAAGACATCTACGCATGAACCTAGCTCTGATACCACTATTGGGGAACGTCGCATGGGAAACAAAAATTTTCCTACGCGCACGAAGACCTATCATGGTGATGTCCATCTACGAGAGGGGATGAGTGATCTACGTACCCTTGTAGAACGTACAGCAGAAGCGTTAAAGAACGCGGTTGATGTAGTGGAACGTCCACACGTCCCTCGATCCGCCCCGCGAACAATCCCGCGATCAGTCCCACGATCTAGTACCGAACGGACGGCACCTCCGCGTTCAACACACGTACAGCTCGACGATGATCTCGGCCTTCTTGATCCAGCAAGAGAGACGGAGAGGTAGAAGAGTTCTCCGCAGCGTGACGGCGCTCCGGAGGTTGGTGATGACCTTGTCTCAGCAGGGCTCCGCCCGAGCTCCGCAGAAACGCGATCTAGAGGAAAAACCGTGGAGGTATGTGGTCGGGCAGCCGTGAGAAAGTCGTCTCAAATCAGCCCTAATTGCTCCATATATATAGGAGGAGGGAGGGGGGCCTTGCCTTGGGGTCCAAGGACCCCCAAGGAGTCGGCCGAGCCAAGGGGGGGAGGACTCCCCCCCCAAACCGAGTTGGACTTGGTTTGGTGGGAGGAGTCCCCCTCCCTTCCCACCTCCTTCCTTTTTTTTCTTTCCTCTTGATTTTTCTTCTCTTGGCGCATTGGGCACTTGTGGGCTGTCCCACCAGCCCACTAAGGGCTGGTGTGGCTCCCCCAATGCCTATGGGCTTCCCCGGGGTGGGTTGCCCCCCCCCAGTGAACTCCCGGAACCCATTCGTCATTCCCGGTACATTCCCGGTAACTCCGAAAACCTTCCGATAATCAAATGAGGTCATCCTATATATCAATCTTCGTTTCCGGACCATTCCGGAAACCCTCGTGACGTCCGTGATCTCATCTAGGACTCCGAACAACATTCGGTAACCAACCATATAACTCAAATACGCATAAAACAACGTCGAACCTTAAGTGTGCAGACCCTGCGGGTTCGAGAACTATGTAGACATGACCCGAGAGACTCCTCGGTCAATATCCAATAGCGGGACCTGGATGCCCATATTGGATCCGACATATTCTACGAAGATCTTATCGTTTGAACCTCAGTGCCAAGGATTCGTATAATCCCGTATGTCATTCCCTTTGTCCTTCGGTATGTTACTTGCCCGAGATTCGATCGTCAGTATCCGCATACCTATTTCAATCTCGTTTACCGGCAAGTCTCTTTACTCGTTCCGTAATACAAGACCCCGCAACTTACACTAAGTTACATTGCTTGCAAGGCTTGTGTGTGATGTTGTATTACCGAGTGGGCCCCGAGATACCTCTCCGTCATACGGAGTGACAAATCCCAGTCTTGATCCATACTAACTCAACTAACACCTTCGGAAATACCTGTAGAGCATCTTTATAGTCACCCAGTTACGTTGCGATGTTTGATACACACAAAGCATTCCTCCGGTGTCAGTGAGTTATATGATCTCATGGTCATAGGAATAAATACTTGACACGCAGAAAACAGTAGCAACAAAATGACACGATCAACATGCTACGTCTATTAATTTGGGTCTAGTCCATCACGTGATTCTCCCAATGACGTGATCCAGTTATCAAGCAACAACACCTTGTTCATAATCAGAAGACACTGACTATCATTGATCAACTGGCTAGCCAACTAGAGGCATGCTAGGGACGGTGTTTTGTCTATGTATCCACACATGTAAATGAGTCTTCATTCAATACAATTATAGCATGGATAATAAACTATTATCTTGATACAGGAATTATAATAATAACTACACTTCTATTATTGCCTCTAGGGCATAATTCCAACATGATTGGCCGTGGGAAAGCTGGAGCCCTTAGCTCCCGAGATCTTGCGGTTTTGCGCGAAGCCCTTTATAATGATAGAACTTATAGCTTGGGCGCTATAGTAACTCAAAGGTTGAACACGAACCGTTCTAAAGGCGTTGTTTATGGAGGTATCTATGCTACCCGTCTTGCTAGACATTTTGAGATACCTATTAGACTGCACGAGGAAGAAGAGATTCTTCTTCCTGAGAGATATCTAGATTATGATAGCATGGTTTGCCATGACTTTCTTGATAGAGATATAAATAAGAGGATGATTTATAACCTGGTATTTAGTCAGGGTACTCGTGAGACTATTACCTTGCCTGCTCCTTCTTTGTTCAATTTTCATCTAGGCAGGTACATTATTATGCCCTCGGACATCTACGCATATTGGGGCATAGCCCAACCATAGGCGCCCGTGCCCGAGCTACTAGTCGAGTACCAGACGCCAGTTTATCAGTGGGAGCGAGAGGACCTCACACAACAGTGGCATCCTCAGTCCACTCCAGAGTACCCCGGAGACGGTTACCTCCCACCTACATGGCATCCTAAATCGTCATTGGCAATCTAACCCAATCCTATGTGGCAGTACTACGTGGCAAAATTACGACGAAATCAAAACGTCATGGCTGAAATCAGCCCAACCCATTTCAATTGATCACATGGGTTGGTTTTATTTTTTTGGGGCTTTTTCTTATTGGGCTTATTTTGGGGCCTTAGCCTATTTACAACCACTTCTAGTATTTATTTTTATTTTTTTGTATCATTATAATTTGGGCTCTGGCCTTTTAGTGCCAAAATACATTTGGTCCAGTTTCAGTTTTGGCCAATTTTCATTTTTGAATTCAGCAACTTTTTTTTCTTTTATGCTGTTAATGGATCTATAAATAACAGCCCATACAACTTTGAAGCCCATACACATAAATATGAGGCATCTCAACCCACATCACAAAGTTTGAAGCACAACCAAAATATGATAATATATAGCCCACACCATAAATTTGTAGCACAACCAAAATCTGTAGCACAGCCACAAATCTCAGCCCACACCATAAATCTATAGCACAACCAAAATCGAATGCCAAAACCACCTAGTTATCAAGTGCACAAAAACTTCTACCAAAATCTAATTCCAAGATCTGTTATCAAGTACTCTACCAAAATCTAATACCAAAACCACCTAGTTCCCTGTTTTGGCTCCAAGAGCGCCATCAATTGAGCGTACATCGCATCGTTTTCTCCCGCCTTCTTGAGCAGTAGCTCATACGACTTGTCGTGTTCAGCTTGTGTAGCTTCAGCTTCTCCTGCCTACCTCTTCATGGCATCCATCTCTTCATGTATGACTTCACTTTATCGATGCGACATCTTGAGCTGCTCTTGTAGATCCAGCACACGAGCATTGACAGCAGCATTTGACTTGCTGGACTTGTCAGTAGTGTTTGGCTTCAGACCAACATTCTTCAAGAATTTTCTTGATGGGCGATGCTTGGTCAGAACTTCCGCAACAACTGAAACAGAAGACTTTCACTCTTTGCCTTCTTGTACAGGAGCAGTCATTTTCTCTTCCATATCAGTCTGACAGATAATGGATGCATTGAGAAACAATTTAAATCCTTGAGAAAGAAAGCAAAATAAGCAGACAATAATGGGGAAAGCATGTATCAGCAATGCTTATACATAAACTAAGATAGGAACATAAGCAGACAATAATGAAGAATAAGAAGAATAATCCTATACATATGCTTCCAGAAACTAAGATAGGAACATGATTTCCTCAAATCAAGCATGTATCAGCAATACTTGTTTCATGTTAATAGAACCAGGGAGAGGAGCATGTATCAACACATAAAAAGTGTGGTATCCCATATTGTGATAAGCCGAGCAATCAAGATATTTTAGACTCATCCATATATTGGTTGTTATTTTACTGGTTGTTATTTTAGTCCCAGCAAACTACATGTATAAGCATGTATCAGCACATAGCAGGATAATAATACAAAGCCAAACATGCATTTTACTGGTTGTTACAATAAAATGCTGGACACAAAAGGAGCTGATGCATATACTACTTATAGTGGCTCATACAGAAACAAATCCATGTTTTTCACTCCTAGAGCATACAACGGTATAGCACATGAGGCCAGAAACAAATCCAAGGAAGATTACTTACTATAGCAACTTGAACATCCTCTGAGAATCCGTGTTTGGTGGTGGTGTGTGTCGCCTTGAAAATGTCAAATGCACACAACACTTCACCCTTTCTTTGCTCTTGCTGAAATGTTTTTCAACAACAACCCAACCATTAGCTTTTGCAACAATTTGATACTTATGTCTAAAGGAAAACAACTGAAGGAACAACAATGTTGATCTTACAGTTGCATGCACATGAGCAACATAGTATCTTGAACCAGTTTTCTGTGCAAACTTGACTTTTGTTCGATTAACCTTGTTATTGGCACATGTCTCCTACATATGTGCATATCAGATCATCATTTCCATACAATAAAGCAAATCACACAGTTTGCATGGGCAAGGTAAAGCAACAGTCAAGCATTTACATACCTTGTGTCTTGGACTTGACCACAGCTCGACCAAACTTTGCCATTCAGTATCCGTTATGTCAGAAACACGGGACTTGATGCTAACCTTGCTTGCTTCGACTTTGTCAAAGTACTCCTTCTTGACATGATGGCGTCTGTTCCTCAATGAATTCTTCAAGATATCAGTGCATGCATACTGAATAACACTTGATTCCGTGTCCATCTCAAAATTTGCCTACAAAGGCAGCAAACAAGAGAAGTACCAAGATTAACCATCATATGAGATGTGTAACAGGGAATAAGACCACATTCAGCAACAAGATAGTTAGCTTACAGATACTTTTCCTATATAATTCTGCACAAGACTTGGGTTCTTTTTATACTCCTTGAAGTGAAGAAGCAGCGGCATATGAGCTCTTGCAATGAGGCCACCCTCATATGCTAGCTTCGTAGCCTGCACGGGCTTCTCCGGACGCCTCATCCCTTCAGCGATTTCAATTCTTACCTTTGCTCCCATTGCACGTGTCAACTTTTCTAGCCCTTTGCCATTCCTAGAATTCTTGACCACGGCAACAACGCCTGAAAAGGATACATTCAAACATTAGTCGAGACTAATAGTCACCCATACATGCATTGCTTACATTTAGAAAATGAACTAGTAAGAAAAGAAAACTATATAAACATGCCTTCATCACCCATTGGCTGCTCAAGTTCTCTAGAAAGGACTGCCACCTTCAACTCATGGCCATGATTGCTGACCACAGAAGGTGCGACGGGGCTAAGGTCCATGCACATCCTGCTTCCTTCTTCCATGGAGGCCAACTCATCATCAGTTCAAAGTGGTCCTTGACCCTTGTGCAGCAGGCTCTTGTCAACATCCTCCCTTACTTTCTGCCTAGTGAGTCTAGCCATGGGCGGATTTGGGCCCCTGGCAGCCCAGGCCATTGCCTGGGGCGTGGCAAAATTCGTGGGCCTAAAAAAAAAAATCTGGCCTGGGGCGCAGCCCAGCCCCAAGCCCAGGCGCCGCTCGTCACGAACCCTAGCCCGGACGCCACGCCCCCTTCCAGCGCCCGCGCCGTCGCCGCCTCGCGCCTCGCGCCGTCGCCTCGCGCCGTCGCCGCCTCGCCGCCTCGCGCCGTCGCCGCCTCGCGCCTCGCCGCCTCGCGCCGTCGCCCCCTTCGCCTCGCCGCCTCGCGCCGTCGCCGCCTCGCGCCTCGCCGCCTCGCGCCGTCGCCCCCTTCGCCTCGCCGCCTCGCGCCGTCGCCCCCTTCGCCTCGCGCCGTCGCCCCCTTCGCCTCGCCGCCTCGCGCCGTCGCCCCCTTCGCCTCGCGCCTCGCCGCCTCGCCGCCTCGCCCCCTTCCAGCGCCCGCTCGCCGCCTCGCGCCCTCGCCGCCTCGCCGCCTCGCGCCTCAGCGCCCGCCCCTCCTCCCTTGCTGCGCGCCTGCGCCGTTGCGGGACAGCAGCCCGGGGTGATTTCCCCTTTCTTTGTACATTTTGAATTTTTGATGCTTTGTTTTTGTTTGTTTGTTTGTTAGAGTTAGAAACAAATTTTAGTTGATAGATGCCATTGTTTGTCTGTTTGTTAGAGTTAGAAACAAATTTTGACATAGAGAAACAAGACATTAGAGCTGAATTTTAGTTGATAGATGCCATTGTTTGTCTGTTTGATGATTTCTCTACATTTGTATAGGAAACACAAGATGAATAAAAGAAACAAGACATTGAATTCGTTTTTTCAAGTTCGAACCACCGAAACCTCAGAAACAGGTCCTTCAACTCAAACAGCTGATAATACCCCTAATGTTAGAGCTGAGCTCAAGCCCGGTGATGTTAAATCGGACCCCGGTAAGAGAATACCAATTGAGGAGTTAGATCCAGACATTAGAGATCTCGCTAGAAGGGAGTACATTAGTATGGGTCCTTGCCAACCAACTGATCATACATATGAAAAGATAAACGGTAGGAGCTTTCATGACTATTGGTTCAATAATCATCGTGGCTGGTTGGAATATAGCATTGAAAAAAAATCAGCCTTTTGCTTTTATTGTTTTCTGTTTAAGCAACCAAGAGCTGAAAACTATGGTATTGAAGCATTCACGAGAAATGGATTCAAATCTTGGAAGGATGGACCTAAAGTTTTTAATCAGCATGTTGGCAAGCATGATAGTGCTCATAATAAATCTAGGCAACATTATGAGGATTTCAAAAATCAAAGACAAAATCTGCCACATGTCTTTGATAGGGGTTCTCAGAAGCAAGAAGAAGAATACAAAGCCCGTCTCTTGATTATATTGGATATTGTCAAATTTTTGATACTACAAGCTCTTGCTTTTCGTGGTCATGATGAGTCTTCTAGCTCAATGAATAAGGGTAACTTTAAAGAGTTGTTGGACTTGTTCATAAAGAAAGACCCAAAGGTGGCAAAATTATTTGGGGATGCGGGAGAGAACCGTAAGCTGACATCAAATAAGATACAAAAGGATTTATGCAAAGCTTGTGCAAAAGAGACCACAAATGTCATTCTTGAGGAGATTGGAGATAGTAAATTTGCATTACTTGTTGATGAGTCCAGAGATGCATCTATGAAGGAGCAAATGGCTATGTGTTTGAGGTCAGTACATTTGCTTGTGTGTGTGTGTGTTATTGTAGCCTTATAGGTGTATTTTCTTAAAGTTCTTATATATTAATCATGCTCCTTTGTCTTATGTAGGTATCTCGGCAAACGAGGGGAGGTGATTGAGAGATTCATGGCAGTTGAGCATGTTCCTGACACTAAAGCAACTTCACTAAAGGTAGCCTTGGATGGTATGTTTGGTAATCTTGGCTTATCTATGTCTAATTTGAGAGGGCAGGGTTATGATGGGGCTTCAAACATGAGAGGGGAATTTCGTGGGTTGCAAAGATTGATCTTGGAGGAAAATCCTTATGCTCATTATATACATTGTTTTGCCCATCAGTTACAATTAGTGGTTGTTGCTGTTGCCAAGTGTTGTTCATCAGTAAGGGATTTTTTTGAGTACACAAGCATGGTTGTTAACATTGTTAATGCTTCTTGTAAAAGACATGATCAATTAGCCCAAGAGCAACATGATGAAATAGTACGTCAAATAGAGTCCGGGGAACTTCTTGAGGGAAAAGGGAAAAACCAATTAACGAACCTTGCAAGACCTGGTGATACACGGTGGGGATCACATCATAAAACATTGTGTCGTCTTGAGATGTGGAAACCAGTTCTAAAGGTATTAGAAAATTTACACAATGATGCAGATAATGTTGCCCAAAGAACCACAGCCGCGGGGTTGATAAAGCACATGGAGTCTTTTGAATTTGTTCTCATATTGCATCTTATGATTAGATTATTGGGCAAGACTAACAATCTGTCACAATGCTTGCAATTGAAAAATCAAAATATTGTACGTGCTGTGGGATTGATTAAAACCACATTGGAGGATATTCAAGAGATAAGGCAGAATGGTTGGGATGGGCTCTTCAAAGAGGTAACAGACTTTTGTGTCAAATATAACATTCTAGTGCCAAATATGGAAGATACAAGGACTGCTAATGGCCGTTCAAGGTCTTGGGGTGGGCAATTGGTAACTTACAACCATCATTTCAAAATTGAAATATTCAATGTGTTGCATGATCAACGTATTGTGGAGTTGAACAACCGCTTTGCTGAAAGGTCTACTCAATTGTTGAGATGCATTGCTTGTCTTGATCCCAAGAATTCATTTGCCAATTATAATGAAGACAAGCTAGTAGATCTTGCTAATATGTATGCTGCTGACTTCTCTACATATGAAGTTACTTTTGTCCTTAGAAACCAACTAGACTCATTCATTCGGGAAGCAAGAGGTGATCCACATTTGATGAATTGCAATGATCTTGGTCATCTTGCCATGAATATGGTTAAAAGTGATATGCACACAACTTTTCCCTTAGTTTACCGTCTGGTTGAGTTAGCATTGATTTTACCTGTTGCAACCGCAACCGTGGAAAGGGCATTCTTAGCAATGAGCATTATCAAGACCGGATTGAGGAACAAAATGGGTGATGATTGGATGAATCATAGAATGGTATGTTACATTGAGAGAGATGTATTTGTTAGTATCGAAGAATCCAAGATCATTGAGCGATTTCAAGGTTATCGCACACGTAAAGGTGTTTTGCCTCGTCCAACACGTAAGTATTCACATTTTGCATCTATTGTTAATCACTTTTGCCTGCTATATTATGTACTGATTTGCATTTCAAAATTTTGATGATTGAAGGTTTAGCGATGTCTGCTATTGAAGATGTAGTCATGGGAGGCTCAGATCAACCAATCATTTGATTTGGTATCAATCTTCTGTATCATTTATCTATGCCACATATTGTCTTTTGATTTGTCTTGCTTTATTACTTGACCCATCATGGAACATAGATTGATTCTTATATGTCTTGAAACTGAAGTTTTTTATGGGTAGTTTTTAGCCATTAGTTGTTCGCCTGGGGCGTCAACAATTCCTGGGTCCGCCACTGAGTCTAGCCACAACTGGTTCATCAGATGTGAGAATCCTCTTTGATCCCGCTGGAGATAGAGCTAACAGCCTTCCTGGAGCCATTGGACTAGATGTTTCTGAAACTTTCCTCGTGTTTCTGTTAGCACACTTATTCCTAGAAACCTGTAGGGTGTCATATTAAAGGCAAGGACGACAGAATTAGATCACAATAAAATTGTGCAATGTACGAAAAAAGAAAACACACAACATACAACTCCCACCCCAAACAAGATAGAGTTTTCACCTTTCCTTTCTTCTTCACTAATTTGTCATCAACTTCCTCTCCATCAATAACTTCATCATCTTTAGGGTTGTAGTCTGAGCTTCCAGCTTGTGTTATGGCAGATGCCGATTCATCACAAGTAGCTGCACTACCATCTTCACGTGCATTTGACTTCCTAATCATTGCTACTATCGCCCCAATGCCTAGCGATTGGAACATGCGGTTGTTCCTCATCATAGTTCTAGCCCTAATCTTCTCGGTCTCAGTCAGGGGTTCTTCTTTACATGAATAAGAAAACATAACCATTTGATGTACGGTTGAAATGCATAGGGAAGCAAGACAACACAAACAACTAAGGTATCCTATAAGATCTTAGTTTTATTTAATCCTAGTACATTAATGGCACAAGCAAAATACAACCCAATTGTTTGGACTAAAACAATACATTTCAATTACCAGATTACAAGCATGAGCTAGGCACATTTCTATAGTTAGTACATAGACACACACAGGGGCAGACCTAAACAAAAAATGAGACAGGGTCCTAGCATATAACCATTCATAATATTCAACTATATATGGGGTGCCACATACTATATTTTGTGTCAAACTTACAAAAAAACAGTATTGCACCCAATGTCCCATGCATACTGGTAGCTTAACATGGGTACACACCTAGATGCATATCCATAGATAAAACAAGTGGTACAATAAGTAGCAAGTTGTATACCAGATGACGGCTGCTTCGTCCTTGTCATGGCTGATCTCGAGGGGTTGTATATGTGTTGATTGTGTTGATGGTATCAAGTTGCCCTAATAGCTTGCAAAACAGAATGAACACGAATGAGATACAATGGTGATAAAGTAGAATGACCCTCCAATGAACTAATATTTTATCAATCAATTTCAGGAACAAAACCACCATAAACAGGGCCAAGAACTCGACAGATTCAATTAATATCTAGGAAGAAGCACTTATATAACAAGCTTATACAACAGGGCCAATCAAGCTTGATGCAATAACAAGCTAGTGATGCCATAGAAAATATAGTTTAAAGTAAAAGATGAGTTACTAACAATAGACTATTTACATTAATAGTTAATAACAAACCAACAACCCTATACACTTTCTTTAGATTAAAAAAGCTACCAGCCTACCAGCCACATGACCACTTGCTTCAGATCCACAATTGTGTTCAGATCGACAAGAATTAGTACATGCACAAATCAAAACCTTCAACAAACAAATTACTCACAGGATTTTATTAGTTACAAGGTGATGAGCACTGGCAATGAGCACTACCGTATACAACATAGACTACCATATAAGTTCACAACTTTACATAAGTGTTCCACACCATAAATTTTACGGAATCATAACTAACAGAAATTAGGGAAGCGAGATAACCACAATATCACACGGTCACAACAGCTTGACTCCAAAACTTGGCACCTGCAATGGAATAAGAAATATTACTAAGTACCCAGTTGCAAAATGTCCACAAACAATTTGTTTAAGCACTATTATTAAGCATTCAGGGAATAAAATGGCTCGCACTTGGAATGAAATACTCAACCCTGCTTTCATATATGTTTATGTTTGATATCTTTTGTTTCTGTTTATGACTATCTTTCACAGTTGGTAACAAATACGTAAATTATATATATAGCATATAAGCATAATATGTAGGGAGCAAGCTAGTTAACACCCAAAACCCAAGCTACATTTTACTAAGCATGCAAGTAATAATTTGCAATTTCAATTATTCGACGACAACAACAAAATCATAAGTTCACAAGATAGCTGCTTAGTACACCTTAAATTCATCAATCAATCAATCCATTTTGCGCAGTTGATCCATCCATCAATAGAAGCATGCAAGGGAAACAACAACATATAGAGCAAAGCCTATATGCTCAAGACTACAATAGACAAGATCCTAGGAAGGCAAAAGATACAAAAACTAATTTAACACAACAAGCAAGAAATTAGGGCAAAACATACATTGCAACCGCATCGGCTGGAAACGAAACACAGCCTGCAAAATTAACTTCTGAAAACAGAGGCAAGTATTAAGTCCATAACGTCCGCACTCTGCAGAGTTCATCATCGTACTGAACACGATCAAGCCAGCTAGAATGACAGGTTTGCTCATGCATGCGTCTATCTGCAATATCATAAAACCTTTTGTTTCTTGTTTTTTCTATGACAGGAAAACTCACTTTTACACAGGATTCAGAAGGTCTGACTGAAAGAAAGAGATTGTAGGGTGCAAGAAGTTGCAACTCACAAGCCAATAGTGTAGTGATCAAACTGTAGGTGTAGACAGATTTTGTATTGAGAGGATAAAATGTCACAGGATGTCAATGTGCATCATAACATTTATCCAAATACATGTGTATTCTTTTAAAATGAATCTAAGAAGCATGTTTGATTGGAAAAGAAATATGTGATTGCTTCTCTGTTTCCTTAAAAAATGAAATATGTGTAATCTTAAATCTTGAAGGTCAAATCTAGAATGTCATGTCTGGAACCTAATAAATAATTGAAGTATGCAATTTGGAATTGAATAAGAGGGAAAAACACACCAAGGATTTCTTCCAAGTTCGTAACTGACAATGTAGATGAAAACTCAGTGCAACACTGTGCGACTGTAGAAAAATAATCCAGTACAACATAGTAATCCACAAAAGTACAATTTCATGCAAACACCAAAATCCATCCAAAAAGCCTACTACTACTCCATATATACTTTCCCCAGTCCAATACTAAAAGGCATGCCAATGGACAATGGAGCACTTCTAATTAAGAAGCATGTTGGCTATAAACTTTGCTACATTCATGACCATCTTTCCACGTTGGATACAAAGAAATTATGTGTTTTATACAATGCTATTATGCATAAACTAAGCCTAATATGACCAAAATTGTATGCGTCATGGTTAGATTTTTCATTGGTTCACATTATACTTCAAGCATATAAGCATAAAATGTACTCTAGGTAGTAAGCTAGTAGTTGACACCCAAAACTCAAGCTACATTCGACTGAGAATGCAAGTAATCATTTGCAGATTTAATTCTTAAGCAACAATAAAAAGATCAGAGGTTCCCAAAATAGCTGCTATATATAGTACACCTTGAATTCATCAACAATCAATCCAATTATGGAGCATGTAATGAAAGCAGGCAACAGAAACAACATGAGATATCAAACATAAATAGAAACAAAAGATATCAAACATAAACAGATATGAAAGCAGGGTACTACTTGGAATGAAACACACCACACCAGTGCACTACTGCGCAGGATCTGGTCTGAGAGGGGATTGGAACCCTGCGATATTAACTACCACCACTGGCTACACGGGAAAACAAATTGCAGGTGGCAGGCACGCTCCTTCAATACCATAAGAGGCCATGGACCAGGTGCTTGGAGTAAGTTTTTCCGTCTGGGCCTTTTCTCTCGTTTGCTGGTGGGTGCGTGCGAGCGCACCCGCTCGGTGTATTCCCCGAGATTCGGGCCGGCTGCGCGGCTTCGTGGCAGCCCGGCCAAATCTATTTTTTCTTCATGTTTTGTTTCAGCTCGAGCGATCACAGCACGACGCCATCTTCCGGGATGCGATCAACGTCGACCGTTTCGCCAAGGTTAGCTTCCGCCAGGCTCGAGAGGAGCTTGCGACCCGGACGATCGAGCTCGTGGCCGCTGATATGTCCCAAACGTATCTACAATTTTTGTTTGTTCCATGCTCTTTTCGGTGACATTGTTATATCTTTTGCTACACTTTTATACCTTTTTACACATATTTGGACTTACCTACTAACTCAATGAAGCCAGTGCCAGTTTTTGTCTGCTGATGTCTTGTAATTGCAGGGACTTTACCCCAATTTACAGAGCCCCAAAAATCCTGAGAAAAATATGTAAAATCAGCGTGACGGAAGCTTCATGAAGCACCAAGGTGGGCCATAGGGGACCATGCCTCACCCAGCTGGCCACCTGGCACGGGGCCCCTCCTGGCCACGCCACCAGGTCGCCTGGGCGGCTGGTCCTATATTTAACCCTCGGACGGAAAACCCTAAAGATATATCCAGACTCGCGAATTTCTACATCGTTCCGCCACCGCAGCGCTTCCGAGACCGGGAGCGCCAGAAGACCTCTTCCCGACACCTTGCCGGAGGGAGGGTTGACCTCCGGGAGCTTCTCCACCACCACAAACGCTTCTCGGGCGTGCCGTGAGTAGTACTCCTTGGACCATGAGTCCATGACCAGTACCTATGTGATGTCTTCTCTACAATCTTGTGCTTCAATGCTTAGCCCTTGTGAGCTGCCCTACATGATCAAGGCATCTATGTAATTTACGTGCTGTTGCTATGCTGAGTTTGCTGGGATCCGATGGATTATGAGATTATGTTCAGATTGTGATGAGTTATATATTTGGTTCTCCTTTTATATCATGTTCTTGATTAATTCATGCATGTTCTCCGTTGCTTTTTATTGCTTTGGCCGAGTAGTAGATTGTAACTACAAGAGGCAGCGTTATGCATGATTGTCGGTTCATGCCCCCTGATGTCTATCTTGAGTGACTAAAACATGAGGCTAGGGGATGTATTGTTGCCACCAGGGAGAAAACAACGGTGCTTGTGACCATGGTTGCAAGGATTGTTTACCTTACGCAAAGTTCGTTAATGCAGTTGTCCGTTGCTTTGAGTTTACACTTTGGGTGGGGCTCGCAAGCGAGATTTTGTGGATAGTTATCTCAATGTTGGATGATTAGAGAGTTGATGCTGATGGATAAACGGTCTACTTGTCTTGGCATACTACCCATTACTTTTGAGCCTCTAACTTTCTTGTAGCATGATTAGCATTGCGGTGCATTTATAATTCTGTCAATTGGCCAGCTGTAATTTGTTTACCCAACATAGTTGTTTATCGTCTTTTGGGAGAGAGACATCACTGGTGAACATCATGGGACTCTAGTCCATATTACCACCGTTGTTTACACCTCCACTATTTACTGCTTTTATTTACTTTTCCGTTGCAACCACTATTGCTATTCGTGCTTGTTTTTTGATCCTTTGCAAACTTCAAGGCCGGAGAGATTGACAACCTATCTGAACTTGGTGGGAGCAAAGTTATTTGTTGTGTGTGCAGGTCGACGTCTTCTGCTTGCACTAGAGCAACGGACACCTACTTGTTGATCCTCGGAGTCCTCCTGGTTCGATAAACCTTATAGTCCCCGTGTAAGGGAAATCTGTTGCTGACTACATCTCCACCTTCCACTTGGGGTAACCAACAAGGGGCGAGAAGTATATCCATCAACTCGTCATCAAGCAAATTTCTAGCGCCGTTGCCGGGGACTCCAGTCTTCAAGATAGGGGAGTTGCACACTATCTTTTACCTTTTGTTTTAGTCTTGTTAGTTTGCTTTCTAGTTTTTGCTTTAGAATCTTATACCAAAAACCACAAAAAAATTAGTTGCTTTGTTCTTGCTTGTTGTTGCTGCTATGGGTTCCACTAAGAACACCAAGTTGTGTGACATCACTAGTCACAACAACAATGACTTTATTGTTGGGTAACGTAGCATCAATTCAAAATTTTCCTACGCCATATTCAGATCTTCCTATGGAGAGACCAGCAACGAGAGAGGGGTGAGTGCATCTTCATACATTTGAAGATTGCTAAGCGGAAGCGTTGGTAGAACGCGGTTGATGGAGTCGTACTCGCGGCCTTTCAGATCGCGGTGTGATTCCGATCTAGTGCCGAACAACGGCACCTCTGCGTTCAACACACGTGCAGCCCGGTGACGTCTCCCGCACCTTGATCCAGCAAGGAGGAGGGAGAGGTTGGGGAAGATCTCCGGCAGCACGATGGCGTGATGTCGATGGAGAGACGAGGTCTCCCGGTAGTGCTTCACCAAGCACCGTGGGAGGAGGAGGAAGGAGGGGAGCAGGGCTGCGCCGAAGGGGAGAAGAAACGGTGTCCAAAACAGCCCCAAACCCCTAGGTTTTTATAGGAGGAGGGGACGGGAGTGCCACCCCTAGGGTTTCCCCCTATGTGGTGCGGCAACCCCCAGATGGGAGGTGCAGCGGCTAGGGCAGGGGGAGGGGGTGGCGCACCCCTTAGGTGGGCCTTAGGCCAACCAACGCCTAGGGTTCCCCCCTCTCTCTCCCTCCTGCGCCTTGGGCCTCCTGTGGGAGGCGCACCAGCCCACTTTGGGCTGGTTTCCCTCCCCCTTTTGGCCCATGATACCTCTTGGGCCTGGTGGCCCCTCCCGGTGGACCCCCGGGACCATTTCCGGTGGTCCCGGTACGGTACCGGTGATGCCCGAAACATTTCCGGTGTCCAAAACCATCCATCCTATATATCAATCTTTACCTCCGGACCATTCCGGGGCTCCTCGTGATCCCCGAGATCTCATCCGGGACTCCGAACAACTTTTGGTAACCTCGTATAACATTTCCCTATAACCCTAGCGTCATCGAACCTTAATTGTGTAGACCCTACGGGTTCGGGAAGCATGCAGACATGACCGAGATGCTCTCCGGCCAATAACCATCAGCGGGATGTGGATACCCATGGTGGCTCCCACATGTTCCACGATGATCTCATCGGATGAACCACGATGTCAAGGATTCAATCAAACCCGTATACAATTCCCTTTGTCTGTCGGTATAGAACTTGCCCGAGATTCGATCGTCGGTATACCTATACCTTGTTCAATCTCGTTACCGGTAAGTCTCTTTACTCATTCCGTAGCACGTCATCTTGTGACTAACTCCTTAGTCACATTGAGCTCATGATGATGTTCTACCGAGTGGGCCCAGAGATACCTCTCCGTCACACAGAGTGACAAATCCCGATCTTGATTCGTACCAACCCAAAAGACACTTTCAGAGGTACCCGTAGTGCATCTTTATGGTCACCCAATTATGTTGTGACGTTTGATACACCCAAAGCACTCCTACGTTATCCGGGAGTTGCACAATCTCACGGTCGAAGGAACAGACACTTGACATTAGAAAAGCTTTAGCATACGAAAAATATGATCTAGTGCTATGCTCAGGATTGGGTCTTGTCCATCACATCATTCTCCCAATGATGTGATCCCGTTATCAATGACATCTAATGCCCATGATCAGGAAACCATGATCATCTATTGATCAACGAGCTAGCCAACTAGAGGCTTGCTAGGGACACATTGTGATCTATTTATTCCCATATGTATTATTGTTTCCTGTTAATACAATTATAGCATGAACAATAGACGATTATCATGAACAAGGAAATATGATAATAACCATATTATTATTGCCTCTAGGGCATATTTCCAACAGTCTCCCACTTGCACTAGAGTCAATAATCTAGTTACATTGTTATGTATTGAACACCCATAGCATTATGGTGTTGATCATGTTTTGCTCGAGGAAGAGGTTTAGTCAACGGGTCTGCAATATTCAGATCCGTGTGTACTTTACAAATTTCTATTACTCCACTCTGGACATGGTCCTGGATGGAGTTGTAGTGGCGTTTGATGTGCTTGGTCTTCCGGTGAAACCTGGGCTCCTTGGCTATGGCAATGGCCCCAGTGTTGTCACAAAAGAGTGTCATTGGACCCGACGCGCTTGGAACCACTCCAAGGTCGGTGATGAGCTCCTTCATCCAAATTCCTTCATGAGCCGCTTTTGAAACAGCTATGTACTCCACTTCACATGTAGATGCTGCCACGACTTCTTGCTTGCTGCTACACCAGCTCACTGCCCCACCATTCAAAAAATACACGTATCCGGTCTGTGACTTAGAGTCATCTGGATCTGTGTCAAAGCTAGCATCAACATAACCCTTTACGACAAGCTCTTCGTCACCTCCATAAACGAGAAACATCTCCTTAGTCCTCTTCAGGTACTTAAGGATATTCTTGACCACTGTCGAGTGTTCCATACCGGGATCACTTTGGTACTTCCCTACCAAACTTATGGCAAGGTTTATATCAGGTCTGGTACACAGCATGGCATACATTAGAGAGCCTACATCTGAAGCGTAGGGGACAATACTCATCTTCTCTCTATCTGCTACCGTGGTCGATGACTGAGTCTTACTCAATCTCACACCTTGCAAAACTGGGAGGAACCCGTTCTTTGAGTTTTCCATATTGAACTTCTTCAATATCTTGTCAAGGTATGTACCTTGCGAAAGACCTATGAGGCGTCTTGATCTATCTCTATAGATCTTGATGCCTAATATGTATGCAACTTCTCCAAGGTCCTTCATTGAAAAACTCTTGTTCAAATAGGCCTTTATGCTCTCCAACATCTCTATATTATTACCCGTCAATAATATGTCATCCACATACTGTACAAGGAAAGCTACAGAGCTCCCACTCACTTTCTTGTACATAAACCTGTATGAACCCAAACGCTTTAAGCACCTCATTGAAGCAAATGTTCCAACTCCGAGATGCTTGCACCAGCCCATAGATGGAGCGCTGGAGCTTGCACACTTTGTTAGCACCCGTAGGGTCGACAAAACCTTCTGGTTGCATCATATACAACTCTTCCTTAAGATTCCCGTTAAGGAACGCTGTTTTGACGTCCATTTGCCAAATTTCATAATCATAAAAGGCGGCAATTGCTAACATGATTCGGACTGATTTCAACTTCGCTACGAGAGAGAAAGTCTCTTCGTAGTCAACTCCTTGAATTTGTCGAAAACCCTTTGCGACAAGTCAAGCTTTATAAACGGTCACATTACCGTTTGCATCAGTCTTCTTCTTAAAGATCCATTTATTTTCTATGGCTCGCCGGTCATCAAGCAAGTCCAGCAAAGTCCATACTTTGTTCTCATACATGGATCCTATCTCGGATTTCATAGCCTCAAGCCATTTGTTGGAATCCCGGGCCCGCCATTGCTTCTTCATAGTTCGAAGGTTCACCGTTGTCTAACAACATGATTTCCATCACAGGGTTGCCGTACCACTCTAGTGTGGAGTGTGCCCTTGTGGACCTTCGCGGTTCAGTAGTAACTTGATCCGAAGCTTCATGATCATTATCATTAACTTCCTCTTTAGTTGGTGTATGCACCACAGGAACAATTTCTCGCGCCACGCTACTTTCTGGTTCGAGAGGGGGTGTAATTACCTCATCAAGTTCTACTTTCCTCCCACTTACTTCTTTCAAGAGAAACTCTTTCTCTAGAAAGGATCCGTTCTTGGCAACAAAGGTTTTACCTTCGGATCTAAGATAGAAGGTATACCCAATAGTTTCCTTAGGGTATCCTATGAATACGCATTTCTCCGCTTTGGGTTCGAGCTTCTCTGGTTGAAGTTTCTTCACATAAGCATCGCAGCCCCAAACTTTAAGACACAACAACTTAGGTTTCTTGCCAAACCATAGTTCATATGGTGTCGTCTCAACGTATTTAGACGGTGCCCTATTTAAAGTGAATGTTGCAGTTTCTAATGCGTATCCCCAAAATGATAGCGGTAAGTCAGTAAGAGACATCATAGATCGTACCATATCTAATAAAGTGCGATTACGATGTTCAAATACTCCGTTGCGTTGCGGTGTGCCAGGCGGCGTCAGTTGTGAAACGATTCCACACTTCCTTAGGTGTGTGCCAAACTCGTGACTCAAATATTCTCCTCCACAATCAGATCGTAGGCACTTAATTTTTCTGTCACGTTGATTCTCAACCTCACTCTGAAATTCCTTGAACTTTTCAAACGTCTCAGATTTGTGCTTCATCAAGTAGATATACCCATACCTACTCCAATCATTGGTGAGAGTGAGAACATAACGGTAGCCACTGCGAGCTTCAACGTTCATTGGACCACACGCATCAGTATGTATTATTTCCAATAAGTCGGTCGCTCTCTCCATTATTCCTGAGAATGGAGTCTTGGTCATCTTGCCCATGAGGCACGGTTCGCATTTGTCAAATGATTCAAAGTCAAGAGACTCTAATAGTCCATCAGTATGGAGCTTCTTCATGCGCTTAACACCGATATGACCAAGGCGGCAGTGCCACAAGTATGTGGGACTATCATTATCAACTTTACATCTTTTGGTAGTCACACTATGAATATGTGTAACATCACGATCGAGATTCATCAAGAATAAACCATTCACCAGCGGAGCATGACCATAAAACATATCACTCATATAAATAGAACAACCATTATTCTCTGACTTAAATGAGTAGTCGTCTCGTATTAAGCAAGACCCTGATACAATATTCATGCTCAAAGATGGTACTAAATAACAATTATTAAGGTTTAAAACTAATCCCGACGGTAGATGTAGAGGTAGCGTGCCGACGGCGATCACATCGACCTTGGAGCCATTCCCGACGCGCATCGTCACCTCGTCCTTGGCTAGTCTCCGCTTATTCCGTAGTTACTGCTTTTAGTTGCAAATATGAGCAACAACACCGGTATAAAATACACAGGAGCTACTATGAGCGCTCGTAAGGTACACATCAATAACATGTATATCACATATACCTTTAACGTTGCCGGCCTTCTTGTCCGCTAAGTACTTGGGGCAGTTCCGCTTCAAGTGACCTTTTCCCTTGCAATAGAAGCACTCAGTCTCAAGCTTGGGTCCATTCTTTTTCTTCTTCCCGGCATCTGGCTTACCGGGCGCGGCAACGACTTTGCCGTCTTTCTTGAAGTTCTTCTTGCCCTTGCCCTTCTTGAAACTGGCGGTCTTGTTGACCATCAACACTTGATGCTCTTTCTTGATTTCTACTTCTGCAGACTTGAGCATCGAGTACAACTTGGGAATGGTCTTCTCAATCCCTTGCATGTTGTAGTTCAGCACAAAACCTTTGTAGCTTGGTGGGAGAGACTGGAGGATTTTGTCAATTATAGCATCATCCGGAAGTTCGACTCCAAGTGAAGTCAGACGACCGTGTAACCCAGACATTTTGAGTATGTGCTCACTGACAGAACTGTTCTCCTCCATCTTACAGCTAAAGAACTTGTCGGAGACTTCATGTCTCTCGACACGGGCATGATCTTGAAAAACTAGTTTCAGCTCTTGGAACATCTCATATGCACTGTGTTGCTCAAAACGCCTTTGGAGCCCCGTTTCCAAACTGTATAACATGCCACACCTAACGAGAGAGTAGTCATCACTCCACGTTTGCCAGATGTTCAGAATGTCCTGGGCTGCTGCGGGAGCGGGAGGGTCACCTAGCGGCGCATCAAGGACATAAGCCTTTTTAGCTGCTTCAAGGATGAGCTTCAAGTTGCGGACCGAGTCCGCATAGTTGCTACCATCATCTTTCAGCTTGTTTTTCTCTAGGAATGTGTTGAAATTGAGGTTGACGCTGGCCATCTACAATATTTATAAAGACAATTTCTAGACTAAGTTCATGAAAATTAAGTTCATTTAATCAAATTAGTATGAACTCCCACTTAAATCGACATCCCTCTAGTCATCTAAGTGATACATGATCCATGTTGACTAACCCGTGTCCGATCATCACGTGAGACGGACTAGTCGTCATGGTGAGCAACTTCATGCTGATCGTATTCAACCATACGACTCATGTTCGACCTTTCGGTCTCTTGTATTCTAGGTCATGTCTGTACATGCTAAGCTCATCGAGTCAACCTAAGTGTTTCACGTGTGTAAATCTGGCTTACACCCATTGTATGCGAACGTTAGAATCTATCACACCCGATCATCACGTGGTGCTTCGAGACAACGATCCTTCGCAATGGTGCACACTTAGGGGAATACGTTCTCGAAATTTTAAGAGGGATCATCTTATTATGCTACCGTCGTTCTAAGCAATAAGATGAAAAACATGATAAACATCACAATGCAATCATATAGTGACATGATATGGCCATTATCATCTTTGCTCTTTCGATCTCCATCTTCGGGCATCACATGATCATCATTGTCACCGGCGTGACACCATGATCTCCATCATCGTGTCTCCGTGAAGTCGTCACGCCAGCTACTACTATCACTACTACTATAGCTAACCGTTAGCAATGAAGTAAAAGTAGTAAGCACATGGCGTTGCATCTCATACAATAAATTAAGACAACTCCTATGGCTCCTGCATGTTGTCATACTCATCGACATGCAAGTCGTGAAACCTATTACAATAACATGATCATCTCATACATCATACATGCAACATCACAACTTTGGCCATATCACATCACATGTCAAACCCTGCAAAAACAAGTTAGATGTCCTCTAATTGTTGTTGCAAGTTTTACGTGGCTGATTTGAGTTTCTAGCAAGAATGCCTTCTTACCTATGTGACAGCCACAACGATGATATGCCAAAGCTATTTACCCTTCATAAGGACCCTTTTCATCAAATCCAATCCGACTAGAGTAGGAGAGACAGACACCCGCTAGCCACCTTCATGCACGGTGTGCATGTCTGTCGGTGGAACCAGTCTCACGTAAGTGTACGTGTAAGGTCGGTCCGGGCCGCTTCATCCCACAATACCGCCGGAAAAGAATAAGACTAGTAGCGGCAAGCAATTGACAAATCATCGCCCACAACCTTTTGTGTTCTACTCGTGCATAGAATCTACGCATAGAAAACCTGGCTCAGATGCCACTGTTGGGTAACGTAGCATAAATTCAAAATTTTCCTACGCCATATTCAGATCATCCTATGGAGAGACCAGCAACGAGAGAGGGGTGAGTGCATATTCATACCTTTGAAGATCGCTAAGCGGAAGCGTTGCTAGAACGTGGTTGATGGAGTCGTACTCGCGGCGATTCAGATTGCGGTGTGATTCCGATCTAGTGCCAAAGCATGGCACCTCCACGTTCAACACACGTGCAGCTCGGCGACGTCTCCTACACCTTGATCCAGCAAGGAGGAGGGAGAGGTTGGGGAAGATCTCCGGCAGCATGACGACGTGGTGTCTATGAAGAGACGAGGTCTCCCGGCAGGGCTTCGCCAAGCACCGTGGGAGGAGGAGGAAGGAGGGGAGCAGGGCTGCACCGAAGGGGAGAAGAAACGGTGTCCAAAACAGCCCCAAACCCCTAGGTATTTATAGGAGGAGGAGAGGGGGTACCACCCCTCGGGTTTCCCCCCCCCTCTCTCCCTCCTGCGCCTTGGGCCTCTTGTGGGAGGTGCACCAGCCCACTTTGGGCTGGTTGCCCTCCCCCTTTTGGCCCATGCTATCTCTTGGGCCTGGTGGCCCCTCCCGATGGACCCCCGGTACCATTTCCGGTGGTCCCGGTGGTCCCGGTATGCTAGCGGTGACACCCGAAACATTTCCGGTGTCCAAAACCATACATCCTATATATCAATCTTTACCTCCGGACCATTCTGGAGCTCCTCGTGATGTCCGGGATCTCATCCGGGACTCCAAACAACTTTCGGTAACCTCGTATAACATTTCCCTATAACCCTAGCATCATCGGACCTTAAGTGTGTAGACCCTACAGGTTCGGGAAGCATGCAGACATGACCGAGACGCTCTTCGACCAATAACCATCAGCGGGATCTGGATACCCATGGTGGCTCCCACATGTTCCACGATGATCTCATCGGATGAACCACGATGTCAAGGGTTCAATCAATCCCATATACAATTCCCTTTGTCTGTCGGTATAGAACTTGCCCGAGATTCAATCGTCGATATACCTATACCTTGTTCAATCTCGTTACCGATAAGTATCTTTACTCGTTCCGTAGCACGTCATACTGTGACTAACTCCTTAGTCACATTGAGCTCATGTTGATGTTCTACCGAGTGGGCCCAGAGATACATCTCCATCACACGGAGTGACAAATCCCGATCTCGATTCGTACCAACCCAACATACACTTTCAGAGGTACCCGTAGTGCACCTTTATGGTCACCCAGTTACGTTGTGACGTTTGATACACCCAAAGCACTCCTACGGTATCCGAGAGTTGCACAATCTCACGGTCGAAGGAAAAGACACTTGACATTAGAAAAGCTTTAGCATACGAACAATACGATCTAGTGCTATGCTCAAGATTGGGTCTTGTCCATCAAATCATTCTCCCAATGATGTGATCCCGTTATCAATGACATCTAATGCACATGTATTACTGTTTCCTGTTAATACAATTATAGCATGAACAATAGACGATTATCATGAACAAGGAAATATGATAAGAACCATATTATTATTGCCTCCAGGGCATATTTCCAACATTTATCTTCACTCCTATTGCTGCTCCCGCCACCGAGGCGGACTCCTATGAGATTAAACATGCTTTACCAAACCTTGTTATGAAAGATCAATTCTTCGGTGCTGGAGATGATACTGCTTTGCACTTGAATAATTTTGTTGAGCTTTGTGATATGCAAAAGTATAAAGAAGTAGATTGTGGTATTGTTAAACTTAAGCTTTTCCCTTTCTCCTAGAGAGGAGGAGCTAAAGTGTGGCTTCAATTTTTGCCTAGGAATATCATAGATTCTTGGGATAAGTGCAAAGATGCTTTTATTGGGAAGTATTACCCGCCTGCTAAGATTATCCAGTTAAGAAGTAACACTACGAATTTTAGGCAACTGGATAAGGAACACGTTGCCGAAGCTTGGGAACTCTTGTTAAGAATTTCCCTACACTTTATGTCAACTACACTTGGTGCTGCCACGAAACTATTGGACGAGATGATGACAAATTAGTCTCAATGGCACATCGAGAGAGCTCCAACAGGTAGGAAGGTATACTCTGTTGAGGAGATCTCCTCCCTTAATGATAAGGTTGACATGATCATGTCTTCCCTTACTAAGCAAGCTCCTATTGATCCTCATGATGTTCCTTTAAATTCTTTGGTTGCTCAAGAAAGAGTGCAAGTTGACGTTAATTTTATCTCTTGGAACAACTTTAATAATAATGCCTATAGGAGTAATTTTGCTAGCAATCCTAGACCGTTCCCATCCAACAACTATGGGAACAACAACACTTATCCTAGCACCAAAAACTCCACTTCTGAATTAGAGGGCATGCTTAAAGAATTTATCACTTCTCAAAAATCCTTCAACAAGAGTGTAGAAGAGAAATTAGAAAAATATATATAGTCTCTCTTCAAAGGCAAACAACATAGATCATGATGTAGAGATGCTTAAAATTAGAACTTCCCCCTTGAGGAAAGGAAAACCACACCCACGAATGCTATCCAAGTCCAAATTAATGAGAACATAAGAATGCTAGCCAAACTTAAGGATAGATGGGCTAGAGAAAAAGAAGAGGAAGATAGGATTAAGAGCCTTCCTACACACACTACCCTTGCTACTATACAAGTTGTTGAGGATCTCAAAACTATTAGCACCCATCACATCCCTAGTCCCAATGGACCTATTAATGGTGATGCTCATACCTCAACTTTAGGACAAGAAGGTCCTTTGAACTTAGAGACTACCAAAAGAATGAGCTTAGATGACATCACCACCACTTTAATTAATGGTAGTAATCTTGATTTTGATAATTGTAGTCTTTCCGAAGTTATCACTTTTTTGCAAAGAATGGCTAGAGACCCCCACACTAGTACACTCAATATTGCCTTCACCGAGCATATTACCAATGCTCTTATCAAAGCTAGGGAGGATAAGCTCAAGCTAGAGACTTCTATTCCTAGAAAACTAGAATATGGTTGGGATCCTATGGTCAAGATTAAATTGAATAATTTCTCTTGCTTTGCTTTATGTGATGTTGGAGCTGGTGCCTCCGTTATGCCCAAAAGAGTGTATGATATGCTTGATTTGAAACCTTTTGATCAATGTTCTTTCGGTGTTCATCTTGTTGATTCTTCCATAAAGAAACCTTTAGGGAGAATTGATGATGTTCTTATTGTTGTCAATGATAATTATGTTCCCATTGATTTTCTTATTATGGACATTGAGTGTGATCCCTCATGTCCAATTATTTTGGGACATCCTTTTCTCCGCACCGTTGGTGCTATCATGGACATGAAAGAAGGGACCATAAGATTCCAATTTCCCCTTAAAAAGGGAATGGAACACTTACCTAGAAAGAAGAGTAAGTTACCTTATGAGTTTGTTACTCGCGCAAGTTATTCTTTTGGAGTTGATAATACTTGATCTTTTTGCATCATGCCTAGCTCAAAGGCATAAAAGAAAGCGCTTGTTGGGAGGCAACCCAATTTGTTTTTACTTTCAGTTTTAGTGGTCTTGATGCTTGTTACTACTGTAGCAACATCATTGTATCTTTATTTTCAAGCTTTGTGTCAAGTTTTAGCCTCCGATTGCAAGAAAGTTCAAAAGTTGTGACATGCTGTCCAAAAAACAGATTTTGTCTGCTTGACGGAAAAAATAGCCAAAAATCACCAGATCATCTTTCCGATCTGAATTTTTTTGAAAGTATGATCTATATAATTGACTTTCTGGCACCTGTTCTGATTTTTTTGATTTGAGTTGCACAAGTGCCTCGAAAGAATTATTTACTACCTGCTGGTATGTTTTTCCCAGATTCTGCCCTGTTTTGCGTTTTCATAGTTTTGCAAATCTTAAGCTTGCTTTTTCTTTGCAAAAACCTTTTGGCAATCTTGAGAAACAGTAGCTCTTCCTGAAAATCTTTATTTCCAGTAGAAAATAAATTATTTTATTATGGGCACTAACCACTCTAATCACCTTATGATGAGTTTCGTATGAAGGGAGTTTTTAAGTATGTGTGTGAAGATGATAAAAGAAGATCCAGGAGTGTCAAGCGCTCAAGCTTGGGGATGCCCCCATACACCCCCAAGAAATATTCAAGGAGACTCAAGCATCTAAGCTTAATTTTTATTTGAAAAAACCTTTTGGCAATCATGAGAAGCAGTAGCTTTTCATAAAAATCTTTATTTCCAGCAGGTAATGAATTATTTTATTAAGGGTATTAACCACTCTAATCAGCTTATGACGAGTTTCGTATGAAGGGAGTTTTCAAGTATGCGATGGAAGATGATGAAATAAGATCAAGGAGTGTTAAGCCCTCAAGCTTGGGGATTCCCCCATGCACCCCAAGAAATATTCAAGGAGACTCAAGCGTCTAAGCTTGGGGATGCCCCCGTGCATCCCCTTCTCCATCAACAATCATCAGTTCGTCCTTCTCCATGCTATATTTTTATCACTTCATTTGCTATGTGCTATGCTTGGAGCGTACCGCTCTTTAATTTTTAGTTTGTTTTTGTTTTTCTTGCTGTTCATAACAAGTTGGAACTTAGCCTTCTTTATTTGGGAGAGAAACACGCTCCACTCCATCCTAGAACACAACATAGGTTTTCATGCTTATCTTTTTGTGTGTTCTTTATATTTTCATAGCTGTTGTCATGCTTTATCTTTTTAAGAGCTTTTATTTAGGTTGCTTTTGGAACTCTCTTGAGTTATCATGCTTATCTTGTTTAGAGAGTTGGCTTGTTGCACTGAGTTGTGTGTCTTGCATGAGTAGGTAATTGAGGTTGATAGTTAAGCATAGTAGTAACTTGCA
The DNA here is from genome assembly GCF_904849725.1 of Hordeum vulgare subsp. vulgare. Classification (NCBI taxonomy): domain Eukaryota; kingdom Viridiplantae; phylum Streptophyta; class Magnoliopsida; order Poales; family Poaceae; genus Hordeum; species Hordeum vulgare. The sequence continues at coordinate 469,850,762 of NC_058522.1, forward strand.
ATAGTTTTAGGGTATTGATTTGAGTAATTTTTGGACTATTGGTGTCAAGAGCTTGAGCCTATTAGTGATAGGTGTTGTATTTTGGGAAACCCGTGTGTATTTTCAAAATTAAAAAAAAAATAGTTGAGAACTCTAACTACTAGATGGATCGCTAACCTCTGGAGGGGTTGGAATATATAGAGTACCCTCACGTTATCATGGGTCGAGGATGCGCAAGGATAACCAAACCCCCAAACACTCCTCCTCTGGGTACTTGTCTCTTTGTGAATCTCCTGACTAGATAGAGAGTTACCGATAATAAGTGCATGAGTTCTTCGGACTAATGCGAGTATTCAATTGTTGTCACTTCCACCATCCATATTTTGGTAGCCTCTTCGGTACCGTGCATTGCCCTTTCTCATCTTGAGAGTTGGTGCAAACTTCGCCGGTGCATCCAAACCCTTGGCATGATACACTCTGTCATCATAAGCCTCATTATATACGTCCTAAAAACAGCCACCATACCTACCTATTAAGGCACTTCCATAGCCTTTCCGAGATACATTCCCATGCAACATCCACCATCTCATGACTTGATCTTCATGTCATACATGCTTTTGCTTGATCGAGGAGCTGCATGCTAGTTGGTATTTGCCATTATTATTGCTACATGACGCGCTAGTTTCATTGCATATCCTGCTACACTGGCAGAGGCATACATTTGCATATATCATGAGAGTTTTCATTTGTCTTTATGTTGAGTACTTCTATTAAAGTGTGAAGATCTTCTTTTTTTCTTTTAAAACATAGAGTGTTGCCCTTAAGTGAGGAAAGGATCCCAAAAGAGGACACATGAAAAGATCCCAAAGAGGATAAATGAGAGATAAATAGAAAGAGCCAAAGAGGCCACAAAAAAATAAAAAATAAATAGAAAAGAAAAAAAGAAAAAAAAGAGAAGGGGCAACACTACTATTCCTTTTGAAAGATCCAGACTCGTACTCCATTGTTATATCTGTACTCCATAGAGATTATCATTCATGCATAACTATGTGGGGACCCTTACACTATAGAACTTGGCTTGTATATTCCAATGATGAGCCTTCTCAAATGAGCTCTAGGTCTTCATGAGAAAGCAAGTTGGATGCACCCCCACTAGTTCCATTAGAGAGCTTACCTTAGCTCATATGTGCATCCGTTGCATGGCAATCCCTACTCCTCACATCATATCTATCATTTGTCTTTCTCTCGCCTATGGTTGTCCTCATTGGTGTGAGCCTTTCACACGTTTTTTGTCTTCCTTCCCCATCATTATTCTCTTTGCCATCCTAAGTGCCAACATATATTTCTTGCGCTCATCCATTGCATGAGTGCTCAAAGACGAAAGGGAGATGATCATTTTGACTTGTGCCTGACTAGTGGTCTCGGGATGAGTCAAAATAAGATTCCGAAGGAGGCCAAGTGTGAAGTTTTAGTAGATTGAGTTCTCAATTAAACTATATATTATTTTTATGATCTAAACCCATCTCCCACTTCTTGCAGGCAAACACCATTTGGAGACATTCGAGCCACGGACAGCGAGAGCTCTTGCACCTTTAGGTTCTTACTTTGCTAATTTCAATACTAAATATAGACTCTTGCTTGTTATTGTCTTGACTTGAATTGCATATCTTACTTGCTTTACTTTCAAGTTCTTATATGTGTGTCAGCATGTCACCATTAGAAATTATTTGTGTTATCATTTACCTACTCGAGGACGAGCAGGAATTAAGCTTGGGGACGTTGATACGTCCCAAACGTATCTATAATTTATGTTTGTTCCATGCTCTTTTGGGTGACATTCTTATATGTTTTGCTACACTTTTATACCTTTTTACACACATTTGGATTAAACTACTAACTCAGTGCACCCAGCGCCAGTTTCTGTCTACTGATGTCTTTTAATTGCAAGGACTTTACCCCAATTTACAGAACCCCAAAAATCCCGACAAAAATATATAAACATCAGCGTGACAGAAGCTTCACGAAGCACCAAGGTGGGACAGAGGGGAGCCAGGCCTCACCCAGGCAGCCACCTGGCGCGGGCCCCCTCCTGGCCACGCCACCAGGTCGCCTGGGCGGCTGGTCTACCCCCCGGCGCCCTCCTTTGGCCTATATTTACCCCTCGGACGGAAAACCCTAAAGATATACCCACAAACGCGAATTACTCCACCGTTCCGCCTCTGGAGCGCTTCCGAGATCGGGAGCGCCAGAAGACCTCTTCCTGGCACCAAGTCGGAGGGAGGATTGATCGCTGCTACCTCTTGATCTTGCGTTGGTTTTTTCCCTTGAAGAGGAAAGGGTGATGCAACACAGTAGCGATAAGTATTTCCCTCACTTTGAGAACCAAGGTATCAATCCAGTAGGAGTATCAAGATGAGGCACCAATATACCTGCACAAAAACAAACAAACTTGCACCCAACGCTATAAAGGGGTTGTCAATCCCTTCATGATTATTTGCAGGGTGAGATCTGAAGGAGAAAAGTGCAACAAAGTAATTTTGAGGATCTGAAAATATGATGTGAAGTAGACCCGGGGGCCATAGTGTTCACTAGAGGCTTCTCTCATGAAAGCAAGTATTACGGTGGGTGAACGAATTACTGTCGAGCAATTGATAGAATCACGCAAAGTCATGATGATATCTAAGGCAATGATCATACATATAGGCATCACATCCAAGACAAGTAGACCGATACTGTCTGCATCTACTACTATTACTCCACACATCGACCGCTATCCAGCATGCATCTAGTTTATTGAGTTCATAACAAACAGAGTAACGCCTTAAGCAAGATGACATGATGTAGTGGGATAAATTCATGCAATATGATATAAACCCCATCTTTTTACCCTTGATGGCAACAACATGATGCATGCCTCGCTACCCCTTCTGTCACTAGGTGAGGACACCGCACGGTATGAACCCAAAACCAAGCACTTCTCCTATTGCAAGAATTATAGATCAAGTTGGCCAAACGAAACCAATAACTCGAAGAGAATTACAAGGATACGAAATCATGCATATAAGAGATCAGAGGAGACTCAAATAATATTCATAGATAATCTGATCATAAATCCACAATTCATCGGACCACGACAAACACACCGCAAAAGAAAGTTACATCGGATAGATCTCCATGAAGATCATGGAGAACTATGTATTGAACATCCAAGAGAGAGAAGAAGCCATCTAGATACTAGCTATGGACCCGAAGGTCTGTGGTGAACTACTCACGCATCACCGGAGAGGCAATGGTGCCGATGAAGAAGTCCTCCATGTCCGAATCCCCCCTCCGGCAGGGCACCAGAACGTGCCCCAGATGGGATCTTGCGGAGACAGAAGCTTGCGGCGGCGGAAAAATATTTTTGTGGCTCTCTTCGGTGGTTTTGGATTTGAGAGAATTTATAGGCGAAAGAGGTAGGGCAAAGGATCCACGTGGGGCCCACAAGCCTGCCAGGCGCGCCCCCAGGCCGCGGCTAGGGGGCTTGTGACCTCCCCCGAGGTCTCCTGCCTTGGTTCTCAAGTCCCGTGCGTATCTTCTGTTAGGGAAAAAATCATTCCGTAGGTTTTATTCCGTTTGGACTCCGATTAATACCCTTCTCTGAAAAAGTTCAAAAACCCAGAAAAACTGAAACTGGTACTTGGCACTGAGTTAATAGGTTAGTCCCAAAAAATAGCATAATCATGCATATAAAACATCCAAAGTTGACAAGATAATAGCAGGGAACCATCAAAAATTATAGATACGTTGGAGACGTTTCAACCGCCGGGAGCTTGTCCACCATCATGGACGCTTCCCGGACGTGCCGTGAATAGTCCTCCTTGGACCATGAGTCCGTGACCAGTAGCTATGTGATGTCTTCTCTCCAATCTTGTGCTTCAATGCTTAGCCCTTGTGAGCTGCCCTACATGATCAAGGCATCTATGTAATTTACCTACTGTTGCTATGCTAAGTTTGTTGGGATCCGATGGATTATGAGATTATGTTCAGATTGTGATGAGTTATATATTTGTTTCTCCCTTTATATTATGTTCTTGAGTAATTCATGCATGTTCTCCGTTGCTTTTTATTTCTTCGGCCAAGTAGTAGATTGTAACTCCAAGAGGGAGCGTTATGCATGATTGTGGGTTCATGCCCCTGATGTCTAGCTTGAGTGACAGAAACATGAGACTAGGGGATGTGATATTGCCACCAAGGAGAAAACAACGGTGCTTGTGACCACGGTTGCAAGGAATATTTACCTTACGCAAAGTTCGTTAATGCAGTTGTCCGCTGCTTCGAGTTTACACTTTGGGTGGGGCTCGCAACTTAATACCAGCGAGATGTTCTGGATAGATATCTCAAGCTGGATGATTAGAGAGTAGATGCTGATAGATAAACGGTCTACTTGTCTTGGCGTACTGCCCATTAATTTTGAGCCTCTAACTTTCTTGTAGCATGATTAGCATTGCGGTGCGTTTATAATTCTGTCAATTGCCCAGTTGTAATTTGTTTACGCAACATAGTTGTTTATCGTTTTTGGGAGAGAGACATCACTAGTGAACATTATGGGACTCTGGTCCATATTACCAACATTGTTTACACCTCCACTATTTACTGCTTTTATTTACTTTTCCGTTGCAACCACTATCACTATTCCAGCTTGTGTTTTGATCCTTTGCAAACTACAAGACCGGAGAGATTGACAACCTCTGTGAACTCGTTGGGAGCAAAGTTATTTGTTGTGTGTGCAGGTCCACGTCTTCTCCTAGCGCCATAGCAGCGGGCACCTACTTGTTGATCCTCGGAGTCCTCCTAGTTCGATAAACCTTACAGTCCCCGTGTATGGGAAATCTGCTGCTGACTACATGTCCACCTTCTACTTGGGGTAACTAACAAGGGGCGAGAAGTATATCCATCAACTCATCATCAAGCACATTTCTGGCGCCGTTGTCGGGGATTCCAATCTTTTACCTTTGCTTTTAATCTTGTTAGTTTGCTTTCTAGTTTTTGCTTTAGACTCTTGTACCAAAAACCACAAAAAAGTTGCTTTGTTCTTGCTTGTTGTTGCTGCTATGGGTTCCACTGAAAACACCAAGTTCTGTGACTTAACTAGTCACAAAACAACGACTTTATCTGCACTCCTATTGCTGCTCCCGCCACTGAGGAGACCTCCTATGAGATTAAACATGCTTTACTGAACCTTGTTATGAAAGATCAATTCTCCGGTGCTGGAGATGATGCTGCTTTGCACTTGAATAATTTTGTTGAGCTCTGTGATATTCAAAAATACAAAGAAGTAGATGGTGATATTGTTAAACTTAAGCTTTTTTCCTTTCTCCATGACAAGAGGAGCTAAAGTGTGGATTCAATCTTTGCCTAGGAATAGCATAGATTCTTGCGATAAGTACAAAGATGCTTTTATTGGGAAGTATTACCCGACTACTAGATTATCCAGTTAAGAAGTAACATTATGAAGTTTAGGCAGCTGGATAATGAACACGTTGCCCAAGCTTGGGAACTTATGAAATCTCTTGTTAAGGATTGCCCTACACATGGTTTGACTACTTGGATGGTTATCCAAACTTTCTATGGAGGATTGAACTTTACCTCGCGGAACCTGTTGGACTCGGCCGCGGGAGGAACCTTTATGTCAACTACACTTGTGCTGCCACGAAACAATTGAACGAGATGACTACAAGTTATTATCAATGGCACACCAAGAGAGCTCCCATAGGTAGGAAGGTAAACTCCGTTGAGGAGATCTCCTCTCTTAATGATAAGGTTGACATGATGATGACTTTACTTACTAAGCAAGCCCCTATTGATCCTCATGATATTCCTTTAAATTCTTTGGTTGCTAAAGAAAGAGAGCAAGTTGATGTTAATTTTATCTCTAGGAACAACTTTAATAATAATGCTTATAGGAGTAATTTTGGTAGCAATCATAGACCGTTCCCATCCAACAACTATGGGAACAACAACACTTATCCTAGCACCAAAACTCCACTTCTGAATTAGAGAGCATGCTTAAAGACTTTTTCACTTCTCAAAAAGCTATCAACAAGAGTGTAGAAGAGAAATTAGAAAAATTAGATAGTCTCTCTTTAAAGGTAGACAACATAGCTCATGATGTAGAGATGCTTAAAATTAGAACTTCCCCCTTGAGGAAAGGAAAACCACACCCATGAATGCTATCGAAGTCCAAATTAATGAGAATATAAGAATGCTAGCCAAACTTAAGGATAGATGGTCTAGAGAAAAAGAATAGGAAGATAGGATTAAGAGCCTTCCTACACACACTACCCTTGCTACTATACAAGTTGTTGAGGATCTCAAAACTATTAGCACCCATCACATCCCTACTCCCAATGGACCTATTAATGGTGATCCTAATACCTCAACTTTAGGAAAAGAAGGTCCTTTGAACTTATATACTACCAAAAGAATGAGCTTATATGACATCACCACCACTTTAATTAATGGTAGTAATCTTGATTTTGATAATTGTAGTCTTTCCGAAGTTATCACTTTTTTGCAAAGAATGGCTAAAGATCCCCACACTAGTACACGCAATATTGCCTTCACCTAGCATATTACCAATGCTCTTATCAAAGCTAGGGAGGAGAAGCTCAAGCTAGAGACTTCTATTCCTAGAAAACTAGAAGATGGTTGGGATCCTATGGTCAAGATTAAATTGAATAATTTCTCTCGCTTTGCTTTATGTGATGTTGGAGCTAGTGCCTCCGTTATGCCCAAAAGAATGTATGATATGCTTGATTTGAAATCTTTTGATCAATGTTCCATAAAGAAACTTTTTGGAGAATTGATGATGTTCTTATTGTTGTCAATGATAATTATGTTCCCGTTGATTTTCTTATTATGGACATTGAGTGTGATCCCTCATGTCCAATTAATTTGGGACTTCCTTTTCTCCGCACCGTTGGTGCTATCATTGACATGAAATAAGGGACCATTATATTCCAATTTCCCTTAAAAAGGGAATGTAACACTTTCCTCGAAAGAAGATTAAGTTACCTTATGAGTCTGTTACTCAAGCAAGTTGTTCTTTTGGAGTTGATAATACTTGATATTTTTGCATCATGCCTAGCTCAAAGGCATAAAAGAAAGCGCTTGTTGGGAGGCAACCCAATTTGTTTTTACTTTCAGTTTTAGTGGTATAGATTCTTGTTACTACTGTAGGAACATCATTGTATCTTTATTTTTAAGCTTTGTGCCAAGTTTTAGCCTCCGATTGTAAGAAAGTTCAAAAGTTGTGACATGATGTCCACAAACAGATTCTGTCTGCTTGACGGAACAATTTGCCAAAAATCACAAGATCATCTTTTTGATCTGAATATTTTTTAAAGTATGATTTATATAATTATCTTTTTGGCTTCTGTTCTGAGTTTTTTGATTTGAGTTGCAGAAGTGCCCCGAAAAAATTATTTACTACCTGATGTTCTGTTTTTTCCAGATTCTGCCATGTTTTGCGTTTTCGTTGTTTTGCACATCTTAAGATTGCTTTTTATTTGCAACAACCTTTTTGCAATCTTGAGGAACAGTAGATATTCCTGAAAATCTTAATTTCCAGTAGAGAATAAATTATTTTACTATGGGCACTAACCACTCTAATCACCTTATGATGAGTTTCGTATGAAGGGAGTTTTTAAGTATGTGACGGAAGATGATAAAAGAAGATCCAGGAGTGTCAAGCGCTCAAGCTTGGGGATGCCCCCATACACCCCCAAGAAATATTCAAGGAGACTCAAGCGTCTAAGCTTGGGGATGCCCCCGTGCATCCCTTTCTCCATCAACAATCATCAATTCGTCCTTCACCATGCTATGTTTTTATCACTTCATATGTTATGTGCTATGCTTCAAGCGTCCTGCTCTTTACTTTTTAGTTTGTTTTTGTTTTTCTTGCTGTTAATAACAAGTTGGACCCCAACCTTCTTTGTTTGGGACAGAAACACGCTCCACTCCACCCTAGAACACAACATAGTTTGTCATGCTTATCTTTTTTGTGTGTTCTTTATCTTTTCATAGGTGTTGTCATGCTTAGCTCTTAGTTTTCATGCTTTATCTTTTTCAGAGCTTTTATTTAGGTTTCTTTTGGAACTCTCTTGAGTTATCATGCTTATCTTGTTTAGAGAGTTGGCTTGTTGCACTGAGTTGTGTGTCTTGCATGAGTAGGTAACTGAGGTTGCTATTTAAGTATAGTAGTAACTTCCAATAGTTTTGAGGTATTGATTTGAGTAATGTTTGGACTATTAGTGTCAAGAGCTTGAGCCTATTAGTGATAGGTGTAGTATTTTGGGAAATCCATGTGTATTTTCAAAAACTAAAAAATTAGTTGAGAACTCTAGCTACTAGATGGATCGCTAACCTTTGGAGGGGTTGGAATATATAGAGTACCCTCACATTATCATGGGTCGAGGATGCGCAAGGATAACAAAACCCCCAAATTCTACTCCTCGGGGTACTTGTCTCTTTGTAAATCTCCTAACTAGATAGAGAGTTACCGATAATAAGTGCATGAGTTCTTCGGACTAATGCGAGTATTCGATTGTTGGCACTTCCACCATCCATATTTTGCTAGCCTCTTCGGTACCGTTCATTGCCCTTTCTCATCTTGAGAGTTCATGCAAACTTCGCCGGTGCATCCAAACCCTTTGCATGATACACTCTGTCATCATAAGCCTCATTATATCCTTCCTCAAAACAACCACCATACCTACCTAGTAAGGCATTTCCATAGCCTTTCCGACATACATTGACATGCAACATCCACCATCTCATGACTTGATCTTCATGACATGCATGCTTTTGCTTGATCGAGGAGCCGCATGCTAGTTGGGCCTTGCCCTTATTATTGCTACATGACGCGCTAATATCATTGCATATCCTGCTACACTGGTAGAGGCATACATTTGCATACATCATTATAGTTTTCATTTGTCTTAAAACTTTCAACCCTTTCTCACCTCATTTGCTATTTTCCATGCATTAAATGATTTTTTTGAGCTAAATGACCCTGAAATTGAAAAGCGCTACAAATCAACTCGGAAAAGGCTGAAAACTCGCATGGTATCATCATTTCACCCACATGGCATGTGCTAAAAAGTTGGAAGGGTTACGGAAAAAACAGGATGCACTTCGTGTACAAACTGGACTATCTCTTTCGAAGTATGAGGGTTGTAGACGAATACTCATCTCTTACAAAGCCATTTCAATTTTCTAATCTTATTTCAACTCCACATTTCGTGCATTCAATATGCATCATTCAAAGCCACCTAATAAATTTTCAACCCTTTCTCACCTCATTTGCTATTTTCCATGCATTAAATGATTTTGTTGAGCTAAATGACCCTAAAATTGAAAAGCGCTACAAATCAACTTGGAAAAAGCTCAAACTTGGCATGGTATCATCATTTCACCCACATGGCATGGGTTAAGAATTTGGACGGGTTACCGCAAAAACAGGATGCACTTCATGTACAAACTAGACTATCTCTTTCGAAGTATCTCACTTTTGGACGAATACTCATCTCTTACAAAGCCATTTAAATTTCTTAATCTTGTTTCAACTCCAGACTTTTTGTGCATTCACTATGCACCATTCTAAGCCACATCTTCCAATTTCAACCCTTTCTAACTTCATTTGCTACTTTTCAAGCATTTAATGATTTTATTGAACTAAATGACCCTAAAACTAAAAAGCAATACAAATGAACTCTGAAAATATTGAAACTTCACATGATATCATCATTTCGACCACATAGCATGTGATAAAAAGTTGAGAGGCTTACATAAAAAACTAGATGCACTTCGTGTACAAACTGGACCATCTCCTTCGAAGTATGAGGGTTTTAGACAAAAACTCAACTGTTACAAAGACATTTCATCTTTTAAACTTATTTCAACTCGAGACTTTTTTGCATTCAATATGCACCATTCTAAGCCAATTTAATATAATTAACTTTAGTTTGTGTTGTTTGACAATAATTTTGTTTTTGTAATTAGATAATATTACTTTATTGCTATGTTAGTTGTTTCTAATTTTATTTTAAAAAAGGGTGTCATATTTGGATTCCTCACATTTTTATGATAATAATGGATATATTATTTTTTGATTTTTGATTTATAGATTTGAAGATATTGATTATGCCATACTAAATGAATAAATGACACAAACTGAATAAAATAATATTATTACTTATTTCATTTTCATTGAAATTCAATATTATTATTATTACTTATTTGTTTGAACTTTTTAGTTATTTTGGATTTTTTGTTTCTTATGCTTTTTAAGAATTATTTGAGTTTTTTTTTCCTTTTTTAAGTTTTTTTATGTTTTTAAATTAATTATTGTTGTTTATTACACATTGCTGTTTATTTTAATAATTGTTTGGAATTCAAAAAATTAAATCATGTGACATCAAGACCTAAGGGTTAATAGGATTGATAGCTTACAATTGTCAAGAAAATAACAAGTGGAGACTTGGAAACTAGTGAAGATAGAACCGGAAAGTTAAGCATGCTTGGGTTGGATTAGTGAGAGGATGGATTAGTGAGAGGATGGGTGACCGGTTGGAAAGTTAGATGATTTGAAATGAGCGGAATGAGTGACTTGCCAAGTAGTTAGACGATTTGAAATGAGTGATCCACGCTAGAGGAGTAAGTAGGGGATTAGAGATTAAATTGTAAAATAATTCAAAGATTTGAAAATTATAAAAAAATGATTTTTTTTTGAAAAAATTGATTTTTAAGAAGAAAAAAAACTTTTAGTCCGGGTTGGTAACACCAACCGGGACTAAAGGTCCTCGAGCCGTAGTTTTACTCTGCTTTTAGTCCCGGTTCGTGGCTAACCAAGACTAAAGGTGTGTGACAACCCTAGTTTTACTTTGCTTGCCAAGCATTCATGCATGCATTTTTGTTTTCTTTTAAATTTGAAGTGAGGAAGTGATCAAGCCTCAAAATTCAAATTTTTTGTCAAAAGGCAATATAAAAACTGCTTCAAATAGATCCAAGAAAATGTTACAACTATTTTGTGAAAATATTGGGATGAGCTAAAATTGCGAACCAGTATTTTGAAAACACAGAAACATTTTATATTGGACTTTTGATTTAATTAAACAATTATTTTATATGGAATTATATTTGTTATATATAAAATATAGTTTCATAAATTCTTAAACTATTATGTGGCATTGGATATTTATATTTATGTCACATAATAATATTATCATGGTTTTATAAAAATGATTTGAACAATTTTCAAATCAAAACAAATGTCAGAAAAGAAATAAAAGCAAACAAAATAAAAAAATAAGAAACCTACCTCCCTAGCCCAGGAGGGAAGTCAACCCAGCCCACCAGGGGCACGAGGTCTTCTTCCTCCTCGTGCTAGGAGGACATGCAGGTGTGTGGCGTGCACGACCACATCGCCGGCCACCTCCACCCTGCCTGCCTACCTCCCCTCGCCTCCAACCGCGCCAGCACGACACCCCTCCCTTATCTCCTCTTCCCCTTGCGTCGTTTCCCTCCTCCTCTCTATCTCTCCTCTGGCCCGCCATTAACGAGCTCGGCTCGAGCTCACCGACGCCCTCTCTGGCCCCTGCCAGCCTCCCCCGACCTGCTCATCGTCTCTGCCACCACGAGCCTTTCCTCCCTGTCAGAGGAATCGAGCCGGAAGCCCCCGCAACGCCGTCGTCGCCGCCGTTTCCAACTCCGGCCACCGGAGCTCGCCGACGTTGATTCGCCGGCTAGAGGAAGAATCCGACCTCTCCATCACCTCCAATCGCACCTCGTGAGCCCCTACATCTTTCCCGGCTCTCTCGTGCGCGAAAAACCCTCAGAGTTGCAGCCCCGTCGAGCCCGATCCGCCGATGCCCCAAGAGCTCGTTGCCGGCACCTTCTCCGGCGTCTTTGCGATCAACCGCACCTGCCACTAGATGAGGCGCTTCTCCAGCTTTCGATAGCCGCAAACCGCGCGCCAAATGGACCCCTGTAGCGCATTTTAGGCAACTCCGGCGAGCCCTCTATCGTGGCTATGGTCGCCACAACCATTAGGGTCTAATCCCCTCCCCACACCCACTGACCAGAGGGCCCAGTGTGGGTCAAACCCCAATTAGGGAGGGTCAGTGCGGGGATTAGCCCCGGGTCACTGACCAGTGGACCCCACTGGTCAGGTTTGACTTGGCCCGGCTGGTTGACCTACTGACGCAGGGATGACATCAGCGTGACACAATAATTTATTTCTGGGTTTTAAATAATTCCAGAAAAATAGCAAAACTTCAAAAATTCATAGAAAATAAAATATAACTCGGATGAAAATAATTTATGTTGGGGAACGTAGCATGGGAAACAAAAAAATTCCTACGCACACGCAATACATATCCATGGTGATGATCATCTACGAGAGGGGAGAGTGAATCTACATACCCTTGTAGATCGCCAAGCGGAAGCGTATATAACGCGGTTGATGTAGTGGAACGTTTCCGTGATTCAAATCGTCGTCGTCCCACAATCTCATCACGATCCGTCGTGCGATCTCATCACGATCCGTCCCACGATCTCATCACGATCCGTACCGTGAACTTCATCACGATCCTTCCCGATCTAGTGCCGAACAGACGGCACATCCACGTTCGGCACACGTACAGCTCGACGACGATCTCCGCCTTCTTGATTCAGCAAGAGGGGGCGGAGAGGTAGATGAGTTCTCCAGCACAGCGGCGTGGTGGTGGTGGTGGTGGTGCTAATCCAGCAGGACTTCGCCTAAGCACCGCTGAAACTAGAGGAGAAACAGATCTAGAGAGAGAGGGCATCACGTGGCTATTTTCTGTTGTGTAAAAACCCTCAAAACCCTTAGTATATATAGGAGGAGAGGAGGGAGAGGGCTGCGCCCTAGGGCGGCTTTCTCTTCCCTTGTGCAAGGGAGAGGAGGAGGAGTCCTATTCCAATCCTATTTGGAGTAGGATTCCTCCTTCCCACTTGGAAACTCTTTCCACCTTGTGTTTTTTTCTTCTCAAACCTTATGGGCCTTAGTGTGAAGTTATTCCAGCCCACTAGGGGTTGGTTTTTCTCTTACCACAGCCCATGAGACCCCTTGGGGCGTGACACCCCTCCCGATGGTCCCCGACACCCCTTTCAACACTCCCGGTACACTACCGATGAGCCCGAAACTTTTTCGGTGACCAAAACAGGACTTCCTATATATCAATATTCATTTCCGGACCATCCCGGAAACCCTCGTGACGTACGGGATATCACCCGGGACTCCGAACAACCTTCGGTCACCAACACATATAACTCAACTATACCGAAACGTCACCGAACCTTAAGTGTGCACACCCAGCGAGTTCGAGAACTATGCAGACATGACCTGAGACACTCTCTGGTCAATAACCAACAGAGGGACCTCGATGTACATATTGGCTCCTACATATTATACAAAGATCTCTATCGGTTGAACCTCTATGTCAAGGATTCATATAATCCCGTATACTATTCCCTTTGTCCTTTGGTATGTTACTTGCCCGAGATTCGATCGTCGGTATCCCCATACCTAGTTCAATATCGTTACCGCGAAGTCTCTTTACTCGTTCCATAATACAAGATCATGTAACTAACTACTTAGTCACATTGCTTGCAAGGCTTGTTGTGATGTTGTATTACCGAGTGGGCCCCGAGACACCTCTCCGTTACACGGAGTGACAAATCCCAGTCTTGATCCATGCCAACCCAAAAGACACCTTTGGAGATACCTGTAGAGCACCTTTATAGTCACCCAATTACGTTGCGACGTTTGGTAACCCACAAGGTATTCCTATGGTGTCCGGGAGTTGCATGATCTCATGGTCATAGGAAAAAATACATTGACATGCGGAAAACAGTAGCAATAAACTGACACAATCATACACTATGTTTATAGTTTGGGTCTTGTCCATCACATCATTCTCCTAATGATGTGATCCTGTAATCAAGTGATGACACTTGTCTATGGTTGGGAAACCTTTAACCATCTTTGATCAACGAGCTAGTCAACTAGAGACTTACTAGGGACTGTGTTTTGTCTATGTATCCACACATGTATTTGTGTTTTCAATCAATACAATTATAGCATGGATAATAAATGATTATCACGACCAAAGAAATATAATAATAACTAATTTATTATTGCCTCTAGGACATATTTCCAACAGTCTGTCACTTGCACTAGAGTCAATAATCTAGTTCACATCACTATGTGATTTTAACGAATCCAACACCCATAAAGTTCTGGGTTTGATCACGTCTTGCTTGTGAGAGAGGTTTTAGTCAACGAGTATGAACCTTTCAGATCTGTGTGTGCTTTACAAATCTCTATGTTATCCTGTAGATGCTGCTACTACATGCCATTTGGAACTATTCCAAATGACTTCTCCACTATACGAATCCGCTTTACTCCTTAGAGTTATTCGGATTAGTGTTAAAGCTTGCATCGATGTAACCCTTTATGACGAACTCTTTAATCACCTCCATAATCGAGAAAAATTCCTTAGTCCATTAGTTACTAAGGATAACTTTGACCGCTATTCAGTGATTCAATCCTGGATCACTCATTGTACCCCTTGACAGAATTATGGCAAGGCACACATCAGGTGCGGTACATAGATGGCATACTTTAGAGCCTATGGCTAAGGCATAGGGGACGACCTTCGTCCTTTCTCTTTCCTCTGCCATGGTCGGGCTTTGAGTCTTACTCAAATTCACACCTTACAACACAGTCAAGAACTCCTTCTTTGCTGATCTATTTTGAACTCCTTCAAAAACTTGTCAAGGCATGCATTTCATTGAAAGTTCTATTTAGCGTTTTGATCAATCTGTATAGATCTTGATGCTCAAAGCTCAAGTAGCTCTATCCAAGTTTTCCTTTGAAAAACTCCTTTCAAACAACCCTTTATGCTTTCCAGAAATTCTACATTACTTCCGATCAACAATATGTCAACCACATATACTTATCAGAAATTCTATAGTGCTCCTACTCACTTCTTTGGAAATACAAGTTTCTCATTAACCTTGTATAAACCCAAAAAGCTTTGATCATCTCATCAAAGTGTATATTCCAACTTCGAGATGCTTGCACCAGTCCAAAGAAGGATGGCTGGAGCTTGCATACTTGTTAGCATCCTTAGGATCGACAAAAACTTCCGGTTGTATCACATACAACCTTTCCTCAAGGAAACCGTCGAGGAAACAATGTTTTGACATCCTATGTGCAATATTTCATAAAAAATGCAACAACTGCTAACATAATTCCATCATAGTCAACTCTTTGAACTTGTGGGAAACATCTTTGCGATAAGTCGATCTTTTATTAATGGTGACTTTTCACCATCATCGCCTGTCTTCCTTTTAAAGATCCATATGTACTTAATAGTCTTACGACCATCAAGTAGTTCTTCCAAAGTCTATACTTTGTTTTTATACACGGATCCTCTCTCGAATTTCATGGCCTCCAGCCATTTGCCGGAATCCGGGCCCACCATCTCTTCTCCATAGCTCGTCGGTTCATTGTTGTTCAACAACATGACCTCCAAGACAGGGTTACCGTACTATTCTGTAGCAGTACGCGACCTTGTCGACCTACGAGGTTTGTAGTAACTTGATCCGAAGCTTAATGATCACTATCATCAGTTTCCACTTCAATTGGCGTAGGCGCCACAGGAACAACTTCTTGCGCCCTGCTACACACTGGTTGAAGTGATGGTTCAATAACCTCATCAAGTTCCACCACCCTCGCACTCAATTCTTTCGAGAGAAACCTTTCCTTGAGAAAGGACCCGTTTCTAGAAACAAACACTTAGCTTCCGGATCTGAGATAGGAGATGTACCCAACTGTTTTAGATATCCTATGAAGATGCATTTATCTGCTTTGGTTTCGAGCCTATCAGACTGAAACTTTTTCACATAAGTGTCGTAGCCCCAAACTTTCAAGAAATGACAGCTTAGGTTTCTCCAAACCATAGTTCATACGGTGTCATCTCAACGGAATTATGTGGTGCCCTATTTAAAGTGAATGCGGTTGTCTCTAACTCCTAACCCAAAACGATAGTGGTATTTCGATAAGAGACATCATAGTATGCGCTATATCCAATAGGGTGTGGCTATGACGTTTGGACACACCATCACACTATGGTGTTCTAGGTGGCATGAATTGCGAAACAATTCCCACATTGTTTGAACTGTGTACCAAAACTCACAACATAGATATTCGTCTCTATTAACATACGAACAACATGGTAACAAGCAATAGCTATATATACACCATGGTTCATACACACCATTACATAGTTCAGTACAACCTCAAACCGAAGAGCAAACTACTGAAAAGATGATACTACTCATCAGAGGCTTTCCAAGCTTCCTATACATTTTTTATCTATGCCTCCGGAACTCATCTTACGACATAAGCATACTCCACAAGACACACAGGACTGTGGAAGTACAACTACTACCATACTATTCTTCCACTCACGGGTTCAAGCATCCGCATAAAACATCTCATAAAGGTTGCCTCCATGGCCTGGGAGCTCAACCCGCGGATCAGGAAATACTCGAGCCTGAGACCCCTGGGAACCGTAAGGACACGGATGTGGCCTTGGTACCCTGACTGGTGGTAGTAGAGGTCCCTGAAGAGGGGTGACTCCTCCTATAGTAGGCCAGTCAACATGAGCTAGAAGATGGGTCCTAACAGGGTTCAACATCTCCATATCTCCATACCCTGTCTGAACTACAGGTGCCAGCTGTGTCAAAGCCGTCCATAGACGGGCACGTGTAGCATAGAGCTCCATACGAAGGGCACGCGCATCTGTGTCTCTATTCAATAACATCTCAGCGGTGAACTGCAGCAGCGGATTCTCCATAGAGGATTCAAAGTAGACCCCACTAAGGTATCCTTCTTCTCGTGGGTGAGAAGCGGGAACATAGGAGAACTCTGAATTCTGCAGCAGTGCATGTCTGGCTCTCATGATGGTCAACATTGAATAGGCAGCATCTTGTACCGCCATGTTAACAATAACCCCCAATCCATAAGACCAATGGATCGACTCCTCGGCTCCAGGGTAATCTGGGAATATCCAAACAGTGCATAGCTACTGACTCTGGTTGAAATCCCGGTATTGATCCTCCACTGTATACTCTGTGTACCAGCGGTAACCGGCTACTGACATCATCCTGACCAGCATGGCCGTGTGACCCGGCACATCAATGCACCTAGTCAGGCAGACCACCTGACGAGAAGGACGGCCAGGCATCTGAAATAGAGAGTAATGCAAAAGGCATTTGAGCTCTAGAGATAAAATTGGGCAGCATAATGGTTGTAAATGCTCAAAAACAATTTTGAGACAACCCACAAAAGATAGGATAGCATATCCACTCAACTATCAAGTTCAATTCCATGGTCATCAAAACTTACTTTCTTTTCTTTGGAACAAAAGAAACTCGGAGTAACCCTCGACCCGTTTTCCTACAATCTACCGATTAGTAACACGCAATCCTGAGAGATAGATAAGTAACCTAGTTCTTAATCCCCGCAGAAAAGACGAGGATGACCAGAATAGAATGACTTGAGAAGAGAAACAAGAATCTTACGTTCCCTTCCACAAACAATTCCCTTATATATAACTAAAGCAATTCTAGACTCAACTTCGACCAGTTTGCCTTGGTAATCCTTCAGTCAGTTAGTCTCTGATACCAACGCTGTCGGCACCCCGATCCTAAGCCATAGGAATCCAGCCTGTAACACATTGCATCCCTTTGCGGTCTCACACACGGTTAACCCCACGACTGCCACCTTACCTTAACCGGGACCGTTTGCGCCTTTTGACTCACGTATGCATTAGTGTCGCTAGCATTCCAATGTCAAAGAACCGGGTCGACATATCTAGTCATAAACTCAAGTGGCTCGAGTGTACAGAGGCAGACATACATAACCCAGCAAAGCAGGTGTCGGTTTATCAGCGAGTGTAGACGAGTCGTAGCAACCTACAAGGACTCCATTACACCGCGTGACATTTCCCCATAGGGACAGACACAATAGCTAAGAAGGATACATGCCAGTCAACCAATGTGTCCGAAGCAGTAGCGAACTACCAAGGCTCGGTGGAATCACAAAGGGGCATTTCTCTGTATAGAGAGCTACTAAGGGCATATGACTAGGTGTCGAATCCCATACATATCACAGTGCATCACACGTATGCATGGCATACTAGATATGCATAGATACAACAATGGCATCACAACATAACCATACAACATCACGACATTTATTTAGAAGACTCGGAAGAGTCTTCCATAATATGTTTATACAAGCAGGGGTCACACGACCCGTCACTCAAAGTCATACAAACAGAGTCATACAAACCAATGGAAGCATAAAAAGTTGTCTGAGTACAGACAGTTGAAAGGATAATGCTTAAAGCCTGACTGTCTACAGATCCCTTCTAAAAGGGGCCAGGTCGTAGCTGGGACACCAGCTACTCGTCATCATCGATGTCAAGAAAGAACCCACCTGTTAGCTCATGGGTATCCTCTGCAACAATTATTAAGCAAACATGAGTACAAGAGTACTCAGCAAGACTTTAGAACAGATCTATCTACTCATGCACATGTATCAGCAAAGGGGGTTGTGGTGTTTCATGCAGCAAGCGAGCTTTGACTCTTGGCTAGACTAAACTACGATTTTAAATAGTTTTAACAACTTTGATAAGTCGTACACGAGTCCACTACCACCACAACAATACACTATCATGAACTCCTTTCCGTTTCCCTACGGAAATGCCATACATGATACTCACGCTTATCTTGATACTTTTTTGAGTAGCCATTAAAGTTATCTATGAACAACATATGTCTCCAAGTAGTCCATATCCGACGACGCGACTATTCGAATAGATCATAACCCTGTAGGGGTGTACTTCTTCACACACGCTCTCGCCACTTATCGCCGTGTGCATGTCATGCACCTCGGCAACCTTCAAGCAGAAACCCAGCGAGGGAGTCTGCCACGACCGTTAACCACATTAGTACCTAGTCGAGGTTTATCGCCTATTTGAGAGTAACCCGCACGGAAGTGCGGCCGAGATTTCTGCCACATCCCCAAACAATGAGCGCATGGTTCCCAAGCCCACCATGTGGGTGCCACTTGGTACACCGTGCCACTGCCTACCGCATCATAGCCCACCTCTAAGGTCAGTACTATGCACGGCCTCCAGCATGACTATAAACACTAGAAACTACTTGCGACTCCTGGATCGAGTACTAGGCGATTAATAAGTCGAGCGGGGTCATATTTCAGGGCCCAACATGTGGTAGTATCTCGTCTTGGATTACATACACGAAACTCAATTCCTAAGGACGGTTCCAATGAAACAACCCGCCATGTACTCCTACATAGCCTTTCGTCGGTACCTTTACCAAATCAGGTTCCACACTTATTCTTTATCACTAGAACACATTCATCCATTCCTGTTCATCATCCAGATGAAACAGACCTCACACAACTTTAGGCATAGCAAGCATAGCAGGATAAATCACATCATAGCTCAATCATCTACCATGTATGCTAGGTTGAAAGGTTTGGCTATTTACTGTGACAAAGTCAGGTCATGCAAAGGAATAGGTTCATCTACCGAAGTAAAGCATTTGAAATATTTTGTCCTAATGCAATAACTGGGAGAAGGAGCAAGAACATGGGATGACATTGGGATGATCAAAAGGGTGCTTGCCTTGTTGCTCAGCAGAGGGGTTAAATCCGTCAGATGGATATTCAGACGTATCCGGGAGGGCAGAGCCTACCGAAATATCAACATTCCATAAATAACATTCATATGCAACAATATGATGCATGAACATGGCATGAAATAAAATGTAGCATGAGTTAAAGTGGCTATCAAACTTTTAGGATGATACTGATTTGAATTCAAATTCAAATATTATTTGAAATAATATATTTATCTTAATCATTTAATTGATTTGACCTGATGCTGTTTCATAACTTTGTTTTTCATGCACAAAAGTAGAACCATTGTGTTCATTGAATTTTTCTCATCAATTTGCATATATTATTTGTCAAATTTGGAGTTTTAATTAATTTTCTATGAATTTCCAAAGTTTTAGCATTTTCTGGAATTATATTAAATCAGAAAATATAGTTACTGCATCAGCATGACATCAGCAAGCCCAACTCGCCGTTGAAAGTCAAACCTGACCAGTGGGACCCACTGGTCAGTGGCTCTGGCCAGAGTTTAGTTAAGCTTTAATCTAATTAGATAATTAACAGAGCTGGACCACATGTCGTTGACTATTTTAGGGTTTAATAAATTCTTTATTTTTATTTTTATTAAACTTAATCATTTTGAGCCTGGCCCCACATGCCAGTGACTATGGGGAGTCAACCCCACCGGCGGCGAGGTGGATCTCACCGGCGATGAGGCTCCGACAACCAGAGGGACGGCGGAGGGCATCGGGTTTCCGATTCAGGCGACCAAAAGGACGGCGGAGGGGCTCAAACGATCAGCCACTCGACCGCGAGCAAGATGGAGCAAGCCTCAGGGACTGAGATGACCAGAATCGACACCGGCGACGAGCTGGGCGGCTGCCGGAGCTCGGCCACGGTCGAGGTCATCGAAACCAAGTACAAAACGCGCGGGGTTGGGCTCCTAGAGCATCTACACGACGAGCTGGAGCTGTTGGAGGTTTCAGATGGACCAGCCAATCACTGTAGGGTCACTGGCGACGAGCTACAAAGGCGGACCTCGTCGGGCTCCGATGAATCAGGGCTTAGAGCTCGGGATCGAGTGGGAAAACGAGGGGGAGCACCCTGAGCTCACAGGGAGTGCAGCGACGTTGAAAGCGGGCTCGGGGGTGGCCTGAGGAGGGAGAACAACGGCGGTGAACATCGGCAATCCGAGGAGGAATATGACGGTGTCGGGGAGATGCGGGGCTCGGGAGCTTGCGTGTCTTGCTGGACAGCTTCACGGAGTCACGGCGAGTCTTCTACGCAGCTCAGGGGAGAGAGAGAGGGGCTGGAGCGACGGCGAGCTCGAGCTCGGCTCGGGCTCTAATGGCGGCCGAGAGGGAGAGGGGAGAGAGCATGAATGGGGAGAGGATGAGGACGGGAATGGGTTTCGGGGAGGCTTATCCTCCTTGCCAGCGCGACGGGGAGGTGCAGGCAAGCACGCAGGTGCATGGCCGTGCCGGAGCAAGCGACGACCACCTCCTGCTGCTCGCTGGCACGAGGAAGACAACAGGGGCGAGTTGGGCTGGGCCGAGGTAGGCGACAGGTAAGCCTTTTCTTATTTCCTTTCTTTTCTGATTCTGTTTTATTCTTTCTGACATTTGTTTCATTTTCTTTTTGGCTCCAAACTATTTTTAAAATAGCATAAAAAATGTTGGGGTGTTATTTGGAATATTTCCAAACCCACATAAAGTTTTTAGCATTTTATGAAACTTTGAAATATTTGAAATCAAATTTATGTTTGATTCCAGTGGCTTTTGTATTTGAAATAAAATACCAAAAGTTGTTTTAAACTAAATCCACCCCTGAATTGTGGTTTCCAAAATTTATCAAAAATGATGGACTTTTATGAAGGCCATTTTGGGTTCATTGATTTGCCACCACTTGAATTGTTTTGAATAGGAGGTTGCTAGGGATTTTCTTTTGATTTCCATTTTTCATTTTTAATGCAAGAATGAAAATATGAGCACAATCTTGCTATTCAAAAGAGGGGTAGCTAGGGATGTGACAACTCACCCCCACTCAAAATAATCTCGTCCCGAGATTTGGAAGTCGTCGGGAATAGCGCGGGATACTCAAGTCGAAGACGGTCCACTCTTTCCCATGTTGCCTCTTTTTCAGAATGATTTGACCATTGAACTTTAAGAAACTTGAGGTTTCGACGTCGAGTGGTACGCTCAGCTTGATCAAGAATACGAACAGGGTATTCTTGGTATGAAAGTTTATCTTGGAGATCAAGCGTTTCATGGTCCACTTCACGGATAGGATCCAAAAAGCAACACCTGAGTTGCGAGACGTGGAAAACATCATGAACCTTGGAAAGATGTGGAGGAAGTTCCAACTGGTAGGCAACTTCTCCTCATTTGGCAAGAATGCGAAAAGGACCAATGTAAGGAGGAGCCAACTTGCCCTTGATACCGAAACGATGGGTACCCTTCAAAGGTGTAACCCGAAGATAAGCCTTCTCGTCAACTTCAAAGGCCACGGCCTTATGAAGACGATCATATTGGCTCTTTTGACGAGACTGGGCTGTTTTCAACTTTTCACGAATAATGCGAACTTGATCCTCTGCTTCCTGGATCATATCCGGACCAAAGAGTTGCCTCTCTCCGGTTTCTGACCAATTAAGAGGTGTTCGACATCTTCGTCCATAGAGAACTTCAAAAGGGGCTTTGCCCAAGCTTGATTGATAACTATTGTTATAAGCAAATCCGACGAATGGAAGGCACTTCTCCCAATTCATACCGAACGATATAACACAAGCTCGGAGCATATCTTCTAGGATTTGATTCACTCTTTCTAGTTGACCACTTGATTGGGGATGGAAAACAGTGCTAAAAGATAGGTGGGTCCCCATGGCATTATGAAAACTTTCCCAGAAGTGAGAAGTAAAAATACTTCCATGGTCTGAGTTAATCTCCAGAGGAACACCATGAAGAGACACTATTCGAGAGATATATAACTATGCTAGCTGGCTAGTTGTTATATTCTCACGAACTGGAAGAAAATGAGCTACTTTGGAAAGACGGTCAATGACCACAAAGATAGCATTATTTCCTTTCTTGGTCTTGGGAAATCTAGTGATGAAATCCATACTAACTTTATCCCATTTCCATTCAAGAATAGCTAAAGGTTGAAGGGTGCCAGCAAGCCTTTGATGTTCTGCCTTAACTCGATGACAAACGTCGCAGTTAGAAACGAACTCAACAATTTCTCTCTTCATCCTAGTCCACCAAAACCTCTGGCGTAGGTCCTGATACATCTTAGTACTACCAGGATGAATAGTGAGAGGAGAATCATGAGCCTCCTTAAGGATCAACTGCCTCAGATGTGGATTCTTAGGAACCACTAATCGGTTGTGGAAAAACACAACATCTTGATCATTCATGGAGAATTCCTTAGCGTTTCCGCTAATGATATTCTCCTTGATCCGTGATATACCCTTATCACGCCTTTGGCCAGCTATGATTTGATCCCTAAGAGTAGGTTTCGCCACCAGGGTAGAAAGGAATCCTTAAGGAACAATGTGAAGGTTTAATTTCCAAAATTCCTCATAGAGACGTGGTTGACCTCGTTGTAGCATCAGATTGTTACAATAAGACTTACGACTTAGTGCATCAACCATAACATTGGCCTTCCCTGGGGTGTAAGTTATCCCTAAGTCATAATCTGTGATCAACTCAACCCACCGTGTTTGCCTGAGATTCAAATCCGGCTGGGTGAAGATATATTTGAGACTTTGGTGATCAGTGAATATTTCACAACGATTACCAAGGAGGTAATGTCGCCAGGTTTTAAGTGCATGGACTACAGCTGCAAGCTCAAGATCATGTGTGGGATAATTATCCTCATGTGGACGCAACTATCGAGATGCGTATGCAATCACATGATGATTCTGCATGAGAATGCAACCTAATCCTTGTCGCGAGGCGTCGCAATAGATAACAAAGTCCTTAGAGAAATCTGGTGGTAGCAACACAGATGCGAAAGTCAGGCATCTTTTCAGTTCCTGAAAACTATGCTCACACTATGGTGTCCACTCGAACTTTTTATCTTTCTTGAGGAGTTCAGTTAGAGGCTTTGCAACCTTGGAGAAATTCTCGACAAAGCGGCGACAATAGCTTGCTAGACCAAGAAAACTCCTAACTTGCTTAACCGATTCAGGTTGAGTCCAATCAAGGACGGCTTGAACTCTCTCGGGATTGATAGCAATACCCTTACCACAGATTGCGTGGCCTAGATAGGTCACTTCTAGTAACTAAAATTCACATTTTGAAAACTTGGCATAAATGCGATGTTGTCGAAGTTTCATCAATACCAGCCTTAGATGCTCGGCTTGTTCTTGTCCGTCCTTCGAGTAGATGAGAATATCATCAAGGTATACCACGACGAATTTATCCGAATACTCCACGAAGATTGAATTCATCAAGCGAGAAGAAGGTGGTTGGGGCATTGGTTAAACCGAAGGACATGACGGTGTACTCGTATTGGCCATAACGAGTGACAAAGGCCGTTTTTGGAATGTCCCCGTTCTTGATATTGACTTGATGGTAACCGAACCTCAAATCCATTTTGGAGAAGACTGAGGATCCAGCGAGCTGATCATACAGATCGTTGATCCTGGGGAGAAGATACTTGCTCTTTATGGTGACCAGGTTAACACGTCGATAATCTACAACCATCCGATCCGTTCCATCTTTCTTCTTGACGAAGAGGACGGGACAAGCCCAAGGAGAAGAGCTAGGACGAATGAAATCTTTATTCAAGGCCTCATCTAGTTGCTTCTTAAGTTCGGCTAGCTCCAAGGGTGCCATCTTATAGGGTCTTCTGGCTATTGGGACAGTTCCTGGAACAAGGTCTATCACAAACTCTACATCCCTGTCAGGTGGAATTCCTGGCAGTTCTTCTGGAAAAACATCCGGGAACTCACGGACAATTGGAATGTCTTCAAGTTCTGGAATAGGACTAGCATTGAGGGAATAGAGTTGGCATTTGGCAACCCGAGTAGAGACATTAACTATCTCACCCGAGGGATGGGTAAACTGAACATTTCTAGAATGAGTATCAATCTTGGCATAATGAGCTGACATCCAGTCCATACCCAAGATGCTATTGATATCTGAGGATTTCAGGGCTATCAATGATGCTAGAAAGACTAGCCTGTCTATGAGGATTTCATTGTCATAGCTTATCCTAGAATTTTTCCATTTACTACGAGGGGTTTGGACAACTAATGGGATTGGCATATCACAAATGGACATGTTATGCAACTGTGCATAACTTTCGGAAATGAAGGAATGAGATGACCCAGTGTTAAAAAGAATGGATGATGGGTGATGATTGACAAGGAGCATACCCAAAATGACGTTGGGATCCTCTGCACCTTCTTCTGCTGAAACATAATTCACGCGACCACGTGCAGAAGTTGGCTTCACATAGAAAGCTTTGCCCGACTTGCCTTGCCCAACGGACTTTCCAGGTTGCTTGGCACCTATATTCTGGGGACACTCTCGTGAGTAGTGCTCTGGTTCTCCACACTTGTAACATATCACCTAATTGGCACGTGGTGCAGCATTGCTAGCTGGACCACCATAGGTCTTTACTGGAGGGTTGGTCTGATTCGCCTGAGGCGCCACATAGGATGGCCTCGGGGTATATCTTGGCGGCAGAGAGCTATTCGGGACCCACAGCCTGCGTTTTGGAAACGCGGAACCGGATGAGGAGCCCGAATCGCGAGACTGCTTCTTCGTGGCTCCATAGTCGGTTTGACCAGTCTCGACACTGATCGCCTTGTTGACAAGAGCTTGAAAACTTGTACATTCATGGAGGTGCAGGTCACGACGAAGTTCAGGGCTCATACCTTTGCGGAATCTTGCTTGCTTCTTGGCATCAGTTGACACCTCTTCAGTTGTGTAGCGAGCGATATTACCAAACTCGCGGCTATAAGCATCCACGATCAACTTTCCCTAGGTGATGGCACATAATTCCTCTCTCTTACGGTCCATCAGACCCTCTCGAATGTGGTGCAGACGGAAGGCTGCACTGAAGTCTGCCCATGTGGCTGCTGGTCCGACAGGATGCATAGCTTCAAAATTCTCCCACCACAGATTGGTGGGACCTTCTGGAAAGTACGCAACAAAGGTCACCTTGTCGGCCTCAGAAACATCGGCAGAGCGAATCTTGCGCGATATACTACACAACCAATCATCAGCGTCGAGAGGATCGACGTAGTGATGGAACTTCGGGGGATTCAGCTTCATGAAGTCATTGAGGGACACCGTGTCATTCCGCGGTTGACGAGCCCTATTTTTCTCAATACACTCTAGCCGACGGTTGGTCTCTCTTTTGTTTCTTTCCGCCTCAAGCATAACTTCCACCAGAGAAGGCGGGTGAAGCAATTCCTCCTGTGCTGCCTGACTACCTTCTCCCTGCTCATGGGCAGGGGAACGGTTCAGCCTGGTGAACACCATCCTCGCAAACAAACTCACAGCTTAGACTAATATCAACATCAGTGCTAGCTATGGATTAAGAATGCACTGAACACATGGAATGCGGAAATGAACATCCGAACAACATGGTAACAAACAACAACTATATATACACCATGGTTCATACACACCATTACATAGTTCACTACAACCTCAAACCGAAGAGCAAACTACTGAAAAGATGATACTACTCATCATAGGCATTTCAAGCTTCCTATACATTTTTTATCTATGCCTCCGGAACTCATCTTACGACATAAGCATACTCCACAAGACACACAGGACTGTGGAAGTACAACTACTACCATACTATTCTTCCACTCACGGGTTCAAGCATCCGCATAAAACATCTCATAAAGGTTGCCTCCATGGCCTGGGAGCTCAACTTGCGGATCAGGAAATACTCGAGCCTGAGACCCCTGGGAACCGTAAGGACACGGATGTGGCCTTGGTCCCCTTACTGGTGGTAGTAGAGGTCCCCGAAGAGGGGTGACTCCTCCTATAGTAGGCCAGTCAACATGAGTTGGAAGATGGGTCCTAACAAGGTTCAACACCTCCATATCCCCATACCCTGTCTGAACTACAGGTGTCAGCTGTGTCAAAGACGTCCATAGACGGGCACATGTAGCATAGAGCTTCATACGAAGGGCACGCGCATCTCTGTCTCTATTCTCTAACATCTCAGCGGTGGACTGCAGCAGCGGTTCCTCCATAGAGGAATCAAAGTAGACCCCACTGAGGTATCCTTCTTCTCCTGGCTGAGAAGCGGGAACATAGCAGAACTCTGAATTCTACATCGGTGCATGTCTAGCTCTCATGATGGTCAACATTGAATAGGCAGCATATTGTACCGCCATGTCAACAGTAACCCCCAATCCATAAGACCAATGGATCGGCTCCTCGGCTCCAGGGTAATCTAGGAATACCCTAACAGTGCACAGGTACTGACTCTGATTGAAATCCCGGTACTGCTCCTCCACTATATACTCTGGGTACCAGCGGTAACCGGCTACTAACATCATCCTGACCAGCATGGCCGTGTGACCTGGCACATCAATGCACCTAGTCAGACGGACCACCTGATGAGAAGGACGGCCAGGCATCTAAAATAGAGAGTAATGCAAAAGGCATTAGAGCTCTCGAGATAAAATTGGGCAGCATAACAGCTGTAAATGCTCAAAAACAATTTTGAGACAACCACAAAAGATAGGATAGCATATCCACTCAATTATCAAGTTCAATTCCATGGTCATCAAAACTTGCTTTCTTTTCTTTGGAACAAAATAAACACAGAGTAACCCTCGACCGGTCTTCCTACAATCTACCGATTAGTAACACGCGATCCCGAGAGATAGATAAGTAACCTAGTTCTTAATCCCCCCAGAAAAGACGAGTATGACCAGAATAGAATGACTTGAGAAGAGAAGCAAGAATCTTACGTTCCCTTCCACAAACAATTTCCTTATATATAACTAAAGCAATTCTAGACTCAACTTCAACCAGTTTGGCTTGGTAATCCTACAGTTAGTCAGGCTCTGATACCAATGCTGTCGGGACCCTGATCCTAAGTCATAGGAATCCAGCCTGTAACACATTGCATCCCTTTGCGGTCTCACGCACGGTTAAGCCCACAGTTGCCACCTTACCTTAGCTGGGACCGTTTGCGCCTTTTGACTCACGTATGCATTAGTGTCGCTAGCATTTCAATGTCAAAGAACCCGGGTCGACATATCTAGTCATAAACTCAAGTGGCTCGACTGGACAGAGACATGCAAACATAACCCAATAAAGCAGGTGTCGGTCATCAGCGAGTGTAGACGAGTCGTAGCAAGCTACAAGGACTCGATTACACCGCATGACATTTCCCCGTAGGGACAGACACAACAACTAAGAAGGATACATGCCGGTCAACCAATGTGTCCGGAGCAGTAGCGAACTACCAAGGCTCGGTGGAATCACAAAGGGGCATTTCTCTCTGTAGAGAGCTACTAAGGGCATATGACTAG
This sequence comes from Hordeum vulgare subsp. vulgare, assembly GCF_904849725.1. NCBI lineage: Eukaryota > Viridiplantae > Streptophyta > Magnoliopsida > Poales > Poaceae > Hordeum > Hordeum vulgare. The sequence goes on from NC_058522.1 coordinate 469,879,039, forward strand.
GTGTCGAATCCCATACATATCATAGTGCATCACACGTACGCATGACATACTAGATATGCATAGATACAACAATGGCATCACAACATAACCATACAACATCTCCGACATTTACATAGAAGACTCGAAAGAGTCTTGCATAATATGTTCATACAAGCAGGGGTCACACGACCCGACACTCAAAGTCATACAAACAGAGTCATACAAACCAACGGAAGCATAAAAGCTGTCTGAGTAGAGACAGTTGAAAGGATAAGGCTTAAAGCCTGACTATCTACAGATCCCTTCTGAAAGGGGCCAGGTGGTAGCTGGGACCAGCTACTCATCATCATCGATGTCTAGAAAGAACATACATGTTGGCTCGTGGGTATCCTCTGTAACAATCATTAAGCAAACATGAGTACAAGAGTACTCAACAAGACTTTAGAACAAATCTATCTACTCATGCACAGGTATCAACAAAGGGGGTTGTGAGGTTTCATGCAGCAAGCCAGCTTTGACTCTTGGCTAGACTAAACTACGATTTGAAATAGTTTTAACAACTTTGATAAGTCGTACACGAGTCCACTACCACCACAACAATAGTCTATCATGAACTCCTTTCCGTTTCCCTACGGAAATGCCATACATGATACTCACGCTTATCTTGATACTTTTATGAGTAGCCATTAAAGTTATCTATGAACAACATATTTCTCCAAGTAGTCCATATCCGAGGACGCGGCTATTCGAATAGATCATAACCCTGCAGGGGTGTACTTCTTCACACACGCTCTCGCCACTTATCGCCATGTGCATGTCATGCACCTCGGCAACCTTCAAGCGGAAGCCCAGCGAGGGAGTCGGCCACGACCGTTAACCACACTAGTATCTAGTCCAGGTTTATCGCCTATTTGAGAGTAACCCGCACGGAAGTCCGGCCGAGGTTTCCACCATGGCCCCAAACGATGTGCGCAGGGTTCCCAAGCCCACCATCCGGGTGCCACTTGGTACACCGTGCCACTTCCTACCATATCATAGCCCACCTCTAAGGTCAGCACTATGCACGGCCTCCAGCATGACTATAAACACTAGAAACTACTTGCGACTCCTGGATCGAGTACTAGGCGATTAATAAGTCGAGCGGGGTCATATTTGAGGGCCCAGCATGTGGTAGTATCTCGTCTTGGATTACATACACGGAACTCGGTTCCTAAGGACGGTTCCAATGAAACATCCCGCCATGTACTCCTACATAGCCTTTCATCGGTACCTTTACCAAATCAGGTTCCACACTTATTCTTTATCACTAGAACACATTAATCCATTCGTGTTCATCATCCATATGAAACAGACCTGACACAACTCTAGGCATAGCAAGCATAGCAGGATAAATCACATCATAGCTCAAGCATCTATCAGGTATGCTAGGTTGCAAGGTTTGGCTATTTACTGTGACAAAGTCAGGTCATGCGAAGGAATAGGTTCAGCTACCGAAGTAAAGCATTTGAAATATTTTGTCCTAATGCAATAAGTGGGCGCAGGAGCAAGAACATGGGATGATATCGGGATGATCAAAAGGGTGCTTGCCTTGTTGCTCAGCAGAGGGGTTAAATCCATCAAACGGATATTCGAACGTATCCGGGAGGGCAGAGCCTACCGAAATAACAACATTAAATAAATAACAGTCATATGCAACATAATGATGCGTGAACATGGCATGAAATAAAATGTAGCATGAGTTAAAGTGGCTATCAAACTTTTGGGATGATGCTGATTTGAATTCAAATTCAAATATTATTTGAAATAATATATTTATCATAATCATTTAATTGATTTGACCTTACGCTATTTCATAACTTTGTTTTTCATGCATAAAAGTAGTACCATTGTGTTCAATGAATTTTTCTGATCAATTTGCATATATTATTTGTCAAATTTGGAGTTATAATCAATTTTCTATGAATTTCCAAAGTTTTAGCATTTTCTGGAATTATATTAAATCAGAAATATAGTTACTGCATCAGCATGACATCAGCAAGTCCAACTGGTCGTTGAAAGTCAAACCTGACCAGTGGGACCCACTGGTGAGTGACTCTGGCCAGAGTTTAGTTAAGTTTTAATCTAATTAGATAATTAACAGACCTGAACCCACATGTCAATGACTGTTTTAGGGTATAATAAATTCTTTATTTTTATTTTTATTAAACTTAATCATTTTGAGCCTGGCCCCACATGCCAGTGACTCTCGGGAGTCAACCCCACCAGCGGCGAGGTGGATCTCACCGGCGATGAGGCTCCGGTGACCACAGGGACGACGGAGGGCATCAAGTTTCCAATTCCGGCGACCAAAAGGACGGCGGAGGGGCTCAAACGATCGGCCACTCGACCGCGAGCAAGATGGAGCAAGCCTCGGGGACTGAGATGACCGGAATCGACACCGGTGACGAGCTAGGCGGCTGACGGAGCTCGGCCATCGTCGAGGTAATCGAAACCGAGTCTAAAATGCACGTGGTTGGGCTCCTAGAGCATCCACGCGACGAGCTGGAGCTGTTGGAGGCCTCGGATGGACCAGTCGATCACCGTAGGGTTACCGGAGACGAACTACAACGGCGGACCTCGTCAGGCTCCGATGAATCAGGGCTTAGAGCTCGGGATCGAGAGGGAAAACTAGGGGGAAAGCACCCTGAGCAAACACGGAGTGCAGTGACGTCGAAAGCGGGCTCGGGGGTGGCCCGAGGAGGGAGAACGACAGCGGTGAAGGTCGGTGATCCGAGGAGGAAGATGACGGCGTCGGGGCGATGCAGGGCTCGTGAGCTTGCCTGGCTTGCTATACAGCTTTAGGGAGTCACGACGAGTCTTTTGCATGGCTCAGGGGACAAAGAGAGGGGGTGGAGCGATGTCGAGCTCAAGCTCGGCTTGGGCTCTAATGGCGGCCGAGAGGGAGAGGGGAGAGAGCGCGAATGGGGAGAGGATGAGGACGGGAATGGGTTCCTGGGAGGCTTATCCTCCTTGTCAGCGCGACGGGGAGGTGCAGGCAAGCACGCAGGTGCGTGGCCGCGCCGGAGCGAGCGGCGGCTACCTCCTGCTGCTCGCTGGCACGAGGATGACGACAGGGGCGAGCTGGGCTGGGCCGAGGTAGGCGACACGTAAGCCTTTTCTTATTTCCTTTCTTTTCTGTTTCTGTTTTATTCTTGCTAACATTTGTTACATTTTATTTTTGGCTCCAAACTATTTTTAAAATAGTATAAAAAATGCTGGGATGTTATTTGGAATATTTCCAAACCCACATAAAGTTTTTAGCATTTTATGAAACTTTGAAATATTTGAAATCAAATTTATGTTTGATTCCAGTGGCCTTTGTATTTGAAATAAAATACCAAAAGTAGTTTTAAAAATAAATCCACCCCTAAATTGTGGTTTCCAAAATTTATCAAAAATGATGGACTTTTATGAAGGCCATTTTAGATTCATTGATTTGCCACCACTTGAATTGTTTTGAATAGGAGGTTGCTAGGGATTTTCTTTTGATTTCCATTTTTCATTTTTAATGAAAGAATGAAAATATGAGCACAATCTTTCTATTCAAAAGAGAGGTAGCTAGGGATGTCACAATGTCGTAGACAGTTTATCCTCTTGTCACGACGATCTTCACTCTGAAATAGTTTTGAACTTTTCAATATTTCAGACTTGTGATTCATCAAGTAAACACTCATGTATCTACTCAGACCATCAGTGAAGTAAGAACATAATGATATCCACTGCGTGCCTCAGCACTCATTGGACTGCACACATCAAAAATGTATTACTTCCAACAAGTTACTTTCTTGTTCCATCTCACTGGAAAACGAGGCCTTCAGTCATCTTGTCCATGTGGTATGATTTGCATGTCTCAAGTGATTCAAAATCAAGTGAGTCCAAACGATCCATATGCATGGAGTTTTCTTCATGCGTTTATACTAATAGGTATGGTTTGCATGTCTCAAACGTTTCAAAAATGAGTGAGTACAAAGATCCATCTGCATGGAGCTTCTTCATGCATTTTATACCAACATGACTCAAGTGGCAGTGCCATAAATAAGTGGTACTATCATTATTACTTTGTATCTTTTGGCATCAATATTATGAACATGTGTAGCACTACGATCGAGATTCAATAAACCATTGAAGTTAATTATTCAAGCAAATAGAATAACCATTATTCTCTTTAAATGAATAATCGTATTGCAATAAACACAATACAATCATGTTCATGCTCAACGCAAACACCAAATAACAATTATTTAGGTATAACACCAATCCCGATGGTAGAGGGAGCATGCGATGTTTGATCACATCAACCTTAGAATTACTTCCAACACACATCGGCACCTCACCCTACCTAGTATCCTTTTAATCCGTAGCTATAACTTCGAGTTACTAACACTTAGCAACTGAACCGGTATCCAATACCCTGGTGCTACTAGGAAGTAAGGTACACATGAATATCAGGTATATCCAATATACTTTTGTCGACTTTCCCAACCTTCTCATCTACCAAGTATCTAGGGTAGTTACACCTCAGTGACCGTTTCCCTCATAACAGAAGCATTTAGTCTCGGGTTTGGGTTCAACCCATGGTTTTTTCACTAGAGCAGCAATTGTTTTGCCGTTTCATAAAGTATCCCTTCTTGCCCTTGCCCTTTTTGAAATTAGTGGTTTTACTAACCATCAACAATTGATGCTCCTACTTGATTTCTACTTTCACAGTGTCAAACATTGCAAATAGCTCAAGGATCATCATATGTATCATTATATGTTATAGTTCATCACGAAGCTCTAGTAGCTTAGTGGCAGTGAGTTTGGAGAACCATCACTCATCTGGAAGATCAACTCCCACTCGATTCAAGCGATTATAACACTCAGACAATCTGAGCACATGCTCAACGATTGAGCTTTTCTTGCTTACTTTGTAGACAAAGAATCTAGTCGGAGGTGTCATACCTCTTAACAAGGGCATGAGCATAAAATCCCAATTTCATCTCTTGGAACATCTCATATGTTCCATGACATTTCAAAACGTCTTTGATGCCCCAATTCTAAGTCGTCAAGCATTACGCACTCAACTAACATGTGGTCATCAAAAACATGTATGTCAGATGTTCGCAACATCCATAGACGACGCTCGAGGTTCAGCACACCGAGCGATGCATTAAGGACATAAGCCTTTAGCGCAACAATGAGGACAATCCTCAGTTTACGGACTCCGTCTGCAAAATTGCTACTATCATCTTTCAACTAAATTTTCTCTACGAACATATAAAAACGGTAGAGCTACAACGCAAGCTAGAACATAATTTGCAAAGACCTTTTTGACTATGTTCATGATAATTGAGTTTAGCTAATCATATTACAAATAACTCCCACTCAAAATAGACATCCCTCTAATCACTTGAGTGGCGCATGATCCAAATCCACTAACTCAAGTCCGATCATCACGTGAGTTGAGTATAGTTTCCATGTTGATCATATCAACTATATGATTCATGCTCGACCTTTCGGTCTCTTGTGTTCCGAGGCCATGTCTGTACATGCTAGGCTCGCCAAGTTTAACCCGAGTGTTCGGTGTGTGCAACTATTTTGCACCCGTTGTATGTGAACATTGAGTCTATCACACCCGATCATCACGTGGTGTCTGGAAATGACGAACTATTGCAATGGTGCACAGTCGGGGAGAACACAATTTTATCTTGAAATTTTAGTGAGGGATCACCTTATAATGCTACGGTCGTTCTAAGAATAATAAGGTGCATAAAAAGGATTAACATCACATTTAATTCATAAGTCACATTATATGGCCATGATCTTGTGCTTCTTGATCTCCATCACCAAACCGCCGGCATGATCTTCATCGTCACCGGCGCCACACCATGATCTCCATCATCGTGCCGACATCGAGGTTGTCGTGCTATCTATGCTATTAGTACTAAAGCTACAACCTAGCAATATAGTAAACGCATCTGCAAGCACAAAAGTTAGTTTAAAGACAACCCTATGGCTCCTGCCGGTTGCCGTAGCATCGACGTGAAAGTCGATATTTAACTATTACAACATGATCATCTCATACATCCAATATATCACATCATGTCTTTGGCCATATCACATCACATGCATACCCTGCAAAAACAAGTTAGACGTCCTCTAATTTGTTGTTGCATGTTTTACGTGGCTGCTATGGGTATCTAGTACGATCGCATCTTACTTACCACAACGGTGACATGCAATTTGCTATTTAACCTTCTCCAAGGACCGCCTCGGTTAAATCCGATTCAACTAAAGTTGAGGAAACAGGCACCCGCCAGTCATCTTTATGCAACATGTTGCATGTTAGTGGATGAAATCGGTCTCTCGTAAGCGTACGAGTAAGGTTGGTCCGCGCCGCTTCAATCCAACAATACCGCCAAATCGAGAAAAGACTAAGGAGGGCAGCAAAAGGAACATCAGCGCCCACAAACTCTTATGTGTTCTAATCGAGATATCATCTATGCATGAACCTAGCTCATGATGCCACTGTTGGGAACGTAGCATGGGAAACAAAAAAATTCCTACGCACACGCAATACCTATCCATGGCGATGATCATCTACGAGAGGGGAGAGTGAATCTATATACCCTTGTAGATCGCTAAGCGGAAGCGTATATAATGCGGTTGATGTAGTGGAATGTTTCCGCGATTCAAATCGTCGTCGTCCCACGATCTCATCACGATCTGTCCCGCGATCTCATCATGATCCGTCCCGCAAACTTCATCACGATCCTTCCTGATCTAGTGCTGAACGGACGGCACCTATGCGTTCAGCACACGTACAGCTCGATGACGATCTCCACCTTCTTGATCTAGCAAGAGGGGGCGGAGAGGTAGATTTGTTCTCCAGCACAGCGGTGTGGTGGTGGTGCTATTCCAGCAGGGCTTCGCCTAAGCACCCTGAAACTAGAGGAGAAACAGATCTAGAGAGAGAGGGCGGCACGTGGTTGTTTTCTGTTGTGTTAAAACCCTCAAAACCCATAGTATATATAGGAGGAGAGGAGGAAGAGGGATGCGCCCTAAAGCAGCCTTCTCTTCCCTTGCGCAAGGGAGAGGAGGAGGAGTCCTACTCCAATCCTATTTGGAGTAGGATTCCTCCTTCCCACTTGGAAACTCTTTCCACCTTGTTTTTTTTCTTCTCAAACCTTATGGGCCTTAGTGGGAACTTATTCCAGCCCACTAGGGGCTGGTTTATCTCTTACCACAGCCCATGAGACCCCTTGGGGCGTGACACCCCTCCCAATGGTCCCCGACACCCCTCCCGGCACTCCCGGTACACTACCAATGATCCCGAAACTTTTCCGGTGGACAAAACAGGACTTCCTATATATCAATATTCATTTCCGGACCATTCCGGAAAACCTCGTGACGTCCGAGATCTCATCCGGGACTCCGAACAACCTTCGGTCACCAACTATACCGAAACGTCACCGAACCTTAAGTGTGCAGACCTTGCAAGTTCGAAAACTATGCAGACATGACCTCAGACACTCTCCAGCCAATAACCAACAGCGGGACCTAGATGTCCATATTGGCTCCTACATATTCTACGAAGATCTCTATCGGTTGAACCTCTATGTCAACGATTTATATAATCACGTATACTATTCCCTTTGTCCTTTGGTATGTTACTTGCCTGAGATTCGATCGTCGGTATCCCCATACCTAGTTCAATCTCGTTACCGGCAAGTCTCTTTACTCGTTCCGTAATACAAGATCCCGTAACTAACTACTTAGTCACATTGCTTGCAAGGCTTGTGGTGATGTTGTATTACCGGGTGGGCCCCGAGATACCTCTCCGTTACACGGAGTGACAAATCCCAGTCTTGATCCATGCCAACCCAAAAGACACCTTTGGAGATACCTGTAGAGCACCTTTATAATCACCCAGTTACGTTGCAACGTTTGATAACCCACAAGGTATTCCTCTGGTGGCCGGGAGTTGCATGATCTCATGGTCATAGGAACAGATACATTGATATGCGGAAAACAATAGCAATAAAATGACACGATCATACGCTACGTTTATAGTTTGGGTGATACTGGCCGCTTTCCGTGACGGTGACGCGGCCTTCATTGTCTCTGGCCGCCATATCTTGTCAGATTCCGTCACCATTAATTCTCAAGCTCGCCGTTCATCAGATAAATTGGTTTCTGTGTCAGTCACACGTATGCATTCTTCTGCCAACCTAGCAAATTTAAGAAGCTAGCAAAAGAATTGAGAAACCAGCCTTCATATTCATAGCATTGTTCAACAGGGCAAAAGCTGCTTTGTGTCATCCCATCACAAGTGGTGATCGCATCCTTTATTATTCAAGACAGTCTCTCCATGATCAATTTGATCCTCGACAGGTTTATCGTATTCAGAGCTAGTAGGATTCTGCACATTCCCAAACTTACAAGCTATCTTGCTGTCGTCTACATTCATGCTGACGAGAGTCGAGGACCGATGAGCTGGCCGTTTGCTTGTGTCGCCCCGTCGCCGTCGGTTACACATTTTTGCCGTGGAGCCTTAGATAACGATGATCACTGATCAGATCCACCACCTTTATAGAGAATTTGTGGAGTGACGGCAGCCTATGCGTGCACCGTGATGGCGAGACATGCATGCACTAGGTGTGGAGAGATTTTCAAATTAGGAGGAGTGGTCTGAAATCAACCTCAACAGAGGTAATTGCACGACACTACCACATTTGGGCACGTCGTGGCGGATAGGTACCACTAGTCAAAAGTTTTGTATGTTAAATGCGCTGACAGCGTATAAACGCGTATTGACCACGTACCTGACAGACGTGGCCTGCATGTGAGGCGACATGGTGGCGTACACGGATCGAACTGGTTCGGTCGATCGATGTGTCTAGCCCGGACCCCGTCGACCGAGCCAGTCACCTCCTTTCTCCCCCTTCTCCTCGCACTCCCTCGCCTCTGCCCCTCTCGCCGCCGATCGTCATCCGCCTACACCACCGCCGCGGCGCCATGGTTTATGAGGATGAAAGTAGCAACGACTTGTCCAACCTGGACATCAGCTATTCCCTGACGACATGTTGTACCTTGTCAATTGTAGAGATATGGTTAGGGTTAGGGTTTCTGTTTCTTGAATTGGGGGGATTTGTCTCTGATTTTTGGTTGGTTCTTTAGATCCCTGCTAGCATTGAAGATGAAAACTACATGGGCATCGAGATTTCGGCCCTGGATGTTTTCTCAGAGTATCGGCTGCCGCTTGAGCGTCGCGTAGCATTTGAAGGATTTGAGTCACGTAGGAGGTTTTTAGTGTGTGCTCAGCCGGTAAGAATCCGTGTGATATATTTTGTAATTACATTTTGCACTGTAGGATCTGTCTTGGGGCTGCTCTGTTTTTGTGATGCTTAGTTTAGGCTCTAGAGTGCTTAGTTCCTGCTGATGGTCATTGTTTATTACGAATGGGCATCATTCATTGTTTAGTACTACTAAAGATGGAGCTCAGTTACAAGTGTAGAAGCTCATTGTTTATGTCAAGTTGTTGGTAATCATTGTTTAGGCACAAGCTTAGTAGTGGTCATTAGTACTGCTCTTTTTTTATTTATGTAGGTGTTTACATTTTAACTAAATTAATCATTACTACCGGTTACTACTAAATGAATCAGTATTAGTTTTTATGTATGTAGGTGGTAACATTTTAATTGGTGTGTTGTATAGAGTAATATAATATGTGTTTTTTCTATTGCAGCAACCTCAGAATTGTGGTTTTGTTGGGTGGGTAGACCCAGAGTGGCCTCCCACAATGCAAAATGCATTGTTGAAACTTTGGAAAATGTTGGAAGACAACAAGAGTGCTAGGAGGAATGATAACTTGGAGTGCTCACTCAAAATTCACCATCTGACAGAAGAGAAAATAAATCTTGATGCAAACTTTGACAAACTAGTAGAAGATGTGAATCAACTGCTCAATGCCGAGGAGGAGAGGGCCATGGATTTGAGCTATTTGTAGGATAAGGTGAATGATGCAGAGAGCTCTATTGCTGCTGTGGCTGTCATGAAGACTGAGATTGAGAAGAAAGAGGCAGAGAAAATGGAACTTCAAGGGAAGTATTCAGTGCTTATGAACCTTGTAAAAGCTCAAGGCAGGGTCATAATGAACCAGAAGGCTAATAATTTGAAGGAGAAGGAGAAGCTAAGTGAAAAGAACTACAATTTGAAGGTTCAGGTTGATAAACTGAACAATTCTGAGGAAAAACTCAAAGATGACATTGTGTTGCTCAACCTTCACATTGATGTTCTGAAGAAAGGAGTGGAGAATCTCATTAAACACAGGGATGAGTTGAAGCTCCAGATTGCTGATCAGTTGAAGGCAATGGAGAAGAACCAAGATAAGTTGAAGATGATGAGGGACATTTTGGATGGATGAGCTAGATGAAGATGAAGATTAAGATTCAGATGAAGATGAAGAAGAACAAGTATGATGTGATGCCCTTTTGTGATTATTGTTCTTTAGTGTAGTGTAATGTATGGATGTCCTGGTTATAACTTAAGAACTGAGTAGGTTGAACTCCACTATGCTATAGTTTGTACCCATGTTCTAATGTAAGAATCTCTGAATTATGCATGTTTAAGTGACTTGATTTGTGTTCAACCCCACTATGTTGCACACAATAAGTACTGATCATAGAACCATAAAAATCACTTACTACTGATCATAGAACCAGTTAAATCACTTAGTACTCATCATTTAGCACACAATAAGTTACTTAGTACACCATAAGTCACTTAGTACACATCATACATCAGTTATGGTTACCACTTGGAGTAAAAAATGCCATCCAGTCAGAATGGTTTCTTGGGGCAGGAGCAGATGATGAACCTCCAGCAACAAATCTTGGGGCAGGAGCAGATGATGAACCTCGAGCAACAAATCCTGGTTCAGGAGCAGATGATGAACCTCCAACAGCAAATCTTGGGGCAGGATCAGATGATGAACCTCCAACAACAAATCTTGGTTCAGGAGCAGATGATGAACCTCGAGCAACAAAGCTGGGGGTAGTGAAAGGCATGTGAACACTAGCACTACCAGTTGACCTTCTTGTAGATCTTGCAGGTGGAGGTTGTGATCTTGCTTCACTCCTTGGTCTTGTAGGTGCCTTGCAAAGCACATAAACACAAAAGGATTTAGCACATGAACATAAAAGTTGCAAAGCACATAAACACAAAAGGATTTAACACAAAAGGGTTTACCACATGCTTGTTTTTTCTCAGAGCCAACTCTCGTCTCAACTGTTGTCTCCAGTTGGTGTACCTCTGGCCTTGGAGCCCACAGTTGCTGCATGTTATAGTGGCCATTCTTGAACTGTCCTTTGGTTTTGGAACCTCAAATTTGCCATTTATTCTCTTCTCTTTCTTTCTTCCCCTCTTCACATGAAATGTGGGTGGCTCTATGTCTGGTCCACTTGTCCTTGCCCAGTCATGTTCACGAGGAACAAGATATATCATTGGCTGATAAGAAGCTAGGTAGAAAGGTTTTTGAATAATTTGCACACATAGTCCTGTGGAAATCTTTTGCCTTGTTAGTTGCTATTATTGCATGGTTGCATGGTATGCCAGGCAGGTCCCACTTCCTGCAGCCACATGTATGAACTTACAAGTTTACAACATGTGTTTGCTGCCCACTTGTCACTAGCCATAGATTTACACCAGCTTGGATAGGTTTGCAGAATATGGCCCTTTCCTTTTCCACTTCTAGCCTCTCAGCATAATGTGGTGTAATCTCCCATAGAGTTGCCTTTCCTCTGTCTCTATTGCTATGCCACCTCACCATCTGCTTGTCCTTAATACCATCAATCATAGTCCTAATAGGTTTTTTCCTAAAATATAGGATGTAATTGTTGAACACCTCACACAGGTTGTTAACAACTAAGTTTGTCTTGCAGTTAGTGTCAAAAGCATGCCTAGCCCATGTGTGCTTAGGTATTCCACTTAGCCACTTCCAAGCTTCCTCACTCTCATTTTTCAGATCATTCATGACAATGTAAACTTGTGTTGGTTATAAGCATGGCTGGCATTATCCATGCATTTCTTAAGATCTTCCCCCCTAAACCCATCATTATGGAAATTTGCATAGAGGTGTCTAAGGAAAAATCTTTGATGGCAGTTTGGGAAAACTTGATTTACTGCATTTAGCAGCCCCTGAACACATAGCATGCTAAACTTAGCTGTTGTACAACTTCATCTATAACATAAAATGCTAATGCATAACTTAATAACAGGAAGATGCATGCATACCTTCTGTCTATCAGACATGATGGTATAAGGACCAAATTTCCCAGTTTCACCTCCTAGACATATCTTCAATTGGTGCACAAACCAACACTAGTTAGTTGTGTCCTCTTGTCCAACTATAGAAAATGCAAGTGGGGAAATATTGTTATTTCCATCTCTTCTAGTTGTAGCAAGGATTTGAGCACAAGTGGTCAGCTTAATGAAGCATCCATCAGCACGTTTTGATGCAAAGCAAAGAACAATTTAAGTCACTATAAAGCAGTTGTAAACAATGACTTTTTTATGCACAATAAAGGAATGACTAACCAATGAATGGTCTTCATCCATTTAGAAATCCCTCCCTTACTCCCTTAATGTAGAAGAACATAGCATGAAACCTTGGTCCTAGATGTGGTATTTTTGTAGTAGATTTTGGAGTAACTATAGTGACTACAACTCTACTACCAGGGTTTGTATCCATGATGGTGTGAGCATAATCCCTAAGTCTGGGATACTGCTTCTTGTGCTCTCCTAGCACAACTTCTAGAGCAAGGTTTTTGGTCGTATAGGCCATGTGCCTTGCCACATCAACCCCATACTTCTCCCTGTAGTTGTCAATCAAAGAGTGTATGCTAGTGGGGGGATCATACCTGAACAATGACTCATAGGTCTTTGCAAGCCACTTTGCACTAATTATAGATTTATCTATGTTGGTAGGACAAGTGTGCTCTAGCCTCATTTTCTTAATAGGAAAAGTCTTCTCCCCTTTGATAACTGCAGCAACTATGCAAAACTGGCAGTGATCTTGCTTACAACAAGCAATGATCCTTTGGTATGAGTTTCTATGATACCTGAAGTCTCTGGCATGTGTGATGTGCAAGCTCAACAAAGCTTCTCTCAATTGATGTTGATCCTTAAAGCACGTGTACAAACACTACTAGGGAAAAGCCTATACACAAGACCTTAGTTGTAGCAGTGGAAAAAATAACACGCTGCTGCTAATTAGCAGTAGCGCTGATCCAGCTGAGCGATACTACTAAGAGCTTAGCAGTAGCGCTCCTTGTCAGGAAAGCGCTACTACTATGTGGGACCAGACCATGCCACCGACGGTAGCTGTAGTAGAAGCATTGTCCATAATCCAGCGCTACTGCTAAGTTTGTAGCGGTAGCACTTTGTTTTGCACCACCGCTGGTGCTAGTGGGCCCCAATTAGTAGTAGCGCGCTTCTGTAACAAGCGCTACTACTACAATAATAGCAGCAACGCGTTCTGGTATGCAGCGCTACTGCTAGTTGCGGCTGGTGCCACCTTTCTACCCCTCTCCCCCTCCCATCCCCCACTTTGACCTACCTCCCCCTCCTTTCCCCTCTCCACTCTCCACACCATTGTTGCTCTTCTTCTCTGTTCCTCCTACCTCTATTCTCTCCTCATTAATGTCCCCTCCACCATAACTCTCCTTCATAAATGGCCTCTTTCACATCTCTCTTGGTCCTAGCTAGCTACCTCTCTTCCTCTCCCCATTAATGCCCCCCTCCACCATAACTCCCTCTCCATTAGTTAGATAACTAGATTCACCTCTCCTCCCCAACAATTAGATCTAGCTAGCTATTTAGCCATCCACACGTGCTCTTTCGATCGGTCACTCTCTCATCATCTCTCTCGGGCCGGGAGATATATAGGTGAGTAAAAAAAGTTGTTCATTTGAAGAATGGGAATATCTGTGTGAATGAGAATATGTGTGTTTGGGATATATATCTATATGGAGATATTTGAGCGAGTGTGACATGCCCTCGAGTTGCTTATGTTTTGCTGAAATGTTGATTTATTTCCGTTTCGGTGAATTTCGAGCAAACTCAATATGTCCTATTTTTAGGCAAGGTCATGCCAAAATTTTATATGACTTTGAAGCATGCATTATTTATTTTATAACCCTTTTGCTTGTTATATACCGTGCAGTCAATCATGAAGGTGAGTGGATGGAAGGTGGAGCGGTACATGCAATCCGCGGTGATCGACATGCATGCAAATAATCGGAGTAGGTTTAGATGTCCGTGTGCAAGATGCAAGGAAGGAGTCCTTTTGGACCCTTTTGATCGTGGCACTTTGAAGGCGCACCTGCTGATGAATGGTTTCATAGATTGCTCTACTAGGTGGATAAGTGAAGAAGACGATGATTATGAGGACATCCAAATGGCAGGGAATAATGACGTCGTAAATCTACGACCTTCTGTCAGTGACACTCCCATAATTGGTCGTAAATCTATGACCATTTGAGACCAATTGGTCCTAAGCTGTCCGGAGGGGTCCTAACCCCAAAAACTAATGACCTTTTTCATCAGAAAGGTCGTAACTTCCTCACTGTAAAAGGTCGTAAAGCAGATAGCCCTGTTTCGCTGCCTAATTTGTAGCTAATTACGACCAATATAGATGGTCATAGCTATGACTAGGTGCCACATCATCAGTTTTGCCTACGTGTCATGTCCATGTGTTATTTTTTTGCCTAGTTTGTGAAGCAACCTATTATTTTGTCATTCCAAAAATTGTCGAAAAATTCTCATAAAAACTTTGGATCATATATTCCTTAAGTATGTGAAAACCCTTCCTTCCATAGTTCGAAAATAATTCAGCAATATTCATTTTCCTATTCTGTTCAGAATAGCACTTTGTGAAGGAAGTGTCACTTTGGCATGTCAAAATGGTATAAATTTTTTACAGTGCCTTCATATGCCCTAATTAACATCATACACCAAATTTCAGCTCAATCCATTGATTCATTTGATCCTAGCTTCAACATCCATATTTCTGCACAGCGTGGTATTTTGCAAAGCAAGTGTCACCTAGGTTCATCCATTTGAGCTAAGATTTTGGCAATAGAGTCTCCTTAGTAGATGATCATCCTCAGCCAAAATTTAGGCCCATTGTCTATGTGCATTACCCGCACCGCTAATCTAACACTTGGGTGCTAATTCATGTTTGAGCTTAGTTCGGTCTCCTCGTGAGATTCTTCTATTGTATTCTTGTTCCTGACACCTACCGAGGGAGTGTCTAACCCACCAGACATGCCTATTCCACCCAGAATGCGTAACAACACAACGGTAACGCGGTGACCACGCGGTTCACATGCAAGTTCACACGCTCTGGAGTTGGGGCCCTCGACCACCATCCAAACATCGGCGTCAAGTCACCACACCATGTAATTCTTATTAAATAGATACTTGTGTATCTATAAATGATTTTCGGGAAAAATAAATAGCAAATTGTAATGCATCTGCAGTTCAAATTTGACCCGCTTCCTACTGAATCGTCGGTAATTTGTCTTTTTTCACTAGAGGTGAATAAAAGCTTTTAACACCCAACCATTTTGTCAATTGTACATTAAATATGGCATAGTATTTTAGAAAAATGATTTGGTACAATTTTGAAACAAATATATGGTAGGTCCTTCACAAAGAACTCATTTCGGGCATTTGAAAAATGGAAAACGATTTTTTCATACAAGGAAAATGAAAACTTCCTTAATCAACATTGTTTGACATTCCAATATGTACCCTTGTGCATAATATTAGATCGTTTCAATAAACTATGCCATGAATGTGGCCATAAGATTGATCATTTGGCTTGAAAGCCATGAATCTTCAAACACGGTAGCCCATTTCTGAGAACACTTTTTTAAAATAATCACCGTATTACAAGTTTATTATTTTTCCTGGTAACTTGGTCACATATTATGACACAACGTAAAGGTCTTGCATTTTTTTGTTTTTTTAATTTGTTATACCCGTTTCAAAATGCGGTCGAAACGGCGGGCATGACCGTTTCATAGCTAGGGGTTGAATTTTGCCAAATTTTTGTTGGATATCTGATTAAATAGATACTTCTTTACCTAAAAATGATTTTTGGAAAAAATCATGAGAAAACTATGAGGCACCTCTAGTTCAAATCTGACCCTCTTCCACCTGATTCGCCAAAAAATTGTCGTTTTCACTAAAGGTGGATAAAAGCTTTTAACACCCAATCATTTTGTCAATTGTACATTAAATATGGCCTAGTATTTGAGAAAAATGATTTGGTCCAATTTTGAAACAAATATATGGTAGGTCCTTCACAAAAAAACTCATTTTGGGTACTTGAAAAATGGAAAATGCATTTTTCATACAAGGAAAATGAAAATTTCCTTAATCAACATTTTTTTCCATTCCAATATGCATCCTTCTCCATAATATTAGATCGTTTCAACAAACTATGCCATGAATGTGGCCATAAGATTGATCATTTGGCTCGAAAGCCATGAATCTTCACACGTGATGGCTCATTTCTAAGAACATTTTTTAAAAATAATTACCGTATTACAAGTTTATTATTTTTCCTGGTAACTTGGTCACATATTATGACACAACGCGAATATTTGGCATTTTTTTTATTTTTTTTATTTGTTATGCCCGTTTCAAAATGCGATCGAAACGGCAGCATGACCGTTCATAGCTGGGGGTTGAATCTTGCCGAATTTTCTCTTGGATCTCTGATTAAATAGATACTTCTTTACCTAAAATGATTTTTGGAAAAAATCATGAGAAAACTACGAGGCACCTCTAGTTCAAATTTGACCCGCTTCGTGCTGAATCGGCGACAATTTGTCTTTTTCACTAGAGGTGGATAAAAGCTTTTAACACCGAACCATTTTGTCAATTGTACATTAAATATGGCATAGTATTTTATAAAAATGTTTTGGTCCAATTTTGAAACAAATATATGGTAGGTCCTTCACAAAAAAACTCATTTTGGACACTTGAGAAATGGAAAATGAATTTTTCATACAAGGAAAATGAAAACTTCCTTAATCAACATTGTTTTCTATTCCAATATGCACCCTTGTGCATAATATTAGATCGTTTCAACAAACTATGCCATTATGTCGCCATAAGATTGTTTATTTGGCTGAAAAGCCATGAATCTTCACACATGATGGCTCATTTCTAATAATATTTTTTAAAAATAATTACCGCATTACAAGTTTATTATTTTTCCTGGTAACTTGGTCACATATTATTACACAACACGAAGTATTTGAATTTTTTTGATTTTTTTTAAATTTGTTATGGCCGTTTCAAAATGCGGTCGAAATGGCGGGCATGACCGTTCATAGCTAGGGGTTGAATCTTGACAATTTTTTGTTGGATCTCTGATTACATAGATACTTCTTACCTAAAAATGATTTTTGGAAAAAATCATGAGAAAACTATGAGGCACCTCGAGTTCAAATTTGACCAGCTTCGTGCTGAATCAGCGACAATTGATCTTTTTCACTAGAGATGGATAGAAGCTTTTAACACAAAATCATCTTGTCAATTATACATTGAATATGACCTAGTATTTTAGAAAAAAAATATAGTACAATTTTGAAACAAATATATGGTAGGTCCTTCACAAAAAAACTCATTTTGGGCACTTGCAAAATGGAAAATGAATTTTTCATACAAGGAAAATGAAAACTTCCTTAGGGCCAGTTCTTTTGAGCTCTGCTGTGGAAATAAGCTCATGTGAAAATAAGCTCTAGATAAGCTCCTACGAAAATAAGCTCCGGATAATAAGCTATCCAGTTCTTCTCAATTTTTGTTTTTCCAACTTATCTGTTGTACAGTAAGTGAAAAGTCTGTAATGCCCTTGGATATGGTTGTCGTGATTAAATGATATTGTGTTATTTTTCTCATTTTGCTGCTCAAATAAACCTCGATTATTTCACATACGAATATCATTTTGCGTGACATACGAATATGCAACAGTACATCATTATCTCACATTATAAATTCACTTCTTCCACATAAATATCATAGCAAATTGTGCAAAATTAGCAATACCATATCATAGCAAATTGTGCAAAATCACCACATCCATATGTGCTACTACAAATTGTGCAGAATCAAAACATCACACAAATATCATAGCAAAACTAGTTGAAATTTTTGGCAAAAATAAAAACAAAGGAGGTGGAATGGGGGGCCCTTCGTTGGACAGGAGGAGTGGAGGGGGGACGATGGTGATGCGCCGACAGAGTGGGTCGCCGGAGGGGATGGACCGGGCCACGAGCTCGTAGGGAGGGAGGGGTCTAGCCCACGGGGAGGGAGGGGGCGTCGACGGAGTGGGGCGCCTATGGGGAGGGAAGGGACGGGACCGGGCCGAGGGAGTGGCGGCGGGGCGAGGCGGTGGCGGCGACGGCGGGGCGGCGGTGGCGTGGGTGAACCCTAGGGGAGAGAGCAGAGAGACGAGGTGAGTGCGGGAGTTGGCTCGCGCGAGGTGGGTGCGGGGCAGAGCGACCCCGTTTTTTCCTGGTAACCTCTCGGTGGCAATTTGGGCGTAAAAACCGTCGAACAACATGACCCTTCATGATACCCCTTTGATTCACTTGCGGGAAGCTGCGAGAAGCCGATGCTACCCAGCTTTTTCCCATTGCACATGACCAGGAGATGGAAATAAGCTAAGGTAGCTTCTCCCAAACCAGTTCTTTTGAGCTTCTAGCTTATTTTGACAATACGCTGTAAAAATCTACAAAAGAACTGACCCTTAATCAACATTGTTTGCCATTCCAATATGCACCCTTATGCATAATATTAGATCGTTTCAACAAAGTATGCCATCAATGTGGCCATAAGATTAATCATTTGACTCGCTTCCGTTGGAGTACCGTGGTTGGAGTTGCTCTTATGATCAATTCAAACGGTCTCAATATCATACCGTGTTCTGATTGGTAAGGGATATGTCACACGGATCATGCATCAAGCACCGAGGGATGATCCTGGATCCAACGGCAGCCTCGCCTCGCGAGCTGAAACCCTAGTTTTGTCGTGTGGACATTTTTCCATCCCCGCGCAGCCACACACTCCTCCCTCATCCCCCGTCCGCAGCCGCCCCAAACCCCCACCCCTCCCTCCCTCCTTTGCAGTTCCGATCCAATGGCGCCGCCCAGCTCGCCACCCTCGGCCGCCGCGCCGTCGCGGGGCTCCTCGACGCCCACCCACCCACCATCTTCCTTTTCCTCCGCCACTTTCCGCCCGCCCGCAATGCCTCCCCCGGTCTCCGGTTGGTTGATCTGACCCGTTGAGGTCGAGCCGCCACGACGGGTGGCTTCAAAGGGACGGGAGGTGGGCGGGCAGGGCAGGGCTTTCGGCGGTTGCTTGCGTTTGAGGTGAAAGCTCCCACGCCTCTTTCTATCCCGCTCGATGTGAAAGTCGGATCTCTTGTTTTCTTCTAGGGTGCCGCGCTGCGCCCCCGGCCGTGCTTCTTCTTCCTTGTCGCGCTCTTCTTCTCTGCTCTAGTTTGAGGTGTGGTTGAGGCTTGGGCTTTCGGCCGCACATGCGAGGGTTTATGTGGAGGGATTAAATTCAGTGTGTTTCGGTTGGTGTCTGATTCCTCCGGTACTTACTTTCACTGCCCGATTGATGTAGCGTTGAGGTGTAACGCGCGGAACTAGGAATCTCTGTGCGTCCAAAAGATGCCTTTCTTGCGATACTCTGTAATTTATGATGCACAATTACGTCCTGCTGTATTTAATCTTCTCAAATCTCCGCCTGCTATTTTGCTCCTCGATTCGCTTAAGATTTTGACGAGCCTAGAATTGTGTAGGTCCGCTTGGCTTCGCTGTTCGTTGCCTATTTTCTGTCAGCAAGCTTTCTTTTAGGTGTCAAAACCTGTTTCTTTTCATTCTGATTTTATTTACACATGGATGCTTGTTTGATTGGGGAACGAGAGTACCATGACCTTTTGATCTCTAAAAATATATTTTGGTGGGACAACTGTCCTTGTGCCCGATCCACATATGCTATGATCCATACTGTGTGCGTAGTGGTAGCCGAGTCATGGGTGAGTACATGCGTGAGTTTGTTAGTGATTGAGATGGACATGCATGTAGCTAGTCAGTTGGCGCGTAGGTTAGTGCATGGAGGAGGTGATGTTAGTCATCCGCACGAGATATTCCAGGACGTAGACTGTGTAGTGGCGTGTGGTCGTGGCTGTCTAAGTCCTTGTAAATATATGTTACTTTCTTTGATTGTTGAAAAAGAGGCCATGAGGGCAGAAGCAAAATATTAGGAGACCTGCGGCCAAGGTGTTTTCTATTTTCAAGCGACTTTACATCAAGTTACTGTTTCTCAATAGGAATTTTAGACTGTATAGCTCTTTATGGTTCTCTCCACTTATTTTATAGCCAAGGATGCTTACTTAACTGTATGGCTCTTTATTGTTCTTTTCCAGACATTCTATTTGTGCTCCATCCAAAAATCTATTGTGCACTTCCAAGTCCATGAGGCGAAGCACTCACTGCTCGACCATTTCTTTACTGAACTGGGAGCAATAGAGGCAAGATATTTGAAACAAGCTGAAGTACTTTTGATTCTTAATTTCTAGCATACACATGCAACTTGATTGGTGATGTTACTGTAGATATGATGAAGGTTCAGTACTTACAATTTCTTGATGTGCTGCATGCCTGCATTGTACCTTTGTTTTTGTCTATGACTTTTCTAGTGTTTTGCAAGCTAACTGTCTATTGGGAGTTTCGAAATATGAAGATGCATGTAAGCACTGTTGCTGGCAATCTGGCATATCATATCAGTAAGAGGGGGCATATCATTTGCTCTATATAATGATACAATGCAGATTTTGCGTTGTACGAACTTAGAACAGTATTACATTGTAGTGTTTTCTGCATGTTATTGTATCACCAGTTCCATGATGCCTTCACATTTGAGTCTATTACTCCCTCTTGTTAGACTGTATATACGTAGCCCTGTATGCATATACTGTATATTGTATTGTACCCTTTGGGTACCCTTATATAATGAGATAGCCACACCCCGTTTAGGGTGTCGAGCACTTCCCAAAACATTATGTCTTACATGGTATTAGATTAGGTTACGATGTCTTCCGCTGCGCCGCCGCCACCACCGTCGTCGACCCCTGGCGCCGCGCCGATTGCCGTGGCGCCGACCCTCGACCCCGTGTTGCCGTTTCTTGCCTCCCGGCCCCTGGCAACAGCCTATGGGGCCCCGGCGTCGCCTTGCAATCCGAGTGGATCGGATCTCACCACCCCGCCTGGGGCTACTGCCACGGCCAGTGCACCTCATCCAGGCCATGGCGCACCACCGCCGTCGTCCTCCTGGACGGCTCCCTATGGCGCGTCCTCGGGGCCGCCGCACTACGTCGCGCCTCCCCCGCCCTACTATGGCGCGCCGCCGCTGCCGCACCAGTCCATGCCGCCGCCGTCGATGATCTGTGGGTCGTCTACCTCGCATCACTACTCGCCGCCGACGGTCTACTCCGCGCCGCTCCAGTCGTCCCAGGGAGCCGCCGCCGCGTCACACTACGGGGCCCCTGCCATGGAACCCAACGCCCCCCCCGCGATCGGCTCCTCTGGCGCCCCGCCCTACTCGGTGGCCGCTGGTCATCCCGGGGCGGCCCCATCGATGGGGTTCTATGCACCGCTACCGGTGCATGCTGATCCGGCCGCGTTGCCGTCGCCGTTCTACTTCTCGCATCTCCTGTCGGTGAAGCTTGCGCCGGACAACTACTTGTCCTGGTGTGCCCAGGTGCTGCCCCTTCTGCGGAGTCGCTACCTCGAGGGCTACGTCGACGGCTCTATCCCGTGTCCGCCGCCTCATCACCCGGCGTATCACACGTGGGTGGCTTAGGATCAAGCCATCCTCTCCGCCATCCAGTCCTCGCTCACCCCGAGCGTCTCCTTGCTGGTCATCTTCGCCGCTACATCCCGGGAGGCGTGGGCGGCACTTCACACCAGTTTTTCCTCCCAGTCTCAGGCACGTGCTCATTCCATACGCACCGAGCTGGGTGAGACTAAGCTTGGTGACCTCAGCATCAGGGACTACTTCAACAAGATGCGGGGTCTAGCCGACACGTTGGCCTCTGTTGGCCAGCCGCTACAGGATGAGGAGTTCACCACCTTTGTGCTTAACGGGCTTGATGATGATTATGACAATCTCATTGAGAACGTCCACGGCCGTGATGATCCGCTCCCGTCTCGTGAGCTCTATGCACGGCTCCTTGGCCGTGAACAGCGCATCAAGGCGCGCCATGTCTGCCCTGGCTTTGCTGCTGCCAATGCCGCGACTCGTGGCAAGCCCTCGCGGTCTTCTTCCTCCAACACCAGATCGGCGTCGTCACCACAACAGGCTTCACGGGGCAACGCTCCGACCATCACGGGCGGCAACCGGCTGTGGCGTGCTGCTCCTCTTGTGGCGCCCCGCAGGCCTGCCAGCTCTGTGGAATTGAGCGGCACATTGCCTCTCGCTGCCATCATCGCTACAAGCAAGACTTCCTTGGCCTTGGCAACAATGGCAAAGGGAATGATAAGCAGGCTGCTGCTGCGGTGACGGGTCATGATTCTGGACGCACGCCATCCTACTCCATTGATCCTGCTTGGTACATGGACACTGGCGCCACCAACCACCTCACCAGCGAGATGAGTAAGCTCTCTACTCAGGAGCCATATCGCGGTCATGATCGGGTTCACACCGCAAACGGAGCAGGTATGCGCATCTCACATGTTGGTCAGGCTTCTCTCCTTACACATAATTTTCGCCCATTGCATCTCTCCAATGTCCTTCGGGTTCCCTCCGCTATGCGCAGTTTGTTGTCCATTCCTCAACTTACTCGTGATAATAATGTCCTTGCTGAGTTTCACCCTTTTTGTTTCTTTACCAAGGACCGGGACACGAGGGCCATTCTGCTTAGTGGTCGCCTTCGGCATGGCCTATATGCTCTTGATGCGCCGCCACCACCTTCCACGCCGTCTTCTCCCCAGGTGTTCACTAGTGTACGTGTGCCATCTACACACTGACATGCACGCCTTGGTCACCCAGCGGACCCCATAGTTCGACACATATTGCATCGTCATGATCTACCAGTTGTGTCCAATAAAAATGCTGAAACTATCTGTGATGCCTGTCAGCAGGGCAAGAGTCTTCAACTTCCGTTTTCAGATTCTAGTCGTGTTGTGACACATCCTCTTGAGCTTGTATTTTCCGATGTATGGGGTCATGCCCAGACATCCGTGAGTGGTCACAATTATTATGTCAGTTTTATTGATGCTTACAGCCGATTTACTTGGCTATATGTTATTAAGCGCAAGTCTGATGTATTTGATGTCTTTGTTCAGTTTCAAGCCCACGTTGAGCGTCTCTTTGAGCACAAAATCATTCATCTGCAATCCGACTGGGGGGTGAATACCACCACCTCAACTTGTTCTTTAACAAGCTTGGGATCTCCCATCGTGTGTCATGTCCTCATACCCATCAACAAAATGGAACTGCCGAACGTAAGCATCGTCATCTTGTCGAAACAGGACTAACCCTACTAGCTCATGCTTCTGTCCCTTTTCGTTTTTGGAGTGATGCCTTCTCCACAGCCTGTTTTCTTATAAATAGGCTTTCATCACGACTTCTAAAAATGAAAACCCCACTTGAACTCCTACTTAATGAAATTCCAGACTACACCTTTTTCAAAGTGTTCGGGTGTGCATGTTGGCCTCATCTACGCCCGTATAACAAACATAAGCTTGAGTTTCGGTCCAAAAAGTGTGTTTTTCTAGGGTATAGTTCTCTTCACAAAGGGTACAAATGCTTACATGTCCCTACCAATCGCGTCTACATCTCTCGTGACGTTGTGTTTGATGAAAACGTGTTCCCATTTCGCACACTTCCGACTCTTCCCACCGGTCAGCCGTTACAAGTGCCCATGCCTATACCTTCGCCTGACCAATTTGTTGATGTTGCATATACCCCTGCGTTGCTTCCTAATCATGCTGCAGGTATTGGACGTGGAGCTCGCCTAGAACTACTTGAGGAGAGGATTCCGGACGGTGCTTCTCCGGACGTGCATGGGCCATGCATAGCGGGTGGAGCCAACAACACCTGCCCGCCCGTTCCTGCCGCGCCCGTGCTGGCGCCCCTGCGCGACGTGCATGGGCCATGCATCGCGGGCGCTGTTCGCCCCGCCCGCCCGACTCCGCCCCGCCCGTGGCCTCCGTCTCGCGCGACGACGCTGCGCCCTGCCCAGCGGGTGGAGCCCGCCCGCCTGTCACGCCGACGCGTGGCTCCACGTTGCTGGTCCCGCCGGCGCCAGCTAAGCCTGCTTCGCCCGGTGCTCAGCTGGCCTCTCCTGTGTTGGCCACTGCTACGCCCGGCTCTCCGTCGGCCTCGCCTGGGCCGCCTACTGCCTCGCCGGATCCCGGGCTGCCGACCAGCCCTGCGTCGACGGTCTCGACTCCATCATCTCTTGCGCCAACACCGCCTGCCCCGCCCGATGTCATGCCTCGTCCTCGCACACGTAGCCAATCCGGTGTTCTTTGCCCCAAGCAACGCACGGATGGTACGGTTGCGTGGCTGGCTGCGTGTATGGCTCATGTTGCTGCTGATCCCACTGCCGAGCCTCGTCACTTTCAGGCTGCACTCAGTATTCCACACTGGCGTATGGAAATGGAACAGGAAGTTTAGGCTCTCCATAAGAATAATACTTGGCGCCTTGTTCCTCCAGTTTCTGGTGTCAATGTTATTGATTCCAAGTGGGTTTTTAAAGTAAAACGACATGCTGATGGCTCCATTGAACGCTACAAGGCACGACTGGTTGCCAAGGGCTTCAAACAGAGGTATGGTCTTGATTATGGAGACACGTTCAGTCCAGACATCAAACCCACTACCATTCGATTGCTACTGTCTCTTGCTGTTACTCGAGGATGGTTCCTTCGTCAGCTAGGTGTGCAGAATGCTTTTCTCCATGGAGTTCTGGAGGAGGAGGTTTATATGCGTCAGCCACCTGGTTTTGTTGATCCGGCTCGCCCTCATCATCTTTGCCGTCTGGTTAAAGCATTGTATGGACTCAAGCAGGCCCCTCGTGCATGGCATGCTCGCCTTGGATCTGTTCTTCGGGCTCTTGGGTTTACTCCCTCCACTGCTGATACGTCGCTTTTTCTCCTACAGCGTCCTAAGGTTACGATGTATCTTTTGGTATATGTTGATGACATCATTCTCATCAGTTCCTCTGACTCTGATGCTGATCGTCTGGTGAGTGCCCTCAGTGCTGATTTTGCTGTCAAGGATTTAGGTGCTCTGCATTTTTTCCTTGGTCTAGAGGTTTCACGTTCTTCTGCTGGGCTGACTCTCTCTCAGAAGAAGTATTCCTTGGACTTGTTGCGACGTGCTGGTATGCTCAAATGCAGACATGCTGTCACCCCGATGTCTGCCACTGATCGGTTGTCTGCTCTTGATGGTGATTCTCTATCCTCTGATGATGCTACTGCGTATCGTAGCCTTGTTGGTGGTCTACAATACCTCACCATTACTCGACCTGATATTTCCTATGCAGTCAACCGTGTGTGTCAATTTCTTCATGCACCCACGACATCTCATTGGTCAGCAGTGAAACGCATTTTGCGCTATGTCAGCCTTACTACTTCCTATGGCTTGCTACTGCAGCCGGCACCTTCGTTGGAGTTGTCTGCTTTTTCTGATGCAGACTGGGCTGGTAGACCTGACGACAGGCGATCCACGGGGGGATATGCAGTATTTCTGGGTTCTAACTTGATCACCTCGAATGCTCGTAAGCAAGCAACAGTGTCTCGCAGTAGTACTGAAGCTGAGTACAAAGCTGTTGCTGATGCAATTGCCGAGATTATATGGGTACAATCTCTATTGAGAGAGTTGCATGTTACTCAAGCTCATCCTCCAGTTCTGTGGTGTGACAACATTGGTGCTACCTATCTTTCATCCAACCCAGTGTTTCATGCCAGGACTAAACACATTGAAGTGGACTATCACTTTGTTTGGGAACGTGTTGCACAGAAGCTACTTTCCATCAAGTTCATCTCATCAAAGGATCAACTTGCTGACATCTTCACGAAGCCTCTTCCACAACTACAGTTTGTAGGCTGTAGGCGCAATCTTAACTTGCTTTGTACTTCAGGCCACAGTTAAGATTGAGGAAGGGTGTTAGACTGTATATACGTAGCCCTGTATGCATATATTGTATATTGTATTGTACCCCTTGGATACCCTTATATAATGAGATAGCCACACCCCGTTTAGGGTGTCGAGCACTTCCCAAAACATTACGTCTTACACCTCTGTCGAGGTGCGTTAAGCCCCTAATGAATTTTATAAATTCCTGATATATTGGTTGCCAAGATTAACTAGTGTGTTGTACCATAATTAATTTTATGGGCAAGAACGAGGCACTTGCGGCCAATCGCTAGTGGCATCCAAATGGCTGCACTTAATTAGCACATCTCCATGCGAATGGTCTGGTATGATGGTTGGCTGCCTAAGTGCGATGACCCAAAAATTTCAATAAATATGCATACAAACATATGTTGATTCTAGATTACAATGCATCTTCCCTATGCACCCGGATGGAGCAAGTACTTGTTTTTGTTTTTATCCTTGATTAGTATCAATTGTCGTATTCTAGACTTAAAATTGTTGTGGTTCCTCTTCTACAGAAGCTCAAGTGTGAAGTCTGAAGACGTGAAGTGTGAAGCCGCGAAGTCCTACTCAGTGAAGAGTAGCATATTGTAGCATATATGTGTTGTAAAGATTGTAATAGAATTATCTAGTGGTATATTTGATGAATTTTATGTGTTCTTTGTTTTATTTGAAATATTTATTATGAGAAAACTTGTGAATTGGAAACCTGACCAGTGGGGTAACTTATGAAAATAATCTGTCAAATTTTTTACGTTTCTGACATGTGGGATCAATTTGAGAGATGAACATATGACAAGTGGGACCCATTTAACTAGTGGGACCAGATTGAATATATAATGGCTGAAAATAGAAAATCAATAAACTATCAAAGGCCACGGCCTAGAAAATAAAAAAGGCTGAATTGTTGGGCCAGGGCCATGTATCTAACCAAAATCAATGGAAAAATATATATTAAAAAGGCCGAATATTTGGGTTTGGCCCATGTAAAACACCGAATTGGACCGGGCTGAATCTTATCAACGACCAATCTAATTGGTCGTAACTTTGCTACATTAGCTTGCCACGTTGGATCCGACGTGGCCTGGTCAAACAACCGACGACCAAAATGATTGGTCCTCGAACCTACGACCTTTTGTTTGGTCGTAAAATTCTACGACGATTCCAGCAGAAAGGTCGTTACAGTTCATTAGAGACCCTCAGCTTTTGACCTTATGTTTTTGGTCGTAAAAAGGTCGCAAATGGAAATCAACGACTATTCGGTGAACAATATTGAAGGTCGCAAGTTAGCATATTTCTTGTAGTGGACATGGGGCTAGACGACGAGATGACCGATTGACACGAAGACGATAGTGCTGGACAAGGCGGCGGGGAAGAGTCCGGAAATGACGGTGGCGGAGAAGATTCCGGACACGGCGAAGAAGAGTCCGGACATGGCGGAGAAGAGGCGGTGGTCACGCCGCAGTCTTCGACGCTACTAAGTGCAGTCGTGCAAGACCCTCATGTTCAAGACCTCCTTCGCAAGAGTACGACTAGCGAGAGAGTTGCTTCTAGAGAGGAGGCTGATGACCCACAAGTATAGGGGATCTATCGTAGTCCTTTCGATAAGTAAGAGTGTCGAACCCAACGAGGAGCAGAAGGATCTGTAAACTGGTTTTCAGCAAGGTAATATCTGCAAGCACTGAAATTATCGGTAACAAGTAGTTGTGTGGTGAGATGATTCGTAGCAAGTAACAAAAGTAACAACGGTGCAGCAAATTATCCCAATCCCTTTTGTAGCAAGGGACAAGCTTGAACAAAGTCTTATAGGAGGAAAAACGCTTTCGAGGACACACATGAATTTTTGTCATGCTAGTTTTCATCATGTTCATATGATTCGCGTTCGTTACTTTGATAGTTTGATATGTGGGTGGATCGGCGCTTGGGTACTGCCCTTACTTGGACAAGCATCCCACTTATGATTAACCCCTCTCGCAAGCATCCGCAACTACGAAAGAAGAATTAATACAAAATCTAACCATATCATTAAACTAGTGGATCCAAATCAGCCCCTTACGAAGCAACACATAAACTAGGGTTTAAGCTTCTATCACTCTATTAACCCATCATCTACTTACTACTTTCCAATGCCTTCCTCAAGGCCCAAATAATGGTGAAGTGTTATGTAGTCGACGTTCCCATAACACCACTAGAGGAAAAACAACATACAACACATCAAAATATCGAACAAATACCAAATTCACATGACTACTTATAGCATGACTTATCCCATGTCCTCAGGAACAAAAGTAACTACTCACAAAGCATAATCATATTCATGACCAGAGAGGTAATAATAGCATCAAAGATCTGAACATAAACTCTTCCACCAAGTAATCCAACTAGCATCAACTACAAAGAGTAATTAACACTACTAGCAACCTTACAAGTACCAATCGGAGTCGCGAGACGGAGATTGGTTACAAGTGATGAACTAGGGTTTGGAGATGAGATGGTGCTGATGAAGATGTTAATGGTGATGAACCCCCTCCGATGAGAGGAGTGTTGGTGATGACGATGGCGATGATTTCTCCCCGGCAGGATCGTCCTGCCGGAGCTCTAGATTGGTTCTGCTCAAGTTCCGCCTTCTGGCGGCGGCGAATCCTCCGAAAAGCCTCCTCTTGATTTTTTCCAGGACGAAACCCTTCTTGTAGCAAAAGAGGGGGGGCAGTGGGCCAGCAGGGAGCCCACAAGCCCCCTAGGCGCGACCAGGGGGGTGGTCGCGCCTAGCAGGCTTGTGGCCACCTGCTGGTGCCCCTATGGTACTTATTCGGCCTAATATTTTTTATAAATCCCAAAAAATCCACGTTGATTTTCACGGCTTTTGGAGTTGCGCAGAATAGACATCTCAAACGTGCTCCTTTTTCAGGCCAAAATTCCAGCTGCCGGCATTCTCCCTCTTCATGTAAACCTTGCAAAATAAGAGAGAAAATGCATAAGTATTATACCCTGAAGTGAAATAACAACCCCAAAAACCATAAATATCAACATGAAAGCATGATGCAAAATGGACGTATCAACTCCTCCAAGCTTAGACCTCGCTTGTCCTCAAGCGAAAGCCGAGATCAATAAATATGACCACATGCTTAGAGAGAGAGGTGTCGACAAAACAAGATACGAACATGCAGGCATCATGATCATGATTAGAACAACAATACCAACATATAATCTCTCATGCTGAAGTGACAATTCCTTCACAAAGTAAAGTATGGATCAAGAACCTTACCGAGAATTAACAACCGATAGCCTTTAGTCATTGAAGCAATTGCAATTTATCACAACATCAGAAAGAGTCAATTAAGAGATTGTATAGCAAATCCACACACTCAATCATCTTTTCGTTCTCTACAATTGCTACAACTCACGTGGTACTCATGAGATCAAAGTTTCAGCTGGACACAGAGAAAGATAGGTGCTTATAGTTTTGCCTCCCAACTGCTTACCTCAAGGGTAATGTCAAAAATGATAATTCTTGTGCTTACCTCCAAGTTGACATATGAATATAGATCTTTCCCAAGCATATGACGTTAGTCAAGATAAAGGCGAAACAAGGAATTGGTGAAGATCACCATGACTCTTTCAAGCAAAAAAAAGTAAAGGTACAAGATAGGCCCTTCGCAGAGGGAAGCAGAGGTTGTCATGCGCTTTTGAGGTTTGGATGCGTGTCCTCTTAGTGCGGAGGAACATCACTTTATATTGCCTCCTGTGATAAAGAACTTTATTATGCAGTCTGTCGCGTTTATGTCTTCCTCATCACAGGTTCGTACAAAGCTTATTTTCTACACACTAATAAATCATACATATTAGGGAGAAATTTTTATTGCTTGCACCGATGACAACTTACTTGAGGGGTCTTATTCAATCCATAGGTAGGTATGGCGGACTCTCATGGCGAAACTGGGTTGAAGATTTGTGGATGCACAAGTAGTATCTCTACTTAGTGCGGGAGGTTTGGCTAATATGAGGTGGAAGCAATCGTCAAATGTTAAGGGATCTCTAATCATATAACATTGTTCGGAACCAAGCAAACACAATTCATGATGTTGTCTTCCTTGTCCAACATCTACTTCTAAGCATGTAATAGTTTAGTGAGTGTTCACAATCATAGATGGTGTTAAAGATGATATATTTACATGTGAACCTCTCCTTCTTTATCACTTCTTATTAATTGCAACAGTAACCAAGGTCTACGTTTGTCTACCCTCAACAAGTTTCAATCATCATTCTTTCTATATGTGAAGCCATCACTTCCCATAAGATCATTACATGATCTTTCATGCTTTTGTTCTTTTCTCAATATTTTGATCATGGCATGAGGCAAAGCCCTTCAAATAAGACACTCGGCTCACGGGCTCGAATACATCGGGGGTGACACAAAGCAAAACTCAAGCCTAAAACACTAAGATTTTTATTCTACTAGAGAAAGAGAAAACTGAAAAGGAACAAAATAAAACAAAGGTAAAGGCAAAAGATGTGATGGTGATACGATACCGGGGCAACTCCCCCAAGCTTGGCACAAGCCAAGGGGATTGCCCATACCCATGCTTAGTTGTCTTCCTTTGGAGGTGATGGTGGTGGAGTTGTTGCAACATGAGTTTGATCCTCCGTCTTCCAAGGCACAGGTGCTCCATCATGGAAAGATGAACGAGTCTCCAGAATCCTCAAATCTGTAGCCAACCGTATTGATTTAAATCTATACTCATACTCACAGTTTTGGTTCTGCAGGTCATAGATCTGGGCTTGGAGGTGATCAATCCTGTCATAGACCCTGGAGAGGTGTTTCCCGATGTCATTGGCGTCGATCCTGTGCTTGCTGGTGAACTCCGTGATCATCATGTGGTTGGCGTTGAGTCCACTCTCCACCATCCCTTGGCACTTGAAGACTTGTTGCTCCATTGCTTCGAGCCTCGCCTCCACGCTTCCAGTCTTCTTGGGCCCCTAAACATCATGGATGTGCAACATCCCCTCACGCATCTCGATATATTGAGGGTGTTGCAGCACTCCCGAGAGGTAGGGATTGATGACCTTCTCGAAGATCTTATCCTTCGGAGCTTTTGGGGACATCAGAGCGATCTAGATCTGCAATAGAAACACGCTCGAAACGAAAACAGAGGAAATTTGCGTGATACGAGGGTCAAACCTTTCGGGAGAATATATAATGATATTTTTCAGACCAGAAGGAGTACTCCACACGAAAACGGAGTCCGGGAGGCACACGAGGTGGCCACAAGCCCCCCAGGCGCGGCCAAGGGGCGGGCCCGCGCCTGGCAGGCTTGTCGCCTCCTCGCGCGCTTTCCGGACTACTTCCAAATTTTCTATTTTTTCAAATATTCCAAAACGGAGAAAAATTCCTACTGGAAATGTTTTGGAGTCTGTTTTCTTACCGAATCACATACCTTTTCGTTTTCGGAGTTTGAGACAGGCTGATAAATATTCCTTAGGTATTCTTTCGGAGTTATGGTATTGATAATATTGCTTTCAACATTTATGGGAGTACCACAGATATAATGCTTGATTCTTTGCCCATTTACCACTCTCGGACAATTACCTTCCGTGTTGTTGATCTTGATAGCAACGGAACGATATACTTCCTCAACAATATAGAGACCTTCCCATTTAGAGAGAAGCTTGCTTGCAAAAAATCTTAAACGAGAATTATATAACAAGACATAATCACCTACATTGAACTCACACTTTTGTATCGTCTTATCATGCCACCTCTTAACATTTTCTTTGAACAACTTGGCATTCTCATATGCCCGAGTTCTCCATTCATCAAGCGAGCTAATGTCAAATAACCTCTTCTCACCAGCAAGTTTGAAATCAAAGTTGAGCTCTTTGATTGCCCAATAAGCTTTATGCTCTAGCTCAAGAGGTAAATGACATGCTTTACCGTACACCATTTTGTACGGAGACATGCCTATGGGATTCTTATAGGCAGTTCTATAAGTCCACAGTGCATCATCGAGATTCTTAGACCAATTCTTTCTAGACCTATTGACGGTCTTTTGCAGAATCAGTTTAATCTCTCTATTGCTTAGCTGTACTTGACCACTGGACAGAGGGTGATACGGAGACGCAATTGTATGGTTGACATCATACTTAGCAAGCGTCTTACGGAAAGCACCATGAATGAAACGTGAACCACCATTAGTCATTAGATATCTAGGGACTCCAAATCTAGGGAAAATAACTTCTTTAAGCATCCTGATAGAGGTGTTGTGATCATCACTACTAGTGGGGATAGCTTCTACCCACGTAGTAACATAATCAACATCAACTAGGATATGAGTATACCCATTGGATTTTGGAAAAGGTCCCATATAATCAAAGCCCCAAACATCAAATGGTTCAATGACAAGTGAATAGTTCATAGGAATTTCCTAACGTTTACTAATATTACCTATTCTTTGACATTCGTCACAAGACAAGACAAACTTACGAGCATCCTTGAAGAGAGTGGGCCAATAGAAACCTGATTGCAATACCTTGTGTGCAGTTCAATCTCCCGCATGGTGTCCTCCGTAGGCCTCGGAGTGACACTTATGTAGGATCTGTCCTTGTTCATGTTCAGGTACACAATGTCTAATAACACCATCTACTCCACCATTATAAAGGTGAGGATCATCCCAAAAGTAATGTCTCAAGTCAAAGAAGAATTTCTTTTGCTGGTATGTGAAACTAGGTGGTATATATTTGGCAATGATATAGTTTGCATAATCAGCATACCACGGTGCACTACGTGAAGTATTGATGACATTCAATTGCTCATCACGAAAGCTATCATCAATAGGTTGTGGGTCATCAAGAACGTTGTCCAACCTAGACAAGTTATCTGCTACGGGGTTATCAGCACCCTTCCTGTCGACAACGTGCAAATCAAATTCTTGTAGCAAGAGAACCCATCTGATAAGTCTGGTTTAGCATCTTTCTTCTGCATGAGGTACTTAATAGCAGCGTGATCAGTGTGAATAGTGACTTTGGAATCAACTATGTAAGACCTGAACTTTTCACATGCAAACACGACTCCTAAAAATTCCTTTTCCGTAGTAGCATAGTTTCTTTGGGCACTGTCTAGAGTTTTACTAGCATAGTGAATAACATTCAACTTCTTATCAACTCTTTGCCCTAGGACAACACCAACAGCATAATCACTAGCATCACACATGATTTCAAAAGGTAAGTTCCAATTAGGTGGTAGAACAATAGGTGCAGTTATCAAAGCCTTCTTAAGTAATTCAAAGGCTTCCTCACAATCATCGTAAAAAACAAAAGGAATATCCTTTTGCAAGAGATTGGTAAGAGGCCTAGAAATCTTAGAGAAGTCTTTAATGAACCTTCTATAGAAACCAGCATGACCAAGGAAACTTCTTATACCTTTGATATCTGTGGGGTATGACATTTTCTTGATTGCATCAACCTTAGCCTGATCGACTTCAATACCTCTTTCAGAAATTTTATGTCCTAAGACGATGCCTTCATTAACCATAAAGTGACACTTCTCCCAATTCAAGACAAGATTGGTGTATTTACATCTCTGCAAGACCCGATCAAGGTTACTGAGGCAATCATCAAAAGAAGACCCGTAAACGGAGAAGTCATCCATGAAAAGCTCAACAATCTTTTCACAGAAGTTAGAGAATATAGCCATCATACATCTTTTAAAGGTGGCAGGTGCGTTACGTAAGCTAAAAGGCATATGTCTATAAGCAAAGGTACCGAAAGGGCAGGTGAAAGTGGTTTTCTCCTGATCGGATTGTGCAACTGGTATTTGGGAGAAACCAGAATAACCATCTAGAAAGCAGAAGTGTGTGTGTTTAGACAGTCTTTCTAGCATTTGGTCGATAAAAAGGCAAAGGGTAATGATCTTTCCTAGTGGCTTTATTCAATTTCCTAAAATCGATCACCATCCTATAGCCAGTAATAATCCTCTGTGGGATCAATTCATCCTTATCATTAGGGACAACGGTAATGCCTCCCTTCTTAGGGACGCAATGCACCGGATTCACCCAATCACTATGAGCAACATGATAGATAATACCTGCTTCCAGGAGCTTTAGTATTTCTTTTCTTACTACCTCTTTCATCTTAGGATTTAATCTCCTTTGATGATCAGCAACTGGTTTGGAATCAGGATCAGTTTTAATCTTGTGCTGGCATAGATTGGTACTAATGCCCTTAAGATCATCAAGAGTATATCCAATAGTAGCACGGTGCTTCCTCAGAATTTTTAGTAACTTCTTTTCTTCATGCTC
The DNA here is from genome assembly GCF_904849725.1 of Hordeum vulgare subsp. vulgare. NCBI lineage: Eukaryota > Viridiplantae > Streptophyta > Magnoliopsida > Poales > Poaceae > Hordeum > Hordeum vulgare. The sequence continues at coordinate 469,913,580 of NC_058522.1, forward strand.
TGAGAGCCTAGCACTAATTATAACAAGATATATTTCTTTTTCATCAAGATAAGCATACTTAAGAGTATCTGGCAACTGTTTAAGCTCGAACACAGGCTCACCCTTTGGTGGGGGTGGATCCCCAAGCAGTTCAACGGGCAAATTATTCTTAAGCATAGGATGTTGTTCTAAGAAAGCTCTATCTATCTCATCCCTTTCATCCATATGCATATCATTTTCATGCCCAAGCAAGTATTGCTCTAAAGGATCAGTAGGAGGCACGCCAATAGAAGCTAATGCAATAGTTTCATCCTTACTAGGCAACTCCTTTTCATGAGGTTGTCTACCAAACTTGGAGAAATTGAACTCGTGTGATACACCTTCAAAGCCAACAGTGATAGTTTGCTTCTCACAGTCAATATGAGCATTGACGGTATTGAGGAAGGGCCTGCCAAATATGATGGGACAAAAGCTATCTTGGGTGGTAGCAAGAATGAGAAAATCAGCAGGATACTTCGTTTACCAGACAAGACTTCAACATCCCTAACAATTCCCACAGGGCAGATAATATCTCTATTGGCAAGCTGAATAGTGACATCAATAGGTTCTACCTCAATAGGTCCAATCTCATCTTTGGTTTCATCATATAAGGATTGAGGTATTGCACTAACACTAGCACCCACGTCACATAAACCATGATAACAATGATCTCCTATCTTAACAGAAACAACAGGCGTGCCAACAACAGGCCTATGTTTGTCTCTAGCATGAGGTTTAGCAATTCTAGCAGCATCTTCACAGAAGTGAATATTATGTCCCTCAACATCGTCGGACAAGAGACCTTTGATAATAGCAATGCTAGGTTCAACTCTAATTTGCTCAGGGGGAGTAGGTGTTCTAATGTAGCCTCTACGTATCATAGTTGAAGCTTTAGAATGATCCTTCATCCTAACAGGGAAAGGTGGTTTCTCAATGTAAGCACTGGGAACAATAGGATCATTATAGGCAATGACTTTCTCTTCAACTGGATTGGGTTTAACTACATTGACTTCCAAAGGAGGATGATATTTAAACCACTTCTCTTTGGGGAGATCAATATGAACAACAAATGATTCACATAATGAAGCTACTATCTCAGAGTCAAGTCCATACTTAGCGCTAAAATCACAAAAAGTATTTGTTTCAACAAAGGATTTAACGCAATCAAACTTGAAATTCATACCTGACTCCTTACCTTCATCAAGCTCCCAATCTTCAGAGTTGTGTTTAATTCTTTCCAATAAAATCCATTTGAAGTCAATATCTCTCTTCATAAAAGAACCGGTACAAGAAGTGTCAAGCATGGTGCGATCATCATGAGAAAGCCGAGCATAGAAGTTCTGAATGATAATTTCTCTCGAGAGCTCATGATTGGGGCATGAATATAACATTGATTTAAGCCTCCCCAAGCTTGAGCGATGCTTTCTCTGTCACGAGGCCAAAAATTATAAATATAATTCTGATCACGATGTACTAGATGCACAGGATGAAACTTTTGATGAAATTCTAATTTGAACCGATTGTAGTTCCATGATCCAGTATCATCACATAGCCTATACCATGTCAACACCTTATCCCTCAAAGATAAGGGAAAGACCTTCCTCTTGACCTCATCCTTGGGCAAACCTGCAAGCTTAAATAAACCACAAACTTCATCTACATAGATTAGATGCAAGTCTGGATGTGATGTTCCATCTCCTGTAAAAGGATTAGCCAGCAGTTTCTCAAGCATACCTGAAGGAAATTCAAAGCAAATATTTTCAGTAGGTTCAGCAGGTTGAGGAGCAACTCTTTGTGCTTCCGTTCGAGGTGAAGATACCCCAAACAAGCCCCTCAAAGGATTAGTTTCCATAGTGACAAGTGACAATAAATTTCAGCACACTATATGAATGTTTCCTTACCAAGTTCCACTTACCGAAGGCGCTTCACTCCCTGGCAACGACGCCACAAAAGAGTCTTGATGACCCACAAGTATAGGGGATCTATTGTAGTCCTTTCGATAAGTAAGAGTGTCGAACCCAACGAGGAGCAGAAGGATCTCACAAGTGGTTTTCAACAAGGTAATATCTGCAAGCACTGAAATTATTGGTAACAAGTAGTTGTGTGGTGAGATGATTCGTAGCAAGTAGCAAGTAAAAAAAGTAACAACGATGCAGCAAAGTGGCCCAATCCCTTTTGTAGCAAGGGACAAGCCTGAACAAAGTCTTATAGGAGGAAAAACGCTTCCGAGGACACACGGGAATTTTTTTCATGCTAGTTTTCATCATGTTCATATGATTCGCGTTCGTTACTTTGATAGTTTGATATGTGGGTGGACCGGCGCTTGGGTACTGCCCTTACTTGGACAAGCATCCCACTTATGATTAACCCCTCTCGCAAGCATCCGCAACTATGAAAGAATAATTAAGACAAAGTCTAGCCATAGCATTAAGCTAGTGGATCCAAATCAACCCCTTACGAAGCAACGCATAAACTAGGGTTTAAGCTTCTATCACTCTAGCAACCCATCATCTACTTACTACTTCCCAATGCCTTCCTCTAGGCCCAAATAATGGTGAAGTGTTATGTAGTCCACGTTCACATAACACCACTAGAGGAAAAACAACATACAACACATCAAAATATCGAACGAATACCAAATTCACATGACTACTTATAGCATGAATTATCCCATGTCCTCAGGAACAAAAGTAACTACTAACAAAGCATAATCATATTCATGACCAGAGAGGTAATGAATAGCATCAAAGATCTAAAGATAAACTCTTCCAGCAAGTAATCCAACTAGCATCAACTACAAAGAGTAATTAACACTACTAGCAACCTTACAAGTACCAATCGGAGTCGCGAGACGGAGATTGGTTACAAGTGATGAACTAGGGTTTGGATATGTTGATGGTGATGAATCCCCTCCGATGAGAGGAGTGTTGGTGATGATGATGGCGACGATTTCCCCCTTCGGGAGGGAAGTTTCCCCGACAGGATCGTCCTGCCGGAGCTCTAGATTGGTTCTGCTCAAGTTCCGCCTCGTGGCGGCAGCGAATCCTCCGAAAAGCCTCCTCTTGATTTTTTCCAGGACGAAACCCTTCTTGTAGCAAAAGAGGGGAGCCAGTTGGCAAGCAGGGAGCCCACAAGCCCCCTAGGCGTGGCCAGGGGGGTGGCCGCGCCTAGCAGGCTTGTGGCCACCTGCTCGCGCCCCTCTGGCACTTCTTCGGCCCAATATTTTTTATAAGTCCCAAAAAAAATCCACGTTGATTTTCACGGCTTTTGGAGTTGCGCATAATAGGCATCTCAAACTTGCTCCTTTTTCAGGACAGAATTCCAGCTGCCGGCATTCTCCCTCTTCATGTAAACGTTTCAAAATAAGAGAGAAAATGCATAAGTATTGTACGGTGAAGTGAAATAACAGCCGAAAAAGCGATAAAATCAACATGAAAGCATGATGCAAAATGGACGTATCAGAGGCCAAGCTGGCTCAACTTGAAGTGGACTCGAGGAGTCCATTGTATGACGGTTGCGATCCCGAGGTGACTCGCTTGAGTTTCACGCTCGGACTTCTAAGGATGAAGGCCAAAAACAAATGGACAGACAAAAGCCTCGATGAGCATTTGAAGTATCTACATAATAAAGTTCTTACAGCGGGGAACCTGTGTCCTAGTAGTGTCGAGGAGGCCAATAAAATCGTTTGCCCTTTTGATTTGCCGCAAATTAGGTAACACACATGCATCAACAATTGCAACATTTATCGGGGGGGACGCAGAAAAAACCAACTGTCCAGTGTGCAATGCTTCTCGATACAAGAGGGAAGGAAAGAAAGCTCCTCAGAAAGTTGTATGGTACTTTCCGATCACTCCCCGTCTATAGTGGTATTTCGTAGATCCTAAGGAAGCAAAGCTCATGCGCTCGCACGCGGAGAGGAAGAAGCCCGGTGATGGAAATGGTCCGAGGCTGAGACATCTCGTAGATGGTAGCCAGTGGAGAGCATTCAACGCAGTATATGGATTTCTGTGAGCACGCGCTGGTAAATACTTACCAGTAGCGCGACTTAGTAGCAGTGCTTTCTGTGAGCTTGCGCTACTACTATAGTTAGCAGTACCGCTGGAGGGGGAAGCGCTACTGCTAACTATACTTACCAGTAGCGCTGCCCATACCAGCGCTACTACTAGTTATTAGCTGTAGCGCGATAGCAGTAGTGCTCAGCCCAGCGCTACTAATATAGGATATTCAAGCGCTACTGGTAGGCTTTTCCCTAATAGTGAAACATAATTGCTGATGTGGTTGCTCAAGTTTGTCATTGTACCAGATCCTTGGTTTCCTTTTCTTGGCCCTACTCTTCCTTCCATTAGGTAGCACAAATGAGAGTGGCTCATGTCCATCATCTTCATCCTCAAACAACAACCAATCATCTTCTTCATCTGATGAAGGAATGAAACCAGGTATCACCTCCTCTAACACACTTGAATGTGACCTAGTAGTGGGGCCTTTCGTAACTTCAAGTTTCTTCCTCCTTTTTGCAGGTTTTTGCATTGGAGGCTCTTCTCTTGCAAAAACATTGGCATCCTCCTCCTCCCGCTCAATCAAATCCTCAACCTCAGTGTCACCCTAATAATGTAATTGTTCCTCATCTAAATATTCATCTGAATCTTCATCTTGATATACATCTGCTTCCTCTGCGAATTTATTGCCCTCTATTATCTCTGCATCTTCAGAAATCATGTACTTCTCCATGCAGAAAGGGTTGTTATTATTGGAAATATGCCCTAGAGGCAATAATAAAGTACTTATTATTATATTTCCTTGTTCATGAGAATTGTCTATTGTTCATGCTATCATTGTATTAACCGGAAACAGTAATACATGTGTGAATATACAGATCACAATATGTCCCTTGTAAGCCTCTAGTTTGCTAGCTCGTTGATCAATAGATGATCACGGTTTCCTGATCATGGACATTGGATGTCGTTGATAATGGGATCACATCATTACGAGAATGATGTGATGGACAAGCCCCAATCCTAAGCATAGCACTAGATCGTGTTGTTCGCCTGCTAAAGCTTTTCTAATGTCAAGTATCATTTCCTTGGACCGTGAGATTGTGCAACTCCCAGATACCGTAGAAGTGCTTTGGGTGTATCAATCGTAACAAGGTAAATGGGTGACTATAAATATGCACTACGGGTATCTCCGAAAGTGTCTGTTGAGTTGGTATGAATCGAGACCGGGATTTGTCACTCCGTGTGACGGAGAGGTATCTCTGGGCCCACTCGGTAGAACATCATCATAATAAGCTCAATGTGACTAAGGTGTTAGTCACGTGATGATGTGCTACAGAACGAGTAAAGAGACTTGCCGGTAACGAGATTGAACAAGGTATAGGGATACCGACGATCGAATCTCGGGCAAGTATCATATCGATAGACAAAGGGAATTGCATACGGGATTGATTGAATCCTTGACATCGTGGTTCATCCGATGATATCATCGTGGAACGTGTGGGAACCAACATGGATATCCAGACCCCGCTGTTGGTTATTGGCCGGAGAGATGTCTCGGTCCTGTCTGCACGTCTCCCGAACCCGTAGGGTCTACACACTTAAGGTTCGATGACGCTATGGTTATAGGGAAATAGTGTATGTTGTTACCGAATGTTGTTCGGAGTCCCGTATGAGATCCCGGACGTCACGAGGAGCTCCGGAATGGTATGAAGGTAAAGACTTATATATAGGAAGTGATATTTTGGACACCGGAAATTTTTCGGGCCTCACCGGTAACGTACCGGGACCACCGGAAGGGTTCCGGGGGTCCACCGGGAGGGACCACCAGCCCCGGGAGGCTACATGGGCCAAGTGTGGGAGGGAATAATCCCCTTGGTGGGCCGGTGTGCCTCCTACCCAGCCCAAGGCGTGGCAAAGGAGGGAAGGGTGGGGGGGGGCAACCCTACCGCAGGAGGGGCCCCAGGCCCACCTAGTGCGCCACCCCTCCCTCTCCTTGCCATGGCCGCCACCTCCTGGCGCCAGATAGGGCTGCCGCCACCCCTAGGGTGGGAACTATAGAGGTGGCGCCCCCTCCTCCCTCTCCTCCTATATATACCCATGAGTTGGGGCTGTTTTGAGACGCACAAACCTCTCTCTCTCGTCGCAGCCCTACCTCTCTTCTTCCTCGTCCTCCGCGGTGCTTGGCAAAGCCCTACCGGAGTTCCACGTAGCTCCACCGCCACCACGCCCTCGTGCTGCCGAAGCTCTCCCTGAACCCCTCCTCCCACCTTGCTGGTTCAAGGTGTTGGACACGTCACTGGGCTGCACGTGTGTTGAACGCAGAGGTGCCGTGATTCGGCACGTAGATCGGAATCACACCGCGATCTGAATCGCTGCGAGATCGACTCCATCAACTGTGTTCTAGTAACACTTTCGCTTAGCGATCTTCAACGGTATGAAGATGCTCTTTCCTCTTGCTCGTTGCTAATCTCTCCATAGATAGATCCTTGTATGGCGTAGGAAAATTTTGAATTTACTACGTTACCTGATGACCCACAAGTATAGGGGATCAATCGTAGTCCTTTCGATAAGTAAGAGTGTCGAACCCAACGAGGAGGAGAAGGCTCTGATAAACGGTTTTGAGGAAGGTAATAACTGCAAGCACTGAAAGTAGCGGTAACAAGTGATGGTGTTGGGGATATTATCTGCGGCATGACCCGCCCTTGTTGGGCCGGGTCACCAAGTGGGATACTCATCCTTTGATGATTTAAGGTTTGGCCCAATAGGTCCGGGAGCTGGATGGCGGTTCAAGATCCTCGTGGAGAACCAATTATCGGGGAGTACTCCAGTCTTAGAAAGCACGACGACTTAGAGATAGAAAGAATCATGACTTGCGTGATGGCAAGGACTCTTGTAAACCCCGAGGGCTCGACCTATATATAAAGGAGAGTCCCAGGGAAGGAGGGGTAAGTTAGAAATCATCGAGTACTAGGTGAGGCGAGTTACGCCCTCCTTGTAATCGAAACACCATCAATACAACACAAAGCAGGACGTAGGCTTTTACCTCCTCACGAGGGGCTGAACCTGGGTAAATCTGTCTCGCTCCCGTTCAACCCCTTTGAGTCGCAACCAAGGTGCGATGGCTCGAACACTAAGTCCTTTCACAAGGACATCTGCCGTGACAAAACCACGATAGTTGGCGCCCACCGTGGGGCCTGCGCACGGTGGAGTTGAGTTCTCAAAGGGAGCCCTACCAGGGTCAGGGAGCTATGCAACATGGCTCATGACTCGGAGCCGCCGCGGGAAGTACTACATCAATAACTTGTTGTGGGGGCCCGAGGCCGATTCAATCGAATCCGGCTACAGAATCCCCTTCGGCAAGATCAACGTCTTTGTCGGCATGGTTGGATCGCCTATGCCTGAGCCAGACATCTTCACCGACATCGTCGAGCCGGCCAGGTACGTCCTCCCTGTCGCGACGCCAAATCTAACCCGCCCGGTCTTTGTTGGTTTCACACAGGGACCTGAGGAATCAGAATGATCGGCGACTCAGGAGACCACGCCGGTCAACACTGATGACGAATCATCCATGGGCCACTCAGATTCAATTCACTCTCTACATGGGGGCTGCCTCGGAGGCCTGTCACTAGCAATGGATCCCGAGGTTCTCGACCGGACCCGCCGTCAGATCGCCTTTTACATGGCAGGGGCGACCCAGCCCCCGCCAAACCCGGCAGGCAATGACGGGACAGGCGAAACATCCAGAAGCCCAGCTGCGATCTTGGTGGATTTGGGGGCAGAGATAACAAGGCTCATGGCGACCCCTGTAACAACAGAAAACCAGGACACGATAAACGCCGAGTTAACAAAGCTAAGAGACGGGGTGGCAAAGGCTCAGCGAGACGCTGAAATAGAAGCCGCCAGGATCGAGACCCGGCAAGCTCAAATCACCGCTGAGGCAGCCCGCTTGAACACCGAAAACTGGCGGCTCGAGAGGCATCAGCGCGCATCTGACGTTGTCCATCAGCGGAGGCACCAGGGGCGTTTACCCCCTGATCTCAACCCGACCCGCCTATTCGACACTCCACGTACTCCCGGGGCAGGAGCCGCTCCGGGAGGAGGGCCGGGCCAGCCGCCGGACCCGCCGCTTCAGCCAGCTGTTGATCGCGTCCCTCGATTCCAGACACCTTGAGGTCACTTTTCCAACCCGGTGGAGAACGTCCTCGCCGCGACTCGCCATTTAGAGTCCCTTCCGATTCATGGCAACACCTCGGCTGAAATAGAAGCAAGGAACGCCATTGAGATGTTGAAGACGACGATGGTTCAAAACGCCCAGTTCTCGCACAACCTCGATCAGCTGCACTCCACCCCCAGGCAAGCCGCACCAGGAGCCGGCCAGAGGACCAGCCCGCCATAACCAGCGGACCGCGACCCCTTCCCTAGGTCAACTCGCCTGATCATCAGGACCCGCCGGGCCGGGATCACGTGGACATTCAAACCGGCCCAGCGCCGCTTGTTGGAGGCAGCAGGCAGGTAAGGATGCCATGCTTGGCCCCCGCCCTTCGCAATGAGCGAATGCTGAAGGATTTTAAGGGAGCAAGAAAGGTGCCTAACTACACCCCGGACCTTGAGCCGGCATCATGGGTTGAGAGTTATGAAATCGCCATGGACATGCTCAATGTAAGTGAAGCAATCTGCGCTAGGTACTTCACAATGATGCTCGAGGGAACGGCGCGTACTTTGTTAAAAAACCTGCCCCCCAACTCCATCCAGACTTGGGCTGAATTGAAAGAGCGTTTCATCAAAAACTTCCGGGGAACTTGCAAACGCCCAATGACAATAGTCGATTTACAGCACTGCGTTCAACGCCCTGATGAGTCGGCTCACCACTGGACACGGCGGGTCGCGAAAATCATTTACTCGTCGGACGACATCACGGTGGCTCAGGCTGTGCTGATCTTGGAACAAAACTGCCACTATGAGCCCTTGGTACAGAAGTTGGGGCGACTCAAGCGAAAAGTCCAGGATATGGGGGAACTAATGGACACCCTCACTAGGTACGCCGAGGCGGATGACACCAAAGACCCAGGAGAGGATGGCGGTAAGGCCAACTCGCCGAGGAAAGGCGAGTCATCCAAAAATCATACCCGGTTTCAGGGACGCGCCCGCCATAATCACGGAGGGAACGACAAGAGAAGGCAGCAGGAAGAATCCTCGGACTTAGTCGCCAACACCAATGTCAACAACGGCAACCAGCGCCAGAAGAAGAGGGGTTACAGTGGCAAGAAGCCGCGCAATTATAACGAGATACTCAAGGGCCCCTGCCCGTACCACGCCATGGCGGACGGACCGACGACTCATTCCTGGGAGGACTTTTACGTGATGCGGGAATTTCGGGCGGAGGCGATCAAAAAAGGGCAAAGCGGTGACCCGGACCAACAGCAGGAATAGTTCGGTGCACCTAATCAACGCCAGAACCCGTTCGGCGGCTACCCCGAACCGGGGGCTCAGGGCGGCTCGCAGCCAAGCAGCGGCCAGTATCCAGTGCATAACCATCGGTGGTATAGCCCGCCCGGGGTTTTTCAACAGCCACCCCCACAGGGGGCTCCACAGGGGCAAGATGATAATGGCGGGTTCCGCAACAATCCCAAACAATTAAGCAACAGGCAATACCACGTCTTCACCACCAATGCTTGCAAGCGTGATAAAAAGGTGAACCACCGAGCGTACAGTGTATCTGAGCCGACACTCCCTAGGTACCTCCACTGGTCTGAGCAGATTATATCGTGGAGCAGGGAGGATCACCCGCCCAGAGTTGACAACCCCGGCGACTTAGCATTGGTCGTGGCTCCTCAAGTCGGGGGATATACCTTATCGAAGGTACTGATGGATGGTGGTAGCAGCATCAACATATTATACTTCCACACTTTTCGAAGGATGAACCTGCTGGAGAAAGATTTATTGCCTTCAACCACGGTATTCCACGGAATTGTCCCAGGTAAATCGGCATACCCCATAGGCCGGGTTAAACTCACAATTGCATTTGGAACAACATCTAATTACAGGAGTGAGTCGCTTATGTTTGAGGTGGTCAAGTTAAAGAGCCCCTATCATGCGTTGTTTGGGCGACCGGCTTACGCCTGTTTCATGGCTCGCCCTTGCTATGTTTACCTTAAACTCAAGATGCCTGGTCCTAAGGGACCCATCACGGTTGATGGTGACAGGAGGATAGCAAGAGAGTGTGAAGAAGGGGATGTGGCTTATGCAGAAGTCGCTTGCGCTGCAGAAGAGCTCAAATATCACCATGCCAATGTTGATCCAGTAGATATGTCACCTCTAAAGAAGCCAACAACAGACGCTGAGCCGCCCCTCAAGTTCAAACCAACAGATGACACTAAGATAGTGGATTTCGTCCCTGGCGACTCAACCAAGCAGTTCACTATCGGGGCGGGTCTGGACCCCAAATAGGAAAGCGCGCTCATCGAATTCATTGGTGAGAATCGGGACATCTTCGCATGGAAACCTTCTGACATGCCTGGTGTACCGAGAGAATTTGCTGAGCACCATCTTAATGTTGACCCAAAAGCAAAGCCGATTCAGCAATATCTTCGCAGGTTCAATGAGGAACGATGCAAGGCAATCAGGGAAGAAGTCGCCCGTCTTTTGGCCGCTGGATTCATCGTAGAGGTCTTCCACCCCAATGGTTGGCTAACCCGGTCCTGGTGCTCAAGAAGAATGGCACCTTCCGCATGTGCATTGATTACACAGATCTTAACAGAGCCTGTCCAAAGGACCCTTTCGTCCTTCCCCGTATCGATCAAATCATTGATTCAGTGGCGGGGTGCGAGCGTTTGTGTTTTCCTCGACGCTTATTCTGGGTATCACCAAATCAAGATGGTTGTGGAAGATCAGGAGAAGACAACTTTTATAACCCCCTTCGGGGCTTTTTGCTATGTGTCCATGCCGTTTGGGCTCAAAAGCGTTGGGGCGACTTACGAGCGTTGCATCCAAAATTGTCTCCGTGGCCAAATCGGACGCAACGTCCATGCTTACGTTGACGACATTGTGGTCAAAACTCATAGGAAGGAGACGCTCTTGGAAGATTTAAGGGAAACTTTTGACAATCTGTGGGTATACCAGATGAAGCTTAATCCCACCAAGTGTGTCTTTGGCTTTCCCGCAGGAAAGTTGTTGGGTTTCCTGGTGTCTGAGCGCGACATTGAAGCCAACCCGGACAAAATCGAGGCGATTACATTGCTTGGGAAACCGGCAAATATCAATCAAGTTCAACGGATGGCGGGTCGTATCGCGGCTTTAAGTTGCTTCATAAGCCGCCTGGGAGAAAAAGCTATTCCCCTCTATCAGTTGCTTAAGCAATCTAACCGTTTTGTTTGGACAGACGAGGCCAATGAAGCTTTTGAAGCCTTGAAGCAGCAGCTGGTCAACCCACCGGTTTCGGCCGCCCCGACTGAAAAAGAGCCTATGCTTCTGTATGTTGCGGCAAACTCCAAGGCGGTGAGCGTGGCAGTGGCCGTCGAAAGGAAGGAAGAAGGGAAGGAATATCCGGTACAACGCCCGGTGTATTTCACTAGTGAGGTGCTAACTCTCTCCAAGCAACGATACCCGCACTGGCAGAAGTTGGTCTATGGAGTCTTTATGGCGAGTCGAAAGCTCAAACACTATTTCCAAGAGCATCCCATCACGGTGGTTAGCTCCACTCCTCTCGGGGACATCATCCAAAACTGAGAAGCGACAGGGCGAATCGCCAAATGGGTGATCGAACTTGGGCCGCACCACGTGCGATACACCCCTCGCACGGCTATCAAGTCTCAGGCCTTGGTTGATTTCGTCAACGATTGGACCGAACTACTGATTTCGGAAGACAGGCCCGACCTCACGTACTGGACTATTTACTTTGACGGGTCTAGGCAATTGGAAGGCTCGGGGGCTGGCGTGGTGTTGATTTTGCCCCAGGGAGACAAATTCGGTTATGTTCTCGGACTCATGTTTCCATGCACCAACAACGCTGCAGAATACGAAGCCTTGCTTCATGGTTTGCGACTCGCCAAGGAGATGAACCTCACACGGGTCAGATGTCTCGGCGATTCTGACCTGGTGGCTCAGCAAGTTTCAGGTACTTGGGATTCTCGGGACCCCCTGATGGCGGCTTACAGAAGGGCTGTGTATGATGTGGCGGGTCATTTCCATGGCTATCAAATTGATCATATCGACCGACGCCTTACCGAAGCAGCTGATGCCCTTTCGCGTCTCGGCTCACAGCGTAAGCCGGTTCCTCCCAATGTCTTTCTGGATATTTTGCATAATCCTTCCGTAAGGCTGCCCTCAGAAGAGGAGTTGGCAATACCAGACCCTGAGTCCCAGTTCGTGGCGGCTCTCCGTATTACGCCGGATTGGGTTCTTCCGTATCTCGCATATCTCGCCCGAGGCGAGTTACCTTTGGATGAGGTGTTGGCTCGCCAAATTGTTCGTCGAGGCAAATCCATGGTCATCATCAATGGCGAATTGTATAAGCGAAGCACTTCTCAGGTATTCCAACGATGCGTTTCTTCCGAAGAAGGATGCGTGATTCTGAACGACATCCACGCCGGAGATTGTGGGCATCATGCGGGGTCACGCTCCCTAGTTTCAAAGGCGTTCCGTCACGGTTTCTTTTGGTTGACGGCTCATGCAGATGCAGAAGAGATAGTCTGTCGATGTGATGGTTGCTAGTGTTACGGACGACATGCTCATGTGCTTTCTCAAGAACTAAGGATGATACCTATTACTTGGCCTTTTGCGGTCTGGGGGCTAGACATGGTTGGCCCCTTTAAGATGTTGTCCAACAAAAAAACTCATCTGCTGGTGGCGGTTGATAAATTTACCAAGTGGGTCGAAGCAGAACCTGTTGGTGCTTGTGATGCGGAGACAGCGGTCAAGTTCTTGGAAAAAACTGATATTCCGGTTCGGGTATCCACACAACATTATTACTGATAATGGTACTAATCTATCACAAGGTGCGATGCAGGAGTTTTGCTATCGTGAGCACATCCCGCTTGATGTCTCTCCAGTGGCTCATCCACAGTCTAATGGGCAGGTGGAACGAGCAAATCAGGAAATATTGAGAGGAATCAAACCCCGACTTATGGTTCCCCTCGAACGCACCCCAGGGTGTTGGGTTGAGGAGTTGCCTTCGGTACTATGGAGCATCCGGACCACCCCGAACCATTCTACGGGGTTTACTCCCTTTTTCCTGGTATACGGAGCAGAAGCTGTTCTTCCCACTGACATTAGGCATGACTCGCCCAGAGTTGCTGCTTATGTGGAACAGGACAACGAGTTGGCGCGTCAAGATTCTTTGGAAGTTTTGGAGGAAGCACGCGACTTGGTTGCCGCCCGATCGGCTATTTATCAGCAGGACTTGCGGTGTTACCACATCCGCCGGATCAAGAGCCGAACCTTTCAGGAGGGCGACTTAGTGCTTCGATTGATCCAAGATCGCACTGGCATGCATAAGTTATCACCACCATGGGAAGGACCGTTCGTCATCAGCAAAAGCCTTCGCAACGGGTCATACTATCTGGTGGATATTCGGCCTGATCGTCCAACCACGGAGGCTGAGTCAAGTCGCCCCTGGAACATAGCCCACTTGCGGCCTTATTACACTTGAGCTATTAGCTCTGCCTTTTTGTAAGTTTTTCATTTTTATGAAGAAATAAAATTGACGCCCACAAGCTCGGGGGCTTTCCTGCTATTTCATCTTATTGAAAGCATGGATCTTTTATTTTGCTCCTCAACAAGTTGCCCAAGCATGGACGCTATCCATACCAGAGAGCATAAGTCGCCATGACGCACTTATTACAAAACTGGGTATCGATAAGCCAAAGAGGATCAAGTCGCTACAAGCGCGTGATTCAAACATAGGGGCCTTATATGATTCTGTGGATTAGGCCGTCTTACTTGGGGGCAATTTGTCCCCAAGTCATTTTGTGGTAATAGCGTATACGCTTCTACAATCCTATGACCAGTCTTTCCCCTAATCATAGGTCACTTGGGGGCTTCCTCTCACTGAGATCAACCTTACTACCCATTTGGCCTGCAAAAAATTACCGCATTACAAATGGTTATACTGGACTGTGTGTTGGCCGAATCGCCATATGGACCCATGAACTCTTGGCGAGTTACTCCGCTTTATGGACCCTGAACTCGCCTTGGTTAAAACATGTCTGGTACCGGCTAGCGCCCCACATGGAAAATAGAGAAACCATTGGTTCACTGAACCTGCTTCACTGAAGCTTGACTCGTGCCTGATCAGCCGGTCTAAATACTTGAGCTTTTTTATACAAAAAGTCTCCCTCGGGTAGCACTTGAGTTTATATAACTCGTCCTATCCTGTCGCGACTTGAATGAGCCGACGAAATTCTTATTTTTCACCTTCCTGGCACTGCCAAAAGGTTTTTCAAATGTTTCCGACTCACCCTAACATCTTGAGTCGGTTATTATTTATTAGCATCCATTACTCACTTAGGTGGTTTGATGTATGTTTTTAAGCCTAACAGGTTGATGATCAAAATCATTATTGCCATGGCGGGTCAAGCATCATAAGACGCCCTGAGGACGACACAAGGGTTTTAAGGAAATCACAGAACAAGGTTGTTTTCTACGAATGACTTGTTACATGGCTCGGATGACCAAATCCATGAAGAACTACTCTACTGATGTCCCCGGCTCAGCCCGCTTTGTGCTCTGACCGACTTCAAATTGCAAGTCGCCCAATACCCAGCGGCAAATTCATCTTCATCGTTCAGAAATGATGAGAGATCCGCCTCCAAATCAAAAGGGTTCTTGGGTCGACGCAGAGTCAAGCTGGTTGTCACAAAGTTTGGCGAATTAACTTTCTTATTCTTGTCATCATAAGCAGCTTGATACTTTGATAAATCCAAGCTTGCTGCAAGCTGAGTCGCCGCTAAGCGGGATTCTTTGACAACGCGTTGGTAATCTTCTTGGGCAAATTCTGACCCGTCGTCCTTGAGCTGGGGAAAGCCTGCTGCTACTTCTTCGGGTTTTAACTCTGGAGCGTATGCTAAGCACCGACTCAACGTAGTCAGTACCCCTTTTCGGGCAGCTGACCGGGTTAGCTCACCAATCTGAGGCGGAAGGGTAGATAAGCAGCAAAGCATCTTTTTGATTAATGTTATGGGCTCCTTGGCACCCATCACTGCCTTCACGGTCAGCACGCTTCCGGTATACAGTTGCTCTGTTAAAGTGTAAATCGCCTTCAGCATCAGGACGCAATCATTCTGAAGGTTGGAGGCTCTCGGACCTATATAAGGGATAATGATGGTCAGTAACATCTTCAAACTAAGTTATTTATTTACAAAGTGCAAAGATTAGGGTTTTGTTTCTTACCAAAGATAGCTTGTTCCATGTTGGAGATATGTTGCTTTAAGCCGGTCAGCTCTTGTTGCACGGCTTCCAATTTGGCTTCAGCTTTTTCTGCTCGCTTTACCGCGGCGTCTTGATCAGCTTGAGCTTTCTTGTGGGCGGCCTTCAGCTTCTCCATCTCAGATAAGATTATTTGATATTTTCCTTTGATTTTTCCCGTGCATCTTGCTTATCGGCTAAACTTTTCTTTAAGTCGCCAAATGCCGACTCAGCTTGGGCAAGAGATTCCTGTCAAAATATATTATCAAGGGGCAAGTCTCAGAATTATTGCAAGCAACATCTCTGACACTTGGGGGCTAATGTATAATTTTTCACACAAAATTATACAGTATCAAGACCCGACTCATCTTTCAACAAGATGACCCGGCCCTTGGGGGTTACAGGTCGAAAGATTTTTTCTAATGACAAGACCCGACTCATCTTTCAACAAGATGGCCTGGCCCTTGGGGGTTACAGGTTGAAAGAGTTTTTCTAGTGACAAGACCCGGCTCATCTTTCAACAAGATGGCCCAGCCCTTGGGGGTTACAAGTCAAAAGATTTTTTTTAAATATCAAGACCCGGCTCATCTTTTAACAGATGACCCGGCCCTTGGGGGTTACAGCTCCAAAGATTTTTCTACTATCAAGACCCGGCTCATCTTTTAACAGATGACCCGACCCTTGGGGGTTAATGAAGATAGTATGCATTAAGGCGTACCTCATGTCTGTTCTTCATCATAAGGAGCAGACTCTTTTCCATTTCAGAACTCGCCTCCAGGCGACTTGCAAAGCCGGAGCAAAGTTCTTTAAATTCAAGATTTTCATATTGGGATAGCTTGGCCTTGGAAATTTCATGTTCGATAGAAGGTTGTGCTGATGTTGGTACATGCTTAGACAAGACTACTGAAGCCAGCTTAGAGAAGCGAGTACCAGTGATGATTACAACATCTGGATCCTCTGCCGTTTTCAACGGACTCGGTGGTTTGGGCGTTTCCATGCCTTCCTTGGGCGAATTCGGGAGATCCGCTTGATCATTAGATTTATCTTTGGCCGGGTTATCCTGAGTCGGCGCCGGTTTTTCAATAGGCTCCGGAGCTGTAGTGGAAGTTGTCCCGCCAGTTTTCCTCTTCTTCGCTTGTGCCCTAAAGGAAAAGAGGGTGCGCTTAAAAACAGACATCATCGTTATCAGGATAATGTAAGTACTATAAGAACTTACCGCGGAATGCGGATCATTGGCGGAAGAGCTGACATCACTGAGTCGCCTGACGAAGGGGGAGAATTCTGCAAAAGTAATGCCTCAAGGTATGAGCGAGTTATAAATATGATCCAAAAGGAAACAAAAGGAGATGCTATTAAAAGGATACCTCATTCTGCCTCTTCTTAGTTTTCGTTGGTAACCCGGACACCAAGTCTCCAGAATGACTCCGAGTTTTCCGATTGGAAGCATATTGCGTTTTCTTCAAAAGGAAATTAGGATCCAAACAAGCATTTGGGTGAGACATGGGAACTTTCCCACAAATCCGCCTGGCCGGCTTAGGCGGAGGAGAAGATGAGTCGAAGGAAACAGAAATTACCTCTACGGAGTCTTCCTGGCTTTCGTTGTCCTCATTCTACACAAGAGATACGGAGGCGTAAACACAAAACTATAGCAATGGATGACAAGACAAAGAAGATAGAATTTTTACCTCTGAAAGTACATCGCCGACTTGGGATTCGTACGCATCAGACGGTTTAGTAACGGCGGCTTTGCCTTTGACCTTGGTTTTCTTCTTTGGGGGCGGCCTGGCTTGCTTCAGGGCCATCTTTTTTGGCCTCTTGGACCAGACTTTGTCACCTTTCTGAAGTGGCATTTTTATTATGAGAACCATAATTCAAGTAAGTCGGAAGGAATAAAGTAAAGGCGGGTTAAGTTATTTACCTTGGGAGCGGGGTTAATCTTGCAGAATGGTTTAAGACCTATTTGGTCACACTTGGCCAAGGGCTCGCCGGTCAGCTTCTTGATGATGGATACAATATCATTTTCTGTGAGTGTTGTACGGAAGTAGCACTGGGGATGGTCCAAGGTGCCATCAAATTCAAACATTAAGCCGTCTCGGCGACTTAAAGGGAGGATGCGCCATTCGACCCAGCAGCGGATCAAATCAATCCCGGTAGGGCCGTTGTTCGTCAGAGATCGTAACTCGGATAGCACCGGGATGAAATCTGACTCCTCTTCTTCAGTAAGCTTGTCTGTAAGTTTAAAGTTTGTAGGAAGGCGTTCCTCCCTATAGCCAAGGAGCTTGTTCTCACCCTCAGGAGAAGTTTCCTGGCAATAAAACTAAGACTCGCCCGAGCCTTTGGGATGGCTTGGCATGGCGAGTGATGGGAATGGGCTGTCCCTACGGCGTTGAACATTGACGCCTCCAAGTTCCAAGCTAGGGCCATTGGAAAATTCTGTTTAGTGATTCAAATGAAAGAAATACCAGCACAAAGGAACTGAAGGTTCCATCCGCAAGTAGGCTTCACAGAACACCTGGAACTGACATAAATTGCTAATCGAGTTAGGTCCTAAGTCTTGGAGGCGGACATTCATGAAGGTCATGGCGTCTCTGAGGAATTTTGACCCTGGCGGCTTAAATCCCCGTTCGAGGTGCTCAGCAAAAACAACTATTTCCCCTTCCTTCGGGTTGGGAATCTCTTCTCCAAACCCGGAACGCCATCCAATAACCTCTTTCGGGTCAAGATTTCCCGTCTTCACACAGTCATTGAGAAAAGCTTCATCAACTTTGGCCGGGAGCCAATCGGCTTTGAAAACGGTACCCATGGCTACAAAGGAAAAGATTACGGGTAAATTATCTCGCCGAGCGCTTGCTGAGTGGTTAAAAGATCAATTGACTCGCCGAACATTTGTCAGGTGACGAGTTTGATGACTCGCCGACAAGGGGCCGGGTCAGAATACAAGGGCGATTTAGGAATTTCCTACTACTTAAGAGAGACGACTCAGGGCTTTAGAGATGTTCGTTAAAATGTTGAAGTACGGATCTACAAACTGGTTTTGTACGACAGGTAGTAACATATAGATCTATAGAGCAGGCAAAAGTGAATGAAAAAAGCCCGGATAAAGAAGAACAGCTTATGGCTAGGGTAAGAACAGTAAAGCTGATTTGACAGAAGATTTTCTAGATCTTCACACTGGAGCTAGTCAACTAAGGATATGGTCGATGCTACTGTGCCTACTGTTATCGTCGTAAACTAATCAACGATTATGGAGGCATTCGAGATGTTCTAAGAAACCGGTAGGCAAGGAACTTCGAGGAGCTAAGATCTACCTCCAATGGCGAAAGACTGACCTGGTGATGGCGACCGGAGGCGACCGAGGAAGATCTGCGGCGAGTGCTGCGCGCTTAGCTGGCGTGAGGATGCGTCGGATGCGGCGGCCGGAGACGGAGGTCTTCGGGCGGCGACGGAGCTCTCAGGACAGTCGCAAGGAAGAAGGGGACGACAATACGGGTAGGCGGAAATGTTCCCTGCCCCCTTCCCCCAGCCTATTTATTAGGTCGGGCGCTGGAATCAAGGCGCCTCGAGCGGGAACTGCCGACGGGATAAAGATACGCTATAATGGCGCCCAAATTTTTTGGGATATCTGTGCTGAAGGATCCGTTGGGGATTGCATCATTATCTCTTCCGAGATTAAAGGGATAAGATAATGCCAACAAGAAGTGGTTCGGCGACTTGGGTGTCTCCACAACAGATGGCGGTTTAAGCGTATAATGCATAAAAGGAGCAGAGTGAGTCGCCCCTAACTAGGAGAGAGTATTGGCGTGAACAGGTTCAAGTCAATCTGGGGCCTAATGTTGGGGATATTATCTGCGACATGACCCGCCCTAGTTGGGTCGGGTCACCAAGTGGGATACTCATCCTTTGATGATTTAAGGTTTGGCCCAATAGGCCCGGGAGCTGGATGGCGGTTCAAGATCCTCGTGGAGAACCAATTATCGGGGAGTACTCCAGTCTTGGAAAGCACGACGACTTAGAGATAGAAAGAATCATGACTTGCGTGATGGCAAGGACTCTTGTAAACCCTAAGGGCTCGACCTATATATAAAGGCGAGTCCCAGGGAAGGAGGGGTAAGTTAGAAATCATTGAGTACTAGGTCAGGCGAGTTACGCCCTCCTTGTAATCGAAACACCATCAATACAACACAAAGCAGGACGTAGGCTTTTACATCCTCATGAGGGGCCGAACCTCGGTAAATCTGTCTCGCGCCCGTTCAACCCCTTTGAGTCGCCACCAAGGTGCGATGGCTCCAACACTAAGTCCTTTCACGAGGACATCTGCCGTGACAAAACCACGACAGATGGTGTAGTGAGGTGAAACGTAGCAAGCGAAAAGTAACAAGTAACAAGTAGTAGCAACGGTGCAGCAAGTGGCCCAATCCCTTTTGTAGCAAGGGACAAGCCTGAGCAAAGTCTTATAAGAGGAAAAAGCGCTCCCGAGGACACACGGGAATTTCTGTCATGCTAGTTTCATCATGTTCATATGATTCACGTTCATTACTTTGATAGTTTGATATATGGTGGACCGGCGCTTGGGTACTGCCCTTACTTGTACAAGCATCCCACTTATGATTAAACCCTCTCGCAAGCATCCGCAACTACGAAAGAAGAATTAAGACAACGTCTAACCATAACATTAAACTAGTGGATCCAAATCAGCCCCTTACGAAGCAACGCATAGACTAGGGTTTAAGCTTCTGTCACTCTAGCAAACCATCATCTACTTACTACTCCCCAATGCCTTCCTCTAGGCCCAAATATGTTGAAGTGTTACGTAGTCGACGTTCACATAACACCACTAGAGGAAAAACAACATACAACATATCAAAATACCGAACGAATACCAAATTCACATGACTATTATTAGCATGACTTATCCCATGTCCTCAGGAACAAAAGTTACTACTCACAAAGCATAATCATAATCATGATCAGAGGTGTAATGAATAGCATCAAGGATCTGAACATAAACTATTCCACCAAGTAATCCAACTAGCATCAACTACACACAGTAATCAACACTACTAGCAACCTTACAAGCACCAATCGGAGTCGCGAGATGGAGATTGGTTACAAGAGATGAACTAGGGTTCTGAGAGGAGATGGTGCTGATGAAGATGTTGATGGAGATGACTCCCCTACGACGAGAGGAGTGTTGGTGATGACGATGGCGATGATTTCCCCCTCCGGGAGGGAAGTTTCCCCGGCAGGATCGTCCTGTCGGAGCTCTAGATTGGATCTGCTCAAGTTCCGCCTCGTGTCGGCGAAGAATCCACGAAAAAGCTCCACCCTGATTTTTTTCCAGACGAAACCCTTCATATAGTAAAAGAGGGGGGGGCAGTGGGCCACTAGGGTGCCCACAAGCCCTGTTGCCGCGGCCAGGGGGTAGGCCGCGGCAACCAGGCTTGTGGGCCCCTGGTTGCTCCCCTCTGACACTTCTTCCGCCCAGTATTTTTTATAAAATGCAAAAAAAATCCATGTTGATTTTCAAGGCATTTGGAGTTGCGCAGAATAGAGGACTCAGACTTGCTCCTTTTCCAGTCCAGAGTTCCAGCTGCTGGTATTCTCCCTCTTCAAATAAACCTTGCAAAATAAGGGAGAAAAGGCATAAGTATGGTTCCACAAAGTATAATAACAGTCCATAAAGCGATAAATATCAACATGAAAGCATGATGCAAAATGGACGTATCAACTCCCCCAAGCTTAGACCTCGCTTGTCCTCAAGCGAAAACCAAGACCCAAAACATGTCCACATGTTTTGGGATGAAGGTGTCGATAAAACGTAATACGGACATGAGGGCATCATGATCACACATAGAACAGCAATACATCATAGAGATTCTTATGGGAAAGTAACAATTCCTTCACAAAGCAAAGTATGGAACAAAAACCTTACCGAGAAGTAGCCAACAACAGTCCATAGTCATTGAAGCAATTGAAATTTATCATATTATCAGAAAGAGTCCAATAAGAGCTTGTAAGGCAAATCCACATACTCAATCATCTCTTTTGTTTTCCACAATTGTTACAACTCACGTGGTACTCATGGTATCAAAGTTTTAGTTGGACACAGAGCAAGATAGGGGCTTATAGTTTGCCTCCCAACCATTTACCTCAAGGTTAAAGTCAACAATAATAAAGCATAAGTACTCAGCTCCAAGTTGATATATGAAAATAGATATTTCCCAAGCATATGATGTTCACCAAGAAAAAGGCTAGATAAGGAATTGGTGAAGATCACCATGACTCTTACAAGGGCAAAAAGTAAAGGTACAAGATAGGCCCTTCGCAGAGGGAAGCAGAGGTTGTCATGCGCTTCTGAGGTTTGGATGCATGTCCTCTTAGTGCGGAGGAACGTCCATTTATATTGCCTCCTGTGATAAAGAACTTTATTATGTAGTCTGTCGCTTTTATGTCTTCCTCATCACAGGTTCGTACAAAGCTTATTTTCCACACACTAATAGATCATACATATTAGGGAGCAATATTTATTGGTTGCACCGATGACAACTTACTTGAGGGATCTTATTCAATCCATAGGTAGGTATGGTGGACACTCATGGAAAAACTGGGTTGAAGGTTTATGGATGCACAAGCAGTATCTCTACTTGGTGCGGGAGTTTTGGCTAATATGAGGTGGAAGCAATCGTCACATGCTAAGGAATCTCTAATCATATAACATTGTTTGGAACCAAGCAAACACAATTCATTATGTTGTCATCCTTGTCCAACATCTACTTCTAAGCATGTAATAGTTTGGTGAGTGCTCACAATTATAGAAAGTGTCTAAGATGATGTATTTATATGTGAACCTTTCCTTATTACTTCTTATTAATTGCAACAATGACTGAGGTCTATGTTGGTCTACTCTCAACAAGTTTCAATCATCATACTTGTTACATGTGAAGCTATCACTTTCCATAAGATCATCTCATGATCTTTCATGCTATCGTTCTTTTCATACTTTTGATCACGACACAAAACAAAGCCCTTGACTAAGATACTCTTTATTATATAGCTCGTAAGCTCGAATACAACGGGGGAGACACAAGGAAAAAAACTCAAACTAAACACTAAAGACTTATTCCACTAAGAGAAGAAAATAAAAACTGAAAAGGAAAGAACTAAAACAAAGGTAAAAGCAAAAGATATAAAGGTGATACGATACCAGGGCAACTCCCCCAAGCTTGGCAAAAGCCAAGGGGATTGCCCATACCAATGCTTAGTTGTCTTCCTTCGGTGGTGATGGTGGTGGTAGTGTTGAAGCAGTCTTTGCCTTTGATTCCAAGAGAGCTATCAATCTTTGATTTATACCTTTGAGATCTGCGACATGGTTTTCCAGCAAAACAACTTCACGAGAAAGGGAAATATTGCGAGCACGAGTTGTTTCACAAAACCTCAAGAGTTCAATCAAGGATGGAGACAACACGTGGAGGAAGGGTTGGAGAAAATCTACTCCTTCAACGTCTTCAATGTTGAACATAGGTTGAACTTCCTCCCTAGCTTGGGTTTTCTCCTCAGCTTTGTCCCTGGCTTCCGTGACTTCTACTCTTTTCAGATCAGCATCTATTTCTTCATGATCTTGAGGGAGATTGTTCTCCCCAACAGATTCTTGAGACATCTTTGCTCTAAATCTGCGGCAGAAATAGGCTCGAAACGAAAATAGAGGAAAACTGCATGATATGGAGATCAAAACCCTCGGGCGTATATATAATGATTTTTCTGGACCACAAGGAGTGCTCCGCAAGAAAAGGAGTCCGGGAAGCACACGAGGTGCCCACAAGCCCTGTTGCCGCGGCCAGGGGGGAGGCCGCGATAACCAAGCTTGTGGCCGCCTTGTGCGCTCTCCGGACTACTTTTTATTTTTCTATTTTTCTATAAATTCCAAAACGGAGAAAATTTCCTATTGGAAAAGTTTAGGTGTCCAATTACTTACCGAAACAGATACCTCTTGGTTTTCAAGGTCTGGAACAGGCTGATAAACATCCCTTATGTACTCCTCTGGAGTTATGATATTGATGATATTGGTTTCAACATTTATGGGAGTACTAGAGATATAATGCTTGATCCTTTTCACGTTTACCACCCTAGGAAAATTACCTTCCGTGTTATTGATTTTGATGGCACCGGAATGATATACTTCCTCGACAACGTAGGGACCTTCCCATTTAGAGAGAAGCTTGCCTGCGAAGAATCTTAAACGAGAATTGTATAGCAGAACATAATCACCTGCATTGAACTCTCGTTTTTGTATTCTTTTATCGTGCCACCTCTTAACCTTTTCCTTGAACAGCTTGGCATTCTCTTATGCCTGGGCCCTCCATTCATCTAATGAGCTAATATCAAACAACCGCTTCTCACCGGCAAGTTTCAAATCAAAGTTGAGCTCTTTGATTGCCCAATAAGCTTTGTGTTCAAGCTCAAGAGGTAAATGACAGGCTTTACCGTAAACCATTTTATACGGTGACATGCCCATGGGATTCTTATAAGCAGTCCTATAAGCCCATAGTGCATCGTCAAGTTTGCTAGACCAATTCTTTCGAGATCTATTAACGATCTTTTGTAAGATCAATTTGATCTCCCTATTACTAAACTCCACTTGACCACTAGACTGAGGATGATAAGGAGATGCAACTCTATGGTT
The DNA here is from genome assembly GCF_904849725.1 of Hordeum vulgare subsp. vulgare. NCBI lineage: Eukaryota > Viridiplantae > Streptophyta > Magnoliopsida > Poales > Poaceae > Hordeum > Hordeum vulgare. Next base: position 469,937,673 of record NC_058522.1, read on the forward strand.
GACATCATACTTAGCGAGCATCTTGCGGAAAACACCATGAATGAAGTGTGAACCGCTATCAGTCATCAGATATCTAGGGACTCCAAATCTTGGGAAGATGACCTCTTTAAGCATCTTAATAGAGGTGTGGTGATTAGCTTTTTTAGTGGGGATAGCTTCTACCCACTTAGTGACATAATCCACAGCAACTAAGATGTGAGTATACCCATTGGAACTCGGGAAAGGTCCCATATAATCAAAGCCCCAGACATCAAATGGTTCAATGACAAGTGAATAGTTCATAGGCATTTCCTGACGCTTAATGATATTCCCTATTCTTTGGCATTCGTCACAAGACAAGACAAACTTATGAGCATCCTTGAAGAGAGTGGGCCAATAGGAACCTGATTGCAATACCTTATGAGTAGTTCTGTCTCCAGCATGGTGTCCTCCGTAGGCCTCGGAATGAGACTTCTGCAGGATCTGTCCGTGTTCATGTTCAGGCACACAACGTCTAATAACACCATCTACTCCTTCCTTATATAGGTCAGGATCATCCCAAAAGTAGTGTCTCAAATCAAAGAAGAATTTCTTCTTTTGCTGGTAGGTGAAACTGGGTGGTATGTATTTGGCTACGATATAGTTTGTGTAATCAGCATACCACGGTGCACTATGTGAAGTGCGGATGCCATTCAATTGCTCATCAGGAAAGCTGTCATCAATAGGTCGTGGGTCATCAAGGACATTCTCTAGCCTAGACAAGTTATCTTCTACAGGGTTATTAGCACCCTTTCAGTCAACAACATGCAAATCAAATTCCTGTAGCAGAAGAACCCATCTGATTAGCCTAGGCTTAGCATCCTTCTTCTCCATAAGGTACTTAATAGCAGCATGATCAGAGTGAATAGTGACTTTGGAGTCAACTATATAAGATCTGAACTTTTCACATGCAAACACGACTGCTAAAAATTCCTTCTCTGTAGTGGCATAGTTTCTTTGGGCACTGTCTAGAGTTTTACTAGCGTAGTGAATGACATTCAACTTCTTGTCAACTCTGTGTCCTAGAACAACACCAATGACATAATCACTAGCATCGCACATGATTTCAAAGGGCAAGTTCCAATCAGGTGGTTGAACAATAGGTGCGGTTATTAAGGCCTTCTTAAGTATTTCGAAAGCTTCCCCACAATCCTCATCAAAAACAAAAGGAACATCCTTCTTCAAGAGGTTGGTAAGAGGCCTAGAAATCTTAGAGAAGTGTTTAATGAACCTCCTATAGAAACCAGCATGACCTAGGAAACTTCGTATACCTCTGATATCTGTGGGGCAAGGCATTTTCTCAATTGCATCAACCTTAGCCTTATCAACTTCAATGCCTCTCTTAGAGATTTTGTGTCCTAAGAAGATGCCTTCATTAACCATGAAGTGGCACTTCTCCCAGTTCAAGACGAGGTTGGTATCTTTGCATCTCTGTAAGACTCGATCAAGGTTGCTGAGGCAGTCATCAAAGGAAGAACCATAAACGGAGAAATCATCCATGAAAACCTTAACAATCTTTTCACAAAAGTCAGAGAATATAGCCATCATACATCTTTGAAAGGTGGCAGGTGCATTGCACAAGCCGAAAGGCATGCGTCTATAAGCGAAGGTATCGAAGGGGCATGTGAAGGTGGTTTTCTCTTGATCAGATTGTGCAACAGGTATTTGCGAGAAACCTGAATAACCATCTAGAAAGCAGAAGTGTGTGTGTTTAGATAGCCTTTCTAGCATCTGGTCGATAAACAACAAAGGATAATGGTCTTTCCTGGTTGCCTTGTTCAGTTTCCGGAAGTCTATCACCATCCTATAGCCCGTAATAATCCTCTATGGGATTAGTTCATTCTTATCATTAGGAACAACAGTGATACCTCCCTTCTTAGGTACGCAATGTACTGGACTTACCCAATTACTATGAACAATAGGATAAATGATTCCTGCTTCCAGAAGCTTCAATATTTCTTTTCTCACGACCTCTTTCATCCTCGGATTTAGTCTCCGTTGGTGATCAACAACTGGCTTAGAATCAGGATCGGTTTTAATCTTGTGCTGACATAGAGTGGGACTAATACCCTTAAGATCATCAAGAGTATATCCAATAGCAGCACGGTGCTTCCTCAAAGTTTTTAATAACTTCTTCTCTTCGTGATTCGAGAGGTGAGCACTAATAATAACAAGATATATCTCCTTTTCATCAAGATAGGCATACTTAAGAGTATCTGGTAACTGTTTTAGCTCGAACACAGGATCACCCTTTGGTGGGGGAGGATCCCCAAGCAATTCAACAGTCAGATTATTCTTAAGAATAGGATATTGTTCTAAAACAATTTTATCTATCTCATCTCTTTCATCCATATGCATATCATTTTCATGCTCAAGCAGATATTGCTCTAAAGGATCCGTAGGAGGTACGACAATAGAGGCAAGAAAATGATTTCATCCCTACTAGATGACTCTTTTTCATGGGGTTGTCTTCCAAACTTGGAGAAGTTAAATTCATAAGAAACACCCTCGAAACTAACATTGACAATCTGTTTAATGCAATCAATGTGAGCATTGACAGTGTTGAGAAAGGGTCTACCAAATATGATGGGACAAAAGCTATCTTGTGCAGTAGCAAGGACGAGGAAATCAGTAGGATACTTCGTCTTACCACACAAGACTTCTACGTCTCTCACAATTTCCAGAGGGCAGATAGTGTCTCTATTAGCTAGCGTACTAGTGACATCAATGGGTTCTAACTCCGCATGTGCAATCTCATCTTTGATTTCATAATATAGGGAACGGGGTATTGCACTAACACTAGCACCCATATCACATAAACCATGATAACAGTGATCTCCTATCTTGACAGAAACAACGGGCAGGCCAACTACAGGTCCATATTTGTCTTTCGGGTGAGGTTTATCAATTCTAGCGGAGTCCTCACAAAATTTGCTAACATGCCCATCTGAATCAACTTGGGGTGCCTTGGGCATCCCCAAGCTTGGGCTCTTGCCACTCTTTATCTTTTTGTCCACAAGAACTTCACCCAAAACTTGAAAACTTCACAACACGAAACTTAAACAGAAACTCGTGATAACATTAGTATAAGAAAGCAAACCACCAATTCCTTAGGTACTGTAGCAAACTTAAATTCTACTTAGTTTGATGTTGGGTTACTGTATTTTCAATCTTCCATGGCTAATACCCCCGATACTATCCATAGTTTAATCAAAAATAAGCAACCAACACAACAAAAACATAATCTGTTAACAGCAGACCAGTCTGTAGCAATCTGTATACTTCGTATACTTTTGGTACTTCAAAAATTCTGAAAAATTATGACAGTCTGACGAATTTGCTTAGCAATCAGCATCAAAAAGAATCAACTCGAAATCTCTTACAGAAAAAAAAGAAAAGTCTTTTCGTGAGCAGAAAGTTTCTGTCTTTTCTAGCATGACCAAACGATCATCCCCAATACTAATCATAACGGTTTTGCTTGGCACAAACGCAAAAAGAAACACAAAAAACACAATCATAACAGAATTACGAAAGTGTTCAAAACACAAAACAGAAAGAAAAAGGATAGATTCGTTGGGTTGCCTCCCAACAAGCGCTATTGTTTAACGCCGTTAGCTAGGCAAAAGGTGATGGAATCACGTATAGTCATCTTTGGTGCTCAAACCATAAGTGGTGTGATCATTTATCATCTTAAGATTTTCATATTTATTGGATGACTCACCACTAGCTTTAGGAACAAAAACAGACTTGACAGTCTTTTTGAGAGTGAGATTTGGAGTATTTTGCACAGCGGCAAAAGCGGAACCCAAGTTGGTTATGACATTTTCTAGTTTGCCAATTCTAGAGGAATCATTAACTATGGGTTCCTTCTCCCTTAAAATTTTCAAGACCATTCCCACTTTGGATCCATACTGAGTGATTTGATTGTGGATCTTTCTATCCAAACCTTCAATAAGTTCAACTGTAGCAATTTTGTTTTCAATAGCGTCAAGCCTTTGCATCACGTGTTCCAAGGTCAAGGTAGTTCCATTAACCATGAGCGGGGGTGAGCCTACCAAATTCTTGATAGCTCCATAGGAGTCAACAGTATGGCTCCCCAAAAAATTCCCGCCTACGATGGTATCAAGGATATACCTATTCCAAGGAGAGATTCCAACATAAGAACTGCAAAGAAGAACGGTAGTGGATTGCTTACGAGTAGATCTACTTTGAGCATTGCAAATCCGGTACCAAGCGTCCTTTAAATTTTCTTCCTCATTCTGCCTGAAATTGAGAACTTCGTTCTCAGGGGTATCGTTTGGAGTAGTGGGTCTAGCCATTGATGGACTATCCCACACACAAACGAGCAGGAAGTAAGCGAGTGAAGTGGGCAAAATAGAACGGCAAAGGAAGACGGCAAAAAGGCAAAAGGAAACGACAAAAGGGGAAAGGCAAATGAAAACGTCAAATGTGAAGTGGGGGAGAGGAAAACGAGAGGCAACTGGCAAAAAAGGTAAATGCAAGAGATGAGTTTGTGACACCTACTTGGATAGATCTCCTCCCCGTGCCAGAAATCAGCACGTTGATGAGAGACTATTCTTGACTTGATCCTCCCCGGCAACGACGCCAGAAATCCTTGTGCTACTGCGACAACAGACCTTCCCTGGTACGGCGCCAGGAACCCTGCTGCTACGGCTACGCCTTTAGGGACTTCCTTGGAAAATATGCAAAGGATTTCCCTGCGGCCTTGGAGCCTTGCGTTGGTGTTCCCTTGAAGAGGAAAGGGTGATGTAGCACAGCGGCGGTAAGTATTTCCCTCAGTTTTGAGAACCAAGGTATCGAACCAATGGAAGATCTTGTCAAGTCACAAGTACCTGCACAAACACAAAGAGCTTGCACCCAACGCTATGAAGGGGTTGTCAATCCCTTATAGATTGTTTGCAAAGTGAGAACTGGAAGCAAAGAGTAAACAGAGCAAAGTAAAAGTGAAAGTGGAAACAATAGTTGTGAATTGACCCGGGGGCCGTAGTGTTCACTAGTGGCTTCTCTCATGAAAGCAAGTAGACGGTGGGTGAACGAATTACTGTCGAGCAATTGATAGAACCGCGCAAAGTCATGACGTTATCTAAGGCAATGATTATATCTATAGGCATCACGTTCAAAACAAGTAGACCGACACTTTCTGCATCTACTACTATTACTCCACACGTCGACCGCTATCTAGCATGCATCTAGTGTATTAAGTTCGAAAGAACAGAGTAACGCCTTAAGCAAGATGACATGATGTAGATGGATAATCTCATATGTACGATAAAAGCCCATCTTGTTACACTTGATGGCAACAACACGATGCGTGCCTTGCTGCCCCTTCTCTCACTGGGAAAGGTCACCACACGGTATGAACCCAAAACCAAGCACTTCTCCCATTGCAAGAATCATAGATCTAGTTGGCCAAACAAAACCCAAGACTCGGAGAGACTTACAAGGATATCAAATCATGCATATAAGAAATCAGCAAAAACTCAAATACAATTCATAGATAATCTGATCACAAATCCACAATTCATCGGATCTCGACAAACACACCGCAAAAGAGGATTACATCGGATAGATCTCCATGAAGATCATGGAGAACTTTGTATTGAAGATCCAAGAGAGAGAAGAAGCCATCTAGCTACTAACTACGGACCCGTAGGTCTGAAGTGGACTACTCACGAGTCATTGGAGAGGCGATGATGTTGATGTAGAAGCCCTCCAACTCCAAAGTCCCCTCCGGCAGGGCACCGGGAACGGTCTCCAGATGAGATCTCGCGGAAACGGAAGCTTGCGGCGGCGGAAAAGTGTTTTCGTGGATGCCTTGATTTTTTTCTGGATTTTTAGAGAATTTATAGGCCAAAGACTTAGGGTAGGGGAGCGCCAGGGGGGCCACAAGCTTGGTTGCCACCCCTCCCCCTGGCCGTGGCAACAAGGCTTGTGGGCTCCCTGTGAGCCCACTGCCTTGGCCCTCAAGCCTCCCGATCTTCTTCCGTTCTGGAAAAATTTATTTCGGGGATTTTATTCCGTTTGGACTCTGTTCCAAAATCAGATCTGAAAAAAGTCAAAAACACAGAAAAAACAGGAACTGGCACTGGATTAATAAGTTAGTCCCGAAAAAGATATAAAAGGTAAACAAAATATCCAAAGTTGACAAGATAACAACATGAAACCATCAAAAATTATAGATACATTTGAGACGTATCAAGCATCCCCAAGCTTAACTCCTGCTCGTCCTCGAGTAGGGAAGTGATAAAGAATGAATTTTTGATGCTTTCATGCTACCTAGCATAGATGTCCTTTGTAACTCCTCTTATGTGATGTGAATGTTCAGATCCATTAGATTCAAAACAATAGTTGACAAGATCACAGCATGAAACCATCAAAAATTATAGATACGTTTGAGACGTATCAGTCACACATACTCATGATTGAAGAAACCTATAGCTAGCAAGTTTCATCGGTACGAAGACCGGGACAGAGCAAATTAAGGGGGTAGGAGGAGAAGTCATTTGTGCTCACCAACAAACGCAAGGGCGGAGCTCGTCCAACGCACGTGGAGGTCGTCGAACAACTGCACATTGAAATTCACACGATCAACACAAATACGATGTTTTATAATTAACATAATCGGAAAATATGTGGCCTAACTCACAATTTACAAAACTATGACCCCCGTCGGTCTCTAGAAGGCCGAAAAGCACCTTCTCATTCAATAGTAGGCAGAAGAGGTGTCGGGGGTCGGGGCTTAGTGGCGTCGAGGGTCGGTGGTGTCGGGCGTCGGTGGCGTCGGGGGTCCGGGGTTAGTTGCGTCGGTGGTCGGGGGTCAGTGTCGTCGGGGGTCGAGGGTCACTGGCGACGGGGGTTGGGGTCTTTTCGGTCAACAAGAGGTCGAACAGGTGTCGGGGGTCGAGGGTCAGTGGCATCGTGCGTCGGGGATAGAGGGTCGGGGGTCGATGGTTAGTGGCGTCGGGGGTCGAGGGTCGAGGGTCAGTGGCGTCAGGGGTCGGGGGTCGAGGGTCAGTGCCAGGGTTCCTTTTTCCTCTTCTTTCTTCTTTTCCTCTCTCTTCTTCTTCTTCTTCTTCTTCTTGACCATCTTCTTCTTATTATTCTTCTTCTTATTTTTTCTCCTCCTCCTCCTCTTCTTCTTCTTTTTCTTCTTTCTTTTCTCTTTCTCCTCCTTGTTATGTCCATTTTGCATCATGCTTTCATGTTGATATTTATCGCTTTATGGACTGTTATTATACTTTGTGGTACCATACTTATGCCTTTTCACTCTTATTTTGCAAGGTTTATTTGAAGAGGGAGAATACCGGCAGCTGGAATTCTAGACTGGAAAAGGAGCAAGTCTGAGTCCTCTATTCTACACAACTCCAAATGCCCTGAAAATCAATGTGGATTTTTTGGGAATATATAAAAAATACTGGGCAAAAGAAGTGTCAGAGGGGAGATGCCAGGGGCCCACAAGCCTGGTTGCCGCGACATACCCCCCTAGCCGCGACAACAGGGATTGTGGGCACCCTGGTGGCCCACTGGCCCCCCTCTTTTGCTATATGAAGGGTTTCGTCCGAGAACAAATCAGGGTGGAGCTTTTTCGTGGATTCTCCACCGCCACGAGGCGAAACTTGAGCAGAACCAATCTAGAGCTCCGGCAGGACGATCCTGCCGGCGAAACTTCCCTCCGGGAGGGGGAAATCATCGCCATCGTCATCACCAACACTCCTCTCGTCAGAGGTGAGTCATCTCCATCAACATCTTCATCAGTACCATCTCCTCTCCAAACCCTAGTTCATCTCTTGTAACCAATCTCCGTCTCGCGACTCCGATTGGTACTTGTAAGGTTGCTAGTAGTGTTGATCACTCTTTGTAGTTGATGCTAGTTGGATTACTTGGTGGGAGAGTTTATGTTCAGATCCTTGATGCTACTCATTACACCTCTGATCATGATTATGATTATTATTTATGAGTAGTTACTTTTGTTCCTGAGGACATGGGATAAGTCATGCTGATAATAGTCATGTGAATTTGGTATTCGTTCGGTATTTTGATATGCTGTATGTTGTCTTTTCCTCTAGTGGTGTTATGTGAACATCGACTACATAACACTTCACCATATTTGGGCCTAGAGGAAGGCATTGGGGAGTAGTAAGTACATGATGGGTTGCTAGAGTGATAGAAGCTTAAACCCCAGTCTACGCGTTGCTTCGTAAGGGGCTGATTTGGATCCACTAGTTTAATGCTTTGGTTAGACGTTGTCTTAATTATTCTTTCATAGTTGCGGGTGCTTGAGAGAGGGGTTAATCATAAGTGGGATGCTTGTCCAAGTAAGGGCAGTACCCAAGCGCCGGTCCACCCACATATCAAACTATCAAAGTAACGAACGCGAATCATATGAACATGATGAAACCAACATGACAGAAATTCCCGTGTATCCTCGGGAGCGTTTTTCCTCTTATAAGACTTTGTTCAGGCTTGTCCATTGCTATAAAAGGTGTTGGGCCACTTTGCTGCACCGTTGCTACTACTTGTTACTTGTTACTTTTCGCTTGCTATGTTTCACCTCACTACACCATCACTTGTTACCGCTACTTTCAATGCTTGCAGTTATTACCTTGCTGAAAACCGTTTATCAGAGCCTTCTTCTCCTCGTTGGGTTCGACACTCTTACTTATCGAAAGGACTACGATTGATCCCCTATACTTGTGGGTCATCAAGACTCTTTTCTGGCGCCCTTGCCGGGGAGGGAAGCGCCTTTGGTAAGTGGAATTTGGTAAGGAAACATTTATATACTGTGCTGAAATTTATTGCCACTTGTCACTATGGAGACTGTTCCTTTGAGGAAATTGTTCGGGGTATCTTCACCATGAACGGAAGCACGAGGGGTTGCTCCTCAACCTGAGGTACCTACTGAAAATATCTTTTATGAAATTACTTCGGGTATGCTTGAGAAACTGCTGGCTACTCCTTTTATAGGAGATGGATCTTCACATCCAGACTTGCATCTAATCTATGTAGATGAAGTTTGTGGTTTATTTAAGCTTGCAGGTTTGCCCGAGGATGAGGTAAAGAAGAAAGTTTTTCCTTTATCTTTGAAGGATAAGGCGTTGACATGGTATAGGCTATGTGATGATATGGGATCATGGGACTACAATCGGTTGAAATTGGAATTTCATCAAAAGTTTTATCCTATGCATTTAGTACATCGTGATCGGAATTATTTTTATAACTTTTGGCCTCATGACAAGGAAACATAGCTCAATCTTGGGGGAGGCTTAAATCAATGCTATATTCATGCCCCAATCATGAGCTCTCGAGGGAAATTATCACTGAAAACTTTTATGCTCGACTTTCTCATGAAGATCGTACCATGCTTGACACTTCTTGTACCGGTTCTTTTATGAAGAAGGATATTGACCAGAAGTGGAATTTATTGGAAAGAATCAAACGTAACTCCGAAGATTGGGAGCTTGAGGAAGGTAAGGAGTCAGGTATGAATTTCCAGTTTGATTGCGTTAAATCTTTTGTTGAAACAAGCACTTCTGGAGATTTTAGCGCTAAGTATGGACTTGACTCTGAGATAGTAGCTTCTCTATGTGAATCTTTTGCTGCTCATGTTTATCTTCCCAAAGAGAAGTGGTTTAAGTATCATCTGCCTGTAGAAGTCAACATAGTTAAACCCAATCTAGTTGAAGAGAAAGTCATTGCCTTTAGTGATCCTATTATTCCTTGTGCCTACATTGAGAAACAACCTTACCCTGCTAGGAAAAAGGATTATTCTAAAGCTCCAACTATGATACGTAGGGGTTACATTAGACCACTTGCACCCCCTGAGGAAATTAGAGTTGAACCTAGTGTTCCTATTATCAAAGATCTCTTGGCCGAAGACATAGACGAGCATGTTATCAAATTCTGTGAGGACTCCGCTAGAATTGCTAAACCTCACGCGAAAGACAATACGGACATGTAGTTGGCCTGCCCGTTGTTTTTGTTAAGATAGGAGATCACTGTTATCATGGTTTATGTGATATGGGTGCTAGTGTTAGTGCAATACCCCGGTCCCTATATGATGAAATCAAAGATGAGATTGCACCTGCTGAGTTAGAACCCATTGATGTCACTATTACGCTAGCTAATAGAGACACTATCTACCCTATGGGAATTGTGAGAGACGTAGAAGTCCTGTGTCGTAAGACGAAGTATCCTACTGATTTCCTCGTCCTTGCTACTGCACAAGATAGCTTTTGTCCCATCATATTTGGTAGACCCTTTCTCAACACTGTCAATGCTCATATTGATTGCGTTAAACAGACTGTCATTGTTAGTTTCGAGGGTGTGTCTCATGAATTTAACTTCTCCAAGTTTGGAAGACAACCCCATGAAAAAGAGTCGTCTGGTAGGGATGAAATCATTGCTCTTGCCTCTATTGTCGTACCTCCTACGGATCCTTTAGAGCAATATCTGCTTGAGCATGAAAATGATATGCATATGGATGAAAGAGATGAGATAGATAATTTTTTTAGAACTATATCCTATTCTCAAGAATAATATCCATGTTGAACTGCTTGGGGATCCTCCCCCACCAAAGGGTGATCCTGTGTTCGAGCTAAAACAATTACCAGATACTCTTAAGTATGCCTATCTTGATGAGAAGGAGATATATCATGTTATTGTTAGTGCTCACCTCTCGAATCACGAAGAGAAGAAGTTACTAAAAACTTTGAGGAAGCACCGTGCTGCTATTGGATATACTCTTGATGATCTTAAGGGTATTAGTCCTACTCTATGTCAGCACAAGATTAAAACCGATCCTGATTCTAAGCCAGTTGCTGATCATCACCGGAGATTAAATCCGAGGATGAAAGAGGTCGTGAGAAAAGAAATATTAAAGCTTCTGGAAGCAGGAATCATTTATCCTGTTGCTCATAGTGATTGGGTAAGTCCAGTACATTACATACCTAAGAAGGGAGGTATCACCGTCGTTCCTAATGATAAGAATGAACTAATCCCACAAAGGATTATTACTGGCTATAGGATGGTGATAGACTTCCGAAAACTGAACAAGACAACGAGGAAAGACCATTATCCATTGTCGTTTATCGACCAAATGCTAGAAAGGCTATCTAAACACACACACTTTTGCTTTCTAGACGGTTATTCAGGTTTCTCGCAAATACGTGTTGCACAATCTGATCAGGAGAAAACCACTTTCACCTGCCCTTCGGAATGTTTCCTTATAGACGTATGCCTTTTGGCTTGTGCAATGCACCTACAACCTTTCAAAGATGTATGATGGCTATATTCTCTGACTTTTGTGAAAAGATTGTTGAGGTTTTCATGGATGATTTCTCCGTTTACGGTTCTTCCTTTGATGATTGCCTCAGCAACCTTGATCGAGTCTTACAGAGATGCACAGACACCAACCTCGTCTTGAACTGGGAGAAGTGCCACTTCATGGTTAATGAAGGCATCGTCTTAGGACACAAAATCTTTGAGAACGCCATTGAAGTTGATAAGGCTAAGGTTGATGCAATTGAGAAAATGCCTTGCCCCACAGATATCAGAGGTATACGAAGTTTCCTAGGTCATGTTGGTTTCTATAGAAGGTTCATTAAAGACTTCTCTAAGATTTCTAGGCCTCTTACCAACCTCTTGCAGAAGGATGATCCTTTTGTTTTTGATGAGGATTGTGAGGAAGCTTTCAATATCTTAAGAAGGCCTTGATAACCGCACCTATTGTTCAACCACCTAATTGGAACTTGCCCTTTGAAATCATGTGTGATGCTAGTGATTATGCTGTTGGTGCTGTTCTAGGACAAAGAGTTGACAAGAAGTTGAATGTCATTCACTACGCTAGTAAAACTCTAGACCGTGCCCAAAGAAACTATGCCACTACGGAGAAGGAGTTTTTAGCAGTCGTGCTTGCATGTGAAAAGTTCAGATCTTATATAGTTGACTCCAAAGTCACTATTAACTCTGATCATGCTGCTATTAAGTACCTTATGGAGAAGAAGGACGCTAAGCCTAGGCTAATCAGATGGGTTCTCCTGCTACAGGAATTTGATTTGCACGTCGTTGACCGAAAGGGTGCTGATAACCCTGTAGCAGATAACTTGTCTAGGATAGAGAATTTCCTTGATGACCCACGACCTATTGATGGCAGCTTTCCTGATGAGCAATTGAATGTCATCCTCACTTCACATAGTGCACCGTCGTATGCTGATTACGCAAACTATATCGTAGCCAAATACATACCATCCAGTTTCACCTACCAACAAAAGAAGAAATTCTTCTTTGATTTGAGACACTACTTTTGGGATGATACTCACCTTTATAAGGAAGGAGTAGATGGTGTTATTAGACGTTGTGTAACTGAACATGAATAGGGACAGATCCTGCAGAAGTGTCATTCTGAAGCCTACGAAGGACACCATGCTGGAGACAGAACTGCTGATAAGGTATTGCAATCAGGTTTCTATTGGCCCACTCTCTTCAAGGATGCCCGTAAGTTTGTCTTGTCTTGTGACGAATTCCAAAGAATAGGGAACATCAGTAAGCGTTAGGAAATGCCTATGAACTATTCACTTGTCATTGAACCATTTGATGTCTGGGGCTTTGATTATATGGGACCTTTCCTGAGTTCCAATGGGTATACTCACATCTTAGTTGCTGTGGATTACGTCACTAAGTGGGTAGAAGCTAACCCCACTAGAAATGATGATCACCGCACCTCTATTAAGATGCTTAAAGAAGTCATTTTCCCAAGATTTGGAGTCCCTAGATATCTGATGACCGATGGCGGTTCACACTTCATTCATGATGTTTTCCGCAAGATGCTCGCTAAGTATGATGTGAACCATAGAGTTGCATCTCCTTATCATCCTCAGTCTAGTGGTCAAGTGGAGTTTAGTAATAGGGAGATCAAATTGATTTACAAAAGACCGTCAATAGATCTCGAAAGAATTGGTCTAGTAAACTTGACGATGCACTATGGGCTTATAGGACTGCTTATAAGAATCCCATGGGCATGCCGCCGTATAAAATGGTTTACGGTAAGGCCTGTCATTTACCTCTTGAGCTGGAACACAAAGCTTATTGGGCAATCAAAGAGCTCAACTTCGATTTCAAACTTGCCGGTGAGAAGCGGTTGTTTTATATCAGCTCATTAGATGAATGGAGGGCCCAGGCATATGAGAATGCCAAGTTGTTCAAGGAAAAGGTTAAGCGATGGCACGATAAAAGAATACAAAAATGAGAGTCCAATGTAGGTGATTATGTCCTGCTATACAATTCTCGCTTAAGATTCTTCGCAGGCAAGCTTCTCTCTAAATGGGAAGGTCCCTACGTTGTCGAGGAAGTATATCATTCCGGTGCCATCAAAATCAATAACCTGGAAGGTAATTTTCCTAGAGTGGTAAATGGGCAAAGAATCAAGCATTATATCTCTGGTACTCCCATAAATGTTGAGACCAATATCATCAATATCATAACTCCAGAGGAGTACATAAGGGATGTTTATTAGCCTGTTTCAGACCCTGAAAACAAAGAGGTATGTGTTTCAGTAAGTAACTGGACTCCAAAACTTTTCCAATAGGAAATTTTCTCCGTTTTGGAATTTATGGAAAATTAGAAAAATAAAAAGCAGTCCGGAGAGCGCACGAGGCGGCCACAAGCTTGGTTGCCCTGGCCTCCCCCCTGGCCGCGACAACAGGGCTTGTGGGCACCTCATGTGCCTCCCGGACTCCCTTTTCTTGCAGAGCACTCCTTCTGGTCCAAAAAAATATTATATATACGCCCGAGGGTTTTGATCTCCGTATCGCGCAGTTTTCCTGTGTTTTCGTTTCGAGCCTGTTTTCTGCCGTAGATCTTGGTCAAGATGTCTTCTTAGGTTTCAGAGGGGGAGAGCTATGTGGCTGATTACCTTGCTAACCCCAAGGTCTATGGGGACTGGGAACCATATGGCTGGACCACTCACGAGGAAGGGGACTATGATCCCAAGGGGAAGGAATAAACGAGTTCCGATGAAGAGGAGGCTCCTCTACCTCAACCTGGACGCACTCATGTGGAGTTCAAGAAGTCAAGCCTCCCTGACCAAAGGAAGAAGCCTAAGACCTTGTTTATCCCTTCTTGTTTCTTGCAGGAGAGTAAGCAGGAACTTTGCCATAGAGTGTTTAAGCTTGAGGAGGAAAATGACGATCTGAGGGAGCAGAACTTTATGCTCAAGTGGAAATTAGACAAGCTCAAGAGTGCTTCAACAACTCCACCACCATCGCCACCAAAGGAAGACAACTAAGCATTGGTATGGGCAACTCCCTTGGCTTATGCCTAGCTTGGGGGAGTTGCCCTGGTATCGTATCACCTTTATATCTTTTGCTTTTACCTTTGTTTTAGTTCTTTCCTTTTCAGTTTTTATTTCTTGTCTTAGTGGAATAAGTCTTTAGTGTTTAGTTTGAGTCTTTTGCCTTGTGTCTCCCCCGATGTATTCGAGCTTGCGAGCTATATAATAAAGAGTATCTTAGTCAAGGGCTTTGTTTTGTGCTGTGATCAAAAGTATGAAAAGAACGGTAGCATGAAAGATCATGAGATGATCTTATGGAAAGTGATAGCTTCACATATAACAAGTATGATGATTGAAACTTGTTGAGAATAGACCAACATAGACCTCAGTCATTGTTGCAATTAATAAGAAGTAATAAGGAAAGAGAGGTTCACATATAAATATATCATCTTAGACACTTTCTATAATTGTGAGCACTCACCAAACCATTACATGCTTAGAAGTAGATGTTGGACAAGGAAGACAACATAATGAATTGTGTTTGCTTGGTTCCAAACAATGTTATATGATTAGAGATCCCTTAGCATGTGACGATTGCTTCCACCTCATATTAGCCAAAACTCCCACACCAAGTAGAGATACTACTTGTGCATCCTTAAACCTTCAACCCAGTTTTGCCATTAGTGTCCACCATACCTACCTATGGATTGAATAAGATCCCTCAAGTAAGTTGTCATCGGTGCAAGCAATAAAAATTGCTCTCTAATATGTATGATCTATTAGTTTGTGGAAAATAAGCTTTGTACGAACCTGTGATGCGGAAGACATAAAAGCGACAGACTACATAATAAATTCTTTATCACAGGAAGCAATATAAAGTGACGTTCCTCCGCACTAAGAGGACACGCATCCAAATCTCAAAAGCGCATGACAACCTCTGCTTCCCTCTGTGAAGGGCCTATCTTGTACCTTTACTTTTTGACCTTGTAAGAGTCATGGTGATCTTCACCAATTCCTTATTTAGCCTTTTTCTTGGTGAACGTCATATGCTTGGGAAAGATCTATATTCATATATCAACTTGGAGATGAGTACTTATGCTTTATTATTGTTGACTTTACCCTTGAGGTAAATGGTTGGGAGGCAAAATTACAAGCCCCTATCTTTCTCTGTGTCCAGCTGAAACTTTGATACCATGAGTACCACGTGAGTTGTAACAATTGTGGAAAACAAAAGAGATGATTGAGTATGTGGATTTGCTTTACAAGCTTTTATTTGACTCTTTCTGATGTTATGATAAATTGCAATTGCTTCAATGACTATGGACTGTTGTTGGCTACTTCTCGGTAAGGTTTTTATTTTGTACTTTGCTTTGTGAAGGAATTGATACTTTCTCATAAGAATCTCTATGATGTATTGCTGTTCTATGTGTCATCATGATGCCCTCATGTCCGTATTATGTTTTATTGACACCTTCATCCCTAAACATGTGGACATGTTTATGGATCTTGGTTTTTCGCTTGAGGACAAGCGAGGTCTAAGCTTGGGGGAGTTGATACACCCATTTTGTATCGTGCCTTCATGTTGACATTTATCGCTTTATGGACTGTTATTATACTTTGTGGTACCATACTTATGCCTTTTCTCTCTTATTTTGCAAGGTTTATTTGAAGAGGGAGAATACCGGCAGCTGGAATTCTGGACTGGAAAAGGAGCAAGTCCAAGTCCTCTATTCTGCGCAACTCCAAATGCCCTGAAAATCAACGTGGAATTTTTTGGGAATATATAAAAAATACTGGGTGAAAGAAGTGTCAGAGGGGAGCTGCCAGGGGCCCACAAGCCTGGTTGTCGCGGCCTACCCCCTGGTCGCGCCAACAGGGCTTGTGGGCACCCTGGTGGCCCACTGGCCCCCCTCTTTTGCTATATGAAGGTTTCGTCCGAGAAAAAATCAGGGTGGAGATTTTTCGTGGATTCTCCGCCGCCACGAGGTGGAACTTGAGCAGAGCCAATCTAGAGCTCCGGAGGGGGAAATCGTCGCCATCGTTATCACCAACACTCCTCTCGTCGGAGGGGAGTCATCTCCATCAACATCTTCATCAGCACCATCTCCTCTCCAAACCCTAGTTCATCTCTTGTAACCAATCTCTGTCTCGCGACTCCGATTGGTACTTGTAAGGTTGCTGGTAGTGTTGATCACGCTTTGTAGTTGATGCTAGTTGGATTACTTCGTGGAAGAGTTTATTTTCAGATCCTTGATGCTACTCATTACACCTCTGATCATGATTATGATTATGCTTTGTGAGTAGTTACTTTTGTTCCTGAGGACCGAGGGCGGAGGGACGTCGCCGCGGCGCGGAGGGACGTCGCCGCGGCGCGGAGGGACGTCGGCGCGGCGCGGAGGGACGTCGGCGCGGAGGGACATCGGGCGGGGTGGGGGATTCGAGCAGACGGGCTACTTGGGAAGCGGGGGTTGGAGGGGGCAGGCCTGATGGTGGTTGGTGGGCCGCCCCTTTGCCGTCCGTCGTGCCCCCAGGCAGACGGCAAAGGACTCCCAGGCAGACGACAAAGGGGCGGGGTGGCGGAGGCATCGGGTGATGGCAGAGGCCGTCCCCTTTGCCATCCGTCGTGCTCCCAGGCGGACGGCAAAGGGTTCCCAGGCAGAGGACAAAGGGGAGGGGTGGGTGGGGGTGGGGGTTTCGGTCGTTTGGGGGGGGGGGCTTTGCCGTCTGCCCACCCTTTGCCGTCCGCATAGGGCTTCTTTGCCGTCCGCCAGCGGACGACAAAGAGGTGGCCGACGACAAAATAAACCTTTGCCTTCAAACACCTCTTTGTCGTCAGCACTGTGACAACTGACGGCAAAGAGTACCTTTTCCATGCATCAGTAGACGGCAAAGGCCAGGCAGACGGCAAAATTATGAATTCCAGTAGTGGACCTAGGAGAAGGTGCTTACATTCTAGGCATTAAGATCTATAGGGATAGACCGAAACGCGTGATAGGACTTTCACAAAGCACATACCTTGATAAAGTTTTGAAGAAGTTCAAAATGGATTAGTCCAAGAAAGGGTTCTTGCCAGTATTACAAGGTATAAAATTGAGTAAGACTCAGTGCCCAGCAACTGAGGAAGATAGAAAGATAATGAGTTCCGTCCCATATGCTTCAGCCATAGGTTCTATCATGTATGCAATGATGTGCACTAGACCGGACGTTAGCCTGGCCATAAGTATGGCAGGCAGGTTCCAGAGTAATCCAGGAGTGGATCACTGGACGGCGGTCAAGAATATCCTGAAGTACCTAAGAAGGACTAAGGAGATGTTTCTCGTATATGGAGGTGACAAAGAGCTCGCCGTAAAGGGTTACGTCGATGCAAGCTTTACACAGATCCGGACGACTCTAAGTCGCAGACCGGATACGTATTTATTCTTAATGGGGGTGTGGTAAGCTGGTGCAGTTCCAAGCAAAGCGTCGTAGCTGATTCTACATGTGAAGCGGAGTACATGGCTGCCTCGGAGGTAGCTAAGGAGGGTGTCTGGATGAAGCAGTTCGTGACGGATCTTGGAGTGGTGCCGAGCGCACTGAATCCAATAACCCTGTTTTGTGACAACACGGGTGCCATTGCCTTAGCAAAGGAACCACAGTTTCACAAGAAGACCAGACACATCAAACGACGCTTCAACCTCATCCGTGACTACGTCGAGGAGGAGGACGTGAATATATGCAAAGTGCACACGGATCTGAATGTGGCAGACCCACTGACTAAACCTCTTCCACGGGCAAAGCATGATCAACACCAGAACTGTATGGGTGTTAGATTTATTACAATGTAATTCGCATGGTGATGTGAGGGCTAGATTATTGACTCTAGTGCAAGTGGGAGACTGTTGGAATTATGCCCTAGAGGCAATGATAAATAAGTTATTATTATAATTCTTGTATCAAGATAATCGTTTATTATCCATGCTATAATTGTATTGAATGAAGAATTAGATACATGTGTGGATACATAGACAAAGCACTATCCCTAGCAAGCCTCTAGTTGGCGAGCCATTTGATCAAGGATAGTCAGGGTCTTCTGACTTTGTATAAGGTGTTGTTGCTTGATAACTTGATCACATCATTGGGTGAATCATGTGATGGACTAGACCCAAACTAATAGACATAGCATGTTGATCATGTCATTTTGTTGCTACTGTTTTCTGCGTGTCAAGTATTTATTCCTATGACCATGAGATCATATGACTCACTGGCACCGTAGGAATGCTTTGTGTGTATCAAACGTCACAACATAACTGGGTGACTATAAAGATGCTCTACAGGTATCTCCAAAGGTGTCCGTTGAGTTAGTATGGATCAAGACTGGGATTTGTCACTCTCTGTGACAGAGAGGTATCTCGGGGCCCACTCGGTAATACAACATCACACATAAGCCTTGTAAGCAATGTGACTTAGTGTAAGTCACGGGATCTTGTATTACGGAATG
Organism: Hordeum vulgare subsp. vulgare; assembly: GCF_904849725.1. Taxonomy (NCBI): domain Eukaryota; kingdom Viridiplantae; phylum Streptophyta; class Magnoliopsida; order Poales; family Poaceae; genus Hordeum; species Hordeum vulgare. Next base: position 469,956,455 of record NC_058522.1, read on the forward strand.
AGTAAAGAGACTTGCCAGTAAACAAGATTGGAATAGGTATGCGGATACCGACGATCGAATCTCGGGCAAGTAACATACCGAAGGACAAAGGGAATGACATACGGGATTATATGAATCCCTGGCACTGAGGTTCAAATGATAAGATCTTCGTAGAATATGTAGGATCCAATATGGTGATGGGGAACGTCGCATGGGAAACAAAAAATTTCCTACGCGCACGAAGACCTATCATGGTGATGTCCATCTACGAGAGGGGATGAGTGATCTACGTACCCTTGTAGATCGTACAGCAGAAGCGTTAGAGAACGCGGTTGATGTAGTGGAACGTCCTCACGTCCCTCGATCCGCCCCGCGAACAATCCCGCGATCAGTCCCACGATCTAGTACCGAACGGACGGCACCTCCGCGTTCAGCACACGTACAGCTCGACGATGATCTCGGCCTTCTTGATCCAGCAAGAGAGACGGAGAGGTAGAAGAGTTCTTCGGCAGCGTGACGGCGCTCCGGAGGTTGGTGATGATCTTGTCTCAGCAGGGCTCCGCCCGAGCTCCGCAGAAACGCGATCTAGAGGAAAAACTATGGAGGTATGTGGTCGGGCAGCCGTGAGAAAGTCGTCTCAAATCTGCCCTAAAAGCCCCATATATATAGGAGGAGGGAGGGGGACCTTGCCTTGGGGTCCAAGGGATCCCCAAGGGGTCGGCCGAGCCAGGGGGGAGGACTCTCCCCCCCCAAACCGAGTCCTACTTGGTTTGGTGGGAGGGAGTCCTTCCCCCTTCCCACTTCTTCCTTTTTTTTCTTTTCTTTGATTTTTTCTCTCTTTGGCGCATAGGGGATTGGTGGGCTGTCCCACCAGCCCACTAAGGGATGGTGTGACCCCCCCCAAATGCCTATGGGCTTCCCCGGAGTGGGTTGCCCCCCTCCGGTGAACTCCCGGAACCCATTCGTCATTCCCGGTACATTCCCGGTAACTCCGAAAACCTTCCGGTAATCAAATGAGGTCATCCTATATATCAATCTTCGTTTCTGGACTATTCCGGAAACCCTCGTGACGTCCGTGATCTCATCCGGGACTCCGAACAACATTCGGTAACCAACCATATAACTCAAATACGCATAAAACAACGTCGAACCTTAAGTGTGCAGACCCTGCGGGTTCGAGAACTATGTAGACATGACCCGAGAGACTCCTCGGTCAATATCCAATAGCGGGACCTGGATGCCCATATTGGATCCTACATATTCTACGAAGATCTTATCGTTTGAACCTCGGTGCCAAGGATTCGTATAATCCCGTATGTCATTCCCTTTGTCCTTCGGTATGTTACTTGCCCGAGATTCGATCGTCGGTATCCGTATACCTATTTCAACCTCGTTTACCGGCAAGTCTCTTTACTCGTTCCGTAATACAAGATCCCGCAACTTACACTAAGTTACATTGCTTGCAAGGCTTGTGTGTGATGTTGTATTACCGAATGGGCCCCGAGATACCTCTCCGTCACACGGAGTGACAAATCCCAGTCTTGATCCATACTAACTCAACTAACACCTTCGGAGATACCTGTAGAGCATCTTTATAGTCACCCAGTTACGTTGCGACGTTTGATACACACAAAGCATTCATCCGGTGTCAGTGAGTTATATGATCTCATGGTCATAGGACTAAATACTTGACACGCAGAAAACAGTAGCAACAAAATGACACGATCAACATGCTACGTCTATTAGTTTGGGTCTAGTCCATCACGTGATTCTCCCAATGACGTGATCCAGTTATCAAGCAACAACACCTTGTTCATAATCACAAGACACTGACTATCATTGATCAACTGGCTAGCCAACTAGAGGCTTGCTAGGGACGGTGTTTTGTCTATGTATCCACACATGTAAATGAGTCTTCATTCAATACAATTATAGCATGGATAATAAACTATTATTCTTGATACAGGAATTATAATAATAACTATATATTTATTATTGCCTCTAGGGCATAATTCCAACAGTCTCCCACTTGCACTAGAGTCAATAATCTAGCCCTCACATCACCATGTGAATTACATTGTAATAAATCTAACACCCATACAGTTCTGGTGTCGATCATGTTTTGGCCGTGGAAGAGGTTTAGTCAGCGGGTCTGCTACATTCAGATCCGTGTGCACCTTGCATATATTTACGTCCTCCTCCTCGACGTAGTCGCGGATGAGGTTGAAGCGTCGTTTGATGTGTCTGGTCTTCTTGTGAAACCTTGGTTCCTTTGCTAAGGCAATGGCACCAGTGTTGTCACAGAACAAGGTTATTGGATCCAGTGCACTTGGCACCACTCCAAGATCCGTCATGAACTGCTTCATCCAGACACCCTCCTTAGCCGCCTCCGAGGCAGCCATGTACTCCGCTTCACATGTAGAATCTGCTACAACGCTTTGCTTGGAACTGCACCAGCTTACTGCACCCCCATTAAGAATAAATACGTATCCGGTTTGTGACTTAGAGTCGTCCGGATTTGTGTCAAAGCTTGCATCGACGTAACCTTTTACGGCGAGCTCTTCGTCACCTCCATACACGAGAAACATCTCATTAGTCCTTTTCAGGTACTTTAGGATATTCTTGACCGCTGTCCAGTGATCCACTCCTGGATTACTCTGGAACCTGCCTGCCATACTTATGGCCAGGCTAACATCCGGTCTAGTGCACAGCATCGCATACATGATAGAACCTATGGCTGAAGCATAGGGGACGGAGCGCATATGCTCTCTATCTTCATCAGTTGCTGGGCACTGAGTCTTACTCAATCTCGTACCTTGTAACACTGGCAAGAACCCTTTCTTGGACTGTTCCATTTTGAACCTCTTCAAAACTTTATCAAGGTATGTGCTTTGTGAAAGTCCTATCAGGCGTTTTGATCTATCCCTATAGATCTTAATGCCTAGAATGTAAGCAGCTTCTCCTAGGTCCTTCATAGAGAAACTTTTATTCAAGTAACCTTTTATGCTCTCCAGAAGCTCTACGTTGTTTCCAATCAATAATATGTCATCCACATATAATATTAGAAACGCCACAGAGCTCCCACTCACTTTCTTGTAAATACAAGATTCTCCAACCACTTGTATAAACCCAAATGCTTTGATCACCTCATCAAAGCGTTTGTTCCAACTCCGAGATGCTTGCACCAGTCCATAAATGGATCGCTGGAGCTTGCACACCTTGTCAGCATTTTTAGGATCGACAAAACCTTCGGGTTGCATCATATACAACTCTTCCTTAAGGAAACCGTTAAGGAACGCCGTTTTGACATCCATCTGCCAGATTTCATAATCGAAAAATGCAGCTATTGCTAACATGATTCTGACGGATTTAAGCATCGCTACGGGAGAGAAAGTCTCATCATAGTCAATTCCTGGAACTTGTGAAAAACCCTTTGCCACAAGTCGAGCTTTATAAACGGTTACATTACCGTCAGCGTCCGTCTTCTTCTTAAAGATCCATTTGTTCTGAATAGCCTTGCGGCCCTCAGGCAGTATCTCCAAAGTCCACACTTTGTTCTCATACATGGATCCTATCTCGGATTTCATGGCTTCTAGCCATTTGTTGGAATCTGGGCCCACCATTGCTTCTTCATAATTTGCAGGTTCATTGTTGTCTAACAACATGATTGACAAGACGGGATTACCGTACCACTCTGGAGCAGCGCGTGATCTCGTCGACCTGCGTGGTTCAACAGAAACTTGAACTGGAGTTTCATGATCATCATCATTAACTTCCTCCTCAACCGGCGTCGCAATGACAGAGGTTTCCCCTTGCCCTGCGCCACCATCCAGAGGGATGAGAGGTTCGACAACCTCGTCAAGTTCTATCTTCCTCCCACTCAATTCTCTCAAGAGAAACTCCTTCTCGAGAAAAGTTTCGTTCTTAGCAACAAACACTTTGCCCTCGGATTTGAGATAGAAGGTGTACCCAACTGTCTCTTTCGGGTAACCTATGAAGACGCACTTTTCCGCTTTGGGTTCCAGCTTTTCAGGCTGAAGCTTTTTGACATAAGCATCACATCCCCAAACTTTAAGAAACGACAATTTTGGTCTTTTGCCATACCACAGTTCGTATGGTGTCGTCTCAACGGATTTCGATGGTGCCCTATTTAAAGTGAATGTAGCTGTTTCTAATGCATAACCCCAAAATGATAACGGCAAATCAGTAAGAGACATCATAGATCGCACCATCTCTAACAAAGTACGATTACGACGTTCGGACACACCATTACGCTGTGGTGTTCCAGGCGGTGTCAACTGCGAAACAATTCCACATTGTCTTAAGTGAGTACCAAACTCGAAACTCAGATATTCACCCCCACGATCAGACCGTAGGAACTTGATCTTTTTGTTACGATGATTTTCCACTTCACTCTGAAATTGCTTGAACTTTTCAAATGTTTCAGACTTGTGCTTCATCAAGTAGACATAACCATATCTACTTAAATCGTCAGTGAAGGTGAGAAAATAACGATATCCGCCGCGTGCCTCCACGCTCATTGGACCACACACATCGGTATGTATGATTTCCAACAAGTCACTTGCACGCTCCATTGTTCCGGAGAACGGAGTCTTAGTCATCTTGCCCATGAGGCATGGTTCGCACGTGTCAAGTGAATCAAAGTCAAGTGACTCCAAAAGTCCATCAGCATGGAGTTTCTTCATGCGCTTTACACCAATATGACCCAAGCGGCAGTGCCACAAAAATATGGCGCTATCATTGTTTACTCTAACTCTTTTGGTCTCAATGTTATGTATATGCGTATCTCTATCAAGATTCAATATGAACAATCCTCTCACATTCGGTGCATGACCATAAAAGATGTTACTCATAGAAATAGAACAAACATTATTCTCAGACTTAAAAGAGTAACCGTCTCGCAATAAACAAGATCCAGATATAATGTTCATGCTCAACGCAGGCACTAAATAACAATGATTTAAGTTCATCACTAATCCCGATGGTAGTTGAAGTGACACTGTGCCGACGGCGATTGCATCAACCTTGGAACCGTTTCCTACGCGCATCGTCACTTCGTCTTTCGCCAGCCTTCGTCTATTCCGCAGTTCCTGTTTCGAGTTGCAAATGTGAGCAACAGAACCGGTATCGAATACCCAGGCACTACTACGAGAGCCGGTTAAGTACACATCAATAACATGTATATCAAATATACCTGATTTTTCTTTGCCCGCCTTCTTATCTGCCAGATACTTGGGGCAATTGCGCTTCCAGTGACCCATACCCTTGCAATAGAAGCACTCTGTTTCAGGCTTAGGTCCAGCCTTGGGTTTCTTCGGCGGATTGGCAACAGGCTTGCTGCTCTTCTTCGAATTTCCCTTCTTGCCTTTGCCGTTTCTCTTGAAACTAGTGGTCTTGCTCACCATCAACACTTGATGCTCTTTACGGAGTTCAGACTCTGCGACTTTCAGCATCGCAAACAACTCGCCGGGAGACTTGTTCATCCCTTGCATGTTGTAGTTCAACACAAAGCCTTTATAGCTTGGCGGCAGTGATTGGAGGATTCTGTCAGTGATAGCTTCTTGCGGGAGTTCAATCCCTAGTTCAGCTAGACGGTTTGAGTACCCAGACATTTTGAGCACATGTTCACTGACAGACGAGTTTTCCTCCATCTTGCAAGCATAGAATTTATCGGAGGTCTCATACCTCTCGATCCGGGCGTTCTTTTGAAAGATAAACTTCAACTCCTGGAACATCTCAAATGCTCCATGACGCTCAAAGCGACGTTGAAGTCCCGGTTCTAGGCCATACAAGACTGCACATTGAACTATTGAGTAGTCCTCCTTACGTGCTAACCAAGCGTTCTTAACATCCTGATCAGCCGTAGCGGGTGGTTCATATCCTAGCGCAGCATTAAGGACATAATCCTTCTTTCCAGCTTGTAAGATTAGCTTAAGATTACGAGCCCAGTCTACAAAGTTGCTTCCATCATCTTTCAACTTAGCTTTCTCTAGGAACGTATTAAAATTGAGGATGACACTTGCGTGAGCCATGATCTACAACACAAATATATTCAAAGTGGACTTAGACTATGTTCAAGATAATTAGAGTTCAACTTAATCAAATTATATGCTAAACTCCCACTCAAAAAGTACATCTCTCTAGTCATTTGAGTGGTTCATGATCCACTTACACTATCCCAAGTCCGATCATCACGTGAGTCGAGAGTAGTTTCAGTGGTAAGCATCCCTATGCTAATCATATCAACTATATGATTCATGATCGACCTTTCGGTCTCATGTGTTCCGAGGCCATGTCTGCACATGCTAGGCTCGTCAAGCTTAACCCGAGTGTTCCGCGTGCGCAACTGTTTTGCACCCGTTGTATGTGAACGTTGAGTCTATCACACCCGATCATCACGTGGTGTCTCGAAACGACGAACTGTAGCAACGGTGCACAGTCGGGGAGAACACAATTTCGTCTTGAAATTTTAGTGAGAGATCACCTCATAATGCTACCGTCGTTCTAAGCAAAATAAGGTGCATAAAAGGATTAACATCACATGCAATTCATAAGTGACATGATATGGCCATCATCACGTGCTTCTTGATCTCCATCACCAAAGCACCGGCACGATCTTCTTGTCACCGGCGCCACACCATGATCTCCATCATCATGATCTCCATCAACGTGTCGCCATCGGAGTTGTCGTGCTACTTATGCTATCACTACTAAAGCTACATCCTAGCAAAATAGTAAACGCATCTGCAAGCACATATGTTAGTATAATGACAACCCTATGGCTCCTGCCGGTTGCCGTACCATCGACGTGCAAGTCGATATTTCTATTACAACATGATCATCTCATACATCCAATATATCACATCACATCATTGGCCATATCACATCACAATCATACCCTGCAAAAACAAGTTAGACGTCCTCTAATTTTGTTGTTGCATGTTTTTACGTGGTGACCAAGGGTATCTAGTAGGATCGCATCTTACTTACGCAAACACCACAACGGAGATATATGAGTTGCTTTTTAACCTCATCCAAGGACCTCCTCGGTCTAATCCGATTCAACTAAAGTTGGAGAAACCGTCACTTGCCAGTCATCTTTGAGCAAAGGGGGTTACTCGTAACGATGAAACCAGTCTCTCGTAAGCGTACGAGTAATGTCGGTCCAAGCCGCTTCGATCCAACAATACCGCGGAATCAAGAAAAGACTAAGGAGGGCAGCAAAACGCACATCACTGCCCAAAAAACCTTTTGTGTTCTACTCGAGAAGACATCTACGCATGAACCTAGCTCATGATGCCACTGATGGGGAACGTCGCATGGGAAACAAAAAATTTCCTACGCGCACGAAGACCTATCATGGTGATGTCCATCTACTAGAGGGGATGAGTGATCTACGTACCCTTGTAGATCATACAGCAGAAGCGTTAGAGAACGCGGTTGATGTAGTGGAACGTCCTCACGTCCCTCGATCCGCCCCGCGAACAATCCCGCGATCAGTCCCACGATCTAGTACCGAACGGACGGCACCTCCGCGTTCAGCACACGTACAGCTCGACGATGATCTCGGCCTTCTTGATCCAGCAAGAGAGACGGAGAGGTAGAAGAGTTCTCCGGCAGCGTGACGGCGCTCCGGAGGTTGGTGATGATCTTGTCTCAGCAGGGCTCCGCCCGAGCTCCGCAGAAACGCGATCTAGAGGAAAAACTATGGAGGTATGTGGTCGGGCAGCCGTGAGAAAGTCGTCTCAAATCTGCCCTAAAAGCCCCATATATATAGGAGGAGGGAGGGGGACCTTGCCTTGGGGTCCAAGGGATCCCCAAGGGGTCGGCCTAGCCAGGGGGGAGGACTCTCCCCCCCCAAACCGAGTCCTACTTGGTTTGGTGGGAGGGAGTCCTTCCCCCTTCCCACTTCTTCCTTTTTTTTCTTTTCTTTGATTTTTTCTCTCTTTGGCGCATAGGGGATTGGTGGGCTGTCCCACCAGCCCACTAAGGGATGGTGTGACCCCCCCAAATGCCTATGGGCTTCCCCGGAGTGGGTTGCCCCCCTCCGGTGAACTCCCGGAACCCATTCGTCATTCCCGGTACATTCCCGGTAACTCCGAAAACCTTCCGGTAATCAAATGAGGTCATCCTATATATCAATCTTCGTTTACGGACTATTCCGGAAACCCTCGTGACGTCCGTGATCTCATCCGGGACTCCTAACAACATTCGGTAACCAACCATATAACTCAAATACGCATAAAACAACGTCGAACCTTAAGTGTGCAGACCCTGCGGGTTCGAGAACTATGTAGACATGACCCGAGAGACTCCTCGGTCAATATCCAATAGCGGGACCTGGATGCCCATATTGGACCCTACATATTCTACGAAGATCTTATCGTTTGAACCTCGGTGCCAAGGATTCGTATAATCCCGTATGTCATTCCCTTTGTCCTTCGGTATGTTACTTGCCCGAGATTCGATCGTCGGTATCCGTATACCTATTTCAACCTCGTTTACCGGCAAGTCTCTTTACTCGTTCCGTAATACAAGATCCCGCAACTTACACTAAGTTACATTGCTTGCAAGGCTTGTGTGTGATGTTGTATTACCGAGTGGGCCCCGAGATACCTCTCCGTCACACGGAGTGACAAATCCCAGTCTTGATCCATACTAACTCAACTAACACCTTCGGAGATACCTGTAGAGCATCTTTATAGTCACCCAGTTACGTTGCGACGTTTGATACACACAAAGCATTCATCCGGTGTCAGTGAGTTATATGATCTCATGGTCATAGGAATAAATACTTGACACGCAGAAAACAGTAGCAACAAAATGACACGATCAACATGCTACGTCTATTAGTTTGGGTCTAGTCCATCACGTGATTCTCCCAATGACGTGATCCAGTTATCAAGCAACAACACCTTGTTCATAATCAGAAGACACTGACTATCATTGATCAACTGGCTAGCCAACTAGAGGCTTGCTAGGGACGGTGTTTTGTCTATGTATCCACACATGTAAATGAGTCTTCATTCAATACAATTATAGCATGGATAATAAACTATTATTCTTGATACAGGAATTATAATAATAACTATACATTTATTATTGCCTCTAGGGCATAATTCCAACATATGGGCATCCAGGTCCCGCTAGTGGAGATTGACCGAGGAGTCCCTCGGGTCATGTCTACATAGTTCTCGAACCCGCAGGGTCTGCACACTTAAGGTTCGGCGTTGTTTTATGTGTATTTGAGTTATATGGTTGGTTACTGAATGTTGTTCGGAGCCCGGATGAGATCACGGACGTCACGAGAGTTTCCAGAATGGTCCGGAGACGAAGATTGATATATAAGATGACCTCATTTGATTACCGGAAAGTTTTTGACATTACCGGGAATGTACCGGGAGTGACGAATGGGTTTCGGATGTTCACCGGGGGGGGGGGGCATCCCACCCCGGGGAAGCCCATAGGCCTTAGGGGTGCCGCACCAGCCCTTAGTGGGCTGGTGGGCAAGCCCAAGAAGTCCCCTGCGCAGGAGATAAAGAAAATCAAAGAGAAAAAAAGGGGAAGTGGGAAAATAGAGAAGGACTCCACCTTCCAATCCTAGTTGGACTAGGATTGGAGGAGGAATCCTCCTCCCCCCACTTCGGCCGATCCCTTGGGGCTCCTTGAGCCTGAAGGAAAGGTCCCTCCCCTCCCTCCTATATATACTGAGGTATTAGGGCTGATTTGAGACAACTTTGCCATGGCAGCCCGACCACATACTTCCACGGTTTTTCCTCTTGATCGTGTTTCTGCGGAGCTCGGGCGGAGCCGTGCTGAGATAAGATCACCACCAACCTCCGGAGCGCCGTCACGCTGCCGGAGAACTCATCTACCTCTCTGTCTCTCTTGCTGGATCAAGAAGGCCGAGATCATCGTCGAGCTGTACGTGTGCTCAAAGCGGAGGTGCCGTCCGTTCGGCACTAGATCAGAGTGGATCGTGGGACGGATCGCGGGACGGTTCATGGGACGGTTCGCGGGGCGGATCGAGGGACGTGAGGACGTTCCACTACATCAACCGTCTTTCTTAACGCTTCCTGCTGTGCGATCTACAAGGGTATGTAGATCGGAAATCCCCTCTCGTAGATGGATATCACCATGATAGGTCTTCGTGCGTGTAGGAAATTTTTTGTTTCCCATGCGACGTTCCCCAACAATATGTCCTCCTTTGGCCATACAATGGTTTGTTTCTTGACTTCTCCAAGTTGAGTCAAATCCCTATCTTCACCTGCAGGTTGGTCGAGCTTCAGCTCCTCATAATCTTTCATCACTTCATCCACCGCGACGACAGCGTACCCTTCTGGAACAGGAGAGCAATGCCAAGTTGGATTATGTGCAATTGGTATGGCCATGCCAACCGCCACCGTCAACCTTAATTTAGCAAATTTCACCTTTAGCTCACAAGGTGTGCTCTCTGTGATATCATCCACTGGGTAGCGACGAGGAGGATCCGTGGTTAGTGCATCATCACCATCATCTTGGAGCAGCGTGGAAGTGACACTGCTTTTCTGATTCGATGCAACTTCTATCATGAGCCGCTGAGATTGGCCGCTACCTTGTTGTCTATCGATTTGATCCTGCTGCAACCGCTTTACTAATTCGTCTAGATTATGCAGCCGGTCTGCCTCAGCCGCTTTATCACATGCCTCCTTTTTCTTTCTCCTCTTATGGCTTATATCGGGAAATCTCTGCCTTTCCTCGGAAAACGCAAGCATCCATGGCCGGGAGCCAGGTAAGCCTCATGCTCGCCCTTTGTGTTCATCATTCCCAAGGGCGCGTGTGAGCTCGTCGTTCTCTCTATCGGGTACGAACCATCCCTCTTCAACATCCTGTACTGCATGTCTAATGTCCTCGATGGGTAGGGGATTATTTTTGTGTCTTTGGTTATATATTGCCTTCCCTTCTTCGTCCAACAAGCCCCCATGCTCGTAAAACCAGTTTCTTCCCCGTTCGAGCCATCTTAAGGGCTCTAGAGTGAAAACAAATCCAGAAATGATGCCTCAAGTGCTTCCCACTTAGCCATGTTAATGTCGTAGCCACCAGGCCCCATAATATGATGGTACTTCTTCTTAGCCGCATTCGTCTTATTTGTTGCAGACTTTTTCAAGGCATCCTCCGATTTCTTGTACGCCACAAATTCGGCCCAGTAGTCTTTTATCTTCTCATAGCCGTGATCGAAATCTGGGGTTTTATCTTTCAAGATAAATTCCTGGTGCAATCTTTTTCCCCAGCCCCTGAATAGATCGGCCATCTTCTTAAGAGCCCACTCCTTGACATTTTTTCTCTAGGGCCTCTATTCGCCTCTTCATTTACTCCTCGGGAGGGTGAAATGAAGCATGAGCTTTCTCCAAAGGTTTTCTTTTGCTGCTGTGCCGACATATGAGACTCCTTCCTCCCTTGGCTTAATCCATTCTCAAGTGGTGATAGGGATGTAGTCCCTAACAACAACTCCGCATGCCTTGACAAACTTCTGTTTTACATTTGTGTTAGCAATTGGTTGCCCGACATTTGGGACTGTTTCGATCCTGTATCTCTCACCGTCATCCAGCTTCTTGGTTGGGCCTCGTTTCGTCTGCACGAAGATTTTATCGACACGGAGGGCTAAAAGAAAGAGTGTTAATATATGTATATAGCAGAGGATTAATTTATTAATATATATATATATATGCACCTCGACGGAGCGGTCGGCTTCTCCCTCGTCGGCTTCTTCCTCATTGGAGCCGCCGATTCCTCCCTCACTAGAGGCATGGGCGTCTACCTCACCGGATCTTCTACCTTGTGTGTTGAGAGACTCATCTGCCTCACCGGACTCATTCAGAAACTGATTGGTGACATCGACATCGCCAACTAAAATATCATCCCTGCGGATGACACCATGCATCACATCTTGCTGATATTCGTCTCTGCCGAGTATTTGATCCATAATATCTACAAATTAATTAAACATAAAAAACTAAATTAACTAACAACTAAAACTCCCACTTATATACATCGAATAATCCACTTAATTAATGCATCATCGAATAATACACTTAATATTATCAAATATATAATCTGGAATACATAAATAATACATCTCTCGAATACATTAATACATCGAATAATATATAACTAATCAACCAACAAAGAGCCATCGCTGTAATGAGGCGTGGGCGGTGGACACCCAAAGAGGAGGGACCATCACCGGATCATAGCTCGGGTGTGATCCCTGAAGAACCTGTCAGGTACTGGAGAACATTGCATCCAATGCCTCCATGTAGCGGCGGACGTGCTTGTCCTCCTCCCTGACACGGCGACGTACCTCCTCCTTGGGGCCCGACAACCTAGGCACCGAAATTGGCCCCCGCAACCGCCTCCAAAGAAGCTCCGGGTTGACGACGGGAGCCCGGTTCCTGACCAAGCTGCGCGCCCCGAAAGGTAACTCCTCCCAGTGCCAGCCCGACGGAGCCCAGTCCCGCACATGTTGGCTCCTATCAAGCCGGTGGTCGCCACCAAGTCGACGACGAGGATGCGGGCCGGGCATCGTATGTCCTACTATTTAAATTCCTACTATTTAATAAACTTTTCTAAACTTTACATACAGAGCAAAATGAGTGAATCTATGCTCTAAAATATGTCTAACGGATTCTCTTAACCTAAGGGATTTAACAAAGTGGCAACATTCTGGATGTGTAGAAAATGATCCATATTTTTCCTGATCTCATCTAGCCTTCTATATGTCACATTGTCTAATGTCAGAGGATTCAAGAAAACCACGACTTCATCATTACCTAGTAGTAATAGGCGCATGATGCTATGAAGCTTTACAAAGTTGTTTTGTAACAGAATCCCGAATAGGATAATTAGCTTTTTGGTACGTAGTTCAAAAAGAGCCACCCGAATATTTCTATTTGGAAGGACTTTGCTAAACTTCGTGCCAAAAAAGGAATTATTCTATCAGGAACTCCGTTCCAAAACAACTTTCGAGAGATTCATAACGCCATGTTTCTGTTACTACTAGGTAATGAAGCCATGGATTTCTTCAATACTTTGACAAACAACGTGACATATAGAAGCTAGCTAGCTAGCTAGGTTACATAGATTAGATAAAAAATATTGAATCAACTTGTGCACATACATAATGTGGCATTCTTGATAAATACAATTCTTATTAAAGAACTGAGAGGATTTATTGTCTACATATATATACTAATTAATTGCAAATACATAACAAACTTTTGCACTAATAACCTACTTAACCTAAACTAACAATAACCTAACCAAAATCAAAACCTAACCAAAATCTTCATTTTTGCACTAATAACCTACTTAACCTAAACTAACAGTAACCTATTTAGCACTAAACTAACTAAATAAATTAACCTAATAACCTAAACTAACTAAATTAACCAAATGACCTAAACTAATTAACAAAGCCCTAAACTAACCTATTTGACCTAAACTAACACTAATTAACAGAAGAGTCCTAAACTAACCTATTTAACACTAACTAAGACATATATTTAGCAATAAACTAACTAAATTAACATAATTAATACATATATATATGCAATAAAATGAAAAAAAAAGTCAAAAAAAGAACTAACGGTGGGGGAGGGGGTGTCGCCGCGGTGGGGAAGGGGTGGCGCCGCGGTGGGTTGGGGCGGCGCGGTGGTGGCGCTGCAGTGGGTTGGGGCGGCGCAATGGTGGCGCCGACGATGGGGACGAAGGGCGGCCGGAGTTGTGGGGGAGGGGGCGCAAGGATGCGCGCGTCGGGGGGCGCGTCGGCAATGGCGTCGGAGGGCACCCTACAGGTGGCGACGGCGACGACGACGACAACGAGCAGCCTGCAGGTGGCAACGACGACGGTGACAACGACGAGAGCAGAGCCTGGAGGCGTCGGGGGCAGAGGAAGAAGGCGATGGATTCATGAAAATCGTAACTCCTGCTTATATAGTAGGACCATTAGTCCCGGGTTGGGGCTAGAACCGGGACTAAACACCCCCCTTTAGTCCCTGGTCTAGCCCCAACCCGGGACTAAAGGCCCTTTTTCGGCAGGCGGAGAGGCAGGAAGCGAGGGCCTTTAGTCCCGGGTTGGGGCTAGACCTGGGACTAAAGGGGGTCTTTAGTCTCGGTTCTAGCCCCAACCCGAAACTAAAGACTTGAGCTAGCTCCGGCGCGCGCAAGGTAATCTTTAGTCCCACCTCGCCGAGCGAGGAGCGCTCGCAGTGCTTTATAAGCACTGCCGCGCCAGCTCATTTAAGCTTCTCTCTATTGCAGGCCTATGGGCCTAACTCTCCTCTCTTTGCCTGTTGGGCCTACTGGGCCCACGGGTCTGCATACTAGCCCACCTATCGGGTAGGGTTTCTAGTCGTATGTAGGCCATGATGGCCCAATAGGCGACATTTTTTTACTTTAATAATTTTTAGTTCCAGTTTATATTTTAATTATTTGCTATTAAATATTTTTCACTCTTTTATTTTAGATTTATATTTCATATTTTAACAAAAAAACTTTACGAAGATTCTTTTGAGGTGATATTTTTTGGTTTCTTTTTAGTTAATGTTTTACTTGATTCGTTTAACAAATAAAACACTTTGAAAATTTTAGTTCATTCTTTTTAGTTAATGTTTTAGTTGATTCTTTTTAGTTGACATCATAAATTTTTAAAAATTTCTGACTTCATTTGATATTTTTCGTGCATTTACTTAATTTTTTTGAGCTAATTGACCCTGAAATTGAAAAGCTCTACAAACGAACTATGAAAATGTTGAAAGTTGGCATGGTATAATCATTTCAACCACATAGAAGGTGCTAAAAACTTGACAGGGTTACGACAAAAACTCGATGCACTTCGTGTACAAAACGGACAATCTCTTTCAAAGTATCAGGGTTTCGAACGAGAACTCATGTGTTACAAAGGGATTTCATTTTTTGAACTTATTTGTACTCCATACTTTTTGTGTGTTCAAAATGCACCATCCAAAGGCACATCACAAATTTTCAACAATTTCTGACTTCATTTGGTATTTTTCGTGCATTTAGTTATTTTTTTGAGCTAATTGACCCTGAAATTAAAAAGCACTACAAATGAACTCTTAAAATGTTGAAATTTGGCACGGTATCATGAGTTCACCCACATATCATGTGCTAAAAATTTGAGAGGGTTACAACAAAAACTGGATGCACTTCGTGTACAACACGGACAATCTCTTTCGAAGTATCAGGGTTTCGAACGAGAACACATGTGTTACAAAGGGATTTTTTTTAAACTTATTTGTACTCCATACTCTTTGTGTGTTTAAAATGCACCATTCAAAGGCACATCACAAATTTTCAACAATTTCTAACTTCATTTGGTATTTTTCGTGCACTTACTTATTTTTTTGAGTTAATTGACCCTAATATTGATAAGCACTATAAACGAACTCTGAAAATGTTGAAAGTTTAAATGGTATCATAATTTCGCCCACATAGAATATGCTAAAAATTTAACAGGGTTATGACAAAAACTGGATGCACGTTGTGTACAAAACGGACAATCTCTTTCGAAGTATCATGGTTTCGCACGAGAACTCATCTGTTAGAAAGGGATTTCATTTTTTTGAAATTATTTGAACTACATACTTTTTGTGTGTTCAAAATGCACCATTCAAAGGCACATCACAAATTTTGAACAATTTCTGACTTCATTTGGTATTTTTCATGCATTTACTAATATTGTTTTGAGCTAATTGACCCTGAAATTGAAAAGCACTACTAATGAACTCTGAAAATGTTGAAAGTTCGCATGGTATCATCATTTCACCCACATAACATGTGCTAAAAAGTTGAGAGGGTAACGATAAAAACTGGATGCAGTTCGTGTACAAAACGAACAATCTCTTTCGAAGTATCAGGGTTTCGAACGAGAACTCATCTGTTACAAAGGGATTTCATTTTTTGAACTTATTTGAACTCCATACTTTTTGTGTCTTCAACATGCACCATTCAAAGGCACATCATAAATTTTCAACAATTTGTGACTTCATTTGTTATTTTTCGTGCATTTACTTTTTTTGAGCTAATTGACCCTGAAATTGAAAAGCACTACGAATGAACTCTGAAAATGTTGAAAGTTGGCATGGTATCATTATTTCACCCACATAGCATGTGCTATGAAGTTGAGAGGGTTACGACAAAAACTGGATGCACTTCTTGTACAAAACGGACAATATCTTTCGAAGTATGAGGGTTTCGAACGAGAATTCATCTGTTACCAAGGGATTTCATTTTTTTGAACTTATTTGAACTCCATACTTTTTGTGTGTTCAAAATGCACCATTCAAAGGCACATCACAAATTCTCAACAATTTTTGACTTCATTTGGTATTTTTCGTGCATTTACTTTTTTTGAGCTAATTGTCCGTGAAGTTGAAATGCACTACAAATGAACTCTGAAAATGTTGAAAGTAGGCATGGTTTCATCATTTCACCCACATAGCATGTGATAAAAAGTTGAGAGGCTTACGATAAAAACTGGATGCACTTCGTGTACAAAACGAACAATCTCTTTCGAAGTATGAGGGTTTCGAACGAAAACTCATCTGTTACAAAGGGATGCCATTTTTTGAACTTATTTGAACTCCATACTTTTTGTGTGTTCAAAATGCACCATTTAAAGGCAAATCACAAATTTTCAACAATTTCTAACTTCATTTGGTATTTTTTGTGCATTTACTTATTTTTTTGAGCTAATTGACCCTGAAATTGAAAAACACTACAAATGAACTCTGAAAATGTTGAAAGTTGGCATGTTATCATGTTTTCTCCCACATAGCTTGTGCAAAAAAGTTGAGAGGGTCGCGACAAAAAGTGGATGCACTTCGTGTTCAAAACGGACAATCTCTTTCGAAGTATCACTGTTTCGAACGAGAACTCATCTGTTACAAAGGGATTTCATTTTTTTGAACTTATTTGAACTCCATACTTTTTGTGTGTTCAAAATGCACCATTCAAAGGCACATCACAAATTTTCAACAATTTCTGACTTCATTTGGTATTTTTCGTGCATTTACTTAATTTTTTTGAGCTAATTGACCCTGAAACTGAAAAGCACTACAAATGAACTCTGAAAATGTTGAAAGTTGGTATGGTGTCATCATTTCACCCACATAGCATGTGCTAAAAAGTTGAGAGGGTTACGACAAAAACTGGATGCACTTCGTGTACAAAACGGACAATCTCTTTCGAAGACTGAGTGTTTCGAATGAGAACTCATCTGTTACAAAGGGATTTCAGTTTTTTAACTTATTTGAGCTCCATACTTTTTGTGTGTTCAAAATGCACCATTCAAAGGCACATCACAAATTTTCAACAATTTCTTTCGAAGTATCATTAGTACACATGACATAAACTTTAATACATTTGTACACATCACATAAAGTTTAATATATTACATAGATTTATATTTCAATCCCTTGCCTATGATCGCTTTGGCCGTAACCATGGAGCATCTTCATTACTTAACGGGATGCTTGGGTCAATTCTCACTATGAAGATCGGAATTTCATCAAACTTATTATAATCTGCTGACATGTCTATCTTGTCCTCGATCCCCACGATGTTTCTCTTCCCTGAAAGAACTATGTGACGATTTGGCTCATCGTCCGATGTATTCATTTGCTTATTTTTTTCTTTTTTTCTGTCTGGAGGACATTTTCTTTCATGTAGAAAACCTAAGCCACATCATTGGCTAGGACGAATGGCTCGTCTCTATAACCAAAATTCTCGAGATCAACTGTTGTCATTCTGTACAACTGGTCTACCTTTACCCCTTCTCCATTCATGTTCACCCAACTATACCGAAACAAATGGACCTTAAAAGTAGGTCCGTAGTCAAGTTTCCATATTTCCTCTATGTAACCATAGTACGTGTCCTTTTTCCCATTCTCGTCTGTCGCATCATAGCGGACACCACTATTTTGGTTGGTTCTCTTTTTATCTTGGGCTGTCTGTAAAATATATTCCCGTTTATCTCGTACCCTTGGAAATGTAATACAATCGAAGAAGGTGACGCGTCCAACAAGTAGAGTTGATCTCCAACATTGTTGTCATTCATGAGGCGTGCTCGCAACCAACTGCCGAAAGTATCCATGTGTTTTTCTTCAATTCAGGAGATAGGCTTCCTCGGGAACTCGGAGCGTACAAAATTCTTGTGCTCCTCGATATACGAAGCCACGAAGGTGGAACTTTTTATAACTATGTAGTGTGCTTGAGTGAAAGAATGCACGTCCCTACATATCACAAGCTTTCTTTCCTAGTGTGCCTTTTCCATGCAGTCTCCCCTCATGCCGCGATCCAGGAACACCAATCAGCTTAAGGTTTGGAAGAAAGTCTACACATAACCCAATGACCTCCTCTGTTCCATAGACCTTGGAGATGCTTCCTTCTGGCCTAGCACGGTTATGAACATATTTCTTTAAGACTCCCATGAACCTCCCGAAGGGGAACATATTGTGTAGATATACAGGACCGAGAATGGAAATCTCGTCGACTAGGTGAACCAGGAGATGCGTCATAATATTGAAGAAGGACGGGGGAACACCAACTCAAATTTGACAAGACATTGGACTACATCCTTCTATAACCTTTCCACATGTTCTCGATCAATTACCTTCTGAGATATTTCATTGAGGAATGCACATAGCTTCACAATGTTTAATCGAACATTTTCCGGTAGAAGCCCCCTCAATGCAACCAGAAGCAATTGCATCATAATCACATGGCAATCATGAGACTTCAGGTTCAGGAATTTTTTCTCTGCCATATTTGTTATTCCCTTTATATTAGACGAGAAGCCAGCGGGAACCTTCTTACTGCTCAGGCATTCAAAAAAGATTTCCTTCTCTGCTTTGGTAAGAGCGTGGCTGCTTAAGTATTGACGCCCTTTATCAGTCTTCTTGTCGCATCGGTCTTTCATACGTTGCTGCTCCTCTCGTGCTTCTGTTGTATCTTTTGTCTTCCCATAAACGCCCAGGAAGCCTAGCAGGTTCACGCAAATATTCTTTGTGACGTGCATCACGTTGATTGACGACCGTACCTCTAGGTGTTCCCAATAGGGTAGCTCCCAAAATAAAGATTTCTTTTTCCACATGGGCATGTGCCCGGTAACGTCATCTTTCGGAACAGATTGACCGCGAGGACCCTTTCCAAAGATTACTATTTGATCCAAATCGTTGACCATAGCAAATAACTCATCACCAGTAGGGAGATTAGGCTTCTTCCGGTGATCTGCCTCCCATTGAAATGATTGCCTTTCTTTCTTACGGGATGATTGGTTGGAAGAAATTGACGACACCTCAGGTAGACAACCTTCTTAGATTTTTCCAAATATGTACGTTTAGTCTTATCTAAACAGTGCATGCATGTATTGTATCCCTTGTTTGACTGTCCTGAAATGTTACTAAGAGTAGGCCAAGCATTGATGGTTACGAACAATAATGCTCGTAGGTCAAATTCCTGTTGTTTGTGCTCATCCCACACACGTACACCTGGTTTGGCCCACAACTGCAAAAGTTTATCAACTAATGGACTTAGGTACACATCAGTGTCGTTGCCGGGTTGCTTCCGTCCTTGGATGAGCACTAGCATCATAATGAACTTCCGCTTCATGCACAACCAAGGAGGAAGGTTGTAGATACATAGAGTCACGGGCCAGGTGTTGTGACTGCAGCTCTGCTCCCCAAAAGGATTCATGTCGTTTGTACTTAGACCAAGCCATAAGTTCCTTGGGTCATCTGCAAAGTCCGGCCACTCCCTCTCGATTTTACAACACTGCGGCCCATCTGGAGGTGTCT
Organism: Hordeum vulgare subsp. vulgare; assembly: GCF_904849725.1. Lineage (NCBI taxonomy): Eukaryota > Viridiplantae > Streptophyta > Magnoliopsida > Poales > Poaceae > Hordeum > Hordeum vulgare. The sequence goes on from NC_058522.1 coordinate 469,976,311, forward strand.
CAACTTTTTCCCATCTTTCTTATGCTCGTCTTTGTGCCATCGCATCAACTTGGCATGCTCATTGTTTCTGAACAAACGTTTCAACCATGGTATTATATGAGCATACCACATAACCATAGCAGGAACCTTCTTCCTGGGGGGCTTGTCATCATCGTCAACTTCACCAGGGTCATCCTGTCTGATCTTGTACCGACATGCAGTGCATACCGGGCATTTATCCATATTCTCGTACTTCTCACCACGGTATAGGATGCAGTCATTAATGCATGCATGTATCTTTTGGACATCTAATCCAAGAGGGAAGATAGCCTTCTTTGCTTCATACGTAGTCTCAGGCAATTCATTATCCTTTGGAAGCTTCGGCTTCAATATTTTCAGTAACTTCTCCAATCCCTTGTCAGATAAACCAGTTTCCGCCTTCCATTTCAACAGTTCAAGTGTGGTACCGAGCTTTGTGCTTCCATCTTCGCAATTTGGGCACAACAACTTTTTATGATCCTTTAACATGGCCTCCAACTTTAGCTTCTCCTTTTCTGTATCACATTCTCTCTTTGCATCAGAAATGATACGACCAAGACCATCAGCGGGCTCATCTCATGCCGGTTGTTCTTCACCTCCTTCTTCTTCATTGTGTTCCATTGTAGTATCACCGAATTCTTCAGTGAACATAGGATAGTTGTCATCACCATCTTCTTCTTCATTGTCTTCCATCCTAACCCCTCTTTCTCCGTGCATGGTCCAACAATAATATGTGGGCATGAAACCTCACTGAAGCAAGTGGAGATTAATGGTTTTCGAGCTAGAGTACTCCATCACGTTTCGACAGCCAACACATGGACAAGGCATAAAATTGTCCACTTTGTTTACCTCAGCCACATCGATAAATTTATGCAGGCCTATAATAAATCCGGAACCGCGTCGTTCGCCGTACATCCATCGCTTCCGTGCATCAATCTCGCATCATACCTGAATAGTGAAATGACCACCGTACATTAACACATGCAATATTTTTGTATCAATTACAGATGAGAAGGATAAGGTTGCTAACCTCGGTCGAGGATACCATTTTGTGTGAACTTAAGTGTGACTCGGGCATTAGTCACCGTACATCCATTGGCGGTTTATCTGTATTACGAAATTAAGTATATCGAAAAACCATTGCAGAACATCATCAATAGATAAATGACAAAATTAATACAAGTTCATCATCACATTAAAACTAAAGCATAGTAGTGATCAAATGTTATTATTGCAAAAATAAATACATAAAGTTCTCTCATAAAACAACATACAACAATGTAAAACACTTAAATGCAACAACAAATGCGATCAAAATCGCAACTAAGGTAGCAATTGACCCAACAACATAATGGTACCAAGCCTCTTTATCAATATTATATTTTCTAATATTCCTAACCTTCAAGCGCATTGCATCCATCTTCAACTGCATTGCATCCATCTTCATCTTGCGATCATCGACAACATCGGCAACATGCAACTCCAGTTACATATTATTCTCCTCAATTATTTCAATTTTTTCTTCAAGTAATTGTTTTCTTTTCAACCAAATTTAAGTTCTCGACCAGAATTTCTATGTGGGTTGGAATTTTTGGTTCACATACCTCCTAGATTAAAAAATATATGTCACGTTGGTCATCATAATTATCATAAACACTAAATAAAACAAATAGTTATAAAAGATAATATATACCACATCCGAATCATAGACAGGACAAGGGCCAACGGAGACGGATACCAAAATCATCGCACTATATAATAACAAAAAATAATGAAAGTAAATAATTTATACAAGTATTTATCTAAATCATACAAGTGAGAATTTATTTTTTCTTTTAAAAAGAAGACAAGAACAAGAGGCTCACCACGGTGGTGCTCGCGACGAGATCGGCGCGGGCGATCGACAACGGTGAGGACGGGCACGGGACGACACCCTACACATGTGCCAACTCTAAGAAGTTAATTTGAGCTCAAATTTTGCATCTAAAACAAAATAACTCCCACATACACTCCTACACTAAAACCCACAAACCACTCTACTTCTAGAGCATTTGAAATGAGCTAAACTAGGAGTTAGAGATGAAAGGATGAAGTAGCTAACTTTTTAGAAGACTTGTCTAGTTGGTGCACGACCAAACCTAGACAAATATTGAAGAAAATGGAGCTTGGAGAGGAGAATGCTTAAGTAGTGTAGCTCGAGCATTTCATCGAACAACTCACGTGCATGAACTAGAAGGATGGCAAGAGCATGGAATGCACACCTCAACAGCCAAAAAACAGAGGAGAGGGTGGCACGGGTGAGGGTATATATAGGCAGCACTTTAGTCCTGGTTTTTGTCCAAAACCGGGACTAATAGCCTACTATTTAGTCCCGGTTCTGGCCAGAAACCGGGACTAATGCTCTGCGACACGCCACGTGGCAGTCGCTGGATCTTTTGTCCCGTTTTTTGCCCCGAACCGGGACCAATGCCCTGGTAAACTGAATTGGGACCAATGCATGGCATTGTTCTCGGTTTTAATTTGAACCGGGGCTAATGGTCTTTTGTGCTCCGGCCGAAAGACCCATTTTCTACTAGTGATTAGTGCGTTGTCGGTCGCTGGCAGTCAAATGCTCGTTCAACTTGTCCTCAACACCTACTATTTAAGAACTGCAGTCACAAAGGTGTGCATGTTTTTTTTTGTGGTGATTGTAGCTACAAGATTGGAGAAATTATACTCTTGTAGCTGCAATCACCATGAAATAAATAACATGCACACCTTGATGAACAAGTATGTGGACGATCGTCCAAGGATCAGCAACAAATTAGAAACGGCATATCTAATCCCTCGCCTAAAATTACAGAGTAATAATTATAACTCCTCGACAGAAACAGACGAAGAAAACTCACCATGGAAAGATACCTCGACTTGCTAGTCTTGCGACGACAACCAAAATAGTTTAAAAATTGGTACCCTAACTCTAATGACCCGGCTGATATAAATACTACACGACCGTCTAGCAGTCGTAACACACTACTACTTTTCAATATCCTCACCAAGTCCTACTCTTATTTAAGTAACAACCTTCCAACCAGGTGCAATTAGGCATGAAGGCCTCTAATTTTCCTAACTAACATTACATGGATGTGTTGGAGTCTTGCTAGCATGTACTAGTATACTTTACTTGGAATTGCCCACACGTGTAGCTAAAGCATGGATTTTAATCACGCGAACCATCATATTTGCACCTAATGTTCTCAACCGTGGCTCCACTTCGTATTGTGGAAAAATCTCAAATGCCAATTTGTCAAACAGAAGCCCGATAACCCACAAGTGTAGGGATTATTTTTTGCCTGTTTAGATAAGTAGAAGTGTCAAATCCAACCAGGGCTAAAGGTAGAATTAATATTCTCTCAAATTCTATCGACCATTGATACAACTCGATTCATGCTAATGCTTACTTTACCTAGAACAAGTATGAAACTACTTTGCATCAAGGAAACTCGTAGTACTTAGTAGGTGTAATAGATAGTTTTGCAAGGTTATAGAGAACACGAACATATAATTTAGGTAATGTTTTAGATAAATATTAGTTTAGTTAGTTGTTTAGTAGAAATATTTTTTAACACAACATGAAGATTGTCCATAGGTAATTGAATATAACATTGATAGATACTTATCATATGCAATGAGGTAGGGGCATACGCTAACATGCTTTTTGTACTTGTATCACATGCACTTATGGAACTCTAGCAAGCATTCACAACTACTAAAGATCATTAAGGTAAAACCCAACCATAGCATTAAGCAACAAGTCCTCTTTACTCCCATATGCAACAACCCCCTTACTCGGGTGTAAGCTTCTGTCACTCTAGCCACCCACTATATGAAAATCATGAGCATATTGAAAAAACCTCCAACGAGAATCCCTCAAGTGTGCGTGGCACGGAAGGCACCTTAGGACAACATCATATTAACATACAACTCATATCAATCACACATACCACAATTAACACTACAACAGGAGAATCAAATACAATGGACCTGTTGAGGCATGCTCGTCTATGCAACATCACATTTTTGAGGAAATTAATTTATCATGTTCGCAAGACAAGGTTTTGCCTATAGTTACTCTTACTCATGTCACAACATTGAATATAGAATAGTTACTTGCTTACCATTGTTGTGTCATGCAATTAGATTGGCGACCATGATGTCGACCAATTACAAATTCAGGAAAATTCATCATCGTCACAAGACCTTGTTATCGATTCTGGGCTATAGGTAATTGTGTGCTTTTGTGTTTTGAAGGTGCAGCTTTCTGTAGCTTCAACATATGAATATCATTCCGTCTAATATTATTGTCTATTTGTAGGTGAGGAAAATGAGGGATCTTACGCATGAATCTTTTCAAGACTGAACCACACCCAACTCACGCTAAAAAAGACGTAGTTCTTTGATCAAAGTAAAGATCAGCCAATGGCCATAGTTTAGTGCACACATATTTCTGACCCAAACCACATTATCATGCCTCTTTGAAAATGTATTTTGTTACAAATTTTCCTCAATCTGTTATTTGCAAGTAAAGGATAAATTTAACCAAGCATGAGCAAGTGAGGTTACCTTGTGTATTAGACTTCGATGCCGGGTCCAGTTTATTTAGTTTTTTGGACACCTATGCGGGGCTGACATAAAAAAGAGAGCATATTGTTCATGAAAATTATATTATCATTATCGCTCAATGCTAATATGGATCATAATGTATGCAGGTTCCCAAGTAGTTTTAAAGAGAAGTGGAATGTTGCGTATGGTACTATTCCAACAAGCGGAATGTTGTGCATGGTACTATTCAGAGTATTGATCCAAGAACTAAGGCTGGTGGTATTAAGTTAGGTGCTGAATTTGCCCTTGTGCTGGTGGTATCAACCTATTATTAATTATGAGGAGATGGTAAGGGTAGTTTTTCATTGCAAGACAATTGATGATCCTTTCTCTCGAGGATACTTAATTGTTTGGACGTCATCTTTCGTAAGTTAAAATCTTCTCTTCCATATTCTGAATACATATTCTTGTACATTTAATCACATATATCCAAGGTGCAATTCTCTTTTACAGATTCGAGAGAAGGATAATTGAGTTGCAGCTGAATTCTTGGATCTAGAAACAAACAAAATTTCAAGATTTTAGCTACCAATAGTCGTAGTTTTACATTCATAGATTGAAAATTGTAATATCATCCACAAGATCTTTTTCTTTTGTCAAACAGATGCAAGTGCTATGTTGTAATATTCTCCATAGTTGTGTTTTTATTCTGAGAGTGATATGTATGATATCTTTATTGTAATACATATGTATCATACACTCATATACCTCTGTAAAATATCTTCATCTTTTGAATTTACATATGTGTTGTGCTCCAATTTCTACATCATTTTGATGAGGCCAAGCATAATAATAAAATGATTAACTGTGCAATTGCCTTGGTTTTATTAAATAAAATCATACTCCATAAAATGGGCACAAATTTTATGGTTAATAATAAAAATACAAATACATCAATTATGTTACTATGTTGGTACAATAGTGTTACTGATGGTGTTACAATAGTTACATAAAATGTTACTAGAGTAGCTAACAACTAAAAATTATAGTGTTACGATATTTGGATAATGCGTTACTATTTGTGTTTCGACGACAAAAAAGTGTGTTACCAGTTGTGTTACTATAGTTACAGAAACATGTTACCATTAATGTTTTATGCCTGTGAAAACATGTTACTATGGGTGTTACTGCATTTACAAAAAAGTGTTACCAGTGTGTTTTGTAACACATAATATGGATGTTACTATGAAGTAAAATGTAACACAATTTTTAATATATGGTAACAATTACTATTTGTGACAGTCGAAATAACTTAGTAACACGGTCTAACGGAACACATTTTAAATTGTGTTACTATATGACCTAGTAACACACTTTTTGGCTTGTAGTAACACAAGACGGTGTTACAAAAGCTATGTGCAAACCAAAATATTAATATGAAGCTTTCAAGTGACAAGCAATGATATAGCCATGTATTAACATTGCCTTTGTTTTACCTAGTATTGGTAATCGAGAAACACCATTATCATTTGATTGGAGATTTTCCTATAGAACTAACAAAGCTGAGTAAAATATTGATAGAAATGCACACAAAAGGGGGCTAAACACGTGCTTTACCTCTTCTATTCCATTATTCACATAGCCTTCTTTGTTATTTAGATCTTCAATAAGTTGGTCTTGCCTTTTTATACGTTCCTTCAGCTTTGCTAGTTCCTTTCAAACATCATGTTCAACATTCTTATGGTACAAGACCATGGGTCCAGCCACACCCACACTCAGAGATAACACTATCAATATATGTATTCATGACAAGTTTAAGTTGAAAAGTGTACAGATTCTGCAAACTAAGCATTATTCAAGCGACGGATAAGATTTTGTTAAGCACTAGGTCATAGGAGAGCAGCAGCATGTTGCCTCATGTGTTGCCAAATAAGTCATTTGAGAAGCAGCAGGCAAGGAGGCCGCAATGTGCCAACAAACAATACATGCACGTACAAGCATTCTAGATCCTGCATTCTAGATCTTGTGTACGTGCGCGTACAAGCCTTCTGGCTAGAAGGAATCGCCACCACCCGTTGTATAAGGCATTGTTGTCAGTCTGGACAGCCTCAACCTTATCCCTTGCGCTAGCAGCCTTGTCTCATGAAGCACTACCTACTCCTCACATGTCCTCTCTCTTAGGCCTCTCAAGCTCGTGCTCCAGAGAAGTTCGGCGAGGTCGCCGTTCGTCGTCATTGTGGCAAGAGACCGCCGCGAGCACTGTAGATCCGCCTCGTCTCCCTCTTCGCCCCTCTGGAAGGAATGGCGTCAAGCCGCTAAAAATCAATGACATGGTTTTTGTTTTCTCCACCTCCGATTGGCTACCGCCATAGCTCGATCTCCACCTCAGGAGAAATCCTGATGCTTCTTCTGGCCTCCTTGACTACAAGCCTTCCCGAGGCCTACTTCAGTGAGGTTGTCCTCTCACATTCGTCGTCAGCACCTCGCTATGATGATTTCGCTCGACCGCCGCTCGACATATTTTCAAGTTCCCCTTATAATAGAGTCTGTAACAATATGCATCAACCATGATTATGTATTATTAGGTTGAACTATTTAAAACATTTCACTAACACATATTTATATGTTACCATGAAAAAAATCTATGTAACACATCTGACCAACACATATTTATATGTTACTACAATGATATCATTACAACACATTTTGAGGCCTTACACGGTAGGTGTTACTACCTGTCCTTGGACACAAAATGAAGTATTACAGTAATTTCCCTTGTCACACATTTTTCAATCTGTTACGTGATTGTGTTACTTAAAGTAAGTTTTGTTGTAGTGTAACCTGTAGGACAAAATAAATCTATGCAATCATCATAGGATAGCCACACATCATTGGGTAATAATATATAACATTAAGCACCACGTTTAAGTAGAGATTGCAACGGGAAATAGAGGTTATACACCGTTGTATAGATGGGGAGAGAGTTGGTGGTGACAGCGGCGAAGCTGTTGGTGTAGATCACCGGTATGATGGTTGCCCCGGCGGCGCTCCAGCGCCACCAGGAGAGAGGGGGGAGAGAGCCCCCTCCTTCTTCTTCTTATTCCTTGGTGTCCGCCCTAGATGGGAGAACAGTTTCCCCTCTGGACCATCACCCCCATGGCTCCCTAGGGTAGTAGCCCCTCCGAGATTGGATCTCTCTTTGTGTTTCTCTCTAGTTTTCTCGACTATTTTTAACCCCTTCACCATTTTTTAAATATCTGGAGATTCGTAACTCCAATTGGGCTGAAATTTTGAGGGGAATTTTCTCAGGAAATTAGCTTTCTTGCAAAAAAAAGGTCACCAACCAACTTAAGGGGTGGACACAAGGTACGAGGGCGCATCCACCCCCTGGTCGTGCCATGTAGTCTTGTGTGAGACTCGGTCACAATGTTATGTTGATTCTTCTTCCCAAAATTCACATATATTCCAAAAAATATTTATCGCGTTTGGACTTCGTTTGATATGGATTTTTTTCCAACACAAAAAACACGCAAAAAACAGGAACTGTCATTGGGCACTGGATAAGTAAGTTAGTCCCAAAAATTATATAAAACTTGGCCAAAAGTATATGAAAGTTGTAGAATATTGGCATCAAACAATCATAAATTATAGATACAACGCACACATATCAGCATCCCCAAGCTTAATTCCTGCTCGTCCTCGAGAGGTAAATGATAAAAATATAATTTTCGATGTGGAACGCTACCTAACATAATCTTGAACAAATGTCTAAGCATAGCATGACTATTAAGATACAAGTAATTCAAGCAAGTAGCCTATCATTTGGCATAAAGACAATAATACTGAGGTTTCTCACAAACGATCATGTCATTTCAAAAAAAACAATGCTAAAGAATGATATCCCTACAAAATCATATAGCATGTCATGCTTGGTCTTCATAGCATAATGTATAAATTATGAGAACTTCGGTGTCAAACCAAGAAATTAGACCATAATTTTTAACACGCTTAAACATTTTGTACCTCACTCAATACATGAGCATGAACCATGGACATATCATATAGGTGAAATAGTGTATGGTGGTAGGTTTCCAAGGGTTAAAGTGGAGAACAAGAAAATCTTGCATCAACTAGGCAGATCAATGGGCTGTGGAAATGCCCATCAATCGATATCAATGCGAGGAGTAGGGGTTGCCATGTAACATATGCACGAGTGAGCCAAAAAGGTTTACTATTAAAGGCCCATACACCAGGTGTAGATGGAAGTTGCATGCATCAAATATGTTGAGGAGCAAGGTTATTTAGGTTTGTGTGATTGTATTTTTAGATAATTGTGTTTGACATCATTTTTAATTGGTTTCCCTTTTTAATTTGTTTCAAATAAAAAGGAATGAACACCAACACACTTGTCCACCTGGTGGGGGAGGGGGAAGGCTAAAACAAAGCTAGCAAAGACTAGGTGGGTGGAAGATGCAATCTTGGATTGGTTGATACAAACACCAACACTTGGTCTAATAACACTCCATGGAAAGCTATTTGAGAAGTACAAGATTGATATTACTTACATGAGGATTTTTTATGCTAGGGAAATAGCTCTTGATAGGATTAATGGTTCATGGAATCAGAGCTTTCAGTTGCTTTATACATATAAAGCTAAAGTGGAAGCTGCTAGTCCACAGAGTGTTGTAGATATTGACAAGCATACGGTTAAATACAAAATAAAAGGAAAGTCATTTGAGAAGGAGTGCTTCATGAGGGCTTTTGTTTGTTTCAACGCTTGTTGGCAGGGGTTTCTCGATGGTTGCGGACCCTATTTGGCCATTGATGCAACTGCTTTAAAAGGAAGTTGCAGAGGGCAGCTATTGGCGGCTTCTACAGTTGATGGACACAACTAGCTATTTCCAGTTGCATTTGGTGTGGTTGGGGCAGAGTCGGAGGAAAGTTGGGTCTGGTTTCTGCAGCAGTTGCACAACGTTATAGTTACACCCCCAGGTGTAGCTATACACACAAATGCTTGCAAGGGTTTGGAGAGTGGAGTAGAAATTGTATTCCCTAGAGTTGAGCAAAGGGAATGTATGCGACACCTAGCTCAAAATTTCAAAAAGAAGTTCAAAGGTAAAATTTATGATGAGAATCTATGGCCAACATCATACACATGCAGTGAGAGGAAGAATGAGCACCATTATTTGAGAGTTTTGTATGCTTACAATCCTTTGGTGAAGGAGTACATGGATGCACATCATGGAAAGGTGTGGTCTAGGAGAAAATTCAATGAAATCAGCAAAGTAGACTATGTGAGCAGTAACTTGGCAGAGTGCTTCAATGCAAACATCAAGTCACTCAAAAGACTTATGTTGTGGCAAGCATTTGATAAGATTAGGCAGATGATCATGATAAAAATGGTTCTTCGCAAAAGAATTGCAAAAATACAATATGTTGGCCATTTGATGCTGCCATCTCTTGTTAAGGCATTGCATTTCAAGGCAAGATGACTCAGAATGAAATGCATTCGATCTTCCACATACGAGGTAGAAGTAACATATATTGACAGTAAAGATAGGGAATGGAGATATCCAGTGAACCTAGCAACTAGAGCAGGTGAAGAGGGTCGTGTTCCAAAACAGCGTAAGTGCCAAAAATGTGGAACCGTAGGGCACATTGCTAGGACTTGTACCAATGCAGTGGATGCATCATTTGGAGAAGTGGAACGATGGACAGCAGCAAATGCAGAGGAAAATGCATCAAGATAGGAGATTGCAACAATTGAAGAGGACAATCTAGTTGAAACACTATCTGAATTTGAAGCCATGGCTTATGAAGGTTTTGAAGCCTTACGGCATGATGAAGAAGCTCTGATTCCTTTCAAGATTGTTGAGCATATAGATGACCGACAAATGGTCATCACTTGCGCGTACCGTGCTCCATCAGCATCTCCAACCGCACCTCCCCGAGTGAAGAGGAACAAGCAGCCGATTCAACACCCTATCCCATTTAGGGAAACCAGGAGCAAGACGGTGAAGCCATCCGAGCATACAAGAACGAAGTCAAAATTTTGAATTTGAAATTGAATTTGAATTTGAATGCTAGTCATAAACTTTGAATGTGTAATAATGTTCTGTTGTCAATTTGTACTTGAATGTGTAATATTGCTATTTGTATGATGATGTGTAATAGTGCTATTTTGAATGTGTAATAATACTATTTTGAATGTGTAATAATGCTATTTGTGTGATGATGTGAAATTTGACAATTTTGAATGCTAGTAAGGCAAAATTTGTGGTGTATGGTTGCTATGTTTTATTTCCCAAAATTTGAGGTAATGTTTCTTCTCCGTAGTGAAACTCGTAGCAATGACAAATGTGTTAGAAATCAGCTCTAAAGCTAGGGTAAACGACCCCATTTGTAATCAACTTTTTTGAGCTTGTCTAAATGAGTCAAATATTTTTAGTAAGAGTTATTCAATCTATAGAGTGTTAATTCGAAGTCCCAATTTTTACTGAATTAAACTTCATACTTTTAAATTTTTATGTTTGAAAAGATGCTTTCATAGAAAACCATAAGAAAAAGAGTTAAAATTTAGAAAAATGAAAAACTAAGTTCATCTCCTTCTTATTCACTCATACATGAAGCTTTGGTGATTTTTCTGATTTTTTTTGTAAACCGAAACCTCTCTCCCTCTCATCCTTGAACTCTATACATCGTCGTACATTATACCTCATTTTTGTGAAGTTTTTTTTTACTCAAATGTTCTAAAATGAAGTTTCTTATTTTTTGTCTAAGCCATGTGACGGAACAAGACATTATGCGCAGGTTTCCTAATTTTTCGATTTTTTTGAATTAGTTCAACCCATTTTAAGTTGATTGTGGTGCCTCAATTCAAAAAATTGATTTTAATAAAATTATCCGTATACCAAGTTTATATTTTTGTAGTTACTACGTCTTATAAAACAATGACCCGCGAAGGTTTCATAATTTTTCGATATTTTTGAATTAGTTATGATTGGTCAAACCTAAGATAACCCCGTTGACCGGTTCTAAACTCTACAACATCTCCACAAACCCTAGCATCGCACTGCAACCGTCATATCATACCCTAGTGCCAAATTACAGCCGTCTCATGCGTACTTCTAGAAAGAATTCCGTTGGCACACTTCTCGCCGTTGGATTGGTTGGTGATCCGTGTCACTCGATTAGTTGGCCATCTGTGTCATTCGATCGGTTGGCAATCCGCGAGCCCCCTCCTTCTTCACACCAAAGACAGAGCAGCCACTCTTCCCACGATAGCCTCCCGTTTCTTCTGCTCCTTTTTCTACCTTGACGAGACCAACAATCATCTGTTTCTTCTTCTCCAACGACGAGAGATGTCCACCTCCACTTCTCCCTCCCACCCCTCGTGGCTCGTGTATGGTCTAGTGCCCATGGAGCCATGTCCTAAATGACCATGCACCGTGCCATTGAGATAGTGGACCTCGAAGGAGACCAAGAATGGCAACTATGGGCGTGAATTCGTGAAATGTGAAAGCAAGCAAGAGGGAAAGGTTAGATATCGTGATTTCGCTCTGATTTTCTTCATTCTCAATCTGAATTGTTTTTGTTTTTCCTCTGATTTTGTTTTATATCGTGGAGAAATGCAATCATTTTGAATGGATAGATGAATACGTTACGAGGCTTCAACGGGAGGGCTTGCTTGATTTGAAGGGGGGCGCAACACGGGACCTCAATCTGCTGTTAGCCGTGGACAATTTGGTCTCTCACACTGTTGCTCCGACAGGGTGGAGGCACATCTGAAGGGGGAATTAAAGAAGATGAACATGAATTTGAAGCAAATGATTGAATTGAAGAAGCACGCCAATCTCATATCTTGAGGATTTTATATTTTTGTAGTTCCTCTAGGACTTTCTTACTTGTTGGTCATCTCTCGTTAAGAGATGTTATTACTGTGGTCATCTCTTGCTTAAATGCTTAATGGTGGTGTAAGTTTAAAATCTCTGAATCTCTGTTGGGCTGAAACTTAAATCAATATTTTGTTGAGGCGAAACCTAAAGCAATATTTTGTTGGGTCGTCGCAAGGGGACTGTGAAACCCCCCCAACCCCCAAAGATAAAAGAGAGCCACAAAAAATAGTATACGTGATGGCTCTATTTTTTTGCTTCATTTATTCAAAATTTAATCTCCAATACAATGTTTCAAAAATTAGGCACCAACATTTATTTGATTGCTCTTTCATGCATTATGGCGACCAACATTTCAAAAATTAGGCACCAACATTTTTTTGATAGAGTTGATTTTTTGCTCTTTTGTTGTAGCTTTTGTATCCTTTTTTGAAATATTTGATTATGTTGTTTTTAATAAAATCCACATATAACACAACATGAATACAAGCTTCAAATTTGTTTTCTCTTTTTGCTCTAGTTTTTGTATTCTTTTTAGATAGATTTGATTATGTTGTTTTTAATAAAATCCACATATAACACAACATGAATAAAAGAGTCATATGTTTTTGGTCTTTTTGCAAGGCAGGCTCACTTCTCGACAAGGGTTGGAATCGGTAAACAATAGACTAGACACTAGACAATGTTCTAAGATGGGCTAGGAACTAATAGCGAATTTTGACACAAGCATATATCATAATATAACACAAGCATATAAAATAATATAACACGACATAGACAACAATAAAATAAGTGCACCTTAAAGATAAGGGCTAAATGGTACGCCAAGTTCATGCTATGACTTTAAAATGATACAATAATAATAGAAATTAAAAGCCCTAACAAACTAGGGCAACACCAGGGCAAAACCATCTCCACGACAAACCGACCTGCCTTTAGCGATCTTCAGTAGTCCTCCTCCATGCCGTTCTCGCTCATGTAGTAGGGGAGGCTATGCATAGCGTTGACGGTGGGGAAGACGCTCTTGACGTCGGTGAAGATGTTGTAGGTTGTGAATGCGATGAACTCGCAGCCACACCAAAACACCTTCCCGAGAAGATAGAAAACATCGAAGCGGTTGGTGAAGTTCGCGAGCAGTGCGATCGGCGGAGAGGATGCATTCGGACGCATCTCTTCCAGGTGGAACATGACCGACGTGCCCGCCGGGAGGTGGCCAAAGCCCGCACGGAGGAACGCCTAGGCCAACTCCCTAGAACCCCTCCACCTTGAGATCGCCCACACACGCAACATGGTCTCCACGCCGACGCCGACGGGGTACCTCCTCTCCGGCATAGTGGGTGGGAAGCGGAAGGTGGGGCCGTTGTAGTTCATCTTCTCTACCCGCCTCGCTTCGAAACTGCTTTGGGTATGAAGAAGAGAAGGAGCAACGGACATGGAAGTTGTGGAGAAGAGACGGAGGGGTGGGTGGTTTAAATAGAGGGTGGTTGGGCTAAGTATGCCATGGGATTTAATTGGCAAGTGACTCGATGCGAGCCACTGAATCGACGTCGGGCATTGAACTAAGATGCCAGCCATTTAATCGACACGAGCGGACTCTGAAAGTTGAAACGGCGGCGGCGGCCCTCTGCGACTCTAGCGTGGCTGAAACGTCTGCTCCCTGGTGAGGAGAGCGAGGCGAGGAGATGTCAGACGCGTGCGCCTGTGATGCCGCTCTGAAACGACGCCACTCTGAATCTAGGAGACGCGAGAGGCGTGTGCATCCCGGTCCATTGCTTCATGTCAGTCCGTGGCGAGGAAATGTTGGTTCGTGATTGCATGTCAGTCCGTGGCTACATGTCAATCCAGGAGACGCGAAACGCGAGGCGATGAAGAAGAGAAGGTGGCGCCTACACCCCTGGCATCATACACGTAATACAGGTAGGCTAAGTCCCTGGCGCCGAGCGAGACACAAGGAAAGGAGACACGATCAAGGTCAGGAGACGCGAGCGAGCCGAGGCAAGGCTACATCCATGGCGGCACGTGCATGCATGCAGAAAAAAGCTATGGTCACACACATGCATAGGAGGCCCAGGCTGCATCGGCCGACATACCACAGGCTGCACGGTCGCGCGCATGCATAACAGGCCCAGGCTGCATCGGCGGCATACCACAGGTTGCACGGTCGCATGCATGCACAATAGGCCAGGCTGCATCAGCGGCATACCAGAGGCTGCATGCAATTAAGAGCGGCCCAACAGTCATCTGAAGCCCAACGGTCCAACCAGTGTCGTGACCCCACCTGTAAGGTTCAACTACAGAACACAGTCCACTGCCAACATGGCCCCACTCGTCAGAGTTAACTGTCAAAGCTTGACTCAACGGAAAATGCCCAGTTTGGGCTTTTGTGAGGGTTTCACACAAGCAAGGGGGGTTTTGGACAAGCAAGTGGGGAAAACCGAGCTAAAATTTAGAGCGTGGGGTTCACTAAGTAAAACTAAGGAATGAGGGCACAGATATAAGAAACCCATAAAATAAAGAAAAAGGAAAAAAAAGACCCCCTAACCCCCTGGCCGGCCCAGTTGGGCCTCGGCCCAACTGGCCAGCTAGCCCAACTAGCCTCCCCCCACCGACCCACTAAACACTGGGGGGGGGGGGGGGGGTATAAACCCCCCCCCCCCCAAACCCTAACTCTTAACTGACTCTTCGTCGCTCTGCCCCTCACCCCATGCCCCACTCGCACCGGCGGTTGCTCGCCCGCCTCCCCCCACTCGATCCGGATCCGACCATATACCCGACAACCACATCAGCCACAGCCGACCATGGAGCCTCCCCACCTCGACACCGACCGCCTCCTCCCCGCCATCCACATCAAGCCACCCCCAGACATGTGTACCACGCCTCTGCATCGACTACTAGCGGTGGTGAGCCATCGGGGCTCCTCCCCTTCTCCCTCTTCTCCCCTAGCTCCGGCCGCCGCCGTCGCCCCTCCGGCCGCACTCTGGCGGACCCCGACCCCCACTCTCCGTAGCTCCGGCCCCTTCCCTTGCAGAGCCTCGCCCCGGCTCACCCTCCCCTCACCCCATGGTTGCGCGCGCACCCAAGCTGCCCCCTTCGGCTGCCGCTCGCCCCCTATGCATCTCCCCCGCCCCCCGCAGCTGCTCCGGCTAGCCTACCGGGTTGCCCCCCCCCCCCACAGCCCCGTGTTGCTGCCTGCACCTGCCCCGCCATGTGCCGCCCACTACCCATGCCATTTGCCATCGAACAGACTGGTTAGTGGGGATTAATCCCCCCACTAACCCCCCGAGTGGATGACAGCAGGGGCCCACACCCCTTGCTAATTAGAATGTAAAAAAATGAATATAAAAATTAAATAATGATAATAAAAATAACAAAAATAATTAATTAAGTAGTTAATTAACTTAATTAGAGTAATTAGATAATTTTAAAACTCTGTTAAGTTGTTGTGAAAATGACATGTTGGTCGAGCCCCATTAACAACTAATTAATCTTGTTAGTTTAATTATGTTAATTAATTAATCCGATGAGAGAATGACACGTGGGTCCCCCTAAATTAACCTGATTAATTAATAATTAAAATAAATAAATAATGTGGGTATGACGTATGGGACCCGCTGGTCAGAGTTGACGAGTCAACATGACTGTTGACTGCTGATGTCACAATGACATCATGCTAATGTAATTAATGATTATTAAATTTAATTAAACCTTTTAAATTCCTAAATGATTAATAAAACTATAAAAATTAATATAAAAAAATCCGTAAGCCAGATGAAAATAATTTGTACATGAAAGTTGATCAGAAAATCGAGACGGACCCGGATATGCTATCCGTTCGTCTCTCACGCATCTCTAACATAGAGAACGTGGAACTTTTCCATCCGTTTCACCTCTGCGGTAGTAGCCAGAGACCGAGGAAATATAATCAGATATTTTCCGGATTCGTCTATAAAGTCTAATGTTGCGTTAGTGCATGCCTAGCCCTGCATATTGCCATGTGATGCATAGTGTTGCATCTATGCTTATATTTATTGTCCCCCCTCTTCTTACCGGTAGACCCCAAGACAGACGATGCTGCTGGGTACGACTACCTTCCTGACGGCCAGCCCTTTGTCGCGGAGCAACAAGGCAAGCAAACTCCCCTTGATCATTCCTATATCACCTACTTCTTTCTCCCTCATGCTTGCATTAGATTTTGCTACTATTGTAGTTAGCCCCTATATCTGATGCATAACCTATTTTTGATGAACTGTACCTTACTATACCGCACCTTTAAACTGCTTAGTATACGTGGAGCAGTGATCGTCTTTGACCATTAGTCCAGTTGCCCCTGCTTTTTCAGCAAGCCTCGATCATCTGATCGACGAGCCAAGACCCATCACAGCACTCACACCCCCACTTATTTGTACGACATTGCAGATCTACTATCGAGTACCAAGGGTGACACCTCGATACGCACCCCTGATCTTAGCTCTATAGTGTAGTTAACCGGTGGTGGTTCTCGGAGGGTGATTCCTCCTTCACCACCTCTGATAACGAATCTTTGTACAACCCATCAAGCGTGGACCATGAGGGTGATTCCTCCCTGGCCACCTTGACGATTACATCATTCGGAACCCATCAAGGGTGATACCTCGGTTCCCTCGGGTGTTACAACCACATAGTTACTTGACCGTGCTACCTGGAACATGAAAGGGTGTTACAGGTGGATTCCCGCGTCGATGTGACTTTGTGTTAATTAAAATGATAACGGATTTGGTTATTTGATTTGGGTTGGTTGTAGACCTTTTCGCACTCACCGTCGACGTGGAAGAAGTTATGGGTACTCGACGTCGTGGTATCAGCCGAATCTCTTCAGACGTCAGCAATGGAGCGGCGCGCGTCCGAGTGGTCTCGATTATCACCGTTCTTGTATAAGAGGTGCCAGGACTGACATCGACCGCCCTTGCTGCATGCAGGAGCACAATGGGTGATGGGCCCATGAACCTTGCGCGCTTAGGAGTTCGATCGGCGGTGGCCTCTCTATTGAGTCTAGATAGGGCTGCGACGTGTTAATGTTCCAAGGCAGGGCATGACCCTGGAAAGTGTGTCGAGTCAGAGTTTATTAAGCGTGACACGTAAGATGGTGCACCACTGCAGGGATGAAAATTAGCTATTCGAATAGCCGTGTCCACGTTTAAAGGACGACTTGGAGTTGTGCCCCGTTCTTATATAACTACGACTGTTACTTAACTAGAATGTTGCTCCAGGATTGTTTCCTTGTAGGGAGTCGTGGAAGAATCTCTGGGTGTGACCTTAATTAATATTGCTACAACAATATGACTATATATTTTTGTTACTTCCTCTACTCTCGTCTTTTGCTGCAAGACCTTGAAGATGCTAGTCTTTGATAGGACTAGTCCCCTCTCTCTATTCTCGCATTGCTGCAGTCAGCCCACATATAACCCCATTCCTTTGATACTGATGCATACCTAGCATAGTTTTGATGGCAGTCTTGCGAGTACTTTGGATGAGTACTCACCGTTGCTTTGCTCCCGCTTTTCCCCTTGATACATTGTCGTGACCACATGATGGAGCCTAGGAGATGGCGTATCCCGTCGATGATGACTGCTACCCCGACGGTGCCTACTACTACGTGGAGGCCGCTGACGACCAGGAGTTGTTAGGAGGTTCCCGGGGAGGAGGCCTTGCCTCGTTCGATCATTGTATATTTTGTGCTAGCCTTCTCTAAGGCATTATCATGTTTGATGTCTGTACTCAAATATTTGTTGCTTTTGCTGACTCATGTGTTTATCGAGCTTTTGTATTCTAGACCTCGAGGCCCGTCACTTGTAATATGAAGCTTGTATGTTTTATTTGTGTATAGAGTTGTCTTGTGATATCTTCCCGTGAGTCCTTGAGCTTGGTCGGACGCATTTGCGAGTATTGTTAGCGTATGATTAAATCGAGGGCGTCACTGTATGAGATGAGATGACCCATTAAACTTAATTCTTGGTTCTAGTTATGGCACGAGGATCTTAATTGTGGAGACAACCACGTTGTGGCAATTGCATAGGAGAACCATAGAATAGAATGTAATCCCACGAGGAGGAGTTCCATAACCTTATGGTGATCCGCCTATAGAACAAACATATCAAAACTATGAACTTGATACAAAGTAACTGGTCTTATCGTCGCACTAACACACTTGATGTATACCCTGTGGTAAATTATGTTCGTGCATTGCAGGAAACATAACTCTGTCTCCCAGTTTATTTACGTCATTTACTTTAAAGTCTTTTACCTTTGTTACTACAAGACTTTCATCTTTGTCACTCTGATTTATTCGTAACCAGGATAGTAAGGATATTTGCATAATCACAGACAGTTACTTCACATAAGAATTATGAGAACTTGTGTGTGATAGAACCGCTCATATAATACTCTCCTCTACTCTTCGTTGAGACGATAACTAATTGGGATACTTCCACGAAAGTCCTACATAACATTGTGTTTCTTGTTGGCCATCAGTGGTTAAAGTCGCTTACCTAGTACATGGAGACCACAGATTTGACTCACTCCGAACCCACCTCCTCACGTATTTCTATTCTGCAATTTAAATATTGGAAAACAAAATACATGGGCCACCCTAACTCACGATAGAGGGGGTGCGCTTCAGGCGTACATTTGGAAAATGATCTATTACGAGTGCCCGAAGCACCAAATAGGAAGCGCCCCAGTAAGTGCCTCAAGAGTTCTATGCATTTCTATGACGTATCCCAATAATTAATGACATATATCAAATTACGAGGATGTATCTCATTTCGACCAATCTCAAAGGACACAAAAAATGTTGATAGCCCAAGACAATAGTTCACCACAAGAACCAATTTTACCATGATAGATATTGCCAAAATACAACATTGAAACCACCTCTCTAAAACTTCACTTTGGAGAGATGTGACAATAAAGATATTATTCATTTTATTTATATAATTAGTTGACAATGACAACATTTGTTGTTATCAACCACGACAACCTTCCGGCCCACCGTAATAGAAAAGATAACTATCCTTTACTCCAAGAGGAATGTCACCCACCTTGTAGCAATCCGGCCTATTCATCCAAGGGATCATGATGCTTGGACTGGGATCATGAGCAATAGCATTTGAGTCGAATATCTTCATGTTTTTAAAGTATGCTGCTTTTCTATCACCCTCCTTTGGAAAATGTCCGCTGCCCATTGCCGGCCCTCTCCCATTCTTTGGATAAATCGCAAATCCAGAAAATAATACAATCGGTGCAACACCATTCAACTCGGGACAAAGATCTTTAGGAAAATGCCCTAGGAATGAAGGCCTCTCTAGGTCGTCCCGGTATAATAGCCAGTTTCCTGTATGAGGTTCCTACAATTTCAAAACAAAAGAAAGAATACCAATCACTAGCAAATGGCTCAAACGGTTTTTGTATTAAGATTCATTGTCGCAATGGATGATTAGTCACCGCATCCATCTTATGTACACAATTTGAAATATTTTTGGTACGAATATAGCGGTTAAGATGGCAATGGTTAAGATGATAGAGATTGTACTAATAAATAGACTACAGATGTGGGTACATCCGAAAATGGTTAATTATGCCCAAAGACCATGAGGCATCTTAGTTTACTATATATTTTGCTTTGTTGCTTACATACTTCAATGCAAGTTAAATGTAGGGGCCTCCCTTTCCACCCATTGGTAATAGAAAATCATAAAGATCCATATGTGATGTGTAATTTTACTTTGCAACATCGCTAATAGCACCAAAACTATACATTGATCCTATTAACATATATAATGGGGTTGGCTCATGCTATATTTATCCATATATGGTATTAATATGTACCTAGCTTGAACTGGATTTTTTATACTACTCTCTTGGAATCAAAATTGCATGTCTTATTTTTTATCTTACCATGGTTTCATCAACATTATAAGGTTGGTTTCATAATAGAAAACTTCATAACTATATCAAAAAATCGAAACCAAATTGAGGCATACCGTGTATAGGCTAATTGTGATGTAGTGATCTTCTCCATCATATGTTGATGGAGGACCAATCGCTTGACCTGGGACAAGCGCAGCTCCTTTAGCAGGAA
The DNA here is from genome assembly GCF_904849725.1 of Hordeum vulgare subsp. vulgare. NCBI lineage: Eukaryota > Viridiplantae > Streptophyta > Magnoliopsida > Poales > Poaceae > Hordeum > Hordeum vulgare. The sequence continues at coordinate 469,996,918 of NC_058522.1, forward strand.
TGAATCCGCTACATTGTAGGTTATAGCAGCCTGTTGATCTATATCCATCCCTCTATGTAATGATAAAAATAGATACGTTGTTGTGATTTCTAGTGTCCTTAATTTTAGAAATCCTTGCACAATGAAAACAAACGGTTTGCACTTACAGTCCAATACGTAAAGAAGCGAACATCACTGTTATTATACAGGTCAGGAAAAACCTGAGTGAAAAAATATATTAGAAAATGGGTCATTCGTAGCAGCATGTACATTTATGTGTTTAGTTATTTTTTGATTTTACATGAACCCCGGCTTCGACTATGTTGAACATGGATCCAGGCTTTGTATTGATGACAGATATGGATGCTCCAGATTCTTGAGAATGTTCTTGATTCGGGTGAGCCCACACACCTATTTTAGCTCGAAGACCATAGTATTTTCCTGATTGTGTCTTCCACACAGCTAACTGGTAATAAAAAAACGTTTAAGCATAATTCATAATTCAAAGGAATGAATATCTTATCCCTTTAGGTAACTACACGATTTAATCCTCCTAGTTGATTGGATTTGCACAAATATGTAAACAAAATACCCCTTCCATTGGAATAACATATGTTACTCCATCCTTAAATTTCCGTGACTTACCCGAGTAACAGTGTTATCTTGGGATTCTCTAGAAGGAAATTTATATCTCCTAGACAACTCAAAATGGTGTCGCTTCACAAGAGGTGCATGCTCCTGTTGAGATGATTTACAAAAGTTAACAATATTATTTTCACACAAAACACAAAATTGTGTGATAATCATCATATTGAAGTTTTTTCTAGTCATGAGAAATTTAAAAATAGTGTAGTTAATTAGGTTTTTGTGACGCGCAAATTTAGTGTCCATAGATGGATAGTACAAATAGTCACAAGTTCTAGAGTGCCAAATAGTTTTGTTGTACTCAGAGATGGAGAGAGGGAGAGAGAGAGAAAGAGAGAGAAAGAGAGACAGAACAAATAAAATTGGAAGCTATAATTCCCATTATTTTATACCATTGAATGGCTAAAAAATCATATTTGATGCAATATTTCCCTAAAATTGCACCTTGACTCAAACCGAAGGGACTAAGAGTCTCATCTTTGGCTCACAAAAAATCAATTAGCTTTGAATGTTATTCATACCTTTATCTTGGTAAGTATATTTCCATGTGCATCTATGGACTTGACTGGACGAATATAGTAGGATGAATGTAAGAGGCACAGAAAGACAACTATTACCACAAAACCCATCAGGTGTAGGAAACAATCCTTTTTTTTGTAAGAGTCATGTGTTGTGGTGGCATACATATATATGATCATCATATTTAATTTATAGAGGCGAGGCTACATACTCTTTTCATCATTTAATATTGGCATCGTATCTTTAGATATGCCACAAGGCATATCACAGAAAAAATATCTTTAGCAATAATTCCATTTTTATGGATTTCTATTTATAATGTATATTCTTCAAAAGCATGATAAGATTTGGGTTCCTATATCATCGATACATTAGTGCTTGCAATTAATGTATACAATAGGAATATCGTGATATAGATAAGAAATTCATTCCAAAATATTGGATATACAATTTAGATTTGTACATTTAAACCACATATATTCTAGTAAATAGTGGTTGTTTTTGTGAAATAACATTGCTCCGCAAACATTTACGTGTTTGTCCTATTAAAGGACTTGCCGACGACTAAAACCTCATCGAACTTACACTAGTAGAAAAGGGCCTTTAGCCCCGGTTCGGTTGGGCCATTAGTCCCGGTTCGCGAATCAGGACTAATCAACTAGGACTAATGCTAGCCCCGGTTCGGCCCTGAACCGGGGCTAAAGACCTTCCATGTGGCGGGGCTAGGAGCGTGGGGGCTATTTCTTCGCTGTTTTTTTTTTTTGAGCAATTTTTAGGGTTTAAGGTTTTGCACTAAATTGGATGGGGCTATTTTGCTGCCCCCAATTTTCCCATTTATTTGTTTTGGGAACTTTTTAATTCTTATTTTGCACTAAATTCGATGGTACATACACAACAATAAAAGAACAACTAGTCGTCGGGAATAGCGCGGGATACTCAAGTCGGAGACGATCCTCTCTTTCCCATGTTGCCTCCTTTTCAGAATGATTTGACCATTGAACTTTAAGAAACTTGAGATTTCGACGTCGAGTGGTACGCTCAACTTGATCAAGAATACGCACAGGTTATCTTGGAGATCAAGCATTTCGTGGTCCACTTCGCGGATAGGATCCGAAAAGCAACGCCTGAGTTGCGAGACGTGGAATACATCATGAACCTTGGAAAGATGCAGAGGAAGTTCCAATTGGTAGGCAACTTCTCCTCGTTTAGAAAGAATGCGAAAAGGACCAATGTAACGAGGAGCCAACTTGCCCTTGATACCGAATCGATGGGTACCCTTCAAAGGTGTAACCCGAAGGTAAGCCTTCTCGTCAACTTCAAAGGTCACAGCCTTATGATGACGATCATATTGGCTCTTTTGACGAGACTGGGCTGTTTTCAACTTTTCGCGAATAATGCGAACTTGCTCTTTTGCATCCTCGATCATATCCGGACCAAAGAGTTGCCTCTCTCCGGTTTCTGACCAATTAAGAGGTGTTCGACATCTTCGTCCATAGAGAACTTCAAAAGGAGCTTTTCCCAAGCTTGATTGATAACTATTGTTATAGGCAAATTCGGCGAATGGAAGGCACTTCTCCCAATTCATACCGAACGATATAACACAAGCTCGGAGCACATCTTCTAGGACTTGATTCACACTTTCTACTTGACCACTTGATTGAGGATGGAAAGCAGTGCTAAGAGATAAGTGAGTCCCCATGGCATTCTGAAAACTCTCCCAGAAGCGAGAAGTAAAGATACTTCCACGGTCTGAGTTAATCTCCACAGGAACACCATGAAGAGACACTATTCGAGAGATATATAACTCTGCTAGCTGGCTAGCTGTTATACTCTCATGAACTGGAGGAAAATGAGCTACTTTGGAAAGACGGTCAATGACCACAAAGATAGCATTATTTCCTTTCTTGGTCTTGGGAAATCCGGTGATGAAATCCATACTAACTTTATCTTATTTCCATTCAGGAATAGCTAAAGGTTGAAGGGTGCCAGCAGGTCTTTGATGTTCTGCCTTAACTCGACGACAAACGTCGCAATTAGCAAAGAACTCAGCAATTTCTCTCTTCATCCTAGTCCACCAAAACCTCTGGCGTAGGTCCTGATACATCTTAGTACTACCAGGATGAATGGTGAGAGGAGAATCATGAGCCTTCTTAAGGATCAATTGCCACAGACGTTTGCTCTTAGGAACCACTAGACGGTTCTGAAAGAACACAACACCTTGCTCATTGATAGTTAAATCCCTAGCGTTTCCGCTAGCAATATTCTCCTTGATCCGGGATATACCCTTATGATATGCCTGCACGGCTATGATTTGATCCCTAAGAGTAGGCTTCGCCACCAGGTTAGAAAGGAATCCTTGAGGAACAATGTGAAGATTTAACTTCCGAAATTCCTCATAGAGACGTGGTTGACCTCGTTGTAGCATCAGGTTGTTACAATAAGACTTATGACTTAGTGCATCAGCCATAACATTGGCCTTCCCTGGGGTGTAAGTTATCCCTAAGTCGTAATCCGTGATCAACTCAACCCACCGTCTTTGTCTGAGATTCAAATCCGGCTGGGTGAAGATATATTTCAGACTTTGGTGATCAGTGAATATTTCACAACGATTACCAAGAAGGTAATGTCGCCAGGTTTTAAGTGCATGGACTACTGCTGCAAGCTCAAGATCATGTGTGGGATAATTATCCTCATGTGGACGCAACTGTCGAGATGCGTATGCAATCACATGACGATCCTACATGAGAATGTGACCTAATCCTTGTCGTGAGGCGTCGCAGTAGATAACAAAGTCCTTAGAGAAATCTGGTGGTAACAACACAGGCGCGGAAGTCAAACGTCTTTTCAGTTCCTGAAAACTATGCTCACACTGTGGTGTCCACTCAAACTTTTTATCTTTCTTGAGGAGTTCCGTTAGAGGTTTGCAACCTTGGAGAAATTCTCGACAAAGCGGCGACAATAGCTCGCTAGAACAAGAAAACTCCTAACTTGCTTAACCGATTCAGGTTGAGTCCAATCAAGGACAGCTTCAACTCTCTCAGGATTGACAGCAATACCCTTACCAGAGATTACGTGACCTAGATAGGTCACTTCTGGTAACCAAAATTCACATTTTGAAAACTTGGCATAAAGGCGATGCTCTCGAAGTTTCAGCAATACCAGCCTTAGATGCTCGGCATGTTCTTGTTCATTCTTCGAGTAGATGAGAATATCATTGAGGTATACTACGACGAATTTATCCAAATACTCCATGAAGATTGAATTCATCAAGCGAGAGAAGGTGGCTGGGGCATTGGTTAAACCGAAGGACATGACGGTGTACTCGTATTGGCCATAACGAGTGACAAAAGCCGTTTTTGGAATGTCCCCGTTCTTGATCTTCATTTGATGGTATCCCAACCTCAAATCCATTTTGGAGAAGACTGAGGATCCAGCGAGCTGATCATACAGGCCGTTGATCCTGGGGAGCGGATACTTGTTCTTTATGGTGACCAGATTAACTAGTCGATAATCTACAACCATCCGATCCGTTCCGTCTTTCTTCTTAACAAAGAGGACGGGACAAGCCCAAGGAGAAGATCTAGGACGAATGAAACCTTTATTCAAGGCCTCATCTAGTTGCTTCTTAAGTTCGGCTAGCTCCAGGGGTGCCATCTTATAAGGTCTTCTGGCTATTGGGACAGTTCCCGGAAGAAGGTCTATCACAAACTCTACATCTCTGTCAGGTGGAATTCCTGGCAGTTCCTCTGGAAAAACATTCGGGAAGTCACGAACTACCGGAATGTCTTCAAGTTCCGGAAGAGGATTGGCATTGAGGGAATAGAGTTGGCATTTGGCAACTCGAGTAGAGACATTGACTATCTCACCCGAGGGATGGGTAAGCTGAACATTTCTAGAATGAGTATCAATCTTGGCATAATGAGCTAACATCCAGTCCATACCCAAGATGATATTGATATCCGAAGATTTCAGGGCTATCAAAGATGCTAGAAAAACTAGCATGTCTACTAGAATTTCATTGTCATAGGTTATCCTGGAGGTTTGCCACTTACTACCAGGGGTTTGGACAACCAATGGGATTGGCATATCACAGAAAGACATGTTATGCAACTGTGCATAACTTTCTGAAATGAAGGAATGAGAAGACCAAGTGTCAAAAAGAACAGACGCTGGGTGATGATTAACAAGGAGCGTACCCGGTAAGACGTCGGGATCCTCTGCAGCTTCTTCTGATGAAACATAGTTCACACGGCCAAGTGCAGGAGTTGGCTTCACATAGTAAGCTTTGCCCGACTTGCCTTGCCCAACGGACTTTCTGGGTTGCTTGGCACCCATATTCTGAGGACACTCTCGGGAATAGTTCCCTGGTTCTCCACACTTGTAACAGATCACCTGATTGGCACGTGGTGCAGCATTGCTAGCTGGGCCACCATAAGTTTTTGCTGGAGGGTTTGTCTGATTCGCCTGAGGCGCCACATAGGATGGCCTCGGGGTATATCTTGGCGGCAGAGAACTATTTGGAACCCACAGCCTGCGTTTTGGGAACGCGGAACCAGATGACGAGCCAGAGTCACGGGAGTGCTTCTTTGTGGCTTCATTGTCGGTAAGACCAGTCTCGGCACTGATCGCCTTGTTGACAAGAGCTTGAAAACTTGTACATTCGTGGAGGCGAAATCACGACGAAGTTCAGGGCTCAGACCCTTACGGAATCTTGCTTGTTTCTTGGCGTCAGTTGACACCTCCTCAGTTGCATAGCGGGCGAGGTTACCGAACTCGCGGCTATAGGCATCCACGGTCAATTTCCCGTGGGAGAATGCACAGAACTCCTCTCTCTTTCTATCCATCAGGCCGTCTGGAATATGGTGCACACGGAAGGCTGCACTAAAGTCTGCCCATGTGGCTGCTGGTCCGGTAGGACGCATAGCTTCAAAGTTCTCCCACCACAGATTGGCAGGTCCTTCCAGAAAGTACGCCGCAAAGGTCACCTTGTCGGCCTCGAAAACATTTGCAGAGCGAATCTTGCGCGATATGCTGCACAACCAATCATCAGCGTCGAGGGGATCGACGGAATGATGGAACTTTGGAGGATTCGGCTTCACAAAGTCATTGAGGGGACACTGCATCATTCCTAGGCAGACGAGCCATATTTTGCTCAATACGCTCTAACACACAGTTGGTCTCCCTTTTGTTTCTCTCTGCTTCAAGCATAACTTCCGCCAGAGAGGGCGGATGAGGCAGTTCCTCCTGCGATGCTTGACTACCCTCTCCTTGCTCATGAGCAGGGGCACGGTTCAACCTGGTGAACACCATCCTGACAAACAAACTCACAGCTTAGACCAATATCAACATCAACACTAACTATGGATTAAGAATGCACTGAACACATGGAATGCGGAAATGAACATCCGAACAACATGGTAACAAGCAACTGCTATATATACACCATGGTTCATACACACCATTACATAGTTCAGTACAACCTTAACCGAGGAGCAATCTACTGAAAACATGAAACTACTCATCAGAGGCTTCCAAGCTTCCTATACATTATTTATCTATGCCTCCGGAATTCATCTCACGACACAAGCATACTCCACAAGACACACAGGACTGTGGAAGTACAACTACCACCATACTATCCTTCCACTCACGGGTTCAGGCATCCGCATAGAACATCTCATAAAGATTGCCTCCATGGCCTGGGAGCTCAACCTGCGGATCAGGAAATACTCCAGCCTGAGACCCCTGGGATCCATAAGGACACGGGTGTGGCCTTGGTCCCCTGACTGGTGGTAGTAGAGGTCCCCGAAGAGGGGTGACTCCTCCTATAGCAGGCCAGTCAACATGAGCCGGAAGATGGGTCCTAACAGGATTCAGCGTTTCTATATCTGCATACCCTGTCTGGACTACAGGTGCCAGCTACGTCAAAGCCGTCCACACACGGGCACGTGTAGCATAGAGCTCCATACGAAGGGCACGAGCATCCCTGTCTCTATTCTCTAGCATCTTAGCAGTGCACTGCAGCAGCGGATCCTCCATAGAGGAATCAAAGTAGACCCCACTTAGGTATCCTTCTTCACCTGGCTGAGAGGCAGGAACATAGCAGAACTCTGAATTCTGCAACAATGCATGTCTAGCCCTCATGATGGTCAGCATTAAATAGGCAGCATCTCGTACTTCCATGTCAACAGTGACCCCCAATCCATAAGACCAATGGATCGGCTCCTCAGCTCCAGGGTAATCTGGGAATACCCTAACAGTGCAGAGGTACTGACTCTGACTAAAATCTCGGTACTGGTCCTCCACTGTGTACTCTGGGTACCAGCGGTAACCGGCTACTAACATCATCCTGACTAGCATGGCTGTATGACCCTGCACATCAATGCACCTAGTCATACGGACCACCTGACGAGAAGGACGGCCAGGCATCTGAAAATAGAGAGTAATGCAAAACCATTAGAGCTCTGAAGACAAAATTGGGCAGCATAACGACTGTAAATGCTCAAAACAATTTTGAGACAACCCACAAAGGTAGGATAGCATAACAACTCAACTATCAAGTTCAATTCCATGGTCATCAAAACTTACTTCATTTTCCTTAGGATAAAAGAAACCCGAGGTAACTCTCGACTCGTTGTCCTATAATCTACCGATCAAAAACACGAGCCTAAGAGAAAGATAAGCAACCTAGTCCTTAATCCCCGCAGAAAAGTCGAGGATGACCAGAATAGAATAAGTTGAGAGGAGTAGCAAGAATCTTACGTTCCCTTCCACAAACAATTCCCTTATGTATAACTAAAGCAATTCCAGACTCAACTTCGACCAGTTTGTCTTAGTAATCCTACAATCATTTGGGCTCTGATACCAACGCTGTCGGGACCCCGATCCTAAGCCATAGGAATCCAGCATGTAACACATCGCATCTCTTTGCGGTCTCACGCACGGTTATCCCCACGGCTGCAGCCTTACCTTACCTGGGACGGTTTGCGCCTTTTGACTTGCGTATGCAATTGTGTCGCTAACAATCCAGTGTCAAAGAACCTGGATCGAAATGTCTAGTCATAAACTAAAGTGGCAGTTCCGTACAGGGACAGGCATACATGACCCAGCAAAGCAGGTGTCGATTATCAATGAATGTAGACGAGTCGTAGCAAGCTACAAGGACTCCATTACATCCGCGTGACATTCCCCAAAGGGACAGACATAACACCTAAGAAGGACACATGCCGGTCAACCAATGTGTCCGGAGCAGTAGCGAACTACCAAGGCTCGATGGAATCACAAAGGGGCATTTCCCGGTAAGGAGTGCTACAAAGGCATACGACTAGGTATTCGAACCCCATGCATATCAATACAACACACGTGCGCATGGCATATCGATACGCATAGATACATCGATGGCATCACAACATAACCATAAACATACAAACTTTATTTAGAAGGCTCGGAAGAGCCTCACACATAATATTACACAGATAGGGGTCTCACGACCCATCATCATAATTCATACACACAAGTCTTACAAGCCAGCAGAAGAGTAAATATGTCTGAGTACAGACAGATGGAAAGACAAAGGCACATGGCCTCACTATCTACAGACCCATCCTAGGGCCAGATCGTAGCTGGGATACCAGCTACTCGTCGTCGTTGATGTCTAGGAAGGACCCTCCATTAGGGTCATTAACAACCTCTGCAATAAATTATTAAGCAAACGTGAGTACAAAAGTACTCAGCAAGACTTTAGGATAATCTGTCTACTCATGCAATGTATCATCAAGGAGTTGTGCGGTTTCATGCGGAAAGCCAGCATTTGCCTCTTGGTTAGACAACTTGCATTTTTAAATAGTTTTGACAACTATGTTTCTCGCACACGAGTCCACTAACACCACAAAAATACTCCATCGAGGAATCATTCCGTCTCCCTACGGAAATGCCATCCATGACACTCACACTTATCTTGACAATTTTATGAGTAGCCATTATAGTTATCTATGAACAACATATGTTTCCAAGTAGTCCATATCCGCGGACGCGGCTATTCGAATAGATCATAACCCTGCAGGGGTGTACTTCTTCACACACGCTCTCGCCACTTATCGCCATGTGCACGTCATGCACCTCGGCAACCTTCAAGCGAGGGAGTCGGCCACGACCGTTAACCATGCTAATACTTAGTCCAGGTCTATCGCCTAACTGAGGGTAACCCACACGGAACTCCGGTCGAGGTTTCCGCCACGGCCCCAAACGATGTGCGCAGGGTTCCCAAGCTCTCCATCCGCGTGCCACTTGGTACACCGTGCCACTACCTACCGCATCATAGCCCACCTCTAAGGTCAGCGCTACGCACGGCCTCCAGCACGACTATAAACACCAGAAACTACTTGCAACTCCTGGACCGAGTACTAAGCGATTAATAAGTCGAGAGGGTCAATTAAGTATCCCAACGTGTGGTAGTATCTAGTCTTGGTTACATACACGGAACTCAGTTCCTAAGGACGGTTCCAATGAAACAACCCGCCATGTACTCCTAGATAGCCTTTCACCGGTACCTTTACCAAATCAGGTTCAACACACAACCTTTACTTACTGAACACATTCTCACAATTCTGTTCATCACCCAGATGACAGACCATACACAACTCTAAGCATAGCATGCATAGCAGGATAAGGCACATCATGGCTCAAGCATCTACCAGGTATGCTAGGTTGCAAGGTTCAGCTATTTACTGTGACAAGGACAGGTCATGCAAAGGAAGTGGGTTCAACTAACGTGGCAAAAGCATTTGAAGCATTTGATCCTAATGCAATAAGTAAGAGCAGGAGCGAGAACATGGGATTTATCGGGATGATCAAAATGGTTGCTTGCCTTGTTGCTCAGCAGAGGGGTGATATCCGTGAGTCGGATAATCACACGTATTCGGAGGGGCGGAGCCTACCGGAATAACAACAATCAATCAATATCAAACATATGCAACAAAATGATGCATGAAATGCAATGTAGCATGGTTTGAAATGTCTAGCTGAACCCTTTGGGGTGATCTTGATTTGAAATCATAATTCAAATATCACTTAAATTATAATTTATCAAATTATTTTAAATGATTTGACCTGATGCTGTTTCATAACTTTGTTTTTCATGCATGAAAATAGCACCATTGGATTCCTTGTATTTTTCTGATCCATTTACATATATTATTTGTCAAATTTGGAGTTATATTCAATTTTCTATGAATTTCCAAAGTTTTGAACTTATTCTGGAATTATTTTTAAACGGAAAAGTCTTTATTGCATCAGCATGACATCAGCAGGTCCAACTGGCCGTTGATAGTCAAACCTGACCAGTGGGACCCACTGGTCAGTGACTCTGGCCAGGTTTTAGTTTAAATTCAACTTAATTAGTTAATTAACAGAGTAGGACCCACCTGTCAGTGTCTGTTTAATTTTGTATTTAATTAATTGTTTTTATTAACATAATTTTAATTAGCCAGGGGCTGGCCCCACATGCCAGTGACTCACGGGAGTCAGATCCACCGGCGGCGAGGTCGATCTCGCCGGCGGTGAGCCTCCGGCGACCACCAGAACGGCGGAGGGGCTCGGAAATGCATCTCCGATGACCAAACTTCACGCGGAGGGCACCAGACGAACGACACTTCACCCGCGGCTCCATTTTTACACGCAGCAGGGGATGAAATGGCCGGAGATGACGCCGGCGACGAGCTTGGCGGCGGCCGAAGCTCAGGCTATGTCGGGATCATAGAAACACAGGGCATCACGCGCGGGGCTTAGCTCGTAGAGCAACTACGCGATGCCCTAAAGCCATTGGTGGGCTCGGAATGACCAGACGATCACCGGAGGGCTACCGGCGACGAGGTCCCGCGGTGGATCTCGTCGGGCTCCGGTGGAATCGGGGCCTAGAGGAATGGATCGAGGGGGGAAACTTAGGGGAAAGGACCCTGAGCTCACGGGGAGTGCAGAGGCATCGAGAGTGGGCGCGGGGATGGCCTGAGGAGGGACGACGATGGAGGCGAGCTCCGGTGACCCGAGGAAGAAGACGATGGCTTCACGGCGTTTCAGAGCTTCTCGGCGTCGCACGACTAGATGGAGAGCTTCAAGGGATCATGGCAAAGTTGTTGCACGGCTCAGGTTAGAGGGAGAGGGGCAGGTGCGACGGCGAGCTCGAGCTCAAGCTCAGGTCATGGCAGCCGAGAGAGCGAGAGAACAGGGGGGGATGAGGAGGGGATGAGCACGGGGAGGCCTCGGGGAGCTTATCCCCTTCCGCGCTAGTGCAACGCGGTGGCCACGCAGGCGCACAGGTGCGTGGCCGCGCCGGGGAACACGGCGGCCAGCTCGTGCTGCTCGCTGGCAAAGGAAGACGATGAGGAGCAGCTGGGCCTGGGCCAGGTAAGCGCTAGATAGTGTTTTTTCTACTTTCTTTCCTTTCTGTTTTCTGTTAATTCTTTCTGACATTTGTTTTGTTTTATTTTTGGCTCCAAACTATTCCTAAAATAGTTTGACAAATACTAGAGTGTTAGTTGGAATATTTCCAACCACTCATAAAGTTTTCAACATTTTTGGAAACTTTGAATTATTTGAAATCAAATATATAATTGATTTGAGTAGCTTTTAACTTAAATTTAAAATGCCAAAAGTAGTTTGAATATAAGTTTCATCTCTGATATTTTGTTTTCAACATTTATCAGAAATATTGAACTTTTAAGAAGGCATTTTGGGTTCATTGATTTTGGCACTTGTTGGAATTCTTTTGAATAATAAGTGGCTAGGGTTTTGCTTTGGTTTTTCTTGTTTTGCTTTTGGGTTTTCATTTCATTTGCTTGGATGCATTGAAAGAAAACATGAGCACAAGTTACTAAACCCTAACAGGGAATACCAGGGATGTGACATTTGCATTATTATACTAACGGATTTCATGAGTTTTCTGTTAAGTTTTGTGTCGGTGAAGTGTGCGAAGATCGAGGAGGTCTCGATATGAGGAGATGGAGGAGGGGCAAGAGTTCAAGCTTGGGGATGCACAAGAAATACCAAGTAAATATCCAAGTATACTCAAGTGTTTAAGCTTGGGGATGCCCCCGAAGGCATCCCATCTTTCTTCGACAAGTATCGATATATTTTCGTCTTTGTTTCGTTCACGTGATATGCGCAAACTTGGAGCGTCTTTTGTGTTTAGTTTTAACTTTTATTTTATGAACCATGCTGGTATGAGAAAGTCCATGGTTTATTTGTATAATGCTCATTGCACTTCACTTATATCTTTTGAGTATGGCTTTATAGAATGCTTCATGTGCTTCACTTATATCATTTGAAGTTTGGATTGCTTGTTTCTCTACATATAGAAAACCATTATTTGTAGAATGATCTTCTACTTCACTTATATTTATTAGAGTGTGGTCTATTGTAGAAGGAATTAAACTCTCATTCTTCACTTATATCTATTTAGAGAGTCAAAATGAATTGGTCATTTACATGGTTAGTCATAAAATCCTACATAAAACTTGTAGATCACTGAGTATGATATGTTTGATTCCTTGCAATAGTTTTGTGACATTAAGATAGCAATATGTGGGTGCACTAGTTGATGATTGTGGATTAGTAAGAATATTGATGTTAAGGTTTGTGATTCCCAAAGCATGCGCGTATAGTCTCTTGTTATGCAATGAAGTTGGAGCATAATTTATCTCTGATTGAAATCCTTTGTGTTGTTATAATCGGAGTTGTGCGATGGTTAACTCCTCCCAACCTTATCCCTAGGGTCATGCGAGTAGTGCTTTGATTCAAGAGAGCTAATAAAGTCTTGCAATAAGTATGTGAGTTCTTTGTGACTAATGTGAATCCATGGATATATGAACTCTTACCTTTTCGCAATTTGCTAGCCTTTACGGTACTGTGCATTGCCCTTTCTCACCTCAAGAGTCGGTGCAAATTTTGCAGGTGCATACAAACCCCATGATATGATACACTCTATTGCACATAAGCCTTATTATATCTTCCTCAAAATAGCCACCATACCGACCTATTATGGCATTTCCATAGTCATTCCGAGATATATTGCCATACAACTTCCACTTCTTCCATTTTGATGACTTGAGCATTCATTGTCATATTGCTTGGCATGATCGTAAGATAGCTAGCATGATATTTCCATGGCTTGTACTTTTTTTATGTCCGTGCTATGCTAGATCATTGCACATACTGGTACACTGCCAGAGGCATTCATATAGTTATACTTTGTTCTAGATATCGAGTTGTAATATTGAGTTGTAAGTAAATAGAAGTGTGATGATCATCATTATTCATTATTAGAGCATTGTCCCAGTGAGGAAAGGATGATCAACACTATGATTCCCGCACAAGTCGGGATGAGACTCCGGACGAAAAATGAAAAATAGGGGAGGCCAAATGAAAAAGAGAAAGAAAAAAAGAAGAAAAATGAAAAATGAAAAAGAAAAAGAGAAAGAAAAAAAGAGAAAGAAATAAAAAGAGAAAGAAATAAAAAGAGAAAGAAAGAAAAAAGAAAAAAAAGAAAAGAGAGAAGGGGAATGCCAATTCCACACTTGTGCTACAAAGTAGCACCATGTTTTTCATATGAGAGTCTCCTATGTTCTTACTTTCATATACTAGTGGGAATTTTTCATTATAGAGTTTGATGCACACCCACTTAGTCTTCATATTGTGCTTTCATACACTTACACCTCTAGTGCATCCGTTCCATGTCAATATCTACTCCCTGCATTGATATATATTGATGGGCATCTCCATAGCCCGTCGATATGCGAGTTGATGCGAGACTTTCTTCTTCACTTTTACCCCTTCGAAACCTACCACCATATTATATTCCACCTTTATGCTATATCCATGGTTCACACTCATGTATTTAGTGAGTAATAAAAAGCTGAAGCGCGTTAAAAAGTAAGATCCAATAGCATGATTTGACACCGGGGTACTCATGATTTATACCTTATGCTAGGAAGACCAAGCATGAAAAGCTATATGATTTTGTAGTGATAGCATTCTTCAAGCATTATTATTTTGAAAGCACGTGATTGTTTGCTAGTAAACCTGAGTATGGATGTCTTTTTGCCAAATTATAAACTATTTCTTTGAATCACTCGTGTCTTAATATTGATGCCATGATTAGATATATGATCAAGATTATGTAGGTCGCATTCCACATCAAAAAAATCTTTTTTATCATTTACCTACTCGAGGACCAGCAGGAATTAAGCTTCGGGATGATTATACGTCTCTGCTGCATCAATAATTTTTTATTGTTCCATGCCAATATTATATAACTTTCAGATATTTTTTACCATATTTTATATGATTTATTGGACTAATAGATTGATCTAGTGCCAAGTGTCAGTTCCTATTAGTTGCATTTTTTTTGGTTCGCATCATATCCATATCAATCAAAGTCCAAACGTGATAAAAATTTATGGAGAATTATTTTGAAATATATGTGATTTTTTGCAGGTGGAATCAACGTAAATGGAGGCCCACAGCCACCACTACCCACCAAGGCGTGGCCTATACCTCTTGGTGTGCCCTTCCCTCTAGTGGCCACACCGTGAGTCGGTTGGGCTCTTCTTCAAGCGCAAGAAAGATAATTTATGGAACAAATCGTGTAAAAATGTCAGCCCTATCAGAGTTACAGATCTCCGGGAATTTAAGAAATGGTGAAGGGCTAGAAAACAGGAACACGAAACAAAAGAGAACAGAGAGGGATAGCCAATCTCGGATGGACTCCTGCCCCTCCGCTGCCATGGAGGCCATGGACCATAGGGGGAACTCTCCTCCCATCTAGGGGGAGGCCAAGGAAGAAGGAGGAGGGGGATCTCTTCCCCTCTCTCCCGGTGGCGTTGGAGTGCCTCCGGGGCAAGGAGCATTACGGCAATCTACACCAACAATCTTGCCGCCATCAACACCAGCTCTCTCCCCCTCTATGCAGCGGTGTAACACCTCTTTTCCCACTTTAACTCTCTACTTAAACATGGTGCTCAACACTACATATTATTTCCCAATGATATGTGGCTATCCTTTGATGTTTTAGTAGATCCGTTTTGTCCTACGGGTTAATTTTTATATGATGTTATTTATAAGATTTGTGTGTTGATATGGTGCTATCCTATGGTGCCTCCCATCAGGCGCACATGTGAAGGATATACGCTGGAGGATTTGCAATATGTTCATGATTCTCTTATAGTGGGTGGCGAGAGTGATAGAAAGTTACACCCGAGTAAGGGAGTTGTGCGCGTATGGGAGTAAAGAGGACTTGATATTTAATGTTATGGTTGGGTTTACCTTAATGATTTATAGTAGTTGTGTATGCTTTCTAGAGGTCCAATCATAAGTTCATATGATTCAAGTATGGAAAGTGTGTTAGAGTATGCATCTCCCTCATTGCATATGATAAGTATCTATCATGTTGTATTCAATTGCCTATGGACAATCTTTTTCTTGCGTTACACAAAAAAGCTTTCTACTAAACAACACCTAACTTTTATTTAATTTTTATTTATTATCTTGAAAACGTATCTATTACACATACTAAGTACTTCTATTTTTATTGTTGTTTTAGGTAAAGCAAATTATAAGTGTGCGTAGTGTTGTATCGGTGGTCGATAGAACTTGAGGGAATATTTGTTCTACCTTGAGCTCCTTGTTGGGTTCGACACTCTTAGTTATCGAAAAAGGCTACAAACGATCCCCTACACTTGTGGGTTATTATTGGGTAGCACGAAACATCAAAAATTCTATTTTTATCAGTTACATACTCGATACGAGAAGGAATTAAGCTTGGGGATGCTAATATGTCCCCAACGTAATTATAATTTTCTATTGTTCCATGCTATTATATTATCAATCTTGGATGCTTTATATGCATTTATATGTTGTTTTATATCATTTATGAGAACTAACCTATTAATCTAGTGTCAAGTGCTAGTTAACTTCGGAGGGAGACATGACGCCACATGAGGTGACGCCAAGCTAAGAGGGCGCACCTAGGGGTGGTTGTACCCTGATGGATTCGGGCCAGCTCTCGACGCTTCTTGCTCTACCTCCACTCCTATAAATTCTGATATATTGAAAAAACATGAGGGAGCCACCCGAAATACTTTTTCAACCACCACAAGCTTATGTTCTGCCGTGATCCCATCTGGAGCCTTGTTTTTGTGTCGTGTCGGAGGGAGGATTGATCATGGAGGGCCTCTACATCATCCTCGTTGCCCCCATGGTGATGTGTGAGTAGTCTACCACAAACCTATGGGTCCATATTTCATACCTAGATGGGTATCTCTCTCTATGTTCTTCAATCCTAAGATCACCATGATTCCCGCAGTGATATATCTTATGTAATCATCTTTGCGGTGTGTTTGTTGGGATCCGATGAATTGTGGGTTTATGTTCAGATTATTCATGAAAATATATTGAGTGTTTGTTGGCCTTTCATATATATATATATGCATGATTATGATAGCTTCGTATTTCTCTCTGATCTAATGGTTTGGCCAACTAGATTGATTTATCTTTAGCAGGAGTGGTGCATTATGATGGGTTCAATCTTGTGGTGCTCAATCCCAATGGTAGAAGGGGACATGACCCATAAAATGATGGGGTTCATTCATATCAGTTGAGTTTACTGTGTCTATATCATGTCACTTTTCCCATAGCATTACTCCGTTTTTAGTTAATACTCTATATGCATGCTGGATAGTGGTCGATGAGTGGAGTAATAGTAGTAGATGCAAGCAGGAGTCAGTCTACTTGCTTATGGATGTGATGTCTATTGATACTTGTGATCTGTGTTGGGTTTTCCGTGAAGAGGAACGGGTTATCACAGCACAATGCGGGTAAGTATTTCCCTTGATTAAGAAACTAAGGTTTATCGAACCAATAGGAATATCAATCCTCAACCGTCATCAACGGCTGCACACAAAAGAGCAAACAACTTGCACCCAATGCAGGCAAGAGAGTTGTCAATCCACTTGATCTCGGTATTTGCGAGCGAATGAGGTGTGTAGACAATTATAGATAGTTGTGACTTACAAAGTAAAATAATAATAAAAAATTATATGTTTTTTGAATATATATATATATAAGTGAAATAGACCCGGGGCCATAGTTTTCTCTAGTGGCATCTCTCATGAAAGCAACATATGTTGGGTAAGCAAATTACTGTTGGGCGATTGATATAAGAGAGGATAGTTATGCGATTTTCATGGCAATGATCATGTATATATAGGAAACACGTCCATATCAAAATAGGACGACTCCAGTCTGCACCTATTACTATTACTCCACCCATCGATCGCTATCCATCATGCATCTAGAGTATTAAGTAAAATAGAGTAATGCTTGCAGAACAATGACATGGTCTAGACAAAGTAAAATCAACCAATATGAATAAACCCCGTCATTTTATCATTAGTGGCAGTAACACAAATACGCAACTTGTCCCCTTTCTGACACTGGGATATAGAAAACTCATCGGGTTGAACCCACTACAACGCACACCTGTCATTGAAGAAATATAGATCAGATAGATTTACAAAGCTATGATGATCATGCAAATAAGAATCATAAAACTCATAGAAGATTCCAATACTTTCCATGAATAATCTGAACATAAACTCACAGTTCATCGGATACCAACAAACACACCATACAAAGGAATCACATCGGATAGATCAAAGCAAAGATGCGATGATCATTGTATTGAAGGTCAACAGAGAGACTGCCATCTACATACTGACTACGGGCCCATACGTCTTTTGTGAACTACTCATACATGTTCACAAGGGCACCAAGGTTGATGAATAGGCCCTCCATGATCGACCCCCCCCCCCTCCGACAGGGTGCCAGAGCAGAGCTCCAGATGGGGTCGCCACGGAATAGAGAATTGCGGCAGTGTAATTTTTTTTGTGGAGTA
The DNA here is from genome assembly GCF_904849725.1 of Hordeum vulgare subsp. vulgare. Lineage (NCBI taxonomy): Eukaryota > Viridiplantae > Streptophyta > Magnoliopsida > Poales > Poaceae > Hordeum > Hordeum vulgare. Next base: position 470,015,006 of record NC_058522.1, read on the forward strand.
TATTTAGGATTTTTGTAATAGTTGGGAATTTATAGGCCAGAAATCATGTCAAGTGGGGCCACAGGGAGGCACCAAGGCATCAGGGCACATCCACCCCCCTGACCGCGCCCTGTTGCCTTTGGGACTCCTCGTGTTGCTTCAGGTTTCCTCCCGAAGCTTCCAGGTCTTCTTTTGGTCTAAACAAATCATAAAAAAGTTTCATGGCAATTGGACTTCGTTTGGTACTAAAAACCTAAAAAGAAAAAACATATAGAAAACAACAACTCGCATTGGGCACTCGATTAATAGGTTAGTGCCCAAAATAATATAAATTGGTGAATTATTACCCAATAAGTATCCTAGGATGATAATATAACAACATTGAGCAATCAAAAATTATAGATGCGCTGGAGATGTATCACATATATATATGGTCATTGTGTTGAATAAATATTACATAACTATGTGTTTTTCTATAACTTGCCCAAGAGTAATTTGTTTACACATCGTATGCTTACTACGAGAGAGAAGCCAATAGTGAAAACTATGGCCCCCGGGTCTCTAATAATCACATTGCAACAACACCAAAAATATTTATGTTATTTTATTTTGTATTTATATTATCTATCTATCACTACTTATCTCTTGAAAGTAGCGAGTTCAAGGGGCTTGACAATCCTCTTGCCCACTTTGGGTGCAAGTGTTTGCTATTTTGTTGTGTAGATCCTCACGATGAGATTTGCATTGACCTCCTACTGGTTCGATAACCTTGGTTCTAACTGAGGGAAATAGTTATCTCTACTGTGTTGCATCTCCTCTCCTCTTCGGGGAAAATCCCAACACATTTTACAAGTAGCAAATAGTAAGTAATGGGATGATGGAGGTCTTCTACAGCAACATAAACAAAGCATCTCTACAGGTTCTCGTCGTACTGTAGTGCACTACAAGTTCTAAGTCTCATCTCCTCTATGCCACCATCACAGGTGCTTGCTCTAACTTGGCAGTGTGATATTTGGTTGCATGTTGCATATGTGTCTACGTTGTTTACTTCTAATTTGGTTAAACTGCATCTTCTTAGGTTACACATTATACATGTGAATATGACATGCTTTCCCATTTTTGGTACATACTACATCTATCTATCCCACCTTGTTCTTACATCAAACTAATGTTCTTGTGTATCCCGCATCAATCACTCATGATGAGATACCTTTAAGTTGTTTGCGTAATATTGGTTGTGTCTTACATATGATTTCTATCATGTACTGCTTCTAGTTTGTTGAAATGCCACTTATGGCGAGACACTTTTAACTTGGCGGAGTGATATTGGTTGTATCCCTCATATGGCGTATAACTTGCAATGCTTCTAATTTGTTTAAATGCCTTATTCTTAGTTTTCACATCATACATGCGACTATGTCATGATGTCATGTTTTTTGTAAATATTCCATCCCCAAATCATGTGTTTGCCTTATGACAAAGTAGTGTTCATCAGTACCATGCATCAATGAGTTCTTAAGAGCAAATTTATTCATTTTTCTTGTAGGTTTGACTTCACAATGCAAAATTAATAAAGCAGAAGGAAATTAGTAAGGCAGTGGATGTTGGTGGTCCTTCCGAGAAACTAAAATGTTGATGTCTACTACACACCTTTATTCTTGTAAACTATGTTCGGCCTCCAAGCGCAGAGTTTTCTAGGACAATAGTGATTTTTCCTCCAGTGGATGACCTAAGATTTATTAATCTATGGGAGGTGTAGGATGAATATGGTCTCTCTCAAACAACCCTGCAATCAAATACAATAAATCTCTTTGTAACATCCCAAAATTCTAAATTTTGGAATGTTATATTAAGTAGCTACTTTTGATTAGTTGTTTGATTGTGGTGTGATTTACTATGTGAAATTTAGTGGGTTTTGAAAGTTGAATGAGAGGGAATAAAATAAATTTCCCAAAACTTTCAATTTGCATTTTGGTCTGAGTGAATTCAAATTCATTTTATCAGGAAACCGTAGAGTGAAGATGAAATGACTTCTTCCATTAAAAGAATTGAAAAGGGATTTCAACATGATTTGGATTTCATTGAAATATTTCCAAACGAGAAACTTTATGCAACACAATGAGTTTCATGAGACAAGATAAAATAACTTCTTCAAATTCTAGGAAAGAGAAATGGAAGTTTCCAAGAAACAATTTGAAAGTCATTTTTGAAACCCAATTTCATTCTAAAGTTATTTGAAGTCCCAAATATCAAACCCTATGAAAGTTATTCAAAATGAGAGGAGTAATATGAAACTTCAATATCACGGGTGTTTGAAGTACATTTGATCAAAGGAAAAAACATAAAAGATTTAGATAAGTTTTGGAATTCAAATTAAAAGACATTTTGGGAGTGGTTTTCAAATTATTTTCCTCCAAAACTAAATTATATGAAAAATAGTGTAAAATGATTCCCTTCAATAGAAAAACGGAGAAAAATAAATTTGAAATTACTTTGGTATTTAAAAAATGGTTTTTAAATGCAACAGTAGCACTGTTTGCATTATTTGAATTTTTGTAGACTTTATTTGACTTTGAAAATATGTACATGTTTTAGGGGTTCTTTTTCTGATAATTTTGATATATATTGCCTATGTAAATTATTCTTCATTTTCTTTATTTATTTATTTTCCTTCTTAATTTTGTGTAAAATATTTAAAAAGGCAAAAAAATCGTGTAAAAGGAAACAAACTCCCGAGGCCCATTGGCCACCGTGGGCGTGCTAAGCCACGCACGCAGACGTATCCGCAATGGATCGTGCAACCATCCCTTTCCTTCTCTCTCTCTCATGGACCCACCCAACTGACCGCAGAAATGATGCAACCACCTTCCTTTCTCGTCGTGATATCTTTCCTCCATCGCAAATCCTCGACGGATCCCGATTTGTTGTTGAACCCATGCCCCCCTGCCCCAAGTATTCACCCGTGTAAAGCCTCGGCTCTACGCACCAAATTCCCCATAAACCCCTCCCTCCTCTCACCACCTCAACCCCAATCGCTCGTCATCATTCCGCACAGCCGCCGCACACCATCACTCACTCCGCCGCCACACCCCTCCCCGGCCCCCGCCACCACCACCACTGTCACCGCCGACCTCGCATGCATCGCCTGAGTTGCTCTGTCATTGCCGACAACACACACAATTGTCGCTTGCATCGAGCCGAGCGACCACCACTGTCGAACATCGCCGGAGTACCCCCCCCCCCCCTAATCGTTGTGAGCTCTCCTTCTCGCTTCTATCCGCCAGATCTCGCAACAACGGCCAAGATTAGAAAAACATAAAGCTCCGAACCATTTTCCTCTAATGTTCGGTCGTCCGCCCGTAGCCCTCGCGCTCGCACATCTCTGGACCAATAGAATTGCGCCACGTGTTTAGTGACCGCACGTAGCGTTTAGTATTTTTTCTATTTTAGTATATTTTCGGAAAAAGTTAATGTTTTAGATCTTTCATATCTTTTATGTTTTAAGTCCAATTTGAGTGATTCTTTTTTGCATTAGGTCATAAATGTTATGTAGTTTCTGTTTGTGCAATTAGTTTTAAAATTTCAATAGTTTAAATTTGAATAGGTTCAAATTTGCTCAAAAAACAAAATTGGCAATATCTTGAGTTTAAAAACATATTTTGATCAATTATTTTTGCTAGTGGTCACTAGGTGAATTGTTTATCCAGTAGTATTTATTGATTTACTATTTATTTTATTTTAAATTAGTGCTTTAGCAAAAATTGTTGGGGAACATTGCATGGCAAACAAAAAAAATCCTACGCACACGAAGACCTATCATGGTGTTGTTCATCTACGAGAGGGAGAATGGATCCACATACCCTTGTAGATCGCTAAGCGGGAAGCGTTAAGAAACGCGGTTGATGTAGTGGTACAGCTTCGTGATTCAAATCACCGTCGTCCCACGATCCGTCCCACAATCCGTTCCGATCTAGCGTCGAACGGACGGCACCTCCGCGTTCAGCACACGTACAGCTCGATGACGATATCCGCCTTCTTGATCCAGCAAGAGAGACGGGGAAGTACATGAGTTCTACGGCAGCGTGACTGCACGCCGGTGATGGTGATGATCTACTCCTGCAGGGCTCCGCCCGAGCTCTGCAGAAATCCGATCTAGAGGAAGAACTACGTGGTATAGGTTTGAGTTGCACGTGGCAAACTTGTGTCTCAAAAGCCCTAAAACCACAAATATATATAGGAGGAGGGGAGGGGCTTGCCTTGGGTCTCAAGGGAGCCCCAAGGGCGCCAGCCGGAGGGAGGAGGTGGACTCCCACCCCAATTCGGTCTGGGGGAAGGAGTCCACTCCTTCCTTCCCACCTCCTTCTTTCCTTTTTTTTCTTTTCTTTCCTTTGGTATTTTTCTCTTGTGGCGCCATAGCCCTCTTGGGCTAGCCTCATCATCCCACTAAGGGCTGGTGCGCCACCCTAGGGTTACTGGTCTCACTCCCGAGTGGGTGGGCCCCTCCCGGTGAATACCCGGAACCCACTCGTCACTCTCGGTACACTGTCGGTAATGCCCAAAATCTTTCCGGTGACCAAATGAAACCATCCTATATATCAATCTTCGTTTCCGGACCATTCCGGAAAACCTCATGACATCCGTGATCTCATCCGAGACTCCGAACAACCTTCGGTTACCAACACATATAACTCAACTATACTAAAATGTCACTGAACCTTAAGTATGCAAACCCTGCGGGTTCGAGAACTATGCAGACATGACCCGAGACACTCCTCGGTCAATATCCAACAGCAGGACCTGGATGTCCATATTGGATCCTACATATTATATGAAGATCTTATCGGTTGAACCTCTATGCCAAGGATTCATATAATCCAGTATAACATTCCCTTTGTCCTTCGGTATGTTACTTGCCCGAGATTTGATCGTCGGTATCCCTATACTTATTTCAAACTCGTTACCGGCAAGTCTCTTTACTCGTTCTGTAATACAAGATACCGTGACTTACACTTTAGTCACATTGCTTGCAAGGCTTGTATGTGATGTTGTATTACCGAGTGGACCCCGAGATACCTCTCCGTCGCACGGAGTGACAAATCTCAGTCTTGATCCATGCTAACTCAACGGACACCTTCGGAGATACCTATTGAGCACCTTTATAGTCACCCAGTACCGTTGTGACTTTTGATACACACAAGGTATTCCTCCGGTGTCAGTGAGTTACATGATCTCATGGTCATAGGAATGAACACTTGACACACAGAAAACAATAGCAACAAAATGAGACGATCACATGCTACGTTCATAGTTTGGGTCTAGTCCATCACATGATTCTCCTAATGATGTGATCCAGTTATCAAGAGATAACACTTGCATATGGTCAGAAAACCTTAACCATCCTTGATCAACTGGCTAGCCAACTAGAGGCTTGCTAGGGACATTGTTTTGTCTATATATCCACACATGTATCTATGCTTTCATTCAATACAATTATAGCATGGATAATAAACGATTATCTTGAAATAGGAAATATAATAATAACTATTTTATCATTGCCTCTAGGGCATATTTCCAACAGTCTCCCACTTGCACTAGAGTCAATAATCTAGTCTCACATCGTTATGCGATTTACATTGGAATGAATCTAACACCCATACAGTTCTAGTGTTGATCATGCTTCGCTCGTGGAAGAGGTTTAGTCAGCGGATCTGCTACATTCAGATCTGTGTGCACTTTGCAAATATTTACGTCCTCTCCTTCGACGTAGTCATTAGGTTGATGCGTCATTTGATGTGTCTGGTCTTCTTGTGAAACCTTGGTTCCTTTGCTAAAGCAATGGCACCAGTGTTGTCACAGAACATAGTTATTGGATTTAGTGTGTTTGGCACAACTCCAAGATTCATCATGAACTGCTTCATCCAGACACCCTCCTTAGTTGCCTCTGAGGCAGCCATGTACTCCGCCTCACATGTAGAATCCGCTATGACGCTTTGCTTGGAACTGCACCATCTTACCACACCCCCCATTAAGAATAAATATGTATCTGGTTTGAGACTTAGAGTCATCCCGATCAGTTTCAAAGCTTGCGTCAACGTAACCCTTTACGACGAGCTCTTCGTCACCTCCATAAATGAGAAACATTTCCTTAGTCCTTTTCAGGTACTTCAGAACATTCTTGACCGCCGTCCAGTGATCCACTCCTGGATTACTTTGAAACCTCCCTGCCATACTTATGGCCAGGCTGACGTCCGGTCTAGTGCACAACATTGCATACATGATAGACCCTATGGCTGAAGCATAGGGGACGGTACTCATCTTTTCTTTATCTTCCGCAGTTACTGGACACTGAGTCTTACTCAATTTTATACCTTGTAATACTGGCAAGAATCCCTTCTTGGACTGCTCCATTTTGAACTTCTTCAAAACTTTATCAAGGTATGTGCTTTGTGAAAGTCCTATTAGGCGTCTCGATCTATGCCTATAGATCTTAATGCCTAATGTTGTAAGCAGCTTCTCCTAGGTCCTTCATTGAAAAACATTTGTTAAAATAATCTTTTATGCTCTCTAAAAACTCCACATTATTTCCAATCAGCAATATGTCATCTACATATAATATTAGAAACGCCACAGAGCTCCCGCTCACTTTCTTGTAAATACAAGATTCTCCAACAACTTGTATAAACCCAAATGCTTTGATCACCTCATCAAAGCGCATATTCCAACTCCGAGATGCTTGCACCAGTCCATAAATGGATTGCTGGAGCTTGCACACTTTGTTAGCATTCTTTGGATCGAAAAAACCTTCAGGTTGCATCATATACAACTCTTCCTTAAGAAAACCGTTAAGGAACGCCGTTTTGACATCCATGTGCCAGATTTCATAATCGAAAAATGCAGCTATTGCTAACATGATTCGGATGGACTTAAGCATCGCTACCGCTGAGAACGTCTCATCGTAGTCAACTCCTTGAACTTGTGAAAAAACCTTTGCCACAAGTCGATCTTTATAAACGCTTACATTACCGTCCGCGTCCGTATTCTTCTTAAAGATCCATTTGTTCTGAATAGCCTTGCGACCTTCAGGTAATACTTCCGAAGTACACACTTTGTTTTCATACATAGATCCTATCTCAGACTTCATGGCCTCCAGCCATTTGTTGGAATCCGGGCCCACCATTGCTTCTTCATAATTCTCAGGTTCATTGTTGTCTAACAACTTGATTGATAAGACAGGATTACCGTACCACTCAGGAGCAGTACGTGATCTTGTTAACTTGCGAGGCCCGATAGGAACTTGATCCGAAGTTTCATGATCATCATCATTAGCTTCCTCCTCAACCGGCATCGCTTTGACAGAGGTTTCCCCCTGCCCTGCGCCACCATCTAGAGGGGGTAGAGGTTCTACAACCTCATCAAGTTATATCTTCCTCCCACTCAATTCTTTCGAGAGAAACTCCTTCTTAAGAAAAGCTCTGTTCTGACCGACAAACACTTTGCTCTCGTATCTGAGATAGAAGGTGTACCCAACTGTCTCCTTTGGGTAACCTATGAAGATGCACTTTTCTGCTTTGGGATCCAGCTTATTAGGCTGAAGCTTTTTAACATAAGCATCACATCCCCAAACTTTAAGAAACGACAACTTTGGCATCTTTCCATACCATAGCTCATACGGTGTCGTCTCAACGGATTTTGACGGTGCCCTATTTAAAGTGAATGCACATGTCTCTAAAGCATAACCCCAAAACGATAATGGCAAATCAGTAAGAGACATCATAGATCGCACCATATCTAACAAAGTACAATTACGACGTTCGGACACACCATTACGATGTGGTGTTCCATGCGGTGTTAACTGTGAAACTATTCCACATTGTCTTAAGTGAGCACCAAACTCGAACCTCAGATATTCGCCCCCACGATCAGAATCTAGGAACTTGATCTTCTTGTTACAATGATTTTCAACTTCACTCTGAAATTGCTTGAACTTCTCAAACGTTTCAGACTTGTGCTTCATCAAGTAGATATATCCATACCTACTCAAATCATCAGTGAAGGTGAGAAAATAACAATATCCGCTGCGCGCCTCCATACTCATTGGACCACACACATCGGTATGTATGATCTTCAACAAGTCACTTGCACGCTCCATTGTTCCGTAGAACGGAGTCTTAGTCATCTTGCCCTTGAGGCATGGCTCGCACGTGACAAGTGATTCAAAATCAAGTGACTCCAAAAGTCCATCGAAATGGAGTTTCTTCATGCGCTTTACTCCAATATGACCTAACGGCAGTGCCACAAAAATGTGGCGCTATCATTGTTAACTCTACATCTTTTGGTCTCAATGTTATGTATATGTGTGTCATCACAATCAAGATTCAATATGAACAATCCTCTCACATTGGGTGCATGACCATAAAAGATATTACTCATAGAAATAGAGCAACCATTATTCTCTGACTTAAATGAGTAACCGTCTCGCAATAAACAAGATCCATATATAATGTTCATGCTTAACGCAGGCACTAAATAACAATTATTTAAGTTCGTAACTAATCCTGATGGTAACTGAAGTGAGACTGTGTCGAGGGTGATTGCATCAACCTTGGAACCATTTCTCACGCGCATCGTCACTTCATCCTTCGCCAGCCTTCGTTTATTCCGCAGTTCCTGCTTCGAGTTGCAGATATGAGCAACAGAACCGGTATCAAATACCCAGGCACTACTACGAGAGTTGGTTAAGTACACATCAATAACATGTATATCACATATACCTGATTTTTCTTTGTCCACCTTCTTATCAGCCAAATACTTGGGGCAGTTGCGCTTCCACTGGCCCATCCCCTTGCAATAATAACACTCTGTTTCCGGCTTAGGTCCAGCCTTGGGTTTCTTCGTCGGATTGGCAACAGTTTTGCCTCTCTTCTTGGAGTTACCCTTTTTGCCTTTTCCGTTTCTCTTAAAACTAGTGGTCTTATTGACCACCAACACTTGATGCTCTTTCCGGAGTTCTGACTCTGCGACTTTCAGCATCCCGGATAACTCGCCGGGTGACTTGTTCATCCCTTGCATGTTATAGTTAAACACAAAGCTCTTATAGCTAGGTGGCAGTGATTGAAGAATTCTGTCAGTGATAGCCTCTTGTGGGAGTTCAATTCCGAGCTCAGCTAGACGATTTGAGTATCCAGACATTTTGAGCACATGTTCACTGAGAGACGAATTCTCCTCCTTCTTGCAAGCATAGAATTTATCGGAGGTCTCATACCTATCGATCCGGGCATTCTTCTGAAAGATAAACTTCAACTCCTGGAACATCCCATATGATCCATGATGCTCAAAGCGTCGTTGAAGTCCCGGTTCTAAGCCATACAAGACTGCACATTAAACTACTGAGTAGTCCTCCTTACGTGATTGCCAAGCGTTCAAAACATCTTGGTCAAGCGGGTGGTTCATCTCCTAGCGCGGCATCAAGGACATAATTCTTTTTCCCAGCTTGTAGGATGAGCCTAAGATTACGTGCCCAGTCTACAAAGTTGCTTCCAACATCTTTCAACTTAGCTTTCTCTTCGAACGTATTGAAATTCGGGGTTGCTACTGTGTGAGCCATTGATCTACAACATAAAGTATTGCATAGTGGACTTAGACTATGTTCAACACAATTAGAGTTTAACTAATCAAATTACTAATAAACTCCCACTCAAAAAATACATCCCTCTAGTCATTTGAGTGGTGCATGATCCAAATCCACTAACTCAAGTCCGATCATCGGGTGAGTTGAGTATAGTTTCAGTGGTAAACATCTCTATGCTAATCATATCAACTATATGACTCATGCTCGACCTTTCGATCTCTTGTGTTCTGAGGCCATGTCTGCACATGCTAGGCTCGTCAAGTTTAACCCGAGTGTTCCGCAGGTGCAACTGTTTTGCACCCGTTGTATGTGAACGTTGAGTCTATCACACCCTATCATCACGTGGTGTCTCTAAATGACGAACTGTCGCAGCGGTGCACAATCGGGGAAAACACAATTTTATATTGAAATTTTAGTGAGGGATCACCTTATAATGCTACCGTCATTCTAAGCAAGATAAGGTGCATAAAAGGATTAACATCACATGCAATTCATAAGTGACGTGATATGGCCATGATCTTGTGCTTCTTGATCTCCATCACCAAAGCACCGGCATGATCTTCTTGTCATCGGTGCCACACCATGATCCCCAACATCATGATCTCCATCATCGTGCCGCCATTGAGGTTGTCGTGCTATCTATGCTATTACTACTAAAGCTACAACCTAGCAATATAGTAAACGCATCTGCCACAAATGTTAGTTTAAAGACAACCCTATGGCTCCTGCCGGTTGCCGTAGCATCGACGTGCAAGTCGATATTAACTATTAAAATATGATCATCTCATACATCCAATATATCACATCATGTCTTTGGCCATATCACATCACAAGCATACCCTGCAAAAACAAGTTAGACGTCCTCTAATTTGTTGTTGCATGTTTTACGTGGTTGTTATGGGTATCTAGTATGATCGCATCTTACTTATGCAAAACCCACAACGGAGATGTGCAAATTTCTATTTAACCTCTCTTCAAGGACCGCCTCGGTTAAATCCAATTCAACTAAAGTTGAAGAAACCGACACCCGCCAGTCATCTTTATGCAACGAGTTGCATGTTGGTCGATGAAACCAGTCTCTCGTAAGCGTACGAGTAATGTCGGTTCGGGCCGCTTCAATCCAACAATACCGCTGAATCGAGAAAAGACTAAGGAGGGCAGAAAATCGAACATCAACGCCCACAAAACCTTTTGTGTTCTACTCGAGAAAATATCTACGCATGAACCTAGCTCATGATGCCACTGTTGGGGAACGTTGCATGGGAAACAAAAAAATTCCTACGCACACGAAGACCTATCATGGTGATGTTCATCTACGAGAGGGAGATTGGATCCACATACCCTTATAGATCGCTAAGCGAGAAGCGTTAAGAACCGCAGTTGATGTAGTGGTACAGCTTCGTGATTCAAATCACCGCCGTCCCACGATCTGTTCCGATCTAGCACCGAACGGACGGCACCTCCTCGTTCAGCACACGTACAGCTCGATGAAGATATCCTCCTTCTTGATCTAGCAAGAGAGACGGGGAAGTAGATGAGTTCTCCGGCAGCGTGACAACGCGTCGGTGATGGTGATGATCTACTCCAGCAGGGTTCCACCCAAGCTCCGTAGAAATCCGATCTAGAGGAAGAACTACGTGGTATAGGTTTGAGTTGCACGTGGCAAAGTTGTGTCTCAAAAGCACTAAAACCACCAATATATATAGGAGGAAGGGAGGGGCTAGCCCTGGGTCTCAAGGGATCTCCAAGGGCGCCGGCCGAAGGGAGGAGGTGGACTCCCACCCCAATTCGGTTTGGGGGAAGGAGTCCATTCCTTCCTTCCCACCTCCCTATTTCCTTTTTTTATTTTCTTTGGTATTTTTCTCTTGTGGCGCCATAACCCTCTTGGACTGGCCTCATCAGCCCACTAAGGGCTGGTGCGCCACCCTAGGGTTTCTAGGCTCACTCCCGGGTGGGTGGGCCCCTCCCGGTGAATACCCGGAACCCACTCGTCACTCTCGGTACACTGTCGGTAATGCCCGAAATCTTTCGGGTGACCAAATGAAACCATCCTATATATCAATCTTCATTTCCGGACCATTCCGGAAACCCTCGTGACGTTCGTGATCTCATCCGGGACTCCGAACAACCTTAGGTTACCAACACATATAACTCAACTATACTAAAACGTCACCGAACCTTAAGTGTGCAGAGCCTGCGGGTTCGAGAACTATGCCGACATGACCCGAGAGACTCCTCGGTCAATATCCAATAGCGAGACCTGGATGTCCATATTGGGTCCTACATATTCTATGAAGATCTTATCGGTTGAACCTCTGTGCCAAGGATTCATATAATCCCGTATAACATTCTCTTTGTCCTTCGGTATGTTACCTGCCCGAGATTTGATCGTCGGTATCCCTATACTTATTTCAATCTCGTTACCGACAAGTCTCTTTACTCGTTTCGTAATACAAGATCCCATGACTTGTACTTTAGTCACATTGCTTGCAAGGCTTGTATGTGATGTTGTATTACCGAGTGGGCCCCGAGATACCTCTCCGTCACACGGAGTAACAAATCCCAGTCTTCATTCGTGCTAACTCAACGGGCACCTTCGGAGATACCTGTAGAGCACCTTTGTAGTCACCCAGTAACGTTGTGACATTTGATACACACGAGGTATTCCTCCGGTGTCAGTGAGTTACATGATCTCATGGTCATAGGAATGAACACTTGACACGCAGAAAACAATAGCAACAAAATGACACGACCACATGCTACGTTCATAGTTTGGGTCTAGTACATCACATGATTCTCCTAATGATGTGATCCAGTTATCAAGAGACAACACTTGCATATGGTCAGAAAACATTAAGCATCCTTGATCAACTAGCTAGCCAACTAGAGGCTTGCTAGGGACATTGTTTTGTCTATATATCCACACATGTATCTATGCTTTCATTCAATACAGTTATACCATGGATAATAAACTATTATCTTAAAACAGGAAATATAATAATAACTATTTTATCATTGCCTCTAGGGCATATTTCCAACAAAAACGGTACTGTTTTGACTTTATTTTGGTTTGTCTTTAACTTTTCACTTTTAATTGATTTAAATTACTTTGTTTGTGTCATTTTGGACTAATCCTTTTATTTTTCTGTTAGTCAACACTAGCTACTTTTATTTGTAGTTAAAATATTTTTTATTATTTTTATTTCTTTGTTTTTGTAGCAAAGCTTGTTTAGGTCATAAGTAGAGTTTCATAAAAGCTTTTCAATTAATTCTTTTTGCTACTAAAACTCTAAGTAAAATACTTTATGTTAACTTAGTTGTTCTATATTTTTATTTTCTGTTAAGTTATTATTTTAATGTTTTCTTGGTTGTTAATTTTTTATAAGGACAAAAATTTTATTATTTAGTGTGTTACTCTTCATAGTGTCTTTAGTTGTTCTTCAAAAGTAATTCTTTTGCTATTAAAAGATTTACTAAAATGCTTTTTGTTAGGTCCTTACTTTTGATGTTCTGGTTGTATTGACAATAGGTAATTTACACAAAAATATTCCCGGTTGCTTTGACAAAGTTTTATTGTTTTGACTTTTGGCGTAAGTATTTTCCTTCATCTCACTAGTGTGTTTAGTACTTGCTTTTTCTTCTTGATTGTTAGAATGATTGCTAGATTCTATGCTTATGAGTGTGATGTTTGATTATAATATACTAGTCATCAACCCCGTGCACTTGCACGGGCTAGGGATTTTTATACGACTATATGGTGCTAATTAATATATAGTGTGCAAATTGACCTTCCAGACATAATTAGAAAATGGAAGTTATATATTTATCACTATTTATATCATATGAATCTCTATTTTTCAAAAACGAAAGACAAATATTTTACTATAACTAACTATCAAAGATATTTTTGGAAAAACAAAATGCGAATAATAAATTCTATGAAGTGACAATTATATCACTTTTAAATCCAATTTTTAATTTATCCATAAGGTTTTACTTCTCCACTTGTTTTTTAGGTTTAAATTAAAGTTCCATACATTAGCAACATGTACAATCATGTTCACATAAGCAAGGAAGACAGGTTTTGTTAACAAAAGCAGAATATATGACAGTGGTAATTATAGATAAAGCTAACAAATATAAATGAAGTTTAACTTATACCTCAAATATATATTGCTATCAGAAAATTATCATACATAAAATTCCTTTATACTTTATCATCTTATCCACCAAATCATGTTGTCTCCATTGGAATTAATTCCCCACATCTTACGGATTTTTTCATTGTGCTATCACGAAATCATCGAATAAGTTTACGGATTTTCTCGAGTATTAGAGTCTAACTAACATCAACATGTAAATTGTGTTAACCCGTGTTACTGGAAATAATTTGGAATAGCAAGACGATGGAAAATATTTATCACAACGCATCATTACTTTACATAAGAAAAATAGTTCATTATATATTAATATGAGCCAAAGTTGTTGCAAGATGGTCTACGAAGTAGTGTACCAAAAATAATCTGAGTGTTGCAGATACAATTTCACGAAACATTTCTTTTTCTGGTGCATCAGCCTAGAGGTTGCAACAAAACCTATGATCATACAAGACAACTTTTTTAGAAGCACTGGACAATAATAATTGCATCATAGCACTAATTCTGTTTTTTCTCCTCAAAACTGAAATCCTAAAGCCGCTAAAAATGTGCTCAAAACCAATGTCCCTGCAATTATGGTCCTTAGTCCAAAGAACCTTTTTTGCAGATGAATCAGCACATGGGAAGAGAATATCATGTTGTTACTTGTGATCAATGATACTTCAGACATTGCTGCTACCTGCTGTGAAGAGGCCATGGGAAGACAGAGGCAGGTTCTCATCTTGCACTGGCTAAATCTATTGGAGGAAGGTTAACAAATTTATTGGGTTAAACATGAGTTCTTGTTAGAACATGTGTAGATCGAAACTGAAATCTACTAAGTTAGGTGTTAATTCTTCAGTACAGATATTAGACACTACCCATGTAATCAACACCATAAGAGTAAATCAAGAAAAATATAGGTACTGTAGCAATCTCTAGTATCGACTTGTGTTGGTGGGTTAGTTGTAGCTAGCTCCAGATTCAAGCAGTGTACGTGAATCAATCAGCGTACATGTGTGGACCGTGTATATAGGCATCCAACGATGTAATCACGAAGGAGTTCCCCGGTTCTCGTGCTAGTTTCGTTTTTCAAGTCAAAATGCACTAGCCAGCTTTGGGCAGCGGCATAGAGCTCATTGGGCAGTTTTCGACAAATTGCTTGGCGATGCTTGACAGATCGGGGTTGCGATAATACTTCTCTCTGTCATGTGTATCTCGAAGGAAATCGTGGCGGATAGAGACGATGGACATGACAACTCATGTGCACAGAACAGGGACGCGCGCATGCAATGCTTAATCCAATGGACAAACTTGCTTAACTTCTACTCCCTCCGTTCCTAAATATAAGTCTTTCAAGAGATTCCACTAGTAGACTACATACGGATGTATATAGACATACTTTAGAGTGTAGATTCACTCATTTTGCTCCATATGTAGACTCCTAGTGAAATCTCTTAAAAGACTTATATTTAGGAACGGATGGAGTAGGATTAACAGGGAGGCTCGATGGTGCCTCCAGATGTCTGGAATATATTTGTCCCTATGATTTTCCATGTCACGGCAAACCTGTACCCCGTACGTAATGTACTCTGTATCTATGTAGATCAACCAACTAATACTTGTATGAGACTATATCTATTCATGAATACACATATACAGCACTCTTGGCTTACTTGTTGCATGATGTAAATTCTTACTATGAGCGTTGTACTCCCTCCATTTCTAAATATAAGTCTTTTCAATGGTTCCACTAGTGGACTATATACGGATGTATATAGACATACTTTATAGTGTATATTCATTTATTTTGCTTCGTATGTAGACCTCTAGTGAAATCTTTTAAAAGACTTATATTTAGAAACTGAGGGAGTAGTAAACATCATGCATGTAAAAAAACACTTTTGACTTACCTAGCGACTTGCCTTGTGGAATAGAGTACGGCACCTCTGCCATGAGAAAATTGCGGCGCATTTAGCGGGACATAGTGTACGGCTACGACACCGTCACATTGTGTAAAAATCGTGGCATGGCATCCTACTTAGCGGCTAAGACTACGGCACACAGCCGTGGGTTTGATTTGCTATAACAATCTGATAAGAGCAAGTACAATAGTAGAGCCGGTTACCGGCTGTAAGCTCATGCCATGTCACCTATAGCTCATCTCATAGCTAACATGTACAATAGTTGGTTAAAAGGGTGTATTACTTATTTATTACATGACCCATCTTTTATTTTCACAAAGTGCCTAGAAGCACATGCTAGAGCTGGTTCTTAACTAAGAGCCCGCTTACCTTCTCTCTCCTCTTCTCTCTCCTCCAACTAAGCAAAAATATACTACTTTATTCCTTATAGCCAGCTGATTCAACTCTATTGCACTTGCTCTAAGTGTCTGTGTGCTGGATGGTGTGACTCCCAGCCATTCTGATTCGTCGCTTGCTAGCCTATACAATGGCGTCTGTCGTGGTCGCGTAATCAAAAGATACAGATTGGTTGTTGGCATTTACAACGGCGTCCGTGAAAATTGCATATTCTATGGGTGGACAACGCTCATGGCTGGGATGGTAAGGATGATAAGGATCGATGGGTGGCGTACATATTGATGCATGTATATCTTACTATCCTCCTTGGATCGATGGGTGGCGTACATATTGATGCATGTATATCTTACTATCCTCCTTGCGCTTCAGAAATTGTCAGAGCATCTCTAGTGGATCCTCTATATGGACGTGTATAGTAAATATACAAGATTTGGACAGTTTTTTACTCCCCAACGACTCCCAGCGGCTCGTGTAAACGGGTGTGGAAACAGCCACGACCAAGCCACGACGGTACGAGGCGTGGAAACAACCACGACGAAGCCACGCTCGTGAGCTCGGCTGCTTCGTCCCGCGGCCCCTGCCTCGCCCCAGATCGCCGTCGTGTTTTCTCCGGCCGCCGCTCAAGGTAACTACTCCTCCCTGGCCGAGCTCACGAGCGGGAGGGCGGGGACGAGGGGCCGCACGCCCTGCAGCCAGATCTGGCGACGGGAGGGGCAGGGCGGCGGCCTGGCAGAGGAGGGGCCGGCCGCCTGGGCAGAGGAGGGGTCGGCGCTGTGCGGGACGGGGTGCCGGGTGGCTGCGGGCGGGGTGCGGGGTGCGGGGCGGGGTGCGCTGCGGGCGGCGGGGGTGCGGGGCGGCGCTACGGGCGGCGGCGGCGCTGCGGGGTGCGGGGCGGTTCCACGCTCCACCGCCGCCTGCCCTTGCCCCGCCGCCGCGCCGTACCTCACCGCCGACGCCCCCTCCCGCCCACACCCCACGCCCCCATACAGCCGTGCCTCTTGATCCCAGGGGCGGGCTCCTTGATTGGGTCTCGTGTCGCCCTGGAGCATTCTCGCGCGAGACCAAGATGCTCTACTTGAAGCAGCCGAAGAGGAGCTAGCTGAACCACGCGGAGTCTCCGTTTGTCTTTCTGAATTTCTCAGGCTCGGATTCGTTCTGGCCCTCTTGTCTGCTGCCTGCGTGTTGATCTGAATATCTGACCCGATGGAGGCCATGAGAGGCGGCAAATTCCTCCCGAAGTTCCGGCTCTACGAAACCAGATCGGTGAGCATCTCTTGCAAAATTTGTTTACCTGTTCTCCTGATTCGGTTTGCCTCGAACTGGATTGCGTCCGTAGGTTCCTTGGGCATGTCAATCTTTGTGTCAGTTAACCTCGTGTGTTTCTGTCATAAAAATGGGGGCCGTGCGGTTCAGAAATTACATCTTTGTCTGATTCAGAAAACTGCTTTTGTGGCCGGCTTTGGCCTCTGAAAATATAGCCGTTGGAAATATAGACTTTCGAAAATATAGCCGTTGGAATATACACGTCTTGATTTCCACGTCCTGTATACACGTTTCACTGAAAAACTGAGAGGTGTAAAATTTAGCAAGGGGTATATGGACGTGTATATGAAGATATGCACGTCCAAATTTACACGTTCCACTAGAGATGCTCTCATAACTAGCAAAAGGACCCGTGCGTTGCAACGGGAGAAAAAATACCACACGTTTTTAATTTTTTTATAATTATTTTAATTTATTAAAATAATAAGCTAACTAACTAATGTAGTCAGTCCTATCCTATTTTGTTGAGAAATCAACCCGTCCATTGTTAATTCCACCATGATGAGAAATTGAGCCGGACAAGCAAAGCAAAACAAAGAGGCTACGTGAATTGATCAATGGACCGTTATCTTATTTCACTCATGGGGTAGAGAATGTGGGATCAGATGACAAACTGAAGGTGGTGTTCCATTCTCTGTCTCTACAACAATACAATCTTACATTCAATACATTCATTCATCAGCAAACAAATCCCCACAAAACAAAATTTCTTGCCGGTGCTTGGCACACGGTTGGAGGCATGGGAAGGGGATCTCACCAGATGATGAGTCTGCCGGAGGAGGGGATACGATGAGGGGAGCAAGGGTTAGGCGCCTATATCTGGCTATAAGGAGTCGCCGTTGCCGCGTCATAACCTCGAAGTTCCCCGTGTGAGCCATGGAGGCCCGCCTCCCACCTGCAAGTACTTCGCTCCGCCGCGCCTTATCCGCGCGCCGCCGCCGTTCTGCATCGAGCAGACGCATCATCCCCAGTCACTATAGATGTCGCGTTGATTTGATCCAGAAGCTGTGCTCGAGCGCCGAAACAGGGGCAGCAAGCGGGCAGAGCTACGGCCGCGGAGGCGGGTGGGTTGAGATCGACAACAGTGGTGGTTGAGGTTGGTCGCGGCGGCGAGTGGTGTGACAGCGGCCTGGGCACAGGCCAGGGTGGACCAGGGTCGACGCGATGCGCTCGAGCGCCGCAACGGGGGCAGTGAGCGGGGAGAGGTACGGCCGCGGAGGCGGGTGGGTTGAGATCGGCAGCGGTGGCGGTTGAGGTCGGCCGCGGCGGCGAGTGGTGTGGCGGCGGCCTGTGCACAGGCCAGGGTGGCCCAGGATCGACGGGAGGAGGCGATGCGTAGGGTATAATTTTTGCAGCGAATCGTTTTTTTCTTTTGCGTTGCAGATAAATGATGGAGCGCGGGTTGAATAACAAAAACTACAGGGGCTTTTTTATAAAAATGATGCGGTGGGTTTTCCGACGGAAGCGATAGCCGCTTTATTATTAGGTATAGATTCCCTTTTTCTTTAACATAGAAAAGGATTTTTATTTTTCATTGGACTGTATTGTTTTTTCTTATGGGCCCAGTTCTACGGAATGAACCTTTTAAAGGTGTGGACGTGGGACAACTTGCATGGACTCTTCATTAAGTCATCCGACGGTTGTTAATAACTAATATGTAGATCTGATGGACAGTAAAGTACTTTTTTAGAATTAACGTGAAGGCTTTATTGGTGCCTCTAATTAGTAATAAAAATATTTCATTAGAGGATAATGAATAGTTCTATCATGTTTTCTGAGAGCGATATTTTCTTCATCAACCTTACCAACCAAGTTCACTTTAACCATATTTTAATGCGTATGCTTCTATTGCATTTAGTGTCACCATTTCACCATTTCTTCCAGTAGTGATATTGAATCTTGTAGTTGAGTAGAATGCATGAGGTAGCAACCCACCACCCTGTTATCAAGCACTGGGACGTTATTTGTTTTTAATGCTACTCTATAGTAGACGGGGTTGGTATGAGTGCTCGGGAGTGGTGTGAGAAGGAGGACTCTACGTGAAATACGACTTCTCCATGATGGCATCTTCAAGGCCTGCATCTTCAAGACCTCAAGACTTTGAGACTCGAGTCAAGATTTTCAATACACACTACTTGGTGAAGGATGGTTGTGATGGGCACCCCAGAGAAACCAATGGATGACCCGGCATGCATGGAGAACCGCCATGACATCTTGCGGAAAGATTCACCGAGATTAAAAGATACAGAAGAATACTTCAAGCTCGGAAGGTTACCTATGTAGCCAGAATTCAATATGGGCTCTGGCTTGGTTGACCTTCGTTGTGACTCTAGCCGGGATGGTGCTAGCAGATGTAGACGAACAGTAGGCTTGGATGAGCACCGGACAGTGGTCACTGGAACTCTTTGAAAAATCATGTTTTGTTCGTCATGTTCTCAAACACCCAACATTGTGAGGACTTACAAGGAGGGAATGATTCTTGTGGGAAAAGTGCACAACACTCTACAGAGTTAAAACCTAATCGATTAGTTGTGTCCCGGGTTATGGAAAATTTGAGCCTCTTGAATTGGATCCATCCGTGAACTCTCAACATCGGACTAATAACTAATTGTGGGCAACTTATGATACATGTGGGCTATGAGACATCAGTTTGCGGAACCATGTCATGGTAGATAACTCTATATTGAAGACTCCCAATATTCATTTGGTGTATGGAAAATAAATAAAACCATATTTTACGCAAAAACTCAAACACAGAGCCACAAAGCCATATTGCGCATAGAATAGTTTTATCATTTGTTTTCTATAGTGATGTACATGGCTGCAATGTCTCATGTTGCAGATATTTCTGTGACAAGAAAGAGTTACAATTTGAAGTTATGGTCTTCACTCAACTTGCCATTAGCGTTGATGGGACACCACACCCTTAATGTTTCGTTTCCGCTATAATATAAGGTATACTATGGACCCACGATATTAATTTTACATGTGATGTTATGGTATTCATCGAAGTACTCTGTGTGCGAGCATACTGATCCACAGATGGCACACAAAGCACAACGACACCGATCCAATTGGGTCAGGTCGCTACAGAAATGGTATCAGAGCACATGTTGACTATAGGAGGTGACCACAGAAACTGGAAAGCCCCTAGGACAGGATATGTCTAAAATTTTATTTTCAAAAAGATCCTTTACTTCACATCTTTTTTTATTTTATCAAATGGTCCCTCGTACCTCAAATAGTTAGAATACACACTTTCCCTTTTGACCACACAAAGAATTAACCGAGGACCACTTCAGAGTAAAATGGATTCATCATGCAGAACTAAAGCTACAACCATTGAAGACTCCAAAGACTCGAAGAAATTGAAGACTCCGAAGACTCGGAGAAATTGAAGACCCTAAAGAATTCCAAGATTTACATGACACTTTAGAAGAACAAAACCCCTTGTTATATGGTGAGATGTCTTTTGTGTGTTTTCAGACGGCAACAAAATAAAACCTTTTTGAAAACTATATTGTTTTTATTGTGTATGTCTCTACCTCTCTCGTATCTCATCCCAAAATCTTTTCACCCAATAGATGATGAATGCATATGGACTTCTATTTTCTGGACCAATGATCGAGTCACAGGGAGAACTATGGATTCACAATATGGAGAATCACTTCGGGAACAACTTGATTGCAAGGAAGTATGAGGTTCAATATGATGTGTAGTACTTTACAGAAAGTGTTGCAACCTAGTGGAAAATGCATCAAGCCAAACAAGGATGTGATGTAGCAGAAACTTGGGAGGAGTTCAAGAAGACTCTCTTAAGAGCCAGTCTCATCTCGAAGCACTGTCATAGGCCGATGAAGAAGCCTTGTTCGTGCAAGATCTATGGAGAAATAGGACACATCCATGAATAACACAAGGGTGGATGCCCTCATTGTGAGGTAAATCACCCAGAGAAAGAATGGCCAACATGGCAGGTGACATGTTTCTTGTGTGAAGGAACTACTCATTACTCGATTCAGTGTCACATTTAACCAAAGGTGCAAGAAATTCCCAAGAAGAAAAAATAAGCGATGAAAGAAGCCCTTGGTGAAAGTTTAGAAGAACATATGATGATGGAAGAAGTTGAAGACCCTTATGGACAAGGCCTAACCATATTTTTCTCCAATGCCTACAATTCATGTGGAGAAGGACATTTTTTATAGGATTGCACGAAGGAGAGCCAAGAGTATCTGGGAGACTTCCCAACAGAAAACTGGAGCTTGATCCACATGAAATAGAAGAATTGATCGGAACAAGCAAGTCTAGGAAAAGAAACCGAAAAACATCCCCATAACAACCCAATTTATGCAGAGAAGGATCGGAGTCATATCATGTGTTTCAGGTGCAAGCAATCGAGTCACTACATTTACCAATGCCCAAAAAATAAGGAGATAGCCCAAGGAGCAAACCCATAACCAAGAAGCCTTGAAACTTATCGAAAGTCGTCTGTTTTCGCTCCAAGGAAGCTGGACATTATGCAAATAAATTCCCAAAAAATAAGAAATATGGAGATGAGTAGCTAATTGTTTTTGCGTTGGTAATATATGTAGTAGGAAGTACTCTTATTTTCATGAGGATAGGGAATCTAATTATGTATTTGAAGTCTTGAGGATTGTAATAAATTGAAGAATCAATAAAATAAAGGTGTCACGATTTCACATGATGTATTGTATGATTTGTGCCTCTATTAACTTGATTGTGACCATTTTTGTGGATAAGAGGAATAAGGTATGTGGAAGAATTTGTGCATTTTGTGGTGATATTTCTCTGAGTGAACACTAGACCAATGGAAAAGAAAATGTATTCCACAGAGTGGAGTTCGGACAAAATAAGTATGAGTATATTTCGATATATTGGTTACCCCAAGAGTATGAAGGAGTGAAGTACTACTAAATGGTAATGTTGGAATGTGAAACAATCATAACTCCAAGGATGAATATAATCTATAGAAGTGTGGAAGTGGGCCCATGACCGAGAGGCCCAGATGTTAATGAGGATCAATCACTACCATGTTCAAAGAAGAAGTTTAGAAGAAGTTGTGATTTGATCAGCAAACATTTCTGATGGAAGTTATGCTAACACGTGAGTTTTTCGAAAAGGGGAATGTATTGATATCGCGAAGATATCAATTACACCTAGCCTGTGCACCTATAAGATGTCGCCGAGACATCCAGGATGCACACAACCAAAAAAGTTAAAAGGAAATTTATAAAATAAAATAAAGGTCGTACCACAGCGATCAACTCCTCCCAGCAGTAAAACTCATACCACCACTAAATACAAAATCCAGGAAACATAACAGTTCTACAAAAGCAACGCCTTCAAGAAGGTCGTTGCCCGATCAAAGATCTTAGGTTTTCACCCTGGAGAAAGTTTGTGCTTCCAAAACAATACCTTCAACAAGGTAATCGCGAGGCACAACCAATGAAGGCCATACCTTAGGTTTTTACTCTGAAAGTCATGACTCAGCACCCCGAGGAGTACCACTGAAGATGAAATCATCCACTGTTGTCACCCCACAAATCATTGCTGCTCCTGGGATTCATCTAACACCTGGTTGTCCCCATCGCCTCCAAGACTCCGTCTGTGTAACTGATCCTTCGATCTCGGCCATCATGACCTTATCCACAGTTGTCTCTACCATGAAAATCAAGAAGCCGACATGTCCAAGGTGTCATAAGTTAACAGTGCTTCGGACCACGGCCTCAAAACCTCGTAGGCTAATATCAACATACACGACCGGAATCTAACCAATCCAGATACCCTAAGAAAATTCTCCGACGGCCGTTCCAGAACATGTCGATGGCCAGATCGAGGAGGACCGATCAAGAAGGATATTGTCGTGATGCGAGAAAGCACGAGGACCACAACTGGGACTAGATGACGGATAATGAGATCCACCAAACCAGCCAAAAACCGGCACGCCACCTCAAGCGGAGGAGGAAATCACCACCACCATAATCCTTGTGATGTGTGTAAGAACTCAGAAACCTCCGTGAACCATCATCGTAGCTGATGATAGAAAGCAGTTCGTGATGGCACCAGCCCGCCTTTGTGAGGACCGAGCCCACTGCGCCACCTCCTGCCTTCCCCGCCAACAGCAACAGGCCTCCCGACACTTCCCGGCCACCGCTACCCACCATTACCGCCTCAAAGGACCTAGATCAGGTTGCCGCCACATCAGATCCCAGACGTGAGAGGAGGTCCATCGCCACCACGCCACATGGCCTTTGCCCGGTGATGTTGCCGGCGGCGGCGGAGGGATCGGAGGCGTGGTAGGTCGAGAGGGAGGCCGGTGGTGGCCGCCCGATGCAGCCCAGTGATGGCCACACGGGGTCGGGAGGGTTTTCTTGGGAGGCTGCTGCGTGTGAGATGTGTTTTTCTCCGCAAACACAAGAGTTTTGACGAACAGATAGATGTTTTGTTTAGCTTGCGAAAATCAATGGATTTATCCGAACTCTGTTCATCGACAATAGAAATTCTGCAATGCTCGTGAGAATGCTCGGGTGTTAGAAATACGAGGTTCGCTAAACCATATACATGGTAATGATGTGGGTGAGGAATGGATTGATCGCCATGCCGACTTACTCTTATCATTCCCTCTTTCTATTTGGAATGATAAATCTGGGTGACTTATCTATAGTAGAGATATGATGATATCAATATCTTGTTTAAACCTTAGAATAGTATGTTACCCTGGTACCAGGTATTTTTTACCGAACGTAGCTTATATGGTGAGATTCAGCCCAGACCCATTTCATGCAGGAGAATCATTAACTGATTGACCACCATGAGTTTTCGATAATTATTTAGTATTAGAGACAACCTTATATGATAAGAAGACCCGGCCTTAGAAGAACCTTATTAGGATGAAAGGACAATAGATTTGATGAAAAGGTTATGCCTCTATTGGAATAGCATCAGTGAAAGAGTTGTCTCGGAAAATATGAGAAGACAAACATCGTCAACTCTAAGGATGGAGTACATTAATTTTTATGGAGCCTTGTCTCCGACACTATGTGTGGTAGTACCCCACACCCTTGTGACGATCGATAATTTTTTTGAAGACGAACCCAACCCTAACCCTTTTCTTTCTAGCCTCCCCGAATCTTGAGGACGAGATTCATTTTTAAGTGTGGTACTTCGAAACATCCCAAAGATCTGAATTTTGGAATGTTATATTAAATAAATAATTATGATTGTTTGTTTTATTGTGGCGTAATTGATTGTGTGAAATTGAGTGGAATTTGAAACTTTTTGAAAGTTAATGAGAGGGAATTAAATGACTTCCCCAAAACTTTCCTTTTGCATTTTGATCTCAATGAATTCAAATTCATTTCATTACAAAACCCTAGAGTGAAGATGATATGACTTCTTCCATTAAAAGAAATGAAAAGGGATTTGAACATGATTTGAATTTCAATGAAATATTTTCAAACCAAAAACTTTATGCAACTCAATGAGTTTCATGAGAGAAGATAAAATGACTTCTTCATATTCTAAGAAAGAGAGTTGGAAGTTTCAAAGAAACAATTTGAAATTGATTTTTGAAACCCAATTTATTTTTAAATTATTTGAATTGACAAATTTCAAATCCTTTGAAAGTTATTCAAAACGAGAGGCGTAATATGAGGCCTCAGCATCACAGATTTTTAAAATATATTTGATCAAAGGAAAAAATTAGAAAAGATTAGGAATTCAAATTCAAAGACATTTTGGGCGTGGTTTTCAACTTCTTTTCCTCCAAAAATAAAATATATGAAAATCAGAGTAAAATGATTCCCTTTAATTGAAAAATGGAGAAAAATGAATTTAAAATTATTTTGGCATTTTAAAAATAATTTTTACTGTTTTTAAATTCAACGCTAGCACTATTTTGATTATTTGAATTTTTGTAGACTTTATTTGACTTTGAAAATATGTCAATGTTTCATGATTTATTTTTCTCCTAATATATATATATATATATATATATATAGCCTAAACAAATTCTTTTTTTATTTTATTTATTTATTTTCCTTCTTTCTTTTTTGTCAAAAAATATAAAAAGAAAACGAATTCCCCAAGCCCATTGGCTACCGCGGCCCAGCTAAGCCTCGTGCGCACACCAATCCGCAACGGATCGTGCACTCATCTCTTTCTTGCTCTCTCTCTCTTTGTGTGTGTGTGTGTGTTTTGCTTGGACGCCACCCAACCGATCGCAGCTACCATGCGCCCACCTTACTTCCTCCCCGCGGTTCTTTCCTTCGCCGGAGATCCTCCCAGGATCCAGATTTGTTATCGATCCCGTGTGCTCTGTGCCCCAAGTCTTCATCCCTATAAACAATAGGCTCCCTGCACCCGATTCCCCCTTTAACACCCTCCCTCCTCGCACCACCGCCACCCCAATCGCTTGTTGTTGTTTCGCACGGTTTCCTCACATCATCACTCGCTCCGCCGCCCACACCCTTCCCCAGCTCCAGCTACCACCACCAACATTACCGTCGACCTCGCCAGCATTGCCTGAGTTGCCCCGCTATTGTCGGGGACGCCCACAATTGTCGTCTGCATTGAGCCCAGCCGAAACCGCCGCCGGACATCGTCGGAGTACCCCTCCCCACCGATGTGAGCTCTCCCTCTCACTCCCGTCCGTCTGATCTCACAGGAACGACCAAGATTAGAAAAAGCAACTTACAGCGTCGAACCATTTTTCTGTAACGATCGATCGTCCGCGTTTAGCCCTCGGGGTGCACACCTTTAGACCATGAGAAGTGTGCCACGTGTCGAGTGACTGCCCATAGCATTTAGTATTTTTTTCCATTTTAATCTTTTTTAGAAAAAGTTATATTCCTAGATCTTTCATACTCCCTCCGTCCCAAAATAAATGTCTCAAGCTTAGTACAAATTTGTACTAGAGCTAGTACAAAGTTAAGACACTTATTTTAGGACGGAGTATATTTTATGTTTTAAGTCCAGTTTGAGCGATTCTTGTTGCATCAGATCATAAATTTTACGTAGTTTTTTGTGCAATTAGTTTTCAAATTTGAATAGTTTAAATATGAATTAGTTCGAATTTGATCAGATCACTAAATTAGCAATATCTTGAGTTATAAAACAAATTTTTTATTAATTATTTTTGCTAGTGGTCACTAGGTGAATAGTTTATCCTATAGTATTTAGTGGTTTTGTTTATAGTTTATTTTAAATTAAATTTTTAGCAAAAATATTATTGCTTTGATTTTATTTATTTTTATCTTTAACTTTTCACTTTTAGTTGCTTTCAATTACTTTCTATTTGCCATTTTTCAAAAAAATTCTTTATGTTTTTGTTTGTCAACAGTAGCCACTTTTATTTATAGCTAAAATAATTTTAATATGTTTATTATTTTGTTTTGAAGCAAAGCTTGTTTAGGTCATAAGTAGAGTTTTATAAAATATTTTCAATTAATTATTTTTGCTACTAAAACTTTAAATAAAATACTTTACCGTAACTTAGTTGTTCTATATATTTTTTCTATTAGTTTGTTATTTACTGTTTTCTTTGCTATTAAGTTTTATTAGGACAAAAGCTTTTATTGTTTAGTGTCTTACTTTTCATAGTCTATTTCGTTGTTCTTTAAAATTAAATTTTTTTTTGTTAAAAGATTTGCTAAAATACTTTTTGTGAAGTGTTTACTTATGATGTTTTGTGAAGATAATAGGTTATTTGCTGAATAAGTATTCCTGGTTGCTTTGACAAAGTTTTATTGTTTTGACTTTTGTCTTAAGTATTTCCTTCATCTCAACACTAGTGTGTTTAGTACTTGCTTTTGCTTCATGATTGTTAGAATGATTCATAATTATATGATTATGAGTGCTATGTTCAATTATAATAGATTTCATCGGAGAGTGACGGATAGTTCTATCAAGTTTTCTGAGAGCGATATTATCTTCATCAACCTTACTAGGCAAGTTCTCTTTGACCATATTTTCATGGCTATGATTTTGTCACATCCCTAGTTTCTCCCTTTTCTTTGTGCTATATAGATTGATGCATCATGTTTAAATTTCATTTAGTCTTGAAATGAGACTAACAAACCCTAGCACCTCATTTGAATAAAACAATTAAAATACTTGTGATTTTCAATGAATCCAAAATGGCCTTTAAAAATGTCAACCACGTCTCATAAATATTGGCAACAACATATCAGTGGTGCATTAAATTTTCATAACAATATTGGTACTTTAAATAATCAAGAAAAGTTGCTGCAAAACACAAAATAAATGACTATATTATTATAGTTGTTTCAAAAATTCTGAAACTTTTTGTGGATCTTGGAAATATTCCAATTATATTCCATAATTAAGTTCATGAGTTTTTTGCTAAGTATTTTCCCAAACAAAATAAAAATAGAGGGCATTTAATAGAAAACATAATTAAATTAAAAATTAGGACAGGGAGGTAGTTCCTGGGCCTCTTACCTGGGTAAGTGGTGGCCAGCCCACCACTGGCGCTCACCCTGTCGTCTTCTTCCTCAGAGGAGAACGAGGCCACCGTGCCACGGCCGAGCGTCGCCGGCAGCAGCCAGCCTGCCTGCCTCCCGATGACAACATGACGTAGGGGATAAAGACCCCAGTGCCTTCCGCATCGAGCCCGCTCCCCAGTTGCCCCCTGCTCTCTCCCTCACCACCTGCTCGCCATGGTCGCCTGCTGCTCGAGCTCGCCGCCGTCACCCACCTAACCAGCGCCTCTCCCTCGCCTTATGCCTATCCCGAAAGCTCCATCTAGTCCCCTAGAGCTCTCCAGCAAGCCAATCGTTGCCAGGAGCTCCACAGCGTCGACCCCAAGCTCGTCTTCAACTTCGGCCGCCATAGATCGCCGTCGCCTTTTGTCGTCTTCAGGCCGTCCTAGAGCAATCTCTCGAAGTCTACGTCTTCTCCGTGAGCCCCAGTATCCATTACCCCTCTCCTCACTGTCGATTGGTAGCCGTATGCTTGGATTTCTTCGAGGTCCAAGGAGCTCTGCCGCATGAGCCCATCGCCGGTGATGCTCCGTTAATCCTATGATCCTTCTCGCGCCACCGTTAGCTTCGTTATGTTGCATAGATGCTGTAGACGTTAAGCCCGAGCCCTTTTGTGCTTTGCATCATCGTTCCCGATGACGCCCGACCGCCGATCGTCGCGCAGCTCGACGCCGGTGAGGTTTCTGGCAGCCCGGCCAACACTTGACCCTCCAGTTCAATGCGCCTGAGCACGTGCTTCATTTTGGTAGTCATCGCGTGCCCAACCGCCGCGTATAGCGCGATTCCTGCGAGGATCCACCGCCAGTTTGGTCATCGCCGACGAGACTCATTAGAAGCAAACCCATCCAGTTTAATCTTTAATTAGTCACAGACAGTGGGCCCTAACCCTCGTCAAAGCTGGGGTCAACTCGGGAATTAACCCTGAGTGACTTGGACCCACCTGCCGGTGACTTTAGCCTGCCCAGGGTCACTGATCAGTGGACCCCACTGGTCAGGTTTGACCTGGCAACGGTCACCTGACCTAGTGATGTAGTGATGATGCAGTGCTGACGTATTTAATAATTTTCCCTTTTGAAAGAATTATGGAAATTTGAGAAAATACCTAAAACTTTGAAACATTATAGAAATTAATCTGTAACTTAGATTGAAATAAATTATGTATAAAAATTATTATAAAAATGCAAAGAATCAATTGGTGCTATTATCATGCATGTTAGAACAAGTTATATGTGTTGATCAGGTCAAATCAATTAAATGGTATTTGAAATACCATATGTGGAGTTTGAAATTTTTGCACTTGATCTTTCTAAGTCATGCTGAGTCAACTGCAGCCCTTAATTTTCCTATCACCCTACGGTTGATGTTGGAGTTGTTCTTATCTCTCGCCTTGTAGATGAGGTTGAAGTCGTTGTTGATGATCCATGGCTCGGTAGCCGATGGTGCTACGTTTCCTACCTCTACTAAGAACCCGTCCTTTAGCGAGTCATCCACTAGCCCATAGACGATGGTGAGCCAAAAACTAGTGTTGGATGCGATCACCGTGACTCGGGTTGTGATTGGGAACTATCCTACCGCTTGCGAGATAACCCTGGCCATGTTCTTGTCCCAGAAGATTGTCGCCTGCCTCGCGTCCCCAGCCCTGGGAGCACTACGTAGTCAGTCATCCTACTTCCGCTAGTTTCGCGAACTAAAGCGCGATCCCACATCTCAATCTTCGTCTCTTGGAGGCATAGAATCGCTAGCCTGTGTGAATTTACCGTATTGCTGACCATTTCTCGCCTTGCCGGGGTGTTTAGGACCCTGATGTTCTAGCTCATGATCGGGAGGTTTGTGACATCTATGGGCACACCGATGAATTCTCCGACGACTAACATGCATTGAAAGGAAACACTGGTACACATCGATCGATCGAGGGCCGCCGACGGCCACCGCCAACGGCCACCGTTGGTTTATAATAGATGTGTCTAGGCAAACTGGGCGTAACTCTGATGGTTAGAATCTTTGCAGTGAAACTAACCCACAGGGTTCAACTCTTAGACTTGACACTGGTCTCATATTTTTCTAGATTTATTTCAGTCTTTTCGACGATGTTCGTTCAATTGGAAGAAACGTTTCCGTCAACTACATGACGCATGTGGTGGCTTCGCCAATCTTAATATGCAGTCCCGGCTCGGTATCTCAAGGTGCTTAAAGAGATAGGATGTGGAGCGTGCGTATCCAGGATGAGTATATGTGCATGTTTGTAGGTATCTGCATTGTATTGTGTTAAAAAAAATACCCATGCGGAGCTGAGCTCATCCCTTTAAGATTGGCCAGGTTCAAACAAGCCTTAATCAGCTGAACTTCGTTACTTTGTCGACGAGGGTATGATGATAGATGACAATACAGACATGATACCACATACACCCTCCATCCCAAAAGAAGTGACTTGACTTTGAATTAAAGTTAGTATAAAGTTTTTTTAACGGAAAGTTAGTATAAAGTTAAGTCACTACTGAAGTTAGTATAAAGTTAACACATAATCTGCCGGCTTTTTATGTTAACTCCATTAGGTTTGGCTTACTCACTTGTAATCCCTGGGAAGACATACACCGCGCTGCTATGAAGCACGGCTGTGCCCATTGGCGGCGATGCATATTGCAGCATGCTTGCCGAATGGTTTGCTAAGCTAACAGGAGCAACATTGCCTGAAGCATTCACTCTGCCAATATCTGTAGCTTGATTGCAGCTGGCAAGATTATCTTCATCTTCATCAGAGCTTTCCGAGGATGACGAGTGCCTGCTTGATGGCGTTAAGCATCTCTAGCGATACTGCCTGCTGCCCCTGTTTGCACACCTCTCCTGCCGCCTCCAAATGCCTGTTGCTGCCGACGTGTTCAATGGCAGCATGCCATCCGTCTTAGCTGCATTGTAGGCCACCCATCAATTTGAGTTAGCATGACATCATCTAGATTGTATAGAATGACCATACATAATTAGGTAATAGCAGCACCTTTTGGTTCACCAGACCTAACTGAATCAGACGCAATGACCCCCGCTTGCGAAGTGCTCCTAAAACCTTGTGGTGGTGACGACCCCACATATACCAGCCCTAGTAAATACAGTACAAATTGGATTTGAAATGCAATCAGCCACCATGAACTACTTCACGAAA
Organism: Hordeum vulgare subsp. vulgare; assembly: GCF_904849725.1. NCBI lineage: Eukaryota > Viridiplantae > Streptophyta > Magnoliopsida > Poales > Poaceae > Hordeum > Hordeum vulgare. Next base: position 470,046,067 of record NC_058522.1, read on the forward strand.
TGATATGCACACATTCAGATACAGAACTTACGGTCTATTAGTGCTCTGTTCAGTTTCATTGCCAGACAACATCTGCATTATTCCCTGTCTGTGACATCGGAACGCCTTAGCTTTAGTTCATCAATGGACAACCAAATTCATCGATCACATATAAAAGTGCCCTCACAATGAAAATATTTCATAACCCAAATATAGAAACAGTCTGCGGTTATTTTACTTTCTTGAATTACTGGCTATGTGATCAAAATTTTCTATGCGGAATAACAAAAGGTTCTCCACTCATTTAGTACACAGGAACAAAAAACAAATGACCCAGGGAACAAAATGTCACTCAGAACCATAACACCCACCTGAAAACTAGATAAATTATTTAGATTCAGAGAAACAAATGGGAACTAACAACATCACCTAATCACACTCGAATTCAGAAACAGAGCAAACATGGGGGAAAACCTTGAATTCGCTTGCGCCGGCGGGCAGGGGAGCATCAGAATTGAGCAGATCGGGGGCACTGCATGGGTGGTCACCGGGGCAGGGGGGTGATCCATGTGCTCGGCGACATGCAGCCGACGGCGCGCGGGGCGACCCTTTGGACTTGGCCGTTTTCTGGCAGCGAGCTCCCGGCTGGGAATCGAGGAGGAGTGGGTGGGACCGGACGGATCCCGTGCATGGTGGCTCCAGGTGGCAAGATGCGGCGGTGCTGAACGGACTGGGGTGGCGGCTGTGAACGGCCCCGGAGTAGACCAGACACCAGAGGGCGTCCAGGAACACCTGCATCTTCCGCGTGCTAGTGGCTGTCGGCATCCGGGTCTCGGCAGGCCGTGGTGGTCCGACCACGAGGCGCAGGGGAGGCCACGGGGCTCCTGCCGACGCTGAGCAGCAGAGGTGCGCTGTGATGAGCTAGGGCTTCGCGCACGAGGGTCCTAGGCAGCTGGCGGAGTTAGGTGGGAACCAGGGCGGCGCGGTGGAAGCAGCGGGGAGGTGGGCCGGCGGCGCGTACGGAAGAAGCGGGGAGGCGGGTCGGCGGTGCGGTGGAAGCAGCAGGGAGGCAGGCCGGCGGCGCGGAGGAAGCAGGGTGGGCGGGCGGCGGCGCGTTCGGAAGCAGCGGGGAGGGGGGACGGCGCCACCGAGGAAGCAGTTGGGGGACGACGACGGCGGCGCGAGCAATCAGGAGGAAGTGGGCCGGCGCCACCGAGGAAGCAGGGGGGACGACGACGGCGGCGCAAGCAATCAGGAGGAAGTGGGCCGGTGGCGCGTGGAAGCAGGGGGGAGATCCGGCAGCGCGTCGATGCGGAGACGGTGGTCGTGTCGTGTGTGCTCGAGGGGAGGAGCAAGGGGAGTGTGGAGTGGGGAGTGTGTGTGGATGATTTTTGTTTTTTGTTTTTTTGTTGGGCTGTCTGGTGGAAATCGCGATCGGGCCCTATATGGGCCGACAGCAACTGAATATTATTATTCTTTTACTATTAACATTATATATATATATATATATATATATATATATATATATATATATATATATATATATATATATATATAACACCTACGCTACCCCTTCCCCTCGGCAAATTGGGCATGCGTTGTTCAGTCGCAGCCACTTCTGAATACAATGACGGTGAAAATAATGCTCGCACCCAAGGATCGTCAACGTCTCGCCCTCGATAAATTCCTCCACGCAAACTTCACTCATGCATGTCAGGCTTCCCATCCTCCAGGTCCGGTGCTGAGTATTTCATGGTCTTGAGTGCGTTGATCTTATCTTCATCAGCACCCCCCGCCGCTGGTGGGTGATGGATCTGCTCCTGCGCCTGCTCCTGCGCGCGCCTTGCTGCCTCGCGTCGCCATACGTAGTAGAAGATGATGAGGGCGAGGACAATTGCTAAAACTATCCCTCCCACTACCCAAAGAATGTCACCTCCTCCCGTCGGCGGGGCAGAGGGACCAAGGACGACGCCCATATCCTTCGCCATGATGCCTACAAAAATCCAACAAATAAATGATCTATCAATTAATAAATAGCTATGGTATATGAATCAGGGTTTTTTCCTCGGTCTGAAATACGAGAGAATTCCTTATTTGGCCCTTTTCTTCAAATTTGATTCCCTTTTTAATCAAAAAATGTTTTTCTACCCATTTTGACACTCAAAACTTTATTTTGTTCCCTACATGACATTTTCATCAGGTTTAGCCACTAACACCTCTAGGTCCACATGAAAAGTCTTTTTTACCCTTGGGTTTGTATGATGAGAAGACAAAAGTGAATGTGACAGGGCCACGACCCTATAGTAGACTCAACCTCGATACACACTATATTGACTTGAGCTACTTCTCATTGAAATTATTAGCACCTGGGAGGTGTTTGGATTAGAGAGTGGTAACGTAAACGGTAAGGGAAATAGATCACGCTGGTAACGGAGAGGTAAGGGATAAATCCTGGTTTCGTATGATTCATGCCTGTAAAGGAATCTGCTTGAACTGTCTGCTTCGTGGTTGTTGCGGCCGCAGGGCCGACCCTGAGGGGGGCAGAGGGGGCGGCCGCCCCGGGCCTCCGAGTATGAAGGGCCCCCGATGGCTTGTTTCCTCTATATAAGTACGTGATGGATAGCCCATGTAACAGATCGATTGATTCTAAAAAAATAAAAAAAGGTGGTAAAAGAATGACTAATTCTGCTTGCCGCACGCGCGTGATCTACTCGGGTGCTACTTTTTCTCTTTCCCAATTAGCAACAATCAGCCATGCCAAGGTCAACGGCCTCTCGTCCGCGTTGGCTAATTGTGATTTTCGGCTGCTGGGTGTACTTAGTGCATGAAGGTAATGTGATTTTCCCGATTACATGAACCTCCTCATCAACGTAAATCCCATCTGTTTGTAGTCTTGTTAGATTGTTCACTTCGTGAAGTTAATCCTCATTACGTATCTCCTTCTCACACTTCAATTTCTTGTATTGATTTGGATTAGGAAAGGAAAACCAAATCTTTTACTCGTGACTTGTAAGCTGCAGCAAAATCTCGCAATTTCTAATTTCTTAGCCACTCAGGTACCTCTGTTTCATGCCTTTCTTAAACTTTTTTCATTTAACTAGTTGTGTTCGTAATTTTTCTCGTCTTGTGTCATATATTTGTGTGCTAATTATCAAGATTACTATTAATTTGGCAAGAGTATTCATCCGACAATGAGAAGAAAAAAACATGCATATGAGTTGATCGAGCCTGTTGGAGGAGCTATTGACATTTATTCAGAACACATACAAGTAGTACTTTTACAGCTTAGAAATTTTGTGGAATTAGTTTCTTTGCTGGTAGAATTAGTTTTAGTTACTGTTGAAGAACAACTTAGTGAAGGATTATATGATGTTAAAATTTTGAGTAGGCACGGAAGTGTTACTAATTTACCTAACAAAACTAATATAAGCATCAGATTGACAAGAGGGACCAACTTTTACAGTGAATGTTTATGACCCTATTTTCTTTAAATTGCTTAGCTGACCATACAACATAAATTTTAGTGTACCCAGTTTATTCACAAATGAAATAGTAAAAATTATGCATATGATTGTTGGCTGAAAAAGAAGGAGAGAATACATGGAGAGGACGGTGGATTGAGGACAAAAAGGAGGGACGAGGGAGGGGTACTGTACCTTGCAGCGAACGGTCCGGCAACGACGGCGAGCTGGGGCGGCAGCACGCGAATGCCGCTTCGTGGTTGTTGCGGCCGCTGGCTGAAAAAGAAGGAGAGAATACAAGGAGAGGACGGTGGATTAAGGACAAAAAGGAGGGACGAGGGAGGGATACTGTACCTTGCAGAGAACGGTCCGGCGACGACGGCGAGCTGGGGCGGCAGCACGCGAATGCTGCTTCGTGGTTGTTGCGGCCGCTGGCTGAAAAAGAAGGAGAGCATACAAGGAGAGGACGGTGGATTGAGGACAAAAAGGAGGGACGAGGGAGGGATACTGTACCTTGCAGCGAACGGTCCGGCGACGACGGCGAGCTGGGGCGGCAGCACGCGAATGCTCCGGCCGTCCGGCGACGATGGTGAGCTAGGTGGCAAAGAACGGGGTGGTGACCAGGGGCACTCGAAACTGAGAAGCCCTAGATGAGGTGCAGGTCGTGCTTGCCGACGGGCATGCCGCAGACGCAGTGGCGCCGGACGAGGAGGAGAGGGTCGAGTGGAGGCGGAGGGGGGCACGGAGGCGGCGGCGCTGATTGAGGAGGGGTCGTGTGAGGAGGGGTGCGCTAACAAGATGAAGGTATGGATCCCAGTTCGATTTGGGGACAGTAGGCTGAGCTCTCCAGATGAAGGTATCATGGAAGTATTTAGCTTTGAGAATTCTGGCTATAAGACTTTCAGGGCATTCTGCAATTCTCCAAATGGAGGATTAAGCTCCTATTCATGGGCTTAGATGTTCCTTATTCCTCACCCACCATCCCTTTTAGGAGTGCAAATATCGTTCCAAGCTGGCCATTTTCTCGTGTCGCCGTCGATGAGTGACCTGGGCGGCGTTAGGCGTTTTTTGCTTTATAACGTTGGTCACTGATCCGATCCAACCACCTTCACAGAGAATTGTGGACTGACGGCAACGTAGGCGCGCGCACGGAGACCGCGAGACATCTTCACTTTCACTTTAGGAGGCGACCATTTTGGAATGATTCGACTTCAAAATTGGTTTATCCTGACCCACCTACGCCGTTTGTCAGAGAAATTGGTTTCTCCGTCAGTCACACGCATCCTTCTGCCAACCTAGCAAATTTAGGAAGCTAATCTTTATATTCATAGCATTGTACAGCTGGGTAAAGCTACTTTCTGTGATTCCATCATCAATGATCATATCATCCTTTATATTTCAAGATAGTCACTCCACGATCAATTTGATCCTCAACAGGTTTATCATATTCAGAGCTAGTAGGATTTAGCCCATTCCCAAACTTACAAGCTATCTTGCTGTCGTCTACCTCCATGCAGAAGAGAGTCGAGGACCAATGAACTGGCCGTTTGCTTTTGTCTTCTTCCTCATGTTTGACTCTCACATACCTCACGCATGAACACGATGTGGAGACGTACACGTGTTTTTGTGCCTGCTGCCTCACGCAGCCTTGGCTTTTCTCTTCTCTTTCTGCTCAACATTTACCAAGCTAATTACAATGCTTAAGTAGTAGTACTAAACTTGCGTTCCAGCATATCACAGTGCACTTCCCTATTCAGTATGCCAACATATCAGGCAAGATTAGACACCCACCCACCTCCCACTACTCTGCTAGTCTAACTTCTCACGAAACTATCTAAAACGCCAGCTCCAGCAAGTTTCATTCCTGCCATTCAGCTCTGCAAATATCAACTCCACCATTTCGTTGTTGATCGTGCACTGCAGCCTAATGATGGCAAATGCTCTCGCATTCCCTTGATTCCAAAACTGCCACGTCAAAGGAATCAGTTACGTCGTGGCATGGTAAATTTGATCCTGATCCTTAACTCAGAAAAGGCGCATTTGACAAACTTCACTCGAGCGCGCGCACGCACACACACGGGCACATTGCACAAGAATATGGTCCACGGATTCCTTCCCTTGATGGCAAACAAAGCACAGGGAAACCTCGTCCTGCAAACCTACACAGGCAAGCCAAGTAGTACAAAATCTTGGACTTAAAAGGTGACCAGCACTTCCGTATGCACGAAGCAGCTGGGAAACCGACCCAACCCTGGCAAAGCAGACGATACACCGAGCTTGCCGGGTGGAGGAACAAGGCCAATGAAAAGAATCATGCACCTCTCCGGCTCAATCTGGACATCGGCATTTAAAAATATCACACATTACGTTGCTGCATAGCCAAATCAGTCGACGACGGAAAACAGTGTCATTTAAACATAGCCAAACCGGTCAACGTAACCACCGCACACACACTAGAATTTGCTAGCTCTGGTTCCAGTCTACCCTACATGATCCCCGCGTGAAGAAGAAAAAAATCAGACTACATATGATGAAAACAGCATCAGAGATCGAATGCTAAAGCGATGAACCATTGTTGAGTATGCGAAGATGACTGGATGTCTTGTCCTTGCACGTGGGGCAAATGAAGCCAACAGAGTCATTCTGCTGCTCGGCAGTGCCAAAATGCTGGAACCTTGTGTTGCACCACACACATACGGATTGGAGCACGCCAACCATCTTGGACAGGTCCCAACCTAACTGGACCGGAGGGCAGCTCCCAAACTGCGGTGCATAACCCAGCATCAACGTTGGCTCATAGCCTAGCATCAGTGTCGGCTCAGGCACGGGCACAGGCACAGGCATGGGATTGTGCCTGCCCATGTTCCCGAACTGCGGAGCTCCAGCTGAGGCCATCCGAAGGTGCTCCTCAAAACTAGGATATATTTGCTGCTTCTGTGCACCAAATCCAAGTTGCAAATCGCACTGTAGAAAATATATTACCAGAGTCAACACGCAGATGGGTAAAACACATAATGGGTAACGGTGTGTACTGCTGCTATATTTAAGAGAATGTTCATGACAAAGCATACGATGGCTATAGCAGCAATTACATCTGTTCAGCCATTGCAATAGATACGCCAACATGCTACATTGTATGACACTGACCTCACATTTACATGTTTTCAGTTAACAAACAAAAAACTGTATTTCTTTCTTCCTTCAATAGTTGCACATTTTAGTGACAGCTGATTGAAGTTCAAATGAAACGTCATTTGTGTATTGCATGATATGTGTGGAAGTCAAAAGAATATATACCCATTGAAATTTAATATAAGTAACCATTATATACCAATTGACTTAGTAAAATTTCCAAATAATTGTTGAGCAGAAACAGCATGTGAGGATACCCAGTAAAATTTACCTGATCTTGAATAAGTCTGCTCATTGGACCACCTTCAACGGAACGAACCAGAGAGGTCAAGCTACCAAAATTGGTGTGCATGGACATAAAATCATCGACACTCCCACTTGTACCCGACGCAGGGAGTGAGTCAATGGCAGGATCGCCACCATTGTACTGAGTTTCCAGGTCGCTGTCAGATCTTTCAAGAGCCTCGAGCATGGAACCCTTGATATCAAAATCAAGTTCATTTGGTTCACTGCGACTGGTGGAGCCACTTACAAAAGAACTCCTCATACCATGGAAATCAATTCCATCAGTTGTAGTACCACCAGTCAGCGTATTTAGATCAGATATTGAATAGCAGCTTGAGAAATCAGTCTTCATATTCATAGCATTATTTAGCTGAGCAAAGCTAGTTTCTGCCATAGCACCAGTAAAGATGTCATTGCTGTAAGCTTCAGCATCAAAACCTGGTTCATTACTTGATATGTTCCGTGAGTTCACAAACTGTTCCTTGGCATTATCATCACGTCGGTTGTCGTGGTTCTTAATTCCAGAATTCATTGAGCAGGAAGTGAAATAATCCACACTAATTTGAGGAGGAGAGATAGGGTTCATGTTCAAATTGGATTGATACACCATGTCATTGCTCTGGTTGACAAAAATTTCAGCCTTAGAAACATTGTTCTGATTGACAAAACTTTCATCCTGACAAACATTTTCATCATTAGAGCTAGCACCAAAACATTGGGCAAGAATGGACGATCGATTGCCATCATGAAGGGGATTAGAAGTTTCACAGTTTGCACCAGAAACAGGAGAAGATATTGTATCTAAACATGAATTGAGGTTGACCTCCTTTATTCTGACATCAATGTTCATCCCATTATCAATGTTGATCGCATCATTTTTCAAGGCAGTCACTCCACGATCAATTTGATCCACAACAGGTTTATCATATTCAGAGCTAGTAGGATTCAGCACATCGCCAAACTTGCAAGCTATCTTGCTGTCATCTACCTCCATGCTGTTGGAACTAAGATCAGGCTCATCCAAGTTGGCAGACAGTGGATTGTCTTCCACCTGGTGATTAAAACCAGTTTCTCCAGGAAAACCTCTAAATTTGCGATCCAGCATATCACAGTGCTCAGGAACTCGTTTTGGCAGTGTTATATCAGCACAGTCCATTGGATCATCTGCGCTTTTTCTTTCACCTGGAGCATCTGTAGTACATGGAACGTCCTGAGGTATCTTAGAGATTTCATGAGACCTGTCAAAACTTCCAGAGCAATCTGCAATGGAAAATTCCAAATCTTTTGATCTGTCATGCTCATGAACTTCTGGTTCAGGAGACTTGCAAGTACTAAGGTTGCTTGGAGCATCAAAGGCAAGGGGCTCTTCAGCTATATGACATGCTCCATCATGGATTTCATGGTCACCAGAATTGTCAACATGTTCCTTTTGATGCCCAGCGTAAGGCTCTGTAGCAGAAAGTTCTTTTTCCTGTTGAGGTAAACCAGTAGTCTCCTGAGGAAGGTCCTTCTGATGCCCAGAGACAGGCTCTCCAGCAGTAGGCTCTTCTTCCTGTTCAGGCAAGCCAGTAGGCTCTTCTTCCTGTTCAGGCAAGCCAGTTATCTCTTGCAACCCACATGGCGCTTCAGCCAAGGATAGTTCAGCACCTACATCTCCTGAAGAAGCTCCGCCAAACAGTTCTGCTGGAATCTGACCTTGACTTTTAACATCAGCTACACCATGGCCAGAATAGCCAGGCTTATCTTCAGAGGTCCTCTGACTTTCCTGAGTCTCGAGCTTTTCATCTTTACCGACTCCCAGGCCAATAGATTTATCAACCTTGCGCCTTTTAGCTTTCCTTTGATGAAAGGACAACTGATGCTGCACATAGGAACTCTGGTCCTCAAAAGTCAATTTGCATTTTTTGCACTCTTTCTTGACTGCTTCTATCAGAGCTTCATCTTTATAAGGTTGTCTCTGTCCCTGAGAATCACCATTGTGAATGGATAATGTAACAGAAGTGGCTGACACTGCACTTTGCATGTCCCCAGTTGAATCATTTTGCTGGTGAAGACCTGCAGTCTAATTAAACATTTCATGGAGTTAAACAATGGAAATTAAAGTGCAGACTGCAAAGATAAGGTGCATACTAAGAAAAAACTCACGTTAACAGCACTCAAGTCATGAACTCCCACATCGTTGTTCTGAACAGTAGTTGGCTTTGCCTCCACATATCCAAGAAGTGACATGAAATAGGAAGAAACTTCTTTGCAAGTAGCGAACTGATGTCCCCTGGGGCTGGAAAGCATGGTATGCACGCTTAGCTAAGGCAATAATGGGAAATCAACATGAAAAACACAATTTTCTACTTGATTAGATGAAACAAACATCACAAACTACATAGCAAGCCACACAGAGAATATAAACATTGCACAGACATGCTACAGTGCTACACTGTTCTAATAAAGAGGTGCCATCTTGGTTAGGATCTTCATTTAAAAAGTACTCCCTCCGTCCCATAATGCAAGACGTTTTACATTATGGGACGGAGGGAGTAGAAATTTAACATGGATCTTTTTCTCAAGAACATAACTTATGTAAAGCACAATGAGAGTGGTAATGATTAGTTGAAGAAGAGAGGGATTAGATAAGTTTATTCCTTTTGCTCCAAAGGCGGCAATGATTAGCCTTATGTACAAGACACTGTAAGAATTAAGAAGGTTGGAAACAAATAAATAGTTCGAACATGAAGAGACTTGAATCTAATTACCTCATACTCCATCCGTCCGGAAATACTTGTCGGAGACATCCATTTCTCATGTCTCCGACAAGTATTTCCGGACGGAGGGAATGTAATTCTTCCTTAGGCTAAGTCTGGTTTTGGGGTTAAGACTTGGGTTAGAGCTTACACACACACCCAAAAAAACTCTTGGATTAGGGAGGGTTATGTTAACCTGGCTAGAGCCTTTTAGCACTCTTAACACAGGACTAAACTATCCCCCTACAATTAGGGAAAAAATTCTGATCACCCGACGGATCCCACACTAAACCTCCACCGTTTTCCCTGTGCGCCACGTGCCTGCATGAGCCTGCACCACGCCTCGCATTTTTTTCTTATCTCCAACGAACTTTTGCAACTGAAATTTTGTTGCAGGAATTATGTTTGCAACACGAGTCTTGTTGCAGAAAAAGAATAACAAGGTCTGCAACTGGGATCTTGTTGCAGAAAAAAAATAACAAGGTCTGCAACTGGGATCTTGTTGCAGGAATGAGTTTTGCAACAAGGCGCTTGTGGCAGAAAAATAGGAAAGAGGAACGGACGAGATCTTGTTGCAGGAATTATGTTTGCAACAAGAGTCTTGTTGCAGAAAAAAAGAGAACAAGTTTTGCAACTGGGATCTTGTTGCGGGAATGATCTTTGCAACAAGGTGCTTGTGGCAGGAAAATAGAAAAGAGAAACGGACGACTCGCGTCATACAATCGAACGGGGTGCGAGGCGGCGGATCTTTTAGAAAGATCCGTCGGTGGACGCGTAGCAGCCCCCCTACAATTAACTCTTCGAGGTTCTATTTTTCAGCTAGTAACCAAGTTAATCTGGCTAATATTCCTAAAAAGAAATTTGAGGAACTGTTGAGCCTGTGCACGCAAGCATGACCGGAAAAGGTTTTGTGGCTTGCAAGTTCATATACCCAGACCACAGTACACGCCAAACCAAAATAAAGTAGGTACAAGGCGTCTTTGGTTTCACATTAAATGAACAAATCAAGCAAATAAAGAAAAAAGCAATGCCTGAACCCTAGAACTAAAACAGATATTAAAAAACGCTGTTCTGTTACTTTAGAAAGCGGAAATCGTATAATCCTTATCAGGACAATTTATACTATGGAATTTGGAAGTATCACGTATATGCCAGACATGGAAATTTGCAGAGGCATCAGGTAGCCAGCAAAACATGCGGTTAGGCATGCACTTTCAGTTAACACTCGCTAGCAGACGACAAAGAATACCTGGATTGAGCATTATATACACAAAAAAGCAGACAGAAGGAATGAAAGCAAATAGGACAACAAACTGATTGTTAGATTACAAATTTGTACAGGGTATGCATTCAATACAATCAGAGGTGCTTACAAGGAAACAAACAGGAGCACTATGTATGCAAGTATTACCAAAAGACAACAAAAAATTAGATGCCAGACATCCTGAAATAACACCCTGTAAATGCTACTCCAACTAGAACAAAAATAAGATGGACTCATACAGCCAGAAACCCCATTGTCCTGATGCATATGTTTCTAATATGTATTCCAATGCAGTTATGTTTGATCTGGTTACTGAAATCAGTATCATTGACTTCTACAGTACTTCTTAGAAGACATTTATGTTCATACTACAAAACCCATTTCTCTACAATATAAATATGAGAAGGAATCATGATCCTTGTGAGAAGCACTGCATCCATTCACAGGGCATCACATTTGGATCATAATACCTGAATCATTTACGTCTAGAAGGTTACAACACCTATCAAGTATAAACCACCATCCACTATCACTAGAATCAGAAAAAACTATAAACATCGAGCAGAACAAACCTAACATAGCGGCGGCAATTGATCCAGGCAGCACGCTCCTTCCGCTTAATCCCAAGGATTAGCTTCCAACCACAGGGCAGGTGGTCACCGAATATGGCTGCGTCCACAAACTTCCTCCGTCGCCTCCGGCTCCCCCACTGCCCCTCCAACTCATTCATGAAACCCAGCAGCTCGGATTCCAGAGCCAGTCCTGCAGTCCGATTCCGTATCTCCTCCCCATACGGATCCACCAACTCCGCGAGTCTGGCCAAATCAACAGACACCCCCTTGGGGTTCGTCAACTCCCGGTCTGGGTCCGGGAGCTGCTGGATCGGCACGGTGGAGGCCACGGGGAGTGCGGGCACCGGTATCGTGGGTGCGGGTATGGGTATCGGGGGTAGCTGTTGGAGTGGAATCGGCGGTGGTGGTGGCAGGTAGGAGGGGTCGTCGCGCGCAAAGAGCTGCTGGAGGTGGAACACGATGAGGCGGTTCTCGGAATCCTCCTCGGTGGGGGCGGCGATGGCGGAGGAGGAGGCGGTGCTAGGGGTGAGATTGTGGGAGAGATTGGTGGCGGCGCGGCGGCGGGAGAAGGTCTGCTTGCGGGAGCCGGCACTCTCGTTGAAGACGGCCCGATCGATCTTAGGGGGCGGGAGGAGGTCGGCGTCGCGGCGCCCGCGGCGGGGGTCGACGGCGTAGGGCGACGCGGCCGCGAGCGCCACGAGCTCCGACTGGGACAGCGCGCCAAGGTCGACCACGGGCACCACCTCCGTGCCCATGGCGGACGGCGGCGGCGGCGGCGGCGGTTGCTGCGGGAGGGCAATTTGGGGTTTCGGTTTCGTTCCAGAGGAAACGGAGAAGGACATGGGGCTATGCGGAGGATAGAGAGAAGAGAGGTGGCAGTCTCCCGTCTGGGTGGGCTCGCTCCAGATCCAACGGCTGTCCTCGCGTCAAGGTTCGTGCGCTCCACTGATCAAAATGAAACACTGAGCCCCCAACTCCTCCGCGGCCGCCGCCGCCGCCCGAACCTATCGATGGCGCGCCGCCTCTTCTCCGCCGCGAGAGCCCTCGTCCCGCCCGTCCCTGCCCCTGCGCCGGCGCCCGTGCCCGCGTCCTCTTCCGCGGCCGCGGAAGCCGCGGCGTCGCTCCTGCCGCTGCTCCCGTGCAAGCGGCGCAAGAAGCTGCTGAAGAAGCTCAACAGCCCGCGCATCGCGCCCATCGAGCCCGAGGCCGACCGCCGTGTGCCGGCCCTCGACGCCGTCCTCGACCGCGACGCCGCCTTCCGCTTCCTCTCCCGCGCGCGGTCCTTCATGGCCTCCCTCCCGCCCCCGCACCGCATCCCCCTTGCCGAGGCCGGCAAGCTGTACCGCGAGCTCGGCTTCCCCCGCGGCCGCAGCGTCTCGCGCGCCGCCGCCCGGCACCCCTTGCTCTTCACCCGCACCACCGTGGGCTCCGTCCCGCACCTCGCGTTCACGCCGCTCATGTGCTCGCTGCTCGAGGAGGAGCGCCGCGTCCACGAGGAGCTCCTCCCCGCGCGGGTGCTGGCCGTCCGCAAGCTCCTCATGCTCACCGCCCACCGCCGCCTGCCCCTCGCGAAGCTCCACCACTGCCGCGCGGTGCTCGGCCTCCCCGACGACTTCCGGGACCGCGTCCGCGACTACCCCGACGACTTCCGCGTCGCCGTGGACCCCGACGGGCTCCACGTCCTCGAGCTGGCGCACTGGGACCCCGCGCTCGCCGTCAGCGCCCTGGAGCACGACTTCATGGTGGACGAGCGCCGCGTCCGGCGCACGTTCCGCTTCTCAGTCCCGCACCGCCGGTCGATGCCGCTGGACGGGGAGGAAGCCGAGCGCCTGGACGCGGCGACCACGTTCCCGCTGGTCTCGCCGTACACCAACGGCGCGCTGCTCCGGCCGTGGACGCCGGAGGCGGAGAAGTACCGCGTCGGGGTGGTGCACGAGTTCCTGAGCCTGACGCTGGAGAAGCGCGCGCTGATACACCACGTGTTCGAGTTCAAGGAGGAGCTCGGGCTCACGCGGCACATGTACCAGTCGCTGCGGAAGCAGACCCGCGCCTTCTACCTCGCCGGCACGGAGATGAACTGGGCCGTGTTCCTCCGGGACGCGTACGACGACGACGGCGTGCTCAGGGACAAGGATCCCCTCGTGCTCTTCAACGAGAAGCTGCAGGGCTACGCGTGCATGACCGGGATGGATCCCCGGCGCAGCATTGCCGAATGCTGATGGGTCATAGCTCTGCGGCAGAGGCAGAGCTAGATCGATGCTGAAACTAAATTTGCTTCATTTGACCTTTGTCATGTTAGTCTGTTCATGTTCAGCTAGTTCATACTTGTACTTGTATTGGATGTAATTGGACGCCTTTTCTGTTGTACGAGTCATCATATGCTAAATCTTGAAAATGCAAGTTTGAATGGACGACGCTTAGCCGTCTGCCCGATGTTAGAAACTTTTCCCTGAAACCTTAATGATGCTGAAACTAAATCTGCTCGGCTCGGCTCGGTTCGGTTCGGTGTCTGATGGAGGAGGGCATGGGAAAGCTTGATATCACGAAGGAAGAGGCGGCCCCTCTTGTGATTGATGATTCTGTTGAGTGTTCAAAATCGGAGTGGCTACCAGTGGGAAAGATTCTTTATCACAATATGTTTCATATTCAGATAATATCTGGCGCCCTTCACGAGCATGGGAAATCCCTCGTGGTATGGTGTGAATTTGAACCTCGGCGCGATCGAGGTCGTGTTTGGAAAGGGTTGTCATGGCATGTCAGTAAACGTGCAGTGATTTTGAAGGAGTTTGAGGAATGTATATGCGGCCATCGGAACTCGTTTTTGATAGGCTTCAAGTATGGATCGGAGTTGTTAATATTCCATTTAATATGAGCAGCGATACATGGGCTTGGCAATTGCACAACAGATCAACAAGCATGCAACGACCCTGTGGGAGTTTTTCCAAGGGATCGTGTCACCATTGTGTTGTCATTCATTCGGTAACAAGAAACAATGGTGATTGGTAAGATGTCCGGTATGAACAAATACCTCACTTCTGCTTTTCATGTGGTCGCTAGACCATTTGGATCTTCTCCGTCCGACTCCACGAAGGATGAGGAGAGCAATTGTTTGTTTAATAAGAATTACAATATTTAAGGAATGTTTCCTCGGAGCTATTTTCCTCGCAAACGTCAAATTTGCCATGCCAAATCAATTAAAAGGTAGAAAAAATTGCCTTAATCGTAATAAGACAATTTGCGAGCATTGCTTAGAACCACCCTCCCATGAAACGCTCCCAATTATCTTTTTTCCTTAAGCGTAGCCTGAAGGTACCGGATGAACAACGCAAGGTAGGTTGGTGAGAACTCTTCGAAGGATGAGCAAGACTCTCAATATAGCAGGAAAAAAGCCAATTCTTCGAACTCACAAACCAGAAACAATCTTGAAGTTACATCCCCTCTAAAACTAGCGTATCAGAATAGACATAAATGGGACCGCAACAAAAACAGGTTCATCGCAAGGTAGAGATGCTACTTCTAACTCAGCAAGCTCACGAGGACAGTCGTATGGTTTAATGGAACTCAATGGTGGTTTAGCTACTAAGAAGGATGGTGATCAAGGCAATGGACTAGAGCATGATAGGGATCTTGAGAAAAGATACCCTACTCCACCTAATTTAGAAAAATCAAAAATGTCGGGCCCTTCCCGTCCCAATGAGTTGCATCAATTGGAACCCTCAGGGGCATGGGAACCCTGGAACAGTTCGAGAGCTTTGCGAGTTTGTGAAGCAAGAAGGGCCCTCCTATTGTTTGTTATGGAAATAATGTATAAAAGAGTTGAAATTTTGCAGACCGTTATAGGTTTTGTTAGTAGTTTTGACGTTGATAGTGATGGGCGTAGTGGTGGGGGTGGTATGTTATGGTATGATCAAGTGGATGTTGAACTTTAGAATTTTGGGTCGACTCGTATATTGATGTTACTTTTAGAATAAAAAAAAGCGTAATTGTGGCGCTTCACCAGTTTTTATGGCGAACTAAGAGCTAAGAATATGCATCACAATTGGCGGTTCTTGTGTACTTTGCTAGCTATTAGGCACGATATCCGGTTTTGCATGGGCGGTTTTACTGAGATGTGATGACCCACAAGTATAGGGGATCAATCGTAGTCCTTTCGATAAGTAAGAGTGTCGAACCCAACGAGGAGGAGAAGGCTCAGATAAACGGTTTTCAGCAAGGTAATAACTGCAAGCACTGAAAGTAGAGGTAACAAGTGATGGTGTAGTGAGGTGAAACGTAGCAAGCGAAAAGTAGCAAGAGACAAGTAGTAGCAACGGTGCAGCAAAGTGGCCCAATCCCTTTTGTAGCAAGGGACAAGCCTGAGCAAAGTCTTATAAGAGGAAAAACGCTCCCGAGGACACACGGGAATTTCTGTCATGCTAGTTTCATCATGTTCGTATGATTCGCGTTCGTTACTTCGATAGTTTGATATGTGGGTGGACCGGTGCTTGGGTACTGCCCTTACTTGGAAAAGCATCCCACTTATGATTAACCCCTATCGCAAGCATCTGCAACTACGAAAGAAGAATTAAGACAATGTCTAACCATAGCATTAAACTAGCGGATCCAAATCATCCCCTTACGAAGCAACGCATAGACTGGGGTTTAAGCTTCTGTCACTCTAGCAACCCATCATCTACTTACTACTCCCCAATGCTTTCCTCTAGGCCCAAATATGGTGAAGTGTTATGTAGTCGACGTTCACATAACACCACTAGAGGAAAAACAACATACAGCATATCAAAATACCGAACGAATACCAAATTCACATGACTATTATTAGCATGACTTATCCCATGTCCTGAGGAACAAAAGTAACTACTCACAAAGCATAATCATAATCATGATCAGAGGTGTAATGAATAGCATCAAGGATCTGAACATAAACTCTTCCACCAAGTAATCCAACTAGCATCAACTACAAAGAGTAATCAACACTACTAGCAACCTTACAAGTACCAATCGGAGTCGCGAGACGGAGATTGGTTACAAGAGATGAACTAGGGTTTGGAGAGGAGATGGTGCTCATGAAGATGTTGATGGAGATGACTCCCCTCCGACGAGAGGAGTGTTGGTGATGACGAAGGCGACGATTTCCCCCTCCGGGAGGGAAGTTTCCCCGACAGGATCGTCGTGCCGGAGCCCTAGATTGGTTCTGCTCAAGTTCCGCCTCGTGGAGGCGGCGAATCCACGAAAAAGCTGCACACTGATTTTTTTTCTCGGACGAAACCCTTCATATAGCAAAAGAGGGGGGCCAATGGCCCACCAGGGTGCCCACAAGCCCTGTTGCCGCGGCCAGGGGGGTAGACCGCGGCAACCAGGCTTGTGGGCCCGTGGTTTCTCCCCTCTTACACTTCTTTCGCCTAGTATTTTTTATATATTCCCAAAAAAATCCACGTTGATTTTCAGGGCATTTGGAGTTGCGCAGAATAGAGGACTCGGACTTGCTCCTTTTCGAGTCCAGAATTCCAGTTGCCGGTATTCTCCCTCTTCAAATAAACCTTGCAAAATAAGAGATAAAAGGCATAAGTATGGTTCCACAAAGTATAATAACAGCCCATAAAGCGATAAATATCAACATGAAAGCATGATGCAAAATGGACGTATCAACTCCCCCAAGCTTAGACCTCGCTTGTCCTCAAGCGAAAACCAAGACCCAAAACATGTCCACGTGTTTAGGGGTGAAGGTGTCGATAAAACATAATACGGACATGAGGGCATCATGATCACACATAGAAAAACAATACATCATAGAGATTCTTATGGGAAAGTAACAATTCCTTCACAAAGCAAAGTATGAAACAAAAACCTTACCGAGAAGTAGCCAAAAACAGTCCATAATCATTGAAGCAATTGCAATTTATCATATTATCAGAAAGAGTCAAATAAGAGCTTGCAAAGCAAATCCACATACTCAATCATCTCTTTTGTTTTCCACAATTGTTACAACTCATGTGGTACTCATGGTATCAAAGTTTCAGTTGGACACAGAGAAAGATAGGGGCTTATAGTTTTGCCTCCCAACCATTTACCTCAAGGGTAAAGTCAACAATAATAAAGCATAAGTACTCAGCTCCAAGTTGATATATGAATATAGATCTTTCCCAAGCATACGACGTTCACCAAGAAAAAGGCTAAATAAGGAATTGGTGAGGATCACCATGACTCTTACAAAGGTAAAAAGTAAAGGTACAAGATATGCCCTTCGCAGAGGGAAGCAGAGGTTGTCATGCGCTTTTGAGGTTTGGATGTGTGTCCTCTTAGTGCGGAGGAACGTCACTTTATATTGCTGCCTCTGATAAAGAACTTTATTATGTAGTCTCTCGCTTTTATGTCTTCCTCATCACAGGTTCATACAAAGTTTATTTTCCACACACTAATAGATCATACTGTTGGGAACGTCGCATGGGAAACAAAAAATTTCCTACGCGCACGAAGTCCTATCATGGTGATGTCCATCTACGAGAGGGGATTTCCGATCTACGTACCCTTGTAGATCGCACAGCAGAAGCGTTAGTGAACGCGGTTGATGTAGTTGAACGTCCTCACGTCCCTCGATCCGCCCCGCGAACCGTCCCACGAACCGTCCCGCGATCCGTCCCACGATCTAGTGCCGAACGGACGACACCTCCGCGTTCAGCACACGTACAGCTCGACGATGATCTCGGCCTTCTTGATCCAGCAAGAGAGACGGAGAGGTAGATGAGTTCTCCGGCAGCGTGACGGCGCTCCGGAGGTTGGTGGTGATCTAATCTCAGCAGGGCTCCGCCCGAGCTCCACAAAAACGCGATCTAGAGGTAAAACCGTGGAGGTATGTGGTCGGGCTGCCTTAAAAGTTGTCTCAAATCAGCCCTAATTGCTCCATATATATAGGAGGAGGGAGGGGAGGCTTGCCTTGAGGCTCAAGGAGCCCCAAGGGCTGCGCCACCAAGGGAGGAGGAGTCCTCCTCCAATCCTAGTCCAACTAGGATTGGAAAACCCTCGTGACGTCCGTGATCTCATCCGGGATTCCGAACAACATTCGGTAACCAACCATATAACTCAAATACGCATAAAACAACGTCGAACCTTAAGTGTGCAGACCCTGCTGGTTCGAGAACTATGTAGACATGACCCGAGTGACTCCTCGGTCAATATCCAATAGCGGGACCTGGATGCCCATATTGGATCCCACATATTCTACGAAGATCTTATCGTTTGAACCTCAGTGCCAAGGATTCATATAATCCCGTATGTCATTCCCTTTGTCCTTCGGTATGTTACTTGCCCGAGATTCGATCGTCAATATTCGCATACCTATTTCAATCTCGTTTACCGGCAACTCTCTTTACTCGTTCCGTAATACAAGATCCCGCAACTTACACTAAGTCACATTGCTTGCAAGGCTTGTGTGTGATGTTGTATTACCGAGTGGGCCCCGAGATACCTCTCCGTCACACGGAGTGACAAATCCCAGTCTTGATTCATACTAACTCAACGAACACCTTCGGAGATACCCGTAGAGCATCTTTATAGTCACCCAGTTACGTTGCAACGTTTGATACACACAAAGCATTCCTCCGGTGTCAGTGAGTTATATGATCTCATGGTCATAGGAACAAATACTTGACACGCAGAAAACAGTAGCAACAAAATGACACGATCAACATGCTACGTCTATTAGTTTTGGGTTTAGTCCATCACATGATTCTCCTAATGATGTGATCCCGTTATCAAGTAACAACACTTGCCTATGGCCAGGAAACCTTGACCATCTTTGATCAACGAGCTAGTCAACTAGAGGCTTACTAGGGACAGTGTTGTTCTATGTATCCACACAAGTATTGTGTTTCCAATCAATACAATTATAGCATGGATAATAAACGTTTATCATGAACTAAGAAATATAATAATAACTAATTTATTATTGCCTCTAGGGCATATTTCCAACAGTCTCCCACTTGCACTAGAGTCAATAATCTAGTTCACATCACCATGTGATTCCAACGAATCCAACACCCATATAGTTATGGGGTCTGATCACGTTTTGCTTGTGAGAGAGGTTTTAGTCAACGGTTTTGAAACTTTCAGATCCGTGTGTTCTTTACAAATCTTTATGTCATCTTATAGATGCTGCTACTATGTGCTATTCGGAAATACTCCAAATATCTACTCTACTATACGAATCCGTTTCACTACTCATAGTTATTCGGATTAGTGTCAAAGCTTGCATCGGCGTAACCCTTTACGACGAACTCTTTAACCACCTCCATAATCGAGAAAAATTCCTTAGTCTATCAGTTACTAAGGATAAATTTTGACCGCTGCTAGTGATTCAATCATGGATCACTCTCTGTACCTCTCAACAGACTTTGAGTCAAGGCACTCATCAGGTGCGGTACCCACCATGGCATACTTCAGATTCTACGGCCAAGGCATAGAAGACGACCTTCGTCTATTCTCTTTATTCTGCCGGGGTCGGGTTTTGAGTCCTACACAAATTCACACCTCACAACGCAACCAAGAACTCCTTCTTTGCTGATCTATTTTGAACTCCTTCAAAAACTTGTCAAGGCATGCATCTTGTTGAAACTTCTATTAAGCGCTTTCGATCTATCTTCATAGATCTTTGATGCTCAACGTTCAAGTAGCGCAATCCAGGTATTCCTTTGAAAACTCCTTTGAAACAACCTTGTATGCTTTATAGAAATTCTACATTACTTCTGATCCACAATATGTCAACCACATATACTTATCAGAAATTCTATAGTGCTCCCACTCACTTCTTTGGAAATACAAGTTTCTCATAAACCTTGTACAAACCCAAAATCTTTGATCATCTCATCAAAGTGTATATTCCAACTCCGAGATGCTTGCACCAGTCCATTGAAGGATCGCTGGAGCTTGCATACTTGCTAGTATCTTTAGGATCGACAAAACCTCCTGGTTGTATCACATACAATGTTTGCTCAAGGAAACCGTCGAGGCAACAATGTTTTGACATCCTATGTGCAATATTTCATAAATAATGCAGCAACTACTAACATAATTCTAACAGACTTTTAGCATCGCTAGGAGTAAGAAAGTCTCATCATAGTCAACTGTTTGATCTTGTCGGAAACATCTTTGCGACAAGTCGAGCTTTTCTTAATAGTGACTTATCACCATCATCGTCTGTCTTCCTTTTAAAGATCCATCTTTACTCAATAGTCCTATGACCATCAAGTAGTTCTTCCAAAGTCTACACTTTGTTTTCATACATGGATCCTCTCTCGGATTTCATGGCCTCCAGCCATTTGTCGGAATCTGGGCCCACCATTGCTTTCTCCATAACTCGTAGGTTCATTGTTGCTCAACAACATGACCTCCAAGACAGGGTTAGCGTACCACTCTGCAGTAGTACGCGACCTTGTCAACCTACGAGATTTGTAGTAACTTGATTCGATGCTCGATGATCACCATCATCAGCTTTCACTTCAATTGGTGTAGGCGCCACAGGAACAACTTCCTGCGCCCTGCTACACACTGGTTAAAGTGATGGTTCAATAACCTTATCAAGTTCTACCACCCTCCCACTCAATTCTTTCGAGAGAAACCTTTCCTCGAGAAAGGATCCGTTTCTAGAAACAAACACTTTGCTTTCTTATCTGAGATAGGAGATGTACCCAACTGTTTTGGATATCCTATGAAGATGCATTTATCCGCTTTGGGTTCGAGCTTATCAGACTGAAACTTTTTCACATAAGTTTCGAAGCCCCAAACTTTCAAGAAACGACAGTTTAGATTTCTCTAAACCTCAGTCTATACTGTGTCATCTCAACGGAAATACGCGGTGCCCTATTTAAAGTGAATGCGGTTGTCTCTAATGCATAACCCATAAACGATAGTGGTAATTCGATAAGAGACATCATAGCATGCACCATACCAAATAGTGCGTGGCTATGACGTTCAAACACATCATCACACTATGATGTTCCAGGTGGCATGAACTGCGAAACAATTTCCACATTGTCTTAACTGCGTACCAAAACTCGTAACTCGGATATTCATTTCTATGATCATATCGTAGACAGTTTATCCTCTTGTTACGACGAACTTCACTCTGAAACATAATTGAACTTTTCAATATTTCAGACTTGTGATTCATTAAGTAAATACTCTTGTATCTACTCAAATCGTCACTGAAGTAAGAACATAATGACATCCACTGCGTGCCTCAGCACCCATTAGACTGCATACATCAAAATGTATCATTTCCAACAAGTTACTATCTTGTTTCATCTCAATGAAAACAAGGCCTTGCTCATGTGGTGTGATTTGCATGTCACCAGTGATTCAAAATCAAGTGAGTATAAAGATCCATCAGCATGGAGCCTCTTCATGCAATTTATACCAACATGACTCAAGCGGCAGTGCCACAAGTAAGTGGTACTATCATCATTACCTCGTATCTTTTGGCACCAATATCATGAACATGTGTAACACTACAATCGAGTTTCAATAAACCATTGAAGGTGATTATTCAAGCAAATAGAGTAACCATTATTCTCTTTAAATGAATAATCGTATTGCAATAAACACGATCCAATCATGTTCATGCTTAACGCAAGCACCAAATAACAATTATTTAGGTTTAACACCAATCCCGATGGTAGAGGGAGCGTGCGACGTTTGATCATATCAACCTTGGAAACACTTCCAACACGTATCGTCACCTCGCCTTTAGCTAGTCTCCGTTTATGCCGTAGCTTTCATTTCGTGTTACTAATCACTTAGCAACCGAACCGGTATCCAATACCCTCGTGCTACTAGGAGTACTAGTAAAGTACACATCAACATCATGTATATCAAATATACTTCTTTCGACTTTTGCCAGCCTTCTTATCTACCAAGTATCTAGAGTTGCTCCGCCTCAGTGACTGTTCCCCTCATTACAGAAGCACTTAGTCTCGGGTTTGGGTTTAATCTTGGGTCTCTTCATTAGTGCAGCAATTGTTTTGCCATTTCACGAAGTATCCCTTCTAGCCCTTGCCTTTCTTGAAACTTAGTGGTTTTACTAACCATCAACTATTGACGCTCCTTCTTGATTTGTACTTTCGCAGTGTCAAACATCGCGAATTGCTCAAGGATCATTGTATCTATCCTTGATATGTTATAGTTCATCCTGAAGCTCTCACAGCTTGGTGACAGTGACTTTGGAGAACCATCACTATCTCATCTGGAAGATTAACTCCCACTTGATTCAAGCGATTGTCGTACTCAGATAATCTGAGCACACGCTCAACGATTGAGCTTTTCTCCCTTACTTTGTGGACAAAGAACCTTGTCAGAGGTCTCGTACCTCTTAACAAGGGCACAAGCATGAAATCACAATTTCATCTCTTTAGAACATCTCTTATGTTCCGTGACGTTTCAAAACGTCTTCGGTGCCTTGCTTCTAAGCCATTAAGTATTTTGTACTGAACTATCGTGTAGTCATCAGAAACGTGTATGTCGGATGTTCACAACATCCACAGACGACGCTCGAGGTGTAGCACACCGAGTGGTGCATTAAGGACATAAGCCTTCTGTGCAGCAACGAGGACAATCCTCTGCAAAGTTTGCTACTATCAACTTTCAACTAAATTTTCTCTAGGAACATATAAAAATAGTAGAGCTATAGCGCAAGCTACATCGTAATTCGCAAAGACCATTAGACTATGTTCATGACAATTAGTTCAATTAATCATATTACTTAAGAACTCCCACTCAAAAAGTACATCTCTCTAGTCATTTGAGTGGTACATGATCCAAATCCACTATCTCAAGTCCGATCATCACGTGAGTCGAGAATAGTTTCAGTGGTAAGCATCTCTATGCTAATCATATCAACTATACGATTCATGCTCGACCTTTCGGTCTCATGTGTTCTGAGGCCATGTCTGCACATGCTAGGCTCGTCAAGCTTAACTCGAGTGTTCCGCGTGTGCAACTGTTTTGCACCCGTTGTATGTGAACGTTGAGTCTATCACACCCGGTCATCACGTGGTGTCTCGAAACGAAGAACTGTCGCAACGGTGCACAGTCGGGGAGAACACAATTTTGTCTTGAAATTTTAGTGAGAGATCACCTCATAATGCTACTGTCGTTCTAAGCAAGATAAGGTGCATAAAGGGTTAACATCACATGCAATTCATAAGTGACATGATATGGCCATCATCATGTGCTTCTTGATCTCCATCACCAAAGCACCAGCACGATCTTCTTGTCACCGGCATCACACCATGATCTCCATCATCATGATCTCCATCAACGTGTCGCCATCGGGGTTGTCGTGCTACTCATGCTATTACTACTAAAGCTACGTCCTAGCAATATAGTAAACGCATCCGCAAGCACAAATGTTAGTTTAAAGACAACCCTATGGCTCCTGTCGGTTGTCGTACCATCGACGTGCAAGTCGATATTAACTATTACAACATGATCATCTCATACATCCAATATATCACATCACATCGTTGGCCATATCACATCACAAGCATACCCTGCAAAAACAAGTTAGACGTCCTCTAATTGTTGTTGCATGTTTTACGTGGTGACCATGGGTATCTAGTAGGATCGCATCTTACTTACGCAAACACCACAACGGAGATGTATGAATTGCTATTTAACCTCATCCAAGGACCTCCTCGGTCAAATCCGATTCAACTAAAGTTGGAGAAACCGACACCCGCCAGTCATCTTTGAGCAACGGAGTTACTCGTAGAGATGAAACCAGTCTCTCGTAAGCGTACGAGTAATGTCGGTCCGAGCCGCTTCGATCCAACAATGCCGCGGAAATAAGAAAAGATTAAGGAGGGCAGCAAAACGCACATCACCGCCCACAAAAACTTTTTGTGTTCTACTCGAGAAGACATCTACGCATGAACCTAGCTCTGATACCACTGTTGGGAACGTCGCATGGGAAACAAAAATTTTCCTACGCGCACGAAGTCCTATCATGGTGATGTCCATCTACGAGAGGGGATTTCCGATCTACGTACCCTTGTAGATCGCACAGCAGAAGCGTTACTGAACGTGATTGATGTAGTGGAACGTCCTCACGTCCCTCGATCCGCCCCACGAACCGTCCCGTGATCCGTCCCACGATCTAGTGCCGAACGGACGGCACCTCCGCGTTCAGCACACGTACAGCTCGACGATGATCTCGGCCTTCTTGATCCAACAAGAGAGACAGAGAGGTAGATGAGTTCTCCGGCAGCGTGACGGCGCTCCGGAGGTTGGTGGTGATCTAATCTCAGCAGGGCTCCGCCCGAGCTCCGCAGAAACGCGATCTAGAGGTAAAACCGTGGAGGTATGTGGTCGGGCTGCCTTAAAAGTTATCTCAAATTAGCCCTAATTGCTCCATATATATAGGAGGAGGGAGGGGAGGCTTGCCTTGAGGCTCAAGGAACCCCAAGGGCTGCGCCACCAAGGGAGGAGGAGTCCTCCTCCAATCCTAGTCCAACTAGGATTGGAAAGTGGAGTCCTTCTCTCCTTTCCCACCTCTTTTTTTTTCTTTTCTCTTTGATTTTCTATCCTTGGCGCATAGGGCCTTCTTGGGCTGTCCCACCAGCCCACCAAGGGCTGATGCGCCACCCCCAAGGCCTATGTGCTTCCCCGGAGTGGGTTGCCCCCCCCGGTGAACACCCGGAACCCATTCGTCATTCCCGGTACATTCCCGGTAACTCCGAAAACCTTCCGGTAATCAAATGAGGTCATCCTATATATCAATCTTCGTTTCCGAACCATTCCAGAAACCCTCGTGACGTCCGTGATCTCATCCGGGATTCCGAACAACATTCGGTAACCAACCATATAACTCAAATACGCATAAAACAACGTCGAACCTTAAGTGTGCAAACCCTGCGGGTTCGAGAACTATGTAGACATGACCCGAGTGACTCCTCGGTCAATATCCAATAGCGGGACCTGGATGCCCATATTGGATCCCACATATTGTACGAAGATCTTATCGTTTGAACCTCAGTGCCAAGGATTCATATAATCCCTTATGTCATTCCCTTTGTCCTTCGGTATGTTACTTGCCCGAGATTCGATCGTCAGTATTCGCATACCTATTTCAATCTCGTTTACCGGCAAGTCTCTTTACTCGTTCCATAATACAAGATCCCGCAACTTACACTAAGTCACATTGCTTGCAAGGCTTGTGTGTGATGTTGTATTACCGAGTGGGCCCCGAGATACCTCTTCGTCACACGGAGTGACAAATCCCAGTCTCGATCCACACTAACTCAACGAACACCTTCGGAGATACCTGTAGAGCATCTTTATAGTCACCCAATTACGTTGCGACGTTTGATACACACAAAGCATTCCTCCGGTGTCAGTGAGTTATATGATCTCATGGTCATAGGAACAAATACTTGACACGCAGAAAACAGTAGCAACAAAATGACACGGTCAACATGCTACGTCTATTAGTTTTGGGTCTAGTCCATCACATGATTCTCCTAATGATGTGATCCCTTTATCAAGTAACAACACTTGCCTATGGCCAGGAAACCTTGACCATCTTTGATCAACGAGCTAGTCAACTAGAGGCTTACTAGGGACAGTGTTTTGTCTATGTATCCACACAAGTATTGCGTTTCCAATCAATACAATTATAGCATGGATAATAAACGATTATCATGAACTAAGAAATATAATAATAACTAATTTATTATTGCCTCTAGGGCATATTTCCAACACATACATATTTAGAGAGCAATTTTTATTGCTTGCACCGATGACAACTTACTTGAGGGATCTTATTCAATCCATAGGTAGGTATGGTGGACACTTATGGCAAAACTGGGTTGAAGGTTTATGGATGCACAAGTAGTATCTCTACTTGGTATGGGAGTTTTGGCTAATATGAGGTGGAAGCAATCGTCACATGCTAAGGGATCTCTAATCATATAACATTGTTCAAAGCAAAGCAAACACAATTCATTATGTTGTCTTCCTTGTCCAACATCTACTTCTAAGCATGTAATAGTTTGGTGAGTGCTCACAATTATAGAAAGTGTCTAAGATGATATATTTATATGTGAACCTATCTTTCCTTATTACTTATTATTAATTGCAACAATGACTGGGGTCTATGTGTTGGGGAACGTCGCATGGGAAACAAAATTTTTCCTACGCGCACGAAGACCTATCATGGTGATGTCCATCTACGAGAGGGGATGAGTGATCTACGTACCCTTGTAGATCGTACAGCAGAAGCATTAGTGAACGCGGTTGATGTAGTGGAACGTCCTCACGTCCCTCGATCCGCCCCGCGAACAATCCCGCGATCAGTCCCACGATCTAGTACCGAACGGACGGCACCTCCGCGTTCAGCACACGTACAGCTCGATGATGATCTCGGCCTTCTTGATCCAGCAAGAGAGACGGAGAGGTAGAAGAGTTCTCCGGTAGCGTGACGGCGCTCCGGAGGTTGGTGATGACCTTGTCTCAGCAGGGCTCCGCCCGAGCTCCGCAAAAACGCGATCTAGAGGAAAAACCGTGGAGGTATGTGGTCGGGCTGCCGTGGAAAAGTCGTCTCAAATCAGCCCTAAAACCTCCGTATATATAGGTGGGAGAGAGGGGAGGAGGCAGCCTCAAAACCTAAAGGTTTGGCCGAAATTGGAGGTGGAGGAGTCCTACTCCAATCCTACTTGGAGTAGGATTCCACCTTCCCACATGGAAACTCTTTCCACCTTGTGTTTTTTTCCTTCTCAAACCTTATGGGCCTTAGTGGGAACTTATTCCAGCCCACTAGGGGCTGGTTTATCTCTTCCCATAGCCCATGAGACCCCTTGGGGCGTGACACCCCTCCCGATGGTCCCCGGCACCCCTCCCGGCACTCCCGGTACACTACCGATGAGCCCGAAACTTTTCCGGTAATGCACAAAACCTTCCGGTAACCAAATGAGGTCATCCTATATATCAATCTTCGTTTCCGGACCATTCCGGAAACCCTCGTGACGTCCGTGATCTCATCCGGGACTCCGAATAACATTCGGTAACCAACCATATAACTCAAATACGCATAAAACAACGTCGAACCTTAAGTGTGCAGACCCTGCGGGTTCGAGAACTATGTAGACATGACCCGAGAGACTCCTCGGTCAATATCCAATAGCGGGACCTGGATGCCCATATTGGATCCTACATATTCTACGAAGATCTTATCGTTTGAACCTCAGTGCCAAGGATTCATATAATCCCGTATGTCATTCCCTTTGTCCTTCGGTATGTTACTTGCCCGAGATTCGATCGTTAGTATCCGCATACCTATTTCAATCTCGTTTACCGGCAAGTCTCTTTACTCGTTCCGTAATACAAGATCCCGCAACTTACACTAAGTCACATTGCTTGCAAGGCTTGTGAGTGATGTTGTATTACCGAGTGGGCCCCGAGATACCTCTCCGTCACACGGAGTGACAAATCCCAGTCTTGATCCATACTAACTCAACGAACACCTTCGGAGATACCTGTAGAGCATCTTTATAGTCACCCAGTTACGTTGCGACATTTGATACACACAAAGCATTCCTCCGGTGTCCGTGAGTTATATGATCTCATGGTCATAGGAACAAATACTTGACACGCAGAAAACAGTAGCAACAAAATGACACGATCAATATGCTACGTCTATTAGTTTGGGTCTAGTCCATCACATGATTCTCCTAATGATGTGATCCCGTTATCAAGTGACAACACTTGCCTATGGCCAGGAAACCTTGACCATCTTTGATCAACGAGCTAGTCAACTAGAGGCTTACTAGGGACAGTGTTTTGTCTATGTATCCACACAAGTATTGTGTTTCCAATCAATACAATTATAGCATGGATAATAAACGATTATCATGAACTAAGAAATATAATAATAACTAATTTATTATTGCCTCTAGGGCATATTTCCAACAGTCTCCCACTTGCACTAGAGTCAATAATCTAGTTCACATCACCATGTGATTCCAACGAATCCAACACCCATATAGTTATGGGGTCTGATCACGTCTTGCTCGTGAGAGAGGTTTTAGTCAACGGTTCTGAAACTTTCAGATCCGTGTGTTCTTTACAAATCTTTATGTCATCTTATAGATGCTGCTACTACGTGCTATTCGGAAATGCTCCAAATATCTACTCTACTATACGAATCCGTTTCACTACTCATAGTTATTCGGATTAGTGTCAAAGCTTGCATCGACGTAACCCTTTACGACGAACTCTTTAACCACCTCCATAATCGAGAAAAAATCCTTAGTCTATTTAGTTACTAAGGATAAATTTCGACCACTGCTAGTGATTCAATCATGCATCACTCTCTGTACCTCTCAACATACTTTGAGTCAAGGCACACATCAGGTGCGGTACACATCATGGCATACTTTAGATTCTACGGCTAAGGCATAGAAGACGACCTTCGTCTATTCTCTTTATTCTGCCGGGGTCGGGTTTTGAGTCTTACTCAAATTCACACCTTACAACGTAACCAAGAACTCCTTCTTTACTGATCTATTTTGAACTCCTTCAAAAACTTGTCAAGGCATGCATCTTGTTGAAACTTCTATTAAGCGCTTTCGATCTATCTCCATAGATCTTTGATGCTCAACGTTCAAGTAGCGCAATCTAGGTATTCCTTTGAAAAACTCCTTTGAAACAACCTTGTATGCTTTACAGAAATTCTACATTACTCCTGATCCACAATATGTCAACCACATATACTTATCAGAAATTCTATAGTGCTCCCACTCACTTCTTTGGAAATACAAGTTTCTCATAAACCTTGTACAAACCCAAAATCTTTGATCATCTCATCAAAGTATATATATTCCAACTCCGAGATGCTTGCACCAGTCCATTGAAGGATCGCTGGAGCTTGCATACTTGCTAGTATCTTTAGGATCGACAAAACCTTCTGGTTGTATCACATACAATGTTTGCTCAAGGAAACCGTCGAGAAAACAATGTTTTGACATCCTACGTGCAATATTTCATAAATAAGGCATCAACAACTAACATAATTCTAACAGACCTTTAGCATCGCTACGAGTGAGAAAGTCTCATCATAGTCAACTGTTTGATCTTGTCGAAAACATCTTTGCGACAAGTCGACCTTTTCTTAATAGTGATTTATCACCATCATCGTCTGTCTTCCTTTAAAGATCCATTTTACTCAATAGTCCTATGACCATCAAGTAGTTCTACCAAAGTCTACACTTTGTTTTCACACATGGATCCTCTCTCGGATTTCATGGCTTCCAGCCATTTGTCGGAATCTGGGCCCACCATCGCTTTCTCCATAACTCGTAGGTTCACTGTTGCTCAACAACATGACCTCCAAGACAGGGTTACCGTACTACTCTGCAGCAGTACGCGACCTTATCGACCTACGAGGTTAGTAGTAACTTGATTCGAAGCTCAATGATCACTATCATCAGCTTCCACTTCAATTGGTGTAGGCGCCACATGTACAACTTCCTGCGCCCTGCTACACACTGGTTGAAGTGATGGTTCAATAACCTCATCAAGTTCTACTACCCTCCCACTCAATTCTGTCGAGAGAAACCTTTCCTCGAGAAAGGATCCATTTCTAGAAACAAACACTTTGCTTTCGGATCTGAGATAGGAGATGTACCCAACTGTTTTGGATATCCTATGAAGATGCATTTATCCGCTTTGGGCTCGAGCTTATCAGACTGAAACTTTTTCACATAAGTGTCGAAGCCCCAAACTTTCAAGAAACGACAGTTCAGATTTCTCTAAACCTCAGTCTTTACTGTGTCATCTCAACGGAAATACGCGGTGCCCTATTTAAAGTGAGTGCGGTTGTCTCTAATGCATAACCCATAAACGATAGTGGTAATTCGATAAGAGACATCGTAGTATGCACCATACCAGATAGTGCGTGGCTATGACGTTCAGACACATCATCACACTATGATGTTCCAGGTGGCATGAACTGCGAAACAATTTCCACATTGTCTTAACCGTGTACCAAAACTCGTAACTCACATATTCATTTCCATGATCATATCGTAGACAGTTTATCCTCTTGTTACGACGAACTTCACTCTGAAACGGAATTGAACTTTTCAACATTTCAGACTTGTGATTCATTAAGTAAATACTCCTGTATCTACTCAAATCGTCAGTGAAGTAAGAACATAATGATATCCACTGCGTGCCTCAGCACCCATTGGACTGCATACATCAAAATGTATCACTTCCAACAAGTTACTATCTTATTTCATCTCAATGAAAACAAGGCCTTGCTCATGTGGTATGATTTGCATGTCACTAGTGATTCAAAATCAGGTGAGTACAAAGATCCATCAGCATGGAGCCTCTTCATGCAATTTATACTAACATGACTCAAGCGGCAGTGCCACAAGTAAGTGGTACTATCATCATTAACTCGTATCTTTTGGCACCAATATTATGAACATGTGTAACACTACGATCGAGATTCAATAAACCATTGAAGGTGATTATTCAAGCAAATAGAGTAACCATTATTCTCTTCGAATGAATAATCGTATTGCAATAAACACGATCCAATCATGTTCATGCTTAACGCAAGCACCAAATAACGATTATTTAGGTTTAACACCAATCCCGATGGTAGAGGGAGCGTGCGACGTTTGATCATATCAACCTTGGAAACACTTCCAACACGTATCGTCACCTCGCCTTTAACTAGTCTCCGTTTATGCCGTAGCTTTCATTTCGTGTCACTAATCACTTAGCAACCGAACCGGTATCTAATACCCTCGTGCTACTAGGAGTACTAGCAAAGTACACATCAACATCATGTATATCAAATATACTTCTCTCGACTTTTGCCAGCCCACTTATCTACCAAGTATCTAGAGTTGCTCCGCCTCAGTGATTGTTCCCCTCATTACAGAAGCACTTAGTCTCGGGTTTGGGTTTAATCTTGGGTCTCTTCATTAGCGCAGCAACTGTTTTGCCGTTTCACGAAGTATCCCTTCTAGCCCTCGCCTTTCTTGAAACTTAGTGGTTTTACTAACCATCAACTATTGATGCTCCTTCTTGATTTCTACTTTCGCAATGTCAAACATCGTGAATCGCTCAAGGATCATTGTATCTATCCTTGATATGTTATAGTTCATCACGAAGCTCTCACAGCTTGGTGGCAGTGACTTTTGGAGAACCATTACTATCTTATCTGGAAGATTAACTCCCACTTGATTCAAGTGATTGTCGTACTCCGACAATCTGAGCACACGCTCAACGATTGAGCTTTTCTCCTTTACTTTGTGGACAAAGAATCTTGTCGGAGGTCTTGTACCTCTCAACAAGGGCACAAGCATGAAATCACAATTTCATCTCTTTAGAACATCACTTATGTTCCGTGACGTTTTAAAACGTTTTCGGCGCCTTGCTTCTAAGCTATTTAAGTATTTTGCACTGAACTATCGTGTAGTCATCAGAAACGTGTATGTCGGATGTTCACAGCATCCACAGACGACGCTCGAGGTGCATCACACCGAGTGGTGCATTAAGGACATAAGCCTTCTGCGCAGCAACAAGGACAATCCTCGGTTTTACAGACTTAGTCTGCAAAGTTTGCTACTCTCAACTTTCAACTAAATTTTCTCTAGGAACATATATAAAAACAGTAGAGCTATAGCGCAAGCTACATCGTAATTCGCAAAGGCCATTAGACTATGTTCATGACAATTAGTTCAATTAATCATATTACTTAAGAACTCCCACTCAAAAAGTACATCTCTCTAGTCATTTGAGTGGTACATGATCCAAATCCACTATCTCAAGTCCGATCATCACGTGAGTCGAGAATAGTTTCAGTGGTAAGCATCTCTATGCTAATCATATCAACTATATGATTCATGCTCGACCTTTCGGTCTCATGTGTTCCGAGGCCATGTCTGCACATGCTAGGCTCGTCAAGCTTAACCCGAGTGTTCCGCGTGCGCAACTGTTTTGCACCTGTTGTATGTGAACGTTGAGTCTATCACACCCGATCATCACGTGGTGTCTCGAAACGACGAACTGTAGCAACGGTGCACAGTCGGGGAGAACACAATTTCGTCTTGAAATTTTAGTGAGAGATCACCTCATAATGCTACCGTCGTTCTAAGCAACATAAGGTGCATAAAAGGATTAACATCACATGCAATTCATAAGTGACATGATATGGCCATCATCACGTGCTTCTTGATCTCCATCACCAAAGCACCGGCACGATCTTCTTGTCACCAGCGTCACACCATGATCTCCATCATCATGATCTCCATCAACGTGTCGCCATCGGGGTTGTCGTGCTACTCATGCTATTACTACTAAAGCTACGTCCTAGCAAAATAGTAAACGCATCTGCAAGCACAAACGTTAGTTATAAAGACAACCCTATGGCTCCTGCCGGTTGCCGTACCATCGACGTGCAAGTCGATATTATCTATTACAACATCATCATCTCATACATCCAATATATCACATCACATCGTTGGCCATATCACATCACAAGCATACCCTGCAAAAACAAGTTAGACGTCCTCTAATTTTGTTGTTGCATGTTTTACGTGGTGACCATGGGTATCTAGTAGGATCGCATCTTACTTACGCAAACACCACAACGGAGATATATGAGTTGCTATTTAACCTCATCCAAGGACCTCCTCGGTCAAATCCGATTCAACTAAAGTTGGAGAAACCGACACTTGCCAGTCATCTTTGAGCAACGGGGTTACTCGTAGCGATGAAACCAGTCTCTCGTAAGCGTACGAGTAATGTCGGTCCAAGCCGCTTCAATCCAACAATACCGCGGAATCAAGAAAAGACTAAGGAGGGCAGCAAAACGCACATCACCGCCCACAAAAACTTTTGTGTTCTACTCGAGAAGACATCTACGCATGAACCTAGCTCATGATGCCACTGTTGGGGAACGTCGCATGGGAAACAAAAAAATTTCCTACGCGCACGAAGACCTATCATGGTGATGTCCATCTACGAGAGGGGATGAGTGATCTACGTACCCTTGTAGATCGTACAGCAGAAGCGTTAGTGAACGCGGTTGATGTAGTGGAACGTCCTCACGTCCCTCGATCCGCCCCGTGAACAATCCCGCGATCAGTCCCACGATCTAGTACCGAACGGACGGCACCTCCGCGTTCAGCACACGTACAGCTCGACGATGATCTCGGCCTTCTTGATCCAGCAAGAGAGACGGAGAGGTAGAAGAGTTCTCCGGTAGCGTGACGGCGCTCCGGAGGTTGGTGATGACCTTGTCTCAGCAGGGCTCCGCCCGAGCTCCGCAGAAACGCGATCTAGAGGAAAAACCGTGGAGGTATGTGGTCGGGCTGCCGTGGAAAAGTCGTCTCAAATCAGCCCTAAAACCTCCGTATATATAGGTGGGAGGGAGGGGAGGAGGCAGCCTCAAAACCTAAAGGTTTGGCCGAAATTGGAGGTGGAGGAGTCCTACTCCAATCCTACTTGGAGTAGGATTCCACCTTCCCACATGGAAACTCTTTCCACCTTGTGTTTTTTCCTTGTCAAACCTTATGGGCCTTAGTGGGAACTTATTCCAGCCCACTAGGGGCTGGTTTATCTCTTCCCATAGCCCATGAGACCCCTTGGGGCGTGACACCCCTCCCGATGGTCCCCGGCACCCCTCCCGGCACTCCCGGTACACTACCGATGAGCCCGAAACTTTTCCGGTAATGCACAAAACCTTCCGGTAACCAAATGAGGTCATCCTATATATCAATCTTCGTTTCCGGACCATTCCGGAAACCCTCGTGACGTCCGTGATCTCATCCGGGACTCCGAATAACATTCGGTAACCAACCATATAACTCAAATACGCATAAAACAACGTCGAACCTTAAGTGTGCAGACCCTGCGGGTTCGAGAACTATGTAGACATGACCCGAGAGACTCCTCGGTCAATATCCAATAGCGGGACCTGGATGCCCATATTGGATCCTACATATTCTACGAAGATCTTATCGTTTGAACCTCAGTGCCAAGGATTCATATAATCCCGTATGTCATTCCCTTTGTCCTTCGGTATGTTACTTGCCCGAGATTCGATCATTAGTATCCGCATACCTATTTCAATCTCGTTTACCGACAAGTCTCTTTACTCGTTCCGTAATACAAGATCTCGCAACTTACACTAAGTCACATTGCTTGCAAGGCTTGTGAGTGATGTTGTATTACCGAGTGGGCCCCGAGATACCTCTCCGTCACACGGAGTGACAAATCCCAGTCTTGATCCATACTAACTCAACGAACACCTTCGGAGATACCTGTAGAGCATCTTTATAGTCACCCAGTTACGTTGCGACGTTTGATACACAAAAAGCATTCCTCCGGTGTCCGTGAGTTATATGATCTCATGGTCATAGGAACAAATACTTGACACGCAGAAAACAGTAGCAACAAAATGACACGATCAATATGCTACGTCTATTAGTTTGGGTCTAGTCCATCACATGATTCTCCTAATGATGTGATCCCGTTATCAAGTGACAACACTTGCCTATGGCCAGGAAACCTTGACCATCTTTGATCAACGAGCTAGTCAACTAGAGGCTTACTAGGGACAGTGTTTTGTCTATGTATCCACACAAGTATTGTGTTTCCAATCAATACAATTATAGCATGGATAATAAACGATTATCATGAACTAAGAAATATAATAATAACTAATTTATTATTGCCTCTAGGGCATATTTCCAACACTATGTTGATCTATTCTCAACAAGTTTCAATCATCATACTTGTTATATGTTAAGCTATCACTTTCCATAAGATCATCTCATGATGTTTCATGCTATCGTTCTTTTCATACTTTTGATCACGGCACAAAACAAAGCCCTTGACTAAGATATTATTTATTATATAGCTCGCAAGCTTGAATACATCGGGGGAGACACAAGGCAAAAGACTCAAACTAAAACACTAAAGACTTATTCCACTAAGGGAAGAAATAAAACTGAAAAGGAAAGAACTAAAACAAAGGTAAAAGCAAAAGATATAAAGGTGATACGATACCAGGGCAACTCCCCCAAGCTTGGCATAAGCCAAGGGGATTGCCCATACCAATGCTTAGTTGTCTTCCTTTGGTGGTGATGGTGGTGGAGTTGCAACATGAGTTTGATCCTCCGTCTTCCAAGGCATAGGTGCTCCATCATGGCAGGATGAACGAGTCGCCGGAATCCTCAAATCTGCAGCCAACCTTATTGATTTAAATGTATACTCATACTCACAGTTTTGGTTCTGCAGGTCATAGATCTGGCCGTGGAGTTGATCAGTCCTATCATAGAGCCTGGAGAGGTGCTTCCCAATGTCAATAGCATCCATCTTGTTATTGTTGGTCAACTCCATGATCATCATGTAGTTGGCATTGAGTCCACGCTCCACCATCCCTTGGCACTTGAAGACTTGTTGCTCCATTGCCTCGAGCCCCGTCTCCACGCTTCCGGTCTTCTTAGGCCCCTCAACATCACGGATGTGCAACATCCCCTCGCTCATCTTGATAGATTGAGGGTGCTACAATACCTCCGTGAGGTAGGGATTGATGACCCTCTCGAAGATCTTGTCCTTAGGAGCTTTTGGGGAAGTCACGACGATCTAGATCTGCAACAGAAACAGGCTCAAAACGAAAACAGAGGAAAACTGCGCGATACGGAGATCAAAACCCTCGGGCGTATATATAATGATTTTTTTCTGGACCATAAGGAGTGCTCCGCAAGAAAACGGAGTCCGGAAGGCACACGAGGTGCCCACAGGACCTGTTGCCGCGGCCAGGGGGAGGCCGCGACAACCAAGCTTGTGCCGCCTCGTGCGCTCTCCGGACTGCTTTTTATTTTTCTAATTTTTCATAAATTCCAAAGCGGAGAAAAATTCCTGTTGGAAAAGTTTCGGAGTTCAATTACTTACCGAAACAGATACCTCTTCGTTTTCAGGGTCTAAAACAGGCTGATAAACATCCCTTATGTACTCCTCTGGAGTTATGATATTGATGATATTTGTCTCAACATTTATGGGAGTACCAGAGATGTAATGCTTGATTCTTTGCCCGTTTACCACTCTAGGAAAATTACCTTCTGTGTTATTGATTTTGATGGCACCGGAATGATATACTTCCTCGACAACGTAGGAACCTTCCCATTAAGAGAGAAGCTTGCGTGCGAAGAATCTTAAACGAGAATTGTATAGCAGGACATAATCACCTAAATTGAACTCTCGTTTTTGTATTCTTTTATCGTGCCATCTCTTAACCTTTTCCTTGAACAACTTGGCATTCTCATATGCCACGGCCCTCCATTCATCTAATGAGCTGATATCAAACAACCGCTTCTCACCGGCAAGTTTGAAATCGAAGTTGAGCTCTTTGATTGCCCAATAAGCCTTGTGTTCCAGCTCAAGAGGTAAATGACAGGCCTGACCGTAAACCATTTTATATGGCGACATGCCCATGGGATTCTTATAAGCAGTCCTATAAGCCTATAGTGCATCGTCAAGTTTGCTAGACCAATTCTTTCGAGATCTATTGATGGTCTTTTGTAAGATCAATTTGATCTCCCTATTACTCAACTCCACTTGACCACTAGACTGAGGATGATAAGGAGATGCAACTCTATGGTTGACATCATACTTAGCGAGCATCTTGCGGAAAACACCATGTATGTAGTGTGAACCGCCATCAGTCATCAGATATCTAGGGACTCCAAATCTCGGGAAAATGACTTCTTTAAGCATCTTAATAGAGGTGTGGTGATCAACATTTCTAGTGGGGATAGCTTCTACCCACTTAGTGACGTAATCCACAGCAACTAAGATGTGAGTATACCCATTGGAACTCGGGAAAGGTCTCATATAATCAAAGCCCAAGACATCAAATGGTTCAATGACAAGTGAATAGTTCATAGGCATTTCCTGACGCTTACTAATGTTCCCCATTCTTTGGCATTCGTCACAAGACAAGACAAACTTACGGGCATCCTTAAAGAGAGTGGGCCAATAGAAACCTGATTGCAATACCTTATGAGCAGTTCTATCTCCAGCATGGTGTCCTCCGTAGGCTTCGGAATGACACTTCTGCAGGATTTGTCCCTGTTCATGTTCAAGCACACAACGTCTAATAACACCATCTACTCCTTCCTTATAAAGGTGAGGATCATCCCAAAAGTAGTGTCCCAAATCAAAGAAGAATTTCTTATTTTGCTGGTAGGTGAAACTGGGTGGTATGTATTTGGCTACGATATAGTTTGCGTAATCAGCATACCACGGTGCACTATGTGAAGTGCGGATGACATTCAATTGCACATCAGGAAAGCTGTCATCTATAGGTCGTGGGTCATCAAGGACATTCTCTAGCCTAGACAAGTTATCTGCTACAGGGTTATTGCTACTGCAACAAAAGATCTTCCAACGGCGCCAGAAACAAGCGTGTTGACGGGAGACTATTCTTGTCTTGATACTCCTCAGCAACGGCACCAGGAATCCTTCTGCTACGGCTACGCCTTTAGGGACTTCCTTGAAAAATATGCAAAGGATTACCCCGTGGCCTTGGAGCCTTGCGTTGGTGTTCCCTTGAAGCGGAAAGGGTGATGTAGCACAGCGGCGGCAAGTATTTCCCTCAGTTTTGAGAACCAAGGTATCGAACCAGAGAAAGGATTGCGTCAAGTCGCAAGTACCTGCACAAACACAAAGAGCTTGCACCCAACGCTATAAAGGGGTTGTCAATCCCTTATAGATTGTTTGCAAAGTGAGAACTGAAAGCAACAAAGAAAACAAAGCAAAGTAAAAGTGAAAGTGGAAACGATAGTTGTGAATAGACCCGGGGGCCATAGTGTTCACTAGTGGCTTCTCTCATGAAAGCAAGTAGACGGTGGGTGAATGAATTACTGTCGAGCAATTGATAGAACCGCGCAAAGTCGTGACGTTATCTAAGGCAATAATTATATCTATAGGCATCACGTCCAAAACAAGTAGACCGATACTTTCTGCATCTACTACTATTACTCCACACGTCGACCGCTATCCAGCATGCATCTAGTGTATTAAGTCCAAAAGAACAGAGTAACACATTAAGCAAGATGACATGATGTAGATGGACAATCTCATATCTACGATAAAAGCCCATCTTGTTACCCTTGATGGCAACAACACGATGTGTGCCTTGCTGCCCCTTCTGTCACTCGGAAAGGTCACCACACGGTATGAATGTTGGAAATATGCCCTAGAGGCAATAATAAAATGGTTATTATCATATTTCCTTGTTCATTATAATCGTCTATTGTTCATGCTATAATTGTATTAACAAGAAACAGTAATACATGTGTGCATAAATAGATCACAATGTGTCCCTAGCAAGCCTCTATTTGGCTAGCTCGTTCGTCAATATATGATCATGGTTTCCTGGTCATGGGCATTAGATGTCATTGATAACGGGATCACATCATTGGGAGAATGATGTGATGGACAAGACCCAATCCTAAGCATAGCAATAGATCGTATTGTTCGTATGCTAAAGCTTTTCTAATGTCAAGTGTATTTTCCTTCGACCGCGAGATTGTGCAACTCCCGGATACCGTAGGAGTGCTTTGGGTGTATCAAACGTCACAACGTAACTGGGTGACTATAAAGGTGCATTACGGGTACCTCTGAAAGTATCTGTTGGGTTGGCACGAATCGAGATCGGGATTTGTCACTCCGTGTGACGGAGAGGTATCTCTGGGCCCACTCGGTAGAACATCATCATGAGCTCAATGAGACTAAGGATCTAGTCACACGATGACGTGCTACGGAACGAGTAAAGAGACTTGCCGGTAACGAGATTGAACAAGGTATGGGCATACCGACGATCGAATCTCGGGCAAGTTCTATACCGACAGACAAAGGGAATCGTATACGGGATTGATTGAATCCTTGACATCGTGGTTCATTCGATGAGATCATCGTGGAGCAAGTGGGAGCCACCATGGGTATCCAGACCCCGCTGATGGTTATTGGCCGGAAAGGTGTCTCGGTCATGTCTGCCTGTCTCCCGAACCCGTAGGGTCTACACACTTAAGGTTCGATGACGCCAGGGTTATATGGAATTGTTATACGAGGTTACCGAAAGTCGTTCGGAGTCCCGGATGAGATCCCGCACGTCACGAGGAGCTCCGGAATGGTCCAAAGATAAAGATTGATATATAGGACGGATGGTTTCGGACACCGGAAGTGTTTCGGGCATCACCGGTAACGTATCGAGACCACCGGGACCACCGGAGGTGGCCCCGGGGGTCCACCAAAGGGGGGCAACGACCCCGGGAGGTAAGATGGGCCAAATGAGGGAGGGAACCAGCCCCTAGGTGGTATGGTGTGCCTCCCCACTCAGCCCAATGCGCAGGGGAGAGAAAAGGGGGGGGGGGCAAACCCTAAGCGAGGTGGGCCTAAGGCCCACCAGGGGTGCGCCACACCCCTCCTCCCCCCCTTGGCCGCCGCTCCAGCCCCCATCTAGGGCTGCCGCCCCCGAGGAGGGGCAAACCTTCAAGGGGGCGCAGCCCCTCCCTTCCCCTATATATACCGTGCACTTTTTGCCATTGGGAGATAGACTTTTCTCTCTCTCTCGGCGCAACCCTGCCCTTCTTCCTCCTCCTCTCTGCTGATGCTTGGCGAAGCCCTGTCGGGAAACCTCGTCTCTCCATCGACACCACGTCGTCGTGCTGCTGGAGTTCTTCCCCAACCTCTCCCTCCTCCTTGCTGGATCAAGGTGCGGGAGACGTCACCAGGTTGCACGTGTGTTGAACGCGGAGGTGCCGTAGTTCGGCACTAGATCGGAATCACACCGCGATCTGAATCGCCGCGAGTACGACTCCATCAACCGCATTCTAGCAACGCTTCCGCTTAGCGATCTTCAAAGGTATGAAGATGCACTCACCCCTCTCTTGTTGTTGGTCTCTCCACAGGATGATCTGAATATGCGTAGGAATTTTTTTGAATTTATGCTACGTTACCCAAAAGTGGCATCCGAGCCAGGTTTTCTATGCGTAGATTCTATGCACGAGTAGAACACAAAAGGTTGTGGGCGATTATTTGTCAATTGCTTGCC
Organism: Hordeum vulgare subsp. vulgare; assembly: GCF_904849725.1. Lineage (NCBI taxonomy): Eukaryota > Viridiplantae > Streptophyta > Magnoliopsida > Poales > Poaceae > Hordeum > Hordeum vulgare. The sequence continues at coordinate 470,086,626 of NC_058522.1, forward strand.
GCTACTAGTCTTATTCTTTTCCGACGGTATTGTGGGATGAAGCGGCCCGGACCGACTTTACACGTACGCTTACGTGAGACTGGTTCCACCGATAGACATGCACACCGTGCATAAAGGTGGCTAGCGGGTGTCTGTCTCTCCTACTCTAGTCGGATTGGATTTGATGAAAAGGGTCCTTATGAAGGGTAAATAGCTTTGGCATATCATCGTTGTGGCTATCACGTAGGTAAGAAGGCGTTCTTGCTAGAAACCCAAATCAGCCACGTAAAACTTGCAACAACAATTAGAGGACGTCTAACTTGTTTTTGCAGGGTTTGACATGTGATGTGATATGACCAAAGTTGTGATGTTGCATGTATGATATATGAGATGATCATGTTATTGTAATAGGTTTCACGACTTGCATGTCGATGAGTATGACAACCGGCAGGAGCCATAGGAGTTGTCTTAATTTATTGTATGAGATGCAACGCCATGTGCTTAATACTTTTACTTCATTGCTAACGATTAGCTATAGTAGTAGTGATAGTAGTAGTTGGCGTGACGACTTCATGGAGACACGATGATGGAGATCATGATGATGGACATCATGGTGTCACGCCGGTGACGATGATGATCATGCGATGCCTGAAGATGGAGATCGAAAGGGCAAAGATGATAATGGCCATATCATGTCACTATATGATTGCATTGTGATGTTTATCATGTTTTCATCTTATTGCTTAGAACGACGGTAGCATAATAAGATGATCCCTCTTAAAATTTCTAGAACGTATTCCCCTAAGTGTGCACCGTTGCGAAGGTTCGTTGTCTCGAAGCACCACGTGATGATCGGGTGTGATAGATTCTAACGTTCGCATACAACGGGTGTAAGCCAGATTTACACACGCGAAACACCTAGGTTGACTCGACGAGCTTAGCATGTACGGACACGACCTCGAATACAAGAGACCAAAAGGTCGAACATGAGTCGCATGGTTGAATACGATCAGCATGAAGTTGCTCACCATGGTGACTAGTCCGTCTCACGTGATGATCGGACACGGGTTAGTCAACATGGATCATGTATCACTTAGATGACTAGAGGGATGTCGATTTAAGTGGGAGTTCATACTTAATTTGATTAAATGAACTTAATTGTCATGAACTTAGTCTAAAAGTTGTCTTTATAAATATTGTAGATGGCCAACGTCAACCTCAATTTCAACGCATTCCTAGAGAAAAACAGGCTGAAAGATGATGGTAACAACTATGCGGACTGGGTTCGCAACTTGAAGCTCATCCTTGAAGCAGCTAAAAAGGCTTATGTCCTTGATGCGCCGCTAGGTGACCCTCCCGCTCCCGTAGCAGCCCAGGACATTCTAAACGTCTGGCAAACGCGGAGTGATGACTACTCTCTGGTTAGGTGTGGCATGTTATACAGTTTAGAAACGGGGCTCCAAAGGCGTTTTGAGCAACACGGAGCATATGAGATGTTCCAAGAGCAGAAGCTAGTTTTTCAAGCTCATGCCCGTGTCGAGAGATATGAAGTCTCCGACAAGTTCTTTAGCTGTAAGATGGAGGAGAACAGTTCTGTCAGTGAGCACATAGTCAAAATGTCTGGGTTACACGGTCGTCTGACTTCACTTGGAGTCGAACTTCCGGATGATGCTATAATTGACAGAATCCTCCAGTCTCTCCCACCAAGCTACAAAGGCTTTGTGCTTAACTACAACATGCAAGGGATGGAGAAGACCATTCCTGAGTTGTACTCGATGCTCAAGTCTACAGAAGTAGAAATCAAGAAAGAGCATCAAGTGTTGATGGTCAACAAGACCACTAGTTTCAAGAAAGGCAAGGGTTAGAAGAACTTCAAGAAAGACGGCAAAGTTGTTGCCGTGCCCGGTAAGCCAGATGCCGGGAAGAAGAAAAAGAATGGACCCAAGCCTGAGACTGAGTGCTTCTATTGCAAGGGAAAGGGTCACTGGAAGCGGAACTGCCCCAAATACTTAGCGGACAAGCAGGCCGGTAGCGTTAAAGGTATATGTGATATACATGTTATTGATGTGTACCTTACCAGCGCTCGTAGTAGCTCCTGGGTATTTGATACCGGTGTTGTTGCTCACATTTGCAACTCAAAGCAGGAACTGCGGAATAAGCGGAGACTCGCCAAGGACGAGGTGACGATGCGCATCGGGAATGGTTCAAAGGTCGATGTGATAGCCGTCGGCACGCTACCTCTACATCTACCGTCGGGATTAGTGTTAAACCTTAATAATTGTTATTTAGTACCAGCTTTAAGCATGAACATTGTATCAGGGTCTTGCTTAATGCGAGACGGCAACTCATTTAAGTCAGAGAATAATGGTTGTTCTATTTATATGAGTGATATGTTTTATGGTCATGCTCCGCTGGTGAATGGTTTATTCTTGATGAATCTCGATCGTGATGTTACACATATTCATAGTGTGAGTACCAAAAGATGTAAAGTTGATAATGATAGTCCCACATACTTGTGGCACTGTCGCCTTGGTCATATCGGCGTTAAGCGCATGAAGAAGCTCCATACTGATGGACTATTAGAGTCTCTTGACTTTGAATCATTTGACACATGCGAACCGTGCCTCATGGGCAAGATGACTAAGACTCCATTCTCAGGAATAATGGAGAGAGCAACCGACTTATTGGAAATAATACATACTGATGTGTGTGGTCCAATGAACGTTGAAGCTCGTGGTGGCTATTGTTATGTTCTCACTCTCACCGATGATTTGAGTAGGTATGGGTATATCTACTTGATGAAGCACAAATCTGAGACATTTGAAAAGTTCAAGGAATTTCAGAGTGAGGTTGAGAATCAACGTGACAGAAAAATTAAGTGTCTACGATCTGATCGTGGAGGAGAATATTTGAGTCACGAGTTTGGCACACACCTAAGGAAATGTGGAATCGTTTCACAACTGACGCCACCTGGCACACCGCAACGCAACGGAGTGTCTGAACGTCGTAATCGCACTTTATTAGATATGGTACGATCTATGATGTCTCTTACCGACTTACCGCTATCATTTTGGGGATACGCATTAGAAACTGCAGCATTCACTTTAAATAGGGCACCGTCTAAATCCGTTGAGACGACACCGTATGAACTATGGTTTGGCAAGAAACCTAAGTTGTCGTTTCTTAAAATTTGGGGCTACGATGCTTATGTGAAGAAACTTCAACCAGAAAAGCTCGAACCCAAAGCGGAGAAATGCATATTCATAGGATACCCTAAGGAAACTATTGGGTATACCTTCTATCTTAGATCCGAAGGTAAAACCTTTGTTGCCAAGAACGGATCCTTTCTAGAGAAAGAGTTTCTCTCGAAAGAAGTAAGTGGGAGGAAGGTAGAACTTGATGAGGTAATTACACCCCCTCTCGAACAGGATAGTAGCCCAGTGCGGGAAGTTGTTCCTGTGGCGCCTACACCAACTGAAGAGGAAGTTAATGATGATGATCATGAAGCTTCGGATCAAGTTACTATTGAACCGCGAAGGTCCACAAGGGAACGCTCCGCACCAAAGGGGTACGGCAACCCTGTGATGGAAAGCATGTTGTTAGACAACGGTGAACCTTCGAACTATAAAGAAGCAATGGCGGGCCCGGATTCCAACAAATGGCTTGAAGCTATGAAATCCGAGATAGGATCCATGTATGAGAACAAAGTATGGACTTTGGTGGACTTGCCCGATGACCGGCGAGCCATAGAAATGGATCTTCAAGAAGAAGACTAATGCAAACGGTAATGTAGCCGTTTATAAAGCTCGACTAGTCGCGAAGGGTTTTCAACAAATTCAAGGAGTTGACTACGAAGAGACTTTCTCTCCCGTAGCGAAGCTGAAATCAGTCCGAATCATGTTAGCAATTGCCGCCTTTTCTGATTATGAAATTTGGCAAATGGACGTCAAAACAGCGTTCCTTAACGAGAACCTTAAGGAAGAGTTGTATATGATGCAACCAGAAGGTTTTGTCGACCCTAAGGGTGCTAACAAAGTTTGCAAGCTCTAGCGCTCCATCTATGGGCTGGTGCAAGCATCTCGGAGTTGGAACATTCGCTTTAATGAGGTGATTAAAGCGTTTGGGTTCATACAGGTTTACGGAGAAGCCTGTCTGTACAAGAAAGTGAGTGGGAGCTCTGTAGCTTTCCTCATACTGTATGTGGATGACATATTATTGATGGGGTATAATATAGAGATGTTGGAGAGCATAAAGGCCTATTTGAACAAGAGTTTTTCAATGAAGGACCTTGGAGAAGCTGCATACATATTAGGCATCAAGATCTATAGAGATAGATCAAGATGCCTCATAGGTCTTTCACAAAGTACATACCTTGACAAGATATTAAAGAAGTTCAATATGGAAAACTCAAAGAAAGGGTTCTTGCCAGTTTTGCAAGGTATGAGATTGAGTAAGACTCAGTCGCCGACCACGGCAGCAGATAGAGAGAAGATGAGTTCTGTCCCCTACGCTTCAGCCGTAGGCTCTCTTATGTATGCCATGTTGTGTACCAGACCTGATATAAACCTTGCCATAAGTTTGGTAGGGAGGTACCAAAGTGATCCCGGAATGGAACACTGGACAGCGGTCAAGAATATCCTTAAGTACCTGAAAAGGACTAAGGAAATGTTTCTCGTTTATGGAGGTGACGAAGAGCTCGTCGTAAAGGGTTACGCTGACGCTAGCTTCGACACAGATCCGGATGACTCTAAGTCACAGATCGGATATGTATATGTTTTGAATGGTGGGGCAGTGAGGTGGTGCAGCAGCAAGCAAGAAGTCGTGGCAGCATCTACATGTGAAGCGGAGTACATAGCTGCTTCAGAAGCGACTCGTGAAGGAATTTGGATGAAGGAGCTCATCACCGACCTTGGAGTGGTTCCAAGCGCGTCGGGTCCAATGACACTCTTCTGTGATAACACTGGGGCCATTGCCATAGCCAAGGAGCCCAGGTTTCACCGAAAGACGAAGCACATCAAACGCCGCTACAACTCCATCCAGGACCATGTCCAGAGTGGAGTTATAGATATTTGTAAAGTACACACGGATCTGAATATTGCAGACCCGTTGATTAAACCTCTTCCACGAGCAAAACATGATCAACACCATAATGCTATGGGTGTTCGATACATCACAATGTAACTAGATTATTGACTCTAGTGCAAGTGGGAGACTGTTGGAAATATGCCCTAGAGGCAATAATAAAATGGTTATTATCATATTTCCTTGTTCATGATAATCGTCTATTGTTCATGCTATAATTGTATTAACAGGAAATAGTAATACATGTCTGAATAAATAGATCACAATGTGTCCCTAGCAAGCCTCTAGTTGGCTAGCTCGTTAGTCAATAGATGATCATGGTTTCCTGGTCATGGGCATTAGATGTCATTGATAACGGGATCACATCATTGGGAGAATGATGTGATGGACAAGACCCAATCCTAAGCATAGCACTAGATCGCATTGTTCGTATGTTAAAGCTTTTCTAATGTCAAGTGTCTTTTCCTTCGATCGTGAGATTGTGCAACTCCCGGATACCGTAGGAGTGCTTTGGGTGTATCAAACGTCACAACGTAACTGGGTGACTATAAAGGTGCATTACGGGTACCTCCGAAAGTATCTGTTGAGTTGGCACGAATCGAGATCGGGATTTGTCACTCCGTGTGACGGAGAGGTATCTCTGGGCCCATTCGGTAGAACATCATCATGAGCTCAATGAGACTAAGGAGTTAGTCACACAATGACGTGCTACGGAACGAGTAAAGAGACTTACCGGTAACGAGATTGAACAAGGTATGGGTATAACGATGATCGAATCTCGGGCAAGTTCTATACCGACAGACAAAGGGAACCGTATACGGGATTGATTGAATCCTTGACATCGTGGTTCATCCAATGAGATCATCGTGGAGCAAGTGGGAGCCACCATGGGTATCCAGACCCCGCTGATGGTTATTGGCCGGAGAGGTGTCTCGGTCATGTCTGCCTGTCTCCCGAACCCGTAGGGTCTACACACTTAAGGTTCGATGACGCTAGGGTTATAGGGAATTGTTATACGAGGTTACCGAAAGTTGTTCGGAGTCCCGGATGAGATCCCGTACGTCACGAGGAGCTCCGGAATGGTCTGGAGGTAAAGATTGATATATAGGACGGATGGTTTCGGACACCGGAAGTGTTTTGGGCATCACCGGTAACGTACCGGGACCACCGGGACCAGCGGAGGTGGCCTCGGGGGTCCAACGAAGGGGGGCAACGACCCCGGGAGGTAAGATGGGCCAAATGAGGGAGGGAACCAGCCCCTAGGTGGGCTGGTGCGCCTCCCCACTCATCCCAATGCGCAGGGGAGAGAAAAGGGGGGGCAAACCCTAAGCCAGGTGGGCCTAAGGCCCACCACGGGTGCGCCACACGCCTCCTCCCCCCCTTGTCCGCCGCACCAGCCCCCATCTAGGGCTGCCGCCCCCCAGGAGGGGGAAACCCTCAAGGGGGCGCAGCCCCTCCCTTCCCCTATATATACCGGGCACTTTTGGCCATTGGGAGATAGACTTTTCTCTCTCTCTCTCGGCGCAGCCCTGCCCTTCTTCCTCCTCCTCTCTGCCGGTGCTTGGCGAAGCCCTAACGGGAGACCTCGTCTCTCCATCGACACCACGCCGTCGTGCTACTGGAGTTCTTCCCCAACCTCTCCCTCCTCCTTGCTGGATCAAGGTGCGGGAGACGTCACCAGGTTGCACGTGTGTTGAACGCGGAGGTGCCGTAGTTCGGCACTAGATCGGAATCACACCACGATCGGAATCGCCGCGAGTACGACTCCATCAACCGCGTTCTAGCAACGCTTCCGCTTAGCGATCTTCAAAGGTATCAAGATGCACTCACCCCTCTCTCGTTGCTGGTCTCTCCATAGGAAGATCTTAATATGCGTAGGAATTTTTTGAATTTATGCTACGTTACCCAACAATGAACCCAAAACCAAGCACTTCTACCATTGCAAGAATCATAGATCTAGTTGGCCAAACAAAACCCAAGACTCGAAGAGACTTACAAGGATATCAAATCATGCATATAAGAAATCAGCAAAGACTCAAATATAATTCATAGATAATCTGATCACAAATCCACAATTCATCGGATCTCGACAAACACACCGCCAAAGAGGATTACATCGGATAGATCTCCATGAAGGTCATGGAGAACTTTGTATTGAAGATCCAAGAGAGAGAAGAAGCCATCTAGCTACTCACTACGGATCCGTAGGTCTGAAGTGAACTACTCACGAGTCATTGGAGAGGCGATGATGTTGATGTAGAAGCCCTCCAACTCCAAATCCCCTTCGGCAGGGCACCAGGAAGGGTCTCCAGATGAGATCTTGCGGAAACAGAAGCTTGCGGCGGCGGAAAAGTGTTTTCGTGGATGCCTTGATTTTTTCTGGATTTTTAGGGAATTTATAGGCCAAAGAGCTAGGGCAGGGGAGCGCCAGGGAGGCCACAAGCCTAGTTGCCGTGGGCCCCCTGGCCGCGGCAACACGGCTTGTGGGCTCCCAGGGGGCCCCCTGCCTTGGCCCTCAAGCCTCCCGATCTTCATCCATTCTGGAAAAAATTATTTCGGGGATTTTATTCCGTTTGGACTCCGTTCCAAAATCAGATCTGAAAAGAGTCAAAAACACAGAAAAAACAGGAACTGGCACTTGGCACTGGATTAATAAGTTAGTCCCAAAAAAGATATAAAAGGTAAATAAAACATCCAAAGTTGACAAGATAACAACGTGAAACCATCAAAAATTATAGATACGTTTGAGACGTATCAAGCATCCCCAAGCTTAACTCCTGCTCGTCCTCGAGTAGGGAAGTGATAAAGAATGAATTTTTGATGCTTTCATGCTACCTAACATAGATGTCCTTTGTAAATCCTCTCATGTGACGTGAATGTTGAGATCCGTTAGATTCAAAACAATAGTTTGCTATTGACGTGGAGACAATAATAATTCAAGCAAACTAGCAAGGTAATCATGAACTTTCAAAATAACAAGGCCAAAAGAAAGTTATCCCTACAAAATCATATAGTCTGGCTATGCTCTATCATCCTTGCACAACGAATTTAAATCATGCACAACCCCGGTATTGTCCAAGTAATTGTTTTCACACCTTTACTTTCTCAAACCTTTTCAACTCTCACGCAATACATGAGCGTGAGCCATGGTTTTAGCACTATAAGTGGTGTGGATGTGGTGGAGGTTGCAAGACAAACAAGGAGAAGATGGTCACATTGACTAGGCATATCAATGAGCTATGGAGATGCTCATCAATAGATATCAACGTGAATGAGTAGGGATTGCCATACAAATGATGCACTAGAGCTAAGAGTATGTGAAAGCTCTTAAAGAAAACTAGTGTGTGTGCATCCAACTTGCTTGCTCACGAAGACCTAAGGCAATTTTGAGGAAGCCTATCATTGGAATATACAAGCCAAGTTATATAATGAAAATTTCCCACTAGCTATATGGTGGTGACAAAACGAGAGACTCTCAATCATGAAGATCATGGTGCTTAATATACACAAGTGTGGAAGGATAGTAGCATTGTCCCTTCTCTCTTTTTCTCTCATTTTTTTGGTGGGCTCTTTGGCCTCTTTTTTTTAATTTTGGTGGGCATCTTTGGCCTCTTTTATTTCCTCACATGGGACAACGCTCCATCAATGATGATCATCGCACTTACAACTCAAAACTTAGAGCAATAATGACTCTATATGGAATGCCTTCGGTAGTGTACCGTGACAATGATCTAGCATGGCATAGACATCAATGGGAACATCATGCTAGCTATCTTATGATCATGCAATGGCAATGAAGAAGTGGTGGCACATGCCATGGTGGTAGTTGTATGGAAATATATCTCGGAATGGCTTTGAAAAAGCCATAGTAGGTACATATGGTGGCTGTTTTGAGGGAGGCTATTGGTGGGTTTTGTGCACCGGCGAAAGTTGCACGGCACTAGAGAAGATAGTGATGGTGGAAGGTGAAAGTGCATCTAAACCATGGAATCAACATTAGTCATGAAGAACTCATATACTTGTTGCAAAAGTTTTAATAGTAATCGAAACAAAGCATTCAACGCATACTCCTAGGGGAACGGTTGGTAGGTATAAACCATCGCGCGATCCCGACCGCCACACAAAGGATGACAATCAATAGACTAATCATGCTCAGACTTCATCACATAGCGGTTCACCATACGTGCATGCTACGGGAATCACTAACTTCAACACAAGTATTTCTAGATCCACAACACCTCACTAATATAACTTCAATATTACCATAACCACAACTCAAAACTAATTGAGATGAATCAAACTTCTCCAACTACTCAATGCACATGAAGGTGGAAGTTTTCATATCCCTTTGGATAACTACCCTTTTTGAGACTACTATAAAAGCATAGATCAACTACCAAGCCACGCACCGCTGTGCTCTAAAAGATATAAGTGAAGCACATAGAGCAAAATCAACTAGCTCAAAAGATATAAGTGAAGCACATGTGAGCTGAATTGTCTAACCAAAGGATATAAGTGAAGCTCGACAAAATCACGGTGAGTGCATGTCTCTCTCTCTAGATGTGCAGCAAGGATTATTGTGACACAACAAAAATAAAAGACTCCTACGATACAAGACGCTCCAAGCAAAACACATAAAATGTGGTGAATAAAAATATAGCCCCAAGTAACGTTACCGATGGATTGAAGACGAAAGAGGGGATGCCTTCCCGGGGCATCCCCAAGATTAGGCTTTTACGACATACTTGAATCAACTTGGGGTGCCTTGGGCATCCCCAAGCTTGAGCTCTTGCCACTCTTTATCTTTTTGTCCATAAGAACTTCACCCAAAACTTGAAAACTTCACAACACGAAACTTAAACAGAAACTCATGATAACATTAGTATAAGAAAGCAAACCACCACTTCCTTAGGTACTGTATCAAACTTAAATTCTACTTATGTTGATGTTGGCTTACTGTATTTTCAATCTTCCATGGCTAATACCCCCCGATACTATCTATAGTTTCATCAAAATAAGCAACCAACTCAACAAAAACAGAATCTGTTAACAGCAGACCAGTCTGTAGCAATATGTATACTTCGTATACTTCTGGTACTTCAAAAATTCTGAAAACTTACGACACTCTGAAGAATTTGCGTAGCAATCAGAAGAAAAAAGAATCAACTCAAAAGCTCTTACAGAAAAACAATGAAAATTCTTTTCGTAAGCAGAAAGTTTCTGTCGTTTCCAGCATGACCAAACGATCATCCCCAAGACTAATCATAACGGTTTTACTTGGCACAAACGGAATAAGAAACACAAAAAACACAATCATAAAAGAATTATGAAAGTGTGGAAAACACAAAACATAAATAAAAATGATAGATTCGTTGGGTTGCCTCCCAACAAGCGCTATTGTTTAACGCCCTTAGCTAGGCATTCACTGATGCTCTCACAAAAGACAAGAATTGAAGCACAACGAGAGCATCCTAAAGCATGTGAAAATCACATCTAAGTCTAACATACTTCCTATGCATAGGCATTTTATAGGAAAACAGATTGTCAAGACAACCAATAGTTACCATATGCAAGGAAGAATAAAGAGACAATGTCAATCTCAACATAACGAGAGGTAAATTGGTAACATGAAAGTTTCTACCAGAATATTTTCCTCTCTCATAGCAATTACATGTGGGATCATATTCGAATTCAACAATGTAACTATCACAAAGGATATTCTTTTCATGATCCACATGCATGCAAAGTTGACACTCTTAAAAAATAGTGGGAATGTCATCAACCAAAGTCATGACTTCTCCAATCCCACTTTCAATATTGTTGCAAATATCATAATCATCATGAGGCTTGAACAAATTTTCAAGATCATAAGAAAGATCATCACCCCAATCATGATTATTGCAACAACTAGGGGACATAGCAAAACTAGCATCCCCAAGCTTAGGGTTTTGCATATTTTTAGCATGATTGTCACTAATAGGATTTATAGTGAAACCATTGCAATCATGCTTTTCATTCAAGGAGCCCTCGTGAATCACTTCATAAATTTCTTCATCACGATTTTTAGAGTCACTTATCTCAAGCAAAACTCCATAAAGATAGTCAAGTGCACTCAATTCACTAGCAATTGGTTCCACATAAGTGGATCTCTTAAAGAGATTAGCAAGTGGGTGAGGATCCATATCACTAGATTTTCAGCAAGCGAAGATGCAAGCATATTGAGGGCACATAGCACACAAGCAAAGGAAAGGCATGCGAAAGAAAAGGGCGAACAAAAGAGGCAAACGAGAAGAGGCAAATGAAAACGGCAAATGTGAAGTGGGGGAGAGGAAAACGAGAGGCAACTGGCAAAAAAGGTAAATGCAAGAGATGAGTTTGTGACACCTACTTGTATAGGTCTTGATATCTCCTTCCCCGGCAACGACGCCAGAAATACTTCTGCTACTGCAACAAAAGATCTTCCAACGGTGCCAGAAACAAGCGTGTTGACGGGAGACTATTCTTGTCTTGATACTCCTCAGGAACGGCGCCAGGAATCCTTCTGCTACGGCTACGCCTTTAGGGACTTCCTTGGAAAATATGCAAAGGATTCCCCCGTGGCCTTGGAGCCTTGCGTTGGTGTTCCCTCGAAGCGGAAAGGGTGATGTAGCACAGCGGCGCAAGTATTTCACTCAGTTTTGAGAACCAAGGTATCGAACCAGAGAAAGGATTGCGTCAAGTCACAAGTACCTGCACAAACACAAAGAGCTTGCACCCAACGCTATGAATAGGTTTTCAATCCCTTATAGATTGTTTGCAAAGTGAGAACTGAAAGCAACAAAGAAAACAAAGCAAAGTAAAAGTGAAAGTGGAAACGATAGTTGTGAATAGACCCGGGGGCCGTAGTGTTCACTAGTGGCTTCTCTCATGAAAGTAAGTAGATGGTGGGCGATACGTCTCCATCGTATCTACTTTTCCAAACTCTTTTACCCTTGTTTTGGACTATAACTTGCATGATTTGAATGGAACTAACCCGGACTAACGCTGTTTTCAGTAGAATTGCCATGGTGTTGTTTTTGTGCAGAAATGAAAGTTCTCGGAACGTCCTGAAAATCTATGGAGAATTTTTCTGGAAAATATGAAAAATACCTGCGCAAAGATCCACTAGAGGGGGTGGGCCAGTGGGCCACAAGCCCTGTTGCCGCGACCACCCCCCTAGCCGCGGCAACCAAGCTTGTGGGGCCCACGTGGCTCTGCCGCCCCCAATCTCAACTCTATAAATTCACTTTCTCCCAGAAAAAAAAATCAGAAGAGAAGATTTCGTCGCGTTTGCGATACGGAGGCGCCGCCACATCCTGTTCTTCATCTCGAGGACAGATCTGGAGTCCGTTTTGGGCTCCGGAGAGGGGAAATCGTTGCCATCGTCATCAACAACCTTCTTCCCTATCCAATTCCATGAAGCTCTTCATCGTTCGTGAGTAATCTATTCGTAGGCTCGCTGGGCGGTGATGAGTAGGATGAGATCAATCATCTAATCGAGTTATTTTGACGGGGATTGATCCCTAGTATCCACTATGTTCTGAGATTGATGTTGCTACTACTTTGTCATGCTTAATGCTTGTCACTAGGGCCCGAGTGCCATGATTTCAGATCTGAAATTATTATGTTGTCACCAATATATTTGTGTTTTAGATCTGATCTTGCAAGTTGTAGTTACCTACTATGTGTTATGACCCGGCAACCCCGGAGTGACAATAACCGGAACCACTCCCGGTGATGATCATAGTTTGAGGAGTTCATGTGTTCACCAAGTGCTAATGTGTTGTTCCGGTTCTTTATTAAAAGGAGAACCTTAATATCCCGTAGTATCCTTTTGGACCCCGCTGCCACGGGAGGGATGGACAATAGATGTCATGCAAGTTCTTTTCCCTAAGCACGTATGACGACACACGGAATGCATGCCTACATCACATTGACGAACGGGAGCTAGCCACATATCTCTCCGTGTTATAACTGTTGCATGATGAATATCATCCAAACGAATCACCGACCCATTGCCTACGAGTTTGTCCCACTGCTGCTGTTACTTGTCTTGCTCTGCTGCTGCTACTGTTACTTGCTTTGCTGCTACTGTTGCCACTACTGTTACTTGCTGTTGTTACTTGCTACTGTTGATACTTGCTACCGTTGTCACTGCTGCTGTTCCTTGCCACCGCTGTTACTCGTTACACTGCTGCTACCTGCTATAATTCTGGTTCGCTCGTCGTTGACGGAAAAAGACAATTTCCATCAACGGGCAACTTTTGGCGCCATTGATACGACCGTTATAAATAGTCTGTCGTGTCAACAGATCGTTTCTGACACCGTTGTTATCATACTACTTTGCTGCTATTACTTCGCTTGCAGATACTAATCTTTCAGGTGTGGTTGAATCCGATGCATTCAGCTGCTAATACTCAAGAGTATTCTCTCACCTCCTGCATGGCGAATCAACAAACTTGGGTCAAATACTCTACCCTCGAAAACTGCCGCGAACCCACGCGCTGGTGGGCCATTGCAAGACAATTGCTAATTGTTGAGCAACTGGGAGCAGTTCTGGCTCTGTTGTCGCGAAGGTATCAAGTCAGGGACTCGTCAACAACATCCTTCTAGTGTCGTTGCCAGGGACTGCTAAGCAGCATTTTTCTAGCGCCGTTGCCGGGGAGGTAATTGCTATATTCTCTCAGTCACTCGGGATTTATATTTGTTGATCGCTATGAAGAATCTGGAGGATCCGAAAACCAAAGTCTTGCCCTCAACTACGAGGGGAGGTAAGGAACTGCCATCTAGCTCTGCACTTGATTCACCTTCAGTTATGAGTAAGTTTGCGACATCACCTCCTGCTAGAAATCTTGATATGTTGCCTTTGCTTGATGATGCTTATGATGCTACTGTTGGGTAACGTAGCATAAATTCAAAAAAAATTCCTACACATATTCAGATCTTCCTATGGAGAGACCAGCAACGAGAGAGGGGTGAGTGCATCTTCATACCTTTGAAGATCGCTAAGCGGAAGCGTTGCTAGAACGCGGTTGATGGAGTCGTACTCGCGGCGATTCGGATCACGGTGTGATTCCGATCTAGTGCCGAACCATGGCACCTCCGCGTTCAACACACGTGCAGCCCGGTGACGTCTCCCGCACCTTGATCCAGCAAGGAGGAGGTAGAGGTTGGGGCAGATCTCCGGCAGCACGACGGCGTGGTGTCGACGGAGAGACGAGGTCTCCCGGCAGGGCTTCGCCAAGCACCGGCACAGATGAGTAAGAAAGGGGGCAGGGCTGCGTCGAGGGAGATGGGAAACCGTGTGTCAAACAACCCCAAAACCCCCACTATTTATAGGAGGAGGGGAGGGGGGTGCGCCACCCCTAGGGTTCCCACCCTAGGTGGTGCAACAGCCCACATGGGAGAGGGGGGGCGGCGGCCAGGGCAGGGAAAGGGGGGTGGCGCCCTAGGTGGGCCTTGGGCCTCCCCTGCGCCTAGGGTTTCCCCTCCCTCCCTCTCCGGTGCGCATGGGCTGGGTGTGGGGGCGCACCAGCCCACCTAGGGGCTGGTTCCCTCCTGCACTTGGCCCATGTAGCCCTCCGAGGCTTGTGGCCCCTCCCGGTGGGCCTCCGGAACCCTTCCGGTGGTCCCGGCACTTTGCCGGTGGTGCCCGAAACATTTTCGGCGTCCAAACCCATCCATCCTATATATCAATCTTTACCTCCGGACCATTCCTAAGCTCCTCGTGACGTCCAGGATCTCATCCGGGACTCCTAACATCCTTCGGTAACCTCGTATAACAATTCCCTATAACCCTAGCGTCATCGAACCTTAAGTGTGTAGACCCTACGGGTTCGGGAAGCATGCAGACATGACCGAGACGCTCTCCGGCCAATAACCATCAGCGGGATCTGGATACCCATGGTGTCTCCCACACGTTCCATGATGATCTCATCGGATGAACCACGATGTCAAGGATTCAATCAATCCCGTATACAATTCCCTTTGTCTGTCGGTATAGAACTTGCCCGAGATTCGATCGTCGGTATACCTATACCGTGTTCAATATCGTTACCGGTAAGTCTCTTTACTCGTTTCGTAGCACGTCATCGTGTGACTAACTCCTTAGTCACATAGAGCTCATGATGAGGTTCTACCGAGTGGGCCCAGAGATACCTCTCCGTCACACGGAGTGACAAATCCCGATCTCGATTCGTACCAACCCAACGGACACTTTCAGAGGTACCCGTAGTGCACCTTTATACTCACCTAATTACGTTGTGACGTTTGATACACCCAAAGCACTCCTACTGTATCCGGGAATTGCACAATCTCACGGTCGAAGGAAAAGACACTTGACATTAGAAAAGCTTTAGCATACGAACAATACGATCTAGTGCTATGCTTAGGATTGGGTTTGTCCATCACATCATTCTCCCAATGATGTGATCCCGTTATCAATGACATCTAATGCACATGATCAGGAAACCATGATCATCTATTGACTAACGAGCTAGCCAACTAGAGGCTTGCTAGGAACACATTGTGATCTATTTATTCGCACATGTATTACTATTTCCTGTTAATACAATTATAGCATGAACAATAGACGATTATCATGAACAAGGAAATATGATAATAACCATTTTATTATTGCCTCTAGGGCATATTTCCAACAGTCTCCCGCTTGCACTAGAGTCAATAATCTAGTTACATTGTGATGTATCGAACACCCATAACATTATGGTGTTGATCATGTTTTACTCGTGGAAGAGGTTTAGTCAACGGGTCTGCAACATTCAGATCCGTGTGTACTTTACAAATCTCTATTACTCCACTCTGGACATGGTCCTGGATGGAGTTGTAGCGGCGTTTGATGTGCTTCGTCTTCCGTTGAAACCTGGGCTCCTTGGCTATGGAAATAGCTCCAGTGTTATCACGGAAGAGTGTCATTGGACCCGACGCGCTTGGAACCACTCCAAGGTCGGTGATGAGCTCCTTCATGAGCCGCTTCTGAAGCAGCTATGTACTCCGCTTCACATGTAGATGCTGCCACGACTTCTTGCTTGCTGCTGCACCAGCTCACTACCCCACCATTCAAAACATATACGTATCCGGTCTGTGACTTAGAGTCATCAGGATCTATGTCGAAGCTAGCGTCGACGTAACCATTTACGACGAGCTCTTCGTCACCTCCATAAATGAGAAACATTTCCTTAGTCCTTTTCAGGTACTTAAGGATATTCTTGACCGCTGTCCAGTGTTCCATACCGGGATTAGTTTGGTACCTCCCTACCAAACTTATGGCAAGGTTTATATTAGGTCTGGTACACAACATGGCATGCATAAGAGAGCCTACGGCTGAAGCGTAGGGGACATAACTCATCTTCTCTCTATCTGCTGTCGTGGTCGGTGACTGAGTCTTACTCAATCTCATACCTTGCAAAACTGGCAAGAATCCTTTCTTTGAGTTTTCCATATTGAACTTCTTCAATATCTTGTCAAGGTATGTACTTTGTGAAAGACCTATGAGGCGTCTTGGTCTATCTCTATAGATCTTGATGCCTAATATGTATGCAGCTTCTCCAAGGTCCTTCATTGAAAAACTCTTGTTCAAATAGGCCTTTATGCTCTCCAACATCTCTATATTATTCCCCATCAATACTATGTCATCCACATACAGTATGAGGAAAGCTACAGAGCTCCCACTCACTTTCTTGTACAGACATGCTTCTCCGTAAACCTGCATGAACCCAAACGCTTTAATCACCTCATTAAAGCGAATGTTCCAACTCCGAGATGCTTGCACCAGCCCATAGATGGAGCGCTGGAGCTTGCACACTTTGTTAGCACCCTTAGGGTCGACAAAACCTTCTGGTTGCATCATATACAACTCTTCCTTAAGGTTCCCGTTAAGGAACGCTGTTTTGACGTCCATTTGCCAAATTTCATAATCATAAAAGGCGGCAATTGCTAACATGATTCGGACTGATTTCAGCTTCGCTACGGAAGAGAAAGTCTCTTCGTAGTCAATTCCTTGAATTTTTCGAAAACCCTTTGCGACAAGTCGAGCTTTATAAACGGTTACATTACCGTTCGCATCAGTCTTCTTCTTGAAGATCCATTTATTTTCTATGGCTCGTCGGTCATCGGGCAAGTCCACCAAAGTCCATACTTTGTTCTCATACATGGATCCTATCTCGGATTTCATAGCTTCAAGCCATTTGTTGGAATCCGGGCCCGCCATCGCTTCTTCATAGTTCGAAGGTTCACCATTGTCTAACAACATGATTTCCATTACAGGGTTGCCGTACCACTCTGGTGCGGAGCGTACCCTTGTGGACCTTCGCGGCTCAGTAGTAACTTGATCCGAAGCTTCATGATCATTATCATTAACTTCCTCTTCAGTTGGTGTAGGCGCCACAAGAACAACTTCCCGCGCTGCGCTACTTTCCTGTTCGAAAGAGGTGTAATTACCTCATCAAGTTCTACCTTCCTCCCACTTACTTCTTTCGAGAGAAACTCTTTCTCTATAAATGATCCGTTCTTGGCAACAAAGGTTTTACCTTCGGATCTAAGATAGAAGGTATACCCAATAGTTTCCTTAGGGTATCCTATGAATACGCATTTCTCCGCTTTGGGTTGGAGCTTTTCTAGTTGAAGTTTCTTCACATAAGCATCGCAGCCCCAAACTTTAAGAAATGACAACTTAGGTTTCTTGCCAAACCATAGTTCATATGGTGTCGTCTCAACGGATTTAGACGGTGCCCTATTTAAACTGAATGATGCAGTTTCTAATGCATATCCCCAAAATGATAGCGGTAAGTCCGTAAGAGACATCATAGATCGTACCATATCAAATAAAGTGCGATTACAACGTTCAGACACTCCGTTGCGTTGCGGTGTGCCAGGCGGCGTAAGTTGTGAAATGATTCCACACTTCCTTAGGTGTGTGCCAAACTCGTGACTCAAATGTTCTCCTCCACGATCAGATCGTAGACACTTAATTTTTCTGTCACATTGATTCTCGACCTCACTCTGAAATTCCTTGAACTTTTCAAATGTCTCAGATTTGTGCTTCATCAAGTAGATATACCCATACCTACTCAAATCATCGGTGAGAGTGAGAACATAACGATAGCCACCGCGAGCTTCAACGTTCACTGGACCACACACATCAGTATGTATTATTTCCAATAAGTCGGTTTCTCTCTCCATTATTCGTGAGAATGGAGTCTTAGTCATCTTGCCCATGAGGCACGGTTCGCATGTGTCAAATGATTTAAAGTCAAGAGACTCTAATAGTCCATCAGTATGGAGCTTCTTCATGCGCTTAACGCCGATATGACCAAGGCGGCAGTGCCACAAGTATGTGGGACTATCATTATCAACTTTACATCTTTTGGTACTCACACTATGAATATGTGTAACATCACGATCGAGATTCATCAAGAATAAACCATTCACCAGTGGAGCATGACCATAAAACATATCACTCATGTAAATAGAACAACCATTATTCTATGACTTAAATGAGTAACCGTATCGCATTAAGCAAGACCCTGATACAATATTCATGCTCAAAGCTGGTACTAAATAACAATTATTAAGGTTTAAAACTAATCCCGACGGTAGATGTAGAGGTAGCGTGCCGACGGCGATCACATCGACCTTGGAGCCATTCCCGACGCGCATCGTCACCTCGTCCTTGGCCAGTCTCCGCTTATTCCGCAGTTCCTGCTTTGAGTTGCAAATGTGAGCAACAGCACCGGTATCAAATACACATGAGCTACTACGAGCGCTGGTAAGGTACACATCAATAACATGTATATCACATATACCTTTAACGCTACCGGCCTGCTTGTCCGCTAAGTATTTGGGGCAGTTCCGCTTCCAGTGACCCTTTCCCTTGCAATAGAAGCACTCCGTCTCAGGCTTGGGTCCATTCTTTTTCTTCTTCCCGGCATCTGGCTTACCGGGCACGGCAACGGCTTTGCCGTCTTTCTTGAAGTTCTTCTTACCCTTTCCCTTCTTGAAACTAGTGGTCTTGTTGACCATCAACACTTGATGCTCTTTCTTGATTTCTACTTCTGCAGACTTGAGCATCGAGTACAACTCGGGAATGGTCTTCTCCATCCCTTGCATGTTGTAGTTCAGCACAAAACCTTTGTAGCTTGGTGGGAGAGACTGGAGGATTCTATCAATTATAGCATCATCCGGAAGTTCGACTCCAAGTGAAGTCAGACGACCGTGTAACCCAGACATTTTGAGTATGTGCTCACTGACAGAACTGTTCTCCTCCATCTTACATTTAAAGAACTTGTCGGAGACTTCATATCTCTCGACACGGGCATGAGCTTGAAAAATTAGCTTCAGCTCTTGGAACATCTCATATGCACCGTGTTGCTCAAAACGCCTTTGGAGACCCGTTTCTAAACTGTATAGCATGCCACACCTAACCAGAGAGTAGTCATCACTCCGTGTTTGCCAGACGTTCAGAATGTCCTGGGCTGCTGCGGGAGCGGGAGGGTCACCTAGCGGCGCATCAAGGACATAAGCCTTTTTAGCTGCTTCAAGGATGAGCTTCAAGTTGCGAACCCAGTCCGCATAGTTGCTACCATCATCTTTCAGCTTGTTTTTCTCTAGGAATGCGTTGAAATTGAGGTTGACGTTGGCCATCTACAATATTTATAAAGACAACTTTTAGACTAAGTTCATGAAAATTAAGTTCATTTAATCAAATTAAGTATGAACTCCCACTTAAATCGACATACCTCTAGTCATCTAAGTGATACATGATCCATGTTGACTAACCCGTGTCCGACCATCACGTGAGACGGACTAGTCACCATGGTGAGCAACTTCATGTTGATCGTATTCAACCATACGACTCATGTTCGACCTTTCGGTCTCTTGTATTCGAGGTCATGTCTGTACATGCTAAGCTAGTCGAGTCAACCTAGGTGTTCGCGTGTGTAAATCTGGCTTACACCCGTTGTATGCGAACGTTAGAATCTATCACACCCGATCATCACGTGGTGCTTCGAGACAACGATCCTTCGCAACGGTGCACACTTAGGGGAATACGTTCTCGAAATTTTAAGAGGGATCATCTTATTATGCTACCGTCGTTCTAAGAAATAAGATGAAAAACATGATAAACATCACAATGCAATCATATAGTGACATGATATGGCTATTATCATCTTTGCTCTTTCGATCTCCATCTTCAGGCATCGCATGATCATCATTGTCACCGGCGTGACACCATGATCTCCATCATCATGATCTCCATCATCGTGTCTCCGTGAAGTCGTCACACCAACTACTACTATCACTACTACTATAGCTAATCGTTAGCAATGAAGTAAAAGTAGTAAGCACATGGCGTTGCATCTCATACGATAAATTAAGACAACTCCTATGGCTCCTGCCGGTTGTCATCTCATCGACATGCAAGTCGTGAAACCTATTACAATAACATGATCATCTGATACATCATACATGCAACATCACAACTTTGGCCATATCACATCACATGTCAAACCCTGCAAAAACAAGTTAGACGTCCTCTAATTGTTGTTGCAAGTTTTACGTGGCTGATTTGGGTTTCTAGCAAGAACACTTTCTTACCTACGTGACAGCCACAACGATGATATGCCAAAGCTATTTACCCTTCATAAGGACCCTTTTCATCAAATCCAATCCGACTAGAGCAGGAGAGACACACACCCGATAGCCACCTTTATGCACGGTGTGCATGTCTGTCGGTGGAACCAGTCTCACGTAAGCGTACCTGTAATGTCGGTCCGGGCCGCTTCATCCCACAATACCACCGAAAAAGAATAAGACTACTAGCGGCAAGCAATTGACAAATCATCGCCCACAACCTTTTGTGTTCTACTCGTGCATAGAATCTACGCATAGAAAACCTGGCTCTGATACCACTGTTGGGTAACGTAGCATAAATTCAAAAAATTTCCTACGCATATTCATATCTTCCAATGGAGAGACCAGCAACGAGAGAGGGGTGAATGCATCTTCATACCTTTGAAGATCACTAAGCGGAAGCGTTGCTAGAACGCGGTTGATGGAGTCGTACTCGCGGCGATTCAGATCGCGGTGTGATTCCGATCTAGTGCCGATCCACGGCACCTCCGCGTTCAACACACGTGCAGCCCGGTGACGTCTCCCGCACCTTGATCCAACAAGGAGGAGGGAGAGGTTGGGGAAGATCTCCGGAAGCACGACGGCGTGGTGTTGATGTAGAGAGGAGGTCTCCCGGCAGGGCTTCGCCAAGCACCGGCACAGAGGAGGAAGAAAGGGGGCAGGGCTGCGCCGAGGGAGATGGGAAACCATGTGTCAAACAGCCCCAAAACCCCCACTATTTATAGGAAGAGGGTAGGGGGTGCGCCACCCCTAGGGTTCCCACCCTAGGTGGTGCGGCAGCCCAGATGGGAGAGGGGGCGGTGGCCAGGGCAGGGAAAGGGGGGCGCCCTAGGTGGGCCTTGGCCCCCCCTGTGCCGAGGGTTTCCCCTCCTCCCTCTGTGGTGCGCATGGGCTGGGTGTGGAGGGTGCACCATCCCACCTAGGGGCTGGTTCCCTCCCGCACTTGGCCCATGTAGCCCTCCGGGGCTTGTGGCCCCTCCCGGTGGGCCTCCGGAACCCTTCCGGTGGTCCCGACACTTTGCGGGTGGTGCCCGAAACATTTCGGGCGTCCAAACCCATCCATCCTATATATCAATCTTTACCTCCGGACCATTGCGGAGCTCCTCGTGACGTCCGGGATCTCATTCGGGACTCCGAACATCCTTCGGTAACCTCGTATAACAATTCCCTATAACCCTAGCGTCATCGAACCTTAAGTGTGTAGACCCTACGGGTTTGGGAAGCATGCAGACATGACCCAGATGCTCTCCGGCCAATAACCATCAGCGGGATCTGGATACCCATGGTGGCTCCCACACGTTCCATGATGATCTCATCGGATGAACCACGATGTCAAGGATTCAATCAATCCCGTATACAATTCCCTTTGTCTGTCGGTATAGAACTTGCCCGAGATTCGATCGTCGGTATACCTATACCTTGTTCAATCTCGTTACCGGTAAGTCTCTTTACTCGTTCCGTAGCACGTAATCATGTGACTAACTCCTTAGTCACATTGAGATCATGATGATGTTCTACAGAGTGGGCCCAGAGATACCTCTCCGTCACACGGAGTGGCAAATCCCGATCTCGATTCGTACCAACCCAACAGACACTTTTAGAGGTACCCGTAGTGCACCTTTATAGTCACCCAGTTACGTTGTGACGTTTGATACACCCAAAGCACTCCTACGGTATCCGGGAGTTGCACAATCTCACGGTCAAAGGAAAAGACACTTGACATTAGAAAAGCTTTAGCATACGAATAATACGATCTAGTGCTATGCTTAGGATTGGGTCTTGTCCATCACATCATTCTCCCAATGATGTGATCCCGTTATCAATGACATCTAATGCCCATGACCAGGAAACCATGATCATCTATTGACTAACGAGCTAGCCAACTAGAGGCTTGCTAGGGACACATTGTGATCTATTTATTCACACATGTATTACTGTTTCCTGTTAATACAGTTATAGCATGAACAATAGACGATTATCATGAACAAGGAAATATGATAATAACCATTTTATTATTGCCTCTAGGGCATATTTCCAACAGCTACTGCTAGAGATACTATGCTTGATACTATGCCTGATGCTATGCCTGATACTGCTAGAGATACTATGCCTGATGATGCTAGAGATGCTATGCGTGATACTGCTTTGCCTGATGATGCTAGAGATGCTATTTTGCCTGATGATGCTATGCTTGATACTTCTAGAGATACTACTTTGCCTGATGTGCCACTAGGGGTATTCCTTGATGCTCATATTGCTAGAGTTATTGCCAATGCTCGTGATGCTTTTGAAACTGCCGATACTATTGAGATGGAACCTCCTTTTGCTCCTGCTAGATCTAGCTCTCCTAGATATGAATTTCCTGATATTCCTGAGGGTTATGTCACGGAGGGAGAGATAGCTGAGGATTTTCTTGCGTGTAAGGATGCCTATGACGCTGAGAAATTACTTCTCAAGTGGAAGGAAAAATCTCTGAAAGCTAGGATGAAATACGACCCGAAGTTTGCCACTTCACCTATCTTTATCACCGATAAGGATTATGAATTCTCTATCGACCCTGAGATAATCTCTCTAGTCAAATCTGATCCTTTTCACGGTTATGAGTTTGAGACGCTCGTAGCCCATCTTACCAAACTGCACGATATAGCCACCATTTTCACTAGTGAGGAGAAGATCCGCCACTACTATATCCTTAAGTTGTTTCCTTTCTCTCTAAAGGATGACGCTAAAGCCTGGTTCACTTCTCTTGCCCCTTGATGTGTGAGTAGTCCCCAGGATATGGTCCATTACTTCTGTGAGAAATATTTCCCTGCCCATAAGAAGCAAGCTGCCTTGCAGGAAATATACAACTTTGCTCAACTCAAAGAAGAGAGTCTCCCACAAGCTTGGGGGAGGCTCGTCCAGCTACATAATGCTTTGCCTGATCACCCTCTTAAGAAGAATGAGATACTTGATATCTTCTATAACGGACTTACCGATGCTTCTAGAGACCACCTAGATAGTTGTGCCGGTTGTGTTTTTAGGGAACAAACTGTAGAACAAGCTGAGACTCTACTGAATAACATCTTGATCAACGATAATGCTTGGACTATTCCCGAACCACCGCCTAAGCCAACTCCAAAGAAAAGAGGTATTCTATTCCTCAGTCCCGAAGATATGCAAGAAGCCAAGAAATCTATGCAAGAGAAAGGCATTAGATCTGAAGATGTCAAAAATCTACCACCTATCGAAGAGATCCATGGTCTCGATAACCCGATACAGGTAGTGGAAGTAAATTCTCTGCGTAGGTTTGATGAGAGTGATATTCCTTTTGATAAACCCGCTAGCCTATGCTTTGATGAATTTGACAACTTTGTTGCCAAACAACAGAGTTTCAATGATTATGTTAGCAGACATTTGGAACAAAGTACTCATATGCTTAGTCATTTAAGTGCTTGCGTAGACAGAAATGTCAATGATCTGGAGCTTTTGAGTAAACATGCCTCTATGATTACTACTCAGGTAGAACAAGCACTTAAAGCTCAGAATGACCTGCTCAATGAATTAAATGACAACTCTGTCAGGGTCATTACTAGAGGAGGCAAAATGACTCACGAACCTTTGTATCCTGAAGGTCATCCTAAGAGAATTGATCAAGATTCTCAAGGAATTAATGCTGATACACCCAGTCATCCTAAGGAGAAGAAGAAGGATGATAGAAACCTACATGCCAGTTCACCAAATACTGTCACACCTGAAGAACCTAATGATATTTCTGCGTCTGATGCAGAAACACAATCTGGTGATGAACATGAACCTCGTGACAATATGGACAGCGATGTTCATAATGATGCTCAACCTAGCAATGATAAGGATGTGAAGATTGAACCTACGGTTAATTCTGATAACCCACAACCTAAGAGATACGATAAGAATGACTTCACTGCTAGGAAGCATGGTAAAGAAAGAGAGCCATGGGTTCAGAGGCCCATGCCCTTTCCTCCTAAGCCATCCAATAAAAAGGATGATGAGGATTTTGAGTGCTTCATTGAAATGATAAGACCCGTCTTTCTGCAGATGCGGTTAGTTGATATGCTCAAAATGTCTCCATATGCCAAGTACATGAAAGATATCGTGACTAATAAACGGAAGATACCAGATCTTTGTTGGGGAACGTCGCATGGGAAACAAAAAATTTCCTACGCGCACGAAGACCTATCATGGTGATGTCCATCTACGAGAGGGGATGAGTGATCTACGTACCCTTGTAGATCGTACAGCAGAAGCGTTAGTGAACGCGGTTGATGTAGTGGAATGTCCTCACGTCCCTCGATCCGCCCCGCGAACAATCCCGCGATCAGTCCCACGATCTAGTACCGAACGGACGGCACCTCCGCGTTCAGCACACGTACAGCTCAACGATGATCTCGGCCTTCTTGATCCAGCAAGAGAGACGGAGAGGTAGAAGAGTTCTCCGGCAGCGTGACGGCGCTCCGGAGGTTGGTGATGACCTTGTCTCAGCAGGGCTCCGCCCGAGCTCCGCACAAACGCGATCTAGAGGAAAAACCGTGGAGGTATGTGGTCGAGCTGCCGTGGAAAAGTCGTCTCAAATCAGCCCTAAAACCTCCGTATATATAGGTGGGAGGGAGGGGAGGAGGCAGCCTCAAAACCTAAAGGTTTGGCCGAAATTGGAGGTGGAGGAGTCCTACTCCAATCCTACTTGGAGTAGGATTCCACCTTCCCACTTGGAAACTCTTTCCACCTTGTGTTTTTTCCTTCTCAAACCTTATGGGCCTTAGTGGGAACTTATTCCAGCCCACTAGGGGCTGGTTTATCTCTTCCCATAGCCCATGAGACCCCTTGGGGCGTGACACCCCTCCCGATGGTCCCCGACACCCCTCCCGGCACTGCCGGTACAGTACCGATGAGCCCGAAACTTTTCCGGTAATGCACGAAAACCTTCCGGTAACCAAATGAGGTCATCCTATATATCAATCTTCGTTTCCGGACCATTCTGGAAACCCTCGTGACATCCGTGATCTCATCCGGGACTCCGAACAACATTCGGTAACCAACCATATAACTCAAATACGCATAAAACAACGTCGAACCTTAAGTGTGCAGACCCTGCGGGTTCGAGAACTATGTAGACATGACCCGAGAGACTCCTCGGTCAATATCCAATAGCGGGACCTGGATGCCCATATTGGATCCTACATATTCTACGAAGATCTTATCGTTTGAACCTCAGTGCCAAGGATTCATATAATCCCGTATGTCATTCCCTTTGTCCTTCGGTATGTTACTTGCCCGAGATTCGATCGTTAGTATCCGCATACCTATTTCAATCTCGTTTACCGGCAAGTCTCTTTACTCGTTCCGTAATACAAGATCCCGCAACTTACATTAAGTTACATTGCTTGCAAGGCTTGTGTGTGATGTTGTATTACCGAGTGGGCCCCGAGATACCTCTCCGTCACACGGAGTGACAAATCCCAGTCTCGATCTATACTAACTCAACGAACACCTTCGGAGATACCTGTAGAGCATCTTTATAGTCACCCAGTTACGTTGCGACGTTTGATACACACAAAGCATTCCTCCGGTGTCCGTGAGTTATATGATCTCATGGTCATAGGAACAAATACTTGACACGCAGAAAACAATAGCAACAAAATGACACGATCAACATGCTACGTCTATTAATTTGGGTCTAGTCCATCACATGATTCTCCTAATGATGTGATCCCGTTATCAAGTGACAACACTTGCCTATGGCCAGGAAACCTTGACCATCTTTGATCAACGAGCTAGTCAACTAGAGGCTTACTAGGGACAGTGTTTTGTCTATGTATCCACACAAGTATTGTGTTTCCAATCAATACAATTATAGCATGGATAATAAACGATTATCATGAACTAAGAAATATAATAATAACTAATTTATTATTGCCTCTAGGGCATATTTCCAACAATCTTGAGATCTCCACCATGCTTGCCAATTACACTTTCAAGGGTGGAACTCCTAAGAAACTTGGTGATCCCAGAGTGCCCACTATACCTTGCTCCATTAAAGGAAACTACGTAAGAACTGCCTTATGTGACCTTGGAGCCGGTGTTAGTGTTATGCCGCTCTCTCTTTATCGTAGACTTGAGCTGGATAAGTTGACACCTACTGAAATGTCTCTGCAAATGGCTGACAAATCAACTGCTTTCCCTGTTGGCATTTGCGAGGATGTGCCTGTTGTGGTTGCTAACACCACTATCTTAACAGACTTTGTTATCTTGGATATTCCCGAGGATGATGCCATGGCTGTCATCCTCGAAAGACCCTTTTTAAACACTTAAGGGGCTGTTATAGATTGCAACAAAGACAATGTCACTTTCCATGTCAACGGTAATGAGCATACCGTGCACTTTTGGAAGAAACGATATCAAGTACTATGCATCAATTCTATCGAAAAAACTTCATCGATTCTTATTGGGAGCTTTGAATGCCCTATTCCTCGTGTCAAGATGAAGTATGAATTGCTTGTTGGGGAGATACATGTCCCCATTGAGGTGACTTAGTGGCTATTCGAAAATTCTCCGTTCTCTCTTGCGATTCGAGAAAGTTTTGTCATAAGGATTTGATCAACCCCATTGACGGATTTCTCTCGATGACCATGAAATGGATGAATCAAAGAGTCACATACCTCTGTTTTAAGCTTTCACTTTCTTTTTCTTAGAAGAAAAATGATAGGTTTGGTTTAGTTTTCCCTGTTTTCTGTTTTAGCGTCCGAGAGAAAAATACCTCGAAAATAAAAGTTCTCCGATGGTCCTGAAAATATAGTATGATTTTTTCTGGAATATTTGAAAAATACTGGGACAGAGAGCTGGCCTGGGGGCCACCCCAGGGGGCCACAAGCCCTGTCACCGCGGGCTACCCCCCTGGCCGCAGGGAGCAAGCTTGTGGGGCCCACAAGGGCCCCCTCCACTCATTCCAGCTCCTATCCTCTTCTTCTTCCTCAAGAAAAAATTGTTTCGCAACTCAAACCCGTGTTCTTGCTCATCTGGCTGTGATTTTCGATCTCCTTGCTCAAAGCATCATTCTCCGAACCGTTTTGGGGAAATTGCTCCTTGGTAAGTGACTCCTCCATTGGTCCAATTAGTTTTTGCTCTAGTGCTTTATCCTTCGCGTGTTCTTGCTACCTTGGTGACCCTGTTCTTGAGCTTGAAATGTTGATTTTAGCTGGTCCCAAGTAGTTTTAGCGCGTGATACGGTCCCTAGGCACTTGTGGGAGTAGTTGCTACAAGGTGTGGTTGGTCTTTATTCGATTTTCTCTTGAACTTCAAAATTTCAACAAAGAGAAATTATGTTCAGGAGGAAGTTTCATGATGGTTCCTCAAGTAAGAAGGGTCCCCTTCTTTGTTTCCGGGAGCCCGATCCTTATCAACTGAATGGCCTTCCGATGAGTTCATGATCGAAGCAGGCTTCAAGGATGAGTTTGATACACTTGTTCGCAATGCTGGGTTAGAAGAATTCCTCTCAGATAAATGTGAACAGTATGCTATGCTCACTGCCTCTTTCGTGCGTAGATTTAAATTTTCAGTTGGCCGTGACTCATCCATACTGTTTGACTTGTATGATAAATCCTATGCCATGGATTTGGAGAATTTCAATAGGATTTGTAAAATACCCGATGGGGGTAATCTTAAAGATCCTGCAAAATCTTCGGTTAGAGATTTTTTCTCTAGTATATCTGTTGGAGAAAATAGAGACATCACGCAAGCTACATAGGAAGCATTCATTTCCCTGCCTTGCACTACTTTGCCCTCTTCATAGGTAGATGCATTAACGGTAAGGTTGAACATTGTCACCTATGCGCATCCGACCTTAGTATCCTTAAGAGCGCAGTTACGGGTGACAAAAGCTTCAACATGGGAGCTATTATAGCAAGGAGGCTGAATAAGAACGCCATTGAGGGAGATTTATTTGGCGGCATCTATGCCACTCGCATAGCAAATTTTCTTGGAGTACCCATCCGCGCAGGAGATCCCCCGCTTCATACAGCTTTCCTTGACCGCGTCGCTTTGACACGCTACCAGTTTCTTGAGAGGGATGATGAATCCCTCCTATACTGATTGATATTTAACCGACAACGTGTTTTCCATATTACCCTTCCTGCTCCTGCTTTCTTTGACTTTCAGGTTAAACGGAGATACTACATAACTATAGGAGAGGCAGAGGAGTATGAGATGGAGGCGACGGCTGCTCGTCTTTGCGAGGCAGCTATTCAGGCAGTGGCTGCAGCGCTCCATATAACCCCGATTATGATTTTGAATTTCGCCAGGACCGTCCTTGGGAGTAGACCAAGCTAGGCCAAAAGCCTAAGATTGGGGGAGTACGTGTTCTCACCAACTTTACATTCCTGCTTATGCTTTCACTTTGTTAGTCGGTGTTCACACTTTGCCACTGTATTATCCATGCTAGTTTATTTTTGTTTTCTTGTTTTCTTGTTTTGTGTCCTTTTGAGAAAACCCAAAAAGATTTTCCTTCCTTCTTTTGCTTGTTGGGAGCTTTCCCGTGTAAATAGTTTTCTTTTTCTTTGGGTCAAGGTAGAAGATATTGGTTACAATGTTTATTGGCTTTTGCATGCTTACCTGTTTAGCTTTCAAAGAGCCATATTACTTTGTCTTCTCCTTTGTGTTTGCCTGCAGATTCAGCTTAGTCCAATGCACGAGCACTCTTATTATTGTTCACATCGTTCGATCGTGCAAGTGAAAGGCAATAATGATGATATATGATGAAGTGACTGAGACTGGAAAAGCTGGTATGAACTCTATCTATTTTGTTTTTGTAAATATGACTAGCTTGTCCTAGATTCAGCTTTGTTGTGAGAGAACCATGTTTGCAATGACAACTTAGAGATCATAGTTTCTGATGCCATGCTTATTTAGCTAGGAGCTTATAATGGTTTGTCTTGAATGCCAACATAGATTTTGAGATGACTATGATGTGGTATGATAGGATGGTATTCTCCTTTGAATGATTCAAGTGGCTTGACTTGGCGCATGTTCATGCATGTAGTTGAAACAAAATCAACATAGCCTCAATGAAGTTTGTGTTCATGGTGATTTATATCTTGTTCATGCTTGCACTCCATGTTAGTCAAACTCATTGCATCTTGATGACCGTTGTCGCTCTCTAGTTGGTCGCTTCCCAGTCTTTTGCTAGCCTTCACTTGTACCAAGCGGAATACTGCTTGTGCATCCACTTCCATAAACCCAAAAGTTTTCCCATGAGAGTCCACCATACCTACCTATTTGCGGTATTTACCTGCCGTTCCAAGTAAATTTGCATGTGCCATTCTCTAAACCTTCAAGAAATAATCTGTTTTGCATGCCCGAACCGCTCATGTCGTGACAGGGGGCTATTGATATCTTCCATGCTAGGCGTGTTATCCTCGACATGTGTTTATTCACTGTCATTCACGAGAAAGGGGCCGATAATTGGAATGCCCAGTTCCACGCTTAAATCGAAAACATAACTGTAAAACAAGACTCCCCCTGGACTGATGTTAGTATGGACGGTACCCGAGGATTCGGCTAGCCGTGGAGTGTGATTGATTGGTGGTGGGGGAGTTAAAACTTTACTTTTCTGTTTGGG
Source organism: Hordeum vulgare subsp. vulgare (assembly GCF_904849725.1). Lineage (NCBI taxonomy): Eukaryota > Viridiplantae > Streptophyta > Magnoliopsida > Poales > Poaceae > Hordeum > Hordeum vulgare. The sequence goes on from NC_058522.1 coordinate 470,116,984, forward strand.
AACCGCCTATAGCATGAGCAGCGTGGAAGATATTGAGAACTCTTGGTCATTGCGTTGACAATGAAAGCATGTCACCCAAAATTATTATCTCTGTTTTCAAAGCTTGAGCTCTGGCACCTCTGCAAATCAATGCTTCCCTCTGCGAAGGGCCTGTCTATTTATTTTCCTGTTGAGTCATCCTCTTCTTATAAGCACCAATTAGAGAGCACCTCTGTCATTTTTATGCTTTGCTTTTGATTGATATTGAGTATGACTATGACTGCATCTTCGTTGCTATGAATTACAATGTTTAGTCAGCCCTTGATCTTTGAAAGTGATGTGCATTTATGTTTTGCGGTCTCAGAAAGAACTAGCAAGATACCACCTATTCATATTGCTTCATGCTTGTTTTGATTGAATCGTTGGTATCTGAAACTCATTATTATTTGCTCGCTAGCTGATTATGCCATTGGTATTAGTTTACCATGAGACCTTTGTGTCACTTGCTTATGTGGTTAACTTGTGATCTTGCTGAAATTCTGGTTACGAGTTAGACATAGTTGCAACAACAAGATCAAACATAGTTTGTCAAAGTTTTTCTTTCTCTTTCAGTTTGTCAACTGAGTTGATTGAGGACAAGCAAGGTTTTAAGCTTGGGGGAGTTTGATACGTCTCCATCGTATCTACTTTTCCAAACTCTTTTGCCCTTGTTTTGGACTCTAACTTGCATGATTTGAATGGAACTAACCCGGACTGACGCTGTTTTCAGCAGAATTGCCATGGTGTTGTTTTTGTGCAGAAATGAAAGTTCTCGGAACGTCCTGAAAATTCACGGAGAATTTTTCTGGAAAATATGAAAAATACCTGCGCAAAGATCCACCAAAGGGGGTGGGCCAGTGGGCCACAAGCCCTGTTCTCGCAGCCACCCCCTGGCTGCGGCAACCAAGCTTGTGGGGCCCACGTGGCTCTGCCGCCCCCAATCTCAGCTCTATAAATTCACTTTCGCCCAGAAAAAAATCAGAAGAGAAGATTTCGTCGCGTTTGCGATACGGAGGCGCCGCCACATCTTGTTCTTCATCTGGAGGACATATCTGGAGTCCGTTTTGGGCTCCGGAGTGGGGAAATTGTCGCCATCGTCATCAACAACCTTCTTTCCTCTCCAATTCCATGAAGCTCTTCATCGTTCGTGAGTAATCTATTCGTAGGCTCGCTGGGCGGTGATGAGTAGGATGAGATCTATCATGTAATCGAGTTAGTTTTGACGGGGATTGATCCCTAGTATCCACTATGTTCTGAGATTGATGTTGCTACTACTTTGCCATGCTTAATGCTTGTCACTACGGCCCGAGTGCCATGATTTCAGATCTGAAATTATTATGTTGTCACCAATATATTTGTGTTTTAGATCCGATCTTGCAAGTGCTAATGCGTTGTTCCGGTTCTTTATTAAAAGGAGAACCTTAATATCCCGTAGTATCCTTTTGGACCCCGCTGGCACGGGAGGGATGGACAATAGATGTCATGCAAGTTCTTTTCCCTAAGCACGTATAACGACACACGGAATGCATGCCTACATCACATTGACGGACGGGAGCTAGCCACATATATCTTCGTGTTATAACTGTTGCATGATGAATATCATCCAAACGAATCACCGACCCATTGCCTACGAGTTTGTCCCACTGCTGTTGTTACTTGTCTTGCTCTGCTGCTGCTACTGTTACTTGCTTTGCTGCTACTGTTGCCACTACTGTTACTTGCTGCTGTTACTTGCTACTGTTGATACTTGCTACCGTTGTCACTGCTGCTGTTCCTTGCCACCGCTGTTACTCGTTACACTGCTGCTACCTGCTATAATTCTGGTTCGCTCGTCGTTGACGGGAAAAGACAATTCCCGTCAACGGGCAACTTCTGGTGCCATTGATACGACCGTTAGAAATAGTCTACCGTGTCAACACATCGTTTCTGACACCGTTGTTATCATACTACTTTGCTGCTATTACTTCGCTTGCAGATACTAATCTTTCAGGTGTGGTTGAATCCGACGCATTCAGCTGCTAATACTCGAGAGTATTCTCTCACCTCCTACCTAGCGAATCAACAAATTTGGGTCGAATACTCTACCCTCGAAAACTGCCGCGAACCCACGCGCTGGTGGGCCATTGCAAGACAATTGCTAATTGTTGAGCAACTGGGAGCAGTTCTGGCTCTGTTGTCGCGAAGGCATCAAGTCAGGGACTCGTCAACAACATCCTTCTAGTGTCGTTGTCGGGGACTGCTAAGCAGTGGGTGAACGAATTACTGTCGAGCAATTGATAGAACCGTGCAAAGTCGTGACGTTATCTAAGGCAATGATTATATCTATAGGCATCACGTCCAAAACAAGTAGACCAATACTTTCTGCATCTACTACTATTACTCCACACGTCGACCGCTATCCAGCATGCATCTAGTGTATTAAGTCCAAAAGAACAGAGTAACGCCTTAAGCAAGATGACATGATGTAGATGGACAATCTCATATCTACGATAAAAGTCCATCTTGTTACCCTTGATGGCAACAACACGATGTGTGCCTTGTTTCCCCTTGTGTCACTGGGAAAGGTCACCACACGGTATGAACCCAAAACCAAGCACTTCTCCCATTGCAAGAATCATAGATCTAGTTGGCCAAACAAAACCCAAGACTCGGAGAGACTTACAAGGATATCAAATCATGCATATAAGAAATCAGCAAAGACTCAAATATAATTCATAGATAATCTGATCACAAATCCACAATTCATCGGATCTCGACCAACACACCGCCAAAGAGGATTACATCGGATAGATCTCCATGAAGATCATGGAGAAGTTTGTATTGAAGATCCAAGAGAGAAAAGAAGCCATCTAGCTACTAACTACGAACCCGTAGGTCTGAAGTGAACTACTCACGAGTCATTGGAGAGGCGATGATGTTGATGTAGAAGCCCTCCAACTCCAAAGTCCCCTCCGGCAGGGCACCGGGAAGGGTCTCCAGATGAGATCTCGAGGAAATGGAAGCTTGCGGCGGCGGAAAAGTGTTTTCGTGCATGCTGTGATTTTTTCTGGATTTTTAGGGAATTTATAGGCCAAAGAGCTAGGGCAGGGGAGTGCCAGGGAGGCCACAAGCCTGGTTGTCGTGGGCCCCCTGGCCGCGGCAACATGGCTTGTGGGCTCCCAGGGGGGCCCTACCTTGGCCCTCAGGCCTCCCGATCTTCTTCCGTTTTGGAAAAATTTATTTCGGGGATTTTATTCCGTTTGGACTCCGTTCCAAAATCAGATCTGAAAAGAGTCAAAAACACAGAAAAAACAGGAACTGGCACTTGGCACTGGATTAATAAGTTAGTCCCAAAAAAAGATATAAAAGGTAAACAAAACATCCAAAGTTGACAAGATAACAGCGTGAAACCATAAAAAATTATAGATACGTTTGAGACGTATCAGTTATTAGCACCCTTTCGGTCAACAACGTGCAAATCAAATTCCTGTAGCAGGAGAACCCATCTGATTAGCCTAGGCTTAGCGTCCTTTTTCTGCATAAGGTACCTAATAGCAGCATGATTAGAGTGAATAGTGACTTTGGAGTCAACTATATAAGATCTGAACTTTTAACATGCAAACACGACCGCTAAAAACTCCTTCTCCGTAGTGGCATAGTTTCTTTGGGCACTGTCTAGAGTTTTACTAGCGTAGTGAATGACATTCAACTTCTTGTCAACTCTTTGTCCTAGAACAGCACCAACAACATAATCACTAGCATCGCACATGATTTCAAAGGGCAAGTTCCAATCAGGTGGTTGAAGAATATGTGCGGTTATCAAGGCCTTCTTAAGTATTTCGAAAGCTTCCTCACAATCCTCATCGAAAACAAAAGGAACATCCTTCTGCAAGAGGTTGGTAAGAGGCCTAGAAATCTTAGAGAAGTCTTTAATGAACCTTCTATAGAAACCAGCATGACCTAGGAAATTTCGTATACCTCTGATATCTGTGGGGCAAGGCATTTTCTCAATTGCATCTACCTTAGCCTTATCAACTTCAATGCCTCTCTCAGAGATTTTGTGTCCTAAGACGATGCCTTCATTAACCGTGAAGTGGCACTTCTCCCAGTTCAAGACGAGGTTGGTATCTTTGCATCTCTGTAAGACTCGATCAAGGTTGCTGAGGCAATCGTCAAAGGAAGAACCGTAAACGGAGAAATCATCCATGAAAACCTCAACAATCTTTTCACAAAAGTCAGAGAATATACCCATCATACATCTTTGAAAGGTGGCAGGTGCATTGCACAAGCCAAAAGGCATACGTCTATAAGCAAAGGTACCAAAGGGGCAGGTGAAAGTGGTTTTCTCCTGATCAGATTGTGCAACAGGTATTTGCGAGAAACCTGAATAACTGTCTAGAAAGCAGAAGTGTGTGTGTTTAGATAGCCTTTCTAGCATTTGGTCGATAAACGGCAAAGGATAATGGTCTTTCCTGGTTGCCTTGTTCAGTTTCCGGATGTCTATCACCATCCTATAGCTAGTAATAGTCCTCTGTGGGATTAGTTCATTCTTATCATTAGGAACGACGGTGATACCTCCCTTCTTAGGTACGCAATGTACTGGACTTACCCAATCACTATGAGCAACAGGATAAATGATTCCTGCTTCCAGAAGCTTTAATATTTCTTTTCTCACAACCTCTTTCATCCTAGGATTTAATCTCCTTTGATGATCAACAACTGGCTTAGAATCAGGATCGGTTTTAATCTTGTGCTGACATAGAGTGGGACTAATACCCTTAAGATCATCAAGAGTATATCCAATAGCCGCACGATGCTTCCTCAAAGTTTTTAATAACTTCTTCTCTTCGTGATTCGAGAGGTGAGCACTAATAATAACATGATATATCTCCTTCTCATCAAGATAGGCATACTTAAGAGTATCTGGTAACTGTTTTAGCTCGAACACACGATCACCCTTTGGTGGGGGAGGATCCCCAAGCAGTTCAACAGGCAGATTATTCTTGAGAATAGGATATTGTTCTAAAACAATTTTATTTATCTCATATCTTTCATCCATATGCATATCATTTTCATGCTCAAGCAGATATTGCTCTAAAGGATCCGTAGGAGGTACGACAATAGAGGCAAGAGCAATGATTTCATCCCTACCAGACGACTCTTTTTCATGGGGTTGTCTTCCAAACTTGCAGAAGTTAAATTCATGAGACACACCCTCGAAACTAACAGTGACAGTCTGTTTAATGCAATCAATGTGAGCATTGACAGTGTTGAGAAAGGGTCTACCAAATATGATGGGACAAAAGCTATCTTGTGCAGTAGCAAGGGCGAGGAAATCAGTAGGATACTTTGTCTTACCACACAGGACTTCTACGTCTCTCACAATTACTAGAGGGCAGATAGTGTCTCTATTAGCAAGCGTAATAGTGACATCAATGGGTTCTAACTCAGCAGGTGCAATCTCATCTTTGATTTCATCATATAGGGATCGGGGTATTGCACAAACACTAGCACCCATATCACATAAACCATGATAACAATGATCTCCTATCTTGACAGAAACAACGGGCAAGCCAACTACAGGTCCGTATTTGTCTTTCGCGTGAGGTTTAGCAATTCTAGCGGAGTCCTCACAGAATTTGATAACATGCCCGTCTATGTCTTCGGCCAAGAGATCTTTGATGATAGCAACACTAGGTTCAACTCTAATCTCCTCAGGGGGTGCAAGTGGTCTAATGTAACCCCTACGTATCACAGTTGGAGCTTTAGCATAATCCTTTTTCCTAGTAGGGTAAGGTGGTTTCTCAGCGTAGGCACAAGGAACAATAGGATCACTAAAAGCAATGACTTTCTCCTCAACTAGATTGGGTTTAACTATGTTGATTTCTACACGGGGATGATACTTAAACCACTTCTCTTTGGGAAGATCAACATGAGCAGCAAAAGATTCACATAGAGAAGCTACTATCTCAGAGTCAAGTCCATACTTAGCGCTAAAATCTCTAGAAGTGTTTGTTTCAACAAAAGATTTAACGCAATCAAACTGGAAATTTAGACCTGACTCCTTACCTTCTTCAATCTCCCAATCTTCAGAATTACGTTTGATTCTTTCCAATAAATTCCACTTGTGGTCTATATCCTTCTTCATAGAAGAACCGGTACAAGAAGTGTCAAGCATGGTACGATCTTCATGAGAAAGCCGAGCATAAAAGTTTTGAGTGATAATTTCTCTCGAGAGCTTATGATTGGGGCATGAATATAGCATTGATTTAAGCCTCCCCCAAGCTTGAGCTATGCTTTCCCTGTCACGAGGCCAAAAGTTATAAATATAATTCTGATCACGATGTACTAAATGCATAGGATAGAACTTTTGATGAAATTCCAATTTCAACCGATTGTAGTCCCATGATCCAGTATCATCACATAGCCTATACCATGTCAACGCCTTATCCTTCAAAGATAAAGGAAAGACTTTCTTCTTTACCTCATCATCGGGCAAACCTGCTAGCTTAAATAAACCACAAACTTCATCTACATAGATTAGATGCAAGTCTGGATGTGAAGATCCGTCTCCTGTAAAAGGATTAGCCAGCAGTTTCTCAAGCATACCCGAAGGAATTTCATAAAAGATATTTTCAGTAGGTACCTCAGGTTGAGGAACAACTCCTCGTGCTTCCGTTCTTGGTGAAGATACCCCGAACAAACTCCTCAAAGGAACAGTTTCCATAGTGACAAGTGACAATAAATTTCAGCACAGTATATAAATGTTTCCTTACCAAATTCCACTTACCAAAGGCGCTTCCCTCCCCGGCAACGGCGCCAGAAAAGAGTCTTGATGACCCACAAGTATAGGGGATCAATCATGGTCCTTTCGATAAGTAAGAGTGTCGAACCCAACGAGGAGGAGAAGGCTGAGATAAACGGTTTTCAGCAAGGTAATAACTGCAAGCACTGAAAGTAGCGGTAACAAGTGATGGTGTAGTGAGGTGAAACGTAGCAAGAGAAAAGTAGCAAGAGACAAGTAGTAGCAACGGTGCAGCAAAGTGGCCCAATCCCTTTTGTAGCAAGGGACAAGCCTGAGCAAAGTCTTATAAGAGGAAAAACGCTCCCGAGGACACACGGGAATTTCTGTCATGCTAGTTTCATCATGTTCGTATGATTCGCGTTTGTTACTTTGATAGTTTGATATGTGGGTGGACCGGCGCTTGGGTACTGCCCTTACTTGGATAAGCATCCCACTTATGATTAACCCCTCTCGCAAGCATCCACAACTATGAAAGAAGAATTAAGGCAACGTCTAACCATAGCATTAAACTAGTGGATCGAAATCAGCCCCTTACGAAGCAACGCATAGACTGGGGTTTAAGCTTCTGTCACTCTAGCAACCCATCATCTACTTACTACTCCCCAATGCTTTCCTCTAGGCCCAAATATGGTGAAGTGTTATGTAGTCGACGTTCACATAACACCACTAGAGGAAAAACAACATACAACATATCAAAATACCGAACGAATACCAAATTCACATGACTATTATTAGCATGACTTATCCGATGTCCTCAGGAACAAAAGTAACTACTCACAAAGCATAATCATAATCATGATCAAAGGTGTAATGAATAGCATCAAGGATCTCAACATAAACTCTTCCACCAAGTAATCCAACTAGCATCAACTACAAAGAGTAATCAACACTACTAGCAACCTTACAAGTACCAATCGGAGTCGCAAGACGGAGATTGGTTACAAGAGATGAACTAGGGTTTGGAGAGGAGATGGTGCTGATGAAGATGTTGATGGAGATGACTCCCCTCCGACGAGAGGAGTGTTGGTGATGATGAAGGCGACGATTTCCCCCTCCGGGAGGGAAGTTTCCCCGGCAGGATCGTCGTGCCGGAGCCCTAGATTGGTTCTGCTCAAGTTCATCCTCGTGGCGGCGGCGAATCCACGAAAAAGCTCCACACTGATTTTTTCTCGGACGAAACCCTTCATATAGCAAAAGAGGGGGGCCAGTGGGCCACCAGGGTGCCCACAAGCCCTGTTGCCGCGGCCAGGGGGGTAGGCCGCGGCAACCAGGCTTGTGGGCCCCTAGTTGCTCCCCTCTGACACTTCTTTCGCCCAGTATTTTTTATATATTCCCAAAAAAATCCACGTTGATTTTCAGGGCATTTGGAGTTGCGCAGAATAAAGGACTCGGACTTGCTCCTTTTCCAGTCCAGAATTCCAGTTGTTGGTGTTCTCCTTCTTCAAATAAACCTTGCAAAGTAAGAGAGAAAAGGCATAAGTATGGTTCCACAAAGTATAATAATAGCCCATAAAGCGATAAATATCAACATGAAAGCATGATGCAAAATGGACGTATCAAGACGCTCCATACAAATGAACACTTTAGTGTTAATGCCCGTCCGGAGAGGGAGATGTTTTTCTCTCACGATGTGGTGACTGAAACTCCTTCCAGGACTTGAGTTGGACGGGTGTTCCTTTAGTTGGGATAATAGTTAACAAGGAAATGCCAATGTTAATAAGGCAAGATTGGATCGAGGTCTTGTGTATGATGCATTTCTAGGCCTTTTGATTATGCAAGTGTCAAGGACATTGGTTAAGTGGAATCATAATATTGTTTTGTACTAGCGGAAGTCAAAATTGTGTCATTGAATCATCTGCCAAAGGCACCCCGTACGTTACAGTATGAGAATATATGAAAGTGTCGCACTAACCATGATTTTTTTGTCATGGATTGGTAGCAAGTGGGGTTGGTGAGAGGGGTTTAAGGGGAGTCGTTGAAGCCTTATCGTCCATCCAAAAACATTTAGGCTCTTGGGGCACGAAAGAATTCGGTAATTTATCAAAAAAATATTTGTAGGTTGCAACAAAGGCTTGAATATTTGAAAACTGTCTTGGTTGACATGGTACATCGACACAGGTAATGGCCATGACAACGCGGTGGAAAGAAGCTTTACATTAAGGCTCAATAGGAAGTATGGGTTAAACAACATTCACATGTGCAATGGTTACACAAGGGGGGCGGCAATACTCGTTATTTTCAAGCCTAAGCAACGTAGATAAAAATAAAGAACTGAATCACTACTCTCTAGAGAAGTGACGGTTATGTTTGTGTTGATCCCGATGATGCTAGGGAAGAGATTCTCAATTTCCATTAGTCGGTGTATCACTCACGAGGTTTTAATGAGATGCATGAATTGTTAGATGTCATCAGTCCTCGGGTCTCGAAACATATGAATGAACCTCTTGGAAAAAAATTGTAGCCGAGGAAGTGAAGAAAGCATTGTTTGGCATGGCATCGTGAAAGGCTCAGGGAGTTGATGGTTGTACTGTTGGTTTGTATCAACGTCACTAGGACAAAAAAAATATTTCCCCTTTGATTTTTGTGATCACATTTCACCTTTCTTTGATATGTTCAAAAATTTCAGAATATTGACACTATGTGGAAGAGCATAAGAAGAAAGTTCATGGGGAGTTCATCGTCCTCTTCTTCAAGGGAGAAAGGTCTTCTTCAAGTAGGCGGCAAGGGATAGTTGCTTACAAAGATTTCATCGGGGATCTTCCACGGTATGCGAAAGTGAAGTCAGCTAAGTATCTATGTGAAACTTCCATGATGGATACTGATATTAAGAGAGAGTTTGCGGCCTTCGCAGCCCATGCAGGTTAACAGACTTCCTCGCACATCCTTCCCATGCATATGAAATTTTATGTGATCAATACATGCATCACATTTATTGTAATTTTAGTCGGGGAAATCCTTGCGTATTGTTTAGGTTGCATGATCACCATATTAGCTTGTATTTGGATCAATTTTGCGAGACTATTCGAGTGCCGTTTGGTGGGCGCTTATTTGAACCTAGAGCATCTCCTTTATCTCTTGATAGTTTATATCACTCACTTTGTAGAGGTGGGAATGGGGACTTGATGAGGGCTAAGTTAGCGATTATTCAAAATTCAGTTGTGCAATACTTTGCTTTCTTCAAGAGTCGTTGTTTATTGCCTGGGAGTAATCCTACCAACACTAGAGCACCTAATATGTATGTTCTTCGTTCTACTTTGAGTAATGATACATGATGAGGACATCAATATCATTATTACACCCACAGCCCCAGATGCTATACATACTATACCAGTTACTAGAGCTCACCACTACAAGAAATATGCTAACTTGCGACCTTTAATATTGGTCACCGAATGGTCGTTGATTTTCATTTGCGACCTTTTTACGATCAAAAACAGACGGTCAAAAGCTGAGGGTCTCTAATGAACTATAACGACCTTTTTTCTAGAATGGTCGAAGACATTTACGACCAAACGAAAGCACTGCAATTATTTTGGTCGTTGGTTGTCTGCCTAAGCCACATCAGATCCAACATGGCAAGCTGACGTGGCAAAATTTTGACCAAATGAATTGGTCGTAGATTAGAATCAGCCCGGTCCAGTTTGGTGTTTTAGATGGGCTGAGCCGATTAATTCAACCTTTTTATATTTTTCCTATTAGTTTTGGTCAGCTAAATGGGCGAGACCCAACATTTTAGCCTTTTTAATTGTTGGGTCATGGTCTTTTTAATTTCTGTGTAATGGCCTTTTAACAACATATCTCTTTTTGGTGTAGTATTTTCTTGGGTCATTTCTTAGATGTGCCTTGGACTTCTCACGTTTTTTCCATCATAAACAACTATCCAATATAGTTTAAGCTACACTGAAATAATTAATCCAGCCTGATTTTCTAGGCCGTTGACATTACTATACATCACACCACAATCTATATTCGGCTTCGATACATTTCCAAAGCAACATGAAAAATTATAGGAGCCCAAAATATAACATTACAAACATTCATTCCAGCAGTGTATTTACATCGCAAGAACCAATAAGTGCTCTGTGCGACTGCTCGCTGCTTCCACAACGGGTTGTCTACCTAGCAAGTCGGGCGGTACTGCGTACCGCCGCCTCAAGCGTCGTCTACTTCGTCCCGTCATCGCCAACGTCATCGTCAACAACGTAGCTGCACCGAACACATCTGCTTCATCTACAAACGTTCGGCACGTGCGTCGTGTTCCCGTTGGCCTGATGAACATGTTAGATGCGTACATGTTTTGATATACGGTATTGCTGCTATTCATGTTGTCTACTGCATCTAATATGTTAGAGTTTCACATGTTAGTAACTAGTATCGTCATGCTTTATATTCTGAATTTAAACATGGAAATTGTGCCTAATTACTCAACAGGCGCGCCATGACGTTTTCTCCCGTGCGCTGAATTACATATGCCGCGCGCGTGGTTTTTGCGCCTCCGTTGGAGCGCCCGGAACGGTAGCGCACGCGCTAAAATAACTACTTTTTCAACACGACGCCTATATAGCGCGGCTGTTAGAGATGCTCTAAGGACCTTCTGTCCAATCCAGGCCACCGGAATATCGGACCAATTCCGACGAACTTTCTTCTCATTGCTGCTTATTTGAGACGCTACAAAGTCTCTCACATCCCTAGAGTCTTGAGTTTGGTAACTCATTCTCTAGCTAAGAGAGCTTTTAGGAACCGCTCCTCCTCACGCTGCTTGTTTCGCTGCAGCCGACCTTGGTGCTGCAAAACTAAATCAGCCCTTGAAGCTTTGTTCCTCACAAAGGGAAGGTGGTCGTGCGTACACTGTTTACAGTCTGTGATGAATAAAGTAGCCCTTTGTGGAGAAACAAAAAACATTCATGGCCGATTTTGTGTGTGTGTGTGTGTCCGGCTTACGTGTCTCTACGGCCAACAAGAATACAAGACGCCGGTGGAAATGCGGGAGAGCAGGAGCGCACGGCGAGAAAACTGTCCCATTCGCCGTCGCCTTCGCTGGGGGTGTTTCCGTCCGTACCGCCAACCGGGATCGATCGGTCTCTCTCCGCATAATCTTGTCCGCAATGGTACAAATCGCTGCACGGACGACCCAAACCCTTCAACAGCCGGGTTAAAGAAAGGGCGTCCACGGAATCGCCCCTTGCCCCGATGTTTTCGACGTGTGCAAGCCGCAGGCACAGATGTAATAATCGCGTAAACGGAGGCAGCGCCCCCCCTCTCGTCGGAGGGGTCTGATCTTGCCAAACCCTTTTTTGTCCTGGCCGGAACCCCTAGCGACGACACGACACGACACCGGCAGAGCAGAACGTACGTACGTACGTGCTGCCCCAAAGCTCGACTTGTTTTTAGCACGATGCGCGCCCGCAGCACTGTCCGCTTCAGCGTCGCCTACTACATGCACGCGCGCGCTTTGCGCAGTTGCTTTCGTTGGTAGGCCGTACGACCGTGCATGCGAGCGAGTGGATCAACGAACACGCTACGCGCAAGAGGAATGGTAACTCGATGGCTAGTAGCATTTTTCATCATTCTTTCGTATTACACGCAGAGATTTCGGATTTCCGTTCAATGTTTGGAGACCGCCGTCCCCCAAGTTGTGGGAGTGGTGAATAAATGCCTGCGTCCCCGAGCATCGAAACGGAGCAACACGGGTCGCACAACAAATTCCACCCAACACAAACGGGAAACCCCTCGCATTACATCATGAGATGAGATACGTCCGGCAGCAGCAGCAGCAGGAGGAGGAGGCAGCAGCAATTCATCAGCCGCTGCCGCTGCCTCGTGCATGCACCACACATAAATGCAGATAGAAGACAATTCCCATCGATTCCACGCCACAGGATCTCATTTCTGCCCGTGGGGTTCGGCCCCTTTTTTCCAGTTCCAGCCCCGGATACAACAAGAACACGGTCGATTTACACACGGCCACGCACGGAGCAGTTAAAGGCTCCAGCTGTGCACTGCACGCACGCACGGGGCGGCAGCAGCAGCAGCAGCAGCTCCAGTGGTGATATTGCTGGTGCATGTGGCCGGCCTCTGCTGCCCGTCCCGTTGGCGGTCAGGTGATTGATAGCTAGGCCAGCTAGCTGGACAAACAGACTCGGGCCGGGTGGCTCTCAGGAGGAGCTGGCTGGCAGTGGCGTCACATTTGGTAGGCGTCCTGGGACGGCCTCATGCTGAGGTCCTGCGAGTGTGAGGAGCCCATGGACGGGTACGCCATCTGCGCAACGTGCTCGCTGAACGGGCCATTCAATGCGTGGGCCATCTGCGCCATCCATCAACAAAACTTATCATCAGCAACATGTTCGTAGCTCATCCACATGTTGTTTATGCATGCATGAGGCTACACGTTAGCTATGTAAGTATGCATATGCATATGCATGCACGTACTTGTTCAAAGTATTCATTTCATAGTCATACTCCTACTCCTACTGGCCAGGTGAGTGAATCTAATAGGCCGCTAGCTGCTATCCTACAGGCGTAGGTATCGGTCACACATTCACACTAGAGTCTATCTAGCACATAGCTGGTTGATCTTTGGTAGCTGTTGACTGCTGAGGTTTTGGGACCAAATTAGATTGTTTATCGTTGTTGGAGTAACAAAACACTTGTTGGTACATATCAGTTGTTGAAGAGATGCTAACCTGGGAATGGGATCCATCTTTTGCTCCTAGTTGCGCTTGCATGATTCTTCTGAACACGTCCGAGTTAGCCATGGCGGCGGCGCCTCCCTGCATCAGCCCTGGCTGCGACAGCTGCAGCTGCGGGTGCATCATCTCCGGGGAGAATCCCATCGAGGACGAAGACACCCCAGGGAAGCGAAGAAGCTGTTGTTGACAAGGGAGTATTATTGGTTTAGTTAGACAATCCACACGAAAGGCTACCGATGGATGGAAGGCCATTCATATGAGCGAGGGTGCTCTTACATCTTTTGAGAGAAGCCCCTCTATGTTGAGGTCAAGCCTCGGGTTGACTGTCGCGAGCTTCATCGATAAGAACTGCAAATTGCAAAGGGAGTGTCAAAGACATGCTAGTTACTACAAGTCTACAACACACAGTATTCAGTTATCTGTATCCAGTGGTTGTACTTCTTCCGTTACACCTGACAACTATGTTCAAAGCTAAACTCCTGCTGTAGTAAGCTAATTAAGGTTGCCTAGATTCTCATACACATTGGAAGAATTGCAGGTTGTTACCTCAACTTGTCTCTGAAGGGACTGAACATAGTTGATGATCTCGTCGAGCATCACCGCCTTCCCGGTGACCTGAATTCAGTTCAAGAGAAGACACAGAACATGTTTACATTTGCTACGAAATGGACTGATCAGAAATACACAACTATTTTCTGTAGAAAAAGAAAGAGCGACCCACATACCTTGCTGCAGCCGGGAACAAGGTCCTGCAGAAGCTTCATCCTCTCACTGATCTTCTCCCTTCTCAGCTGCACGCACAAGTATCCATAGTCTCAGCACCACTCGTCTACTCTAATGCATACATGACATACTGCATCCATAGTTCCACGCTAATCAAACGAGCAAGTGACGAGCAAAATATGCGTACCCTTTCAGCGAGGCTGTGGCTGTTGGTTGCCTGCCCGCGCCGGGCTCGGACATGGATGTAGTCTTCCTTCTCGGAGCCCTCCTTGGCCCCCTTCCCCTTGGACCTGCCGCCGGTCGTCGTCCCCGTCGCCGGGCTGCTCTCCTCGCCTTTATCTTTGCTCTGGACGCTCTCGTTCGCCGAATCAGCGGCCACGTTGGAGGACTGAACCTGATCGCCTCCCATCACCTGAATGAAAGACAAGTTCGTACTTGAAGGCCTGACACAAGTACTGAACTGAAGCTGGAAACGCCGATGAACAGCAGGCAGTGTATACCTCGCTGGGCCTCCTCCTCTTCTTGGAGTCCGACCCTTTGGACGAGCAGTCTCCGCCGGCTGCCTCCGAGCTCGGCACCCCGCCGCTCCCGGCGAGCTCCGGCTCGGCCTTGTCGCCGCCGTCCTTCCTCCGATGATCCAAGTACCCCTCCCCGAAAGCGCTGCCCATGTGCTGATCGCCCGCCCCACCGAAAGCCCCAGCGCCTATCATCCCGCCGCCGGCACCGGGGCCGACGAAGCACGACGATCGCGCGGCGCGCTCGATGAAGCCCGAGTCCACAGGGAAATGGCCCCCGAGGCCAGGCGGCGGGAGGAACCCGGGCACGGGCGCCAGGAACCCCGCCCCGTTCTGTGAGGCCGATGGCCACATGCCGGACGCGAAGGAGTCCATCATGTGGGGATGCTGCTGCTGGTGGTGATGGTGGTGGGCCGAGAAGCCGCCGCTGCCGCCGCCGAATTGGCTCTGCCACTCCACGGGGATGCCGCTGCCGGGGCCAGAGGAACCATTGCCCTCCATCCCTTTCTCGTTGCTCTCGTTCATGTCCATGGCCCCTAGCCAACTGCCTTCTCCAACAAGAAGCAGAGCAAATGGATTCCTCCGCTGGCCGAAAGAACACGAGGGAGAAGACGAAGTGCTCTGCTCGGAGAGAAGCGTATGGGCAATGCGATGTGAGCGCCAGTCAAGCGAGGCGGGCAAAAGGTCTTATGGCAGCGAGCCTATGGACAGAAACGGCAAGAAAAGGAGAGGCGGCCGCTGCAGATTGTGGCGCTAGGTGTTCCGGCGAGGGGCGTAGGAAGAAGATGGGCTAGGAAAAGAGGGAGACGCATAGACCAATGCTTACATAGATAGCTAGAGGGAGTGTGTAGGCAAAGGCTTGTGGCATTTGTAGGACTACACTACTAGTACCACTTCTTCTTGACCACTACCACCAGAGGCCCTACTAGTTTTTGTGCATGGTTAACCAGAGAGAGGGAGGGGGAGAGAGAGAGAGAGAAAGAGGAGAGAGGGGCAACGAACAAACAGCTTTAGTCCTCTCCTCCTCCGCCTAGTCACAAACTGGCCACCACCGCCATCCATGGCCTGTTCCTGTTTTGTTTAAGCACAAAAATGTTTATGGCACCGTAATCGCTCCCGCTTTATCTTTCCTTTGTTAACAGCCCTTTAATCATGGTGTTTACCTTTGCTTTCCTTTAGTTACAACTCCATCTTCCCTGGTTACTTACTTGCTTGGCACCGCACCGCACCGCATCACATATAGCAGAGCAGGGGAGGAGCAGGCGTAAAGAGGGCATCCCTGACATTGCCAACCCTCGCAGGCATTAGTTTATGCTCGCTTTCTCAAGGTGCCTGCCTGGCTGTAAAACTTGTGCACCCACCCCGCTCATCATTATTTGACTGTTTGCACTTCTTTAATCGGTCGACACGGGCAATTATTTACACGCCCTCCATGATCCATCATTAGTTTTCTTCAAGGGAAATTGGTGGTCAACATTACGAGGGGCTGCGATCGAGGCCTCGCCATTTTGCCCCCCACGGCAAAGCAACGCCGCTTTCGTCCCATTTCCTTTATGAATTAGCAGGGATATTTATTTGGACATTCGAGCGTATAGGAAACTCGTAGGAACTGCAGCGTTTCTTTTTCTTGAGAAATTCAGAGCTGAAATGAAACCTTTTGTTTGATTGATTATTAGAGGAGTTGCGGTCTGCCCCAGCTGCTGGAGATGCTTTTTTCTCGCAGAGTTGAGATTCTCCTAATCTCAATCTTTCTGTGGCTGCAGTAGGATAAAAACAATTCGTTAGCCTCGGGGTTAGCGAAGGCTCGAATCTAGCTTTAGATTAGTTAAAGCCTACCACCCATGCAATACTTTTATTCACTCCAAACACGCTTTTGCCCCCCCTCCCCCTTCCCCCTTCCCTCCTCCTTAAGCTTTCAAATCCGGGCGGGCTTAAGAAAAGCATCAGGAAGCTGTGTCATAAAACCATCCGTGTTGATTAACGCTGCATGCAAGAAGTGAACTGCAAGTTATTCCCCTGCAGCTAAGCTTACCTCCTGCTTCCTCTTTATCTTTCTACTCAACAGCGTCCCTCGCTCCATGCCTTTTTCCCTCCTCATCTGCCTACCATTAGTGGAGCCATTAGTAAACTGTTCAGCCCAAAGCGGGAAGGAAGGAGAAGAGAGAGGAGAAAAAAAATGCAAAGGGACGTACGTACGTATACGTAGCGAATCTGGAGAGGGAAATGCAGGGCGGGCCGAAGACTGGAAAGGATACGACTTCAAACTGCCCAGGGCATGGACCACGAGCTGCTGCTGCTACGTAGATAACAAGCCTCGATAGATAGACAGATTCCTAGACCAGTCCCCAGCTTAGCTCTGCCTCCGCTTTTCTTTTTCCCTCCTCATCTTTTCTTTGAGAACGAGGAGGACGAGAAGAAGAAGACCGTGAGCCTCGTGCCGTGGAGGGGGCTGGGAATTGTTAGGGTAGCGCCTACACATGGCCTTCGGCGTCCACGGCCCGGTGTCCGTCCGCGCGCGCGTTGCCAGTCCTGTGCACGGCAGCGCTGGCCGGGCTCGGCACAAGGCATTTACCCGCGCCGTGCCATGCCACCCCCGTCGTGCACTGCAGTCATTGAGGAATGGAACTGGACCCGACCGCCCACCAGATTATCTTCTTCTGCATCATTATGCTCGCCAGAAAGGTTGCCGCAGATCTATGTCTCCCTTCTCCAATCATTGCCACACAAATTCATGTGTTGTAGTACCATCCATGACCCATCCATCCGTGCTCTCTCGCGCCAATGCGAATGCGAATGCGCCTGCATCGCATCACGGACGGATAGCACGCGAGAGCAGCGTGTCGACGTTCGACGCGGAGCTTGCCGCCAGCAGCAAGGGAGGATGAGCTTAAATTGAGAGCACCGTCTTTGCCAGGAGAAATAATTTAGAGCAAATAAACAGCACGGATGTGATGAGAGTGACTACATACATGAGTTTAGGTCCTACATGTTGGCAGCAGGCCATCCATCCATCCGTCCGGTGTAAGTGAGAGCAGAGGATTGATTCCTGCAAACAAAAGAAGCTCCAACAAATAGCAGCCAAAGAACTGCAAGTAAACAAATGGAATAATGTCTGCGTGAGATTAGCTGGCAATCGTCTCTTTAGGGGGTAAGTCTAAAGCTAAAATACACACCCCCTGCTAGAATGGGGTAAGAGTTTCGACATCGGATTCGTTCATCTCTCAGAATCTGCTCCCTGTATTGACTGTCCTGCTTAGCGAGTTCTGAACGGATGTTTTTTTTCTTCCCAGGAAAAAAAAGAATCACGGCTTTGCCTTTTAAAAATTGAACATCATCAGAAGAGCACACAGCAAATGGTTTAGGTTTTTCATTAAGAGAAATTATCTATGATCCAGAACAAATATAAAGAGTTTTGATTTGAACATGCTAAGCTTCCTCAAAGTAAAAAAAAAACATGCCTATCATAGTTTGTATAACTCCCTCTGTTTCTAAATATAAGCCTATTTAGAGATTTCCACACGGACTACATACGGATGTATATAGACGTATTTCACAGTGTAGATTCACACATTTTGCTCCGTATGTAGCCCAATTGGAATCTCTAAAAAGGCTTATATTTAGGAACGGAGGGAGTACATGCTACAAAAGTCTGCAAACACTTGCTACAAAGAGATTTGATTCGAACATGCTAAGCTTCCTCAAAGTAAAAGAAAAAAAGAAAACGACCAAACAGTCCACCATGCCTATCATAGTTTGTACTACATGCTACAAAAGTTTGTGCAAACACTTACTACAAAGATGTATCGAGAAGCAAAGAGCACAAAAGCAGTCTTAATGGGATCATTACCAAGGATGAATGATTTGTGTTGAACATGGATGATTTGATTACAGGGCAAGTTGCCCATAGTATCTCCACATTGTGAGTACACCTCTGTGTTAATTCAGCATTTGTTCCCATGTGCTAGGGTACAAGATCTCTAATTGTGCTTAGGAAAGCGTATGTTACACCTTTCTGTAAACCATAAACAAAGCACAGTCCATGGCAAAGCCAGCTGCACGCGAGATGCAAGTGAGTATATTTTTGGTAAAGGTCGATGTTAGGTGAAACCTCCCTTGTGGGCTATGATTCATACAAAGCAGTAAAAATTAACAATTATTCTAAACCCTAATTACGCATTATGGCGAATGCTAATGGTCTTATAATACTCTAGCTAGAGTACTGATTACAGCTGCAAACTAGGGCTTAGGGTGCAAAATACAAAATGCATATCTGGGGAACACTAAAGAACTTCCCCCAAGAGGAAAAATAAACTAATAGTGTTGATAAGGGCAGCAGGATGTTTATTAAGGCCAACCTGTTAATGATTGGCGTGGAGCTAGGGCCTTCTACACTATCATATAACATTATGTGCGTGTGCATATGTGCATGCATGCGTGTGTATGTTGCCTTGTGTGAAGAGAGAGAAGAAAATCAATTTGTAATCATAATGTACCACATCTGGTCGCTTACTAATGCCGTGTAGAACTTTCTGGTGCCTAAGGGCATATATAATAGTATAAACAATAGTTATTTCTAACACCCCTCCACATAATCTTGGATGAATGCAAAACACGCCAGTCAATGGTAGAGAAAATGTTATCTATAAATTGCCAAAATAATGGCTGAAACACTCCATCTTGAGTTGGTTCTCATGAGAAAGTGGTCGTTTGCATGAAAGACAGCTTGGTTTGTCTTTGGATTTCTCTCCCCTTTACCTCACCCAAAATCGGATGCAGCAAAGCTTTGAGATAATCGGCATCACACTATTGGAGATTCCCGTTCGATTATCAATCAACTAGAATGTAAACTACCCAGATCTGTTTCTCTTAAGAACATGGTTGCTTACAAATGTTAGAACTTCCTGTTTTACATGGGACAAGGTTGATTAGATTAACTGCTGTCCAGTCTCTCTAAGTCTGGTGCTATCTATAAGGCAATGGCAAACATCATATGATGTGAAGAGTGAAGATGTATGATGCTTTACATCCTGCTTCCTCTTTATCATGAAGATGTCCTTGCCAAATGTTATATAAAGATGCAAATATTAATATAATTGCAGAGATAAGAGCAAACATTCAATTTTGACATCTAAGAATTAAACTTTTACATTAGTGGCTTTGATGCAATCATGCAAAGTTTCGCTAGCAAAGACAACTACACCTTCAAGAATGTGATACTTACACCTAGGAAGCCTTCCTGCCAGACAGCACCCATGCTATAATGCCAAATAGGCATGCGTTTGCATCATCCACTGTCCTTTCGTTCAAAAGCAAAGCTCCTACATCCACCAGACCACCAGGTAGTAATAACAAGAGCACGGTGGAAGTGATTACTTATATCCAACAGTGTTGATCTTTGTCCTTGTTACTAATCTCACTCTTTAGATGGTTCATAAATTTAATGATTACTATCAGTTGTGCAGAACGCTTCATGTCTCTTCTGAAATCAACATGTAGCAAGGAAGATAATAATACTATCGTAAAAGTGGTAGTGGGTAACTGCTATCCCAGGAGTTAAAAAATTTAATACATGAGTTCTGATGCTCTCAAGGGCAGTTACCAAAGAACACAACAGCAAGTTAAATCCATCAACCTCAGTCTTTGCCAAAGAATGTGCAATCAGATGGCTTATGGAAAATCTGCAAATATAGATGTACCTACAAGGCTACAACGTAAACTTATCTATCATGTGCAAAAAATATATAGCATAAAGGCTAATACATGGTGTGAGATGGACAAATAAATGTACGGACAAGGTGTCAGTTCACAGGCCAAAACTAAAAGTAAGGCTACTTACTCACAGGAAAATAAGAAGGCCTAGTTGGTCCTGTGGCTTAAGCTTTTCTCATTGAAATGTGAGTTTATGTGAAGCTGTCATCCTCTATGGTGACAGTAATTACATTTGGAAAGCAGCATTAAGTACGTATCAGGTAATTGATGATTTCTAGTCCCTACCATTTGAAAGGATGTATAATTATCAGAGTTTAATGGCACTTTTGCGTAGGGCATACATCTCAGATTCATGTTCAGTATTGAATCATGGGGACTGAAAAGGACAATAATTAGGTTTCCAGTTACTGAGACACAAGAGGGTGGTCATCATGGTGTTGGTTTATGGGTAGCTTAGCATTTAAGAGACATGAAATCGAGTCAAGAGCTTCATGGCACATCTAAAATTCTTTCTCAAATGGACAACTATAATCATTGCCAGAATATTTCTAGCATGCTATATATTTCTGTGTAACAAGAAAACTAAACGTAACTGAATTACAGCTCATCTGAGAGGTTACCAGTAATCTCCGCAAGAACAAGATCCTTCTCTGAAACGATGAAACCGATTTGCATCCCTGACCATAATGCACCTCCCATAAATCTTGCTTAGAAGTTTTATCGCATTATGACAGTCTCCACAGACCCGGAGGTTCTTTACAATCCTAATAGGTGTCCCAGGTGCAGTGCTAATCAGCCCAAAGGCAAGTGCAAGCCTCTCGCTGTGAAGAGCAAGTGAACTCTCTTTCACATCCTCATCATCAATATCTAGCAGCACTTGGGAAGTGTCTGGAGCATACCCTGCAACTTTCAACTGCTGGCATATCTCGCTTAGCATCTCATATACATCCCTCTTCCTTGAGTGACTTTTATCTCCAGATATGAACTCGTGAATAACACCATCAAGTTCTATTGAGCTGCTCCCAGGTACCTTCTGCACTCCACAATTCAACATCAGTTTCCTCACCTTATACACTCCTTTCCAGTTGCCATCCAGCGCATAAATGTTGGATAGTAACACATACCCTGCATGATCATTCGGTGCAGCCTCAATAAGCCTGTGACCTGCCTTCTTTCCCAACTCGAAGTTGCTGTAAGTTCTACAGGCACCAACTAGGGCCTTCCACACAGCAGCATCTGGCTCCATTGGCATCATCTGAATCATCTCCTCTGCCTTCTCAAACAGCCCGGCGCGGCAAAACAGATCCACCATACAACCATAGTGGGCAATGTCAGGCTCAATACTAGACGAATTTGTCATTCTCTCAAAATAACCAATACCTTCCTCAACAAACCCCCCGTGGCTGCAAGCATTCAGTAAAGTGTTAAACGTGATTTTGTTAGGCACAAACCCAGATGACTCCATTCTAGTAAAAAGCTCCAAAGCTCTTTCACTACAGCCACTTGCTGTGAAACCAGCTAACATAGCATTCCAAGTATCCACGCTCCTCAGCGCACACGAATTTTCAAACACATAAACTGCACCCTCAATGAAACCACACTTGGAGTACATGTTTATTAGAGCAGAGCTCAACTTCTCATCGACCTCAATCTCTTTCCTGCAAACATATGCATGTGCCCAGAGCCCCTGCGCAAGTGCTCCCAAGTACGCGATTGCCGAGATTACGCTCACCAATGTCACCCTATCAGGCTGGCACTCATTGCTTGCCAGCATCTCCCGGAACACCGCAACTGCCTCCTCATGCTCCCCATTCGCAACACACCATGCAATGACCGTGTTCCAAGAGACCGAGTCTCGGGCTGGCATCTGCGCGAAGAACTCCCGGAGTGCTCCTGTGTCCCTGCCCTGCGCGTACCCTCGCAGCAGGCAGTTCCAGGCGATCATGTCAACCTCGGGCCCGTGGTCGAACACCTTGCGCGCGTCAAAAAGCATCCCGCAGACGGAGTAGGCGTGGATGAGCCCATTGCGCACGCGGCGGTGGGACGCGGCCCCACGTTTGGCGGCGTGCCCGTGGAGCTGTGCGGCGGCAGGGTAGGCCCGCTCCCGCGCGCAGCGGGCCAAGGCGAGCGCGTAGGCTATGGGGTCCGGGTCGGCGCCGGAGCGGAGCAGGTGGTCGAACAGGCGAAGCGCAAGGTGGGGGTTGAGACGCATGCGCGCGGTGTACGACGCGGCGAGGGAATCGGCTGGGGTTTGGGCGCCGCATGACTGCGGTTGCGGTTGCGCCGGTGGCTGCTGCCGTTGCGGTTTCGCGGCGGTGGCGAGCGTGGTGGAGGTGAGGAAGAAGGGGACGGTGGGAGGAGGCATCACGTGTGGCAGCGAACGTGGAGGAGGAGCAAGCGGCGTGCAGCGAGCGTGCCACGGCCGGCGAGGGCGGTGAACACTGAACACGAGCGTCGTGCGCCGGCGAGCGGCGGGTGCGCCGCGTCGTGGATGAGGTCGAAATGGGATTTTGGCCCGTGCAAATGTGCAAACCCTTTTTCGGCTGTAGAATTCTATTGGACCCTACAGTAGCTTGATCTCTCACTCATCGTATTGGACCCTACAAGTAATCATACTGGGCCTAGCCTTTACCATATTTGTACAGCGGGTAGGCCCAACGCAGCGACTATTTTTCGCCTTAAGCGACCCTGCGGGGTTCCATTCGGGGGACCTCCTGTACAGCGCCTTCAGCGCCATAGTAGAGCTAATTTTCGTTGACCGCAAGCAAGACACGATATATATTATTTTCAAAAGAAAGTATAAATTAAGAAAATAATTCTAAAAGATAATGAAAACAGACACGAATTTGAGAAGGAGTTTCATACAAATTGGAAAAGGTTCGTGGAAATGAAAACGGCTCATCGGCGTTAAAAAAAGGTTCATCGGTTTTTAAAAGAGTTCTTCATATTTGAAAAAAATAAGTTCATCAAATTTAAAAATACTTCATAAGTTTAGGAAAGAGTCCATCTACTCTTAAAAAGTTGATCGTATTTTAAAAAATTTAACAAAAATTGAAAAAAGTTCATCGGATTTGAAAAAAGTTCATCAATTTTAAAAAGTACTTCCTCCGTCCCAAAATAAGTGACTCAAAAATAACTCAGTTTTGTACTAAAGTTAATGTAAATTAGAGTCACTTTTGAGTCACTTATTTTGGGACGGAGGGAGTATTTCACAAAAATTGGAAAGTATTCATAAAATTTGAAAAAACAGTTCATCAATTTTAAAAAAATCATCATTTTTTGAAATAGTTCATTCAATTTGAAAAAGGTTCATAGATTTTGAAAAATATTTCATCAATTTTAAAAAAAGTTCACAAAACTGAAAAAAGTTCTTCAAATTTTTTAAATAGTTCATCCAATTTGAAAAGGTTCATTCAATTTGAAAAAGGTTCATAGATTTTGAAAAAAAGTTCATCAAATTTGACAAAATTTCATCATAATTAGAAATAGTTCATCAGATCCAAAACAAATTCATCGATTTTGCAAAAAGTTCAGCGGATCCAAAAAAAAGTTCATCGATTTTGAAAAAAGTTCAACGGATATGGAGAATAGGTTCATCGGATCCAAAAAAAAGTTCATCGATTTTGATAAAAAGTTCAACAGATTTGGAAAATAGTTTCATAGATTTGAAAATAGTTCATAAAAATGAAAAAAAAGGATTTTAAATAAAAATTAAACAAAATTTTTAAAGTTCTTCAAATTGAAAAAACTTCATTGAATTTGAAACTTTTCAAAGATTTGACGAAAAAGTTCGAGTATTTGCAAGATAATTTATTGACCCAGTAAGAAGAAAAACGAAAAATAGAAAAGAAAAAGGAAAAAGCCAAACGAAAAAAAATGAAAGAAAGAGAAAACGGAAGGGGTAGAATAAAGGAAAGGAAGGGTTCAAATGAAGGTCATCTTGTTGCTTGGCGTGGTGGTTCCATCTACTACCATTAAAAAAGAATGAGAGGGAAGATTCAACTTATAATTTAAACCGTTTAATTAGAGATGAACTACTACCACTAAAAAAGAAAGAGAGGGAAGATCCAATTTACAATTTAAACCGTTTAATCATAGATGAACGGTCTAAAAACGTCATTAACGAAATTGCCTTCGTTA
Source organism: Hordeum vulgare subsp. vulgare (assembly GCF_904849725.1). Lineage (NCBI taxonomy): Eukaryota > Viridiplantae > Streptophyta > Magnoliopsida > Poales > Poaceae > Hordeum > Hordeum vulgare. The sequence continues at coordinate 470,141,562 of NC_058522.1, forward strand.
ACGAAACACTAATCCCCACCTCATCGTCTCAACCCGCACGTCGTTCCCCCTCAAAGGAAAAAAATTGCACGTCGCCGCCCCATAAATCGGTCCCGCACCAAACGCTTCACGCACCCGACTTGCACCCGTCGGCCAGCACCGCTATTCCCGCAGCCCAACCCCGCCCTGCTACCGCCGTTCCGGCCGCCCGCCCCTGCGCCCAGCACCGCCGTTCCCGCAGCCCGGCCTTGCCCCGCCGCAGCCATTCCCGTCGCCCGCCCCTGCGCCCAGCCCCCATAGCCTGACGCACTTGACCCATCTCACCTCACTTCTCGCTCACGCACCACACCACAAAGGAGGGGACAGCGGCGACGGCGGTTCCACACCAGAAAATCAGTTGTGTGTCATAACTTACACAACAGAAAATCCTATGCTTGAACTGGAATAAATTGTTCAGCTTCTGTTGTGCTAAAGACACAACATCTTTTTTTGTCAAAATATGGAAGTCTTCGTCATGTATAACACTATGACCAAGTTATGATCATACTAGCAATGTAAAAATATGCTCAACTGAATTTTATCTGATGTCAGGTGATGTTGGTCTCAGAATCGAGAGTGTGAAACCCCAACGAGGCTCCGACATGAATCCGAAAACTGGTACGAAAAGGACAAGCCACTGAACCTTCCTCCTGGTTCGGTGCGGCCAAACCTCGGCTCAGCCCTCTTATGCCATGCCACCATATGATGTGCACCCTTGGTCGTCCGATCCCATGAACTGCTAACGAAACAACGCCCAACGTCGGGAGTGTGGTCATATTCTGCAACCAAGCAACCACCCTCCTCCGTTCTCATCCAGCAGCAGGAAAAGGTTTTTTCTCTGCCTTGTTACTGAATTTAAGTTGGAGAGAACATTTAAGTTATGAACCTTGTTACTAAATCATGCTCTGAATTGTTGTGCTCATTGTTGTACAAGACTAAATCATTGAGTACATTTAGCTCTACAGGTCTGGCCCATCGACGACGACGGCTCCTCCTCATGCTCATCGGCCTTGTGCCCAAGTGCTATGCAAGTCTGCATTGGGTATAGACAGAAATTTTGATCTTTACTGCTCAAAATTCAGTTGGCAAAGAAAGTGCTCAAGTGCTCTTTGTGGTTTCTAAGTTTCTATTCTAGCAACTGTGAAGTAAAGTGGTACTCCTTTCCCCTTGGTGCATAATTCAGTTGGCAAAGAAAGGCTGCTATGCATATAAAATTCAGTTTACTCCCAAACCATAAACTGAATTTATTTTTCAATCCATATACACAGGGCACTTAATTCAGTAATCTGAATCATTTAAGTAAACTACCTATTATTTTTTGCCTAACTACCTATTTTTAGATTCAGTCAGTTAACTACCTATTCTTTTATTACAGTTATGCTCTCTTTATTTACAATGGGAACAAACTAAAGAAAGGAAAAGAAACTACAGCCAAGAAGGCATGCATGCAAGTATCTTCGATCTTAACATTTACTCATGGACTAGGCATCATTTTCTCGCAGCTCAATTAATCATAGTACAACATTGCAAACTTCTGAATAAATTTCCAAGACATCACAAGAGGCAACAGTTCTACAGCAGCACTTCTACTGAATTTTGTTCACTAATGTTTCTGGAATATATGGTTTGCACTGATTTTTTCACTAATTTGCACTGGATTTCAGTTAAAACTTCAGTACATTTAGACCTGCTTTCCAAACATGATTGGCAAAATTATTAAGTTTGTGCCATAAACGTGGATTCTATTGAAGGTTATCTGTTTGTATAGCTCAGATTTTTGAATTTTTCACAAGTTGAGTAGCAAACATGTGTGTACAAAAGTGTTTAGATGGCTGCCAGGATAAGTGCATGACCATGTAGATGTATCACTTAGCTTTATGTTTTAAATGCACTTTTAGAATGAGCTGGTTAGATATGAAGACCTGTTTATATTAACCTTCTTAAGAAGTTCTCCTAGAGTTTGGGAAATCTTTTTAAGAATTGTTCTGACTATGTAATTAGAGACACAATAATGAGCCGATCCTACACGCAAGAACTTGAGGTAGTAGGCATGAAGATTTTATTGTTACGTGTATAAAATTTTATTGTTACGTGTATAAAATGGTAGTAGTCAGAAAAATGCATCTATGACATGCGGTTAGTCTTCTTTTAACTCATTTTATTTTTGATATATTAATTTTTAAGCATCAAATATCTTGGTCTTAACAGTTTTGAGATAATGATTTATTTTGTAGTGCCACTGGAGAGATGTGGATAAAGATATCAAGTCGTACGTTTATTGTGCATCATGCTTATTGTGGGGATTTCATATTTTTTTCATGATTTTTCAACAAGGTAGCATGGTCTATCATACTAAACTTCTTGTTTGTCCGCTAGGTTTGTTTCGCTATACAGCCAACATGTGTCGGGTGCATGTAAGACTCCATAGGATCCACATCCTTATGTTCGAGGCCGTAGGTTACATTTTCCCTTATCTTTCTTGATCTTGATTCAGTTGGTTGTATTTCTTGCTTGTAGATAATTTCAAAATGGTTTAAATGATAGCTTGCATGTAATTTCAAGGTTGTTTTAAATCAGCACGATGACCCCTCTGCAATTAGTAGTCCTTAAAAAGATAGTTTGAGTGTTGATTGATGGTTGAAAAGTCATAGATACACATTTATTCTCTTATTCTAGTGTATTGCTGCGTTGGCAACATTGGAGGGATGCTACATTGAAGGGAGCATGAGTGATCGCTAGAACATATGTATCATTGTGATTAGATCATTGTATATAAGCCAAAATGAGTTTATGACAATTGATAAACTGATTATGCTTAATCTATGAATGAATCTGGGAGTGAAGTGATATTTGTTTATACCATTGCATAGCTTGACATGAAAAAGTAAGCTTTGCCATAATGTAGAACAAACTGAAAACCATATGGGATGAGACCATCGGTCCATGTTAAGTAAATAATGTTTTCTCTTCATTATTTGGATGGAGAGGATTCAAGCAGTTAAAAAAGATGTAGTGGATTCAAGGTCATGCACAACATTACCGCAAGCTAACATTTACTCTATAGAACCTGGTTAATTTCTAGAAAACTGTTGACAGAAAAATCTAGATGATTGGCCAGCACAAAAAATATTTGATGGAATTAGTAACTTTGCTATCTTGGCCTTTGTGTTGGTGGTGAGTTGTTAGATTTGTCAATGGGGTTTTACCACATGCATTCATTTTGATCGCTTTCATCCGATTTGTTTAAGATTTTGTTGAAAATATGAGAGGTGGTTATTGTGTCCATAGTACCATTCAAATTCCTCACAACCTAAAGTTTATTCCTCAACTTATTTTGTGCATCTACATGATTGCAACTGGAGCAAACAAAGTTTTCTTCCACTATTAATTTTCTTTATATTGGTTGATAGGATGTAAGATTACATGGTCTTCTTTTTAAAGAGACATGGGCTTCCCTATTGTAGTTTCGAACTTATGTCTTGAATTGTTTTATGTGCTATGTGCTATGGTGAACTTATGTCTTGAATTATTTTGAACTTATGTCTTGAATTGTTTCCCCGATATGATGCACCAATCATTATTATGATGTTGACTCCATTCACACGTCTAATGCATTCTTTTTGAAGGCTTGATATTGATTTTGTGATGTTAATATATACTTGTTGATTACCTCGAGCAAGGATACTACATCCTTTGCATCATATTTTAAGTACACGTGCGTTGCACGTGCTCGATTACTAGTAAGTCTATAAAGAAGAAGGAGGTCTTCGGTTCGAAACTCAACGACGCTCGATTATTTTTGCGTATTAAAAATACAGAAGAAAAACCACTAAAACAACTATATGGGCCGGCCTAGTGCGCGATGCTGCACGCGTCTGTTAGCAAAAATACACATTAACGGGCGCCTGCAGCGCCAAATAGGATTTGCCTCCATGTGGTGCCCTATGTCTCAGAATATCCTATTTAGCGCCACAGGCCCCGGTTAGCAAAATTGATGATGTCTCACAATATCCACGATGGGCCGGCCTATCTAGAGATCATGTATGTGTTTTTTGAAAATCCATGAAAATATTTTTAAAATTGGTGAACTTTTTTGCAAATCTGAACTTTTTGAAATTTTGTGAACTTTTTTGATTTTTTAATGGCCAACCACACTCTACATGGGCCGGCCCACGAGGAGGGGCGCTGCACGCACCGGTTTCTCAAGTGACGCTGAAGGCGCCACATAGGAGCACGCTCTATGTCTCGCCTTACACGAGGGAACAGCTAGCAATCGTTGAAGGCGTTCCCTAACTGGGCCGGTTCAGTTGGTGCGTCCCACTCGAGCAGTTCGAGAATTCAAATTCTAATGCCCCGCGCGTCAGTTTCCTTATCTTGTTTTATTTTGTTTCCCCTATTTCTTCTTCTCTTTCACTTGCTTGTTGTTCTTCTTTCTTTGCTTGTTCTTTCAATAGTAAATAATTTTCTTTATGACTAAATTAGTGCGTAATAATTTGGCTATTCCTTGTTGTTTATTGTACATCAATTCATCTGAAAAGGATGTTGTTCTCAAGAACAAAATAGACTAACTTTTAAAATTAAAGAGGTAGTGGAAAAACTAAATCATAAGTACTTTTACTCTATAGTCATTGGCTCTTAATGCAAAATAAAAAAACAACTAGTGTATTGTTTCTAGCTAGGCATTTCAAAATGACTCAGTGGACATTCACTCACTAAGTCCAATTTTTACGGAAAAAGATATAAATGAACTGTTGCTTGCTAACTTATTGAATATTTTCTAGTGATGGTTGATACGTCTCCAACGTATCTATAATTTTGTTGGTTTCATGCTATTATCTTGTTAAACTTCGGATGTTTTGCATGCGTTTTATATATTTTTTGGGACTAACTTATTAACTCAGTGCCAAGTGCTAGTTTCTGTTTTTTTCCATGTTTTTGACCCCTTTCAGAGGAGGATTTTGAACGGAGTCCAAACGGAATTAAACTGCCAAAAAGATTTTTTCCGGAACAGAAAAAGATCGGGACACCGGAGAATCAGGGCACGAGGCCACCAGGGACCCCACAAGCCCTCATGGCGCGACCAGGGGGGCCCGCGACCCTCTGGCTTGTGGGCTCCCTAAGGCTCCTTTGCCCTAGGTTTTGCGCCTATATATTCCCTAAAATTCCATAGAAAATCAGGAGATCATCGAAAGTACTTTTCCGCCGCCGCAAGCTTCTGTCTCCGCAAGATCCCATCCGGAGCACGTTTTGGTGCCCTGCCGGAGGGGGATTCGGATACGGAGGGCTTCTTCATCAACACCATGACCTCTCCGATGATGCGTGAGTAGTTCACCCTATACCTACGGGTCCATAGCTAGTAGCTAGATGGCTTCTTCTCTCTCTTGGATCTTCAATACAAAGTTCTCCATGATCTTCATGGAGATCTATCCGATGTAATCTTCTTTTGCGGTGTGTTTGTCGAGATCCGATGAATTGTGGATTTATGATCAGATTATCTATGAATCTTATTTGAGTTTCTTCTGATCTCTCTTATGCATGATTTCATATCCTTCTAATTCTCTTCGAGTTGTGGGTTTTGTTTGGCCAACTAGATCTATGATTCTTGCAATGGGAGAAGTGCTTGGTTTGGGGTTCATACCGTGCGGTGACCTGACCCAGTGACAGAAGGGTAGCGAGGCACGCATCGTGTTGTTGCCATCAAGGATAAAAAGATGGGGTTTTCATCATTGGTTTGAGATTATCCCTCTACATCATGTCATCTTGCTTAAGGAGTTACTCTGTTCATCATGAACTCAATACACTAGATGCATGCTGGATAGCGGTCGATGTGTGGAGTAATAGTAGTAGATGCAGAAAGTATCGGTCTACTTGTCTCGGACGTGATGCCTATATGTATGATCATTGCCTTAGATATCGTCATGACTTTGCGCGGTTCTATCAATTGCTCGACAATAATTTGTTCAACCACCGTAATATTTGCTATTTTGAGAGAAGCCTCTAGTGAACACTATGGCCCTCGGGTCTACTCCACACCATATTTTCAGCCTTACACTTTTTACTTCTTTGCACTTTCCGCCTTCAGATCTCACTTTGCAAACAATCTTAAAGGGATTGACAACCCCTTTATAGCGTTGGGTGCAAGCTCTTTGTGTTTGTGCAGGTACTCTGGACTTGACGAGATTCTCCTACTGGATTGATACGCTGGTTCTCAAACTGAGGGAAATACTTACTGCTCCTGTGCTGCATCACCCTTTCCTCTTCAAGGGAAAAAACCGACGCAAGCAAGAGAAGTAGGAAGAAGAATTCCTGGCGTTGCCGGGGAAGGACTTTTGTTGCCGTAGCAGAAGAATTTCTAGCGTCGTTGCGGGGGAGGATCAAGTCAAGAACTCATCCAAATAGGTGTCGCAAACTCATCTCTTGCATTTACTTTGTTTGCCAGTTGCCTCTCGTTTTCCTCTCCGCCACTTCACCAATTCGCCTTTTTCGTTTGCCTTTTCGTTCACCCTTTTTCTCGCTTGCTCTTTGCCCGCTTGTCTGCCTGCTAAAACCCTCATGGACCAACTAAGGGATTTTGATGCTCACTATGCAAAGATGGAAGAGATTGAAACTAGTGTTAAAAGCTTCATGTCTACACAGTTTGAATACAATAGTTACTTTCGTAGAGAACTGAAGGAGCAAAATTCTTTTCTGGCCTTTATGAGTAGAGAAGTTGACAATATGGCCAAAGAATTCCTTGCGCTAAATGCTCAGTTTGCTCGTCTTGAAAAGTTGGTAGGCCAGATTTCTGATAAGCAGGCTACCTTAGTCAATAAAATGGCTACTAAACCTGAAACTCGTGATGAGAATCACGAAGATATTAAAGTGCTTGATGTGACTCCCATTCAATCTTTGTTTTCTTGTGTCAAACCTAATGATTATGGGTCTGGATATGAATCCACTTTGGTTGAAAAGTGCCCCAATGATTCGGAGTCCATCTATCTTGATGCTAAAAACATTGAAAGTGGAGTAGAAGATATTAAAACTTTGAGTAGTAATGAAATTACTACCTTGGATTTCAAGGAATTAAATTATGATAGTTGCTCCTTGATTGAATGCATCTCCTTGATGCAATCCATGTTAAACTCTCCACACGCTTATAGCCAAAACAAGGCCTTTACCGATTATATCGTCGAAGCTATGATAAAATCTCTTGAAGAGAAACTTGAATTGGAAGTCTCTATCCCTAGAAAGCTTCATGATGAGTGGGAACCTACTATCAAAATCAAAACCAAAAACTATGAATGCAATGCTTTGTGTGATTTGGGTGCTAGTGTTTCCGCGATTCCAAAGTCTTTATGTGATGTTCTGGGTTTTAATGAGATTGAAGAGTGTTCTCTTAATTTGCATCTTGCGGATTCTACTCTCAAGAAACCCATGGGAAGGATCAATGATGCTCTTATTATTGCAAATAGGAACTATGTACCCGTGGATTTCGTTGTGCTTGACATAGATTGCAATCCTACATGCCCTATTATTCTTGGTAGACCTTTCCTAAGGATTATCGGTGCTATCATCGATATGAAGGAAGGGAATATTAGATTTCAATTTCCTTTAAGGAAGGGCATGGAGAACTTTCCTAGAAAGAAAATAAGATTGCCTTATGAATCCATGATGAGGGCCACTTATGGTTTGAGCACCAAAGACGATGATACATGATTCTATCGCTTTTATGCCTAGCTAAGGGCGTTAAACAATAGCGCTTGTTGGGAGGCAACCCAATGAATTTATCTTTTTCTTTATGTTTTCTTGCGTCCACACCATCATAATTCTGTTGTGATTGTGTTTTTTGTGTTTCTTTTTGTGTTTGAGCCAAGCAAAACCTTTATGATTAGTCTTGGTAATGGTTGTTTGATCCTTCTGGAAAAAGACAGAAACTTTTCGCTCACGAGATGATTTTTCATTTTTATTAAGAAAGAGATTTTGAGTTGATTCTTTTTTCTGCTGGTTGATATGCCTTTTTACCAGGCAGACATAATTTTTCAGAATTTTTGAGGTACTAGAAGTATACGAGGTATACAGATTGCTACAGACTGGTCTGTTTTTGACAGATTCTGTTTTTGTTGAGTTGGTTGCTTGTTTTGATGAAACTATGGTTAGTATAGGGGGGGGGGGTACTAGCCATGGAAAAGTGAGAATATAGTAGCCAACACCAATATAGATATAATTCAAGTTTGCTACAGTACCAAAAGATGTGGTAGTTTGTTTTCTTGTGCTAATGTTATCACGAGTTTCTGTTTAAGTTTTGTGTTGTGAAGTTTTCAAGTTTGGGGTGATGTTCTCATGAACAAAGAGATAAGGAGTGGAAAGAGCTCAAGCTTGGGGATGCCCAAGGCATCCCAAACCAAATTCAAGGACACCAAAAAGCCTAAGCTTGGTGATGCCCCGGGAAGGCATCCCCTCTTTCGTCTTCAATCCATCGGTAACCTTACTTGGAGCTATATTTTTATTCACCACATGATATGTGTTTTGCTTGGAGTGTCTTGTATCGTAGGAGTCTTTTCTTTTTGTTGTGTCACAATCATCCTTGCTGCACACCTTTAGAGAGAGACAAGCACTCATCGTGATTTTGCTAGAATACTCATAGTGCTTCACTTATATCTTTTGAGCTAGATAATTTTGCTCTATGTGCTTCACTTATAACTTTTAGAGCACGGCGGTGCTTGACTTGGTAGTTGGCTTATGCTATGAAAGTAGTCCCAAAGGTGATAGGTACCCAAAGGGGATACAAAAACCTCCATATTCATGTGCATTGAGTAGAAAGAGAAGTCTTGATTCCTCTCAATTAGTTTTGAGACGTGGATTCGGTAATATTAAGAGTTATGTTAGTAGGGTGTTGTGAATCTAGAAATACTTGTGTTGAAGTTAGTGATTCCTGTAGCATGCACGTATGGTGAACCGCTATGTTAGGAAGTCAGAGCATAATTGATCTATTGATTTTCATCCTTTGTGTTGAGGTCGGGATCGCGTGATGGTTAACACCTACCAACCCTTCCCCTAGGAGTATGCGTTTAACACTTTGTTTCGATTACTAATAAAAACTTTCGCAACAAGTATGTGAGTTCTTCATGACTAATGTGAGTCCATGGTATAGATGCACTTTCCCCTTCCACCATTGCTAGCCCTCTAGTGCCGCGCAACTTTCACCGGTACACAAACCCACTATATGCCTTCCTCAAAACAGCCACCATACCTACCTACTATGGCATTTTCATAGCCATTCGAGATATATTGCCATGCAACTCCCACCGTTCCGTCTCATGACTTGTGCCGTCACTCTCATATTGCCATTGCATGATCGTAAGATAGCTAGCGAGATGTTTCAACGTCATACGTCAAGCTAGATCGTTGCACATCCCAGTACACTTCCGGAGGCATCTCCTATAGAGTCATTTCTAAGCTTTGAGCTGTGAGTAAATAAAAGTGTGATGATCATCATTTTTAGAGCATTGTCCCATGTGAGGAAATAAAAAAAGAGGCCAAACAGCCCAAAAAAAGAGAAAAAAGAGAGGCCTAAGAGCCCAAATAAAAAAAAGAGAGAAAAAGAGAGAAGGGAAAATGTTACTATCTTTTTCCACACTTGTGCTTCATATAGCACCATGTTCTTCATGATTGAGAGCCTCTCGTTTCGTCACCACCATATGCTAGTGGGAATCTTCATTATATAACTTGGCTTGTATATTCCAGTGATGGGCTTCCTCAAAATTGCCCTAGGTCTTCGTGAGCAAGCAAGTTGGATGCACACCCACTAGTTCTACTTTTGAGCTTTCACATACTTATAGCTCTAGTGCATCCTTTGTATGGCAATCCCTACTCATTCACATTGATATCTATTAATGGGCATCTCCATAGCCTTTTGATACGCCGAGTCAATGTGACCATCTCCTCCTTTTTGTTTCACAACCACCGCCACACTCTATTCCACCTATAGTGCTATATCCATGGCTCACGCTCATGTAGTGCGTGATAGTTATAAAAAGTTTGAGAAAGTAAGAGTGCGAAAACAATTACTTGGCCAATACCGGGGTTGTGGATGATTTACATTAGTTGTGTGAGGATGATGGAGCATAGCCAGACTATATGATTTTGTAAGGATAACTTTCTTTGGCCTTGTTATTTTGAAAGTTCATGATTACCTTGCTAGTTTGCTTGAAGTATTATTGTTTTCATGTCAATAGCAAACTATTGTTTTGAATCTTACGGATCTGAACATTCATGTCACGTGAAAGAAGTTACAAAGGACAACTATGCTAGGTAGCATTCCACATCAAAAATTCATTCTTTATCACTTCCCTACTCGAGGACGAGCAGGAGTTAAGCTTGGCGATGCTTGATACGTCTCCAACGTATCTATAATTTTTGTTGGTTTCATGCTATTATCTTGTCAAACTTTGGATGTTTTGCATGTCTTTTATATATTTTTTGGGACTAACTTATTAACTCAGTGCCAAGTGCCAGTTCCTGTTTTTTCCATGTTTTTGACCCCTTTTAGAGGAGGATTTTGAACGGGGTCCAAACGGAATGAAACTGCCAAAAATATTTTTTCCGGAACAGAAAAAGATCGGGAAGCCGGAGAATCAGGGCAGGAGGCCACCAGGGACCCGACAAGCCCTCATGGCGCGGCCAGGGGGGCCCGCGGCCCCCTGGCTTGTGGGCTCCCTGAGGCTCCTTTGCCCTAGGTTTTGCGCCTATATATTCCCTAAAATTCCATAAAAAATCAGGAGATCATCGAAAGTACTTTTCCGCCGCCGCAAGCTTCTGTCTCCGCAAGATCCCATCCGGAGCACGTTTTGGTGCCCTGCCGGAGGGGGATTCGGATACGGAGGGCTTCTTCATCAACACCATGACCTCTCCGATGATGCGTGAGTAGTTCACCCTATACCTACGGGTCCATAGCTAGTAGCTAGATGGCTTCTTCTCTCTCTTGGATCTTCAATACAAAGTTCTCCATGATCTTCATGGAGATCTATCCGATGTAATCTTCTTTTGCGGTGTGTTTGTCGAGATCCTGTGAATTGTGGATTTATGATCATATTATCTATGAATCTTATTTAAGTTTCTTCTGATCTCTCTTATGCATGATTTCATATCCTTCTAATTCTCTTCGAGTTGTGGGTTTTGTTTGGCCAACTAGATCTATGATTCTTGCAATGGGAGAAGTGCTTGGTTTTGGGTTCATACCGTGTGGTGACCTCACCCAGTGACAGAAAGGGTAGCGAGACACGCATCGTGTTGTTGCCATCAAGGGTAAAAAGATGGGTTTTTCATCATTGGTTTGAGATTATCCCTCTACATCATGTTATCTTGCTTAAGGTGTTACTCTGTTTGTCATGAACTCAATACACTAGATGCATGTTGGATAGTGGTCGATGTGTGGAGTAATAGTAGTAGATGCAGAAAGTATCGGTCTACTTGTCTCGGACGTGATGCCTATATGTATGATCATTGCCTTAGATATCGTCATGACTTTGCACGGTTCTATTAATTGCTCGACAGTAATTTGTTCACCCACTGTAATATTTTCTGTTTTGAGAGGAGCCTGTAGTGAACACTATGGCCCTCGGGTCTACTCCACACCATATTTTCAGACTTACAGTTCTTACTTCGTTGCACTTTCCACCTTCAGATCTCACTTTGCAAACAATCTTGAAGGGATTGACAACCCCTTTATAGCGTTGGGTGCAAGCTCTTTTTGTTGTGCAGGTACTCTCAACTTGATGAGATTCTCCTACTGGATTGATACCTTGGTTCTCAAACTGAGGGAAATACTTACTGCTCCTGTGCTGCATCACCCTTTCCTCTTCAAGGGAAAAAAACCGACGCAAGCAAGAGAAGTAGCAAGAAGAATTCCTGGCGTTGCCGGGGAAGGACTTTTGTTGACGTAGCAATGGTTTCTTCTTTTCCTTGGCATGATAAGCTTCCATTGTATAGTTTTTCAATGGTTGCAACTTGAGCGAACCCTGCAACAATGTGGGACAAAATCTGATTACTTGAAGTGTCAAAGCTACATAAGAAATTGAGCACGATTGATTATCAATTAATAAAAATATAGGAATAGAACTGAATGCATGGTAGACAAAACTAGAAGAATATGACCTTCTTCGAGGTAATTCCTATTATTTGGAAGATGCATTACTTGAAGTTCCAAGCAGAGATCTAAATTAGCTTCTCCCATGATTCTAGTTAGTGCAAGTTGTCCACACCCTACAATAATTTGTAGCAAATATGTTTACTTGAAGTTTCAAGCAGATATTAAATTACTTCAAGTTTGGAGCAAAAAAAACTTAACTTATTGCATAAGTGCCATAAATTAGGAACAAAGCTCAATGAGTAATGCACTTCTTTAATGTCGAAATCCCAAACCGCAAAGGGCCAGGTGATCGGGATTGTCCGAAGAGCCGTTGGGGGCATGTGGCTTTGATTTGCAAAAAGTTGATGCCCCACATAGTGATGGACGAGTGTGTGGGCGTCCGCTCGGGCTGTGGGCCAAAAGAAACCAACTCAAAAAGCCTTGCTGACCAGCGCCTGTGCCGCTGCATGGTGGCCTCCCATACATGCGTGTACTTCGGCCAAAAGTTGTCTCCCATCTTCCTCAGAGATGCACCGCTGGAGGACTCCTGTGGTGCTTTTCTTATATAGCTCTCCCTCATGGACCTTTTAGGCTTTTGATCGGCGGATGATGTGTCTTGCCTCGGTCTGGTCGTTGGGTAGTTCTTTGCACAGAAGGTAAGCAAGGAAGGGCTCGGTCCATGGCGCGATCACTCCCATGACCTCATGAGTCAAAGGTGTTTTTTTAAATTGTAAATCCGCTCATGATTTGATCGTCCTGCTCGGCTATGGGGGTTACAACCTATTCTACACCATCAGCTCCTGTGCTACTGATACGTCTCCAACGTATCTATAATTTTTTATGGTTTCATGCTTTTATCTTGTCAAACTTTGGATGTTATGCATGCCTTTTATATATTTTTTGGGACTAACTTATTAACTCAGTGCCAAGTGCCAGTTCCTGTTTTTTCCATGTTTTTGACCTCTTTCAGAGGAGATTTTGAAACAGAGTCCAAACGGAAGGAAATCCCCGAAAAGATTTTTTCCGGAACGGAAGAAGATCGGGAAGCTTGAGAGCCAAGACACGGGAGCCTCAGGGGCCCCACAAGCCCCCACCCCGCGGCCAGGGGGAGGCCGTGGCCCACAGGCTTGTGGCCCCCCTGAGCGCCCTCTGACCTAGGGGTTGCGCCTATAACTTCCCTAAAAATCCCAAAAAAATCGGGAGATCCTCGAAAGTACTTTTCCGCTGCCGCAAGCTTCGGTCTCCGCAAGATCCCATCTGGGGCACGTTCTGGTGCCCTGCAGGAGGGGAGATTCGGATACGGAGGGCTTGTTCATCAACACCATGACCTCTCCGATGATGCGTGAGTAGTTCACCATAGACCTACGGGTCCATAGCTAGTAACTAGATGACTTCTTCTCTCTCTTGGATCTTCGATAGAAAGTTCTCCATGATCTTCATGGAGATCTATCCGATGTAATCTTCTTTTGCGGTGTGTTTGTCGAGATCCGATGAATTGTGGATTTATGATCAGATTATCTATGAATCTTATTTGAGTTTCTTCTGATCTCTCTTATGCATGATTTCATATCCTTCTAATTCTCTTCGAGTTGTGGGTTTTGTCTGGCCAACTAGATCTATGATTCTTGCAATGGGAGAAGTGCTTGGTTTTGGGTTCATACCGTGCGGTGACCTCACCCAGTGACAGAAGGGGTAGCGAGGCACGCATCATGTTGTTGCCATCGAGTGTAAAAAGATGGGGTTTTCATCATTGGTTTGAGATTATCCCTCTGCATCATGTCATCTTGCTTAAGGCGTTACTTTGTTCGTCATGAACTCAATACACTAGATGCATGCTGGATAGCGGTCGATGTGTGGAGTAATAGTAGTAGATGCAGAAAGTATGAGTCTACTTGTCTCAAACGTGATGCCTATATGTATGATCATTGCCTTAGATATCGTCATGACTTTGCGCGGTTCTATCAATTGCTCGACAGTAATTTGTTCACCCATCGTGATATTTGCTATTTTGAGAGAAGCCTCTAGTGAACACTATGGCCCCAGGGTCTACTCCACACCATATTTTCAGCCTTACACTTTTTACTTTCTTGCACTTTCCGCCTTCAGATCTCACTTTGCAAACAATCTTGAAGGGATTGACAACCCCTTTGAAGCGTTGGGTGCAAGCTTGTTTGTGTTTGCGCAGGTACTCTAGACTTGACAAGACCCTCCTTCTGGATCGATACCTTGGTTCTCAAACTGAGGGAAATACTTACTGCTCCTGTCCTGCATCACCCTTTCCTCTTCAAGGGAAAAACCAACGCAAGCCCAGTCTCCGTCAACATGTCAATTTCTGGCGCTGTTGTTTGAGAAGTAGCAGAAGGATTTCTGGCGCCGTTGCCGGGGAGGAAGATCAAGTCAAGGACTCATCCAAGTAGGTGTCGCAAACTCATCTCTTGCATTTACTTTGTTTGCGAGCTGCCTTTCGTTTTCCTCTCCCCCACTTCACCAATTTGCCTTTTTCGTTGGCCTTTTTGTTTGCCCTTTTTCTCGCCTGCTCTTTGCTTGCTTTCTGAACTCACCATGAACGAAAACACCAAACTTTGTGACTTCTTGAATACTAATAATAATGATTTTATTAGTACTCCATTGCTCCCGCTACTAGTGCGGAGTCATACGAAATCAATGCCGCTTTGCTGAATCTTGTTATGAAAGAGCAATTCTCTGGCCTTCCTAGTGAAGATGCTGCATCCCATCTCAATACCTTCATTGAGCTTTGCGATATGCAAAAGAAAAAAGATGTGGATAATGACGTGATTAAATTGAAGCTTTTTTCCTTTCTCGTTGCGAGATCGCACAAAAACTTGGTTTTCTTCTTTGCCCAAAAATAGTATCGATTCTTGGGATAAGTGCAAAGATGCTTATATATCCAAGTATTTTCCGCGGGCTAAGATCATCTCTCTCCGTAATGATATCATGAATTTTGAGCAACTTGATCATGAACATGTTGCACAATCTTGGGAGAGAATGAAATTAATGATTAGAAATTGTTCCGCTCATGGCTTGAGTCTTTGGATGATTATTCAAATCTTTTACGCTGGCTTGAATTTCGCTTCTAGAAATATCTTGGACTCCACCTCAGGTGGAACATTCATGGAAATCACGTTAGGGGAAGCCACAAAGCTCTTAGACAACATCATGACAAACTACTCTCAGTGGCACATTGAAAGGTCACCTACTAGTAAGAAGGTACATGCTATAGAAGAAATTAACTCGTTGAGTGCTAAGATGGATGAGTTAATGAATTTGGTTGCTAGTAGAAGTTCTCCTTTGGATCCTAATGATATGCCCTTGTCTTATTTGATTGAGAGGTGCAACTCTAGCTTGGACGTTAATTTTGTTGGTAGGAATAACTTTGGCAACAACAATGCTTTTAGAGGAAACTATGTTCCTAGGCCTTTTCCTACTAACTCCTCTAATAATTTTGGCAACTCCTACAACAATACTCATGGAAATTACAATAGATTACCCTCTGATCTAGAGAGTAATATCAAAGAGTTCATCAACTCTCAAAAGATTTTCAATGCGTCCATAGAGGAAAAGCTACTCAAAATTGATGATTTGGCTAAGAGCGTTGATAGAATGTCTAGTGATGTTGATGCTTTGAAAGTTAGATGTGCTCCTCCCAAAATCAACGTGGATGAAACTTTGAAAGCTATGCGTGTTTCCATGATTGAAAGCCAAGAAAGAACCGCCCAAATTCGTTCTAGACATGAATGACTTAAAAAGGCGTTTTCTTGTGATGAGAATCACAAAGATCTTAAAGTGCTTGGTGTGACTCCCATTGAATCTTTTTTTCTTGTGTCAAACCTAATGATTATGGGTCTGGATATGAATCCACTTTGGTTGAAAAGTGCCCCAATGATTCAGAGTCCATCTATCTTGATGCTAAAAGCATTGAAAGTGGAGTAGAAGATGTTAAAACTTTGAGTAGTAATGAAATTACTACCGTGGATTTCAAGGAATTTAATTATGATAGTTTCTCCTTGATTGAATGCATTTCTTTGATGCAATCCATGTTAAACTCTCCACACGCTTATAGCCAAAACAAAGCCTTTACCGATCATATCGTCGAAGCTATGATAAAATCTCTTGAAGAGAAACTTGAATTGGAAGTCTCTATCCCTAGAAAGCTTAATGATGAGTGGGAAACTACCATCAAAATCAAAATAAAAAACTATGAATGCAATGCTTTGTGTGATTTGGGTGCTAGTGTTTCTGCGATTCCAAAGTCTTTATGTGATGTTCTGGGTTTTAATGAGATTGAAGAGTGCTCTCTTAATTTGCATATTGCTGATTCTACTGTCAAGAAACCCATGGGAAGGATCAATGATGTTCTTATTATTGCAAATAGGAACTATGTACCCGTGGATTTCATTGTGCTTGACATTGATTGCAATCCTACATGCCCTATTATTCTTGGTAGACCTTTCCTAAGGACTATCGGTGCTATCATCGATATGAAGGAAGGGAATATTAGATTTCAATTTCCTTTAAGGAAGGGCATGGAACACTTTCCTAGAAAGAAAATAAGATTGCTTTATGAATCCATGATGAGGGCCACTTATGGTTTGAGCACCAAAGACGAAGATACGTGATTCTATCGCTTTTATGCCTAGCTAAGGGCGTTAAACAATAGCGCTTGTTGGGAGGCAACCCAATGAATTTATCTTTTTATTTCTGTTTTGTTGCGTCCACACCTTCACAATTCTGTTGTGATTGTGTTTTTTGTGTTTCTTTTTGTGTTTGAGCCAAGCAAAACCTTTATGACTAGTCTTGGTAATGGTTGTTTGATCCTGCTGGAAAAAGACAGAAACTTTTCGCTCACGAGATAATTTTTAATTTTTATTCAGAAAGAGCTTTTGAGTTGATTCTTTTTTCTGCTGGTAGATATGCTTTTTTCCCAGGCCGTCGTAATTGTTAAGATTTTTTGAGGTACGAGAAGTATACGAAGTATACAGATTGCTACAGATTGGTCTGTTTTTGACAGATTCTGTTTTTGTTGAGTTGGTTGCTTGTTTTGATGAAACTATGGTTAGTATCGGGGGGTACTAGCCATGGAAAAGTGAGAATAAAGTATCCCAACATCAATATAGATAGAAATCAAGTTTGCTACAGTACCAAAAAAAACTGGTAGTTTGTTTTCTTGTGCCAATGTTATCACGAGTTTATGTTTAAGTTTTGTGTTGTGAAGTTTTCAAGTTTTGGGTGATGTTCTCATGGAAGATGAGATAAGGAGTGGAAAGAGCTCAAGCTTGGGGATGCCCAAGGCATCCCAGGCCAAATTCAAGGACACAAAAAATCCTAAGTTTGGGGATGCCCCAGGAAGGCATCCCCTCTTTCGTCTTCAATCCATCGGTAACATTACTTGGAGCTATATTTTTATTCACCACATGATATGTGTTTTCTTGGAGCGTCTTGTATCTTAGGAGTCTTTTCTTTTTGTTGTGTCACAATCATCCTTGCTGCACACCTTTTTGAGAGAGAGAGACATGCACTCATCGTGATTTTGCTAGAATGCTCATAGTGCTTCACTTATATCTTTTGAGCTAGATACTTTTGCTCGTTGTGCTTCACTTATTTCTTTTGAGCTAGATACTTTTGCTCTAGTGCTTGACTTATATCTTTAGAGCACGGCGGTGCGTGACTTGGTAGTTGGCTTATGCTATGAAAGTAGTCCCAAATGTGATAGGTACCCAAAGAGGATGCAAAAACCTCCATCTTCATGTGCATTGAGTAGAAAGAGAAGTCTTGGTTCCTCTCAATTAGTTTTGAGACATGGATTCGGTAATATTAAGAGTTATGTTAGTAGGGTGTTGTGAATCTAGAAATACTTGTGTTGAAGTTAGTGATTCCCGTAGCATGCACGTATGGTGAACCGCTATGTTAGGAAGTCGGAGCATAATTGATCTATTGATTGTCATCCTTTGTGTTGAGGTTGGGATCGCGCGATGGTTAACACCTACCAACTCTTCCCCTCGGAGTATGCGTTTAGCACTTTGTTTCGATTGCTAATAAAAACTTTCGCAACAAGTATGTGAGTTCTTCATGACTAATGTGAGTCCATGGTATAGATGCACTTTCACCTCCCACCATTGCTAGCCTCTCTAGTGCCGCGCAATTCTCGCCGGTGCACAAACCCACCAAATTCCTTCCTCAAAACAGCCACCATACCTACCTACTATGGCATTTTCATAGCCATTCCGAGATATATTGCCATGCAACTCCCACCGTTCCGTCTCATGACTTGTGTCGTCACTCTCATATTGCCATTGCATGATCATAACATAGCTAGCGAGATGTTTCAATTTCATACGCCATGCTAGATCGTTGCACATCCCGGTACACTGCCGGAGGCATTTTCTATGGAGTCATCATCATCATTTTGAGCTGTGAGTAAATAAAAGTGTGATGATCATCATTATTAGAGCATTGTCCCATGTGAGGGAAAAAAGAGGCCAAAGAGCCCAAGAATAAAAAAAATAAAAATGAGAGGCCTAAGAGCCCAAATGAAAAAAAGGAAAGAGAGAAAAAGAGAGAAGGGACAATGCTACTATATTTTTCCACACTTGTGCTTCATGATAGCACCATGTTCTTCATGATTGAGAGCTTCTTGCTTTGTCACTACCATATGCTAGTGGGAATCTTCATTATATAACTTGGCTTGTATATTCCAATGATGGGCTTCCTCAAAATTGCCCTAGGTCTTCGTGAGCAAGCAAGTTGGATGCACACCCACTAGTTCTCCTTTTGAGCTTTCACATACTTATAGCTCTAGTGCATCTCTTGTATGACAATCCCTACTCATTCACATTGATATCTATTAATGGGCATCTTCATAACCCTTTGATATGCCGAGTCAATGTGACCATCTCCTCCTTTTTGTCTCACAACCACCACCACACTCTATTCCACCTATAGTGCTATATCCATTGCCCGCGCTCATGTATTGCGTGATAGTTATGCAAAGTTTGAGAAAGTAAGAGTGCGAAAACAATTACTTGTCCAATACCGGGGTTGTGCATGATTTACATTAGTTGTGTGAGGATGATGGAGCATAGCCAGACTATATGATTTTGTAGGGATAACTTTCATTGGCCTTGTTATTTTGAAAGTTCATGATTACCTTGCTAGTTTGCTTGAAGTATTATTGTTTTCATGTCAATAGCAAACTATTGTTTTGAATCTTACGGATCTGAACATTCATGTCACGTTAAAGAAGTTGCAAAGGACAACTATTCTAGGTAGCATTCCACATCAAAAATTCATTCTTTATCACTTCCCTACTCGAGGACGAGCAGGAGTTAAGCTTGGGGATGCTTGATACGTCTCCAACGTATCTATAATTTTTGAGTTGATTCTTTTTTCTGCTGGTTGATATGCCTTTTTACCAGGCAAACATAATTTTTCAGAATTTTTGAGGTACCAGAAGTATACGAGGTATACAGATTGCTACAGACTGGTCTGTTTTTGACAGATTCTGTTTTTGTTGAGTTGGTTGCTTGTTTTGATGAAACTATGGTTAGTATCGGGGGGGGGGGGGGGGGGTACTAGCCATGGAAAAGTGAGAATACAGTACCCAACACCAATATAGATATAATTCAAGTTTGCTACAGTACCAAAAGATGTGGTAGTTTGTTTTCTTGTGCTAATGTTATCACGAGTTTCTGTTTAAGTTTTGTGTTGTGAAGTTTTCAAGTTTGGGGTGATGTTCTCATGAACAAAGAGATAAGGAGTGGAAAGAGCTCAAGCTTGGGGATGCCCAAGGCATCCCAAACCAAATTCAAGGACACCAAAAAGCCTAAGCTTGGTGATGCCCCGGGAAGGCATCCCCTCTTTCGTCTTCAATCCATCGGTAACCTTACTTGGAGCTATATTTTTATTCACCACATGATATGTGTTTTGCTTGGAGTGTCTTGTATCGTAGGAGTCTTTTCTTTTTGTTGTGTCACAATCATCCTTGCTGCACACCTTTAGAGAGAGACAAGCACTCATCATGATTTTGCTAGAATGCTCATAGTGCTTCACTTATATCTTTTGAGCTAGATAATTTTGCTCTATGTGCTTCACTTATAACTTTTAGAGCACGGCGGTGCTTGACTTGGTAGTTGGCTTATGCTATGAAAGTAGTCCCAAAGGTGATAGGTACCCAAAGGGGATACAAAAACCTCCATATTCATGTGCATTGAGTAGAAAGAGAAGTCTTGATTCCTCTCAATTAGTTTTGAGACGTGGATTCGGTAATATTAGGAGTTATGTTAGTAGGGTGTTGTGAATCTAGAAATACTTGTGTTGAAGTTAGTGATTCCCGTAGCATGCACGTATGGTGAACCGTTATGTTAGGAAGTCAGAGCATAATTGATCTATTGATTTTCATCCTTTGCGTTGAGGTCGGGCTCGCGTGATGGTTAACACCTACCAACCCTTCCCCTAGGAGTATGCGTTTAACACTTTGTTTCGATTACTAATAAAAACTTTCGCAACAAGTATGTGAGTTCTTCATGACTAATGTGAGTCCATGGTATAGATTCACTTTCCCCTTCCACCATTGCTAGCCCTCTAGTGCCGCGCAACTTTCACCGGTACAAAAACCCACCATATGCCTTCCTCAAGCCACCATACCTACCTACTATGGCATTTTCATAGCCATTCCGAGATATATTGCCATGCAACTCCCACCGTTCCGTCTCATGACTTGTGCCGTCACTCTCATATTGCCATTGCATGATCGTAAGATAGCTAGCGAGATGTTTCAACGTCATACGTCAAGCTAGATCGTTGCACATCCCGGTACACTGCCGGAGGCATCTCCTATAGAGTCATTTCTAAGCTTTGAGCTGTGAGTAAATAAAAGTGTGATGATCATCATTTTTAGAGCATTGTCCCATGTGAGGAAATAAAAAAAGAGGCCAAACAGCCCAAAAAAACAGAAAAAGAGGCCTAAGAGCCCAAATAAAAAAAAGAGAGAAAAAGAGAGAAGGGACAATGTTACTATCTTTTTCCACACTTGTGCTTCATATAGCACCATGTTCTTCATGATTGAGAGCCTCTCGTTTCGTCACCACCATATGCTAGTGGGAATCTTCATTATATAACTTGGCTTGTATATTCCAATGATGTGCTTCCTCAAAATTGCCCTAGGTCTTCGTGAGCAAGCAAGTTGGATGCACACCCACTAGTTCTACTTTTGAGCTTTCACATACTTATAACTCTAGTGCATCCTTTGTATTGCAATCCCTACTCATTCACATTGATATCTATTAATGGGCATCTCCATAGCCTTTTGATACGCCGAGTCAATGTGACCATCTCCTCCTTTTTGTCTCACAACCACCGCCACACTCTATTCCACCTATAGTGCTATATCCATGGCTCACGCTCATGTAGTGCGTGATAGTTATAAAAAGTTTGAGAAAGTAAGAGTGCGAAAACAATTACTTGGCCAATACCGGGGTTGTGCATGATTTACATTAGTTGTGTGAGGATGATGGAGCATAGCCAGACTATATGATTTTGTAAGGATAACTTTCTTTGGCCTTGTTATTTTGAAAGTTCATGATTACCTTGCTAGTTTGCTTGAAGTATTATTGTTTTCATGTCAATAGCAAACTATTGTTTTGAATCTTACGGATCTGAACGTTCATTTCACGTGAAAGAAGTTGCAAAGGACAACTATGCTAGGTAGCATTCCACATCAAAAATTCATTCTTTATCACTTCCCTACTCGAGGACGAGGAGGAGTTAAGCTTGGGGATGCTTGATACGTCTCCAACGTATCTATAATTTTTGATGGTTTCATGCTATTATCTTGTCAAACTTTGGATGTTATGCATGCCTTTTATATATTTTTGGGACTAACTTATTAACTCAGTGCCAAGTGCCAGTTCCTGTTTTTTCCATGTTTTTGACCTCTTTCAGAGGAGATTTGAAACAGAGTCCAAACGGAAGGAAAATCCCCGAAAAGATTTTTTCCGGAACGGAAGAAGATCGGGAAGATTGAGAGCCAAGACATGGGAGCCTCAGGGGCCCCACAAGCCCCCACCCCGCGGCCAGGGGGGAGGCCGTGGCCCACAGGCTTGTGGGCCCCCTGAGCGCCCTCTGACCTAGGGGTTGCGCCTATAACTTCCCTAAAAATCCCAAAAAAATCAGGAGATCATCGAAAGTACTTTTCCGCTGCCGCAAGCTTCGGTCTCCGCAAGAGCCCATCTGGGGCACGTTCTGGTGCCCTGCCGGAGGGTAGATTCGGATACGGAGGGCTTGTTCATCAACACCATGACCTCTCCGATGATGCGTGAGTAGTTCACCATAGACCTACAGGTCCATAGCTAGTAACTAGATGCTTCTTCTCTCTCTTGGATCTTCGATACAAAGTTCTCCATGATCTTCATGGAGATCTATCCGATGTAATCTTCTTTTGCAGTGTGTTTGTCGAGATCCGATGAATTGTGGATTTATGATCAGATTATCTATGAATCTTATTTGAGTTTCTTCTGATCTCTCTTATGCATGATTTCATATCCTTCTAATTCTCTTCGAGTTGTGGGTTTTGTCTGGCCAACTAGATCTATGATTCTTGCAATGGGAGAAGTGCTTGGTTTTGGGTTCATACCGTGCGGTGACCTCACCCAGTGACAGAAGGGGTAGCGAGGCACGCATCGTGTTGTTGCCATCAAGTGTAAAAAGATGGGGTTTTCATCATTGGTTTGAGATTATCCCTCTGCATCATGTCATCTTGCTTAAGGCGTTACTTTGTTCGTCATGAACTCAAAACACGAGATGCATGCTGGATAGCGGTCGATGTGTGGAGTAATAGTAGTAGATGCAGAAAGTATGAGTCTACTTGTCTCAAACGTGATGCCTATATGTATGATCATTGCCTTAGATATCGTCATGACTTTGCGCGGTTCTATCAATTGCTCGACAGTAATTTGTTCACCCATCGTGATATTTGCTATTTTGAGAGAAGCTTCTAGTGAACACTATGCCCCCCTGGGTATACTCCACACCATATTTTCAGCCCTACACTTTTTACTTCGTTGCACTTTCCGCCTTCAGATCTCACTTTGCAAAATATCTTGAAGGGATTGACAACCCCTTTGAAGCGTTGGGTGCAAGCTTGTTTGTGTTTGCGCAGGTACTCTAGACTTGACAAGACCCTCCTTTTGGATCGATACCTTGGTTCTCAAACTGAGGGAAATACTTACTGCTCCTGTGCTGCATCACCCTTTCCTCTTCAAGGGAAAAACCAACGCAAGCCCAGTCTCCGTCAAAGTGTCAATTTCTGGCGCTGTTGTTTGAGAAGTAGCAGCTAATAACCTCGTATTGCCATACCACGGATGGCTTGAAAAGCCTCTGTAGGAATGTGTTACTGGGATGGGGTCATGCTTTGCGCCTAAGCGGGCTAGGATGTCTGCGGCTTGGTTGTTGTCTCTCGAGACGTGATGAAATTCCAATCCCTCGAACCGTGCTGATATCTTAAGGACAACATTTATGTATGCTGCCATTTTTGTTTTTTTGCATCAAATTCATCGTTGATTTTTGAGATGGCGAGGTTGTAGTCCCCCAGTACCTCGATAAATTGTGTCCCCATTGAGTTTGCCATCCAAACACCGTGTTATAGTGCCTAGTATTTTGTTACATTATTCAAATCGGCGTACATGATCTGTAGCACGTATCGGACATTATCCCCGATAGGGGATGTGAAGATCACCCGAGCCCCTAGTCGAACTAGAGTTTTCGAACCGCCAAAGTACATTGTCCAGTGAGCATAATGTTGGCAATATGCCCTAGAGGAAATAATAAAATAGTTATTATTATATTTCATGTTTCCAGATAACGTTTATTATCCATGCTATAACTGTATTGAATGGAAACATAATTGCATGTGTGGATATATAGACAAAACTATGTCCCTAGTGAGTCTCTAGTTGACTAGCCTGTTGATCAAGGATGGTCAAGGTTTCTAGCCATAGACAAGTGTTGTCACTTGATGACGGGATCACATCATTAGGAGAATGATGTGATGGACAAGACCCAATCTATGAACGTAGCATATGATCGTGTCATTTTGTTGTTATTGTTTTCTGCATGTCAAGTATTCATTCCTATGACCATGAGATCATGTAACTCACTGACACCGGAGGAATGCTTTGTGTGTATCAAACATCACAACGTTATTGGGTGACTATAAAGGTACTCTACACGCATCTCCGAAGGTGTCCGTTGAGTTAGCATGGATCAAGACTGGGATTTGTCACTCCGTGTGACGGAGAGGTATCCCGGGGCCCAATCGGTAATACAACATCACATATAAGCCTTCCAAGCAATGTGACTAAAGAGTTAATAACGTGATCCTGTATTACGGAACGAGTAAAGAGACTTGCCGGTAATGAGATTGAAATAGGTATGGAGATGCCGACGATCGAATCTCGGGCAAGTAACATACCGAAGGACAAAGGGAATGGTATACGGGATTATATGAATCCTTGACATAGAGGTTCAACCGATAAGATCTTCTTAAAACATGTAGGATCCAATATGGACATCCAGGTACCGCTATTGGATATTGACCGGGGAGTGTCTCAAGTCATGTCTGCATAGTTCTCGAACCCGCAGGGTCTGCACACTTAAGGTTCGGTGACGTTTCGGTATTGTTGAGTTATAGGTGCTGATGATCGAAGTTTTGATCGGAGTCCCAGATGATATCCCGGACGTCATGAGGAGTTCCGGAATGGTCCAGAAACGAAGATTGATATATAGGAAATTGATACTTGGATCCCGGAAGAATTTCGGGCACCGGGGGCCCACTAGGTGGACCCACCACTCCCCAAGAGGGCCACATGGACTTGATGGTGGCGCAGTAGCTCTTAGTGGGCTGACTAGTCAACCAAAGAAAGCCCATGAGGTAAAAGTGGAAAAAACCAAAAGAGGTGGACAACTTGGGGAGGAGTCCTACTCCAAGTAGGATTGGAGGACTCCTCCTCCGCCCTAGCTTCGGCCGAGCCCAAGGAGGCTCTCCTTAGGGATCAAGGGTAGCCCCTCCTTCCTCCTATATATACTAGAGGTTTTAGGGTTTTTGAGACACAATTTAAGCCACGTGCAACCCTCTCATGTAGTTTGTAGTTCCTCCTCTAGATCGGATTTCTATGGTGCTTAGGCGAAGCCCTGCGGGAATAGATCACCACCACCACTGGCGCGCCATCACGCTTCCGGAGAACTCATCTACTTCCCCGTCTCTCTTGCTGGATCAAGAAGGCGGAGATATTCATCGAGCTGTACATGTCCTGAATGCGGAGGTGCCGTCCGTTCGGTACTAGATCGGGACAGATCGTGGGACGGCGACGATTTGGATCGCGAAGACGTTCCACTACATCAACCGCATTTTTAGCGCTTCCCGCTTAGCGATCTACAAGGGTATGTACATCCAATCTCCCTCTTGTAGATGATCATCACTATGATAGGTCTTCGTGTGCGTAGGAATTTTTTTGTTTCCCATGCAACATTCCCCAACAATGGCATCATGAGCTAGGTCCATGCATAGATGAAATCTCGAGTAGAACACAAAAGTTTTAGTGGGCGTTGATGTTCAATTTGCTGCCGTCCTTAGTCTTTTATTGATTCGGCGGTATTTTTGGATTGAAGCGGCCCGGACCAACCTTACTCGTACCCTTACGAGAGACCGCTCTCATCGACTAACATGCAACTTGTTGCATAAAGATGACTGGCGGGTGTTAGTTTCTTCAACTTTAGTTGAATCGGATTTGACCGAGGCGGTCCTTGGAGAAAGGTTAAATAGCAATTTGCGTATCACCATTGTGGCTTTGCGAAAGTAAGATGCTATAATACTAGATACCGATAGCAGCCACGTAATACATGCAACAACAAATTAAAGGACGTCTAACTTGTTTTTGCAGGGTATGCATGTGATGTGATATAGCCAAAGACATGATGTGATATATTGGATCTATGAGATGATCGTGTTGTAATTGTTAAATATCGACTTGCACGTCGATGCTACGGCAAGCGGCAGGAGCCATAGGGTCGTCTTTAAACTAACGTTTGTGCTTGCAGATGCGTTTACTACATTGCTAGGTAGTAGTTTTAGTAGTGATAGCATAGATAGCACGAAAACCTCGATGGCGGCACAATGATGGAGATCGTGATGATGGAGATCATGGTGTGGCGCCGGTGACGATGAAGATCATGCCAGTGCTTTGGTGATGGAGATCAAGAAGTACAAGATCATGGCCATATCATGTCACTTATGAATTGCATGTGATGTTAATCCTTTTATGCACCTTATTTTTCTTAGAACGACGGTAGCATTATAAGGTGACCCCTCACTAAAATTTCAAGATAAAATTGTGTTCTCCCCGACTGTGCACCGTTGCGACAGTTCGTCGTTTCGAGACACCACGTGATGATCGGGTGTGATAGACTCAACGTGCACATACAATGGGTGCAAAACAATTGCACACGCGGAACACTCGGGTTAAACTTGACGAGCTGATACGTCTCCGTTGTATCTACTTTTCCAAACTCTTTTGCCCTTGTTTTGGACTCTAATTTGTGTTGGGGAACGCCGCATGGGAAACAAAAATTTTCCTACGCGCACGAAGACCTATCATGGTGATGTCCATCTACGAGAGGGGATGTGTGATCTACGTACCCTTGTAGACCGTACGGCAGAAGCGTTAGTGAACGTGGTTGATGTAGTGGAACGTCCTCACGTCCCTCGATCCGCCCCGCGAACCGTCCCGCGATCAGTTCCACGATCTAGTGCCGAACGGACGGCACCTCCGCGTTCAGCACACGTACAGCTCGACGATGATCTCGGCCTTCTTGATCCATCAAGAGAGACGGAGAGGTAGAAGAGTTCTCCGGCAGCGTGACGGCGCTCCGGAGGTTGGTGATGATCTTGTCTCAGCAGGGCTCCGCCCGAGCTCCGCAGAAACGCGATCTAGAGGAAAAACCGTGGAGGTATGTGGTCGGGCTGCCGTGGAAAAGTCGTCTCAAATCAGCCCTAAAACCTCCGTATATATAGGTGGGAGAGGGGGGGGGGCTTGCCTTGGGGCTCAAGGAGCCCCAAGGGGGTCGGCCGAGCCAATGGGGGAAGGTCCCCCCCCCCCAAACCGAGTCCTACTTAGTTTGGTGGGTCGAGTCTTTCTTTCCTTTCCCACCTCCTCCTCTTTTTTTTTCTCTTTGATTTTTCTTCCAATGCGCATAGGGCTCTTTTGGGCTGTCCCACCAGCCCACTAAGGGCTGGTGCGCCACCCTCAATGCCTATGGGCTTCCCCGGGGTGCATTGCCCCCCCGGTGAACTTCCGGAACCCATTCGTCATTCCCGGTACATTCCCGGTAACTCCGAAAACCTTCCGGTAATCAAATGAGGTCATCCTATATATCAATCTTCGTTTACGGACCATTCCGTAAACCCTCGTGACGTCCGTGATCTCATCCGGCACTCCGAACAACATTCGGTAACCAACCAGATAACTCAAATACGCATAAAACAACGTCGAACCTTAAGTGTGCACACCCTGCGGGTTCGAGAACTATGTAGACATGACCCGAGAGACTCCTCGGTCAATATCCAATAGCGGGACCTGGATGCCCATATTGGATCCTACATATTCTACGAAGATCTGATCGTTTGAACCTCAGTGCCAAGGATTCATATAATCCCGTATGTCATTTCCTTTGTCCTTCGGTATGTTACTTGCCCGAGATTCGATCGTCAGTATCCGCATACCTATTTCAATATCGTTTACCGGCAAGTCTCTTTACTCGTTCCGTAATACAAGATCCCGCAACTTACACTAAGTCACATTGCTTGCAAGGCTTGTGTGTGATGTTGTATTACCGAGTGGGCCCCGAGATACCTCTCCGTCACACGGAGTGACAAATCCCAGTCTTGATCCATACTAACTCAACGAACACCTTCGGAGATACCTGTAGAGCATATTAATAGTCACCCAGTTACGTTGCGACGTTTGATACACACAAAGTATTCCTCCGGTGTTAGTGAGTTATATGATCTCATGGTCATAGGAACAAATACTTGACACGCAGAAAACAGTAGCAACAAAATGACACGATCAGCATGCTACGTCTATTAGTTTGGGTCTAGTCCATCACGTGATTCTCCTAATGACGTGATCCAGTTATCGAGCAACAACATCTTGTTCATAATCAGAAGACACTGACTATCTTTGATCAACTGGCTAGCCAACTAGAGGCTTGCTAGGGACAGTGTTTTGTCTATGTATCCACACATGTAAATGAGTCTTCATTCAATACAATTATAGCATGGATAATAAACTATTATCTTGATACAGTAATTATAATAATAACAATATTTATTATTGCCTCTAGGGCATAATTCCAACAGTCTCCCACTTGCACTAGAGTCAATAATCTAGCCCTCACATCATCATGCGAATTACATTGTAATAAATCTAACACCCATACAGTTCTGGTGTTGATCATGCTTTGGCCGTGGAAGAGGTTTAGTCAGCGGGTCTGCTACGTTCAGATCCATGTGCACTTTGCATATATTTACGTCCTCTCCTTCGACGTAGTCGCGGATGAGGTTGAAGCGTCGTTTGATGTGTCTGGACTTCTTGTGAAACCGTGGTTCCTTTGCTAAGGCAATGGCACCCGTGTTATCACAGAATAAGGTTATTGGATTCAGTGCGCTTGGCACCACTCCAAGATCCGTCATGAACTGCTTCATCCAGACACCCTCCTTAGCCGCCTCCGAGGCAGCCATATACTCCGCTTCACATGTAGAATCTGCTACGACGCTTTGCTTGGAACTGCACCAGCTTACCGCACCCCCATTACGAATAAATACGTATCCGGTTTGCGACTTAGAGTCGTCCGGATCTGTGTCAAAGCTTGCATCGACGTAACCTTTTACGGCGAGCTCTTAGTCACCTCCATACACGAGAAACATCTCCTTAGTCCTTTTCAGGTACTTCAGGATATTCTTGACCGCTGTCCAGTGATCCACTCCTGGATTACTCTGGAACCTACCTGCCATACTTATGGCCAGGCTAACGTCCGGTCTAGTGCACAACACTACATACATGATAGAACCTATGGCTGAAGCATAGGGGACGGAGCGCATATGCTCTCTATCCTCATCAGTTTCTGGGCACTGAGTCTTACTCAATCTCGTACCTTGTAAAACTGGCAAGAACCCCTTCTTGGACTGTTCCATTTTGAACCTATTCAAAACTTTATCAAGGTATGTGCTTTGTGAAAGTCCTATCAGGCGTTTTGATCTATCCCTATAGATCTTAATGCCTAGAATGTAAGCAACTTCTCCTAGGTCCTTCATAGAGAAACTTTTATTCAAGTAATCCTTTATGCTCTCCAAAAACTCTACGTTGTTTCCAATCAGCAATATGTCATCCACATATAATATTAGAAACGCCACAGAGCTCCCACTCACTTTAACCACTTGTATAAACCCAAATGCTTTGATCACCTCATCAAAGCGTTTGTTCCAACTCCGAGATGCTTGCACCAGTCCATAAATGGATCGCTGGAGCTTGCACACCTTGTTAGCATTCTTAGGATCGACAAAACCTTCGGGTTGCATCATATACAATTCTTCCTTAAGGAAACCATTAAGGAACGCCGTTTTGATATCCATCTGCCAGATTTCATAATCGAAAAATGCAGCTATTGCTAACATGATTCTGACGGACTTAAGCATCGCTACGGGTGAGAATGTCTCATCGTAGTCAGCTCCTTGAACTTGTGAAAAACCCTTTGCCACAAGTCGAGCTTTATAAACGGTCACATTGCCGTCAGCGTCTGTCTTCCTCTTAAAGATCCATTTGTTCTGAATAGCCTTGCGGCCCTCAGGCAGTACTTCCAAAGTCCACACTTTGTTCTCATACATGGATCCTATCTCGGACTTCATGGCTTCTAGCCATTTGTTGGAATCTGGGCCCACCATTGCTTCTTCATAATTTGCAGGTTCATTGTTGTCCAACAACATGATTGATAAGACGGGATTACCGTACCACTTTGGAGCAGCACGTGGTCTCGTCAACCTGCGTGGTTTGACAGAAACTTGAACCGGAGTTTCATGATCATCATCATTAACTTCCTCCTCAACCGGCGTCGTAACGACAGAGGTTTCCCCTTGCCCTGCGCCACCATCCAGAGGGATGAGAGGTTCAACAACCTCGTCAAGTTCTATCTTCCTCCCACTCAATTCTCTCGAGAGAAACTCCTTCTCGAGAAAAGCTCCGTTTTTAGCAACAAACACTTTGCCCTCGGATTTGAGATAGAAGGTGTACCCAACTGTCTCTTTTGGGTAACCTATGAAGATGCACTTTTCCGCTTTGGGTTCCAGCTTTTCAGGCTGAAGCTTTTTGACATAAGCATCACATCCCAAAATTTAAGAAACGACAACTTTGGCCTTTTGCCATACCACAATTCGTATGGTGTCGTCTCAACGGATTTTGATGGTGCCCTATTTAAAGTGAATGCAGCTGTTTCTAATGCATAACCCCAAAACGATAACGACAAATCGGTAAGAGACATCATAGATCGCACCATCTCTAATAAAGTACGATTACGATGTTCGGACACACCATTACGCTGTGGTGTTCCAGGCGGTGTCAAATGTGAAACAATTCCACATTGTCTTAAGTGAGCACCAAACTCGAAACTCAGATATTCACCCCCATGATCAGACCGTAGGAACTTGATCTTCTTGTTACGATGATTTTCAACTTCACTCTGAAATTGCTTGAACTTTTCAAATGTTTCAGACTTGTGCTTCATTAAGTACACATAACCATATCTACTCAAATCGTCAGTGAAGGTGAGAAAATAACGATATCCGCCGCGTGCCTCTACGCTCATCAGACCACACACATCGGTATGCATGATTTCCAACAAGTCACTTGCACGCTCCATTGTTCCGGAGAACGGAGTTTTAGTCATCTTGCCCATGAGGCATGGTTCGCACGTGTCAAGTGAATCAAAGTTAAGTGACTCCAAAAGTCCATCGGCATGGAGTTTCTTCATGCGCTTTACACCAATATGACCTAAGCGGCAGTGCCACAAAAATATGGCGCTATCATTGTTAACTCTAACTCTTTTGGTCTCAATGTTATGTATGTGTGTATCGCTATCAAGATTCAATATGAAAAATCCTCTCACATTGGGTGCATGACCATAAAAGATGTTACTCATAGAAATAGAACAACCATTATTCTCTGACTTAAAAGAGTAACCGTCTCGCAATAAACAAGATCCAGATATAATGTTCATGCTCAACGCAGACACTAAATAACAATGATTCAAGTTCATAACTAATCCTGATGGTAACTGAAGTGAAACTGTGCCGACGGCGATTGCATCAACCTTGGAACCATTTCTTACGCGCATCGTCACTTCATCTTTCGCCAGCCTTCGTCTATTCCGCAGTTCCTGTTTCGAGTTGCAAATATGAGCAACAAAACCGGTATCGAATACCCAGGCACTACTACGAGAGCCGGTCAAGTACACATCAATAACATGTATATCAAATATACCTGATTTTTCTTTAGCCGCCTTCTTATCTGCCAGATACTTGGGGCAATTGCGCTTCCAGTGACCCATACCCTTGCAATAGTAACACTCTGTTTCAGGCTTAGGTCCAGCTTTGGGTCTCTTCGTCGGATTGGCAACAGGCTTGCCGCTCTTCTTTGAATTTCCCTTCTTGCCTTTGCCGTTTCTCTTGAATCTAGTGGTCTTATTCACCATCAACACTTGATGCTCTTTACGGAGTTCAGACTCTGCGACTTTCAGCATCGCAAACAACTCGCCGGGTGACTTGTTCATCCCTTGCATGTTGTAGTTCAACACAAAGCCTTTATAGCTTGGTGGCAGTGATTGAAGGATTCTGTCAGTGACAGCCTCTTGCGGGAGTTCAATCCCCAGCTCAGCTAGACGGTTTGAGTACCCAGACATTTTGAGAACATGTTCACTGACAAACGAGTTCTCCTCCATCTTGCAAGCATAGAATTTATCGGAGGTCTCATACGTCTCGATCCGGGCGTTCTTCTGAAAGATAAACTTCAACTCCTGGAACATCTCAAATGCTCCATGACGCTCAAAGCGACGTTGATGTCCCGGTTCTAAGCCATACAAGACTGCACATTGAACTACTGAGTAGTCCTCCTTACGTGCTAACCAAGCGTTCTTAACATTCTGATCAGCCGTAGCGGGTGGTTCATCTCCTAGCGCAGCATTAAGGACATAATCCTTCTTCCCAGCTTGTAAGATTAGCTTAAGATTACGAGCCCAGTCTACAAAGTTGCTTCCATCATCTTTCAACTTAGCTTTCTCTAGGAACGTATTAAAATTCAGGGTGACTGTTGCGTGAGCCATGATCTACAACACAAATATATTCAAAGTGGACTTAGACTATGTTCAAGATAATTAGAGTTTAACTTAATCAAATTTATCGCTAAACACCCACTCAAAAAGTACATCTCTTTAGTCATTTGAGTGGTTCATGATCCACTTACACTAGCTCAAGTCCGATCATCACGTGAGTTGAGTATAGTTTCAGTGGTAAGCATCCCTATGCTAATCATATCATCTATATGATTCATGATCGACCTTTCGGTCTCATGTGTTCCGAGGCCATGTCTGCACATGCTAGGCTCGTCAAGCTTAACCCGAGTGTTCCACGTGCGCAACTGTTTTGCACTCGTTGTATGTGAACGTTGAGTCTATCACACCCAATCATCACGTGGTGTCTCGAAACGACGAACTGTAGCAATGGTGCACAGTCGGGGAGAACACAATTTCGTCTTGAAATTTTAGTGAGAGATCACCTCATAATGCTACCGTCGTTCTAAGCAAAATAAGGTGCATAAAAGGATTAACATCACATGCAATTCATAAGTGACATGATATGGCCATCATCACGTGCTCCTTGATCTCCATCATCAAAGCACCAGCACGATCTTCTTGTCACCGGCGCCACACCATGATCTCCATCAACGTGTCGCCATCGGGATTGTCGTGCTACTCATGCTATTACTACTAAAGCTACATCCTAGCAAAATAGTAAACGCATCTGCAAGCACAAACATTAGTATAAAGACAACCCTATGGCTCCTGCCGGTTGCCGTACCATCGACATGCAAGTCGATATTATCTATTACAACATGATCATCTCATACATCCAATATATCACATCACATCGTTGGCCATATCACATCACAAGCATACCCTGCAAAAACAAGTTAGACGTCCTATAATTTTGTTGTTGCATGTTTTACGTGGTGACCATGGGTATCTAGTAGGATCGCATCTTACTTACGCAAACACCACAACGGAGATATATGAGTTGCTATTTAACCTCATCCAAGGACCTCCTCGGTCAAATCTAATTCAACTAAAGTTGGAGAAACTGACACTTGCCAGTCATCTTTGAGCAACGTGGTTACTCGTAGCGATGAAACCAGTCTCTCGTAAGCGTACGAGTAATGTCGGTCCAAGCCGCTTCAATCCAACAATACCACGGAATCAAGAAAATACTAAGGAGGGCAGCAAAACACACATCACCGCCCACAAAAGCTTTTGTGTTCTACTCGAGAAGACATCTACGCATGAACCTAGCTCATGATGCCACTGTTGGGGAACGCCGCATGGGAAACAAAAAATTTCCTACGTGCACGAAGACCTATCATGGTGATGTCCATCTACGAGAGGGGATGTGTGATCTACGTACCCTTGTAGACCGTACAGCAGAAGCATTAGTGAACACGGTTGATGTAGTGGAACGTCCTCACGTCCCTCGATCCACCCCGCGAACCGTCCCGCGATCAGTTCCACGATCTAGTGCCGAACGGACGGCACCTCCGCGTTCAGCACACGTACAGCTCGACGATGATCTCGACCTTCTTGATCCAGCAAGAGAGACGGAGAGGTAGAAGAGTTCTCCGGCAGCGTGACGGCGCTCCGGAGGTTGGTGATGATCTAGTCTCAGCAGGGCTCCGCCCGAGCTCCGCAGAAACGCGATCTAGAGGAAAAACCGTGGAGGTATGTGGTCGGGCTGCCGTGGAAAAGTCGTCTCAAATCAGCCCTAAAACCTCCGTATATATAGGTGGGAGAGGGGGGCCTTGCCTTGGGGCTCAAGGAGCCCCAAGGGGGTCGGCCGAGCCAAGGGGGGAAGGTCTCCCACCCCAAACCGAGTCCTACTTGGTTTGGTGGGTGAGTCCTTCTTTCCTTTCCCACCTCCTCCTCTTTTTTTTGTTTTCTCTTTGATTTTTGTTCCAATGCGCATAGGGCTCTTTTGGGCTGTCCCACCAGCCCACTAAGGGCTGGTGCGCCACCCTCAATGCCTATGGGCTTCCCCGGGGTGGGTTGCCCCCCCGGTGAACTTCCGAAACCCATTCGTCATTCCCGGTACATTCCCGGTAACTCCGAAAACCTTCCGGTAATCAAATGAGGTCATCCTATATATCAATCTTTGTTTCCGGACCATTCCGGAAACCCTCGTGACGTCCGTGATCTCATCCGGGACTCCGAACAACATTCGCTAACCAACCATATAACTGAAATACGCATAAAACAACGTCGAACCTTAAGTGTGCAGACCCTGCGGGTTCGAGAACTATGTAGACATGACCCGAGAGACTCCTCGGTCAATATCCAATAGCGGGACCTGGATGCCCATATTGGATCCTACATATTCTACAAAGATCTTATCGTTTGAACCTCAGTGCCAAGGATTCATATAATCCCGTATGTCATTCCCTTTGTCCTTCGGTATGTTACTTGCCCGAGATTCGATCGTCAGTATCCGCATACCTATTTCAATCTCGTTTACCGGCAAGTCTCTTTACTCGTTCCGTAATACAAGATCCCGCAACTTACACTAAGTCACATTGCTTGCAAGACTTGTGTGTGATGTTGTATTACCGAGTGGGCCCCGAGATACCTCTCCGTCACACGGAGTGACAAATCCCAGTCTTGGTCCATACTAACTCAACGAACACCTTCGGAGATACCTGTAGAGCATATTTATAGTCACCCAGTTACGTTGCGACGTTTGATACACACAAAGTATTCCTCCGGTGTTAGTGAGTTATATGATCTCATGGTCATAGGAACAAATACTTGACATGCAGAAAACAGTAGCAACAAAATGACACGATCAACATGCTATGTCTATTAGTTTGGGTCTAGTCCATCACGTGATGCTCCTAATGACGTGATCCAGTTATCAAGCAACACCATCTTGTTCATAATCGGAAGACACTGACTATCTTTGATCAACTGGCTAGCCAACTAGAGGCTTGCTAGGGACAGTGTTTTGTCTATGTATCCACACATGTAAATGAGTCTTCATTCAATACAATTATAGCATGGATAATAAACGATTATCTTGATACAGGAATTATAATAATAACAATATTTATTATTGCCTCTAGGGCATAATTCCAACAATTTGCATGATTTGATTGGAACTAACTCGGACTAACGTTGTTTTCAACAGAATTGCCATGGTGTTGTTTTTGCGCAGAAATAAAAGTTCTCGGAATGACCTAGAAATTTATGAGGATTTTTGTGGAATATATAAAAAATACTGGCGCAAGAATCAACCGGTGGGGTGGACCGAGGATCCCACAAGCCCACCACGCGCGACCCCCCTGGCCACGTCTAGCAGGCTTGTGGGCCCCTCGGAGCTCCACCGCCTCCAATTCCAGCTCTATTTAGTCCCTTTCGTCCGGAAAAAAACAAGGAGAAAAGGTCATCGCGTTTTACGATACGGAGGCACCACCACCACCTGTTCTTCCTTTGGAGGGCAGATCTGGAGTCCGTTCTGGGCTCCGAAGAGGGGAGATCGTCGCCATCGTCATCACCAACCTTCCTTCATCGCCAATTCCATGATGCTCTTCATCGTTCGTGAGTAATCTCATCGTAGGCTTGCTGGACGGTGATGGGTTGGATGATATCTATCATGTAATCAAGTTAGTTTTGATGGGGATTGATCCCTAGTATCCACTATGTTCTGAGATTGATGTTGCTACTACTTTGCCATGCTTAATGCTTGTCACTAGGGCCCGAGTGCCACGATTTCAGATCTGAACCTATTATGTTCTCGTCAATATATGTGTGTTCTTGATCCTATCTTGCAATTTGTAGTCACGTACTATGTGTTACGACCCGTCAACCCCGGAGTGACAATAGTTGGAACCACTCCAGGAGATGACCATAGTATGAGGAGTTCATGTATTCACTTAGTGCTAATGCGTTGTTCCGGTTCTCTATTAAAAGGAGAACCTTAATATCCCGTAGTTTCCATTAGGACCCCGCTGCCACGGGAGGGATGGACAATAGATGTCATGCAAGTTCTTTTCCCTAAGCACGTATGACTACATACATAATACATGACTACATTACATTGACGAACTGGAGCTAGTTACATATCTCTCCGTGTTATAACTGTTGCATGATGAATAACATCCGGCATAATTATCCATCACCGATCCCATGCCTATGAGTCTTTTCCTACTGGTCCTTGCTACGTTACTTTGCTGCTACTGCTGTCACTGCTGCTACTGTTACCGCTACTGCTGTCACTACTGCTACTGTTACCGTTGCTACTGTTGCTATCACACTACTTTGCTACTGATACTTTGCTGAAGATACTAAGTCTTTCAGGTGTGGTTGAATTGACAACTCAACTGCTAATACTCGAGAATATTCTTTGGCTTCCCCTTGTGTCGAATCAACAAATTTGGGTTGAATACTCTACCCTCGAAAACTGTTGCGATCCCCTATACTTGTGGGTTATCAAGACTATTTTCTAGCGCCGTTGCCGGGGAGGCATAGCCATATTCTGTAAGTCACTTGGGATTTACGTCCGCTAATCACTATGAGGAATCCAAGAGATCCAAAAACTAAAGTCTTGCCCTCAACTACGAGGACAGGTAAGGAACTGCCATCTAGCTCTGCACTTGATTCACCTTCAGTTATGAGTAAGTTTGCGACACCACCTCCTGCTAGAAATTTTGATATGTCACCTGTGCTTGATGATGCTACTTCTGCTGTCCATGATGCTTATGATGATGCTTTTCTTGATACTGCTTTGCCACTAGGTTCATTCCTTGATGCACAAATTGCTAGAGTTGCTGCTAGATGTGATGATACTTCTGAAACTGCTGAGATTATTGAAGTAGAACCTGCTATTTCGCCTGTTAGAACTAGCTCTCCTAGATATGAATTGCCTGATATGCCTGAGGGTTATGTTATGGAGGGAGAGATAGCTGAGGACTTTCTTGCTTGTAAGGATAGATATGATGTTGAGAATTTGCTGCGCAAGTGGAAAGAAAAATCTTTGAACGCTAGGATGAAATATGACCCGAAGTTTGCTATTTCGCCTATCTTTGTGACCGATAAGGATTATGAATTCTCTGTCGACCCTGAGTTAATCACTCTGGTCGAATCTGATCCTTTTCACGGTTATGAGTCTGAAACGGTTGTAGCACATCTTACTAAGCTACACGATATAGCCACCCTATTCACGAGTGAGGAAAAGATCCGCCACTACTATATCCTCAAGCTGTTTCCTTTCTCACTAAAGGATGATGCTAAGACCTGGTTCACTTCTCTTGCTCCTGGTTGTGTGCGTAGCCCCAAGGATATGATCTACTACTTCTGTGAAAAATATTTCCCTGCCCATAAGAAGCAAGCTGCCTTGCAGGAAATATACAACTTTGCGCAAGTTGAAGAAGAGGGTCTCCCACAAGCTTGGGGGAGGCTTGTCCGGCCACTGAATGCTTTGCCTGATCACCCTATTGAGAAGAATTATATACTTGATATCTTCTACAATGGACTAACCGATGCTTCTACGGACCACCTAGATAGCTGTGCCAGTTATGTTTTTAGGGAACGAACCGTAGAACAAGATGAGATCCTATTGAATAATATCTTATGCAATGAGAATGCTTGGACTATTCCCGAACCACCTCCAAAGCAACTCCTAATAAAAGAGGTATCCTATTCCTTAGTCCTGAAGATATGCAAGAAGCTAAGAAATCTACGAAATAGAAATGCATTAAATCTGAAGATGTCAAAAATCTACCACCTATTGAAGAGATCCATGGTCTTGATAACCCGATACAGGTAGTAGCGGTAAATTCTCTTCGTAGATTCAATGAGAGTGATATTCCTTTTGATAAACCTGCTAGCTTATGCCCGGATGAATTTGATAACTTTGTTGCCAAACAACAGAGTTTCAATGATTATGTTAACAGACAATTGGAACAGAATGCTCGTATGCTTAGTCATTTAAGTGCTTGTGTGGACAGAAACGTCAATGACCTTAAGCTCTTGAGTAAACATGCCTCTATGGTCACTACTCAAGTAGAACAAGTACTTAAGGCTCAAAATGACTTGCTCAATGAGTTGAATGACAATTCTGTCAGAGTCGTCACTAGAGGCGGTAGAATGAACCAGGAACCTTTGTATCCCGAGGGTCATCCTAAGAGAATTGAACAAGATTCTCAAGGAGTTAGCACCGAGGCACCTAGTCATCCTAGAAAGGAAAAGAAAGATGATAGGAACTTGCACGCTAGCAACCCTGTTGCTGTTACACCTGAGAATCCAAATGATGTCTGTGTTTCTGATGCCGAAACACAATCTGGTGATGAACATGAGCCTAATGATAATATAGATAGTGATTTTCATGATGATGCTCAACCTAGCAAGGATAAGGATGTGGAGATTGAACCAGTTGATCTTGATAACCCACAGCCTAAGAATAAGAGATACGATAAGAACGACTTCATTTCTAGGAAGCATGGTAAAGAAAGGGAACCATGGGTTCAGAAACCCATGCCCTTTCCTCCCAAACCATCCAAGAAAAAGGATGATGAGGATTTTGAGCGATTTGTTGAAATGATTAGACCTGTCTTTCTGCAAATGCGTTTGAAAGATATGCTCAAAATGTCTCCTTATGCTAAGTACATGAAGGATATTGTGACTAATAAGAGGAGGATACCTGAGGTTGAGATTTCCACCATGCTCGCTAATTATACCTTCAAGGGTGGAACTCCTAAGAAACTAGGTGATCCCGGAGTGCCCACTATACCTTGCTCCATTAAAGGAAACTACGTTAGAACTGCTTTATGCGACCTTGGAGCCGGTGTTAGTGTTATGCCTCTCTCTCTCTTTATCGTAGGGTTGAACTAGATAAGTTGACACCCACTGAAATCTCTCTGCAAATGGCCGACAAATCAACTGCTTTCCCTATCGACATTTGCGAGGATGTGCCTGTTGTGGTTGCTAACGTCACTATTTTAACAGACTTTGTTATTCTGGATATTCCCGAGGATGATGCCATGGTGGTCATCCTTGGAAGACCCTTTTTAAACACTGCATGGGCTGTTATTGATTGCAACAAAGGCAATGTCACTTTCCATGTCAATGGTAATGAGCATACGGTGCACTTTCCGAAGAAACAATATCGAGTACATTGCATCAATGCTATTTAAAACACTTCATCGATTCTTATTGGGAGCTTTGAATGCCCTATACCTACTGTTAAGATGAAGTATGATTTGCTTGTTGGGGATATGCACATCCCCATTGAGGTAACCTAGTGACTATTCGAAAATTCTCCGTTTTCTTTTGCGGTTCGAAAAGGCTTGCCAAGGAGACTTGATCAACCTCATTGACAAATTTATTTCGATGACCATGAGACGGATGAATCAAGGAGTCACAACCCTCTCTTCCAAGCTTTCACCTTCGGTTGCTTAGAAGAAAAATGATATATTTAGCTTGAGTTTTCCCTGTTTTCTGCCTTTTGCGTCCCATAAAAAAGTGTCCCGAAAATAGAAGTTCTCCTTATGCCGTGAAAATCAAGTATGATTTTTTCTGGAATTTTTGAAAAATTCCGAGATGGAGAGCTAGTCAGGGGGATGCTCCAGTGGGCCACAAGCCCTGGAGGTGCGGGCACCCCCCTGGCCGTGCCCACCAGGCTTGTGGGGCCCACGTGTCCCACTCCACTTATTCCAGCTCCCATCTACTTCTCCTACCTCAAGAAAAAATCGTTTCGCAGCTCAAACCCGTGTTCTTGCTCTTCTTGCTGTGATTTTCGATCTCCTTGTGCAAAGCCCCATTCACCAAACTGTTTCGGGGGAATTGTTCCTTGGTATGTGACTCCTCCATTGGTCCAATTAGTTTTTTCTCTAGTGCGTTATACGTTGCGTATTTTTGCTGCCTTGGTGACCCTGTTCTTGAGCTTTGCATGCTAATTTTAGCTGGTCCCAAGTAGTTTTGATGCATGATATGGCCTCTAGGGAATTGAAGGAGTAGTTGCTACGAGTTTCGTTGGGCCTTGTTCACTTTTCCTTATAGTCACTAAAATTTCTGAAATTTTCAGAGATAGAAAAAGGAAAAGATGAGGAGGTTCTTAAGAGGCTCTTCAAGCCGTGACCCCAAGGATGATGAACATGAGAAGAAGAAACCCAAGTATCCGGTCCCCCGAGTTGCAGAAGTTCGAGCGTGCAAGTGGCCAAGCGATGTGTTCCTATGCGCCGCCAGACTTTATGAGGACTTTTACTACTTGGTGGAGAACGCGTGCCTTACCGCCTTCGTTGAAGATAAGTGTCCGCAATACCTCCTCCTCACTAATATTTTTGTGCAAAGCTTTAACTTCTATCCAAGGAAGAGTCCTCCTATGGTTGAGTTCAAATTATATGATATCCCCCAGCGCATGTCACTTCAGGATTTTTGCAATGTTTGCAAATTACCTTATGTTGGGGATATTCATGAACCTCGTCCACGGGACTTGGAGGATTTCATAGATACTATTGCTGTAGGAGAGGAGAGAGGAGTGTCTTGCGCTAGAGCTACTAGCATACATTTTCCCGTGCTTCGGTACTTCTCATTATTCGTGGGAAAATGTTTGATTGGCCGTGGGAAAGCTGGGGCCCTTAGCTCCCCAGATCTTGCGGTTTTGCGCGAAGCCCTTTATAATGATAAAACTTATAGCTTGGGCGCTATAGTAGCTCAACGGTTGAACACGAACCGTTCTAAAGGCGTTGTTTATGGAGGTATCTATGCTACTTGATAACCCACAAGTATAGGAGATCAATTGTAGCCTTTCTCGATAAGTAAGAGTGTCGAACCCAACGAGGAGCTAAAGGTAGGACAAATATTCCCTCAAGTTCTATCGACCACCGATACAACTCTACACACACTTTACGTTCGCTTTACCTGGAACAAGTATGAAACTAGAAGTACTTTGTAGGAGTGATAGGATAGGCTAGAAAGAAAGTAAAGAACACGTAAATAAAAACTAGGGGCTGGTTAGATAAATAAACGTTAGTATAACGAGTGTGGAAAGTGGTGGTAGGAGTTGCGGAATTGTCCCTAAGCAATTGACTACGTTACTAGACCGATAACAAGTTTTATGTTGGAGAGGCCGCTGCTAGCATCTCATCCCTTACTTGGAATTCAATGCACTTATGATTGGAACTATTAGCAAGCATCCACAACTACTAACGTTTATTAAGGTAAAACCCAACCATAGTAATAATATATATTGGTCCCCCTTCAATCCCATATGCATCAATTTCTATGCTAGGCTGAAGCTTCTATCATCCTTTCCCTCCAATACATAGTCCTATCAACATACTACTAACCCTATGGTGTGATCCACGCGCACACTCATATGATGGGCACCAAAGGAAAACAACATAACCACAAGCAAATTAAACCAATCATAGCAATCCATCAATCACCGATAGGACAACAAAAATCTACTCAGACATCATAGGATGTCAACACATCATTGGATAATAATATGAAGCATAAAGCACCATGTTAAAGTAGAGGGTACAACGGGTTGTGGGAGAGTGGACCGCTGAATATAGATGGGGGAAGGTGATGGAGGTGTTGGTGAAGATGACGGAGGTGTTGGTGTAGATCGCCGTCACACGATGATGTCTCGAGCAGCGTTCCGGCACCGCCGGGAGAGAGGGCAAAGAGCCCCCTTTCTTCTTATTATTTCTTGACCTCCTCCCTAGATGGGAGAAGGGTTTCCCCTTTGGTCCATGGTCTCCATGGCGGCGGAGGGGCGAGAGCCCCTTCGAGATTGGATCTCTCTCTCTCTGTGTCCTTTTGTTTCTGCGCTCCCAGATTTTGCCTTTCACTGTTTCTTAAATTCCCGGAGATCCGTAACTCCGATTGGGCTGAAATTTTAACACGATTTTCTTTCGGATATTATATTTCTTGCAGCGAAAGAAGGGCCACAACCGCCTTAGGGATGGGTCACAAGCTTGCCAGGTGCGGCCCCACTCCCAGGCCGCGGCTAGGGGGCTTGTGACCCCCTCGGGCATTGTTTCGCATTGATTCTTCTTCCCAAAAATCATAAATATTCCAAAAAATCCCCGTAGGTTTTTATTGCGTTTGGACTTCGTTTGGTAGGGATAATCTGCGAAACAAAAAACATGCAACAAACATGAACTGACACTGGGCACTGGATCAATATGTTATTCCCAAAAATAGTATAAAAAGTTGCCAAAAGTATATGAAAGTTGTAGAATATTGGCATGAAACAATCAAAAATTATAGATACGACGAAGACGTATCACTACCCGTCTTGCTATACATTTTGAGATACCTATTAGACTGCACGAGGAAGAAGAGATTCTTCTTCCTGAGTGATATCTAGATTATGATAGCATGGTTCGCCATGAGTTTCTTGATAAAGATATAAATAAGTGGATGATTTATAACCTGGTATTTAGTTAGGGTACTCGTGCCACTATTACCTTGCCTGCTCCTTGTTTGTTCAATCTTCATCTAGGCAGGTACATTATTATGCCCTCGGACATCTACGCACATTGGGGCATAGCACCACCACAGGCGCCCGTGCCCGAGCTACCAGTCGAGTACCACACGCCAGTTTATCAGTGGGAGCCAGAGGAGCTCACACAGCAGTGGCACCCTCAATACACTCTGGAGTACCCTGAGACGGTTATTTCCCTCCTTGGGAGTAGACCAACTTAGGCCAAAAGCCTAAGTTTGGGGGAGTACGTCTTTCTCACCGACTTTATATTCATGCTCAAACTTTCACTTTGATAGTCGGTGTTCACACTTTTCCACTGTATCATCCATGCTAGTTTATTTTCTTTTTCTCGCTTTCTTCTCGTGTGTTTGTCTAGTTTTAGAAAACCCAAAAAGATTTCATGTTCTTCTTTTGCTTGTTGGGAGCTTTCCCGTGTAAATAGTTTTCTTTTTCTTTGGGTCAAGGTAGAAGACCATGGTTACAATGTTTAGCGACTCTCGCATGCATATCTGTTTATCTGTCAAAGAGCCATATTACTTTGTCTTCTCCTTTGTGTTTGCTTGCAGATTCCAGCTTAGTCCAATGCACGAGCACTCTTATTATTGTTCACATCATTCGGTCGTGCAAATGAAAGGCAATAATGACGATATATGATGAAGTGACTGAGCCTGGAAAAGCTGGTATGAACTCAATCTATTTTGTTTTTGTAAATATGGATAGCTCATCGTTCCAGATTCAACTTTGTTGTGAGAGAAACATGTTTGCAATGACAACTTAGAGATCATAGTTTCTGATGCCATGCTTAATTAGCTAGGAGCTTATAATGGTTTGTCTTGGATGCCAACATGAATTTTGAGATGATTATGATGTAGTATGATAGGGTGGTATCCTCCTTTGAATGATTCAAGTGGCTTGACTTGGCGCATGTTTACGCAGGTAGTTGAAACAAAATCAACATAGCCTATATGATATTCATGTTCATGGTGATTTATGTCCTACTCATGCTTGCACTCAATGTTGGTTAATCTCAATGCATTTTGATGACTGTTGTCGCTCTCTAGTTGGTCGCTTCCCAGTCTTTTGCTAGCCTTCACTTGTACTAAGCGGGAATACTGCTTGTGCATCCACTTCCATAACCCAAAGTTGTTCCATATGAGTCCACCATACCTACCTATGTGCGGTATCTACCTGTCGTTCCAAGCAAATTTGCATGTGCACTCTTTAAACCTTCAAGAAATAATCTGTTTTGCATGCCCGAACCACTCGTGCTGACAAGGGGCGATGAGTATCTTCCATGCTAGGCGTGTTATCCTTGATATGT
Organism: Hordeum vulgare subsp. vulgare; assembly: GCF_904849725.1. Taxonomy (NCBI): domain Eukaryota; kingdom Viridiplantae; phylum Streptophyta; class Magnoliopsida; order Poales; family Poaceae; genus Hordeum; species Hordeum vulgare. The sequence continues at coordinate 470,185,875 of NC_058522.1, forward strand.
GTTTATTCACTATCTCTCACGAGAAAGGGGCCGGTAATTGGAATGCCCAGTTCCATGCTCAAATCGAAAAGATAATTGCAAACAATACTCCCCCTGGATTGATGTTGGTATGGACGGCACCCGAGTATTCAGCTAGTCGTGGAGTGTGATTGATCGGTGGTGGGTGATAACCCACAAGTATAGGGGATCGCAACAGTTTTCGAGGGTAGAATATTCAACCCAAATTTGTTGGTTCACCAAAAGGGAAGCGAAAGAATATTCTCAAGTATTAGCAGCTGAGTTTGTCAGATTCAACCAGACGTGAAAGATTAGTGTGTGCAAGCAAAGTATCAGTAGCAAAGTAGTATCATAGCAACGGTGCGGGAAACAATCTATTGACGGCAAACTATTCCTAACTGTTGTATCAATGGCGCCAGTAGGTTGCACGTGGGCGAGTAACTATTCTTCCCCGACAACAGTGTTGGAAAATATCTTCCAACAAGTAACTGCGAAGTAGCAAGGAACAGCAGTAGCAGCAGCAGCAAAGTAACAACAGTAGCAAAGTGGCCCAATCCCTTTTGTAGCAAGGGACAAGCCTGGACAAAGTAACGTAACAAGGACCAGTAGTAAACGACTCGTAGGCAGTGGATCGGTGATGGATGAGTATGCCGGATGTGATTCATCATGTAACAACCATAACACGGAGAGATAAGTAACTGGCTCCCGTTCGTCAATCTAATGTAGGCATGTATTCCGTATGTAGTCATACGTGCTTAGGGAAAGGAACTTGCATGACATCTATTGTCCATCCCTCCCGTGGCAGCTGGATCCTAATGGAAACTACGGGATATTAAGGTTCTTTTTTTAATAAAGAACCGGACCAACGCATTAGCATGCGGTGAATACATGAACTCCTCATACTATGGTCATCTCCGGGAGTGGTTCCGGCTATTGTCACTCCGGGGTTGCCGGGTCATAACACATAGTAGGTGACTACAACTTGCAACTTAGGATCTAAAACACACATGTATTGGCGACAACATAATAGGTTCAGATCTGAAATCATGGCACTCGGGCCCTAGTGACAAGCATTAAGCATAGCCAAGTAGTAGCAACATCAATCTAGAACATAGTGGATACCAGGGATCAATCCCCGTCAAAAACTAACTGGATTACATGGATAGATCTCATCCAACTCATCACCGTCCAGCAAGCCTACGATGAGATTACTCACGAACGATGAAGAGCATCATGGAATTGTCAATGGAGGAAGGTTGATGCTAACGATGGCGACGATTTCCCCTCTCCGGAGCCCAAAACGGATTCCAGATCTGCCCTCCAGATGAAGAACACGAGGTGGCGGCGTCTCCGTATCATAAAATGCGATGAAACCTTCTCTCTGATTTTTTTTCGGGCGAGACAGAAGATACAGAGCTGAGTTTGGGGGCGGTGGTGCCACGTGGGCCCCACAAGCCCTCACGGCGCGGCCTAGGGGGGTGGCCACGGCTTGTGGGCTTGTGGCCCACTAGCACGCCCCCTACGGTGGATCTTTGCGCAGGTATTTTTCTTTTATTCCAGAAAAAATCTCCGTAAATTTTCAGGACATTCATAGAACTTTTATTTCTGCACAAAAACAACACCATGGCAATTCTGCTGAAAACAGCGTGAGTCCGGGTTAGTTCCATTCAAATCATGCAAATTAGAGTTCAAAACAAGGGCAAAAGAGTTCTGAAAAGTAGATACGACGTAGACGTATCAACTCCCCCACGCTTAAAGCCTTGCTTGTCCTCAAGCAATTCAGTTGACAAACTCAAAGATACAAAAGAAAAACTTTGACGAACTCTGTTTGATCATGTTGTTGCAACAATGTCTAACTCATATCCAGAGTTTCAGCAAGATCACAAGCAAACCACATAAGCAAATGACATCTAGGTCTCACGGTAAACTCATATCAATGGCATAATCAACTAGCGAGCAAATAATAATAAGCCTCAAATGTCAACACTTCAATCAAAACAACATGAAGCAGTGCGAACAGATGGTATCTCGCTAGCTCTTTCTGAGACCGCAAAACATAAATGCAGAGCACCTTCAAAGACCAAGGGCCGACTAAACATTACAATTCAAGGCAATGAAGATCCAGTCATAGTCATACTCAACACAGTTAAAAGCAAAGCATAAAAATGACAGAGGTGCTCTCTAATTGGTGCTTTCGTAAGAGGTGGATGATTCAACACGAACATAAATAGACATGCCCTTCGCAGAGGGAAGCATTGATTTGCAGAGGTGCCAGAGCTCAAGCTTTTAAAACAAAGATAATAATTTTGGGTGGCATGCTTTCATTGTCAACGCAATGACTAAGAGTTCTCAACATCTTCCACGCTACACATGTTATAGGTGGTTCCCAAACAGAAAAGTAAAGTTTTGACTCCCCCACCACCAATCAATCATACTCCACGGCTAGCCGAATCCTCGGGTACCGTCCATACCAACATCAATCCTGGGGGAGTTTTGTTTGCAATTATCTTTTTGATTTGAGCATGGAATTGGGAATTCCAATTATCGACCCCTTTCTCGTGAATGATAGTGAATAAACACATATCGAGGATAACACGCCTAGCATGGAAGATACCAATAGTCCCCTGTCACCACATGAGCGGTTTGGGCATGCAAAACAGATTATTTCTTGAAGGTTTAGAGAGTGGCACATGCAAATTTACTTGGAACGGCAGGTAGATACCGCACATAGGTAGGTATGGTGGACTCATATGGAACAACTTTGGATTTATGGAAGTGGATGCACAAGCAGTATTCCCGCTTAGTACAAGTGAAGTCTAGCAAAAGACTGGGAAGCGACCAACTAGAGAGCGACAACAGTCATCAAAATGCATTGAGATTAACTAACATTGAGTGTAAGCATGAGTAGGACATAAATCACCATGAACATGAACATCATAGAGGCTATGTTGATTTTGTTTCAACTACATGCGTGAACATGCGCCAAGTCAAGCCACTTGAATCATTCAAAGGAGGATACCATCCTATCATACTACATCATAGTCATCTCAACATTCATGTTGGCAACCAAGACAAACCATTATAAGCTCCTAGCTAAGTAAGCATGGCATAAGCAACTATGATCTCTTAGTTGTCATTGCAAACATGTTTCTCTCACAACAAAGCTGAACTAGGAAGAGTGAGCTAGTCATATTTATAAAAACAAAATAGATCGAGTTCATACCAGCTTTTCCAGGCTCAGTCACTTCATCATATATCGTCATTATTGCCTTTCACTTACACGACCGAACGATGTGAACAATAATAAGCGTGTTCGTGCATTGGACTAAAGCTGGAATCTGCTGGCAAACACAAATGAGAAGACAAAGTAATATGGCTCTTTGAAAGCTAAACAGGTATGCATGCAAGAGCCACTAAACATTGTAACCAATATCTTCTACCTTGACCCAAAGAAAAAGAAAACTATCTACACGGGAAAGCTCCCAACAAGCAAAAGAAGAAAAAGAAAATATTTTTGTTTTTTCTCAAACTAGACAGACAGGCGAAAAGAAAACGAGAAAAAGAAAATAAACTAGCATGGATGATACAGTGGCAAAGTGTGAACACCGCTAACAAAGTGAAAGCATAAGCAAGAATGTAAAGTCGGTGAGAACACGTACTCCCCCAAGCTTAGGCTTTTGGCCTAAGTTGGTCTACTCCCAAGGATGGTCCTGGCGAATCCCGAAGTCATAATGGGGGTTATACGGGAGCGTTGCAGCCACTGCCTGAATAGCTGCCTCACGGAGACGAGCAGCCTTTGATTCCCTCTCATACTCCTCTGCCTCTCCTCTGGTTATGTAATATCTCCATTTTAGCTGAAAGTCAAAGAAAGCAGGAGCAGGAAGGGTAATATGGAAAACACGTTGCCGGTTAAATATCATACGGCATAGGACGGATTCATCATCCCTCTCAAGGAACTGGTAGCGTGTCAAAGCGACGCGATCAAGGAAAGCTGTATGGAGTGGGGGATCTCCTTCGCGGATGGGTACTCCAAGAAAATTTGCTATGCGAGTGGCATAGACCCACCAAAGAAATCCCCTTCAATAGCATTCTTATTCAGCCTCCTTGCTATAATAGCTCCCATGTTGAAGCTTTTGTCACCCGTTACTGCGCTCTTATGGATACTAAGGTCGGGTGCGCAGAGGTGAAAATGCTCAATCTTGCCATTAATGCATCTGCCTATGAAGAGGGCAAAGTAATGCAAGGCAGGAAAATGAATACTTCCCATGGTAGCTTGCGTAATGTCTCTAGTTTCTCCAACCATAATACCAAAGGAAAAATCTCTAACCGAAGATTTAGGAGGATCATTGAGGGTACCCCAAATAGGTATTTTTCAAATTCTATTGAAATCCTCTAAATCCATGGTATACGATTTATCATAGAGATCAAACAGTACCGATGGCTCAGGGCCAGCTGGAAATTTGAATCTACGAACAAAAGAGGCAGTGAGAGCAACATACTGTTCACATTTATCGGAGATGAATTCTTCGAGTTCGACGTTGTGAACAAGTGCATCAAACTCATCTTTGAAACCTGCCTCAATCTTAAATTCATCAGAAGGCCATTCACATGGTCGTACCTGCGCGTCCCTTGGTTGGTAAGGATCACGCTCCCAAATCGCAAGACGGGGACCTCTCTTGCTTGAGGAGCCACCATGAAAGTTTCTCCTGAACATCTTCCTTTTCTGAAATTTTCACCGACCCAAAGGAAAAGTGAACAAGGTTCAACTAAACTAGTAGCAACTACTCCCACAAGTGCCTATAGACCATATTACGCATCAAAACTACTTGGGACTAGCTAGAATCAGCATGCAAAGCTAAAGAACATGGTCACCAAGGCAGTAAACATACGCGGAGTATAAGGCACTAGAGCAAAAACTAATTGGACCAATGGAGGTGTCACTTACCAAGGAGCAATTTCCCCAAAACAGTTCGGAGAACGGTGATTCGAGCAAAGAGATCGAAAATCCCAGCCAGATGAGCAAGAACACGGGTTTGAGCTGCGAAACGATTTTTTGGGAGATAGGAGAACCAGATGAGAGCAAGAATGAGTGGAGGGGGTACCTGTGGGCCCCACAAGCCTGGGTGGCGCGGCCAGGGGGGTGCCCGCGCCCCTAGGGCTTGTGGCCCACAGGTGTGCCCCCTAGACAAACTCTTTGTCTCAGAATTTTTCAAAAAGTCCAGAAAAAAATCATACTTGATTTTCAGGACGTTTGGAGAACTTTTATTTTCGGGGTACTTTTCTACCGGACGCGAAAACAGAAAACAGGGAAAACTAAACTAAATCTATCATTTTTCTTCTAAGAAACCTAAAGTGAAAGCTTAGAACAGAGGTTTGTGACTCCTCGATTCATCCATCTCATGGTCATCGAAAGAAATCCGTCAATGGGGTTGATGAAACCCTCTCGACAAAACCTTTTCGAATCGCAAAAGAAGACGGAGAATTTTTGAATAGTCACTAGGTTGCCTCAATGGGGATGTGTATCTCCCCAACAAGCAAATCATACTTCATCTTGACACGAGGAATAGGGCATTCAAAGCTCCGAATAAGAATCAATGAAGTCTTTTCGATAGCATTGATGCAATGTACTCGATATTGTTTCTTCGGAAAGTGCATCGTATGTTCATTACCGTTGACATGGAAAGTGACATTGCCTTTGTTGCAATCTATAACAGCCCCTGCGGTGTTTAAAAAGGGTCTCCCGAGGATGATAGCCATGGCATCGTCTTCGGGAATATCCAAGATAACAAAGTCTGTTAAGATAGTGGTGTTAGCAACCACAACAGGCACATCCTCGCAAATGCCGATAGGGGAAGCGGTTGATTTGTCGGCCATTTGCAGAGAGATTTCAGTGGGTGTCAAATTATCTAGTTCAAGTCTATGATAAAGAGAGAGAGAGGCATAACACTAACACCGGCTCCAAGGGCGCATAACGCAGTTTTAACGTAGTTACCTTTAATGGAGCAAGGTATAGTGGGCACTCCGGGATCACCTAGTTTCTTAGGAGTTCCACCCTTGAAGGTATAATTAGCTAGCATGGTGGAAATCTCAACCTCAGGTATCGTCCTCTTATTAGTCAGAATATATTTCATGTACTTAGCATACACAGACATCTTGAGCATATCCGTCAAGCGCATTTGGAGAAAGACAGGTCTGATCATTTCAACGAAGCGCTCAAAATCTTCATCATCCTTTTTCTTGGATGGTTTGGGAGGAAAGGGAATGGGTTTCTGAACCCATGGTTCCCTTTCTTTACCATGCTTCCTAGCAGCGAAGTCATTCTTATCGTATCTCTTATTCTTAGGCTGTGGGTTATCAAGTTCAGGTTCAATCTCCACATCCTTCTCATTGCTGGGTTGAGCATCAACATGAACATCACTATTGATATTATCATTAGGCTCATGTTCATCACAAGATTGTGTTTCAGCATCAGAGACAGAGGCATTGTTTGGACTCTCAGGTGTAGCAGCAACAGGGTTGCTAGCGTGCAGGTTCCTATCATCTTTCTTCTTCTTTCTAGGATGACTAGGTGCATCAGTGCTAACTCCTCGAGAATCTTGTTCAATTCTCTTTGGATGACCCTCAGGATACAAAGGTTCCTGGGTCATTCTACCGCCTCAGTGACGACTCTGACGGAATTGTCATTCAACTCATTGAGCAAGTCATTCTGAGCTTTAAGTACTTGTTCTACGTGAGTAGTCACCATAGAGGCATGTTTACTGAGAAGTTTAAGATCATTGACATTTCTGTCCACACAAGCACTTAAATGACTAAGCATACGAGCATTCTGTTCCAATTGTCTGCTAACATAATCATTGAAACTCAGTTGTTTGGCAACAAAGTTATCAAATTCATCCATGCATAAGCTAGCAGGTTTATCAAAAGGAATATCACTCTCATCAAACCTACGCAGAGAATTTACTTCTACTACCTATATCGGGTTATCGAGACCATGGATCTCTTCGATAGGTGGTAGATTTTTGACATCTTCAGATTTAATGCCTTTCTCTCACATAGATTTCTTGGTTTCTTGCAAATCTTCAGGACCGAGGAATAGAATACCTCTTTTCTTTGGAGTTGGCTTCGGAGGTGGTTCGGGAATAGTCCAAGCATTCTCATTGCACAAGATGTTATTCAGTAGAATCTCATCTTGTTCTACAGTTTGTTCGCTAAAAACACTACCGGCACAACTATCTAGGTTGTCTTTGGAAGCATCTGTAAGTCCATTATAGAAGATATCAAGTATTTCATTCTTCTCAAGAGGGTGATCAGGCAAAGCATTCAGTAGCTGGACAAGCCTCCCCCAAGCTTGTGGGATACTCTCTTCTTCAGCTTGAGCAAAGTTGTATATTTCCTGCAAGGCAGCTTGCTTCTTATGGGCAGGGAAATATTTTTCAGAGAATTAGTAGACCATATCCTGGGGGCTACGCACACAACCAGGAGCAAGAGAAGTGAACTAGGTCTTAGCATCATCCTTTTGCGAGAAAGGAAACAACTTGAGGATATAGTAGTGGCAGATATTTTCCTCACTAGTGAATAGGGTGGCTATATCGTGCAGTTTGGTAAGATGGGCTATAACCGTTTCAGACTCATAACCGTGAAAATGATTAGATTCGACCAGAGTGATTAACTCAGGGTCGACAGAGAATTCATAATACTTATCGGTCACAAAGATAGGCGAAGTAGCAAACTTCGGGTCGTATTTCATCCTAGCGTTCAGAGATTTTTCTTTCCACTTGCGCAGTAATTTCTCAACATCATAGCTATCCTTACACGCAACCTTCTCCTTGTAGACTACGCAACCTTCTCCTTGTAGACTACGCAACCTTCTCCTTGTAGACTCAGCTATCTCTCCCTCCATAACATAGCGCGTGATGTCTACTACGCAACCTTCTCCTTGTAGACGTTGTTGGGCCTCCAAGTGCAGAGGGTTGTAGGACAGTAGCAATTTTCCCTCAAGTGGGTGACCTAAGGTTTATCAATCCACGGGAGGCGTAGGATGAAGATGGTCTCTCTCAAGCAACCCTGCAATCAAATAACAAAGAGTCTCTTGTGTCCCCAACACACCTAATACAATGGTAAGTTGTATAGGTGCACTAGTTCGGCGAAGAGGTGGTGATACAAGTGTAATATGGATGGTAGATATAGGTTTTTGTAATCTGAAATTACAAAAACAGCAAGGTAACAAATGGTAAAAGTGAGCACGAACGGTATTGCAATGCGTGGAAACAAGGCCTAGGGTTCATACTTTCACTAGTGAAGTTCTCTCAACAATGATAACATAATTGGATCATATAACTAGCCCTCAACATGTAACAAAGAGTCACTCCAAAGTCACTAATAGCGGGGAACAAGCGAAGAGATTATTGTCGGGTACGAAACCACCACAAAGTTATTCTTTCTGATCGGTCTATTCAAGAGTCCGTAGTAAAATGACACGAAGCTATTCTTTCCGTTCGATCCATCATAGAGTTCGTACTAGAATAACTCCTTAAGATACATATCAACCAAGACCCTAGTATCACCCAGATACTCCATTGTCACCTCAAGTATCCGTGGGCATGATTATACGATATGCATCACATAGTCTCAGAATCATCTATTCAACCAACACATAGAACTTCAAAGAGTGCCCCAAAGTTTCTATCGGAGAGTCAAAACGTGTGCCAACCCCTATGCATAGGTTCCCAATGTCACGAACCCGCAAGTTGATCACCAAAACATACATCGAGTACTCACATGAATCAAACGTGTGCCAACCCATATGCATAGGTTCCCAATGTCACAAACCCGCAAGTTGATCACAACAGATAGACACGTGCAAGACATACATCAAGTGTTCTCAAAGACTCAATCCGATAAGATAACTCCAAAGGGGAAACTCAATTCATTACAAGAGGGAGAGGGGGAAGAACATCATAAGATCCAACTATAGTAGCAAAGCCCATGGTACATCGAGATCAAGACATCTCAAGAACACGAGAGAGAGAGAGATAAAAACACATAGCTACTGGTACATACCCTCAGCCCCGAGGGAGAACTACTCCCTCCTCATCATGGAGATCGCCGGGATGATGAAGATGGCCACCGGAGATGGATTCCCCCTTCGACAGGGTGCTGGAACGGGCTCCAGATTGGTTTTTGGTGGCTACAAAGGCTTGTGGCGGCGGAACCCCCGATCTAGGTTTCTTTTTGGGGGTTTCTGAATTTATAGGAATTTATGGCGGTGGAATTACGTCGGTTGGGCCCACGAGGAGGTCACAAGCCTGGTAGGCGCCGCCAAGGGGGTGGTGGCGGCGTCAGGGCTTGTGACTCCCTCGTGGCTCTGCTGGCCTTCTTCCAAAGCTTGAGGGATCTCTTTTAGTCCAAAAAAAATCATTGTAAAGTTTCATTCCATTTGGACTCCGTCTGAAACACGGAAAAAACAGAAACTGGCACTTGGCACTGAGTTAATAGGTTAGTCCCAAAAAAGATATAAAATAGCATATTCATGCATATAAAACATCCAAAGTTGACAAGATAATAGCATGGAACCATAAAAAATTATAGATACGTTGGAGACGTATCAAGCACCCCCAAGCTTAACTCCTGCTCGTCCTCGAGTAGGGAAGTGATAAAGAATGAATTTTTGATGCTTTCATGCTACCTAGCATAGATGTCCTTTGTAACTCCTCTTATGTGACATGAATGTTCAGATCCGTTAGATTCAAAACAATAGTTTGCTATTGACGTGGAGACAATAATACTTCAAGCAAACTAGCAAGGTAATCATGAACTTTCAAAATAACAAGGCCAAAAAGAAAGTTATCCCTACAAAATCATATAGTTTGGCTATGCTCTATCATGCTTGCACAACGAATTTAAATCATGCACAACCTCGGTATTGGCCAAGTAATTGTTTTCACACCTTTACTTTCTCAAACTTTTTCAACTCATGCAATACATGAGAGTGAGCCATGGTTATAGCACTATAGGTGGAATGGAGTGGTGGAGGTTGTGAGACAAAAAAGGAGAAGATGGTCACATTGACTAGGCATATCAATGAGCTATGGAGATGCTTATCAATAGATACCAATGTGAATGAGTAGGGATTGCCATGCAAGAGATGCACTAGAGCTATGAGTATGTGAAAGCTCTTAAGGAAAACTAGTGGGTGTGCATCCAACTTGCTTGCTCACGAAGACCTAGGGAAATTTTGAGGAAGCCCATCATAGGATTATACAAGCCAAGTTATATAATGAAAATTTCCCACTAGCTATATGGCGGTGACAAAACGAGAGACTCTCAATCATGAAGATCATGGTGCTTAATATGAAGCACAAGTGTGGAAAGGAGATAGTAGCATTGTCCCTTCTCTCTTTTTCTCTCATTTTTTGTTGGGCTCTTTGGCCTATTTTTTTGGTGGGCATATTTGGCCTCTTTTTGTAAATGGGCTTCGCTGGCCTCTTTTATTTCCTCACATTAGACAATGCTCCATCAATGATGACTCTATATGAAATGCCTTCGGTAGTGTACCATGACAATGATCTAGCATGGCATAGACATCAATGGAAACATCATGCTAGCTATCTTATGATCATGCAATGGCAATGTAGAAGCTGTGGCACATGTCATGGTGGTATTTGCATGGCAATATATCTCGGAATGGCTTTGAAAATGCCATAGTAGGTAGGTATGGTGGCTGTTTTGAGGGAGGCTATATGGTAGCTTTATGCACCGGCGAAAGTTGCACGGTACTAAAGAAGATAGTGATGGTGGAAGGTGAAAGTGCATCTAAACCATGGACTCAACATTAGTCAAGAAGAACTCATATACTTGTTGCAAAAGTTTTATTAGTAATCGAAACAAAGCATGCAACGCATACTCCTAGGGGAAGGGTTGGTAGGTATAAACCATTGCGCAATCCCGACCGCTACACAGAGGATGACAATCAATAAAATAATCATGCCCAAACTTCATCACATAGCGGTTCACCATACGTGCATGCTACGGGAATCACTAACTTCAACACAAGTATCTCTAGATTCACAATACCATACTAACATAACTTAAATATTACCACAACCACATCTCAAAACAAATTGAGAGGAATCAAGCTTCTCTTTCTACTCAATGCACATGAAGATGGAAGTTTTCGTAACCCTTTGGATAACTACCACTTTTGGGACTACTTTCATAGCATAAGCAAACTACCAAGCCACGCACCGTTGTGCTCTAAAAGATATAAGTGAAGCACATAGAGCAAAATCAACTAGCTCTAAAGATATAAGTGAAACACATGTTAGCTGAATTGCCTAACTCAAAGGATATAAGTGAAGCTCGACAAAATCACGGTGAGTGCATGTCTCTCTCTAGGTGTGCATCAAGGAAGATTGTGACACGACAAAAATAAAATACTCCTACGATACAAGACGCTCCAAGCAAAACACATATCATGTGGTGAATAAAAATATAGCTCCAAGTAACATTACCGATGGATTGAAGACGAAAGAGGGGATGCATTCCCGGGGCATCCCCAAGCTTAGGCTTTTTCAGCATCCTTGAATCAACTTGGGGTGCCTTGGGAATCCCCAAGCTTGAGCTCTTGCCACTCTTTATCTCTTTGTCCATAAGAACTTCACCCAGAACTTGAAAACTTCACAACACAAAACTTAAACAAAAACTCGTGATATCATTAGTATAAGAAAGAAAATCACCACTTCCTTAGGTACTGTAGCAAACTTAAATTCTACTTATGTTGGTGTTGGGTTGCTGTATTTTCACTTTTCCATGCCTAGTACCCTCCGATACTATCCATAGTTTCATCAAAATAAGCGACCAACTCAACAAAAACAGAATCTGTTAACAGCAGACCAGTCTGTAGCAATCTGTATACTTCGTATACTTTTGGTACTTCAAAAAATCTGACAAATTACGACAATCTGAAGAAATTGCATAGAAATCAGAAGCAAGAAGAATCAACTTAAAAGCTCTTACAGAATAAAAATGAAAATTCTTTTCGTGAGCAGAAAGTTTCTGTCTTTTTCCAGCATGATCAAACAATCATCACCAAGACTAATCATAACGGTTTTGCTTGGCACAAACACAAAAAGAAACACAAAATACACAATCATATTAGAATTATGATGGTGTGGAGAAAACAAAACAGGAAGCAAAAAGCAAAGAAAAATTTATTCATTGGGTTGCCTACCAACAAGCGCTATCGTTTAACGCCCTTAGCTAGGCATTGATTTCAATGATGCTCACATAAAAGGTAAGGATTGAAACACAACGAGAGCATCATGGAGCAAATGGCTAGCACATTTAAGTCTAACCCACTTCCTATGCATAGGGATTTTGTGATCAAACAATTTATTGGAGCAAGAATCAACTAGCATAGGAAGGCAAAACAAGCATAGCTTCAAAAATTTCAACATATGGAGAGGAAGCTTGATACTATTGCAATAAGTAGAAGCATATGATCCTCTCTCATAGTAATTTTCAGTAGCATCATGAATGAATTCAACAATATAACCAGCACCTAAGGCTTTCTTTTCATGATCTACAAGCATAGGAATTTTACTACTCTCCACATAAGGAAATCTATTCTCAAGAATAGTAGTGGGAGTATCGTAAAGGACTTGAATGCTACAAATAGTTTCCACATTGAAAAAGCAAGGTTTATCAAAGGGGTACTCAAGAGTATGACAAGTTTTATCATCCCTCTTCTTTATAGCATAAGTATCCTCACAATAATCATCATAGATAGGAGGCTTGCAATAGTCATAATAAATTTGATCACTCAAAGTGGGGGGACTAAAAGGATCATCTTCACATAATGAAGCATCCCCAAGCTTGGGACAAATTTTAATTGTAGAAAATATATTGTCAAACATGGCATCCCCAAGATTGTGCTTTTGCAAATCATAGACATAATCACCCTCATCATTAATAGCATGAATAGCACCAAGAATATAGCAATTATTATCATCCTCCACATTTATACCATTTGGGAGAGATACCTCTTTACCTTTACTTTTTCTTCTTTTCTTCTTCTTCACCCCATGTGAAGATTTACTTAGTTCTTCTAAGCTTCCTTTTGGAGAGGTTGGTTGAATGGAGAGCTCCTCCTCGTTACCTGATTCATCATAAGAAATAATAGGAGGGTATTGGGAAACCTCTTCCCCTTCGTTAGTATTATCTTTATCTTCCATTTTTTTCTTGCCTTTAAGTAATTGGCAATATAAGGATTCTCAATGCAATTCACCGCACAATATAAATAAATTTCTTCTAGATCATAATCAAGCATTTTCATGACAGCCCAATCTGGAAGGTGCTTAGTTATACGTTTCATTTCTTCATATCTCAGAAGCAAACTAAGTTCATTGTGATACGCAAGGGAAATCAAGTCATCACAATTTTTGGACACGATTTGATCATGAAACAATTTGCATTGCATATTTAAATGACCATGTTCATTGCAAAGTTCACAAGGACGGCTATCAATATTAAATATTTCAGCACAATCATCTAGCCTCACATGCAACGACTTAGTTTCTAAATACTTATGCGTCTTGCAAAATCTATCTTCTCTTTTTGGTATATATTTGCAAACTCTATGTATACCACAGAAATCAACATGCTTATAGGAGACATTTTCATCATGAATAGTGCAATCGCAATTAGCATCATGGATATTCAAAGTATTCATGCTAAGGACATTGCAATCATGCTCATCGTTCACATATTCTATGCCAAGCATTCTATGTAATTCTTCTTTCAGCACTTGAGCACAATTTTCCTTCCCATCATGCTCACGAAAGACATTGAAAAGATGGAGCATATGAGGCATCCTCAATTCCATTTTTTGTAATTTTCAGCGAAAGAACAAGAAACAAAAAGATTCGATTGCAAGATCTAAAGATATACCTTCAAGCGCTAACCTCCCCGGCAACGGCGCGAGAAAAGAGCTTGATGTCTACTACGCAACCTTCTCCTTGTAGACGTTGTTGGGCCTCCAAGTGCAGAGGGTTGTAGGACAGTAGCAATTTTCCCTCAAGTGGGTGACCTAAGGTTTATCAATCCGTGGGAGGCGTTGGATGAAGATGGTCTCTCTCAAGCAACCCTGCAACCAAATAACAAAGAGTCTCTTGTGTCCCCAACACACCTAATACAATGGTAAGTTGTATAGGTGCACTAGTTCGGCGAAGAGATGGTGATACAAGTGCACTATGGATGGTAGATATAGGTTTTTGTAATCTGAAATTACAAAAACAGCAAGGTAACAAATGGTAAAAGTGAGCACGAACGATATTGCAATGCGTGGAAACAAGGCCTAGGGTTCATACTTTCACTAGTGAAGTTCTCTCAACAATGATAACATAATTGGATCATATAACTAGCCCTCAACATGTAACAAAGAGTCACTCCAAAGTCACTAATAACGGGGAACAAACGAAGAGATTATTGTCGGGTACGAAACCACCACAAAGTTATTCTTTCTGATCGATCTATTCAAGAGTCCGTAGTAAAATAACACGAAGCTATTCTTTCCGTTCGATCCATCATAGAGTTCGTACTAGAATAACACCTTAAGATACATATCAACCATGACCCTAATGTCACCTAGATACTCCATTGTCACCTCAAGTATCCGTGCGCATGATTATATGATATGCATCACATAATCTCAAAATCATCTATTCGACCAACACATAGAACTTCAAAGAGTGCCCCAAAGTTTCTATCGGGAGTCAAAACGTGTGCCAACCCCTATGCATAGGTTCCCAATGTCACGAACCCGCAAGTTGATCACCAAAACATACATCAAGTACTCACATGAATCAAACGTGTGCCAACCCATATGCATAGGTTCCCAATGTCACAAGCCCGCAAGTTGATCACAGCAGATAGACACGTGCAAGACATACATCAAGTGTTCTCAAAGACTCAATCCGATAAGATAACTCCAGAGGGGAAACTCAATTCATTACAAGAGGGAGAGGGGGAAGAACATCATAAGATCCAACTATAGTAGCAAAGCCCATGGTACATCGAGATCAAGACATCTCAAGAACACGAGAGAGAGAGATAAAAACACATAGCTACTGGTACATACCCTCAGCCCCGAGGGAGAACTACTCCCTCCTCGTCATGGAGATCGCCAGGATGATGAAGATGGCCACCGGAGATGGCTTCCCCCTCCGGCAGGGTGCTGGAACGGGCTCCAATTTAGTTTTTGGTGGCTACAAAGGCTTGCGGCGACGGAACTCCCGATCTAGGTTTCTTTTTGGGGGTTTCTGAATTTATAGGAATTTATTGCGGTGGAATTACGTCGGTTGGGCCCACGAGGAGGTCAGAAGCCTGGTAGGCGCTGCCTAGGGGGGTGGTGGCGGCGTTAGGGCTTGTGACTCCCTCGTGGCTCTTCTTGCCTTCTCCCAAAGCTTTGGGGGTCTCTTTTGGTCCCAAAAAATCATCGTAAAGTTTCATTCCATTTGGACTCCGTCTGAAAAAGGGTCAAAAACACGGAGAAAATAGAAACTAGCACTTGGCACTGAGTTAATAGGTTAGTCCCTAAAAAGATATAAAATAGCATATTCATGCATATAAAACATCCAAAGTTGACAAGATAATAGCATGGAACCATCAAAAATTATAGATATTGGAGGAGTATCAGCGCGTATTAGGCATAACAGGCAATTCAGGCATAGTACCAGGTTCTACTTCAATAGTATTAGCAGTTTCAGAAGTATCATCACATCTAGCAGCAACTTTAGCAATATGTGCATCAAGGACACCTAGTGGCAAAGCAGTATCAGGCATAGCATCATCAGGCGTAGTATCAAGCATAGCATCATCAGGCATAGTATCAAGCATAGCATCATCAAGCACATGCGACATATCAAGATTTCTAGCAGGAGGCGATGTCGCAAACTTACTCATAACTGAAGGTGAATCAAGTGCAGAGTTAGATGGCAATTCCTTACCTCTCCTTGTAGTGGAAGGCAAGATTTCAGTTCCTGGATCTTTCGGATTCCTCATAGTGATCAGCAGACGTCAATCCCAAGTGACTCAGAGAATATAGCTGTGCTTCCCCGGCATCGGCGCGAGAAAAAGGTCTTGATAACCCACAAGTATAGGGGATCGCAACAGTTTTCGAGGGTAGAGTATTCAACCCAAATTTGTTGGTTCACCAAAAGGGAAGCGAAAGAATATTCTCAAGTATTAGCAGCTGAGTTTGTTAGATTCAACCACACCTAAAAGATTAGTGTGTGCAAGCAAAGTATCAGTAGCAAAGTAGTATGATAGCAACGGTGCCAGAAACGATCTGTTGACGGCAAACTATTCCTAACTATTGTATCAATGGCGCCAGTAGGTTGCACGTGGGCGAGTAACTATTCTTCCCCGACAATAGTGTCGGAAAAGATCTTGCAACAAGTAACAGCGAAGTAGCAAGGAACAGCAGTAGCAGCAGCAGCAAAGTAACAACAGTAGCAAACTGACAGTAGCAAAGTGGCCCAATCCCTTTTGTAGCAAGGGACAAGCCTAGACAAAGTAACGTAACAAGGACCAGTAGTAAAAGAGTCATAGGAAGTGGATCGGTGATGGATGAGTATGACGGATGTGATTCATCATGTAACAGCTATAACACGGTGAGATAAGTAACTAGCTCTCGTTCGTCAATCTAATGTAGGCATGTATTCCGTATGTAGTCATACATGCTTAGGGAAAGGAACTTGCATGACATCTATTGTCCATCCCTCCCGTGGCAGCGGGGTCCTAATGGAAACTACGGGATATTAAGGTTCTTTTTTTAATAAAGAATTGGACCAACGCATTAACACGCGGTGAATACATGAACTCCTCATACTATGGTCATCTCCGGGAGTGGTTCCGGCTATTGTCACTCCGGGGTTGCCGGGTCATAACACATAGTAGGTGACTACAACTTGCAAGATAGGATGTAAAACACACATATATTGGCGACAACATAATAGGTTCAGATCTGAAATCATGGTACACGGGCCCTAGTGACAAGCATTAAGCATAGCCAAGTAGTAGCAACATCAATCTAGAACATAGTGGATACTAGGGATTAATCCCCGTCAAAAACTAACTCGATTACATGATAGATCTCATCCAACTCATCACCGTCCAGCAAGCCTATGATGAGATTACTCACAAACGCTGAAGATCATCATGGAATTGTCGATGGAGGAAGGTTGATGATGACGATGGCGACGATTTCCCCTCTCCGGAGCCCAAAACGGACTCCAGATCTGCCCTCCAGATGAAGGACAGGAGGTGGCGGCGCCTCCGTATCGTAAAACGCGATGAAACCTTCTCTCTGATTTTTTCGGGCGAGACAGAAGATATAGAGCTGAATTTGGGGGCGGTGGTGACACATGGGCCCCACAAGCCCTCACGGCGCGACCTAGGGGGGTGGCCGCGGCCTGTGGGCTTGTGGCCCACTGGCACGCCCCCTCCGGTGGATCTTCGCGCAGGTATTTTTCTTTTATTCCAGAAAAAATCTCCGTAAATTCAGGACATTCCGAGAACTTTTATTTTTGCACAAAAACAACACCATGGCAATTCTGCTGAAAACAGCGTCAGTCCGGGTTAGTTCCATTCAAATCATGCAAATTAGAGTCCAAAACAAGGGCAAGAGAGTTCAGAAAAGTAGATACGACGGAGACGTATTAGTGGGGGAGTCAAAACTTTACTTTTCTGTTTGGGAACCGCCTATAGTATGTGTAGCATGGAAGATGGTTAAAACTCTTGGTCATTGCGTTGACAATGAAAGCATGCCACCCAAAAATATTTATCTCTGTCTTCAAAGCTTGAGCTCTGGCACCTCTGCAAATCAATGCCTCCCTCTGCGAAGGGCCTATCTATTTATGTTTCTGTTGAGTCATCCTCTTCTTATAAAACACCAATTAGAGAGCACCTCTGTCATTCTTATGCTTTGCTTTTAATTGAGATTGAGTATGACTGTGACTGGATCTTCTTTGCCATGACTTACAATGTTCAGTCAGCCCTTGGTCTTTGAAGGTGCTGTGCATTTATGTTTTGCGGTCTCATAAAGAGCTAGCGAGATACCATGTGTTCATACTGCTTCATGATTGTTTCGATTGAAGTGTTGACGTTTGAAACTTATTATTATTGCTCGCTAGTTGATTATGCCATTGATATGAGTTTACCATGAGACCTAGATGTCATTGCTTATGTGGTTTGCTTATGATCTTGCTCAAAATCTGAATATGAGTTAGGCATAATTGCAACAACAAGATCAAACAGAGTTCGTAAAAGTTTTTCTTTTGTCTCTTTCAGTTTGTCAACTGAATAGTTTGAGGACAACCAAGGCTTTAAGCTTGGGGGAGTTGATACGTCTCCGTCGTATCTACTTTTCCAAACTCTTTTGCCCTTGTTTTGGACTCTAATTTGCATGATTTGATTGGAACTAGCCCTGACTAACGCTGTTTTCAGCAGAATTGCCATGGTGTTGTTTTTACGCAGAAATAAAAGTTCTCGAAATGACCTGGAAATTTACGAGGATTTTTTGTGGAATATATAAAAAATACTGGCGCAAGAATCAACGAAGGGGTGGAGCGAGGAGCCCACAAGCCCACCAGGCGCCCCCTGGCTGCGCCTAGCAGGCTTGTGGGGCCCTCGGAGCTCCACCGCCTCCAATTCCAGCTATGTTTAGTCCCTTTCGTCCGGAAAAAAATCAAGGAGAAGAGTTCATCGCGTTTTACGATATGGAGGCGCCGCCACCACCTGTTCTTCCTGTGGAGTGCAGATCTGGAGTCCGTTCTGGGCTTCGGAGAGGGGAGATCGTCTCCATCGTCATCACCAACCTTCCTTCATCACCAATTCCATGATGCTCTTCATCGTTCGTGAGTAATCTCATCGTAGGCTTGCTGGATGGTGATGGGTTGGATGAGATCTAACATGTAATCGAGTTTCTTTTGATGGGGATTGATCCCTAGTATCCACTATGTTCTGAGATTGATGTTGCTACTACTTTGCCATGCTTAATGCTTGTCACTGGGGCCCGAGTGCCATGATTTCAGATCTGAACCTATTATGTTCTCGTCAATATATGTATGTTCTTGATCCTATCTTGCAAGTTGTAGTCACCTACTATGTGTTATGACCCGGCAACCCCGGAGTGACAATAGCCTGAACTAGTCCCGGAGATGACCATGGTATGAGGAGTTGATGTATTCACTAAGTGCTAATGCGTTGTTCCAGTTCTCTATTAAAAGGAGAACCTTAATATCCCGTAGTTTCCATTAGGACCCCGCTGCCACGGGAGGGATGGACAATAGATGTCATGCAAGTTCTTTTCCCTAAGCACGTATGACTACATACGGAATACATGCCTACATTACATTGATGAACTGGAGCTAGTTACATATCTCTCCGTGTTATAACTGTTGCATGATGAATAACATCCGGCATAATTATCCATCACTGATCCAATGCCTACGAGTCTTTCCTACTGGTCCTTGCTATGTTACTTTGCTGCTACTGCTGTCACTTCTGCTACTGTTACCGCTACTGCTGTCACTGCTGCTACTGTTACCGTTGCTACTGTTGCTATCACACTACTTTGCTACTGATACTTTGCTGAAGATACTAAGTCTTTCAGGTGTGGTTGAATTGACAACTCAACTGCTAATACTCGAGAATATTCTTTGGCTTCCCCTTGTGTCGAATCAACAAATTTGGGTTGAATGCTCTACCCTCGAAAACTGTTGCGATCCCCTATACTTGTGGGTTATGACGAACCTAGCATGTAAAGACATGGCCTAGGAACACAAGAGACCGAATGGTCGAGCATGAGTCATATAGTAGATATGATCAACATGGAGAGGTTCACCACTAAAACTATACTCAACTCACGTGATGATCGGACTTGAGTTAGTGAATTTGGATCATGCGACACTCGAATAACAAGAGGGATGTCTATTTGAGTGGGATTTTATAAGTAATATGATTAGCTAAACTCAATTGTCTTGAACATAGTCTATGTAATCTTTGAAAAAAAAAATTATGTTGTAGATCAATGGTCGTGATGAATACTACGTCGAGTGTTACTCATTCGGTGCAGCATGCTTCTTTCCCAGGGACGATACCTCTGAAGGTGGTATTTCTTTGTTCAATTCGAGACCTATCAAACTGCATTTTCTCAGGACCCTGATCCTAAGCCATACGTATCTAGCATGTAACACATCATATCACTTTGTGGCCTCACGCACGGTAATCCCCACGGCTGCCACTTTACCTTGGCCGGGACTATTTGCGCCTTTTGGCTCACGTATATGAATATGTCGCCAACAACTCACGTCCAAGGCAGTCGCATATCTGAGTTGGAACCCATAATGGAAGTCCGGCCGAGGTTTCCAACATGGCCTCAAACAATGTGAGCAGGGCCCCAAGCCAGTCCCGAGTGGGCCTTTCATCCACTTCGCATGCCATGCCACAACCTATGAACGGTTTGAACTGCCATGACTCATGGACTAAGAACAGAGTAATTAATAGGCCCAGAGATCTCGAGTTACCGGAGCCCAATGTGCGGTAGTAGCTAGTCTTGGAACACCAACACAAGGTCTCAGGTTCTAAGTGCGGCGTCAATGAGACAACCCACCCTGTCCTCCTACATGGCCTCTCATCGCTACCTTTACCAAAACAAGTTCACAAGCTTAACTCTCATTAGTAGGACATGTTCATTCCAACTCATCATCCTGATGGCCAGACCAACTCAACTCTAAGCATAGCAAGCAAAACAGGTTAACGACACAACATGGCTCAAGCATCTACCAGGTATGTTAGGTTGCTTGGTCTAGCTATTTACTATGATAATCACAGGTCATGCAAAGGAATGGGTTCATCTACCATAAAACAAGTACCAATTGAATCATCTTGTCCTAACGCATTGAAATGAGAGCAAGGGCGAGATAGTGGAATTATATCAAAATGTTCAAGGGGGGTTGCTTGTATGTTGATCAGAACAGCTCAATTGTTCTTCGATGTCGTCGATAACTATGTCTTGCAAGTCTATCGACAAGATCAAACAAGGAAAAATCTAAGCACGACAAATGCTTCACAACGATGCATGAGCATGGCATGTTAACATGTTCCTGGTTTTGTCTAATGCAAGTGACCACAATTTAAATGGAAGTTATTTGACCAATATAGATCAATTTCAAACTCCACATATAAGCATTTAGATGACTGTAATGAAATTACCCTAATCAGTGGTTATAAGTTGTTCAAACATGCATGAAAATGTTACCATCAGATTCCTTGAATTTTTTCGATTATTTTTCATATACAAATTATTTCATTTGGAGCTATAGATTATTTTCTATGAATTTTTGAAGTTTTAAGTATTTTTTGGAATTTCCTGGTTTATTTTAATTTTAGAAAATAACTAATTGCGTTCGGTTGAGGTCATTCTTGCGTCAGCAAATCAAACCCGCCCAGTACAGGTCAAACCTGACCAGTGGGGTCTAATGGTCAGTGACCCAGGGGCTAATCCCTCGTTGACTAGTGTTTGACCCACTTCTCGAGCCTAGTGTCAGCGTCAAGGCCGGTTTAATTAACGCTAATTAAGTTCCTGACGGCCGGGGCCCGCCAGTAAGTGGCTCAGGACAGCGAGGTTGTCGCTAGCAACCACTCGACGCGGTGGAGTCCGCTCGAGAGGCCGTAGGGAAGGCGGAGGAGGGAACTGGGGCGAAGCCCAAGCTCGCCCGCATATAGGGGCACATGCGGCTGGTCGCGGGGGCGTCAGAGCTCGTCGGTCGCGAGCCCGTGACGGCGGACGAAGCTTGGCCATGGCGGTGCTGTCACTAGGCGACGCGGAGAAGCTGGGGAGGAGGGGCAAACAAGGCAACAAGTCATGACGTGTATGATGGAGGCGACGACGAGGTCGAGGACGGCCCGAGCAAAGCGAATCGAGCTCGCAAGCTCCGGTGGCCGGAGTTGGAAACGGTAACAGCGACGATGCTGCGGGGCCTCCGGCTTCGATTCCTTCAACATGGAGCACGAGGGCGACGAGGCAAAGACGATGGGCTTATCGAAAGGGCGAATGGAGGCCGGTGGTTCCGGTGGTGGTGAACGGCGATGATCGCATGCTCGGGGCCGGTGCGGGAGGAGCAGAGGACGAGTGTGAGGGACGACAGGGAGAGGGGGAATGGGATCAACTCGTCCTGGCCGCCGTCCTGGCACGGTTGGAGAGCCCGAGATCCCCCCCCCCCGAGGTGGAATCGGGAGGTGGCTGAGGGCCCTCGGGTGCGCGGCACGCTTCTCCCTTGCCTACTAGGTGAAGGTAGAAGATGAGGCTGCCCGTGTGGATTGTGCCTAAACTTAAAAGGTAAGGCCCAAGTAAGTGAGGGTTCTTTTTCTATTTTCTTTTCTTTTCTTTTCTATCTTCTGACATTTCTTTGGTTTTTAAAAAATAAATATAAACCCATTTGCAAAAATCCTGAAATTGATTATGGGGTCTAAATGGAATTAGCGAGTGCCACATAAGAAATTCTAGAATATATGGAACTATATTATATGTAAAGTAAATATAATTCCATTGCAAATAATTTTTTGATTAATTCAAAAGCTCAAAATAAAATGTTTCTATGATTCTAAAATATTGGTTGACATTTTTAACTCATGTCAATCTTTTATTAGAATATCAGGGACATTTTCTTGGACCTCCGTAAAACAATTTTTGTATTGCTTATTTGACAAAATTTGGTTTCTCACGCTTGATTACTTCCTCAATTCATTTTTAGAAGAAAAAAATGCATGCACGAATGCATTAGCAAACATAATTAAACTAGGGTTGTGACACGTTTTTCCGAGTGTGTCCTCGTAAATGAGGTTTAGACCGCTGCCCCCGTCCATTAGCACCTTATTAGTCTCAATCCATCGACTATGGGGTTTAAGACTAGGACGGAAAGTGCTCGGCCTGTGCTGGTGATCGGCTAGTCGTCTTTGCCGAAAGTAATTGGTGTGTCCGACCATGGGGTTTCCGTCATTACATGGTGGATTTGATGGACTTCTCGAAGAGCTCTCTTTCTTTGATTTTTCGAGGAAAACATTTCGTAGATCGTTAGGATCTCTGCATTGTTATCAGGCAGTGTTCCTGACTGTTCCTCAGTGGGTGGGGCCTTGAGGATGCCTTCTCCAGTTTTTGCAACTTGCCTAACGACCCAACATGCTCGAAGGCTGTGGGTGGAGCTTGTGTTAGGCGGGGACGAGTGTATGGGGCATGGCTTGTCTAGTAGTACGTCGAGGACCAATATCGCTCTCGTCCATGTTTTGTTTCTTTCTGCAGGTCCGGAGGTAATCGGCCCCATGAATGGGGGTGTGCGCCTTCTCCGGATTCCTCTGGTTTCCTTGATATGGCTGGGCTCCGTACACATTTGCTGTATTTTCTAAGTGCTTTCCATGGCGCAATATTTGAGCATCGGGTTTGATAGCTCGATGAAGGTTTGAACTCGATGATGGCGAGGGCGTTGAGGATGCCCTCATCGTGGCAATTATGCTGGAAGGCGTTGATCATCTCCTGCTCGCCGCGGCCCTCTGCCCTATCCTTGTTGAGGAGGAATCTAGCCCAGAAGTGATGTATTGATTCGCCTAGCCTTTGCATAACATTATATGGGTCCAATAAACCAAACTCTTTCGCTTTTCCCGAGGGATTATCTAGTTGGGTGGTGGGTGGGATAAAATTTCCCATGAGACGTGAGTATGAGATCTCGGCGACCGCGTTCCACGCTCTGGTGGGGTTTTGCGCGGCAGGCTCGGGTCCGTAGTTACGACGAGACCGTCTTGCACTGATTATGGGTCATGTGCCGGATCAGCCACTAGCCCCAAGTTTTTCTCGGGATGAGATTCGGATTCTGGATTATCGGAGGAATCCGGATGGTTGGTAACCGGGATGTATACTATCCTTAGTTCTGGTAGTTGATGCGGGGAGCCCTTAACCGAGGACTCGACGGTGGCGACCACGTGATGGGTGGGACGCAAATTTCCCGGTCATCGGGTGATGGGGTTATAGGTCAAGGGTAGGGTCATAGGTCTGCCCTGTAGGTCCTACCCAAGGACTACCCTTCATAGGGGACAAGGCCCTTAGACTGTTCCGACTGAACTAAGGACGCCCCCATCATCTAGTCGGCGACGATCCACTCGGAGCATATCTAACGTACCGACTGGAATCCACTCTGTACATCGTAACCTCCCAGGAGGGCAACGGTCATACGTTTTCATACACCATAACTAGACTTTAAGGCTTACGTTACTAGTAACGCCAGCGTTTACTCGCCACTACTCCACCCCTGTCCACCAGACCATTATGAAGGGCAGCGCACTCTATATAAGCCGCCATTCACCACTGGTACAGGGGTTGGCACTTGCTGTAATCCCTAAATACACTCGACACAGAGCTCCCAAGAGCACAAAGACGTAGGGTTTTTACCTCCACCGTAGAGGGGCCTGAACTCATACATCCTCGCCGTAGCTAAGGCTCTGCACATATACTTTCATACCCCGTACTTCTACTGTCAGACTTATACCCACGACAGTTGGCGCCCACCGTGGGGCAGGCGCCTAAGCGACTTCCGGCGAGTTTGCGATTTCATCTTTTCGTCATGTCATCCGGTGGAGATCTGTGCATGGGTCATGAGATCCTCTTCGGTGCACTCTCCTTCATCGCCGATGATTCGGCATGGCTTCAGGATGCGCCCCTCGACATCGAGACGCTTCCGAGTCGTGGGGCTACGCACTTCCGTGCCAGTTCCTACGGTGTTCTTCTTCTCCAGCCATCGACCCCAGTGTCGATCTTCGCCCCCGTCACGCGCCGCAACAAGCAATCCGGTCGTTCACGGCTGCAGCGTTGGGTGCGACATGCCCTAGCGCGACAAAACATGTCCTCTCAAGTGGCGGTGCTCGAATCGGTTGGGGTCCCGCGATCATCCCAGTGCTTGGAGTCAGTTCCAACTGAACTACCTTCCGAGTATCAGGGTCACGGGCCTGCAGCCAAAGTACTCATGGCCGATTCCCATGAAAGTCCCTCCAGGACTGGTCGGAACGAGCGTGAGATCGGAGAATCATCCGGTGCTCGTCGTCAGCACCTTCGTTCTTCCAGTCGACGCACTCGCCAGGGCAACGTCGAGGTGTTCCGCACACCCATCCTCAACTTGGCTGCAGCCGCCAGGATCGCTGATTCTCTCCAGCCGACTGATTCGGAGGCTGGCAGAGGAATCGAGCAGATCCGTGCCTTGTTACATACGGCGCAGTAGCAAAACTCGACGGTCTCCCAGTCGCACAACAAGATCCACAACAGTTCCATTCAAGCGAACACACATCGGTCGGTTTTCAGTCCCGACTCTCACCACCGACGCAGAGGGGGCAGCCGTTCCAGGGACCCGAGTCGGAATCCGCTTTCCATTCGGTGTCATCCCGAAGATCGTCGTCGTTCACATACTCCTCCGCAGAGTGGGCCTTACGGAGCCCGGCATTACGATGATCATCGTTCGGGCGGTGGCGTGCATGAACAAAGGCCTGATGCAAGAGGGTATATCACTCAGAAGAAGGTTGATAGAATCCGAGCCCACCGTGATGGTCACGATAGAGATCATCCGAGTGGAAGCAGGATCGTTGTTTCTGGTCCCGAGTGCTTTAGTCGGGCCATTCGCTCGGCTGACATCCCTCCCAACTTCCGATTGGCGACGGGAATCAGCAAATTCATAGGAGAGTCCAAACCAGAAACTTGGTTAGACGACTACAGAGTGGCGGTCCAGATCGGTGGCGGAGATAACCATGTCGCCATGAAACATCTCCCACTGATGCTCGACGGTTCGGCTCGAGCTTGGCTAAACCAGGTAGCTCCATCAAGCATTTACAGTTGGGCAGATCTGTCCCGAGTCTTCATCAGGACCTTCGAGGGTACGTGCAAACGCCCTGCTGGTCTCACAGAGCTTCAACACTGTGTCCAGAAGCAAAACGAGCCCCTGCGCGATTTCATCCAGCGCTGGACAACTCTCTACCACACGGTGGAGAATGTTACAGAACACCAAGCAGTCTGCGCCTTCAAGGCAGGCGTTCGGTACAGAGATCTATACCTGAAGTTTGCTCGGACAGGCAACATCTCCATGAGCAAGATGATGGAGATAGCCGCGCGCTATGCAAATGACGAAGAGGAGGACCGCATACGTAGCGGCAAGCATAAGTCAGTCACCGACGGAGATGGGAGCAGCAGTCGGAAGCAGAAACAGAAAGCCCAATCCAGTCCGCAAGCAGAGGCGGCAGTCGTTACAAACGCTAAGTTCAAAGGCAAGGGGAAACCACAGTACACCCCCTAGAAGAAACAGTCAGGAAATTCCATCCTAGATCAACCGTGTCCAATCCACACGAAGATGGATGAAGAAGGCAATGTCATATTGCCGAAACATACCACTCGGCAGTGTCGCCTCCTGATCCAAGGATTTGGTGAAGGACAACCGAGTGAGAAATACACCGAGCAAGATGATGAGGACAAGGAGGATCCATTCCCTCAAGTCCATGCAACGTTAATGATTTTTGCTGATGTAGAAAGCAAAAGTCGACTGAAGCTGGTCAATAGGGACGTAAACATGGCAACCCCATCCACTCCCACGTTCCTCAAGTGGTCACAGACTGCAATCACTTTTGATCAATCAGACCACCCAGCACACGTACCCACCCCAGGGAGGCAAGCTCTGGTCGTCGACCCGGTGGTGGAAGGACTTAGGCTGCGCAAAGTCCTCATGGACGGCGGCAGCGGCTTGAATATCATGTATGCCGATACTCTCAAGGGAATGGGCATTCCGATGTCCAGACTTAGCGAGAGAAGTATGAAATTCCATGGAGTCGTCCCAGGAAGAAAGGCCAAATCACTCGGCCAGATTGCGTTGGATGTCGTTTTCGGCTCTCACAAGAACTTCCGCAAAGAGAAGTTAACATTCGAGGTGGTAGACTTCCAGAGTGCATACCATGACATTCTAGGCCGTCCGACATACGCACATTTCATGGCCCGTCCATGTTACATATATTTGAAGCTGAAGATGCCTGGTCCCAAAGGCGTGATTACTGTCACAGGTAATCGGCAGCGGGCCGAGGAGTGTCTCCAGCAGGGGTCGAAAATTGCAGACCATCAGATGGCTGTACTCGAGTTGGATGAGTACAAGAAGATTGCCGACCCCGCCGACCTGATGCGTTCAAAGAAGCCAGCTTCCGAGTCAGCATTCCAGTCGGCGGGAGACACGAAGAAATTAAGCATCCACCCGGCGGATTCCACCGCCGCCCCAACAAACATCTCCACCACCCTTGATCCAAAATAGGAAGCCGAGCTCATCCAATTCCTCCGTGAGAACTGGGACATTTTTGCATGGAAGCCTGCTGACATGCTAGGTGTACCCAGGGAGTTGGCTGAGCACCGACTCCATGTGGATCCTGCCGCTCGGCCCGTCCGAGAACGCCTGCGTCGGTCCGCCGCGCACAATTGAAAAGCAATCGGAGAGGAGGTAGCTAAACTTCTGGCAGCCAACTTCATTCGCGAGGTACACCACTCCGAGTGGCTCGCTAATGTTGTCATGGTGCCCAAGAAGGACAAGTCTCTCCATATGTGCATCAATTTTAAGCACCTTAATAAGGTCTGTCCGAAAGACCACTTCCCGCTCCGCCGCATTGATCAAATCGTTGATTCGACTGCGGGTTGCGAGCGCTTATCCTTCCTTGATGCCTATTCGGGCTATCATCAGATCTGTCTGTATGGTCCAGATGAATTAAAAACATATTTCATCACCCCATTCGGGTGCTTCTGTTACATCACTATGCCAGTCGGTTTGAAAAATGCAGGAGAAACTTTTATGCGAATGATCCAAAAATGCCTCCTAGACCAGATTGGTCGAAATGTGGAGGCATACATGGACGATATCGTAGTCAAGTCACGGAAAGGTTCCGACCTGCTGACTGACTTGGCAGAAACATTCGCCAACCTACGTAGGTATGATATCAAGCTCAACCCAGCCAAGTGTTCATTTGGCGTTCCCAGCGGGAAGTTACTCGGTTTCTTCGTTTCCGAACGAGGGATCGATGTCAACCCCGAAAAGATCGGGACCATTGTTCGAATGGAGCGGCCGGTAAGAGTACATGACGTACAAAAGCTCACAGGTTGCCTAGCGGCTTTGAGCAGGTTTGTCGCTCGACTCGGCGAGAAGGCGTTACCTCTGTACCGACTCATGAAGAAGTCGGATACCTTCGAGTGGACAGACGAAGCCCAAACCGCATTCGACAACCTCAAAGCCCTGCTTTCCACCCAGCCGGTTCTCACTGCCCCGCTCAGTAAAGAACCCCTTCTTCTGTACATCGCGGCTACAAATCAAGTCTTCAGCACCGTTCTGACAGTCGAACGCGAAGAAGAAGGCAAAGCGTACAAGGTTCAGCGGCCAGTATATTATGTTTCTGAAGTCCTGACTCCTTCCAAGCAGAGGTATCCCCATTATCAGAAGCTTATTTATGGGATCTACATGACTGCAAAGAAGGTGGCTCATTATTTCCAAGACCACTCGGTATCTGTCATATCCGATGCTCCGTTGTCGGAAATTCTCCACAATCGGGACGCATCAGGCCGAGTGGCAAAGTGGGCAATGGAGATGCTATACTGCGACATCAAGTTCGAAGCCAAGAAAGCTATAAAGTCTCAAGCTCTTGCTGACTTCATAGCAGAATGGGTAGAACAACAAAAACCGACTCAGATCTACTCGGCTCATTGGACCATGTTCTTCGATGGGTCCAAGATATTGAATGGTTGCGGCGCCGGCGTAGTGCTCATATCCCCGAAAGGTGATAAACTCAAGTATGTGTTGCAGATCCATTTTGATTCTTCCAACAATGAAGCAGAGTACGAAGCTCATCTTTACGGGTTGCGCATGGCCATCACACTCGGCGTCCGTCGCCTGATGGTCTATGGCGACTCAGATCTAGTGGTTAATCAAGTAATGAAGGAGTGGGATGTAAGGAACCCCACCATGACTGCATACTGCAACGCAATAAGAAAGCTCGAAAAGAAGTTCGAAGGTCTGGAACTTCACCATGTTCCCCGACTGAAAAACCAAGCAGCAGATGAATTGGCAAAACTTGGATCCACACGGGGACGTGTCCCGAGTGATGTCTGCCACGAGCACTTACACCTCCCCTCAGTAAAAGAAGATCCTTTTACAGAGGAACCTGTGCAACCGAAGAGCTCAACAGATCAGACTGAAGTCGAGGTTCCCGCTATGGTTGACCCGGTCTTGGAGATTCTAGCTGTCATTCCCGAATGGACTGTGCCATTCATTGCGTACATCCTGAGGCAAGAGTTACCGGAAGACGAGGTCCAAGCTAGGCAGATCGCTCGCAGGTCGAAGTCCTTCACCGTCATTGATGACCAGTTATACACAGAAAGTGTTTCAGGCGTCCTTCAGCGGTGTATCTCTCCTGGGGAGGGTCAGTTAATTTTGGAAGAAATGCACTCGGGAACCTGCGGCCATCATGCCTCCTCAAGGGAAATCATCGCCAAAGCATTCAGAGCTGGTTTCTTCTGGTTGCAGGTGAATGAAATGGCAAAAGATATAGTCGACCATTGCGAAGGTTGTCAGTTCTATTCAAACAAGTCCCACAAGCCAACGTCCGCGCTGAAGACAATTCCCCTTTCCGGGCCATTCGCCATGTGGGGATTAGATACAGTCGGACCATTCAGAACAGGCCAAGGAGGATTCACCCATCTGCTGGTAGCAGTCGACAAGTTTACCAAGTGGATTGAAGCCAAGCCAATCAATAAGCTTGATGCCCTTACGGCCATCAAATTTATCAGAGACATCATTGCCAGATACGGGGTTCCACACAACGTAATCACCGACAATGGCACAAACTTTAACTCGGACGAGTTCAAAGGTTTTTGCGCAGGCCAAGCTATCCGAGTGGATTTTGCATCCGTTGCGCAGCCCCAAACAAATGGACAAGCGGAGTGGGCGAATGGACTCATTCTTCAAGGGTTGAAGCCTTGACTCCTGCGGAAAGTTGGGCATGCCGCCGGCGCATGGGTCACCGAGCTGCCTTCGGTGCTGTGGGGCCTCCGAACAACTCCGAATAGATCGACAGGATGATCCCCGTTTTTCCTCGTTTATGGAGCCGAGGCAGTCCTTCCGAGTGACTTGCTTCACAACTCTCCACGAGTCGAACTCTTCTCCGAAGCCGAAGGAGAGAAAGCCAGGCAAGATGGAGTAGACCTTTTAGAAGAGAAGCGCGAGATGGCATTGATCCGTTCAACAATTTATCAACAAGATATGCGGCGATTTCATGCGAGGCACGTCAGGAGTCGCACGTTCCAAGCAGGCGACCTGGTGCTCCGAGTGGATCAACAGAGACCCCACAAGTTGGCTCCCGCCTGGGAAGGACCGTTCATCATTTCTAAGGTGCTGAACAACGGAGCGTATCAACTCTACAACCTTGACAGGGAGACGGGCGAGCTGCGAGCATGGAATGGAGATCTACTGAAGCGCTTCTACACATAACCGCCGACAGAGACAATGTAAAGAACAAATGTCATCGAAGTAATACAAAGCGGATTAATTTCTTGCCGATTCAAAATTCTTCCGCGTTTGCAGACTCCGGTCTAAAAAACTAACTCCGAGTGTGTACTAAAAGTCACACTCGAGGACTTAGCTGCGATGCAGAGTCGCCTAAGTAAACAACTTGCTCCGAGTGTGCACCAAAAGTCACACTCGGGGACTTAGCTGCGACCCAGAGTCGCCTAAGTAAACAACTCGCTCCGAGTGTGCACCAAAAGTCACACTCGGGGACTTAGCTGCGACCCAGAGTCGCCTAAGTAAACAACTTGCTCCGACTGTGCACCAAAAGTCACACTCGGGGACTTAGCTGCGACCCAGAGTCGCCTAAGTAAACAACTTGCTCCGAGTGTGCACCAAAAGTCACACTCGGGGACTTAGCTGCGACCCAGAGTTGCCTAAGTAAACAACTTGCTCCGAGTGTGCACCAAAAGTCATACTCGGGGATTTAGCTGCGACCCAGAGTTGCCTAAGTAAACAACTTGCTCCGAGTGTGCACCAAAAGTCACACTCGGGGACTTAGCTGCGACCTAGAGTCGCCTAAGTAAACAACTTG
Organism: Hordeum vulgare subsp. vulgare; assembly: GCF_904849725.1. Lineage (NCBI taxonomy): Eukaryota > Viridiplantae > Streptophyta > Magnoliopsida > Poales > Poaceae > Hordeum > Hordeum vulgare. The sequence continues at coordinate 470,217,075 of NC_058522.1, forward strand.
CTCCGAGTGTGCACCAAAAGTCACACTCGGGGACTTAGCTGCGACCCAGAGTCGCCTAAGTAAACAACTTGCTCCGAGTGTGCACCAAAAGTCACACTCGGGGACTTAGCTGCGACCCAGAGTCACCTAAGTAAACAACTCGCTCCGAGTGTGCACCAAAAGTCACACTCGGGGACTTAGCTGCGACCCAGAGTCGCCTAAGTAAACAACTCGCTCCGAGTGTGCACTAAAAGTCACACTCGGAGACTTAGCTGCGACCCAGAGTCGCCTAAGTAAACAACTCGCTCCGAGTGTGCACCAAAAGTCACACTCGGGGACTTAGCTGCGACCCAGAGTCGCCTAAGTAAACAATTCGCTCCGAGTGTGCACCAAAAGTCACACTCGGGGACTTAGCTGCGACCCAGAGTCGCCTAAGTAAACAACTTGCTCCGAGTGTGCACCAAAAGTCACACTCGGGGACTTAGCTGCGATCCAGAGTCGCCTAAGTAAAAACTAACTCCGAGTGTGCACCAAAAGTCACACTCGGGGACTTAGCTGCGACTCAGAGTCGCCTAAGTAAACAACTTGCTCCGAGTGTGCATTTCAAGTCACACTCGAGGACTTAGCTGCGAACCAGAGTTGCCTAAGTAAACAGCTTCCTCCGAGTGGGCACACAAGTTGCACTCGGAGGCTTAGCTGAGTCGCCTAAACAAAATCCACGAGCAAAACTCGTGTCAAAAAATAACTCAGCGAAAGAAGAGCAAAAGATCCGGTTCGAATTCAAATTGAGTTCAACGATCAGTCAGCTCGGTGTGAATCAAGTTTATCCACACTGAGCCACAAATGTACCGGCCAACAGCAGTGGCCAAAGTTTAATACAAACTCCACTCGGCATACCGAGGTAAATGCGCGTTCAGCATAAAGTCTATCAAGCATCGCCGGGGCTGGCAGGCTCCACGAAGGTGTCGAGGTCGATTCCATCTGCAATCCGAGTGGCCGTGTCGAGGAAGGTCTCCATGAAGTCTTCAAATCGAAACTTCTTGGTGTTGGCGACCTGCAACGTCTTCAGCTTGTCTTCACGGGCTTCCTTACAATGCACTCGGACCAGAGACAGCGCCACGTCCGCGCCACACCGCTGCGGCAGACTTCTTCCATGCCTGCACTCTGCTTGGAACATCCTCCAGTCGAGTCATCAACCCCTCTATCTCATTCCGGGAGTCATCTTCAGGCCACAGCTCTTTGTCAATTCGGCCGAAAACTTCTCTGAGGCGATCAATGAAAGGACCCACCTTCTTAAGGCGGGAATTCAGTCGGAACATGTCCCGGTTAGCTTCATCACCGAGTGGAACATTCGGTTGCCCAAGCGCCCGTTCAATTTCGGCGGTCTCGGCTTCAACGTCCCGACAGAAATCTGCAAAGAAAATACACGGAGAAAATAAGCGCGGAGTGAACTCCAAAGTCAAAGAGCACTCGGCAATCAACTTACCACCAAGCAGTGCGACCATATTCTTCGCCCAGTCGCCGACGTAATTCTCCTGCGCTTTGCACTGAGCGTTCATTGACTTCAGCTGGCCCACCCATTCAGTTCTCTCCTTCTTCATTTTTTCTAACTCGGCTAGCACTGCCTTGTTAGTCCCCCGAGATTCCTCCAAAGATATTTCTCGTTTAGCGAGAGCCTTCTTCATGCCAGCCAGATCATTCGCAGCTACCTCCAAGTCGGCAGCAAGTTGAGTCTTCTCAGCCTTTAGAGCATTATAGGCCGATCCCATTTCACAAGTCTTCTGTCAAAGAGATAGAAAGGGAGGATCAGCCAGATCCAACAAGGAAAAAGTCTCGACAGATATGACAAAACAATCAAAACTCAAGATTCTCCAGACCCCTGCCGATGCAAGCAATCAACAGTGGTCTCGGGGACTACACCCAGTGGGTTCACTGAGAGTGACCCCACTGGTATGAAGCTCGAACAGGTCGGTCCCATTGAGCTCCATAGCAAACCAAGAACACCATGAGATTACTATTACTCGACCCGAGTAACACTACTCTCGGGGACTACACCCAGTGGGTGCACTCGGCGTGCCCCCACTGGTACCATTCGGGCAGATCAGCTCTGATCTCTAGAGATTATGGAAAATACATATAAAAACAACTGCCGGTGCAAGCACTCGGCAGAAGTCCCGGGACTACACCCACTGGGTTCACTCGGAGTGAACCCACTGGAAAATTAACCTACTGTATCCGAGTATCTCGCCAAAACCCCAAGTGGGCACCAAGAGGAATGTAAACACTTACTAGCGCACTTACTCAGATATCATCCCGAAGCTCCAAGCTCTTCTTGTACAGGGACGCAACGGAGTCATATGCTCCCTTGGCTTCGCCCACCATCAGCTCCACTTGTACCATGGCGTCCTTGGCGGCTCCTACTTGATCTTCCGGGAGGCGTCGGGCATCATATTGAACAGTCGACGGACCCGGCGTGGCAGAAGGCGCCCTAGGTATCCCGAGCTCCCTGGGCATCCTGAGCTCTGCTCCAGTCGGTTCCGCCGTAAAGACCACCGTCTCATTCGGCGGCACGCTCATGGCGGGGTTGGCAGTAGGTTGGATAACCCCAAGGACAGGTGCCAAAGCTGGTTTCGACCTCCTTTGGTCGTCGTCGTCCAGATGGATCACCTCCAAAGGAAGCCCGACTGAACAAAATAAAAATATAGAAAAAGATCAAGATCAAAGACATCACTCATGAAACGGTAATACAACTCTCGGAGTCGTGACAACGTACCTTGCTGGGACGTGGCGGCGTTATCAGTGTCCATGGGATCGTCACCCTGACGCGACAGAGAGGTAACGGAGGTAGCAGCTCTGTTGAGTGAAATCCATTCGACGGGTAAACATGAATTCCCAAAAAGAAGAGTCCAATCGGATACTGAAGGAAGATGGAAGAGCAAAGATACTTACGCCGAGGCGACCGAAACAGGGATCCTCATCCAGGGCAAAGTTTTCCGAGGTTTAGATCCGCTGGGTTTAGCCACCTTGGACGGCTGATCCACGGGCTCGGCAGAAGAACCCCTGGTTCTCTTCACACTCCGAGCACTCGGGGCCATGGGAGGAGCCGGCGGAACAGCGGGGTCATGACGGTGCTTGGTTTGGCGTTCTGGTGGTGAGGGTGACGAGCTCTGCTCTTCACTCTCCTCCTCCTCCTCTTCTGTTTCCTCCTCCGTCTCCCTACTGTCAGAGACATACTCGGCACTACCCGTGCTACCCTGCATGCTGCCTTCTTCTTCCTCGACCGGATTCCCATTTGAGACTGCAGAATGCCAGTTCGTCCACTCCTGCACAAAACACAGTCGGCAACGTCAGTCGGCGAGACAAGAAAAGCAATAAAACTGAGAAGGTTAAAAGCACTCGACAACATGCACTCACCTCATTCGGAGGAGGATTTTGGGCGTGGAAGGCCTTCACCCACCGAGCTCCCACGGGGTTATCACATGTGCCCGTGATGCTGCGGACCCACGCACCCACGGTCTCCTCGCTCACGTCTTCAGGATGGGACCGAGTGGTATCCAAAGGCCCCGTGTAATGCCACATTGCGTGGTCTCGGGCCTGGAGCGGCTGGATGCGTCGACCCAGAAAAGTCTCCAACAGGTCCATGCCGGTGACTCCGTTCCGGACGACGGTTACCAGCGCGTCGATCAAAGGCTGGATCTGGGTTTTTTCTTCCTTAGAGAGCGCTAGCTTCGTGGGAGGGCCCGGACAGTCTAAACTAAAGGGTGGTAACCCACTCGGAGCATTCGGGCAGGCAATGTCCTGGCAATAGAACCAGGACGATTGTCAGTTCCTAACCGACTCGGATAGCTGAAGGGAGGGATAACTACTTTTCGTTTTCTTCTGAAATTCTAAACCCCCGCAGAGCTGGAGGATGTGTGTCTTATCATCAGACTAGCTAAGTTTCTTAACCGTTTGAGATCTAGCAGAGAAAACATATTTGAAGAGCCCCCAGTGGGGAGGACATCCTATGAAACACTCTCAGAGGGTGATGAATGCGGAAAGATGAGCTATCGCATACGGCGGAAAGTGATGGAGTTGCGCCCCGAAGTAGTTCATAATACCTCAGACGAAAGGATGGGGAGGCAGGAAGAAACCTCTGGCCACGTGGCTGAGCAGCAGGACGCGCTCCCACTCCCTCGGCGCCGGCTCCATCTCGCCTTCCGGCAGCCTCCAAGACTTATTGACGACCATGCCGTGCTCCACCAGCTCCAGCACGTCGGTCTCCCTCATCGTGGAGGGGAGAAAGTCCCCCTGGATCCAGCCCGCCGGCAATGCCCGCCTCCGGTGCTGAGTGGAGGCCGCCCCCTTCTTCTTCTTCTTCGCCTCAACCTTGCTGGTCTGCCCCTTCGTCATGGCGAGGGCGACGGATCCGCAGAGGAGGAGGGGAAGGAGGTGGCTAGAGGTGTGTAGGGAGTTGCGGGGAGGCGAGATCAATGGGAGGAAGACGAGCAACGCAATAGGAAGGTCCGCTGGGAAGGCTTTAAAAGGCCTCCGACTGAGTCACCTACAGGTGGGACCAAAATCTTATCCTCCCAACCGACTGCTGCAAGATTAGTGGAGAAGATCACGGTGCGGTAATCGAGGAGGCGAGATCTACTCGATGGCGATGTCGTCATCCCTGCTGAGTGCGCGGCAACCGAAATTTGAGAATCCCGGAAAATCCGGCGCTGTCAGTATGACCGGTCACGTCGAAAGATTCCGCAGAAGCAATCGGTCCCTCACGGTTCGTTTCGCTTGCATATTCACTCGGATCACTAGCCGCAAAGATAAAATGGATCGAGGCAGACAACGCTAAGATCACCTCAATACCAGTCGGCTCCAAACTCTGGACATCACTTCATCGTTCCAGCCTCGACCCATTCGGGGACTAATGATGGGGTTATAGTCCCAGGGTAGGCTCATAGGTCTGCCCTATAGGTCCTACCCAAGGACTACCCTTCATAGGGGACAAGGCCCTTAGACAGTTCCAACTAAACTAAGGACGCCCCCATCATCCAGTCGGCGACGATCCACTCGTTGCATATCTAACGTACCGACTGGAATCCACTCTGTACATCGTAACCTCCCAGGAGGGCAACGGTCATACGTTTTCATACACCATAACTAGCATTTAAGGCTTACGTTACCAGTAACGCCAGCGTTTACTCGCCACTACTCCATCCCTGTCCACCAAACCATTATGAAGGGCAGCGCACTCTATATAAGCCGCCCTTCACCACTGGTACAGGGGTTGGCACTTGTTGTAATCCCTTAATAGACTCGACACAAAGCTCCCAAGAGCACAGAGACGTAGGGTTTTTACCTCCACCGTAGTGGGGCCTGAACTCATACATCCTCGCGTAGCTAAGGCTCTGCCCATATACTTTCGTACCCCGTACTTCTACTGTCAGACTATTACCCATGACATCGGGTCTAAGCCCAACTCGGTCGTAGATCGGAGGTTGGTCGCCGATCATGCCCATAGATTGGATCCATCCGAGTAACTCGTGTAGTAATCGGAGTTGGCTCACGGCACTGATGCCCCTAGTGTGGGAAATATGCCCTAGAGGCAATAATAAAGTGGTTATTATCATATTTCCTTGTTCATGATAATCGTCTATTGTTCATGCTATAATTGTATTAACAGGAAACAGTAATACTTGTGTGAATAAATAGATCACAATGTGTCCCTAGAAAGCCCCTAATTGGCTAGCTCGTTAATCAATAGATGATCATGGTTTCCTGATCATGGGCATTAGATGTCATTGGTAACGGGATCACATCATTGGGAGAATGATGTGATGGACAAGACCCAATCCTAAGCATATCACTAGATCGTATTGTTTGTATGCTAAAGCTTTCATAATGTCAAGTGTCTTTTCCTTCGACCGTGAGATTGTGGAACTCCCGAGTACCGTAGGAGTGCTTTGGGTGTATCAAACGTCACAACGTAACTAGGTGACTATAAAGGTGCACTACGGGTACCTCCGAAAGTGTCTGTTGGGTTGGTACGAATCGAGATCGGGATTTGTCACTCCGTGTGACGGAGAGGTATCTCTGGGCCCACTCAGTAGAACATCATCATGAGCTCAATGTGACTAAGAAGTTAGTCACAGGATGACGTGCTACGGAATGAGTAAAGAGACTTACCGGTAACGAGATTGAACAAGGTATAGGCATACCGACGATCGAATCTCGGGCAAGTTCTATACCGACAGACAAAGGGAATTGTATACGAGATTGATTGAATCCTTGACTTTGTGGTTCATCCAATGAGATCATCGTGGAACATGTGGGAGCCACCATGGGTATCTAGATCTTGCTAATGGTTATTGGCCGGAGAGTGTCTCGGTCATGTCTGCATGCCTCCCGAACCCGTAGGGTCTACACACATAAGGTTCGATGACGCTAGGGTTATAGGGAGTTGTTATACGAGTTTACTGAAGGTTGTTCAGAGTGTCGGATGAGATCTCGGACATCACGAGGAGCTCCGGAATGGTCCGGAGGTAAAGATTGATATATAGGATGGATGGGTTTGGACGCCGGAAATGTTTCGGGCACCACTGACAAAGTGCCGGGACCACCGGAAGGATTTCGGAGGCCCACCGGGAGGGGCCACAAGCCTTGGAGGGCTACGTGTGCCAAGTGCGGGAAGGAACTAGCCCCTAGGTGGGATGGTGTGCCCCCCACACCCAGCCCATGCGCACCAAAGAGGGAGGGAGGGGAAACCCTAGGCGCTGGTGGGCCTAAGGCCCACCTAGGGGTGCGCCCCCTCTCCCTGCCCTGGCCGCCGCCCCCTCTCCCATCTGGGCTGCCGCACCACCTAGGGTGGGAACCCTAGGGATGGCGCACCCCCTCCCCTCCTCCTATATATAGAGAGGGTTTTGTGGCTGTTTTACAAATAGTTTTCCCTCTCCCTCGGTGCAGTCGTGCTCCCCTCCTTCCTCCTCTTCCACTGTGCTTGGCGAAGCCTTGCCGGGAGACCTCGTCTCTCCATCGACACCACGCCGTCATGCTGTCGAAGATCTTCCCCAACCTCTCCCTCCTCCTTGCTGGATCAAGGTGCGGGAGACGTCACCGGGCTGCACGTGTGTTGAACACGGAGGTGACGTGGTTCGGCACTAGATCGGAATCACACCGCAATCTGAATCGCCGCGAGTACGACTCCATCAACCGCGTTCTTGCAACGCTTCCGCTTAGCGATCTTCAAAGGTATGAAGATGCACTCACCCCTCTCTCGTTGCTGGTCTCTCCATAGGAAGATATGAATATGGCGTAGGAAAATTTTGAATTTATGCTACGTTACCCAACAGTGGTATCAGAGCGAGGTTTCCTATGCGTAGATTATATGCACGAGTAGAACACAAAAGGTTGTGGGCGATGATTTGTCAATTTCTTGCCGCTACTAGTCTTATTATTTTCCGGCGGTATTGTGGGATGAAGCGGCCTGGACCGACCTTACAAGTACGCTTACGTGACACAGGTTCCACCGACAGACATGCACACCGTGCATAAAGGTGGCTAGCGGGTGTCTGTCTCTCCCACTCTAGTCGGATTGGATTTGATGAAAAGGGTCCTTATGAAGGGTAAATAGCTTTGGCATATCATCATTGTGGCTGTCACGTAGGTAAGAAGATGTTCTTGCTAGAAACCCAAATCAGCCACGTAAAACTTGCAACAACAATTAGAGGACGTCTAACTTGTTTTTGCAGGGTTTGACATGTGATGTGATATGGCCAAAGTTGTGATGTTGCATGTGTGATGTATGAGATGATCATGTTATTGTAATAGGATTCACGACTTGCATGTCGATGAGTATGACAACCGGCAGGAGCCATAGGAGTTGTCGTAATTTATTGTATGAGATGCAACGCCATGTGTTTACTACTTTTACTTCATTGCTAACGGTTAGCTATAGTAGTAGTGGTAGTAGTAGTTGGCGTGACGACTTCACGGAGACACGATGATGGAGATCATGATGATGGAGATCATGGTGTCACGACGGTGACTATGATGATCATGCGATGCCTAAAGATGGAGAATGAAAGAGCAAAGATGATAATGGCCATATCATGTCACTATAGGATTGCATGTGATGTTTATCACGTTTTTCATCTTATTTCTTAGAACGACGGTAGCATAATAAGATGACCCCTCTTAAAAATTTCGAGAACGTATTCCCCTAAGTGTGCACCGTTGCGAAGGATCGTTGTCTCGAAGCACCACATGATGATCGGGTGTGATAGATTCTAACGTTCGCATACAACGGGTCTAAGCCAGATTTACACACGCGAAACACTTAGGTTGACTCGACGAGCTTAGCATGTATAGACATGACCTCGAATACAAGAGACCGAAAGGTCGAACATGAGTCGTATGGTTGAATACGATCAGCATGAAGTTGCTCACCATGACGACTAGTCCGTCTCACGCGATGATCGGACACAGGTTAGTCAACATGGATCATGTATCACTTAGATGACTAGAGGGATGTCGATTTAAGTGGGAGTTCATACTTAATTTGATTAAATGAACTTAATTGTCATGAACTTAGTCTAAAAGTTGTCTTTATAAATACTGTAGATGGCCAACGTCAACCTCAATTTCAACGCATTCCTAGATAAAAACAAGCTGAAAGATGATGGTAGCAACTATGCGGACTGGGTCCGCAACTTGAAGCTCATCCTTGAAGCAGCTAAAAAGGCTTATGTCCTTAATGCGCCGCTAGGTGACCCTCCTGCTCCTGCAACAGCCCAGGACATTCTGAACGTCTGGCAAACGCGGAGTGATGACTACTCTCTGGTTAGGTGTGGCATGTTATACAGTTTAGAAATGGGGCTCCAAAGGCGTTTTGAGCAACACGATACATATGAGATGTTCCAAGAGCTGAAACTAGTTTTTCAAGCTCATGCCTGTGTCAAGAGATATGAAGTCTCCGACAAGTTCTTTAGCTGTAAGATGGAGGAGAACACTTCTGTCAGTGAGCACATACTCAAAATATCTGGGTTACACGGTCGTCTGACTTCACTTGGAGTGGAACTTCCGGATGACGCTATAATTGACAGAATCCTCCAGTCTCTCCCACCAAGCTACAAAGGTTTTGTGCTGAACTACAACATGCTAGGGATGGAAAAGACCATTCCCGAGTTGTACTCGATGCTCAAGTCTGCAGAAGTAGAAATCAAGAAAGAGCATCAAGTGTTGATGGTCAATAAGACCACCAGTTTCAACAAAGGCAAGGGTAAGAAGAACTTCAAGAAAGACGGCAAAGCCGTTGCCGCGCCCGGTAAGCAAGATGCCGGGAAGAAGAAAAAGAATGGACCCAAGCCTGAGACTGAGTGCTTCTATTGCAAGGGAAAATGTCACTGGTGTAAGTGCATCTAGTGCCCCTTAGTGATTTTGGTGGTTTGAAGACTTATAGGTTAAGTATCTAATGTGTTTATGAGTGTACACATGATCTATAAGTCATTGAGGAGTTTGAGATATTTGAAGAATATCGACCCCTAAAAATATATATCTTCAGTTGAAGAAATTGATCTTAAGCTGAAGAAATGAATCACGAGGAATCTGTGATGAAATTGATATTCCTCATGAAGATACTGAAATCGAGGAATTCGGTGTGTCGTGAAGAAAATCATTTCGAAGACTTTGAAGCATGAAGATTTACTCTTTTTGTTTTATTTTCTTCGCATTTGAGTAATAGGAACACCGTACTGTTAAAGGGGGTCGAAGTTACACTTTGGAATGAATTTCCTCATGATGCTCAACCTAAGCCTAATCCTACCAAAAGCCTCAAGTGAGGAATACGAGTGACATGAGGACTCTCACAGTTGAGGGTTCCGACCGTTTCGATAGCCACGCCAAGTCATTGGTCTTATCCACTCCAACGGTCATATTATTTAAGGGCATTAGTGTCAAATCATGTCGGGATGCTCCCAGGCTATAAACAGCCACCCCCCACAACCATTAGCTGGTTGGCTGCTCCGTTAGAAACTGACACTTGTCATAAGAGCAACCCAATTCCTCAGAGTCTTCGAGAGTAATTCATCAGTGAGGAAATACCCCATACACCGAAACCACAAACCAAACCTAGTGATTGAGCATCACTGAAGAAGTTGTTCCTGTGTGGGACTGAAGCGTTTTACCTTTGAGGACTATGCATCCTCCAGACGGTTAGGCATCATGGTCTAGAGCTTTCCAGCAGTCAATTGTGGATCGCCGGGTGACCAAGTTTGTGAGGGTTTGGAAGTCTGCCCTGAAGACTTACCATGAGTGTTGGGCGAGGACTATATGTTCTTAGCCCAAGGAGAACACGGTAGGGACTGTGTGTCCTTTGGTTTTAATACCAAGCCGCTCCAAACCAGATGTACGACTGTCACAACAGTTGGAACTGGGTCATCAACGATTGTCTTCACTGAGAAACGGGTTCTAATTCCTCAACTCCTTACTTTCCTCGTATTATGTGTTGATGACTTTCACTGCTACTGTTTGAAGAATTTGCTGAAGACTTTCTCTGAATTTCCTCAACCCAAATTCTTCACGTCAGTTAATCCTCATCTGTATTCTGCGTGCCTTCTCACAGAGCAATCTGTTTTCACATTCCTCACTCTGAAAAACTGATGTTGTGAAACTTTGCACTTCTGATCCTTTACTGTTTCCGCTGTAAGTTAGTCATCAGTGAGGAATTTCCTCAAAAGGAATTTCCTCAGTGATGAAATTCTAAAAATCTCCTATTCACCCCCCCTCTAGTCGATATAACGCACTTTCAATTGGTATCAGAGCAAGGTACTCCCTTGTTCTGTGTGATTTTGGTTTAACCACCTCGAGTTTTAGTTATGTCGACTGCAGGCATGTTTAAGGTGACTGCAGCATGTCCTGCCTTCGAACGAAAGAACTTTCCCTTCTGGAAGAACAAAATGCAAATGCATCCACAAGCTATTGATAATGATCTCTGGTATATTGTGGAACATGGCGTCCCCATCATCTCAGCTAGTGTCTCTGCTGCTGATGTGAAGAAATTCAAGCAACTCGAGTCTCAAGCGAAGAATATCATCTGTGGCCATATGAGCCCGGGCCAGTTTGGAAGAGTAAGTGCTTTGGGCTCTGCAACACTGATCTGGGAGAGACTGTGCAAAGTAAATGAAGGAGTATCAACCCAGCGTGACTCTCGTGTTGATATTCTTCGCAATCTCGTCAACCGCTTCAAGAGACATGACAATGAAAGCTGCCAAGACACCTTAGATCGCCTCACTGACATATCAAATGAACTGCAAGCACTAGGAGCTCGAGACATCACTGATCACGAAGTTATGAAGAAACTGCTGAGATCTTTGGATTCTTCATTTGATACTTTAGTTCTGATGATTCAAGAAAGACCAGACTACAAGATGCTTGATCCAGCTGATATACTCGAAAGGCTAAATACTCATGAATTCCAGCTAGAAGAAAAGAAAGATCTATATGGACCAAGCTATTCCAGACCACGTGCACTGAAGGCAAGAGCAATTTCCTCATCTGAAGAAGAAGACACAGATGACAACATTGGTGACCCTGAAGAATTTGGATAGGAGCTTGCAATGCCCGTGAGGAAATTCCAGAGATTCACACGACGTGGCCAGTTCGGTAAATCTTCAAGAAGAGACATGAGGAAATCAGAATCTTCATCTGAGGACTACAAGAAACGAACCTCCCACAAGTGCAAGAAAGCAGGTCATTACATTGCTGATTGTCCCCGTTGGGGAAAGGAATCAAAGAAGAAGAAATACAAGGATGACAGTTCTGATGACTCGAAGAAGAAGAAGAAATCTTCAAAATCCTCATCTTCAAATCCCGCATCGCACAAGAAGACTAGTTTCAGAAAGGCTCGGGCACTTATTGGCAAGGAAATGGACCCAGAGGCAGAATCAGAGGAAGGTGATGAAGAAGAGGGTTCTGATGAAGACTCAGAATCCGGACAGGCTAGTCTTGCACTGGCAACCACTTTCGTCAGCAAGTCAATCTTCAATCTTGAAGAAAATGATTGCACCATCCACACTGATGACTATGCTGATGACTTCGCTCCAACCTATTGCTTCATGGCAAAAGGTTCAAAGGTACCAAATAATTCCTCCTCCTCTGATTCAAGTGAATGTGAACCTGATGATTATAAAAAACCCAGATACAGTAAACTTGCTATCATTGCCACTAAACAACAAACTGCCCTGGAAAAGCTTCAGAAACTGCTAGATAAAAGTGATGATCTGTTGAATGATGAAATGAACCTTACCCAAATCCTCACTGAAGATGTGAAAAGTCTTCAGTCTAGATTTGATAATCTTCAGGATCGTTATGATACACTCCTCACTAATCATGAGAAGCTTTCCTATGAATTTCTTCAAAGGAGGCTTGATCTTGAGAAGCTAAGGATGTCTCATGATGATCTTCGTATGGAAAATGATTCATTACTAGCTCAACAGATCAGCGCTAGTCAAGTTGAATTCATTCCTCCATGTCTTAAATGCATTGAACGCGAAACTGCTAATTCCTCACCAGAATCATCAAATGCTACTATTGCTACAAATTCTTCAACTGCACCTGTTGTGTCTATTTCCTCACTTGAGGAAAACACAAATGTTACTGATGAAAATGCAGGGTTGAAGGAATTGTATGTGACAGGCATATACAAAAGCCTCAAAGGACATCAAACCCTTTGTGATGTGCTCAAAAAGCAGATCTTGAACAGGAACCCAAGGAAAGAAGGAATTGCCTTTGAGAGGAAATTAAATGCTGATGGATCTTATTGGAAACCTGAGCAGTATCCCAAAACCTCATAGTTGCTGCTGCTGGGCCTCCTTTTAATCCATCTAATCTAACTAGCTTTTCATGTGAATTATCCTATTCCTGAGATGAGTCATTTGACTCCAATTATAAACTGTCCAAAAATCAATCTTGTGAAGTATTTTCTCGATATGTTGGAACTAACTGCAGGAATGGCCCTCCCTTGAGGAAAATCTGGGTTCCCAAAAGTTGTCTTGAAAATCTTCAGGTGAATGTCCTCATGACACCACCACTGAAGAATCTGAACCCCAGATCAAATTCTTCAGGAGGACCAAAGTCTTCAAGAGGATTAAAATCCTCAACTGGTCAAAATTATGCTCGTACCCGTGCTAATGCATCTAACATGCAGGGAAATTACAAGGAATATGAATATGAGCGCTACTCTTCAAATCATTATGTTCATAAATCCTCAAACCAGTTCTCTGCATATTCATACGAGTACTTTAACCCCCCTACTCTTGAGAGAAGTGCATTAGGTTCAATGCCACCCTTCAGATGTGGGTGGTCAAGAAATCGAACTAATCACTTCTGCAGGTCAGGTCTCCAGATGAAAATCATCATGTGAAGAATTTGCTGGAGACCTGAGGAAATGCTTGATAGGACACAAGCTAATGATTGATGAAATAGAAATATTTCACACATCCTTATATTTCTGTTGTGATGAAATTCTTATCTGATGAAATTAATATCATATTCTTCAAATCTGAAGAATATGAGATGGTAAGTTGTACTAATTCATCTGTAGGATGACAAACCCAAGAATACTGAGTGGGTTCTTGATAGTGGTTGCACACATCACATGACTGGTGGTAAAAGCTTACTGATGAATATGCCACTAACTCCATCACCTCTGAAGCAAATCACATATGCTGACAAAGGTAAAAGCAAGGTATTGGGACTTGGAAAAGTGGCTATTTCCAAGGATAGGCATATGGACAAAGTGATGCTTGTTGAATCCCTTGGTTTTATCCTCATGTCAGCCTCGATGCTTTGTGATCTTGATATGATTGTTATCTTTGGTAGATATAGATGTGTAGTCATCATGGAATCTGACAGATCCAAAGTCTTCGAAGGTGTAAAAAGAGGGGATTTGTACATTGTTGATTTCTCTACAGGTCCTCAACCATCCACTTGCTTACTAGCAAAAACCTCAGAAGGATGGTTGTGGCACCGAAGACTAGGTCATGCAGGCATGAGGAATTTGCACACGCTCGCGAAGAAGAAGCATGTCATCGGCATTGAATCAGTAAAATTCCTCAAGGATCATCTCTGTGGTGCTTGTGAATCTGGAAAATGACCAGATCCAAGCATCCCTCGAAGACTATCATGACCACTACACGTCCATTCGAATTGCTTCATATGGATCTATTTGGACCTACTCACTATGCCACACTAACCAATGTAGCATCTTTATATGGCTTCGTCATAGTTGATGATTATTCCAGATATACATGGGTGCATATCATAGTGTATAAAACTGAAGTGCAGGAAATCTTCAAACGATTTTCTTCAAGGGCCTCGACGAACTTCGGCATCAAGATCAAACATATCAGGAGTGATAATGGAACCGAGTTCAAAAACACTGGTCTTGATGATTATATTGATGAACTTGGTATTACTCACGAATTATCTGCTCCTTATACTCCTCAGCAGAATGGTGTCGTCGAAAGGAAGAACAGGACTCTGGTTAAAATGGCAAGAACTATGCTTGAAGAATATCAGACTCCTCGTCGCTTTTGGCCTGAAACAATCAACACTGCATGCCATATCATCAATAGGGTATATCTTCACAAATTCCTCAAGAAAACCTCATGTGAACTCCTCACTAACAAGAAACCCAATGTAAGTTATTTCAAAGTCTTCGGTGCAAAATGTTTGATTAGAGATCCTCACCATAGCTCACAATTTGCACCTAAGGCACATGAAGGTTTTATGCTCGGTTATGGAAAGGACTCGCACACTTACAGAGTCTTCCACAACTATCACAACATAGTTGTTGAGACTGTAGATGTGCGGTTCTAATGAAACTAATGGCTCGCAAAGGGAGGAATTGCCTTCTGATCCAGATAAGCTGTCTCCTGAGGAAGCAATAAAGCTCAAACCTACTGAAGACATTGTCCCCACTGAGGAAATTGGCGAAGAAACGATCCCCATCACTCATGAAAATCAAGAAGATGCTCCTGAGGAAATTGCACCAGAACCACTTCCTCAGCCCAGACGAAATCCTCAACCAGCTCATCCGAGGATTGCAAATGAAGTAGAACTTGACAAAATCCTCAACGACATCAACGCGCCAGGTCCTCTCACTCGCTCAAAAGCTTCACACTTAGTTAACTTTTGTGGGCATTTTTCTTTTGTATCCATCACAGAACCCTCAAAAGTTGCTGAGGCTTTTCTGGAACCGGAGTGGATCCAAGCTATGCAAGACGAACTTCTTCAATTCAAGCTGAATGATGTATGGGAGCTCGTTAAACGACCAGATCCTCGCAAGCACAACATCATCGGCACCAAGTGGATTTTCCAAAACAAGCAAGATGAGGACGGTCAAGTGGTGAGGAACAAGGCACGACTTGTAGCCCAAGGCTACACCCAGGTTGAAGGAATAGATTTCGATGGAACTTTTGCACCTGTTGCTAGACTTGAAGCTATTCGAATACTACTCGCTTATGCTAATCATCATAACATCATATTATATCAAATGGATGTGAAAAGTGCATTCCTCAATGGTAAGCTTGAGGAAGAAGTATATGTTGCTCAGCCCCCAGGTTTTGAGGATCCAAAGAATCCAGACAAAGTCTTCAGACTCAAAAAGGCTCTCTATGGTCTCAAGCAAGCCCCTCGGGCATGGTATGATACATTGAAGGAATTCCTCATGAAGAAAGGCTTCAAACCTGGTTCACTCGATCCAACTCTTTTCACTAAATCCTATGATAATGAGCTATTTGTGTATCAAATATATGTCGATGATATCATATTTGGCTGTACTGACAAACGATACAGTGATGAATTTGCTTACATGATGAGTGAAGAATATCAGATGTCCATGATGGGGGAGCTGAAATTCTTCTTAGGTCTTCAAGTTCGTCAACAAAGAAATGGAATCTTCATATCACAGGAGAAATACCTCAAGGATGTTCTGAGGAAATTCGACATGCATGAATGCAAAGGTGCCAAGACTCCAATGCCTACCAACGGCCACCTCGGCACTGATGAAAATGGTAAAGATTTTGATCAGCAGGTATATCGCTCTATGATTGGCTCTTTATTGTATCTATGTGCATCTAGGCCAGGTATAATGCTTAGTGTTTGCATGTGTGCACGTTTTCAAGAAAAACCGAAGGAATCCCACCATAAGGCTGTGAAGCATATTCTTCGATACTTAGCTCACACACCAACACTAGGATTATGGTATCCCAAGGGCTCAAATCTTCATTTGGTAGGGTATTCTGATTCTGACTATGCTGGTGACCGTGCGGATCGCAAGTCAACTTTTCGCACATGCCATTTCCTCAGAAGATCACTAGTTTGTTGGTCCTCAAAGAAGCAGAACTACGTATCACTCTCCACTGCCGAAGCTGAGTACATTGCTGCTGGTTCATGCTGTGCTCAATTACTATGGATGAATCAAACCCTCAAGGATTACGGCATCAACATGAAGAATGTGCCTCTCTACTGCGATAATGAGAGTGCAATCAAGATTGCATACAACCCAGTACAGCACTCGAAGACCAAGCACATCCAGATTCGTCATCATTTTCTTCGGGACCATGTCCTCAAGGGCAATATCCTCATCGACCATGTGAAGACTGATGATCAACTGACAGATATCTTCACTAAGCCCTTGGATGAGAAAAGGTTTTGCAAGTTGCGGTGTGAGCTAAATATCTTAGAATCTTCAAATGTTTTGTAAAAACATGCACACATCCTAACACTTATGCAAAATTGATGACTTAGATGTGCAACACATGATGAATCGATTTTCTTCAACTGATGAAGAATGTCACTCTGAATGTGAAGAAATCAACGAAGACATTGACTCTCAGGGCCCTACGACAATTGTACGCGGCGTCTGCAATCAACATTCTTATATGGTGGGTCACGCCACCGCCTAATGTGAAATTCCTCAAGTTGATTTTCTTCAAATGTTCCATTTCCTCAATATGTGTTTTTCTTCAAAACAGTTATTCTTCATTGTGACGATCTATCACAAAATCTTCAAAACACTTGATGACTTTCATTTGACTAGATAGAGTGTGATTGCAAGTCCTCAACATCATTCACTTATAGCTATTTCTTCAAGTTGATATTTCTGCTAAGTGAATGTGATCGGACCCTACTTTCCCTCTATGCTATACTCATCCAGTCTATTCAATTCTTCATATGCGTTCTACTTGAAACTGTGTTCAAAATCCTCACTGCGTCCTTGTCAGCTGATGGTTTTGTAACGAAAATCCTCAAATCTTCAAAAATTGTTTCTTTAATGCACAGTAACTGAACCCCACTTCCCACGATCGGATAACCACGATCTCCACCGCCTTGTTCGGGAACTACATGTGTCCTGCGGAGACGTAGAGGCAGGGGTTGTTTGGTCCGAAATCTTCGCGCCAACAGTAACTGTCTGGCTATAAATATGTCCCTATCCCCCTCAGCAAAGTCTTCTTCGCTCCATCGCTCTCCTGCTACAGCAAACACCACAGAACCCTAGCGTCATCACTGGTATGTGACAGCCCGAGTCCGACGTTCCAGAAGATTCCCCTTTCTTTCCATTTTCATCGTGTGACTATTTTCTTTTGTCGCATCATCATCGCATCATGCGCATCATCTGCATTGCATCGGCATCTCCGTTGCCGCCAGTTTTCAAAACTTGCATCCGTTGTTAGTTGCCGGTTCTCGTCGTTGTTCGTTCCGAGTCCGACCGCACTCGCACGCGCCCGCGGCATCGTCGAAACCCTGTTTTAAAAGTGTGTTTAAATCTTTCTATGATTGGGGTGACATTTGACGTGCGATCGTATTTTAATATAGGTAGGCCGACTGTCAAATTTCGTCGCGATCGGAGTTCGTCTGGTACCCGAATGGTCGACCGTAGTGGCACCATATTCGGTCTACCGTCGGACGGTTATCGGTGTTTCAAATAGCGTTGCCGTGCCGCCCGTTTCCCACTCGTCTCCGGATAACCGCTCTACACAGCCCGCTAGTTCCACCGTGCCACTTCCTCCGTTTGTGGTCATCGGATCGCGATCGGACGGACGAGGTCCACCCCACCAGAGACCAACCCTATATAAGTAACACCTCCCCTAGAGAGAGCTTCTCACTTCACTAGGGTTCCCCCTAGTCATTTTTGCAGCCACCCCCCTAGAAATCCCCACCTGCTAGCCCACACCCTTCAAATCCCGCAGCCCCAGCTCCATAGCCTTTCTCAGCCTTCGGATCTGAGATATGGGGCTCAGATTCGCCCAAATTCCCACCTACCGGACATGTCCGTGGTCAAATCGGACATGTCCGGGCGACCACATCAACTCCTCCCGTGCCCGCAAACTCCTCCCATGCCGCAGCTCCTCCCATGCCGCAGCCCCTCCCATGCCCGCAGCTCCTAGCCGGATTCCCCACCGCCGGCTGGAGTAGCCCCGCCGCCGCCTCGGTACGAGCAGATCCGGCGAGCTGCCGCCCGGATCCAGCCCCTTCTTCTCCCTAGACCGAATCTTGGGCAGTTCCCATGGAGCTGTCCTCAGTTCGTCGCCGCGCCAGATCCCTGGAACGTCGAGCCGGCGCATAGCACGAGGCAGCGCTCGCTGGCCTCTCGCTCGCCGTCGTCGTGCGCTTGCCTCGATCTGATCGAGGACGAGGCCTTCGCCCCATTGACCGATCGGGAGCGCCGCCAGCCCAGCAACGTCCCGCTCCCCCTCGTTAACCGCCGCGCCGATGTGGCCCAGCCGGCCTTCGCCTCGGCCCAGGCCAGCGCCCCGACCAGCCCAGCCTACTCCGCCCCCCAGGCCACTTCGAGCCGGCCCAAGGTGAGATCCCCCGGCCCTCTAATCTTTCACCTAGGCGACGTGTTAGCTAAGCTGCGCCCAACTGTTAGGCCCATTAGATTAATTAGGTTAATATTTCGGAATATAGACGATATTAGAATGCCCATAGATTTTATTTCGTAAGTCAGATCGGATCATGTAGCATATGGTTTTCGCGTAGTTTTACACGTAGAATACGTTGGTGCAACTTGCATATTTGTTTGATTTAGTTTAGCATGCCTAATTCCTAGTTTTGCGTGCTGTCTCAATAGGTTTATTGCCCGTTGTTAATTTTCGTGCGTGTCCGGATAGCCCACATGCCGTAGGTTAAATGTCCATGTTTTAAGAACCATTTTTGCATGTATTTTAGAGCGGTCATTGGTATTTTTGTGTGTAGGGATTTGCCGCTAGATTATTTTTCGTGTCTAGGTTATTATCTCGCATTTTCGTGTGACATTATTTTTGTTGCGCAACCCCACATATTTTATATGTTTTCGGGGTAGAAAAATCCATGGGATTTTTCTGTGCAATTAGTTTTAGCTTTCGAGTAAGTTAGTTCGCGCGATATTTTGCTATGTTGCCCTCTTGTCATTTTCGTAGGATTTATTCCGTGCTTCGTTTGAAGGAGTTGTCAACTAGAGAGTTGATCTTGGATGTTTTGTCTAGCCCCTGGTATTTTTGGTTGCAATAGATATGCATGTTTAGGTGTGGTTTGCTTGCTCTCAAGTTGCTAGAAATAGTGCTGATTTGGGGGTGCTGAAATACTTCTAAGTCTGGAATCTGTTATATTTTGTTGTTGTTTTGTTTTGCTTGTATCTTGTGATCTGTAGCTCTTTTGAGGTTGGTGCAATGGAGTAAGTTGTAGACCTTGTGATTCTATAGCATGCTGTGTATTTTCATGCCATTTGGAGTTCTGTAGCTATAGGTTTTGCTGCTGTCAATATAGCTTCAGATCGAAAGCTGCACTTTCATGAGGTGTAATTTTCACTAAGTCTGAAATAGTGTGTGAGATGCCATTTTGTGTCTTCTTTTCCTAGTGCTCCTTGCCGCCATGCTAGTTGTTGTTAGTTGTTTGTAGTAGTGCGTCTTGCCCTCTTTCGTTCCATGCCTTCCTTGAGTTTATCGGAGTTGTGTAGCTCGTAGTTGTGGGGCATAGAAAATGCTATGTGGCTGATTTTGGCAGATTGTAGTCAGTTCTTGTTTTCCTCGTAGTTGTTGAACCGTAGCTCCGATTTGATCGTGTCCTACATGAAACTTGCTTAGAATCTCGTGTAGTTTCATTTTATATTGCTGGTTGAATGTTTTGAAGTGCTCGTGACCGTGGTTGCACACATATTGCATTCATGCCATCATATCTTGCGATGCTTGTATCTTTTGATCCGTAGCTCCGTTGGAGATGTTCTCTATGTGTAAATTGCTTGTAACAACGCGTAGAATCACCTGAACCTATTTGTTTTGCTGTTTAACAACCAATTATATGTGTTAGTTCAGATCTGGACAGAATTGTAAATTAACATGTGAGGTCGTCTCGGAGATGCTATATGTCATTTCCGACCTCATTTAAAATGCCTAGATAGGTAGTTTAATCGCGCTTCACCTCTTGCCATGTTTAACCACATTTAATATTGCAGTGTATCTAATCGGGATAGAACTAAATAATTAAACGTGGAGTTTCGTCAATATGCAACTCGTTGCATATTGAACTTCACTTAACGTGTAGTGTTTGTTTGTCGTGAATTGCCATGCTGTGTCTTGCATGTATTCAGCTGCTCATGCATCATATGTGTTGTGCATCGTGTGGTGAATTCCATGTGTTGATGCTTGTTTCCGGTTTTCCCTGTCTCGATAGAGTTCCGCAAGCGTGTCGGATGTGAGGACCCGTTCGACTACGTCGGTTCGTCTGCTTCATGGAGGCATTCTTCTTCCAAGCGGGATCTCAGGCAAGATGACCATTTCCCGAGATACCATTACTATCATTGCCATGCTAGTTTTATCGTTTCTGTCGTTATGTCTCGATGCCTACCACATGTTAAATATCAGCCTCTCAACAATGCCATGAAAACCTTCAACCTGTTCCACCTAGCAAACCACTGATTGGCTATGTTACGGCTTGCTTAACCCTGTGTTAGCGTTGCTAGTTGCAGGTGCAGTTTCTTCCATGTGAAAACATGGGTTCCTTGTTATATCACCATATTAAATGCTATTTAATTTAATGCACCTATATACTTGGTAAAAGGTGGAAGGCTCGGCCTTTCTAGCCTGGTGTTTTGTTCCACCTTTGCCCCCTTAGTTTTCGGCTACGGGTGTTATGTTCCATAAATGAGCGCTCCTAACACGATCGGGGTTGTTATGGGGACCCCCTTGATAATTCGTTTTAGATTAAGACTGGTCTGGCAAGGCCCAACTTTGGTACTACATTTGCCTAATAACCTAATAATAATGCATAGGGACCCGCCGGCACCCGAGGAAATTTAATCAAACCCCGGGCCAGTGCTCCTCACGAGTGTTGGTCCAAACTGGCAGACTACGGGGCCACCACGGGGCAACCCGAGGTTTGGTATCTCCTATTGTGACCCATCCGTCGTGTCCTGAGAACGAGGTACGTGACTCCTATCGGGATCGTCGACACGTCGGGCAGCCTTGCTGGATTAGTTTTACCTTTGACGAAATATCTTGTGCATCGGGATTCCGGTGATGCTTTGGGTAATCTCAGAGTTGAGGTTTTCCACTAGGGAATCCGACGCGATCGCGAGCTTCGTGATTGAGGATTTCTATGAGGCTTGTGGTAATTTGTGATGGACTAGTTGGAGCACCCCTGCAGGGTTAAATCTTTTCAGAAAGCCGTGCCCGCGGTTATGTGGCAACGTGGAAACTTTGTTTAACACTGGTTCTAGATAACTTGAAGTTAACTTAATTAAAATATGCCAACTATGTGCATAACCGTGACTGTCTCTTTCGTGAGTTCTTACTCCGATCGAGGACACGGTGGGGTTATGTCTGACGTAGGTAGGTGTTCACGATCATTCATTTGATCATTCGTAGCTCACGTCCGCTACGCGTAGATCTTCCCCCTCTTATTTCTTGTACTCGTAAGTTTAGCCACCAAATATATGCTTAGCCGCTGCTGCAACCTCACCACTTAACCTTGCCTCACCCATTAAGCTTTGCTAGTCTTGATACCTTTGGAAATGAGGTTGCTGAGTCCCCTGTGGCTCACAAATTACTACAACACCAGTTGCAGGTACAGGTAAAGGTTACTTGACGCGAGCGCGTTGATTGTTCATTTGGAGTTGCTTCTTCTTCTTCTTCTTCTTCATTGATCTAGGATGGGTTCCAGGCCGGCAGCCTGGGATAACAAGGATGGACATCGTTCTTGTTTTCTCGTTTGTTTTCATCCGTAGTCGGACCCTGCTCTTACTCTTGATGATTACGTAATGTAATGATGTGACTCTGATGTAGCTTGTGGCGAGTGTAAGCCAATTCTATTATATATTTCTTCTTTTCAGTACATGTACTTGTAATGATATCCATTCTTGCGACACGACGAGATGCGCTTCTATCCCTGACGAGGCCTTCGTGCCAAATTGAGGATAGGGTCACATCTTGGGCGTGACATGGTAGTCTCGTCGCCGGTGAGGAGGAGCTTCACTGCCTCAACTTCTCCGTCGCCGGAACCACGCCGGAGTCGGACTATCTTCGTCCGCCGCCGCCGCCGTAGACATCCTCTGTCGCTAGGTTAGGGCGCATTGGACACGCGACCGAAGGGCCTCACTGCACAACTTCTCTGTGTTCTTCGTGTGCTCCTTCAAGGGTAAATAAATCCCATTTTTACCGCAAGTTAGATCTACAATTTTACATCTTCTATGTGAAATATGTTTTTCCTCAAGAATCGATAAGCACTTGATTCCTCAAACACTGCCTATCACCACATCATTGATGAACTATACTAAGCATCTAAGATTTTCACGAGATTCCTCTATTGTGCGAATTTTCGGATCTGTACAACTCTGGAACCCAAGAACAGTATGCTTAGGCAAATTCCTCAACCACTGGTTAAATTCCTCAACTGTCAAACTTTTCCATTTTCTTCAAATCTGAGAACACATATGACCTCTCCAAATTCCTCGCAACTATACTCTGTTCACAGGTACACACATGTCAGCTGATGAATCTCTCGGTTCTCATCACATTAACTCATTTGCAGCGTTTCTTGAAGAAAATCTTCAAGTCTCATCAGAATCCTCAAGAGTTCAATCTCATCAGCAAAATCCTCAGCTGAAGAAAATGGAGGATGACAGAAAACAGAAGGGGGGAAAGAAACTTGAGCAAAACACAGCTGCGGATATCCCTGAGGATATTTACTTGGACTATTGCACACCTGATGAAAATGAGACAATGGCCAAGAGAAAGATCCGGCTGCAGAAGATAGAACGCCGATGGGCGAAGGAATGGAAAGAATACAGGTTTGTAACTACCAAGTATGCGAAGAAATTCGCTCCGAAGCCCCCTGGCAAACGGGCCCCACTTGAGGCTCATCAAGTAGCACATCCCTCAAGCCTCAAGACCCTTGATGACTATCCAGATGAGAAGGAAAAGCATCTGGCTAAGCTCAAGAAGCGGGCAGATGCTGCAGTGAGGAAATTCAATGAATCCTCAGCTGCTGCCTCAGCTGCAACTACTTCCTGTGCCGCTGAGACCTCTGGTTCAGCAATTCCTCAACCACAGTCTGTGCCATCAAAGCCAAGGGCTCCAAAGCCTCAAGAGAAGTCTGCTCAGGCATCAGTCACAAAACCCTCAGCTCCAAAACCCTCAGCACCACCACCAAAGCCTCAAGAAACACCAGTGCTGAAGCCAGTCATGAAGCCAATGACCGCCACCTCCAGCTCCTCACTCCCGGCTGCAACCAGCTCGGAGACAAAGTCTTCACCACCTCCGGTGAAGACTCAGGTGTCTGCTGAAAGAGCAACTCTGCCGAGCCCCAGCAAAATCATCACCGTTCCATCTGCATCAGAGGGCAGTGATGAATATGATGATCAAACCCTGCAAGCCATAATCAGAAACAAGCAGGAGAGAGTAGCTCAGGCATCAGGCAACACCATTCCTCTGGCCATGGACCCCAAGGTCCTCCTAGACTACATCAACATCTGCTATGAGGACCCAAACACTCTGCTTGATGATTTGAAACTTCCCCCTGGCATCAGCCACATGGTGGCCACTTTCATCAATGAAGCCAAGTGGAAAGAAGAGCAGGCCAAGCAGGCCAAGGTTGCAAAGCTTAAAAAGGAAAAATTCCTCAAGCAGAACCTCCTCAGCTTGACGCCTGATGCACTCGTGTCAACACAGGCACAACTGAAGAATTTCACTAACAAGTACTCCAAGCTGTCAGATCGTAAGAGTCTCAAGAGAAATTTCATCAAGCTGGCCACTAAAGTTGTTGATGACTACAACAAGAAGGTTGCACCTCCAGCACCAACTTCCCAGCCCTTGATTGAGGAGCCAGTAGATGAATCTCCTCATGCTGAGGAAACTCCTCAAGTTGAGGAAATACACCAAGAAAGCCGTGTAGATGTACCGGCTATTGAAGAAATCATCATGGAAGCTCCAGCTGATGAATCTGTTGCAGCTGATGAGACTGCCCCTGACCCAGCTGCTTCATCAAAGCAAGCTGATGACTCTGTTCTAGCTAGTTCCTCAAAATCAGCTGAAGAATCTGTCGAGAGAACCCCTTCACCAAAAGCTTCAAAGGTGAAGAAGATGACTCCGTCTGCATCAGACGTGAAGAAAACTAGGGCTGCTGAGAAGGAAGCCAAAAAGAGAAAGGCCTCCTCAGCAGAAGAAGAAGCAGAGGCCAAGCGCCTCAAAGCGCTTCAAGAGACTGCCCCTCTAGACCCTGTGCCCCTAAATGTCGCACCTTCTTATGAAATGGTCATCCTTGATGATCAAGCGAAAGGGGCAGATGAGAAAATGAAGGATACTGACGCTGAGGAACACACCGACGAAGAAATTCGTATTGACGACAGTCCTCAGCCCTTCATTCCTCAGAAAGACACTGCTCAAGGATCAGCTGCACCAGCTGAAGAAACTGCCTCCGCCACCAAGCCAGCTGAGAAAGAACAAACTGAAAATCCTCAAACTGAAGAAATTCAAAGCTCCGGGCAAAATCTTCAAGATGAGGAACAGGCTGACCCAACTCCTCCACCTGAGCAAGATGAAACTATTCCTCAGCCTGATGCACAGCCAGAGCAAGCCCCTCAGCCTGACGCCCACCTAGAGCCATCTCCTCAGCATGAAGTCCCAGCTGCTGAAATTCCTCGCCCTGAGGAAAATGTTGAAGAAAATGCACCTGACCAAGACAATGCATTCGTCGTGCTCAACCCCGAGACTGCAATTGTTGTCTCCCCTCCTGTTCCTCAGCAAAATCTTCAGCCAGTTCAGCGCCAGCCATTCTCCAAGCGTCCAAAGTTTCAAAAGGAGAATTTCTTTGAAGAACGCATGTACTTCATTGGAGAGAACCCCTATGACAAGCCTCAAATGAGGCATCAGAAGTTTTGGACTAGGACACAGATGAATTACTATGCCTCTGTGTTGTGTGGAAGAAACAAGATCTTCCAGCACAGGCTTATTCCAAACGTTGAACTTGAAGCTTGAAAGTGCGTTATATCGACTAGAGGGGGGGTGAATAGGAGATTTTTAGAATTTCATCGCTGAGGAAATTCCTCACTGATGACTAACTTACAGCGGAAACAGTTAAGGATCAGTTGTGCAATTGTTCACAACAGTAGTATTACAGAGTGAAGATTATGAAAACAGATTGCACAGCAAGCAGGCACGCAGAATACATATGATGATTTACTCAAGTGAAGAATTTGGGGTTGAGGAAATTCAGAGAAAGTCTTCAGCAAATTCTTCAAACAGTCACAGTGAAAGTCATCAACACATAAGACAGAGAATGTAAAGAGTTGAGGAATTAGAACCCGATTCTTGGTGAAGACTGTTGTTGATGACCCAGTTCCAACTGTTGTGACAGTTGTACATCTGGTTTGGAGCGGCTTGGTATTTAAATCAAAAGGACACCCAGTCCCGGGACACACAGTCCCTACCATATTCTCCTTGAGCTAAGGACACACAGTCCTCGCCCAACACTCGTGGTAAGTCTTCAGGGCAGACTTCCAAACCCTCACAAACTCGGTCACCCGGCGATCCACAATTGACTGCTGGATTGCTCTAGACCATGACGCCTAACCGTCTGGAGGATGCACAGTCCTCAAAGGTAAAAGGCTTCAGTCCCACACAGGAACAACTTCTTCAGTGATGCTCAATCACTAGGTTTGGTTTGTGGTTTCGGTGGGTGGTGTATTTCCTCACTGATGATTTACTCTCGAAAGCTCTGAGGAATTGGGTTGCTCTTATGACAAGTGTCAGTTTCTAGCGGAGCAGCCAACCAGCTAGTGGTTGTGGGGGGCGGCTATTTATAGCCTGGGAGCATCCCGACATGATTTGACATTAATGCCCTTAAATAATATGACCATTGGAGTGGATAAGATCAGTGACTTGGCGTGGCTTATCGAAACGGTCAGGACTCTCAACTATGAGAGTCCTCATGTCACTCATATTCCTCACTTGAGGCTTTTGGTAGGATTTGGCTTGGGTTGAGCATCATGAGGAAATCCATTCCATAGTGTTACTTTGACCCCCTTTAACAGTACGGTGTTCCTATTCATCAAATGCGAAGAAAGTAAAACAGAAAACGAAAATCTTCACGCTTCAATTTCTTCAGAATGATTTTCTTCAGGAACCACCGATCTTCTCAATATCAATATCTTCATGAGAAATATCAATTTCATCGCAATTTCTTCGCGATTCATTTCTTCAGCTTCAGACCAATTTCTTCAACTGAAGACTTATATTTTTAGGGGTCGATATTCTTCAAATATCTCAAACTCCTCAATGACTTATAGATCCTCTGTACACTTAAAAACACATTAGATACTTAACCTATAAGTCTTCAAACCACCAAAATCACTAAGGGGCACTAGATGCACTTACAATCTCCCCCTTTTTGGTGGTTGATGACAATTAGGTTAAGTCTTCAACAGGGATCGAAAATATGAAGTGCAAATACTCATTTGAGGAATTTGAAAACAAGATTCACAGAGACTCCCCCTGAAGATGTGCATACCTTGAGGATTTTGCTTTTATAGCATATGCACATTGATGATTTATATCATGGAGATCTCCCCCTGAATCTTGTAAATCATGCATACATATAACATGTCATATGAAGAAAATTCAGATGCATGATTGCAAATGGTATCTGACAAATTCCAGCATGCGTGCATTAAAACTTGAGGAATAAGCATGCGAAGAAAAACGTTCAAAAAGCGTCAGAGTACCATCGGGCTTAAGTTACAACTCATTACATAAAAACTTCAGAAGAGCCAAGAGTTTGTAACTTAAATATAGTTCATAAGCCCCAAAAATAATTCCCGTTTGAAGACTAACTCTCAAGTTTCTCCCCCTTTGTCATCAAGTGACAAAAAGGGACAAACTGAGGACTAACGCCCGTGAAGACTTCATTGCTTGGCAGTTGATGAAGATCCCTGGCGCTTCTTGGGTGTAGTCTTCTTCCTAGGGCCTGTGGCGGTGTCAAGTTGTTCCTCATCAGATTCGGCTGTGCGGAAGGACGAGAAGGAACTGTCTTCAAGATCTGGCACAGGAATGGGCCTGAACTTCTTCTTGGGAGGCCACGACCATTCAAAATCCTGCTCAAAGTTCAATTCTTCAAGCTCAGTCTGGGTCTTCAGATGTGCAAGAGTAGCCCAGGTGCGATCAAAAACCTCATGCAGATAGTGATGATTAAGCTTCACACTGTCCTGTGTCTCAGTGAGGGTTTTCACAATGGCACCAAACTGGCGTTTGACCCATTTGTGGTTGTGATCGACCTTCTGATGAAGACTGAGAAGAAGCTCTCTGGTGTTAAGCACGCGAGGAGGAACTGGGCTTGGCGGACGAGTCTCAGTGTCGTCCCATGAGGAATATGCATCTGGTTCTTTGAACTGGCCATCAAGGGGCATGCTTCCTTCATCAATCACAGACTTTCCTTTT
Source organism: Hordeum vulgare subsp. vulgare (assembly GCF_904849725.1). NCBI lineage: Eukaryota > Viridiplantae > Streptophyta > Magnoliopsida > Poales > Poaceae > Hordeum > Hordeum vulgare. The sequence continues at coordinate 470,245,001 of NC_058522.1, forward strand.
CCCTCAATGGGCTCGAAAGTCTTCTTGTTGACCCGGATAGGAGGCATATAACCAACATGGTTCTGGAAATCTGCGTGAAAGTTGATGCCTGTCCTTGTCCTGAGGAATCTCATGATCCATGGTGCATAGATTTTGTGATCATAGGGGCACATTGCATTGTCAGCCAAAGTCCTCAAGAAGAAATCATGGATATTCATGGGGATACCGTGAATGATGTTGAAGAGGATGTCCTTCATGAGGCCGACGACATATTCGTCGTCATCATGGCCTTTGATTGGCGCTAGCACACTGCAGAGAATGCGGTAGACAGACCGTGGTGTGTACTTTAGCTCATGGACGAGGAATGTGGTTCTTGAGGGTTTTCCTGCAGCCAAAGGCTTCATGAGGACTTCCATCATTCCATTTGGCAGCTCACGCTCACCATAAAGCATCACTGCCCCTTCTGAAGGAATTGGTACGGGCAGTTCTCTGAGGAGTTCAGACGCTGGAGCCTTGTAGTGAGTATTTTGGGCCATCCAGTCGAACACCCAAGTGTTGATGTCATCAGCATTGCCCGAAATGTGCAGAGTTGAATAGAACTGAAGAATTAGCTCACTATTCCAATCTGATATGTCAGAGCACATAGGGAGCAAACCTGCATCATGTAGGACACTGAGGACTGGTTCCATGCAGGGAATTTCTTCAAGGTCAGCATGAGGAATGTGCTTGTGCTAGAATATTTTGTTGCGGCCACAGAGCACAGAAGCATAGTAGTTCATCTGCGTCCTTGTCCAAAACTTCAGATGCCTCATTTGAGGCTTGTCATAAGGATTTTCTCCAATGAAATACATACGTTCCTCAAAGAAATTCTCTTTCTGAAACTTGGGCCTCTTCGAGAATGGCAGGCGCTGAACTGGATTGAGATTGTGCTGAGGAATGGGAGGGGAAACAACCATGGCAGATTCTGGGTTGAGGACAATGAATTCATTGTCAGGGGCGGGAACATTTTCTTCAGCAGTTTCCTCAGGATGAGGAATTTCTTGTTCTAGCTGAGCATCAGGCTGAGGAATTTCTTCTTCCTTCTCAGCTTGAGGAGTTTGATCAGCTTGTTCAGTAGGTGGAGCCTGCTCAGACTGGACATTTTCTTCAGCTTGATTTTCATCAGCTGACTTTGTGGCAGAAGCAGATTCATCAGCTGCTGCAGCTGAGGCTTCAGTAGTCTTTTTCTGAGGAATATGAGGTTGAGGACTGTCATCAATCTGTATTTCCTCATCAGTATGCTCCTCAGAGGCAGCATCCTTCATTTCCTCATCTGCCCTCGTAGTGTGGTCACCAACGATGACCATTTCAAATGATGGTGCAACATTAAGAGGCACCGGGTCCAGTGGGGCAGATTCGTCAGTTTCCTTGAGGCGTTTTGCCTCAATCTTTTCTTCTGCTGAGGAAGCTTTTCTCTTCTTCGCTTCCTTCTCAGCAGCCCTTGTCTTTTTCGCGTCTGATGCAGACGGGATTAACCTCTTCACCTTTGAAGTTTTTGGTGAAGGTGATTTCTCAACAGATTCTTCAGCTGGCAGTGAGGAACCAGCTGGAACAGAGTCATCAGCCTGCTTTGGTGAAGCAGTTGGATCAGTAGCAGTTTCATCAGGAGCGGTCTCAGTGATGATCTCTTCAATGGCCGGCTGATCAGCACGGCGCTCTTGGTGTTGTTCCTCAGCTTGAGAAATTTCCTCCTCAACAGGAGATGCATCTTCTGGCTGTTCAACCAGGGGCTGAGGAGTTGGTGCTGGTGGGGGGTGACGTCTGTTGTAGTCATCAACGGCACTAGTGGCTAGCTTGATGAAATTGCTTTTGATGCTTGTGCGATCTGACAGTTTCTCACACTTGTCAGTCAAAAATTGCAGTTCTGCCTGGGTGGACACCAATGCTTCAGGCGTCAGTTTGAGAACATTCTGCCTGAGGAATTTCTCCTTTCTGGCCTTTGCAATTTTTGCCTGCTTGGCCTTCTGTTCCTTCCACTTGGCTTCGTTTATGAAAGTAGCCACCATGTGGCTTACACCAGGAGGAAGTTTCAAATCATCAATGGGTGTGTTTGGATCTTCATACCACACGTTGATGAAATCGAGGAGGACCTTGGGGTCCAGCGCCAGAGGAATAGCACTGCCTGATGCTCGTGCTACCCTTTCTTGTTTGTTCCTGATGATGGCTTCCAGAGTTTCATCATCATATTCTTCACTTCCCTCTAATGCAGACGGGACTGAGATGATTTTGCTTGGGCTGGGCAGAGGTGCAGGTTCAGTAGTAGCCAAAGTCTTCACATGGGGAGTTGAAGACTTTGTCTCCGAGCTAGTTGCAGCTGGGAGTGAGGAGCTGGAGCTGGCAGTCGTAGTCTTCAAGACTTTCTTCTGTACTGGCTTTGGAGGTGGAGCTGAGGACTTTGGTGTAGGTGCGATTGGTGCTGAGGGTTTTGGCGCTGACGGTTTTGGTGTGGACGGTTTTGGAACCGAGGGTTTTGGAGCGGAGGGTTTGGTGACAGAAGCCTGTGTAAACTTTTCTTGGGGTTTTGAAGCTTTTGCCTTTGCTGGCACAGACTTTGGTTGAGGAATCTCAGAGCCTGAGGTTTCTGCTGCTGAGGAATGAGCAGCACCGGAGACAGCAGCTGAAGATTCATGAAATTTCTTCACTGCTGTTTCTGCTTGCTTCTTGAGCTTGGCCAGATGCCTTTCTTTTTCCTCTGGGTAGTCATCAAGTGTCATGAGACTTGAGGGATGAGCAACTTGATGATCCTCAAGTGGGGCCCTTCTGCCAGGAGGCTTCAAAGCGAATTTCTTCGCATACCTTGGAGTCACAAACCTGTACTCCTTCCACTCCTTTGCCCATCTGCGTTCAATTTTCTGCAGCCTAATCTTTCTTTTAGGCATAGTTTCAGGTTCATCATCAGGCGTGCAGTAGTCCAGGTATATGTCATCAGGAATGTCCACAACTGTGTTCTGCTCCAGTTTCTTTCCTCCCCTCTGTTTCCTTTCTTCCTCCATTTTCTTCAGACGAGGAATTATCTGAGGATTTTGAACTCTTGAGGATTCTGATGAGCCTTGAAGAGTTTCTTCCAGAAATGCTGCAAATGAGTTAATGTGATGAGAACCGAGAGATTCATCAGCTGACATGTGTGTACCTGTGAACAGAGTATAGTTGCGAGGAATTTGGAGGGGTCATATGCGTTCTCAGATTTGAAGAAAATGGAAAAGTTTGACAGTTTGAGGAATATAACCAGTGGTTGAGGAATTTGCTTAAGCATTCTGTTCTTGGGTTCCAGAGTTGTACAGATCCGAAAATTCGCACAATTGAGGAATCTCGTGAAAATCTTAGATGCTTAGCTAGTTCATCAATGATTGTGGTGATGGATAGTGTTTGAGGAATCATGTGCGCATCGTATCTTGAGGAAAAACAGATTTCACACGGGAGAGGTAAAATTTTAGATCTAATCTGTTGTAAAAATGGGATATAATTACCCTGGAAGGTGCGAACGAAGAACACAGAAAGGTGGCGTTGGAGAGGCTCTTCGGTCAAGTGTCCAATGCACCCTAACTTGGCAGCAGAGGACGTCTACGGCGGCGGCGGACGTAGATGTTCCGTCTCCGGCGTGATCCTGGCGGCGAGAAGGTTGAGGCAGTGAAGCTCTTCCTTGTCGGCGACAAGACTACCAGCGGTGGCGCTAGGGTTCGGTGTGCTGTGGCAGGAGAGCGATGAGGCGAAGAAGATGATACCGAGGGGTTAAGGACATATTTATAGCCCGAAAGTTACTGTTTGGCGCGAAAGTTTCGGACCGAATAGCCCTTGCCTCTACGTCTCCGCAGGACACGTGTAGCTCCCGTACGATGCGGTGGAGATAGTGGAGATCGTGGCTATCCAATCGTGGGAAGTGGGGGTTCAGTTACTGTTCCTTTGAAGAAAATAATTTTTCGAAGATTTGAGGATTTTCATTACAAAATCATCAGCTGACAAGGATGCAGTGAGGATTTTGAACAAAGTTTCAAGTAGAACGCATATGAAGAATTGAATAGACTGGATAAGTATAGCATAGAGGGAAAATAGGGTCCGATCACATTCACTTAGCAGAAACATCAACTTGAAGAAATAGCAATAAGTGAATGCTGTTGAGGACTAGAAATCACAGTCTACCTAGGCAAATGAAAGTTATCAAGTGTTTTTGAAGATTTTTGCAATAGATCATCACATTTAAGAACAGTTGTTTTGAAAAACAATGCATCATGAGGGATTTGATCATTTGAAGAAAATCAACTTGAGGAATTTCACATTGGGCGGTGGCGTTACCCACCATATAAGAATATTGATTACAGACGCCGCGTACAATTGTCGTAGGGCCCTGGGAATCAATTTCTTCCTTAATTTCTTCACATTTAGAGTGGTTTTCTTCATTGGTTGAAGAAAATCGTTTCATCATGTGTTGCACATCTAAGTCATCAACTTTGCATAAGTGTTAGGATGTGTGCATGTGTTTACAAAACATTTGAAGATTCTAAGATATTTAGCTCACACCGCAACTTGCAAAACCTTTTCTCATCCAAGGGCTTAGTGAAGATATCAGCCAGTTGATCATCAGTCTTCACATGGTCGATGAGGATATTTCCCTTGAGGACATGGTCCCGAAGAAAATGATGACAAATCTGGATGTGCTTGGTCTTCGAGTGCTGTACTGGGTTGTAGGCAATCTTGATAGCACTCTTATTGTCACAGTAGAGAGGCACATTCTTCATGTTGATGCCGTAGTCCTTGAGGGTTTGCTTCATCCATAGTAATTGAGCACAGCAAGAACCAGCAGCAATGTACTCAGCTTCGGCAGTGGAGAGTGATACGCAGTTCTGCTTCTTTGAGGACCAGCAAACAAGTGATCTTCCGAGGAAATGGCATGTGCCAGATGTTGACTTGCGATCCACACGGTCACCAGCATAGTCTGAATCAGAATACCCTACCAGATGAAGATTGGAGCCCTTGGGAAACCATAATCCTAGTGTTGGTGTGTGAGCTAAGTATCGAAGAATATGTTTCACAGCCTTATGGTGTGATTCCTTCGGTTTTGCTTGAAAACGTGCACACATGCAAACACTAAGCATTATGTCCGGCCTAGATGCACATAGATACAATAAAGAGCCAATCATAGAACGGTATACCTGTTGATCGAAATCTTTACAATTTTCATCAGTGCCGAGGTGACCGTTGGTAGGCATTGGAGTCTTGGCACCTTTGCATTCATGCATGTCAAATTTCCTCAGAACATCCTTGAGGTATTTCTCCTGTGATATGAAGATTCCATTGTTTTGTTGACGAATTTGAAGACCTAAGAAGAATTTCAGCTCCCCCATCATAGACATCTGATATTCTTCACTCATCATATAGGCAAATTCATCACTGTATCTTTTGTCAGTACAACCAAATATGATATCATCAACATAAATTTGACATACAAACATTTCATTATCATAAGATTTTGTAAAAAGAGTTGGATCGAGTGAACCAGGTTTGAAGCCTTTCTTCATGAGGAATTCCTTCAATGTATCATACCATGCCCGATGGGCTTGCTTGAGGCCATACAAAGCCTTTTTGAGTCTGAAGACTTTGTCTGGATTCTATGGATCCTCAAAACCTGGGGGCTGAGCAACATATACTTCTTCCTCAAGCTTACCATTGAGGAATGCACTTTTCACATCCATTTGATATAAGATGATGTTATGATGATTAGCATAAGCAAGTAGAATTCGAATAGCTTCAAGTCTAGCAACAGGTGCAAAAGTTTCATCGAAATCTATTCCTTCAACCTGGGTGTAGCCTTGGGCTACAAGTCGTGCCTTGTTCCTCACCACTTGACCGTCCTCATCTTGCTTGTTTCGGAAAATCCACTTGGTGCCGATGATGTTATGCTTGCGAGGATCGGGTCGTTTGACGAGCTCCCATACGTCATTCAGCTTGAATTGAAGAAGTTCGTCTTGCATGGCTTGGATCCACTCCGGTTCCAGAAAAGCCTCAGCTACTTTTGAGGGTTCTGTGATAGATACAAAAGAGAAATGCCCACAAAAGTTAACTAAGTGTGAAGCTTTTGAGCGAGTGAGAGGACCTGGCGCGTTGATGTCGTTGAGGATTTTGTCAAGTTCTACTTCATTTGCAATCCTCGGATGAGCTGGTTGAGGATTTTGTCTGGGCTGAGGAAGTGGTGTTGTTGCAATTTCCTCAGGAGCATCTTCTTGGTTTCTGTCAGCGATAGGGATTATTTCTTCTTCAATTTCCTCAGTGGGAACAATGTCTTCAGTAGGCTTAAGCTTTATCGCTTCCTCAGGGGACAGTTTATCTGGATCAGAAGGCAATTGCTCTCTTTGCGAGCCATTAGTTTCATCGAACCGCACATCTACAGTCTCAACAACTTTGTTGTGATAGTTGTTGAAGACTTTGTAGGTGTGCGAGTCCTTTCCATAACCGAGCATAAAACCTTCATGTGCCTTAGGTGCAAATTTTGAGCTATGGTGAGGATCTCTAATCCAGCATTTTGCACCGAAGACTTTGAAATAACTTACATTGGGTTTCTTCTCAGTGAGGAGTTCATATGAGGTTTTCTTGAGGAATTTGTGAAGATATACCCTATTGATGATATGGCATGCAGTGTTGATTGCTTCAGGCCAGAAGCGACGAGGAGTCTGATATTCTTCAAGCATAGTTCTTGCCATTTCAACCAGAGTCCTGTTCTTTCTTTCGACAACACCATTCTGCTAAGGAGTATAAGGGGCAGACAATTCGTGAGTAATACCAAGTTCATCAAGATAATCATCAAGACCAGTGTTTTTGAACTCGGTTCCATTATCACTCCTAATATGTTTGATCTTGATGCCGAAGTTCGTCGAGGCCCTTGAAGAAAATCGTTTGAAGATTTCCTGCACTTCAGTTTTATACACTATGATATGCACCCAAGTGTATCTAGAATAATCATCAACTATGACAAAGCCATATAGAGATGCTGCATTGGTTAGTGTTGCATAGTGAGTAGGTCCAAACAAATCCATATGAAGCAATTCAAATGGACGGGTAGTAGTCATGATGGTTTTGGAGGGATGTTTGGATCTGGTTATTTTCCCAGATTCACAAGCACCGCAGAGATGATCCTTGAGGAATTTGACTGATTCAATGCCAATGACATGCTTCATCTTTGCAAGTGTGTGCAAATTCCTCATGCCTGCATGACCTAGTCTTCAGTGCCACAGCCATCCTTCTGAGGTTTTTGCTAGTAAGCAAGTGGCTGGTTGAGGACCTGTAGAGAAGTCAACAATGTACAAATCCCCTCTTCTTACACCTTCGAAGACTTTGGATCTGTCAGATTCCATGATGACTACACATCTATATCTACCAAAGATAACAATCATATCAAGATCACAAAGCATTGAGACTGACATGAGGTTAAAACCAAGGGATTCAACAAGCATCACTTTATCCATATGCCTATCCTTGGAAATAGCTACTTTGCCAAGTCCCAATACCTTGCTTTTACCTTTATCAGCATATGTGATTTGCTTCAGAGGTGATGGAGTTAGTGGCATATTCATCAGTAGGCTTTTATCACCAGTCATGTGATGTGTGCAACCACTATCGAGAACCCACTCAGTATTTTTGGGTTTTTCATCCTGCAGATCAATTGGTACAGCTTACCATCTCATATGCTTCAAGTTTGAAGAATATGATACTAATTTCATCAGTTCAGTGATTTCATCATAACAGAAATGTAAGGACGTGTGAAATATTTCTATTTCATCAATCATTAGCTTGCGTCCTATCAAGCATTTCCTCAAGTCTCCAGCAAATTCTTCAGATGATGATTTTCATCTGGAGACCTGACCTGCAAAAGTGATTAGTTTGATTTCTTCACCACCCACATCTGAAGGGGTGGCAAAGCGTTCATCATCCTGCGAGCAACATATGAGAAAGGTGGCATTGAAGCTAATGCACTTCTCTTAACAGTAGGGGGGTTAAAGTACTCATATGAGTATGCAGAGAACTGGTTTGAGGATTTATGAACATAATGATTTGAAGAATAGCGCTCATAATCATACTCCTTGTAGTTTCCCTGCATGTTAGACGTATAAGCACAGGTATGAGCATAGTTTTGACCAGTTGAGGATTTTGATCCTCTTGAAGACTTTGGTCCTCCTGAGGAATTTGATCTGGGGTTCAGATTCTTCAGAGGTGATGTCATGAGGACATTCACTTGAAGATTTTCAAGACGACTTTTGAGAACCGAGATTTTCCTCAGGGGAGCGCCATTCCTGCAGTTAGTTCCAACATATCGAGCAAATACTTCACCAGATTGATCTTTGAACAGTTTATAGTTGGAATCAAATGACTCATCCGAGGAATAGGATAATTCACATGAGAATCCAGTTAGATTAGATGGATCAAAAGGAGGCCCAGTAGCAGCAACCCATGAGGTTTTGGGATACTGCTCAGGTTTCCAATAAGATCCATCAGCATTTAATTTCCTCTCAAAGGCAATTCCTTCTTTCCTCGGGTTCCTGTTGAAGATCTGCTTTTTGAGCACATCACAAAGGATTTGATGTCCTTTGAGGCTTTTGTACATGTCTGTCACGTACAATTCCTTCAACCCTGCATTTTCATCAGTGACATTTGTGTTTTCCTCAAGTGAGGAAATAGACACAACAGGTGCAGTTGAAGAATTTGTAGTAGTGGTAGCATTTGAAGATTCTGGTGAAGAATTAGCAGTTTCACGATCAATGCATTTAAGACATGGAGGAATAAATTCAACTTGACTAGCGCTGATCTGTTGAGCTAGTAATGAATCATTTTCCATACGAAGATCATCATAAGACATCCTCAGCTTCTCAAGATCAAGCTTCCTTTGAAGAAATTCGTAGGAAAGCTTCTCATGATCAGTGAGGAGTGTATCATAACGATCCTGAAGAATATCAAATCTAGACTGAAGATTTTTCATGTCATCAGCGAGGATTTGATTAAGATTCATTTCTTCATTCAACAGATCATCACTTTTGTCTAGCAGTTTTTGAAGCTTTTCCAGAGCAGTTTGTTGTTTAGTGGCAATGATGGCAAGTTTACTGTAACTGGGTTTTTTGTAATCATCATGTTCACAGTCACTTGAATCAGAGGAGGAGGCATTATGTGATACCTTTGAACCTTTTGCCATGAAGCAATAGGTTGGAGCGAAGTCATCAGCATAGTCATCAGTATGGATGGTGCACTCATTTTCTTCAAGATTGAAGATTGACTTGCTGACGAAATTGGTTGCTAGTGCAAGACTAGCCTGTCCGGATTCTGAATCTTCTCCAGAGCCTTCTTCATCATCACATTCTTCTGATTCTGCCTCGGAATCCATTTCCTTGCCAATAAGTGCCCGAGCCTTTCTGAAGCTAGTCTTCTTGTGTGAGGAGGACTTTGAGGATGAGGATTTTGAAGATTTCTTCTTCTTCTTTGAGTCATAAGAACTGTCATCCTTGTATTTCTTCTTCTTTGATTCCTTTCCCCAGCGAGGACAATCAGCAATGTAATGGCCTGATTTCTTGCACTTGTGACAGGTCCGTTTCTTGTAGTCCTCAGATGCAGATTCTGATTTCCTCATGTCTCTTCTTGATGATTTACCGAACTGGCCTCGTCGTGTAAATCTCTGGAATTTCCTCACAAGCATTGCAAGCTCCTATCCAAATTCTTCAGGGTCACAACTGCTGTCATCCGTTTCTTCTTCAGATGAGGAAATTGCTCTAGCCTTCAGTGCTCGTGGTCTGGAATAGCTTGGTCCATATAGATCTCTCTTTTCTTCTTGCTGGAATTCATGAGTATTTAGCCTTTCAAGAGTATCAGCTGGATCTAGCATCTTGTAGTCTGGTCGTTCTTGAATCATCAGAACTAGAGTGTCAAATGAGGAATCCAAGGATCTCAGCAGTTTCTTCACAACTTCGTGATCAGTGATGTCTCGAGCTCCCAGTGCTTGCAGTTCATTTGATATATCAGTGAGGCGATCAAAGGTGTCTTGGCAGCATTCATTGTCATGTCTCTTGAAGCGATTGAAGAGATTTCGAAGAATATCAACACGAGAGTCACGCTGGGTTGATACTCCTTCATTTACTTTGCACAATCTCTCCCAAATCAGTGTTGCTGATCCCAAAGCACTTACTCTTCCAAACTGACCTGGGCTCAAATAGCCACAGATTATGTTCTTCGCTTGAGAATCGAGTTGCTTAAATCTCTTCACATCAGCTGCAGTGACATTAGCAGAAACGAGCGGAACGCCATTTTCCACAATATACCAGAGATCATTGTCAATTGCTTGCAGATGCAGTTGCATTTTGTTCTTCCAGAAAGGAAAGTTCTTCCCTTCGTAGGTGGGACATGGTGCAGTCACCTTGAACATGCCTGCAGTCGACATAACTAAAACTCCAGGTGGTTAAACCAAAATCACACAGAACAAGGGAGTACCTTGCTCTGATACCAATTGAAAGTGCGTCATATCGACTAGAGGGGGGTGAATAGGAGATTTTTAGAATTTCATCGTTGAGGAAATTCCTTTTGAGGAAATTCCTCACTGATGACTAACTTACAGCGAAAACAGTTAAGGATCAGTTGTGCAATTGTTCACAACAGCAGTATTACAGAGTGAAGATTATGAAAACAGATTGCACAGCAAGCAGGCACGCAGAATACAGATGATGATTTACTCAAGTGAAGAATTTGGGGTTGAGGAAATTCAGAGAAAGTCTTCAGCAAATTCTTCAAACAGTCACAGTGAAAGTCATCAACACATAAGACAGAGAATGTAAAGAGTTGAGGAATTAGAACCCGATTCTTGGTGAAGACTGTTGTTGATGACCCAGTTCCAACTGCTGTGACAGTTGTACATCTGGTTTGGAGCGGCTTGGTATTTAAACCAAAAGGACACCCAGTCCCGGGACACACAGTCCCTACCGTATTCTCCTTGAGCTAAGGACACACAGTCCTCACCCAACACTCGTGGTAAGTCTTCAGGGCAGACTTCCAAACCCTCACAAACTCGGTCACCCGGCGATCCACAATTGACTGCTGGATTGCTCTAGACCATGACGCCTAACCGTCTGGAGGATGCACAGTCCTCAAAGGTAAAAGGCTTCAGTCCCACACAGGAAGAACTTCTTCAGTGATGCTCAATCACTAGGTTTGGTTTGTGGTTTCGGTGGGTGGTGTATTTCCTCACTGATGATTTACTCTCGAAAGCTCTGAGGAATTGGGTTGCTCTTATGACAAGTGTCAGTTTCTAGCGGAGCAGCCAACCAGCTAGTGGTTGTGGGGGGCGGCTATTTATAGCCTGGGAGCATCCCGACATGATTTGACATTAATGCCCTTAAATAATATGACCGTTGGAGTGGATAAGATCAGTGACTTGGCGTGGCTTATCGAAACGGTCAGGACTCTCAACTGTGAGAGTCCTCATGTCACTCATATTCCTCACTTGAGGCTTTTGGTAGGATTTGGCTTGGGTTGAGCATCATGAGGAAATCCATTCCATAGTGTTACTTTGACCCCCTTTAACAGTACGGTGTTCCTATTCATCAAATGCGAAGAAAGTAAAACAGAAAACGAAAATCTTCACGCTTCAATTTCTTCAGAATGATTTTCTTCAGGAACCACCGATCTTCTCAATATCAATATCTTCATGAGAAATATCAATTTCATCGCAATTTCTTCGCGATTCATTTCTTCAGCTTAGACCAATTTCTTCAACTGAAGACTTATATTTTTAGGGGTCGATATTCTTCAAATATCTCAAACTCCTCAATGACTTATAGATCCTGTGTACACTTAAAAACACATTAGATACTTAACCTATAAGTCTTCAAACCACCAAAATCACTAAGGGGCACTAGATGCACTTACAAAGCTATACCGTGCCTAGAGCCAGTCCTTAATGTACTCCATGATGCTGGTTTACTGCCAATGTGCTCCGACATCTCTTACTGGAACAGCGAGCTCATTCTTCAGTTCTATGCTACTCTTCACATCTCTGGCAACCCTGAAGACATTAACACTTGGGTGTTTGACTGGATGACTCAAAACACTCACTACAAAGCTCCTGCTACTGAGCTCCTCCGTGAACTGTCTGTACCAATTCCCTCAAAGGAGGCTGTGAAGCTTTATGGTGAGCGTGGGATGATGGAAGTCCTCATGAAGCCTTTGGCTGAAGGAAAATCACCGAGAAAAACATTCCTTGTCCACGAGCTCAAGTATACACCCAGGTCTGTCTACAGAATCCTCTGAAGTGTGCTCGCGCCGATCAAAGTCCATGATGATGAAGAAGATGTCGTAGGCCTCATGAAGAATATCCTCGTCAACATCATTCATGGTATTCCTATCAACATCCATGATTTCTTCTTGAGGACTTTGGCCGACAATGCTATGTGTCCTTTTGATCACAAGATATATGCCCCATGGATCATGAGATTCATCAAGACAAGGACAGGCATCAACTCTCTCGCTGAGTGCCAAAACTATGTTGGTTATATGCCTCCTATCCGAGTCAACAAGAAGACTTTCGAGCCCATTGAAGGAAAAGGCAAATCAGTGATTGAAGAAGGCAGTAGGCCCCTTGATGGCCAGTTCAGAGAGCCAGAAGCTTATTCTTCATGGGATGATACTGAGACTCGTCCGGCAAGCCCCGTTCCTGCTCAAGTGATGAATACAAGAGAGCTCCTCCTCAGTCTTCACCAGAAGGTGGATCGCAATCACAAGTGGGTCAAACGTCAGTTTGGCGCCATTGTGAAAACCCTCACTGAAACACAGAACTCTGTGAAGCTCAACCATCACTATCTACATGAGGTTTCTGATCGCACCTGGGCTACACTTGCACATCTGAAGACTCGGACTGAGCTTGAAGAAATGGACTTTGAGCGAGACTTTGACTGGTCGTGGCCTCCCAAGAAGAAGTTCAGGCCCATTCCAGTTCCAGACCTTGAAGACAACTCCTTTTCTTCATTCCGCACTGCTGAAACTGATGAAGAACAGCTCGACACTGCTACCGGTCCAAGGAAGAAGACTACACCCTAGAAGCGTCACGGCTCTTCCTCAACCGCCAAGAAGTGAAGTCTTCTCGGGCGTTAGTCCTCAGTTTGTCCCTTTTTGTCACTTGATGACAAAGGGGGAGAAACTTGAGAGTTAGTCTTCAAACGGGATATTTTTGGGGCTTATGAACTATATTTAAGTTACAAACTCTTGGTGCTTCTGAAGTTTTTAGGTAATGAGTTGTAACTTAAGCCCGATGGTACTCTGACGCTTTTGAACGTTTTTCTTCGCATGCTTATTCCTCAAGTTTTAATGCACGCAGGCTGGAATTCGTCAGATACCATTTGTCATCATGCATTTTCATTTTCTTCATATGATATGTTACATGTATGCATGATTTACAAGACTCAGGGGGAGATCTCCATGATATAAATCATCAATGTGCATTTGCCGTGAAAAGCAAAATCCTCACGATATGCACATCTTCAGGGGGAGTCTCTCTGAATCTTGATTTCAAATTCCTCAAATGAGTATTTACACTTCATATTTTTTATCCCTGTTGAAGACTTAACGTAATTGTCATCAACCACCAAAAAGGGGGAGATTGTAAGTGCATCTAGTGCCCCTTAGTAATTTTGGTGGTTTGAAGACTTATAGGTTAAGTATCTAATGTGTTTATGAGTGTACACAGGATCTATAAGTCATTGAGGAGTTTGAGATAATTGAAGAATATCGACCCATAAAAATATATATCTTCGGTTGAAGAAATTGATCTGAAGCTGAAGAAATGAATCGCGAGGAATCTACGATGAAATTAATATTCCTCATGAAGATACTGAAATCGAGGAATTCGGTGTGTCTTGAAGAAAATCATTTTGAAGACTTTGAAGCATGAAGATTTACTCTTTCTGTTTTATTTTCTTCGCATTTGAGTAATAGGAACACCGTACTGTTAAAGGGGGTCGAAGTTACACTTTGGAATGAATTTCCTCATGATGCTCAACCTAAGCCTAATCCTACCAAAAGCCTCAAGTGAGGAATATGAGTGACATGAGCACTCTCACAGTTGAGGGTTCCGACCGTTTCGATAGCCACGCCAAGTCATTGGTCTTATCCACTCCAACGGTCATATTATTTAAGGGCATTAGTGTCAAATCATGTCGGGATGCTCCCAAGCTATAAATAGCCACCCCCACAACCATTAGCTGGTTGGCTGCTCCGTTAGAAACTGACACTTGTCATAAGAGCAACCCAATTCCTCAGAGTCTTCGAGAGTAATTCATCAGTGAGGAAATACCCCATACACCGAAACCACAAACCAAACCTAGTGATTGAGCATCACTGAAGAAGTTGTTCCTGTGTGGGACTGAAGCCTTTTACCTTTGAGGACAGGGCATCCTCCAGACGGTTAGGCGTCATGGTCTAGAGCTTTCCAGCAGTCAATTGTGGATCGCCGGGTGACCAAGTTTGTGAGGGTTTGGAAGTCTGCCCTGAAGACTTACCACGAGTGTTGGGCGAGGACTGTGTGTTCTTAGCCCAAGGAGAACACGGTAGGGATTCTGTGTCCCGGGACTGTGTGTCCTTTGGTTTCAATACCAAGCCTCTCCAAACCAGATGTACGACTGTCACAGCAGTTGGAACTGGGTCATCAACGACTGTCTTCACTGACAAACGGGTTCTAATTCCTCAACTCCTTACTTTCCTCGTATTATGTGTTGATGACTTTCACTGGTACTGTTTGAAGAATTTGCTGAAGACATTCTCTGAATTTCCTCAACCCAAATTCTTCACGTCAGTTAATCCTCATCTGTATTCTACGTGCCTTCTCACAGTGCAATTTGTTTTCACATTCCTCACTCTAAAAAACTGCTGTTGTGAAACTTTGCACTTCTGATCCATTACTGTTTCCGCTGTAAGTTAGTCATCGGTGAGGAATTTCCTCAAAAGGAATTTCCTCACTAATGAAATTCTAAAAATCTCCTATTCACCCCCCCCTCTAGTCGATATAACGCACTTTCAACTGGAAGCGGAACTGCCCCAAGTACTTAGCGGACAAGAAGGCCGACAACGTTAAAGGTATATGTGATATACATGTTATTGATGTGTACCTTACCAGCGCTCGTGATATACAAGAAGGCCGGTGTTGTTGCTCACATTTGCAACTCAAAGAAGGAACTGAGGAATAAGCGGAGACTGGCCAAGGACGAGGTGACGATGCGCGTCGGGAATGGCTCCAAGGTCGATGTGATCGCCGTCGGCACGCTGCCTCTACATCTACCGTCGGGATTAGTTTTAAACCTTAATATTTGTTATTTAGTACCCACTTTGAGCATGAATATTGTACCAGGGTATTGCTTAATGCGAGAGGGCTACTCATTTAAGTCACACAATAATGGTTGTTCTATTTATATGAGTGTTATGTTTTATGGTCATGCTCCGCTGGTGAATGGTTTATTCTTGATGAATCTCGACCGTGATGTTACACATATTCATAGTGTGAGTACCAAAAGATGTAAAGTTGATAATGATAGTCCCACATACTTGTGGCACTGCCGCCTTGGTCATATCGGTGTTAAGCGCATGAAGAAGCTCCATACTGATGGACTATTAGAGTATCTTGACTTTGAATCATTTGACACATGCGACCGTGCCTCATGGGCAAGATGACTAAGATTCCATTCTCATGAATAATGGAGAGAGCGACTGACTTATTGAAAATAATACATACTGATGTGTGTGGTCCAATGAACGTTGAAGCTCGCGGTGGCTACCGTTATGTTCTCACTCTCACCGATGATTTGAGTAGGTATGGGTATATCTACTTGATGAAGCACAAATATGTGACGTTTGAAAAGTTCAAGGAATTTCAGAGTGAGGTTGAGAATCAACGTGACAGAAAAATTAAGTGTCTACGATCTGATCGTGGAGGAGAATATTTGAGTCACGAGTTTGGCACACACCTAAGGAAGTGTGGAATCATTTCACAACTGATGCCGCCTGGCACACCGCAACACAACGGAGTGTCTGAACGTCGTAATCGCACTTTATTAGATATGGTACGATCTATGATGTCTCTTACCGACTTATCGCTATCATTTTGGGGATACACATTAGAAACTGCAGCATTCACTTTAAATAGGGCACCGTCTAAATCCGTTGAGACGACGTATGAACTATGGTTTGGCAAGAAACCTAAGTTATCGTTTCTTAAAGTTTGGGGCTGCCATGCTTATGTGAAGAAACTTCAACCAGAGAAGCTCGAACCCAAAGCGGAGAAATGCGTATTCATAGGATACCCTAAGGAAACTATTGGGTATACCTTCTATCTTAGATCCGAAGGTAAAACCTTTGTTGCCAAGAACGGATCCTTTCTAGAGAAAGAGTTTCTCTCGAAAGAAATAAGTGGGAGGAAAGTAGAACTTGATGAGGTAATTACACCCCCTCTCGAACAGGAAAGTAGCGCAGCGCGGGAAATTGTTCATGTGGCGCCTACACCAACTGAAGAGGAAGTTAATGATAATGATCATGAAGCTTCGGATCAAGTTACTACTGAACCGCGGAGGTCCACAAGGACACGCTCCGCACCAGAGTGGTACGGCAACCCTGTGATGGAAATCATGTTGTTAGACAACGGTGAACCTTCGAGCTATGAAGAAGCAATGGCGGGCCCAAGTTCCAACAAATGTCTTGAGGCTATGAAATCCAAGATAGGATCCATGTATGAGAACAAAGTATGGACTTTGGCGGACTTTCCCGATGACCGGCGAGCCATAGAAAATAAATGGATCTTCAAGAAGAAGACTGATGCAAACGGTAATGTGATCGTTTATAAAGCTCAACTTGTCGCAAAGGGTTTTTGACAAATTCAAGGAGTTGACTACGAAGAGACTTTCTCTCGCGTAGCGAAGCTGAAGTCAGTCCAAATAATGTTAGCAATTGCCGCCTTTTATGATTATGAAATTTGGCAAATGGACGTCAAAACAGCGTTCCTTAACGGGAATCTTAAGGAAGAGTTGTATATGATGCAACCAGAAGGTTTTGTCGACCCTAAGGGTGCTAACAAAGTGTGCAAGCTCGAGCGCTCCATCTATGGGCTGGTGCAAGCATATCGGAGTTGGAACATTCGCTTTAATGAGGTGATTAAAGCATTTGGGTTCATACAAGTTTATGGAGAAGCTTGTCTGTAAAAGAAAGTGAGTGGGAGCTCTGTAGCTTTCCTCATACTGTATGTGGATGACATATTATTGATGGGGAATAATGTAGAGATGTTGGAGAGCATAAAGGCCTATTTGAATAAAAGTGCTTTCCTCATACCGTAGGAGTGCTTTGGGTGTATCAAACGTCACAACGTAACTGGGTGACTATAAAGGTGCACTACGGGTATCTCCAAAAATGTCTGTTTGGGTTGGTACGAATCGAGATCGGGATTTGTCACTCCGTGTGACGGAGAGGTATCTCTGGGCCCACTCGGTAGAACATCATCATGAGCTCAATGTGACTAAGGATTTAGTCACAGTATGACGTGCTACGGAACGAGTAAAGAGACTTACCGGTAACGAGATTGAACAAGGTATAGGCATACCGACGATCGAATCTCGGGCAAGTTCTATACCGAAAGACAAAGGGAATTGTATACGGGATTGATTGAATCCTTGACATCGTGGTTCATCCGATGAGATCATCGTGGAACGTGTGGGAGCCACCATGGGTATCCAGATCCCGCCGATGGTTATTGGTTGGAGAGTGTCTCGGTCATGTCTGCATGCCTCCCGAACCCGTAGGGTCTACACACTTAAGGTTCGATGACGCTAGGGTTATAGGGAATTGTTATATGAGGTTACCGAAAGTTGTTCAGAGTCCCGGATGAGATCTCGGACGTCACGAGGAGCTCCGGAATGGTCCGGAGGTAAAGATTGATATATATGATGGATGAGTTTGGACGCCGGAAATGTTTCGGGCACCACCGGCAAAGTGTCGGGGCCACCGGAAGGGTTCTGGAGGCCCACCGGGAGGGGCCACAAGCCCCGGAGGTCTACGTGGGCCAAGTGCGGGAGGGAACCAGCTCCTAGGTGGGCTGGTGTGCCCCCACACCTAGCCCATGCGCAGCAAAGAGGGACGGAGGGGAAACCCTAGGCGCTGGTGGGCCTAAGGCCCACCTAGGGGTGCGCCCCCCCCCCCTCCCTGCCCTGGCCGCCGCCCCCCTCTCCCATCTGGGCTGCCACACCACCTAGGGTGGGAACCCTAGGGGTGGCGCACCCCCTCCCCTCCTCCTATATATAGAGAGGGTTTTGGGGCTGTTTTACACACAGTTTTCCCTCTCCCTCGGTGCAGCCCTGCTCCCCTCCTTCCTCCTCTCCCACGGTGCTTGGCGAAGCCCTGTCGGGAGACCTCGTCTCTCCATCGACACCACGCCGTCGCGCTGTCGGAGATCTTCCCCAACCTCTCCCTCCTCCTTGCTGGATCAAGATGCGGGAGACGTCACCGGGATGCATGTGTGTTGAACGCGGAGGTGTCGTGGTTCGGCACTAGATCGGAATCACACCGTGATCTGAATCGCCGCGAGTACGACTCCATCAACCGCGTTCTTGCAACGTTTCCGCTTAGCGACCTTCAAAGGTATGAAGATGCACTCACCCTCTCTCGTTGCTGGTCTCTCCATAGGAAGATCTGAATATGGCGTAGGAAAATTTTGAATTTATGCTACCTTACCCAACACCTGGGTTGTTCGAGAACACTCCCGGGTTGTGTTCGGCTGAGACAAATCTGGGAGTATCGACCACATCGGGCTCTAAGGCTGGGCCAATGGTAAAAGTCGTACCAGCAGTGGGATCCACAACTTCCGAAGTCAAAGCATCAGGGCTCGTGGGCTCCTCGAAAGGAGCTAGGAGCCTTTTTTAACACAAGATCTCCCCGGGGGTCGGTGGTGAACTCTAGGCTCCTAAACCTTACTTCTTGATTGGGGGTGAAGCTTTTGACCTGGCCAAGGCGGTTGGCCGGATCGGCATGTAGAACGATGCTTCCGAATGCAAAGATCTGTCCAGGGACAAAGACGTCCTTTTTGCAGATCTCTTCGCTGATGACTAAGCATGCCATCAATCCTTCCTGCGACCCTACAATGAAACTCTCAATGAAAGGACCGGTGTCTGTATCAAAACCGATGGATCGCGGGTAGGGGTCCCGAGCTGTGGACCTTGGGTCGATGGATTACACGAGACGAAGGAGACAGTATTCACCCAGGTTCGGTCCCCCTTGCAGAGGTAAAACCCTACGTCCTACTTGATTATATTGATGTGGATGAGAATTACAGAGTTGATCTACCTCGAGATCGTATGAGCTAAAACCCTAGATGAGTCAACCTGACCACACGGATGAACTCGTCTGGTTTATATAGACACTAGGGGTTCCTAGGATTACACATAACCGACCTCCAACCGGGGACAAACGCGCCGACCTAGACTACTTAACTTGGATGACACGCCAGTCTTTGGAGCTTTCCTTCTTGAATTCGAGGTCTTCATGTAATCCTGTCTTCAACAACACGGCCCATTAGGTCGGCCTCTAAAAGATGGGCCGACCGTCCGAGGACCCCTTAGTTCCGGACTCCCTCAGTCGCTTCCCCTCTTGTCCGGCTTCAATATGGAGCGGCCGCTCCACAACATCGTGAATGTGGGCGGCTGGTGCCGGATGCGAACACGCATGGGTGAGGGAGAAGGGTTTTGAATAGGTCAGGGCGGTCAGAAGCGGACGTGGGTGTTTTCCGGACGCCCCTAAAGTACTCCTTAGTTTGTCTCCGGTTGGCGGAAAAAAACACATCCGAACCGTTCATCGTACCAATGCAGGCCCGCGTTGGATAGCACAACACGCCCAGACTGCGTTGTCCGGATACTTGCGTCCGGTTTAAGGGTCGGAGTTGGATAGGTCAGAACGGTCGGAAGCGGCCGTAGGTGTTTTCCGGACGTCCGGAAAGTACTCCATAGTTTGTCTCCGGTTCGCGAAAAAAAAAAAACAAATCCGAACTGTTCGGCGTACCAATGCAGACCCGCGTCGGATGGTACAACAAGCCCAGACCACGCGGTCCGAACATTTGCAGCCTGTTTAAGAGTCGGTCTTGAAGATGGCGTTGCTCCTTCTTTACTAGCGAGTTGAGGCCATTTTTTCCTCCGTTTAAATAAAAGTTCCAACGGGGAGATACCGCTATGTTGGCAACAAGCTTAGTAGTACTCCTAGCTAGGCCGAGACTGCGTTGTCCGGATACTTGCGTCCGGTTTAAGGGTCGGAGTTGAAGATGTCCTTGCTCCTTCTTTACTAGCGAGTTGAGGCCATTTTTTCCTCCGTTTAAATAAAGGATACTTGCGTCCGGTTTAAGGGTCGGAGTTGAAGATGTCCTTGCTCCTTCTTTACTAGCGAGTTGAGGCCATTTTTTCCTCCGTTTAAATAAAAATTCCAACGGGAAGATACCGCTATGTTGGCGACAAGCTACCACTCCTGGCTAGGAAGAGGAAAAGCCATGGGCATTTGTCACAATTCGACACATGTCTTCCCCACGCAAATGGCGAAGCTGAGATCAGGCCATGCTGTCTTACATGGTGCCATCATCAGGCGCCTTTGATTCCTCGTCTAGTGTAACAATTCTCCACCACTACCATGCTAGTGTGGGGCACTTTGTTTTACTTTCTTGTCACACCCTCGTATGCCCCCGAACACAACAAACAAACAGATCAAACCAGCATAAAACAACTCGGCGTAGGGCTGCAGGAAGCCGTCTAGCCCGCAGCGCCAAAAGCCCACCCAGACCACGCACCCAAAACCGGAAACGCATATGATAACCGGGCGCCGGAAGAAGAGGCGTCTCGGGGTCGAGGCTCGTTGCGCGACACCTGAGAAGCACGCAGCATCCTCACGCGCGACGGCGAAGCGCGGGGCCGTGCGTCATCTCGACAGCGAGACCCCCGCCCATGGCTGTTCCACGCGCCGTCTCGTGTTGCCGCCGCATAGGCTCGCGCCGGGCTCGGGCCCCGCCCGCCGGCGACACGCACCACCACCGGATGAACCTCCCGTCGTGCTTTGGTTGCGTCGACGCCGTGGAGTTTGATTAGCTCGACGGCGACGGGGCGCTAATTAGTGTTGGCTTAATTTAATGGCGATGTAACGTCTGTAGTAGTAGCAGCAGTACTCCGGATCATTGATCAGTGCTGCTAATGGCCTTCGTCATCCGGCTCCCATCATATATCCACATCGAAGGCTGGCTGGCTGGCTATCTAGTGCGGTGACGAACTTAGTTTGGTTTCGTCGAGTAAACTAGTGCAAAGTGGGTGCGTACGTACGCGGGCTTTTGCGTGCGCGCCAAAGCTCGTTTGCGTCACCATGGGCGACCAACTTGCACGCCCCCCTTTTGTTTTCCTTACATGCATCCGAGGCTCTCTCATTCTTAATGTCAATTTGCTAGTGCGTCAAAGTTAACTAACTGTCAGATTTAGCCGAACATTCTCGAAGATTTGGAGATCTACTAGCTTAGCCTAGTGACTTAGTGCACACACCTTTAATTTGTGTTGCTAGCTTCAGAGATTGGGCACTATTATTGCTAACAGAGATGCGTATAACTAAGAAAGAGCATGGTTAGGGCTTATCCACATCGGTCCAATCAGGGAAGAGAATTCTTTTGTGGAAAATATGCATGCATGTATCCACATCGATCGCATCTTAAACTGGTAAAATTATTAAGCTGGTGTTCGCTTTATACCAAGAATGGTGGTTGTGCGCCCGCAAGATGCACCGTATCTCAAAAGGTAGAATGTTTAGATAGGGTTTTAATTCAGTCGGAAGTAAGATCGACTTGTGTACGGTGTGCCTGTGTGAAACCTGTCTGACCACTACGGATGTGCACCATGGTCTAGTAGACTTTCCTTAATTACCAATCATCCACTTTAGCTCATGTAAGGTGCACCCCCGTGGCTCAAAATACAACAATCAAAGAAGCTTACCCTCTCATGAACCCGGATCGATCTCGATTTAGGCATGTCTCTGATTTGGCTCATACAAATAAACATATGATTAAACAAGCAATTTTGGAGACTAAGCAAGCTTGACCTGAACGTTTTCATCTCAATGAAACTATCTTGGATACCAAGATTTGAGGAGTTAAGATAAAATATGCTTGACCAGCTAGTCAAGTAAAGTCTGCTATGTTTATAAATATTTCGCAAAAAAGAGAGTCTATGTATAAGGCTCTCAAAGAATTTCTATGGTTAGCTACTAGAAATAGTGTGCTGACAAAAGATTTACTTATTCATAGAGGTTCGCCGTGTGAGGCTAAATGTATGTTTTATAGCACTAGGCGCATGCCCTTGCGTTTCCATGGGCGCCAAATATTTTTGTCTCGATAAATTCCTTAGCCTGAATCATGCATGGTAAGTAAATTAATTTGATTGAGCAGTGAAGGTGCGGTGAAATATGACAGTAAATTGAATGGTGTAATACCATGTTATTGCAAAATAGAAATTTAATTAAGGTGGAGTTGAATGACGGGGGAAAATCAACAAGATGAAAAAATCGATGGATGGCCGTGATGCGAGGGGATGAACCGATTGACGAAAAGCTTTGTCTGACAAAAAAAAGTACTTACTTTTTAAATAGTAGAGATAAATGAAAGTTTAGATCACCTGTTTTCAACTTGTCATGTGGCTAGCTATACGTGGAATGTGATAAAATGAAGTCTCGGTCCATGGATTCGTGTGGCTACGAGCAACCGGGGTTGGTGGTGCGTGCTTGTGTTCCGACAAGTGGCCCACGAAGGTGGTGGAGTCTTCTCTTTTCCTGTGTTTGAGCCAGCGGTGCACGGGTTCGGCGGGTGGCGAGTGCGGTAACAGTTGACGAGCAATGACGGTGGCTTCGACATGGGGCTCGTGTTCGGGCGGACCATCTCGGTGTCCGAGGTGAGTCCGGGCTCGCGCTCTGGGCAGTGAGGTCAGGTGCGGTATAGGAGGTGCTCGTGGGAGGAGATGGGGCAGTGTGACTGCTTTGGTTAGGCGGCGGTGTAATCTGGGTTGTTGGCGTCTTCGACGCGGGTGACGCGGATTTGGATCATGGTGGTGGACGACGTTCGGCGGTGCGCAAGTAATATGGTTGCTTTAGCCCAGGTTGGATGCCTTCCTTTGTGCCCTTCTTGCTTGGCGCCTGTCTGTCACATCGGTCCAAGGTTTGCTCTCCGGGCGTTGTTGTATCATCACACGGATCGGCGCCAATGACCACAAACATGACGATGTTCGAGCATACTCGGCGGTGACCGTCGGTAGTCACTGGGTTGTACCCCTCTCGGTCCACCGAGACGAGTTGCGGAAACAGGTGTGGGCGCTTACTATTATGGAGGTGACGACCCAAACCCGGTGACTGATTGATACGTCTCCAACGTATCTATAATTTTTTATGGTTCCATCCTATTATCTTGTCAACCTTGGATGTTTTATATGCATGAATATGTTATTTTATATCTTTTTTGAGGCTAACCTATTAACTCAGTGTCAAGTGCCAGTTTCTGTTTTTTTTGTGTTTTTGGCCCATTTTCAGACGGAGTCCAAATGGAATGAAACTTTACGATGATTTTTTTTGGACCAAAGAGACCCCTGAAGCTTTGGGAGAAGCCAGATGGGCCACGAGGGAGTCACAAGCCCTCACGCCTCCACCCCCCCCCCCCCCCCCCCCCCGTGGTGGTGCGCAGGCTTGTGACCTCCTCGTGGGCCCAACTGACGTAATTCCACCGCCATAAATTCCTATCAATTCAGAAACCACCAGAAAGAAACCTAGATCGGGAGTTCCGCCGTCGCAAGCCTCTGTATTCACCAAAAACCAATCTGGAGCCCGTTTCAGCACCCTGCCGGAGGGGGAATCTATCTCTGGTGGCCATCTTCATCATCCCGGCGATCTCCATGACGAGGAGGGAGTAGTTCTCCCTCGGGGCTGAGGGTATGTACCAGTAGCTATGTGTTTGATCTCTCTATCTCGTGTTCTTGAGATGTCTTGATCTCGATGTACCGTGGGCTTTGCTACTATAGTTGGATCTTATGATGTTCTTCCCCCTCTCCCTCTTGTAATGAATTGAGTTTCCCCTTGGAGTTATCTTATCGGATTGAGTCTTTGAGAACACTTGATGTATGTCTTGCACGTGTCTATCTGCTGTGATCAACTTGCGGGTTTGTGACAATTGGGAACCTATGCATATGGGTTGGTACACGTGGATTCATGTGAGTACTTGATGTATGTTTTGGTGATCAACTTGCGGGTTCGTGACATTGGGAACCTATGCACAGGGGTTGGCACACGTTTTGACTCTCTGGTAGAAACTTTGGGGCACTCTTTGAAGTTCTATGTGTTGGTTGAATAGATGATTCTGAGATTATGTGATACATATCGTATAATCATGCCCACGGATACTTGAGGTGACAATGGAGTATCTAGGTGACATTAGGGTCTTGGTTGATATGTATCTTAAGGTGTTATTCTAGTACGAACTCTTGAATAGATCGATCAGAAAGAATAACTTTGTGGTGGTTTCGTACCCAACAATAATCTATTCGTTTGTTCCCCGCTATTAGTGACTTTGGAGTGACTCTTTGTTGCATGTTGAGGGCTAGTTATATGATCCAATTATGTTATCATTGTTGAGAGAACTTCGCTAGTGAAAGTATGAACCCTAGGCCTTGTTTCCATGCATTGCAATACCATTCGTGCTCACTTTTGTTATTTGTTACCTTGCTGTTTTTGTAATTTCACATTACAAAAACCTATATATACCATCCATATTGCACTTGTATCACCTTCTCTTCGCCGAACTAGTGCACCTATACAACTTACCATTGTATTAGGTGTGTTGGGGACACAAGAGACTCTTTGTTATTTGGTTGCAGGGTTGCTTGAGAGAGACCATCTTCATCCTACGCCTCCCGCGGATTGATAAACCTTAGGTCACCCACTTGAGGGAAAATTGCTACTGTCCTACAACCCTCTGCACTTGGAGGCCCAACAACGTCTACAAGGAGAAGGTTGCGTAGTAGACATCAAGCTCTTTTCTGGCGCCGTTGCCGGGGAGGTTAGCGCTTGAAGGTATATCTTTAGATCTTGCAATCAAAACTTTTTGTTTCTTGTTCTTTCGTTAGAAAGCTACAAAAAAATGGAATTGAGGATGCCTCATATGCTCCACCTTTTCAACGTCTTCCGTGAGCATGATGGGAAGGAAAACTGTGCTCAAGTGCTGAAAAAAGAACTACATAGAATGCTTGGCATAGAATATGTGAATGATGAGCATGATTGCAATGTTCTTAGCATGAATTCTTTGAATACCCATGATGCTAACGATATGCAAAGCCACAAGCTTGGGGATTCTATATTTGATGAAGATGGTCTTTTTAGGTCTTCCACTTTGAATGATCAAAATCATTTTGATGAAAGCATGCCCCCTATCTATGATGATTATTGTGAGGATACTTATGCTTTAAAGAAGAGGGATGATAAAACTTGTCATACTCTCGAGAACCCCTTTGCTAAACCTTGATTTTTCATTGTGGACACAATTTGTAGTGCTGAAGTCTTTTACGATACTCCCACTACTATTCTTGAGAATATATTTCCTTATGTGGAGAGTAGTAAAATTTCTATGCTTGTAGATCATGAAAAGAATGCTTTAGGTGTTGGTTATATTGTTGAATTCATTCATGATGCTACTGAAAATTACTATGAGAGAGGATCATATGCTTCTAATTATTGCAATAGTATCAAGCTTCCTCTCCATATGTTGAAATTTTTGAAGCTATGCTTGTTTTGCCTTCCTATGCTAGTTGATTCTTGCTCCAATAAATTGTTTGATCACAAAATCCCTATGCATAGGAAGTGAGTTAGATTTAAATGTGCTAGACATTTGCTCCATGATGCTCACATTGTGTTTCAATCCTGACCTTTTATGTGAGCATCATTGAAATCAATGCCTAGCTAAGGGCGTTAAACGATAGCGCTTCTTGGGAGGCAACCCAATGAATAAATTTTTCTTTGCTTTTTGCTTCCTGTTTTGTTTTCTCCACACCATCATAATTCTGTTATGATTGTGTCTTTTGTGTTTCTTTTTGTGTTTGTGCCAAGCAAAACCGTTATGATTAGTCTTGGTGATGATTGTTTAATCATGCTGGAAAAAGACAGAAACTTTCTGCTCACGAAAAGAATTTTTATTTTTATTCTGTAAGAGCTTTTGAGTTGATTCTTTTTGCTGCTGATTTCTATGCAATTTCTTCGGACTGTCGTAATATTTCAGATTTTTTGAAGTACTAGAAGTATACGAAGTATACAGATTGCTACATACCGGTCTACTGTTAACAGATTCTGTTTTTGTTGAGTTGGTTTCTTATTTTGATGAAATTGAAGTTTCTCATGATAAACTTAAAAAGGATTTTGAGGCCCTTCTCCTTGAATGCAATAATGTCAAGGGATAGCTCATCAAAACCTCTAAGATCTATCAGGAGCTTCAATCTACTCATGAGAAGTCTCTATTTGCTACTTACTCCTCTCATATTGTTGATGATACTTGTGTTGGAATTATGCCCTAGAGGCAATAATAAATGTATAGTTATTATTATAGTTCCTGTATCAAGATAATAGTTTATTATCCATGCTATAATTGTATTGAATGAAGACTCATTTACATGTGTGGATACATAGACAAAACACCGTCCCTAGCATGCCTCTAGTTGGCTAGCCAGTTGATCGATGATAGTCAGTGTCTTCTGATTATGAACAAGGTGTTGTTGCTTGATAACTGGATCACGTCATTGGGAGAATCACGTGATGGACTAGACCCAAACTAATAGACGTAGCATGTTGATCGTGTCATTTTGTTGCTACTGTTTTCTGCGTGTCAAGTATTTATTCCTATGACCATGAGATCATATAACTCACTGACACCGGAGGAATGCTTTGTGTGTATCAAACGTCGCAACGTAACTGGGTTACTATAAAGATGCTCTACAGGTATCTCCGAAGGTGTTAGTTGAGTTAGTATGGATCAAGACTGGGATTTGTCACTCCGTGTGACGGAGAGGTATCTCGGGGCCCACTCGGTAATACAACATCACACACAAGCCTTGCAAGCAATGTAACTTAGTGTAAGTTGCGGGATCTTGTATTACGGAACGAGTAAAGAGACTTGCCGGTAAACGAGATTGAAATAGGTATATGGATACTGACGATCGAATCTCGGGCAAGTAACATACCGAAGGACAAAGGGAATGACATACGGGATTATACGAATCCTTGGCACTGAGGTTCAAACGATAATATCTTCGTAGAATATGTAGGATCAAATATGGGCATCCAGGTCCCGCTATTGGATATTGACCGAGGAGTCTCTCGGGTCATGTCTACATAGTTCTCGAACCCGCAGGGTCTGCACACTTAAGGTTCGACGTTGTTTTATGCGTATTTGAGTTATATGGTTGGTTACCGAACGTTGTTCGGAGTCCCGGATGAGATCACGGAAGTCACGAGGGTTTCCGGAATGGTCCGGAAACGAAGATTGATATATAGGATGACCTCATTTGATTACCGGAAGGTTTTCGGAGTTACCGGGAATGTACCGGGAATGACGAATGGGTTCCGGGAGTTCACCGGGGGGGGGCAACCCACCCCGGGGAAGCCCATAGGCTTTGGGGAGACACACCAGCCCTTAGTGGGATGGTGGGACAGCCCCAAGGGGGCCTATGCGCCAAGAGAAAGAAATCAAAGGAAAAGAAAAAAAAAGAGAGGGAAGAAGTGGGAAGGGAGGGGGACTCCTCCCACCAAACCAAGTCCAACTCGGTTTGGGGGGGGAGTCCTCCCCCCCTTGGCTCGGCCGACCCCTTGGGAGTCCCTTGGACCCCAAGGCAAGGTCCCCCTCCCTCCTCCTATATATATGGGGCTTTTAGGGCAGATTTGAGACGACTTTCTCACGGCTGCCCGACCACATACCTCCATAGTTTTTCCTCTAGATCGCGTTTCTGCGGAGCTCGGGCGGAGCCCTGCTGAGACGAGATCATCACCAACCTCCGGAGCGCCGTCACGCTGCCGGAGAACTCTTCTACCTTTCCGTCTCTCTTGCTGGATCAAGAAGGCCGAGATCATCGTCGAGCTGTACGTGTGCTGAACGCGGAGGTGCCGTCCGTTCGGTACTAGATCGTGGGACTGATCGCGGGATTGTTCGCGGGGCGGATCGAGGGACGTGAGGACGTTCCACTACATCAACCGCGTTCTCTAACGCTTCTGCTGTACGATCTACAAGGGTACGTAGATCACTCATCCCCTCTCGTAGATGGACATCACCATGATAGGTCTTCGTGCGCGTAGGAAATTTTTTGTTTCCCTTGCGACGTTCCCCAACAGTGGCATCATGAGCTAGGTTCATGCGTAGATGTATTCTCGAGTAGAACACAAAAGGTTTTGTGGGCGGAGATGTGCGTTTTGCTGCCCTCCTTAGTCTTTTCTTGATTCCGCGGTATTGTTGGATTGAAGTGGCTTGGACCGACATTACTCGTACGCTTACGAGACACTGGTTTCATCGTTACGAGTACCCCCCTTGCTCAAAGATGACTGGCAAGTGACGGTTTCTCCAACTTTAGTTGAATCGGATTTGGCCGAGGAGGTCCTTGGATGAGGTTAAATAGCAACTCATAGATCTCCGTTGTGGTGTTTGCGTGAGTAAGATGCGATCCTACTAGATACCCTTGGTCACCACGTAAAACATGCAACAACAAAATTAGAGGACGTCTAACTTGTTTTTGCAGGGTATGATTGTGATGTGATATGGCCAATAATGTGATGTGATATATTGGATGTATGAGATGATCATGTTGTAATAGAAATATCGACTTGCACGTCGATGGTACGGCAATCGGCAGGAGCCATAGGGTTGTCTTTATACTAACTTATGTGCTTGCAGATGCGTTTACTATTTTGCTAGGATGTAGCTTTAGTAGTAATAGCATAAGTAGCACGACAACCCCGATGGCAACACGTTGATGGATGATCATGGTGTGGCGCCGGTGACAAGAAGATCGTGCCGGTGCTTTGGTGATGGAGATCAAGAAGCACGTGATGATGGCCATATCATGTCACTTATGAATTGCATGTGATGTTAATCCTTTTATGCACCTTATTTTGCTTAGAACGACGGTAGCATTATGAGGTGATCTCTCACTAAAATTTCAAGACGAAATTGTGTTCTCCCCGACTGTGCACCGTTGCTACAGTTCGTCGTTTCGAGACACCACGTGATGATCGGGTGTGATAGACTCAACGTTCACATACAATGGGTGCAAAACAGTTGCGCACGCGGAACACTCGGGTTAAGCTTGACGAGCCTAGCATGTGCAGACATGGCCTCGGAACACATGAGACCGAAAGGTCGATCATGAATCATATAGTTGATATGATTAGCATAGGGATGCTTACCACTGAAACTACTCTCGACTCACGTGATGATCGGACTTGGGATAGTGTAAGTGGATCATGAACCACTCAAATGACTAGAGAGATGTACTTTTTGAGTGGGAGTTTAGCAAATAATTTGATTAAGTTGAACTCTAATTATCTTGAACATAGTATAAGTCCACTTTGAATATATTTGTGTTGTAGATCATGGCTCACGCAAGTGTCATCTTGAATTTTAATACGTTCCTAGAGAAAGCTAAGTTGAAAGATGATGGAAGCAACTTTGTAGACTGGGCTCGTAATCTTAAGCTAATCTTACAAGCTGGAAAGAAGGATTATGTCCTTAATGCTGCGCTAGGAGATGAACCACCCGCTACGGCTGATCAGGATGTTAAGAACGCTTGGTTAGCGCGTAAGGAGGACTACTCAATAGTTCAATGTGCAGTCTTGTATGGCTTAGAACCGGGACTTCAACGTCGCTTTGAGCGTCATGGAGCATTTGAGATGTTCCAGGAGTTGAAGTTTATCTTTCAGAAGAACGCCCGGATCGAGAGGTATGAGACCTCCGATAAATTCTATGCTTGCAAGATGGAGGAAAACTCGTCTGTCAGTGAACATGTGCTCAAAATGTCTGGGTACTCAAACCGTCTAGCTGAACTGGGGATTGAACTCCCGCAAGAAGCTATCACTGACAGAATCCTTCAATCACTGACGCCAAGCTATAAAGGCTTTGTGTTGAACTACAACATGCAAGGGATGAACAAGTCTCCCGGCGAGTTGTTTGCGATGCTGAAAGTCGCAGAGTCTGAACTCCGTAAAGAGCATCAAGTGTTGATGGTGAGCAAGACCACTAGTTTCAAGAGAAACGGCAAAGGCAAGAAGGGCAATTCGAAGAAGAGCGGCAAGCCTGTTGCCAATCCGCCGAAGAAACCCAAGGCTGGGCCTAAGCCTGAAACAGAGTGCTTCTATTGCAAGGGTATGGGTCACTGGAAGCGCAATTGCCCCAAGTATCTGGCAGATAAGAAGGCGGGCAAAGAAAAATCAGGTATATTTGATATACATGTTATTGATGTGTACTTAACCGGCTCTCGTAGTAGTGCCTGGGTATTCGATACCGGTTCTGTTGCTCACATTTGCAACTCGAAGCAGGAACTGCGGAATAGACGAAGGCTGGCGAAAGACGAAGTGACGATGCGCGTAGGAAACGGTTCCAAGGTTAATGCAATCGCCGTCGGCACAGTGTCACTTCAGCTACCATCGGGATTAGTGATGAACTTAAATCATTGTTATTTAGTGCCTGCGTTGAGCATGAACATTATATCTGGATCTTGTTTATTGCGAGACGGTTACTCTTTTAAGTCTGAGAATAATGGTTGTTCTATTTCTATGAGTAACATCTTTTATGGTCATGCACCGAATGTGAGAGGATTGTTCATATTGAATCTCGATAGCGATACGCATATACATAACATTGAGACCAAAAGAGTTAGAGTAAACAATGATAGCGCCATATTTTTGTGGCACTGCCGCTTGGGTCATATTGGTGTAAAGCGCATGAAGAAACTCCATGTTGATGGACTTTTGGAGTCACTTGACTTTGATTCACTTGACACGTGCGAACCATGCCTCATGGGCAAGATGACTAAGACTCTGTTCTCCGGAACAATGGAGCTCGCAAGTGACTTGTTGGAAATCATACATACCGATGTGTGTGGTCCGATGAGCGTGGAGGCACGCGGCGGATATCGTTATTTTCTCACCTTCACTGACAATTTAAGTAGATATGGTTATGTCTACTTGATGAAGCACAAGTCTGAAACATTTGAAAAGTTCAAGCAATTTCAGAGTGAAGTGGAAAATCATCGTAACAAAAAGATCAAGTTCCTACGGTCTGATCGTGGGGGTGAATATCTGAGTTTCGAGTTTGGTACTCACTTAAGACAATGTGGAATTGTTTCGCAGTTAACACCGCCTGGAACACCACAGCGTAATGGTGTGTCCGAACGTCGTAATCGTACTTTGTTAGAGATGGTGCGATCTATGATGTCTCTTACTGATTTGCCGTTATCATTTTGAGGTTATGCATTGGAAACAGCTGCATTCACTTTAAATAGGGCACCATCAAAATCCGTTGAGACGACACCATACGAACTGTGGTATGGCAAAAGACCAAAGTTGTCGTTTCTTAAAGTTTGGGGATGTGATGCTTATGTCAAAAAGCTTCAGCCTGAAAAGCTGGAACCCAAAGCGGAAAAGTGCGTCTTCATAGGTTACCCAAAAGAGACACTTGGGTACACCTTCTATCTCAAATCCGAGGGCAAAGTGTTTGTTGCTAAGAACGGAACTTT
Organism: Hordeum vulgare subsp. vulgare; assembly: GCF_904849725.1. Classification (NCBI taxonomy): domain Eukaryota; kingdom Viridiplantae; phylum Streptophyta; class Magnoliopsida; order Poales; family Poaceae; genus Hordeum; species Hordeum vulgare. The sequence continues at coordinate 470,276,818 of NC_058522.1, forward strand.
TCTCGAGAAGGAGTTTCTCTCGAGAGAATTGAGTGGGAGGAAGATAGAACTTGACGAGGTTGTCGAACCTCTCATCCCTCTGGATGGTGGCGCAGGGCAAGGGGAAACCTCTGTCGTTGCGACGCCGGTTGAGGAGGAAGTTAATGATGATGATCATGAAACTCCAGTTCAAGTTTCTGTTGAACCACGCAGGTCGACGAGATCACGCGCTGCTCCAGAGTGGTACGGTAATCCCGTCTTATCAATCATGTTGTTAGACAACAATGAACCTGCAAATTATGAAGAAGCAATGGTGGGCCCAGATTCCAACAAATGGCTAGAAGCCATGAAATCCGAGATAGGATCCATGTATGAGAACAAAGTGTGGACTTTGGAGATACTACCTGAGGGCCGCAAGGCTATTCAGAACAAATGGATCTTTAAGAAGAAGACGGATGCTGACGGTAATGTGACCGTTTATAAAGCTCGACTTGTGGCAAAGGGTTTTTCACAAGTTCCAGGAATTGACTACGATGAGACTTTCTCTCCCGTAGCGATGCTTAAGTCCGTCAGAATCATGTTAGCAATAGCTGCATTTTTCGATTATGAAATCTGGCAGATGGATGTCAAAACGGCGTTCCTTAACGGTTTCCTTAAGGAAGAGTTGTATATGATGCAACCCGAAGGTTTTGTCGATCCTAAAAATGCTGACAAGGTGTGCAAGCTCCAACGATCCATTTATGGACTGGTGCAAGCATCTCGGAGTTGGAACAAACGTTTTGATGAGGTGATCAAAGCATTTGGGTTTATACAAGTGGTTGGAGAATCTTGTATTTACAAGAAAGTGAGTGGGAGCTCTGTGGCATTTCTAATATTATATGTGGATGACATATTACTGACTGGAAACAACGTAGAGCTTTTGGAGAGCATAAAAGGTTACTTGAATGAAAGTTTCTCTATGAAGGACCTAGGAGAAGCTGCTTACATTCTAGTCATTAAGATCTATAGGGATAGATCAAAACGCCTGATAGGACTTTCACAAAGCACATACCTTGATAAAGTTTTGAAGAGGTTCAAAATGGAGCAGTCCAAGAAAGGGTTCTTGCCAGTGTTACAAGGTACAAGATTGAGTAAGACTCAGTGCCTAGCAACTGATGAAGATAGAGAGCATATGCGCTCTATCCCCTATGCTTCAGCCATAGGTTCTATCATGTATGCGATGCTGTGCACTAGACCGGATGTTAGCTTGGCTATAAGTATGGCAGGCAGGTTCCACAGTAATCCAGGAGTGGATCACTGGACAGCGGTCAAGAATATCCTGAAGTACCTAAAAAGGACTAAGGATATGTTTCTCGTGTATGGAGGTGACGAAGAGCTCGCCGTAACAGGTTACGTTGATGCAAGCTTTGACACAGATCCGGACGACTCTAAAGTCGCAAACCGGATACGTATTTATTCTTAATGGGGGTGCAGTAAGGTGGTGCAGTTCCAAGCAAAGCGTCGTAGCAGATTCTACATGTGAAGCGGAGTACATGGCTGCCTCAGAGGCGGCTAAGGAGGGTGTCTGGATGAAGCAGTTCATGAAGGATCTTGGAGTAGTGCCAAGTGCACTTGATCCAATAACCTTGTTCTGTGACAACACTGGTGCCATTGCCTTAGCAAAGGAACCAAGGTTTCACAAGAAGACCAGACACATCAAACGACGCTTCAACCTCATCCGCGACTACGTCGAGGAGGAGGACGTAAATATATGCAAAGTGCACACGGATCTGAATATAGCAGACCCGCTGACTAAACCTCTTCCACGGTCGAAACATGATCGACACCAGAACTGTATGGGTGTTAGATTTATTACAATATAATTCACATGGTGATGTAAGGGCTAGATTATTGACTCTAGTGCAAGTGGGAGACTGTTGGAATTATGCCCTAGAGGCAATAATAAATGTATAGTTATTATTATAATTCCTGTATCAAGATAATAGTTTATTATCCATGCTATAATTGTATTGAATGAAGACTCATTTACATGTGTGGATACATAGACAAAACACCGTCCCTAGCATGCCTCTAGTTGGCTAGCCAGTTGATCGATGATAGTCAGTGTCTTCTGATTATGAACAAGGTGTTGTTGCTTGATAACTGGATCACGTCATTGGGAGAATCACGTGATGGACTAGACCCAAACTAATAGACGTAGCATGTTGATCGTGTCATTTTGTTGCTACTGTTTTCTGCGTGTCAAGTATTTATTCCTATGACCATGAGATCATATAACTCACTGACACCGGAGGAATGCTTTGTGTGTATCAAACATCGCAACGTAACTGGGTGACTATAAAGATGCTCTACAGGTATCTCCGAAGGTGTTAGTTGAGTTAGTATGGATCAAGACTGGGATTTGTCACTCCGTGTGACGGAGAGGTATCTCGGGGCCCACTCGGTAATACAACATCACACACAAGCCTTGCAAGCAATGTAACTTAGTGTAAGTTGCGGGATCTTGTATTACGGAACGAGTAAAGAGACTTGCCGGTAAACGAGATTGAAATAGGTATATGGATACTGACGATCGAATCTCGGGCAAGTAACATACCGAAGGACAAAGGGAATGAAATACGGGATTATACGAATCCTTGGCACTGAGGTTCAAACAATAAGATCTTCGTAGAATATGTAGGATCAAATATGGGCATCCAGGTCCCGCTATTGGATATTGACCGAGGAGTCTCTCGGGTCATGTCTACATAGTTCTCGAACCCGCAGGGTCTGCACACTTAAGGTTCGACGTTGTTTTATGCGTATTTGAGTTATATGGTTGGTTACCGAACGTTGTTCGGAGTCCCGGATGAGATCACGGAAGTCACGAGGGTTTCCGGAATGGTCCGGAAACGAAGATTGATATATAGGATGACCTCATTTGATTACCGGAAGGTTTTCGGAGTTACCGGGAATGTACCGGGAATGACGAATGGGTTCCGGGAGTTCACCGGGGGGGGCAACCCACCCCGGGGAATCCCATAGGCTTTGGGGAGACACACCAGCCCTTAGTGGGCTGGTGGGACAGCCCCAAGGGGGCCTATGCGCCAAGAGAAAGAAATCAAAGGAAAAGAAAAAAAAGAGAGGGAAGAAGTGGGAAGGGAGGGGGACTCCTCCCACCAAACCAAGTCCAACTCGGTTTGGGGGGGAGTCCTCCCCCCCTTGGCTCGGCCGACCCCTTGGGAGTCCCTTGGACCCCAAGGCAAGGTCCCCCTCCCTCCTCCTATATATATGGGACTTTTAGGGCAGATTTGAGACGACTTTCTCACGGCTGCCCGACCACATACCTGCATAGTTTTTCCTCTAGATCGCGTTTCTGCGGAGCTCGGGCGGAGCCCTGCTGAGACGAGATCATCACCAACCTCCGGAGCGCCGTCACGCTGCCGGAGAACTCTTCTACCTCTCCGTCTCTCTTGCTGGATCAAGAAGGCCGAGATCATCGTCGAGTTGTACGTGTGCTGAACGCGGAGGTGTCGTCCGTTCGGTACTAGATCGTGGGACTGATCGCGGGATTGTTCGCGGGGTGGATCGAGGGACGTGAGGACGTTCCACTACATCAACCGCGTTCTCTAACGCTTCTGCTGTACGATCTACAAGGGTACGTAGATCACTCATCCCCTCTCGTAGATGGACATCACCATGATAGGTCTTCGTGCGCGTAGGAAATTTTTTGTTTCCCTTGCGACGTTCCCCAACAACTTGTACATCTAACTCTACCTCATTTGAAGTATCAACATTGAAGGAGAATATTGAGCTACGTGCTCAACTTGATTTAATAACTAGCAATTATGGGAAGTTGGAAGAAAACCATGTAATGGTCACAAGCTCTCATGCCGATCTTCTAACATCCTATAATGTGCAAAAGTTAGCTCATGAGGCTATCATCACCAAGGTAACATCAAGTGAGCCTCATGTGGACAAGGGCACAACTTCTAGTCAAAGTACTATATTTCCATGTGCTATTCCTCGTAATTCGTCTACTCATAATGTTGCTACCTCGTGTGATGAATTACTTTCCTTGCCTTGTTGCTCTAACATTGAAGCTTACACTTCCTCTAATAATTGCATTGATACTAACCGTGCAGAGGAAATCGAAGAGCTCAAGGCCCAAGTCATTTCTTTGAAGAAAGACTTGGAACAGTGTCATGAAGGGATGTCCACACTCAACAACGTCCTGTGTGAGCAAACATCTCCGAATGACAAAAATGATGTTGGACTAAACTCAAACAAGAACAAGAGGGGCCTAGAACAAGTCACTAATTCGGCCAAAATCATTTGCTTCAAGTGCAAAGTTAAAGGGCACCATGTTAGACCTTGCCCTCTGAAGACGAAGTCTCAAAGTCACAAGCAACAAGGGAAGCGACCACAAACTCAATCACATATTCAGCTACAAGTTGAAGGAAGGCCTCTTCCCAATAAGACCCAAGCCAACACTCCCCGAGGTGAGAAATCAACTGCGAAGAAAGCAAAGGGTAGATGTTGCTACTTATGTCGTGAGAAGGGTCAAGTCGCTTCGTCTTGCACAAGAGGTAACTTATCCAACCCAATCACTATTGATGATATCTATTCCCTTGGGAAGGATAAGGTTGGCAATGTGTTTGCCAAGTTTGTTGGTACTCAAAATGGTGTCAAGAAAAGAACCATTTGGGTTGCCAAGCCTATTGTGATTAACCTCTTAGGACCCAACGTAGTTGGGGACCAACAAGCTCAAACTTGATCAATAGGTCACTATGGAGGACATTACAGACTTGGATACATAATGAAGAATTAAGGGGTATTCATCATTCATATTATCTCAAGCCAAGTCATTTGGATTATTGAGTTTCTATCTTATATCCAATGTGCCTCCTTACGGTAACTTATACTTAAACTTTTTACATTGTTAGGTGCTTGCCCCTTTGCATGTTGTGGTTTTCGTACCTTGCATGCGTTTGTATATGTTGTGCTTCCAACTTGCTTATCTTGAGTAATCGAGTATGTGTATGTTGGTTTGCATATCATGTACATTGAGTCTTGTATTGAGCCTTTTTGCATCTTGTTTGTATTTTTGTTGGCTCTTGTGAGAGATTAATGGATTATCCCATTGTGGGGGAGTGATGTGCTTTGCACACCTCACAATCCTATAAATGTGTATACATGGGGAATACCACTTAGTTTTGATATTTCAAGATTATCTAGTTTCTATGTGGTATGTCTTACTCATGAGAAATTCAAATTATATATGGTCCATTAAGTATCTCTTGTTGGTTTTAATTTGCCACTTGTTAATATTGTTGGTTTATCACATTATGGGGGAGTAATATGCTATGTGCATATTACAAAACTAGAAAATGTGTACATTTGAGGTGTTGCCACTTAGTGTTGATATTGTAAATTATCTTGTTCCTAGGTAGCATGTTAGCTCTACAAGTGTCATTTGCTTGCGTTTTATGGGTAAAGATGGTCTTGGATATATTTGCGATCTACCAATGAGTATCACTTCCAAAATACTTCTTGTCCTTGACAATTGGTATTCCCATCATGTGATAGGAATTGCTAATCGTCTTTACATTGGATTTTATGTTTTGTTTGTCTTCCTTGCCTCTTATGGATCTATTTTAACATGTCTAGTGTTTTTATAGATATAGAGAAAGTGATGATCCCATCGTGTGCATTTTGTATTTAAATGCAAATTCTATATAATGCACGTCCCTTGGGGGAGCTATCCTATTTTCTTTAGAACACTCTCTTTATTCACCCATCATAAAATCTTTTGATCCCCATAAAGTGTTTGTTGATGGGAGGCAAGTCTTGCTCTTTATGATGCTTTGTGCCATCATGAAAATTTGTCGAGGGCTTGGTTTGTTGGAACCTAGCTCTCTTTTGGAAATTAGATACCTCGTGTTTGTTTTCCTTCAATTGGTTTCTTGTTTCCTTTTATTTGGCATGTGCCAATGGATATATCATTCCTTGAGGTATCTTTTAATTGATATCCTTCAAGTGATAGTTCTTTTTTTTAGGATCTTATTATCACTTGATACCTTGTCTTTTGGTGACTTATCAACTTTGTGTTGAGTTGATTCTTGAGAGTCTTGAGCATGCATATCTACTATATACAACTTATTTTGCTTGCTTTCCTTCTTTGACCCAATATATAGGGGAAACTCCACCTTGTCATAAATTGGCTAAAGTGTGCATGAAATTCAAATTCATATCTATATGCACATATGTATGTGGAGTTTGTCCTATGTATTGCTGGTTTTCTAACTCTTTGGTCCCAATGAGTTAGGGCACCATTTTGTTTGTTTTGCTGTTCCAGGAACAACTGGAGATGCATTGGATGCTCGGCTCACCTATAAGGAAGGTGTTGAGACCATGTGATTATTGGAGCCAAGTTAGGATGATCAAAGAACAACTATCTACTACATCAATCCAATGTTGTCTCGGTAACAAGTATCCACTTCATGCATTCTTTTCTTGCAAAGGCCCCAACCTGTCTTTTCTTTTCCAGGTTGCGTCATGGCATGAATCCCTTGATTCGTTCTTGTAGTACTTGTTTGCTTTCTCAAAGCATCCGAACGATGATGTCTTACTACTAGTTGGGATGTCTTTGATGTTCGTATGTTGGAACTTCATATTGTACAATAAGAAAATATTAGGCCATGTGTTATGCTTCCAAGCAAAAGATCTCATTGATATATTTATGACTTCCTTTTTGGATATGTAGTTTGTTCATTCTTGTAACCATTTCGTGTGTACATCCTTCTTTGTGGATATATATCATCATGATTGTCTTCTACTTAGAATCTTTTACACATGAGAGAAGTTACATCTCTAATTGATATCCTCTTTTCTTTCACGTCCATCGTTGCATTTCCTTTTTCAGTTTTTGGTGGCTTCGTGAAAGGATTTGTTTTGAGTGCGTATCTTATTTTTTTTAACATCTTGATGCACTCTTTGGCCGTGAAGATTATTTTTCCTCATGCTTGTCTTGATGAGGGTTTTTCCATTTCAATTAGTATCCCTCCTCTTGACAAGGTTCTTACTTCCTATCTTCACAATGGGTTGTCACAAGCGTTGGTTCTTATTTTGTTTATTAGTAAGCTTGTGAACCCATTTTATAGTATGTGTGTGTGGGAATGATATGTCTTGCACTTTGTATCTCATTTCATCAAGACTATGTTGATGAGCAATGCTCATCCTTATCTTAGTCTTCTCAAGTGCTTTGCCATGACTCACACACATTACTTCGGTTGAGCCTATTCTTAAGTTGCTTCTTTTACATGTTGCTCAACCATTTGTTTTGCGCAATTGATATGCTTATTGTCTCATCTATCTTCTTGCACTCGTTGTGTGTTTTTATTCATTTTGGGGGAGCAACGATCCTATTTTGTGCACCTGTATCAAATACAAAAATCTCGTATTAGTGCACAAATCATGGGGAGCTTCTCTAGTTTTTGATAAAACACTCTGTTGCCTTTATCATAATATCTTTTATTCATGTGGTTCGAAGGACCATATGATTGTTTGTTCCATCTGGAATCTTTTGATTGCTTGCCTCTATTTTTGTATGTCTTTGTGGCATACGATCCTTTTATTTGCAATCTTTGGGTCCTCAATATAGTATGTTTTCCTCCAACTACTTATCATTGTATTTGTGTAGTTCTCTGCACTCATTTGCTGAGAAGTACACACTTTTTGGAGGACCACCTACTATATTGGCTTTCTAAACTTTTCGTCCATTTTGGCAATCGATGCCAATGGGGGAGAAGTTTAGAGAGTTTACTTTGGATATGCTTAGAGGGTTTTGCTTTTATTGCGTAAGCATTTACATCTTGCACGCATGCATTATTACCTTGTATGTGTGCGCTTGCTTATGCTTATTTTCTTATATAAACTCTCTTGAAGTGGTTGTCTTCAATTACCAAAATGGGGGAGATTGTTAGAGCATATATCTCCATATGTGGTTTTGGTAATTGAGTAAATCAAGATGATCGACAGACAAAGAGTAAATCAAGATGATCGACACACAAAGCGTACAAGATGTACCGAGAGGGATCAAGTGATCCCATGGTATGGTAAGCATTGTCCATTACGTGTTTGTGTACTAACCCATGGTCTTTGTGAGAGTCCTATGTGGGGGTTAGGTGTGCTTCCATGGGCTTGCGTCAAAAGAAAGATCTCATACAACCCATGAAGGATGACGTCAAGTGGTGATCGTCATCAAGATTGTGGTGTGCAAGTTCAAGTGGATCAGCACGAATATATCATTGAAACTATTGTTAATGATCATGTGTTGATAAGGACAAGCTCATGTGCTAACAAGGACAAGATCAAGATAAGCATTCCTGAGCACTACATGCTTGATTCTTGTGGATGTTCACATGGTGGACAAATGAAGATGAATACATAAGCTAGGCTTTCCACATTGTGTATGGGAGAGCTACTTGAAGACTTCATCATGTCTTGCTTTCAACTTGAGCCAAGAAGGAACAACAACATCAAGCTCAAGTGAAAGGGCTAACTCAAAGGTATCATTTCCTTTGACGTTAGTTGTGCGGAGTGATGATCAGCGAATAAAAGTATACACTCAAGTATGGATCATCAGTACCCTTTTATGATTCTTGAGTCCTTAGGGATCCCGCACTATTAAGAGGGGATCACAGGTTTTGCGATGAACTTGCTCAAACTACATCTCCACTGTTGTGCTCAGATGACATCTCCACTGCTCTGCTGTTATCTGAAAACAGATCACATGCCTCGGACATCTGGCTTCCTCCGGACGTCTGAGGGCCGAACGACCGACTGCTTTGGAAATCCGGAATCCTATACCAGAGGAATCAGAGCCATTTAACTCGGACTTCCGGCTCCCTCCAGACGTCCGAGGCCCGACGTCCGACCAGCTTCGGAAATCCGGAACTATGCACCAGAGAAACTTGAGCCATATAACTCGGACTTCCGGCTCCCTCCGGACGTCCGAGGGCCGGACGTCCGACCAGCTTCGGAAATCCGGAGCTTTGCACGAGAGAAACTTGAGCCATACAACTCGGACTTTCGGATCCCTCCAGACGTCCGAGGGCCGGACGTCCGTCCACTTTCGGAAATCCGGAATCTTGCACCAGAGAAGTTTGAATCGAATAACTCGGACTTCCGGCCTTCTCCGGACGTCTGGTCCCTGTTCAACTCCACAGTGGTTCCAGATATATTTACAGCCCTCGGACGTCCGACCCCTGTCGGACGTCCGACCCCTTGTGGACGCCCGGACATCCGTGAACTGCCGGATGTCCGACCCCTGTGTGACTTAAACTGTCCCCAACGGCTGTTTTACTCTCCCCGCTATATATACCCCCTCCCACTTCGTGAGAGCGTGTCCAACACAGCCTTATCCGCATAAGAACACATTTCTACCTCACACACATTTGGTCACACCAAATCTTAGATCCCAAGAGCATTTGTGAGCCCCTTTGAGAGTTGTTCCAATCAAAAGATAGATCGTCTCCCTCTCCTCCTCTCAACCCAAGCTATTCGAGATTTGAGCAAGTTTTGAGCATTCCCCGTGATCTTGTTACTCTTGGAGGTTGGAGACTCCTAGGCGGTAGGAGTTCTTAGCAGAGGAATCAATCTGTGTGATTTCCCCCGGAAAAGTTTGTGAGGGTTTGGAAGCCACCTCAAAGGCTTACCACTAGTGGTTGAGAAACGCCTTCGTGGTGTTATCTCAAAGGGAGAATAGGGTGAGCCTTCGTGGCGTTGGTGTGCCTTCGTGGTAACATCCACCTCTCTAACGGTGACTAGCTTCCCTCCAAGGAAGTGAACATCGGGATACATCTTCGTCTCAGTGACCTTGGTTATCCTTAACCCTAACTCCTTACTTGTGGTTTACTTGTGTTACTTGAGCATACATACATTGCATATTGCTTGTGCTCATTGTATTGTGTTGGCTATTTCTTGTACAAGATTAATCATTCAAGCATACCCTCTATATCCACACGTTCACACTTGCAGCTTTTGATATATCGTGTGTTATAGTTGATCTAGTATCTTGTGTCGTTCACCTACTTGTCGGGTGATTTAGCTCAAGTAAGTTTGTGTAACTTGCTTGTGCTTGTTAGTAACTGTATTGTGTCCATCTTGGTAGATCGTGTTGTTGATACACGTTGCGGTGCCTATTGCATTTAGGATTTGTGATTGAATAGTATCCTCTTAGTTTATTTCCGCATTAGGTTTAAGCCAAATCCGAAGAAGTTTTTAAATAGCCTATTCACCCCCCCCCCCTCCTCTAGGTGTCATCGAGATCTTTTCACAAAGGACATCTATGCTAGGTAGCATGCAACATCAAAAATTCATTCTTTATCACTTCCCTACTCGAGGACGAGCAGGAGTTAAGCTTGGGGATGCTTGATACGTCTCCAACGTATCTATAATTTTTTATGGTTCCATGCTATTATCTTGTCAACTTGGATGTTTTATATGCATGAATATGCTATTTTATATCTTTTTTGAGGCTAACCTATTAACTCAGTGTCAAGTGCCAGTTTCTGTTTTTTTTTGTTTTTGGCCCATTTTCAGACGGAGTCCAAATGGAATGAAACTTTACGATGATTTTTTTTGGACCAAAGAGACCCCTGAAGCTTTGGGAGAAGCCAGATGGGCCACGAGGGAGTCACAAGCCCTCACGCCTCCACCACCACCCCCCCCCCCCCGGTGGTGGCGCGCAGGCTTGTGACCTCCTCGTGGGCCCAACTGACGTAATTCCACCGCCATAAATTCCTATCAATTCAGAAACCACCAGAAAGAAACCTAGAGCGGGAGTTCCGCCGTCGCAAGCCTCTGTATTCACCAAAAACCAATCTGGAGCCCGTTTCAGCACCCTGCCGGAGGGGGAATCTATCTCTAGTGGCCATCTTCATCATCCCGGCGATCTCCATGACGAGGAGGGAGTAGTTCTCCCTCGGGGCTGAGGTATGTACCAGTAGCTATGTGTTTGATCTCTCTATCTCGTGTTCTTGAGATGTCTTGATCTCGATGTACCGTGGGCTTTGCTACTATAGTTGGATCTTATGATGTTCTTCCCCCTCTCCCTCTTGTAATGAATTGAGTTTCCCCTTGGAGTTATCTTATCGGATTGAGTCTTTGAGAACACTTGATGTATGTCTTGCACGTGTCTATCTACTGTGATCAACTTGCGGGTTTGTGACAATTGGGAACCTATGCATATGGGTTGGTACATGTGGATTCATGTGAGTACTTGATGTATGTTTTGGTGATCAACTTGCGGGTTCGTGACATTGGGAACCTATGCACATGGGTTGGCACACGTTTTGACTCTCTGGTAGAAACTTTGGGGCACTCTTTGAAGTTCTATGTGTTGGTTGAATAGATGATTCTGAGATTATGTGATACATATCGTATAATCATGCCCACGGATACTTGAGGTGACAATGGAGTATCTAGGTGACATTAGGGTCTTGGTTGATATGTATCTTAAGGTGTTATTCTAGTACGAACTCTTGAATAGATCGATCAGAAAGAATAACTTTGTGGTGGTTTCGTACCCGACAATAATCTGCTTGTTTGTTCCCCGCTATTAGTGACTTTGGAGTGACTCTTTGTTGCATGTTGAGGGCTAGTTATATGATCCAATTATGTTATCATTGTTGAGAGAACTTCGCTAGTGAAAGTATGAACCCTAGGCCTTGTTTCCATGCATTGCAATACCGTTCGTGCTCACTTTTGTTATTTGTTACCTTGTTGTTTTTGTAATTTCACATTACAAAAACCTATATATACCATCCATATTGCACTTGTATGACCTTCTCTTCGCCGAACTAGTGCACCTATACAACTTACCATTGTATTAGGTGTGTTGGGGACACAAGAGACTCTTTGTTATTTGGTTGCAGGGTTGCTTGAGAGAGACCATCTTCATCCTACGCCTCCCGCGGATTGATAAACCTTAGGTCACCCACTTGAGGGAAAATTGCTACTGTCCTACAACCCTCTGCACTTGGAGGCCCAACAACGTCTACAAGGAGAAGGTTGCATAGTAGAGATCACTGATGTCGGGCTAGGAGCGAAAGGTGATCCCTTTCACTCTTACTACTATTGTTGAGTGTGACAGCCCGATGCCGACGTTCCAGAAGATTCCCCCTTATTTCCGTTTTCGTCATGTGTCTATTTTCTTTTGTCGCATCATCATCGCATCATCTGCATTGCATCGGCATCTCCGTTGCCGCCAGTTTTCAGAACTTGCATCCGTTGTTAGTTGCCGGTTCTCGTCGTTATTCGTTCCGAGCCTGACCGCACTCGCACGCGCCCCCGGCACCGTCGTAACCCTGTTTAAAAGCGTGTATAATACTTTCTCCGTTTGAGGTGGACTTTGTCGTGCGGTATTATTTATATATAGCTAGGCCGCATGTCGAGTTTCGTCGCGATCGGAGACCGTCTGGTACCCGAACGGTCGTCCATAGCGGCACCGTATTCGGTCTACCGTCGGACGTCTGTCGGTGTTTTAGAAATCGTTGCCGCGCCGCCCGTTCTCCCTCTCGTCTCCGGATATCCCCTCTACACGGCCGCGTACCCATACCCGCGTTCGGAATCGTCCGAAGCCGACCGCATGGTTGGATCCGGAACGCGATTCCGGTTAACCGAGCCCCTCTTTTCTCTATAAATACCCCCCTCCATCATATTTTTTAGACAGCCCCCTCCTCCACCTTGAAATCCGTGCAAACCCTACCCGCCTTCCACCCCTCTCTCTCTCCCCTCAGCCTCCCACCATCCGCCGGGCCCGCCGAGCTCAGATCGGGCCCGGGTGAGGCCCATCCGCCGCCGCCGCCGCCTCCCGTGCCCCGTGTTCCCCTCGCGCCTCCCGTGGCTTCCCCCGCGCCGCTGCACCTCCCTCACCGGAGCCCCTCGTCGCTGCGCCCGTCCGGCCAGCAGCCGCCGCCGCCGGAGACCAACCACGCGCCATGGGACTCCTCCTTCCCGAGCTCGCCGCCGTTCGGTGGTTCCTCGCCGGATCCGCTGGCCGCGCACGCCACCATCCCCGTCCGTCGGAGCGCCGCCCTACCTCGGTTCCCCGTCGGCCTCCGCGCCAGATCTGGTCGGCCCTCGCCGGAACCGCCGCCTCCCGGCCCCCTCCCCTCCGGTGCCTCGCCTGCTGTGGCCGTTGACCTGCCCTGCCACTCCTTCCTCCCGCTCGGGAACGAGCAGGGAGGCCCTGCAGCTCCCGTGTCGCCAGCGCCAGGAGGGCCACGCGAGCGCTCCGCCCCGTGGGCCGCTTGGGCCACTAGGCGCCTCAGCGAGCGCCTCCACCTGGCCCAGCTCGCCCCGTCCGCGTGGCCCAGTGCCAAGCCGGCCTGCCTCGCCTCAGCCCTCTCCAACCGGCCCGAGGTGAGCCTCTTCCCTCCTGTGTAACTTAGGGAAATGTGGCCCGTTAGATTATAGGTTGATTTTCGGAATTAATATGAATTCCAGAAAAATAGGTGCTAATAAAACGCGTGTATCTTTTAATCCGTTAGCCGGATCGAGTCATGTAATATATGGTTTTGGGGTAGCTTCGCGAGTAGAACACGATTTCACAACTTGCATATTTATTTGACGCCGTTTAGAGTGCATAATGCATCGTTTTGCGTGCTGTTTCACTAGGATCCGTTCCGTAGTTATTTCCCGTGCGTGTCCGGACTGCCCGTATACCGTAGATTAAATGTCCATGTTTTAGGGACCATTAATCCATGTATTTTAGAGCGGTCATTTGTATTTTTGCGTATATGGAATTGCCTCAAGTTTATTTTCCTGTATATAGGTTATTTATCTCTCATTTATGTGTGGCTATATTTTGTGTTGCAGCCCCACATATTTTATATGTTTTTTCTGTGCAATTAGTTTTAGCTTTTGAGTAAATTAGTTCACGCGATATCTTGCCATGTTGCCCTCTTGTTTAATTCGTAGGATTTAATCCGTTCTTCGTTTGACGGAGTTGTCAACTAGGGAGTTGTTCTTGGGTGTTTTGTCTAGCCCCTGGTATTTTTAGTTGCAATAGGAATGCATGTTTAGGTGTGGTTTGCTTGCTCTCAAGTTGCTAGAAATAGTGCTGATTTGGAGGAGCTGAAATATTTCTAAGTCTGGAATCTGTTATTGTTTTGTTGCTGTTTTGTGTTGCTTCTATCTTGTGATCTGTAGCTCTTTTGAGGTTGGTCCAATGGAGTTAGTTGTACCCCTTGTGTTTCTCTAGCATGCTGTGAAGTTTCATGCCATTTGGAGCCCTGTAGATATAGGTTTTGCTGCTGTCAATATTGCTTCAGATCGAAAACTGCACTTTCATGAAGTGCTATTTTCACTAAGTCTGAAATAGTGTGTGAGATGCCATTTTGTGTCTTCTTTCCCTAGTGATCCATGATGCCATGCTAGTTGTTGATAGTTTTTTGTAGTAGTGCTTCTTGCCCTCTTTCGTGTCATGCCTTGCTTTAGTTTATCGGAGTTGTGTAGCCCGTAGTTGTGGGGCGTAGAAAGTGCTATGTGGCTGATTTTGGCAGATTGTAGTGATTTCTTGTTTTGCTCGTAGTTTTTGAACCGTAGCTCCGTTTTGATCGTGTCCTACATGAAACTTGCTTAGAATCTCGTGTAGTTTCATCTTCTCTTGCTGTTTGTATGTTTTGAAGTGCTCGTAGCCGTCGTTGCACACATATTGCATTCATGCCATCATATCTTGCGGTGCTTGTAACTTTTGAACCGTAGCTCCGTTGGGGTTGATCTTTATGTGTAGATTGCTTGAAATGACGCGTAGAATCACGTGAACCTATTTGTTTTGCTGTTTAACAACTAATTAAATGTGTTAGTTCAGATCTGGACAGAATTGTAAATTAACTTGTGAGGTCGTTTCGGAGGTGCTATAAGACATTTCCGATCTCATTTAAAATGTCTAGATAGGTAGTATAATTTCCGCTTAACCTCATGCATGTTTAACCACATTTAATATTGCCGTGTACCTAATCGGAATAGAACTAAATAATTAACGTGGAGTTTCGTCAATATGCAACTCGTTGCATATTGAACTTCACTTAATGTGTAGTGTTTGATTGTGTGAATTGTCATGCCGTGACTTGCATGTATTCAGCTATTCATGCATCATTTGTGTTGTGCATCGTGTGGTGAATATCGTGTGTTGATTCTTGTTTCCGGTTTGCTTCGTATCGTTAGATTTCCGCAAGCGTGTCGGATTGTGAGGACCCATTCGACTACGTCGGTTCGTCTGCTTCACGGAGGCATTCTTCTTCCAAGCGGGATCTCAGGCAAGATGATCATTTCCCCAGATACCATTACTATCATTGCCATGCTAGTTTTATCGCTTCTATCGATTATGTCTCGTTGCCTACCACATGTTAAATATTAGCCTCTCAACAATGCCATGAAACCTTCAACCTGTTCAACCTAGCAAATCACTGATTGGTTATGTTACTGCTTGCTTAACCCTGTTGTTAGCGTTGCTAGTTGCAGGTGCATTGCTTCCATGTGAAAACATGGGTTCCTATTTATATCACCATATTTAAATGCTATTTAATTTAATGGACCTATATACTTGGTAAAAGGTGGAAGGCTCGGACTTTTCTAGCCTGGTGTTTTGTTCCACCTTTGCCCCCTTAGTTTCCGGCTACCGGTGTTATGTTCCATAAATGAGCGCTCCTAAGACGATCGGGGTTGTTATGGGGACCCCCTTGATAATTAGTTTTAGATTAAAGCTGGTCTGGCAAGGCCCAACTTTGGTACTACATTTGCCTAAACACCTAATAAAATTGCATAGGGACTTTCTGGACCTCGAGGATAATTTAATCAACCCCCGGGCCGGTGCTCCTCATGAGTGTTGGTCCCACCTCAGCGATGTCCGGTGCCCCTCTGGTCACCCGGAGGTTTAGCGATCCCGACGTCTAGCTCATCCGCCGTGTCCTGAGAACGAGGTATGCGACTCCTATCGGGATCGTCGACACGTCGGGCGGCCTTGCTGGATTAGTTTTACCTTTGACGAGATATCTTGTGCATCGGGATTCCGGTGATGCTTTGGGTAATCTCAGAGTTGAGGTTTTCCACTAGGGAATTCGACGAGATCGCGAGCTTCGTGATTGAGGATTTCTATGCGGCTTGTGGTAATTTGTGATGGACTAGTTGGAGCACCCCTGCAGGGTTAAATCTTTCGGAAAGCTGTGCCCGCGGTTATGTGGCAACGTGGAAACTTTGTTTAACACTGGTTCTAGATAACTTGAAGTTAACTTAGTTAAAACTTGCCAACTGTGTGCGTAACCGTGATTGTCTCTTTCGTGAGTTCCTTCTCCGATCAAGGACACGGTGGGGTTATGTCTGACGTAGGTAGGTGTTCAGGATCATTCATTTGATCATCTGTAGTTCACGTCCGCTATGCGTAGATCTTCCCCCTCTTACTTCTTGTACTCGTAAGTTAGCCACCAAATATATGTTTAGCCGCTGTTGCAACCTCACCAGTTAACCATGCCTCACCCATTAAGCTTTGCTAGTCTTGATACCTTTGGAAATGAGATTGCTGAGTCCCCTGTGGCTCACAGATTACTACAACACCAGTTGCAGGTACAGGTAAAGGTTACTTGACGCGAGCGCGTTGATTGTTCATCTGGAGTTGCTTCTTCTTCTTCATCATCATCATCGATCTAGGATGGGTTCCAGGCCGGCAGCCTGGGATAGCAAGGATGGACGTCGTTCTTATTTTTCTCGTTTGTTTTCGTCCGTAGTCAGACCCTGCTCTTACTCTTGATGATTATGTAATGTACTGATGTGACTCTGATGTAGCTTGTGGCGAGTGTAAGCCAACTCTGTATATATATCTCTTTTCTTTTCAGTACATGTACTTGTAACGATATCCATTCTTGCGACACGGCGAGATGTGCTTCTCTCCCTGACGAGGCCTTCGTGCCAAATTGAGGATAGGGTCGCATCTTGGGCGTGACATTGAGTGCTGGTGACGTGGATGGTCGGTGGTGCCTAGGGGCATGGATACCACGTTGGCGGACCCGGTCTGCGGGCCTCATGGTTGGCTTTCCGGCAGGCTTCGTGGTGGTGGTGATGGCTTCATCTTTTGGTCATGTGGGCGACAAGAGATATAGTGGCGGGTGGCTCAGGTTCGCTCTAGAAGTGGCCATATGTGGGGTGGGAAAGTTGGCCCTTGTTGAGGTGGTGGCCGAGACTCCTTTTGGTGCCGGTGTCGGCAACACCTGTGGGCACCGCTTGCTTCTTGAAGATGTCGTCGTGGATCTCGTCCATGTGCCAGGGCTCACAATTAAAAACCTTGTATATTCTCAGACTCGGCAATGATGATGCTTTGTTCCATCACTCTCTTCGTAGTGTTGTCTTAGAGCTCATGGGTCTTTATTGGAGCCTTGCTGAGGTGTTAGGTTTGTTGTGCACTCATGTATTTCTTTTTATCTGCTTCATAAGGGAGCTTCCCCATCATATTATATCGTTTGTCCATGTATTTTAATTCATTGCTTTATGTATAAAGAAGGACGAAAGCCTGTTCGAAGAACATGTTTGCTAATCAACAAATTAAGCAGTAATCTTATGATACAAGATTGCTTCTGAACTAAGATACGGATGGATAGAAATAGACATCCTGGGATAATTTTTAGACGCATTAAGACACGGATATAAGCACCCCAAGTGTCGAGCTCTCAAATTTCTCTCCCTAAATCTGGTTTTCATTGTCTTAAGTGTTTGTTGTTCGGTGTCATGTATGCACAGTAAGTTTACATATGGTCAAACCTAGTAATGTCAATCAGTTTTAGATATATGTACTTTTTATTTTGTAAATAGTCAAACTTGTTAGAATTAATCTAAGATGGGATGTCGATCCACCGAAAAACAAGCAATCACAGCACGATGATTGACATCGAGATTTGTTAACAAGGTTTGACGAACTCCCCTCCTCCCCGGGGCAATGACTACAGATGCTCCTCCTCGAGATACCGCAACACCGGCCACCCGGGCACCGGCACAAGCCGCCGGCTCCCCCTTGTGTGTGTGTTGCTATCTAGTCGTCATGTGTTACAACATGGGGTGCCTGCTCATATATAAGAGGCCAAGGGTATAATGTGTCCTACTACGACACTATACGTATCCACACTATAACACCAAGTCCAAACGTAACCCTACTCATACACAATATTCGACACAAACTCAACAAACTCCACATTGGTGAATATTCTTCACCATCTTGAATTTGTCCATGCGTCAAACTTTCATGTACTTCCGACTTGTGTTGTTTTCTTTATAACTTACCGAGAGATACTCGACGAGTCTACCCAGACCCATCGAGCCTCGTGGGATCCTGTTGCTGCTCCCGCAACTCCAGTCTCCGTGACTCCACCTGCAATAGTGCTTCCTTGCAACATGTAAAGATATGAAGACGTCCTCTATCCAATCATCACGGTCACCTCATCTTCCATGATTTTCATGGTCTTCTCATCCCGATCACAACGGAATACCATACCACTATCATGAAGAACTCCAAGCAAAATTAGATTCCTTCTTAGCCCCGGCACATGTGTGACTCCCCGAAGCATCCACTCAACTCTGTCAAACATCTTCATTTTGATGTCACCTACTCCAGCAATGCGATAACATGTGTTGTCTCCCACATAGGCTAAACGAAACTCACCAGATTTGTGTTGCTCATGTATTTGGCTCAATTGTAGATACAAACGAAGTACTACTTGGATGCCAAAGCTCCTTGCTTTCAAACAGATGTGTATCGATAAATGGATTTCGTCGCGTGTCGATTGATCTGCCTCTGTCTGTGTGTAACATGTTGTGCTTGTTGATCACATTTTGTCAAGTCGCCACATGAAACATATCTCACCATGAACTCGCTAAATTGACCTCATGACATGTTGTTGCAGACCACACGATCACTCCTCAGTCTCCTAGATCAACGAACATCGAACTCTTCGTAACCTTGCTCTGATACCACTTGTTAGAATTAATCCGAGATACACGGGAAATCCACCGAGAAACAAGCAATCACGGCACGATGACCACATCGAGATTTATTAACGAGGTTTGGCGAACTCACATACTCCCCGAGGCAAAGACTATGGGCGTTCCTCCCGAGATACTGCAACACCGGCCACCCGGGCATAGGCACAAGCTGCTGGCACCCCTTGTGTGTCTATTGCTATCTTGTCGTCGTGGGTTACGACATGGGGTGCCTCCTCATATCTAAGAAGCCAAGGGTACAATGTGTGCGACTCCGACACTACATGTATCCTACCCACACTACAACACCAAGTCCAAATGTAACTCAACTCGTACACAATATTCGATACTCCCTCCTTTCCGGCTTATAGGGCTCAAATCTGAAATATCATCAACCAAGGTGAATTGTGAGTGGATGATACTAGTTTATACTAGCCAATGAAATATTTCTCACATATTCAATTTCGAAGGCAATAAATGTAGCATCCTTCCTTTCATTGGACTTGCATGGTGGATGTAGAAAACGATGCATGCATAACCACTCATCTCCTTTCTCTAAACTCTATGAATTAAATATGGTGTGAGACTCAAAGCACTTTAACTCAATTAGACTCAAAATGAGCCTAATATAATGGAAATATGAAAATTTTGAGATGAGCCCTATAAACCGGAAAGGAGGGAGTACAAACTCAACAATACTTATAAATGTTTAACCGATACTCTCTCCTTTCCGGTTTAGAGGACTCAAATATGAAATTTCATCAATCATGGTAGAGATGGTGAGTGGATGGCATGAATTTTGTTGATGCTCGACTTCCAAATTAATAAGTGGAGTACCTTTACTCTACTTGGACTTGCATGGTACATGTATAATAAGATGGATGCATGACCAGCATGCATGACCACTAATTCTCGTTCTTTCTCATCTCTATGAATTAAATGTGGTGTGAGACTCAGAACAATTTAACTTAACTAAAGTGAGCCTAATATAATAAAAATGTAAAAAAAATAGATGAGTCACTTAAACCGAAAAAGGGAGTAAAAGGGAGATAACTAACCACTGTTTTGATGGTTGGTGTGGTAATTGCAATCCCAGCCCACGAGTGTGAATTGATGCTGCCATGGATAGTAAGAAGTCCCCGATATCTTGGTTTATGTGAAAGTGAGACAGTATAAACAATCACTTTCATGGATGGATGCATTGGAGCCCTATATTTTGAATAGTATCAAAATGGTATTTAAAAGTTTCAGAAATAATTCCATATGTTTATATGGATGTATTTTACACATGCAAAAAAATTATGATGAAATAAATAACCATTTGAGTTAGACACAAATGACAAAAGCGTGATTTTAGAAAGATGAACGGTGCATGTATTATTCACTATTTGAAAATCGTCACATGTTTACTTATTTTATCATCAAAATTTATACATGTGTAATATCCATTCATATGATCATGCAGATTTATTTTCAGGATTTTTTTTAAAATTTTAAATGGTTTTTAAACTATTTAACATAACCCCCTCCAATGCACCCATCTTCCCAAAACCCACTCTCACGTGCATGTTTGCAACCATATAATGTACACCACTTGTTTCTTTTCTTTTTTTGGTCCACGTATTTGGTTTGTCTGGAGTCAAATTCTCCAAAATTTGATCAAGTTTATACGAAAATTAACATCAACATCATTAGATCCACAATTATTAAAATTTCACATCAGCCGCGAAGTAAAAGGAAACCGAGGGAGTAGTCGTGTTTGAAAACCTGCATTCTAAGGCCAACTCCACCGCGCAACCCCATCTTGTCCGGGTGCGTTCGTTTGGGGTAGAACGGACAAATAGCGCGGCCCAACGCGCGGATCCAAACGGACAAATGTCCAGATTTCGTCCGTTATCAACCCATCCCCGGCCCAAACTTGCGTCGAGTTTGGGGGAAAACGGACATCGCGCGAACGTGCTCGCCGCACGCCCTTGTCCGCCTATGGCCCACGTGTCAGGGACACAAGTATTCCAATTTGATTCCAACGCCTCCACCCCCTCTCCCGCCTCGCCCCGCCGACGGCGTCGCCGCTATTCTCCGGCCACCTCAGCCCCCGGTCGTCCATAGCAAACCACGTCTCGACATGGCCGCCACCACGTCCGTGCTTTCGCCGTAGTTTAGGCGTCGATCGGAGGAGGTTTGGCCGTCGCCGTCGTAGCCGGCGGCATAGTGGATACGACCGCAGGCGACGTACCACGGCGGCCACGGCAGCTTCCGACTAGTGCTCCAGAGCGGCCAGTAGCTGGCCGCCAACCACCCCTGCATCGAGATGATCATCGCAACCTCTTTGCCACCACGACCGCAAGGTGTTCGACACTTTGCCCGCAAAGGTATGGACAGTGGTGATGAGTTTTTCTTCCATCACTTCATTTGTTCATCGGACGATTCGTCGTCAGATGATGAAGATCTTGTGGTGGTTGCACTGGTGGTTCACAACCATATTCAACGACAGCTTCCTCGGTACAGGGGGTCACTTCCTGGCCGTGCTCCCAACCTGAACCGCACCAGGGAGAGAGGCCAGGCCCTGCTCTATGCCGATTACTTTGCGAACACCCCGCTCTTCAAGCCGGATAAATTCCGTCGCCGTTTTCGTATGGCAAGGCATGTGTTCAATCGTATCCGAGAGGGAGTGGTTGCTCATGACCCATACTTCGAGTGCAAGACGGATGCCCTTGGCAAGCTAGGATTCTCCTCTTATCAGAAATGCACCGCGGCCATCCGCATGCTTGCATATGGAATTTCAGGCGATCTGGTGGATGAGTATGTGCGTATGAGTGAGACAACATGTCTGATGTCAATGTACAAGTTCTGCGAGGCTGTGATCGAGGTGTTTGGCCCTGAGTACTTGATGCATCCAACTGCCGCTGATACAGATAGATTGTTGGCGACCAATGCAGCTAGAGGCTTTCCAGGCATGCTTGACAGCATAGATTGTATGCACCTGGAGTGGAAGAAATGTCCATTTGCTTGGCAGGGCCAGTACAAGGGGCATGTCAAAGCGTGCACTGTCATATTAGAAGCGGTGGCTTCGCAGGATCTTTGGTTATGGCATTCTTTCTTCGGCATGGCTGGTTCTCATAATGATATCAACGTGCTGCAGCGTTCTCCAGTCTTCGCAAGGCTTGCAGAAGGCCACTCCCCACCTGTCAACTTTGAGATCAACGGCCACCAGTACAACAAGGGATACTATCTAGCTGATGGTATATATCCTCAGTGGTCAACTTTTGTGAAGACAATCTTAAACCACCAAGGTGAGAAGAGAAAGAAATTTGCCCAAATGCAAGAAAGTGCTAGAAAGGATGTGGAACGTGTTTTTGGTGTGCTTCAATTCCGATGGGGTATCGTTCGAAACCCTGCACTGTCATGGGATGAAAGGAAGCTTTGGAAGGTGATGACTGCTTGTGTGATCATGCACAACATGATCGTCGAGGACGAGCGTGATGACAGTATCTTCGAGCAAGGATTTGATTATCAAGGTAAAAATGTTGAGCCCCTGCACCAAGAACCGGACACGTTTCAACACTTTGTCCAGTTTCATCGTGAGCTGCGTGATTGGCACACTCATTTGAATCTTCAAAATGACTTGGTTGAGCACATGTGGGATCATATTGACAACCAATGGATGTATTGGTTCATTTTATATTCATTCAAGACAATTTTAATTTGGTTGTAAAACTATTTTTACTTAGAGACAATTGCGATCTGGTTGATGTACAAACTTGTTTTGATACGAAAATATGTGCATTTTAGGCCCTGGCGTACAGGTTAGGGCAAACGGATACGGACACGCGCTGAACGCATGGCCAACGCATCTCAGGACAGGCCCGGACACGACTTCATCACCCTACCCAAACGGACAGAATCCAGGCAAAACGAACGTCCGTTTGGGTCGCCGCGGAGTTGGCCTAAATCATGGAGGATCTCAGCACCCATGTGATCATCAAATAAAGGAAAACGCCGTTTACTATTCGCGCTGCCCCTGCCCCTGCCCGGGTGGATGGATGGGTGGGAGGGCGGGCGCGCGAGGCGCAGATATTTCTCCCGCGACGTTACGCGCGGTGGTTGGCCGACGACGCCGCGACGCGGGTGCGTGGGGCTCCTTGTCTTGTCTCCCCGGTCACCGGTGCTCCGCCCTCCAGCCAGCCGTGGCCGGCAGCGTGGCTCCGTCACGCGACCCCGGCTGGGCATCCGCCGGACGCGACGTCCCGTCCTCTCAGATGTCCATTCCGGCGCACTCGCGCCCAGCCAGGCGCGTGCCCTCGGGTGGTGTGGTGACCGCCGGACGGGACCTGCGCGCCACACATGCGTGGACAAATTCCCTCCGGTCGATCGTGTGCCAGCCAGCGCCACCAGTATAGCCCGGGCTTTGTTCGCCTCGCCCCCACTACACGGAATTGGATGACGGGCGCAGCGCACCGGGCACCGGCACCGGTGCTCGCGAGCACGATGCCGTACGGCGACTCTGGCTGCGCATGTCCTGTCTGGATTAAGTACGCGCCATCTTTTCCTCTCCCCTCTCTCTCTCTCTCTCTCTCTCTCTCTCTCTCGGAGCTGAAATCTGCACTATCTAGACATGATTAGAAGGGCATTATTCGAGTGTGTGTTAATTACAATAATGGAGATATATAGAAATAGACGGACCAGCACCACACGGGAAAAGACGGACCGGCTCACCACGTACGATTGCTTGCTCCTGTGATTTGACCGCCCCCTTAATTCGCTTTGCGTCATATATATCCTGCTCAGTTTAGGTCATGCTAGATCGAAAAATAGCCCAGCATGCGTGCATGCATGTGTACTCAACATGTGACTGATTAATCTTGGCCTTCTTAATGCATCGGATCGGATGGAGAATATTATACGGCGGCACGAGTTGATCCTAGGCTTAAATAGTGAAGCGGATGCAGCCGCCAGGGCACTATTTCCCTGAGCCTATCAGCGGCCAAGAACACGAGTGTGCTTCCAATTCGGCCGGATATCGGATTAGTATATGGACTACACTACCACAGTGGTGTACTGCCACGTTTTCAACGGCTGCCTGTGACGTTGGGCCATTTTTAGGGCGAATGAAAGCACAGAGAGGTCGGCCGGAAATTTCATGAACAACAAACTTTTTGCAAGCGATAAACCACGTGAACAGAGCTTTCTCTTTTCCCTACCATCGATATCGTGAACAGGGAGCTTTTTCTTATCATATCTATCACCAAAGAGCGAAAACAAAAGCCGGCTTTATTTTCTTCATTCACAAAGGATGAAAGCGCAAACACGAGAGACCGGCCTTGTGCACGCTATTTCGTTTTTCGTCCTGATCGTAACAGTCAAGCGGGCGATGCGTTTTCTATGAAATCAACTGTTATCTGGTCTTGCGTACGTCCGTGCACGAAGCAGTGCCGTAATTAAATCTGCACCGCAGACGACAGTGACACATGCATGCATGCATGCATGTGGTTTGAACCTATATAACCTAGCAAATGGATTGAGGGAACGAGTAGCCTCGGTGCATCGGATGGAGAATATTATACACGGGCATGAGCTAACTATAGCCTTATAATCAGTGAAAATAATGCAGCCGCCAGGGCACTGTCTCTAGCGTCCATCAGCTGCACAGAGCACGGAGAACATTGTTTAGTCCGGAGCAAAGGAGGTTTTTGCCGCGTTTTCAACGGGGTGTCTGCGACGTTAAGAAACCCTCTAGTTCATGCCTCGGCTTTTTCGAGATCAATTTCCTGAACAGAGAACTTTGTCCTCCAATCGGTCGGTTTCGTGAACAGGATAGCTCCTTTTCTGATCATCAAAGGGAGGAACGAACGAAAGCAGAAGGCATAGGAGACCGGCCGTATGATGCAGCGTTTTCAACCTAGCTAGCTAGCCTTAACGGTGGCAGGCAAAGGCAGGTAATGGAACTGCAAATGTGGCAACACGAGTGCATACGGCGACCCGATCGGCATCTCGCCCGGCATATCGTCTGTGCCTGATGGGGAGCTCTCTTTTCCCTCCCTTCACTCATGGCCTTTGCAACTTTGCCTTGAAGTAGACCGTGCCGTCTGTCGGCCTCCTCCAAGAAAGATATATATTCGATATGTACTGGTAAGTTATACGTGCATAGTACGTGATAGTCAAATTACAACCAAAGATAGACGTAATGTTACTGTATTAAATAAAATGCTAGTGGAATTGTGAGGCATATGCATGAAGTATGAGATGCACAAATCACGTAAAATATATCGAACGTGTTTTGTGTAGGTGTCTTTTTCAGCTATCTCAAAGTTAATGTACTATCCGCCAAGATAAATATGATTTATGAAGGTACCTAGCTTTGAATTTTTTTAGAAAAGGAGGCTTAGCCCCGGCCTCTGCATCGAAAGATGCATACGGCCATATATTAAAACAAGCTCAAGTCTTAACCGAGTACATCTGGTTCAAGAAAACTGGAAAAAAGAAATAAAAAAGAAGATACAAGACGCCAAATGCGTTCAAAACCGACGCTGACAATATATCTAGATGCCTAAACACCTATCCGATTAATGTGACGACATCCAAACCGGTTGAAGATACCCTGAGCTACCATCTCCCAACGAACACAGCCAGTAACCATAGGCTCCCTGGCGTACACATGGGTGAGTAATGACCACGTACGGATCAGTGCGGTAACCGTGAAGATGACCTGCAAGAAGTTAAAGTCATGTCGGCGGTTAAAAACTATGTCATTCCTGCAGTTTCAAACGGCCCACAATAATGCACACACTCCCACACGAATACATTTAGTAGTTAAAGTATCAACCCCGTGTAGCCACATCCCAAACAACGTGTTTATGCTATTAGGAGGAGTGATATTGAAAGCAATGTGCAACAAGCGCCAAACCAACTTTGCCATAGGACAATCTAGAAAGAGGTGCTGAATACTTTCATTATTAGGACAGAAACTGCATCGAGGATGCCCATTCCAATTCCTCTTGGCAAGATTGTCCTTTGTTAAGATAACTCCTTTGTGGACGAACCACATGAAAATCTTAATTCTAAGAGGCACTTTGATCTTCTAAATATGTGCGGATTTCGAAATAGGCGTAGAATCTATGAGATGCAAATACATAGATTTAACCGAGAAAACTCCATTCGTAGTCAGCTTCCACTGAATACGATCGGGTCTGTCAGAAAGGTTGATGTCCATCAACCTTCTGACAAGATGCAGCCAACTAATCCATCTGTCAGCAAGTAAAGACCTACGAAAATGAATATTTAGAGGTGTCTCGCGCAATATTGAAGCAACGGACGCTTGTCGACGTTGCGCAATATGATACAGCTGTGGATATTGAATGGCTAAAGGCGTCTCCCCTAACCAAGTATCTTCCCAGAATCTAGTCAATTCACCATCTCCTATGATGAACCTGGTTCTGTGAAAGAAACGGTCTTCACCCGCATCAAACCCTTCCAGAAAGGAGAGTCTGTAGGACATGCTGTAACCTGAGACAAGGTTTTGCTTTGTAAGTACTTATTCGTCAGAATCTGTACCCAGATACCTTCAGACTCCCCGGATAATCTAAACAGCCATCTGCTGAGTAGACATCTATTCTTGGTCTCTAAATTTTCAATTCCTAAGCCCCCTTGCTCCTTAGGTCGACAAATAATATCCCATCTAGTAAGCCTGTATTTTGTCTTAACCTCATTGCTTTGCCAGAAGAATCGTGATTGATAGAAATCCAGTCTTTTCCGCACCCCAACAGGTACTTCAAAAAAGGATAAAAGAAACATAGGCATGCTTGTTAGTAGAGAGTTAACAAGAACTAGCCCCCCACCATACAATAGAAGCTTGCCTTTCCAGCAGCTCAACTTTTTTTCAAAACGATCCTCAATGCATTTCCATTCCTTATTTGAGAGTTTGCGATGGTGAATGGGAAACCCTAAATAAGTAAAAGGTAAATTCCCGCTTGCACAACCAAACAATGATTGTACGTGTGTTGTTCAGTTTTGGCCCTACCAAAACAGAACAATTCACTTTTATTGAAATTAATTTTCAGTCCGGATAACTGCTCAAAAAGGCAAAGGATAAGCTTCAGGTTTCTGGCTTTAACCAAATCATGTTCCATAAAATAATCGTATCGTCGGCATATTGTAGAATAGAGACACCCCCATCCAAAAGATGTGGGACAAGTCCCCCTACGAGGTCTTTCAAGAGAGCCAACATGTCAGCAACAATGTTAAATAAGATAGGAGACATCGGGTCCCCCTGCCTAAGACCCTTCAGTGTCTGAAAAAAATGACCAACAGCATCATTCACCTTAATCCCAACACTGTCTTTCTTAATAAAGCAATCAACATGCTTTCGCCAAAGCTCGTCGAAACCCTTCATGCGTAGGGTTTGCTGAAGAAAGGACCATTTAACTTTGTCATATGCCTTTTCAAAATCCACTTTGAAGATCACACCATCTAGTTTCTTCGAATGAATTTCGTGCAATGTTTCATGCAAGACAACAACCCCTTCTAAGATATTCCGCCCAGGCATGAAAGCTGTTTGCGTAGATTGCACGACAGAATGTGCCATCGTAGTTAGTCTATCAGTTCCCACCTTCGTGAAAATCTTGAAGCTAACATTTAGGAAACAAATGGGACGAAATTGCTCAATACGTGTCGCCCCCTCTTTCTTTGGCAACAACGTAATGGTACCAAAATTCAAATGAAAGAGTTGTAATTGACCATCATACAGATCCTGAAACATAGCCATGAGATCATTCTTAATGATGTGCCAATATTTCTTGTAAAACTCAGCCGGAAACCTATCGGGCCCCGGAGCTTTACCATTGTTCATGTCGCCAATCGCCTGTAGCACCTCTTTCTCTCTGAATGGGGCGGATAAAAACTCAATATCGGCCTCTCCAACTTGAGGAATATCCGCAACTTGATGCTCATCCATAATCACATGACTATGATCAGACGCACCAAATAGCTTTTTATAGTAGTTGGAGATGTACAATTTTAGGTTCTCATGACCGACTATTGTACCCTCATCTTGCTCTAACTGCAGAATCCGCTTTTTCCTATGTTTGCCATTCGTGATCAAATGAAAGAATTTAGTGTTGTTATCCCCGAGTACTAGAGCCCTCACTTTGGCTCGAGAGGCCCATTTCAATTCCTCCTCTCTCAGGAGTACTCGAAGGCGGTGTTCAGCCTCATTCTTCAATGAACGCTCGTTCGCATCCAGAAGAATAGTCTCAGCTTTTCGGTCCAGAGTATCTATAAATTGGATAAGCCTATCCTGCTCATCCTTATACATCCCGGAAGCATTTTTTGCCCAACCACGGAGGTATTGCCTAAGATGACGTATTTTGTGCTGCCATCGGTCAACGTTTGATGACCCACCTGACACCTTATTCCATTCCCTAGCAATGACATCCATGAACCCCTCCCTTGAGAACCAACTTAGCTCAAAGGAGAATCCATGTTTGTTACCCACATAGCTTGCATTACCAGAGTCCAATAACAGTGGTGTGTGGTCAGAAATCGTTCTTTGAAGCGCCCGCACCGTTACCAGAGGAAATTTCTGTTCCCACTCTGTGCTAGAGAGAACCCTGTCCAACTTTTCATAAGTTGGGTTAGGTAGGGAATTTGCCCAGGTAAATTTCCTACCAGAGAGTTCTAACTCCCGTAAATTTAGGCTTTCAATGATAGTATTAAACATAAAAGGCCATCGGCCATCAAAACTATCATTATTCTTTTCATCAGCCTGCCTCATGATGTTGAAATCACCCCCTACCAAAATAGGTAATTTGTCATCACAAATCCTAACTAAATCAGCGAGGAATTCAGATTTAAATTCAGGTTGAGCAGCCCCATACACAGCTATAAGAGCCCATTGGAAACCATCTCTCTTGGATGTAATTCTGAATTTAACAGCAAAATCTCCGAACACCACTTCATTGACGTGAAGGGCATCACAACGGACTCCAAGTAAAATCCCACCGTATCTTCCTCTTGGAGGCAGACAGTGCCAGTCAAAATCCACCCCAGCTGATATAGAACTCAAAAACTGGGACGTGAAATTATCCCGACCAGTTTCCAAAAGAGCAATAAAATCAAGCTGATGCTCTATAGTTACCTCTGCCAGAAATCTTGTTTTAGCCAAGTCACGAAGACCTGTGCTATTCCAAAAAATTCCTCTCATCTATCATCTTAAAAAAAATTAGCAGTCTTAAATCGCACATTCCTTCGAACTGCCGATACTGGATAAACTTTCCGTTTCCAAGGCCTTTTAGGCTTCTCACCAAATCCTTGATCCATATAACCAAGGATTTGTGAGTCATCCTGCAAAGGCTGCTCCGCATCAGCGCACTCCTCAGTACTAAACCCTGGTGTTGCGATAGGTTGCACTACGTCATGACCCCCATCGGACAGATGTTCTTCATCCTCCTCTGGTCCCTCATTTGGGACTAAATTCTCACATAGAGAATTTAAATCCCCCAAAACCGAAATCTCCTTATCATTCATAGGTTTGAGAGCAGCCATGTTCCTAATAATGTCTAAAGCCCTATCAACCTCTAGGTCAAGTAAATCGTTAATAGATTTCGCCACGTCCTTACTTGTACTTCCCAAGGAAACCACAATAGAAGTAGCATTCTTAATGATTTCAGGAGGTGAAAAATGCAAGATAGAATGAGCCTGGTTGATAGACAAACCTGTCGAGATCTCAGCACTCCTCATCTTGGCCATGTGCATAGCTCGGCCCAACTGCAAATCATCCACGTCAGGCTGTTCTTGGATCCTTTGACTACACCTCCGATCAGCTGTCATCGGATTAGCAATGCCCCCAAACGCTATGATTTGTTCCTCCGAAATACAGCCCAGTGTGTCTCATGAGTCCAGCCACTTGGCATAACCCACCTTCTCTGCTTGCTGCGGCAGTACTTGAGGTGTCAGCGGCCCTTGAAAACCTTGCTGGACATCCCTGACCGGGTCAACAAGGCGAACCGCCGCTGCCACATCAGAAGTAGACAGGACAGCAGCCTGGGTGTCCCTAGATGCGGCAGTATTCAGCCCAGCAGCATCCGACAGCCCATTCTGCTGCTCCACTGTCGGAACAGGCAAAGCGGTCGATTTCTGTGACAGGTTTTCCACCGATTGCAAAGTATCGACGGCAGTGGAATGAGGCAGGTCGCACAGCGCCTCCCTGGCCAGCGCTCCCCCTCCCGAAAGCTCAGTCAGCTGCCCGGCACCTTCCTGTATTGCAGGTTCAGCGTTGCCCCCATGCTCAGCCATGTCCTCAAACCGTGATGCCGCTAGAAACTCAGACAGCGACACAGGTGGCAAAGTAGGCAGCAGTTGGGGAGGATTTACTGCTGTCGTCGGAGTAGGCATAACTGGAGCTTTCCCCCGCGACACGGCGAGCAAACAAGGCTCCTCTCCCCTAGTAGCATCCATCTGGGAAAGCGCCCCCTGAACCGACACCGACGCTGGTTCGAAAGAACCGAATTTGAGTTGAGACATTGGTGGCATAGCAGAATTTGCATTCCCTCCACCTTCTTTATTAGATTGAGTATTCGGCCTATTTGAGAAGTTGGAGGGATCATCCTTTGTATCAGCTTCCTTAGAACCATCCGCGTCGTCACCATCATGCATAGTAACATCTTCATCCGTGGGCGCGTTCTCAAAAAAAAGGTGGACTTTCGATCTCAAGTTGAAGTGTGTATCTCATACCGGCGTAAGTCCATGTAACCTCATCCGGCACCAGATCGATACTCAACACACTGACTAGGATCCTTGCTACTCCTTTGGCACGCGTGAACCTCATATCCACCTTCTCAGTCTTGCCAATGAGATAACCCAAGGTCCAAGTGATCAGAAAATCATTAAGCACCTTCGACGGTATTCCAGAAAACTGAACCCAAATCTGAGGCAAAGGAATCCCTACCGGTTCCTCTTTTTTCCAAGCATCAAACTCCAACACACAGGATGTACTAGGAACTCTACACATGCCAAACTTAAGCAAGCGAGCAAGATCCTCTTTGGTAGGAAACACCACTTTGAAGACATTGTCTGCGATCAACAAGGGTTTCCCACCTAAAAGTAGAAGACACAAGCTCCCGAAGCTGCTTCACAATCTGTTCAGCCGTCATGGTGCCTCTCGCTACAGTAATCGTCCCAACATAAGATGTATCCGCCATATGAGTAGTAGTAGCACAGTTGGGCGACTCAAAGAACATCAACTCTTGGCAACACACGCCATAAATATTCATGCCCGGCATTGGTCCAACTGTAAGCGGGCATTTAGCAGAACCATGTGCTGGCCTGAGACAAATCTCACAGAGCTCAGCCTTGCACTCAGAGACGAAGTGCCCCGTCTCACCACAATGATAACATGTCATCTTTTCTTTCTTGCGAGCCCACTTGGTAGGTCTCTCTCCTCCATCAAGCTTGGCAGCAGGCAGCACTTTCTCATCCGTGATAGGCTCATTAACTGTCCCATGAGCAAGGCTCACATCCTTGACGATCTCCTTCGTCCTACCTTCGGCCTGGGCATCCGACCCCTGAGGCCTACCCCCATCGGCCCCTGCTGGAACAGGCACATGCGAAGGTACAGGAGGAGGTGGCTTTCTCCCGCCTCCTCTGCCAGCCCAGTTCGGACGATACGCCCCCCTCTTAGGAGGCCCCGCCACTCCAGGAACGAATTTGCCCGGCGGTCCAGAGAATCCCCTGCCATGGCCAGAGTGACCGTGCCATGCATGACCATGGCCTCCTCCCGCGGAAGAAGAGCCCCTATGGTGACCGTCTTCGTACGCGTCAACCTCGTAGTCTCCCCATCGACCACGTGGCTGCATCTTGTTGATGTCCTCCCTGGTAGCCCCATGAGCATCAGCACCCTGGAGCGATCCCTTGCTCGTAGGCTTATCCTGCAGCATCGGCCCGTGGCTTGTATGCTTCTGCAACGCTGGCGCTGGGTGCGTCTGACCTCTCCCCGCCATGCCACGCCAGAGGTAACCGGCCGAAGGCACTCGAGCCGCTCGCCCCTCCCCCAGCAAAGGAAACCTAGGTTTTTGCAACCCTAGGCGCCGGAAGTGGTGGTACTGGCGTCTCATAGTCGCAGCGGACGCTGGCGATACGTGAAGCAGATCCTGGGGTCATGCCACCTCGGCCATATACCCAGGCTCGTGCAGGCCCAAGTCCACACCAGCATAGCCAGGCCCAGCCTCAGCGCAGACCGCATTCAAATAATCGATCTGTGATTGCCGCAGTGGAAGAACCGGCGCAATCACCGGCACCTGCCTAACCACCGGCGAGACCGACGGCCTGTGCCGAGATTTCTTCGTCTTCTTGATCAAAGTCCAATCATGAAAAAGGTCGGACAAAGCAATCGGCTGAAGATTAACCTTAGGTATTGGGCCGATCCAAGGATGGAGCTCCGGCGCCGGCCTCGTCTTCTTCTTGGACAGACGCAAATCAGTCTTCCGTATGTGCACAGCAACGTCAGTCCGAGAACCTCCAAAGCTTGAGAAAGACGCCGCTCCATCATCCATGACCTCCTCAGCCGCTGCACACGCAACCTCCTCTTCATCCTCCTCGTCGTGATCTGCAAGGACCCAAAAACGACCACCGAAACAAGAAGGGTTACGAGTAAGATCGATGCAGACCTTACCTTTCTCCAAAACATCTCGTTGTTCATCCCATGGATTCCCCACGATCACCAGGATACCATCTACGTCCAGATCGTCCCCGCTCTTAGGATCTTCACATCCCTGCAAAAACATACGATATAATGGTATAGATTTGTTTCATCCCTACAAAAACATCCCTGCAAAAACGTCTCTACCGTTGGATTGGCTTCATCCGACGGTTGTTTTCAAAGTTATTTGTACACTATATAATGGTATAGATTTGTAAGAAGAACTTGCACAAACATACGATATTTGAAGCTGAGGTAACGAAGACACACAACTCTAGGAGATATTAACAAAATACGCGGTTGTAGGATTAATGAGTAATGGAAACATAAATTGCTATGATTAGTCACTTAGAGAGTGTTCGTATTCTCTCCGCTCCTTAACTCTGCTCCCAGCACCGACGGAGCAACATTGAACGCTCAAACTCTACGGAGTAGAGCGGGTTACAGTGCAATTGTGCGGAGAGGCTATTTCGAGGATCTTAAATCTCCGAAATCACGGAGTTCATAAGACCTGCCAAGTGACCACTCGTACCGTTTTTCACTTAAGGAGCTATGCGGGGAGACATAAGTGTTTAAATTTTAAAATAGTTAGGAAAATAGGCTAAAAAATTCCAGCTTGATAAACAAACATGGACTAAACTACAAGACTTATTCAAAAAAATTATGGAAATTCTAAAAAAAAGAATTTACAAAACTTTGAACAATTCATATTTCTCATTGCGACTTATTGAGGAATATGCAGTTTTTTTGGTACCGGTTAGTTAGAGCTTTTTGTTGTTGTTAAAATCCCCTAGAGTTGTCGTTATTTGTTACCTCGGCCCCAATAATTGTGCATTTGTGCAATTTTCTCTATTTATTTTTGTAGAGGAAGCCACCATGGCAGTTTTTATTCATTTAGTGGTTTTCGCAAGGTGCGGGTGGCGACGACGGCCTGTTCGTCGACGGACATGTTTGATGGTGGCGGTGGTTGGTGAGCTTGTTGGCACCGATGGAGGTTGATGCTCGGTTGTGGTTGTGTCAGGAGATTGGGTGAAGACATTAACTCTGCTTGGTGCCCTGACCAGCGATGATGGTGGCCACGGTCATCATTCACCTTCGTGGAGGCCTCGCTACATTGTTGTCGCACACCTATCATGCAGATCTAGTCATCGATGCAGCTCCGGGGGAAACCCTTGATCATGTGTAAATGGATGATGGTGATGCCTCCCTGGGGTTTTCATCTTTGGAGCTAGGCATCGGCAAGAGGGGCATGTGAAAAGCGACGGTGTTGGCGTCGAACTTATGTGTTGCAATGACAATTGGGGGAGTGATTTTGGAGACATGACTATAGTTGAGGTACTCGGCTCTTCTCCGGCGTGTTCATGGAATTGCCTTAGCTTGTTTGTTGTTGTGAAGTCAAAGCTGCGGTGGCGGGGTCCTAGTGACATACGATGACGGACATAGGTAGTCCATTCGGTGATCTACCGTGTGGTGCCTAGTTCTCCTTCATAGTTCTCCGTGAGAGTCGGGGTTGCGCTCTCTGGTTGCAGGTGACTGCGTTTTAGCACGGATATTTATATAGCTACACATGTCATGTACACTATGTGCAGATATAGCTCCACACGACCTCTACAGTATTGATGACCCACAAGTATAGGGGATCAATCTTAGTCCTTTCAGTAAGTAAGAGTGTTGAATCCAACAAGGAGTAGAAGGAAATGATAAGCAGTTTTCAGCAAAGTATTCTCTGCAAGTGCTATTAAGTAAGAGTGATAGATTGCTTTGTAGCAAGATAATTCGTAACAAGTTACAAGTAAGAATAGTAGCAAAGGTGTAGCAAGATAGCCCAATCCTTTTTATAGCAAAGTACAAGCCTGAAAGTACCCTTATATAAAGTAAGTGCTCCCGAGGACACATGGGAATTTCTGTCTAGTCACGTTCATCATATTGAGTTGAT
Organism: Hordeum vulgare subsp. vulgare; assembly: GCF_904849725.1. Taxonomy (NCBI): domain Eukaryota; kingdom Viridiplantae; phylum Streptophyta; class Magnoliopsida; order Poales; family Poaceae; genus Hordeum; species Hordeum vulgare. Next base: position 470,311,431 of record NC_058522.1, read on the forward strand.
TCATGTTTGCTACTTTGATGATTTGATATGTGGGTGGACCGGTGCTAAGGTGTTGTTCTTACTTGAACTAACAACCTACTTATGATTACCCCCTCTCGGAAGCATCCACAACTACGAAACAAGAATTAAGATAAATCTAACCATAGCATGAAACATGTGAATCCAAATCAGCCCCTTCTATAGTAATGCATAAACCAGGGTTTAAGATTCTATCACTCTCTCAACCCATCATCTACTTCTTACTCCACAATGACTTCTCTTAGGCCCATAGCATGGTGAAGTGTCATGTAGTCGATGTTCACATGACACCACCAAGAGAAGTAACAACATCCATATCATCAAAATATTGAATGAATACCAACTTTATATGATTACTTATAACAAGACTTCTCCCATGTCCTCAGGAACAATAATTACTACTCACACATCATCCACATGTTCAAGATGAGAGGTATAATAATAATAATAATAATTAAGGATCTGAACATAATATCTTACACCAAGTAATTCAACAAGCATCAACTACAAGATGTAATCAACACAACTAGTAACCCACAGGTACCAATATGAGGTTTTGAGACAGAGATTGAATACAAGAGATGAACTAGGGTTGGGTATGCGATGGTGCTGGTGAAGATTGGTCCTCTCACGAAGGAGGAAGCATTGGTGATGACGATGGCTTCAATCTCCCCCTCCCGGAGGGAAGTTTCCTCGGCAGAATCTCTCCCCCGGAGAGCAAAAGGGCCTTTGCCCAGGTTTCCGCCTCGATACGGCGGCGCTTCGTCCCGGAAGATGACTTACGATTTTTCTAGGGTAAAAAACACGATAGGAGAAGATGGTCGCTAGAGGGCCAGCTGGGGTCCCATCAGCCATGAGGGCGTGGCCTGGGGGTCGCGCCCTGTTGGCTTGTGCCCAGCTGGTGGGCCCTCAGTGGCATATTTTTGGCCCAGAAATTCTCAAATATTCCCGAAAAAATTCTCTGTAAAGGTTCAGGTCATCTGGAGCAAGTTTCCAGGTATTTCCTCCTATTTCTCGGTTTCTCGGTCCAGAATTCAAGTTTCCAGGTATTTCCTTCTCGGTGATGTACCTTGCATATTCAGAGAGAAAGAGCATAAGAATTGCATGATAATAAGGGACAAATGGACAAAATCAACACAATATCAATAGTAATTCACGATCCAAAATGGGCGTATCAACTCCCCCGTGCTTAGGCCTTGCTTTTCCTCAAGCGAAAGCCGAGCTAAAAAATAATGACCACATGATTTGAGAGAGAGTGTCGATAAAAACAGTATACAAGCATGAGAGTGTCATGATATTAGCATAACAACAAGTATTTTATCATATAACTTCTCATAAACAAGTAACAATCCATTCACAACTATTAGAGTATAAAGCATAAACCTTATTGACAATCAACAAACTATGTTCTTAGTCATTGGGACAATCCTAACTCATCATAATTCAGAGGAGAGTCTATGCAAGAGCTTTCTTTTTGGCAAGTTCACATACTCAACTATCATTTAATCTTCTATGATTTCTCATGCTCAAGACATATTTTTGGAGCTCATGTTTCCATAGGACACATAGGGAGATAGGGGCTTAAATGATTTGCCACCCAACTTATTTATCTCAAGGATAATGTCAACAATAATAAATCATGATCATCTACATCCACTTGGATATATAAATATAAATCTTTCCTCAACACATGATGATTTCCACTATATAATTAATAGTGTTAGAGCATATTTCTCCATATGTAATTTTGGTAATTGATGACAATCCCTATGGACTAATGGTTGTCTTAAGTTATGTTCGAAGGATTTGTCCATATGCACTTCTTGAAGTCCATCTCTTGGTTTCAAGGAGTTTATATGATGACCAAGGTGGTATTCAAGGTTTTATCCAAAGATTGGTCATAAAGATACAAGGTTGATCAAGACTAAGACAAAGAGTAAATCAAGTTGATCAACACACAAAGTGTACAAGATGTACCAAGAGGGATCAAGTGATCCCTTGGTATGATAAGCATTGTCCATCACGCTTTTGTGTACTAACCCATGGTCTTCGTGAGAGTTCTATGTGGGGTTATGTCACGCCCAAGATGCGACCCTATCCTCAATTTGGCACGAAGGCCTCGTCAGGGATAGAAGCGCATCTCGTCGTGTCGCAAGAATGGATATCGTTACAAGTACATGTACTGAAAAGAAGAGATATATAAATAGAATTGGCTTACACTCGCCACAAGCTACATCAGAGTCACATCAGTACATCACATAATCATCAAGAGTAAGAGCAAGGTCCAACTACGGACGAAAACAAACGAGAAAAATAAGAACGACGTCCATCCTTGCTATCCCAGGCTGCCGGCCTGGAACCCATCCTAGATCGATGATGATGAAGAAGAAGAAGAAGCAACTCCAAATGAACAATCAACGCGCTCGCGTCTCGTAACCTTTACCTGTACCTGCAACTGGTGTTGTAGTAATCTGTGAGCCACAGGGGACTCACCAGTCTCATTTCCAAAGGTATCAAGACTAGCAAAGCTTAATGGGTGAGGCATGGTTAAGTAGTGAGGTTGCAGCAGCGGCTAAGCATATATTTGGTGGCTAAACTTACGAGTACAAGAAATAAGAGGGGGAAGATTTACGCATAACGGACGTGAACTATTGATGATCCTGAACACCTACCTACGTCAGACATAACCCCACCGTGTCCTCGATCGGAGAAGGAACTCACGAAAGAGACAATCACGGTCACGCACACAGTTGGCAAGTTTTAATTAAGTTAACTTCAAGTTATCTAGAACCAGTGTTAAACAAAGTTTCCACGTTGCCACATAACCGCGGGCACGGCTTTCCGAAAGATTTAACCCTTCAGGGGTGCTCCAACTAGTCCATCACAAATTACCACAAGCCGCATAGAAATCCTCAATCACGAAGCTCGCGATCTCGTCGGATTCCCTAGTGGAAAACCTTAACTCTGAGATTACCCAAAGCATCACCGGAATCCCGATGCACAAGATATCTCGTCAAAGGTAAAACTAATCCAGCAAGGCCGCCCGACGTGTAGACGATCCCGATAGGAGTCGCGTACCTCGTTCTCAGGACACGACGGATGAGCGATGGTTACCACGCCAAACGCCGAGTTGCCCCGGGTAGCGTTAATAAGCTGCTCTGTTTTGGACCAACACTCATGAGGAGCACTGGTCTGGTGTTGATTAAAATAGTACGCGGGTGCCGGCGGGTCCCTATGCAATTTCATTAGGTGATTAGGCAAATGTAGTACCAAAGTTGGGCCTTGCCAGACCAGTCTTAATCTAAAACGAATTATCAAGGGGGTCCCCATAATAACCCCGATCGTGTTAGGAGCGCTCATTTATGGAACATAACACCGGTAGTTGGAAACTAAGGGGGCAAAGGTGGAACAAAACACCAGGCTAGAAAGGCCGAGCCTTCCACCTTGTACCAAGTATATATGTGCATTAAATTAAATAACATTTAAATATGATGATATAACAAGGAATCCATGTTTTCACGTGGAAGCAAAGCACCTGCAACTAGCAACTCTAACACAGGGTTAAGCAAGCACTAACATAGCCAATCAGTGGTTTGCTAGGTTGAACAGGTTGAAGGTTAACATGGCATTGTTAAGAGGCTGATATTTAACATGTGGTAGGCAACGAGACATAAACGACAGCAACAGTAAAACTAGCATGGCAATGATAGTAATGGTATCTGGGGGAATGATCATCTTGCCTGAGATCCCACTTGGAAGAAGATTAACTCTATGAAGCAGACGAACCAACGTAGTCGAACGGGTCCTCACATTCCGACACGGTTGCGGAACTCTATCGAGACAGGGAAAATCAAAAACAAACATCAACACAAATATTCACCACATCATGCATAACCTACTATGATGCATGATCAGTTCATTGATGCAAGGGATGGCATGGCAATTCATCTCACGCAAACACTACACATTAAATGAAGCTCGATATGCAACGGGTTGCATATCGACGAAACTCCACGTTTAATTATTAGTTCACTCCCGATTATTTAACACGCAATATTAAATTGTTGTTAACATGGCAAGGGGTGAAGCGATGGTCCTACACGACATCCTAGTCGGGTAACACGCGAAACATAGATCGGAGCTACGGCACAAGAGACATGCAACACAATATATTATGCCATGAATTCATTATGCATGCAAGTTCATTACATCACGGCAAGAAGGGTAAGAAGCATATGTCACCACGGCGAGCGAAAAGGGAACCATGGCGGCAAATCAGAAACGATGCCACGGCAACGTTCCTATCCCGATAACTCGTCGAGATATCGTGCCAACGTATATGAAACGTGTGCAGGAACGTTAAATAAAGGATGGGGTGATCCCGTATCTCGGGTTCCCATGTGTCGAGGCACGACGAAAGAAGACAACGGGAAACATACGGTGCATACATACATATATTCATACATCACTAGTACACGGTACACGACATGTCCCATCGGTATACCTTCGACGCGTGCATATCGGAGCGGATCGGGTCGTTGAAGGAGATCAACGATCGTCGTGGTCGTCGTGGAAGTAGTTGTCATTGTGGATGTGGAGGTACTCGGTCTTCGGCTTCAGTTCATGGTATTCGACGACGGTAGTCGAACTCGTTTCGGGGGTCCTCGAGGACGTCGTGGTACTCGCCGAATTGTCGATAACTCACGGAGGAGGGCATGGTGCACGCCGCGACGGCAAGCGGCACACAGCAACAACTAGCAGCCACGGGGGAATAGCAACATAGCACTCCACGGCAGCATAGCGGCAAGCTACAACATCTAGCAACAACAGCTATCAGGCAACATCAACTATCTGCAGCACAAGCAGAACCGCGGCAACAACAAACGCGCAGGGAAACGGCCAAGGCGGATGTAGAGACCGGCGTCGAGAGGCGAGGCTAGAGCAGTTCGGGCACGGCGGCACGGCGACCTGCAAGACGGCGCTGACATGAGGCCTCGCGGCACCTCGGGCAGGACGCGGCGGCATGCAGAGGGGAGCCGCGGGCACGGACGACGGGGAGAGGCCACGGCGCGGTGACCCGGGCGGGCGCGGGGCGCGGGGCGAGGCGGCGCACGGCAAGGGAGACGAGGAGGGGGCAGGCCCTGCTGTAGGGGCAACGGCGGCCACGCGAGCTTGGGGCCGGGAACAGTGGCAGGGGAGGCAAGGACGCTCGGGCCTGGGCAAGCCGGCGGCGCACGCGCAGGCGGCCGGCTCGGGCAGGGGAGGCCATGGCGGAGAGGAGAGAGGGTTCGGGCAGGGGGAGAGGAGAGGGACGAAGGAAAGGGGATCGGGGGAACAGGGTGACGGCGCTGCGGGAGGACGAGGGGAAAACGGGCTCTCCCTCTTTGTGGGTTTTTTTCCTTTAAAAAAAAAACTCCAACAAAAATGAAAAAGGTTTTTTAAACAAAATAGAAAAATGCTTTTGGCTCCCTTTTAAAAAAAATATACCCCAACTATAAAATAGCTTGGGCATTTTAAAACAAATAAAATGAAACCTTTTTTTAAGAATAAAATAATACCCTTTCTTTTTAAATAATAAACAAACCCCCTTTTTTTAATAAAAGAGTCCCTAGTTTTAAAATAACAAAAGGAAAAAATAAAGCAAACCCAAGGGGTTGCCCCCACATTTAATAAAAGGATTTTAAAAGAAGACGAACTTTTAAAAGGGGGTTAAACGGAAACTTTAGCAAACCACAAAAAAAACAAATAAAAGAGGAGAGGAGCGGAGAAGGTTTACGTCCTCGGTGCAACAGGGTTTGAAGCGGCTCTGTTGCACCCACTCTTGTCATGCCAACGAACAACGCCACACTCACAGCACTCACAAGCAACAACACGAAGCAACAAGTAACACCGACAAAACACAGTTGACATGATGCCATGCATGATGCGATGATGCAAACTAAATGACGATGCAATCAATAAAAATAACACACGACGGAAACGGAATAGAAGGGGGAATCTTCTGGAGCATCGGTCTCGGGCTGTCACAACTCTCCTACACTACAAGAGGATCTCACCCCGAGATACAAGAATGAAAGGGGGAGAGGATGAGAAAGAACAAGAGGTAAAACTTAGTCGCTTCTTTGACAAACGAGTGAAACCAACGATCCTTGAAAGTTGCAAGGCGATGAGGAATGATATGAGAAGGAAGCAAGAACTCACGGAAAATTTCGGCAGCACTTCGGTAGGAAAATGGGACAAAAAATTCGATAAGAAGGTAGAATTAGACAATGTACATAACAAACAACTAAATAGAACAAGGGAACACCATTATCTTGATAGAACAACATAATAGACCGAAAAGAGCAACATCACAATGCCTCCGGAACAAGAGAATATGAACTAGCTCAAGCGGAAGAAGAGAATGAAGAAAGAATGCCAACTATCATCACAATAGAGTTGAAGAGCCTCCGGACAGAAAATTGGCATAGTAGTTGGAAAACCAACAATGAAAAGAACAAGATAGTAGTGGGCTTATGAAAATCATCTCAACAAATATGAGGTGACAACCACCCACTAAAAGCAACAAGGATAGTTGAAAGCAAAGACAAGAAAACTTCATACACCAAGAGGGTACATTGAGAACTAGGATTAATGGGAAGCACCATGATAGCAACAATCCATAGGAAAAGCTTTAGGTGAATCCAAACCAAGATAACTCAATGAAGAAATCATGGGTTGAAATATCTCGTGACCATAGAATTGCTGGGTTTAATTATCTCATTCTTGAAAGGAAATCTCTTCGAGGCTCCTACACTAACAAGAATGCTATAATACCACCGCAAAGGATAAAGGAAGAACAAATGCATTGAAAATGGAAGAGAAATAATACTTGAGGTATTCCAGTAGGAATCTTGAAGAACACATGAGAATGAATCACATCCTTGAAGAACCAGCATGACAAGCCTCCGTATCAAAATGAATGATGCAACGATATGAAGGTAGAAAAGAATAAGATTATGACCTTGCCAAGATTTAGATGAAGATTCACAAAGAGATACTAAAAGAACTTGGAACTCTGAAAAGGAAAGATAAGCGCTTGAGAAAAGAATTGATATCATGATCCACTCCGGAAGAAGAATACAGATTACTATGAACAAGAATAAGAATTATGTTATGCTTATCCTTCATCAAATTTAATTGATGAGAAGCAACAGATTTAACAAACAACTTATTCTTCTAGAAATGAATCTTGGAGAGACAGAGAGGAAAAACACCACTTGAAGCATAATTTAAGGAAGCACCGGTAAGAATTCATAATTGAATGGGGATACCAAGAATGAATGGCGATACATGAGAATAAAGAGATCATGATCCACCTGAAATAAAACTAGAACAAGGCACCGGATAAACGAGAGACGAACGAAGAGGCAACAATTGAGAAGAATTGAGGATGAAAGCTGAAAGCTGAGAACGAAGAATCTTTTAAAATGATGGCCTTCGGAGGAACGAGAAATAAAAACAACTCAGAGAAGCACCGGATAGCACGGAAGGGATTACTCATGATTGACAACAAATGAGAGGATACACGAAGCTGAGATGACAGTCTTCACAAGAATGGACAAAGATTCGAGAGAAACACTCCTTCGGACTGCAAGCTGAGAATGATGACAAGAACAACACCAAGAATTAATGAGACACTCCGGAATAAGAAAGAATGAAAGGTTGAGCCATATGAGAATTAATTCAAATAGATCTTGGAGAAGGAATATGACTGATGAAAAATCATGCTTACGTCATAGTTGAAAGATTTAATGATCTCCAGAAAAAGATTAAAAGAGCCAAGTACGATCCTGGGAAAGAACATGTGGGTTATGGGCCCACTCAAAGAAAACACCGTTAGAAAAGATTGCTAGAACGAGAGATATTGCACCGGTATGAAGAGAAATAGATGAGGTTGAGAACTCGAAATAATAAAAGAATTGAGAACAAGAATTCTGAGACAACTTCAAGGCTCCGGATAGAATAGAGAGAAATGACAACAAGAAGATAGACAGATAAAAATTTCCAACATAGGAAAGAATTACAAGGATGAAAAGGAAATGATGAACACGGACAACTGAATTAAATTCACCGCGTAAGAGAGAAAGAACAGACAGCGGAAGCACAAAGAAGAGGAAACTCTTGGATGAAAATTGAATCACTAAAATAAAAGGGCGGGAGGGTGGGAAAAAACAAAGACGACTTGGGCTAAATGAGCTGAACTCCGGAATAAAATGAGAGGAAGATCTTGCAAAAATAGATAAGATTGAATTCAGTTGCAGAGAAGCACACCGGTTGAATGGAATTGATACGATGACTCCGGTTGAAAGGAATTGAAAAGACAATTGATATAGCAAAGAATTAATACTCTTATAAAAATATGAGAACACCTCTTAGGAAAGATCTGAAATCACCACTTGACATCGAAGCAACACGAATTACCCTATTCAACAAAACAAAGGTGCGGCTAGCAATTAGCCAGAACAAACTCATGAGAAAGATTTCGTCCGATATTTTCGTGGACACGATCGCACGGGCTCGATTTTAGAGTAGCCATCAAGTGCAAGGCAGTGCACCCGACATACGAAGCGTCCCCGAGTCGTAGCAAGCTACAAGGACTCTTTAAGACACAACGTGTACCGCTGTAAGTCGACCGTGAACAAACGAATCCACTAGATGTCGAACCCCAACCTAACATCATGCGTTTGTTGGAAGATAGTCCTATAAGCAACTACTTGAATTCCGACCTATGAATTCCTGAAATATCTGGTCATGCAATCTGGTACACGGATACAAGGAGTAATAATCACACAACTCCTATACTAACCCGTCACCTGTATCACATCCGTCAACACACGACCAGAATCTCGGACCTTCATCTACAACAGACCCTCGTGATCACAACGATACAAAGTATGGCAGTACTCCCGAACAATCTGCACCAGTACTGGGGACATCGGGGTTATCTCGCCACTACTAGTATTGAAGCAATTACGAACATCCTTCGTCCTGAGATACTAAGAAATCTGAATGATAACGATGTGCTCAAGAATCCCTTGGAGCTCAACTCCCCTGAGACTCAAAGCAGATAGGAGGCACCAAGACAGAACTCCGTCACGTCGGCATCATATAGATTCCAAAAATATCCGCGTGATCCTAAAAAAATTTTGAGTGAGAAGAGGAGTAGAATTAAAATATTACGCCGACATTCCTCACCAGAGCATAGAAGAGGAGAAAAAAGAATCCTACTCTCCGATATATAACTAGACTCAAAGTAGTTTTTCACTAGACTCGACTCAGCCAAGTTCGATCAATCAAGGGGGCTCCTAGGTCGGTACTGCTCTGATACCAACTTGTCACGCCCAAGATACGACCCTATCCTCAATTTGGCACGAAGGCCTCGTCAGGGATAGAAGCGCATCTCGTCGTGTCGCAAGAATGGATATTGTTACAAGTACATGTACTGAAAAGAAGAGATATATAAATAGAAATGGCTTACACTCGCCACAAGCTACATCAGAGTCACATCAGTACATCACATAATCATCAAGAGTAAGAGCAGGGTCCGACTACGGACGAAAACAAACGAGAAAAATAAGAACGACGTCCATCCTTGCTATCCCAGGCTGCCGGCCTGGAACCCATCCTAGATCGATGAAGAAGAAGAAGAAGAAGCAACTCCAAATGAACAATCAACGCGCTCGCGTTTCGTAACCTTTACCTGTACCTGCAACTGGTGTTGTAGTAATCTGTGAGCCACAGGCGACTCACCAATCTCATTTCCAAAGGTATCAAGACTAGCAAAGCTTAATGGGTGAGGCATGGTTAAGTAGTGAGGTTGCAGCAGCGGCTAAGCATATATTTGGTGGCTAAACTTACGAGTACAAGAAATAAGAGGGGGAAGATCGACGCATAACGGACGTGAACTACTGATGATCAAATGAATGATCCTGAACACCTACCTACGTCAGACATAACCCCACCGTGGCCTCGATCGAAGAAGGAACTCACGAAAGAGACAGTCACGGTCACGCACACAGTTGGCAAGTTTTAATTAAGTTAACTTCAAGTTATCTAGAACCAGTGTTAAACAAAGTTTCCACGTTGCCACATAACCGCGGGCACGGCTTTCCGAAAGATTTAACCCTTCAGGGGTGCTCCAACTAGTCCATCACAAATTACCACAAGCCGCATAGAAATCCTCAATCACGAAGCTCGCGATCTCGTCGGATTCCCTAGTGGAAAACCTCAACTCTGAGATTACCCAAAGCATCACCGGAATCCCGATGCACAAGATATCTCGTCAAAGGTAAAACTAATCCAGCAAGGCCGCCCAACGTGTCGACGATCCCGATAGGAGTCGCGTACCTCGTTCTCAGGACACGACGGATGAGCGATGGTTACCACGCCAAACGTCGAGTTGCCCCGGCTAGCGTTAATAAGCTACTCTGTTTTGGACCAACACTCATGAGGAGCACTAGCCCGGGGTTGATTAAAATAGTCTGCGGGTGCCGGCGGGTCCCTATGCAATTTTATTAGGTGATTAGGCAAATGTAGTACCAAAGTTGGTCCTTGCGAGACCAGTCTTAATCTAAAATGAATTATCAAGGGGGTCCCCATAACAACCCAAATCGTGTTAGGAGCGCTCATTTATGGAACATAACACCGGTAGTCGGAAACTAAGGGGGCAAAGGTGGAACAAAACACTAGGCTAGAAAGGCCGAGCCTTCCACCTTTTACAAAGTATATAGGTGCATTAAATTAAATAGCATTTAAATATGATGATATAACAAGGAATCCATGTTTTCATGTGGAAGCAAAGCAGCTGCAACTAGCAACGCTAACACAGGGTTAAGCAAGCAGTAACATAGCCAATCAGTGGTTTGCTAGGTTGAACAGGTTGAAGGTTAACATGGCATTGTTGAGAGCCTAATATTTAACATGTGGTAGGCAACGAGACATAAACGACAGCAACGGTAAAACTAGCATGGCAATGATAGTAATGGTATCTGGGGGAATGATCATCTTGCCTGAGATCCCGCTTGGAAGAAGATTAACTCTGTGAAGCAGACGAACCAACGTAGTCGAACGGGTCCTCACATTCCGACACGGTTGCGGAACTCTATCGAGACGGGGCAAACCGGAAACAAACATCAACACAAATATTCACCACATGATGCATAACCTACTATGATGCATGATCAGTTCATTGATGCAAGGGATGGCATGGCAATTCATCTCACGCAAACACTACACATTAAATGAAGCTCGATATGCAACGGGTTGCATATCGACGAAACTCCACGTTTAATTATTAGTTCACTCCCTATTATTTAACACGCAATATTAAATTGTTGTTAACATGGCAAGGGGTGAAGCGATGGTCCTACACGACATCCTAGTCGGGTAACACGCGAAACATAGATCTGAGCTACGGCACAAGAGACATGCAACACAATATATTATGCCATGAATGCATTATGCATGCAAGTTCATTACATCACGGCAAGAAGGGTAAGAAGCATATGTCGCCACGGCGAACGAAAAGGGAACCATGGCGGCAAATCGGAAACGATGCCACGGCAACGTTCCTATCCCGATAACTCGTCGAGATATCGTGCCAACGTATATGAAACGTGTGCGGGAACGTTAAATAAAGGATGGGGTGATCCCGTATCTCGGGTTCCCATGTGTCGAGGCACGACGAAAGAAGACAACGGGCAACATACGGTGCATACATACATATATTCATACATCACTAGTACACGGTACACGACATGTCCCATCGGTATACCTTCGTCGCGTGCATATCGGAGCGGATCGGGTCGTTGAAGGAGATCAACGATCGTCGTGGTCGTCGTGGAAGTGGTTGTCGTTGTGGATGTCGAGGTACTCGGTCTTCGGCGTCGGTTCATGGTCTTCGACGACGGTAGTCGAACTCGTTTCGGGGGTCCTCGAGGACGTCGTGGTACTCGCCGAATTGTCGATAAATCACGGAGGAGGGCATGGTGCAGGCGGCGACGGCAAGCGGCACACAGTAACAACTAGCATCCACGGGGGAATAGCAACATAGCACGCCACGGCAGCATAGCGGCAAGCTACAACATCTAGCAACAACAGCTATCAGGCAACATCAACTATCTGCAGCACAAGCAGAACCGCGGCAACAGCAAACGCGCAGGGAAACGACCAAGGTGGATGCAGAGAACGGTGGCGAGAGGCGAGGCTAGGGCAGTTCGGGCACGGCGGCACGGCGACCTGCAAGCCGGCAATGACATGAGGCCTCGCGGCACCTCGGGCAGGACGCGGCGGCACGCAGAGGGGAGCCGCGGGCATGGACGACGGGGAGAGGCCACGGCGCGGTGACCCGGGCAGGCGCGGCGACGGGGAGGCGCGGGGCGCGGGGCGAGGCGGCGCACGGCGAGGGAGACAAGGAGGGGCGAGGCCCTGCTGCAGGGGAAACGGCGGCCACGCGAGCTTGGGGCCGGGAATAGTGGCAGGGGAGGCGAGGACGCTCGGGCCTGGGCAAGCCGGCGGCGCAGGCGGCCGGCTCCGGGAGGGGAGGCCATGGCGGAGAGGAGAGAGGGTTCGGGCAGGGGGAGAGGAGAGGGACGAAGAAGAGGGGATCGGGGGAACAGGGCTACGGCGCTGCGGGAGGACGAGGGGAAAACGGGCTGGATGCTAGGGTTGGGGGGTCCAGCTGGGCCTCTCCCTCTTTGTGGGTTTTTTTTCCTTTAAAAAAAAAAGAAAACTCCAACAAAAATGAAAAAGGTTTTTTAAACAAAATAGAAAAATGCTTTTGGCTCCCTTTTACCCCAACTATAAAATAGCTTGGGCATTTTAAAACAAATAAAATGAGACCTTTTTTTTAAGAATAAAATAATACCCTTTCTTTATAAATAATAAATAAACCCCCTTTTTTAAATAAAAGAGTCCCTAGTTTTAAAATAACAAAAGGAAAAAATAAAGCAAACCCAAGGGGTTGCCCCCACATTTAATAAAAGGATTTTAAAAGAAGACGAACTTTAAAAGGGGGTTAAACGGAAACTTTAGCAAACCACAAAAAAAAACAAAAAAAAAGAGGAGAGGAGGGGAGAAGGTTTACGTCCTCGGTGCAACAGGGTTTGAAGCAGCTCTGTTGCACCCACTCTTGTCATGCCAACGAACAACGCCACACTCACAAGCACTCACAAGCAACAACCTGGAGCAACAAGTAACACCAACAAAACACAGTTGACATGACGCCATGCATGATGCGATGATGCAAACTAAATGACGATGCAATCAATAAAAATAACACACGACGGAAACAGAGTAGAAGGGGGAATCTTATGGAGCATCGGTCTCGGGCTGTCACAGGTTAGGTGTGTTTTCATGGGCTTGCGTCAAGATGAAGATCTCATTCAACCCATGAAGGATGACATCAAGTTGTGATCGTCATCAAGATTGCGGTGTGCAAGTTCAAGTGGAGCATCACGAAGATATCATGCTTGAAGCTTGCCATCCATTGTGGTGGCAATGGGCCTGTCAGGATGTGTTGAGATGTGCTGAAGATCTCATTCAACCCATGAAGGATGACATCAAGTTGTGATCGTCATCAAGATTGCGGTGTGCAAGTTCAAGTGGAGCATCATGAAGATACCATGCTTGAAGCTTGCCATCCATTGTGGTGGCAATGGACTTGTCAAGATGTGCTGAAGAGTGGCTCACCCATAGTGGAGTATGGGGGAGCAATCATCTAGTCTTCAAGAAGCTAATGCAATCAAGAAAGGTGGTCCATCTTGAGAAAAACAAGATCGCCATAATCTAGCTCAACTGGACTTTGTGCAAGGTATAGGTTTGCCCTTGATAGGTTTTTCTATTTTAGGATAGATTGTCGTACTGTCAAGGGGGCTCTCAAGTGAATACCTTGATCGTATCATTTGTTTAGAGCTCAAACCATTTACATCCTTGCATCATCTACCTTGGTTCTTGTTTGGTGGTTCTCTTTGTGAGTATTTGAGCTTATGATCATCTTTATGACAAGCTCGAGTTCATCGAAAACGGAGTTCATGTGCATCTTCTATGATGTTTTCGATGTTGGAGTTTTCGTCGATTCTTCATTCATAGAGGTTTCACATCTCTATATCATTGGCATTTTCATAACTGCATGTTCTTAAGATTTCCAGACGCTTTTGGATAGCCCTTGTCATCATGAATCCAACAAGCTTGAGTTTGCTCAATTCGGAGCTCGTATGCCAAAGTTGTGATAGTTTTAGTGGTTGGGTAGTTTTTCTCGCTTAAACGGAAGTACCGCTCTAGGTTGCGGTAATACCGCTCCAGCGGTACTGCCTCCCTCCAGTGCCGGCCCCACTTCCACTTATTCTTTTCTTGTGGCATCCGGAGGGGCTTTTTCTTTTTCGAGCGGAATTACCCCTCTGGGGGAGCGGTATTGCCGCCCTCCCCTGCCACTCGCACTTCCGCTTAAATATCTTCTCTGGCTTCTTCGGTCACTTTGTCCATGTTGAGCGGAAGTACCGCTCTGTGCTGGGCAATAGTACCGCTGCAAGCGGACGTACTGCCCCCCTGCACCTACTACCACGTGTGCACTGACTGAGTGCATAACGGTTCGATTTGGGTAGGCCTATAAAAGGGGGTCTTCTTCCCCAATGGTTTTCTATCCGTTGAGCTCGTGTTCTTCCCCCATTGTTAACCTTTGAGCTTGCTAACTCTCAATCCCTCCAATGATTCTTGCCAGTTCTTGAGGGAAAAGAGAGACGAGATCTAGATCCACATTTCCACCAATCACTTTCTCCTCTATGTGAGGGGAACCCCTTGGATCTTGATTTTGGAGTTCTTTGTAAGCTCCTTGTTCTTCCTCTCATATTCCTCCATAGACTTTGTTGTTCTGGAGGGACTTGAGTGTCAGGGACTTGACCACTTTGTGTGTTCTTGCCATTGCATTTGGTGCATCGGTTTGAGTTTTCCACGGTGATACGTGGAAGTGAAGTTTGAGAATCTTATTACCCTTGGGTGCTTGCTACCCTAGAGATTGTTCTTCGTGGATGCTTTGGCGTCCTAGAAGCTTGGTGGTGCCTTGGAGCTCAATCATTGTGGTGTAAATCTCCGGGCAAGCGTCGGGGTATCCAATTAGGTTGTGGAGATTGCCCCAAGCATTTTAGGCATTGTGGTGAAGCTTCGTGGTGTTGTTGGGAGCCTCCAATTAAGTTGTGTAGATTGCCCAACCTTGTTTGTACAGGTTCGGTGACGAGCCTCAAGGGTCCCTTAATGGAATCACGACATCTTGCATTGTGCGAGGGCATGAGGAGATTATGGTGGCCTTAGTGGCATCTTGAGGATCATTGTGCCTTCACACCGCTACAAACGGATATTAGCATCTGCAAGGGTGTGAACTTTGGGATACATCGTCGTATCCGCGTGCCTCGGTTATATCTTACCCGAGCCTTTTACTTATGCACTTTACTTTGTGATAGCCATATTGTTTCTTGTTATATATCTTGCTATCACTTGGTTGTTTATCTTGCTTAGCATAAGTTGTTGGTGCACATAGGTGAGCCCAGTTGTTTTAGGTTTTGTGCTTGACAAATTAAACGTTAGTTTTATTCCGCATTTGGTCAAGCCTAAACCGTAATTGTTTTAAAACACCTATAGGCGACATCCACGTCCTTTCAAATAGGTTGGAAGATGAATAAACTTTATTGACTCGAGCACATGATTGAACTCGTGAAAATAAAAGACAGGCCCTTCGTAGAGAGAAGTAGAGGTTGTCATGCAATTTTAATTTGTTGGATGTGTAAACTCTTAATGCAAAGGAACATCACTTTATATTGCCCCTTATGATATCAAACTTTATTATGCACCCTGTCGCTTTTATTTCTTTGCCATCACAAGATTGTACAAAGCTTATTTTCCCTTGTAATAAAAGATCATACATATTTAGGAGCAATTTTTATTGCTTGATGCACTGATGACAACTTACTTGAAGGATCTTACTCAATTCATAGGTAGGTATGATGGACTCCCAATGCAAGAAACTAGGTTTTAGGGTTATGAGTGCACAAGTAGTATCTCTACTTAGTGCTGTATTTTTGGGCTAGCAAAGGATCTAAAGCAAGCATCACATGTTGAAGGATCCAAGACCATATAACTTCTATGTGAATATAAACTACCATGATCATTACATTGTCTTCCATGTCCAACATCAAAACTTGATCATTATATAATATTTGATGAAGGCTCACAATCATAAAAGATGTCCAAGATAGTGTATTTATATGTGAGTCTCCTCTCCTCTATCATAATCTTGCTTAGATTGCAACAATGACTAATACTATGTTTATTTACTATAAACAACTTTTATCACTTATACCCTTTTTGTGTGAAGTCATTACTTCTCATGGGATGAGCATACGATCTTTATATTTCTTTTTATTTCCATGCTATGATGATGAGTGCACACAGGTAAAGCACAAAAATTCAACTAATCTTTATTATATAACTCGCATACTCGATTACAAGGATAGATGGAACTCAAAGCAAAAACTCTAAGCACAGAAAATCTAAAAATTGTTTCTGTGTATAATGAAACAACTAAGGATCGAGCTAAGATAGATAGTAATGATGGAAGTGATGGTGATACGATACCGGGGCACCTCCCCCAAGCTTGGGACAAGCCAAGGGTGGTGTCCATACCCATGTACTCAAGCGTCATCCTTAGGTGATGGTGGTGGTGCTGTAGCAGCATTCTTCTCCAGCTTACGTCGGAGGATAAATTCTCCTCCCTCAAGTCATCGTTTTCTTCCTCAAGCTTCAATATCTTTTTGCATAATAACATCTTGCTTTCCTGCAGAAAACATGACGGGATAAATTGATTCTTAGATTTATTTACTCCGTTTGGGAGGCTCGACTTCTTGAATTCCACATGCATATCTTCAGGCTGGGTGGTGGAGCTTCATCTTCATCCGAGCTGGCTTCCTTTGGTTCCTCCAAATCATTGTCATTCTCCTCATTCGTGGACCAAAGGTAGGGATAGATATCCCCAAAGAACCTCGGATCCGCAATATAGTGGGAGACATAGCTCTCTTCATCTGAATCTTGAGATGACATATTCTCATGCCTGCTAGAAAAACAACTCGAAGCCAGAATAGAAGAAAATCTCGCGATGTGGTGGTCAAAACACACGGGAGTATATATAATGATTTTGCCAGGTCAGAATACGTACTCGGGAAGAATTCGGAGTCCGAGAGGCGCACGAGGGCCCCACAAGCCATCAGGGCGCGACCTTGGGGGCGCGCCCTATTGGCTTGTGCCTCCCTCGTGGGTCCCCTGAACTCCTTTTTATTTTTATATTTTTTCTAAAATATCAAAACCAGCAAAAAAAAATTGAGTTTTTGAAGTCGGTTTACTTACCGTACCACGTACCTACCCCTTTTTAAGGTTTCTCGAGTGTTTCAGAAGACTTTCTTTACGTGCTCCTCCAATGTTATGACTTGAACGACATTAGTTTCCTCATTACGCGGCGGCGCCAAGGCCGACGGGAGCGCCCTGGGCGGCGTCCTCTGCGGCGTGTTGGCCATCTGTGGCATGTCCAGGGGCGAGGTAACCGCCCCGGGCGGCGCCACCAGCGGCATGCTGGTCGCATCCAACGGCAGCACGGCAGCGTCGGGCAAGGAGGAGGCCCCGGCGGCCGTCCTCACTGATGAGGTGGGGGAAGAAGGAAGTGAGGGACGACATCTCACCGGCGACAAGTTCGCCGGCTTCTCCATCTGTGCGTCTCTATTCTTTTCGCTCTCTCTGGTAGGCAAGTGTTGATAATATGTTAGAAAAAAAATGAAAATCTTTGTCATCTTTGATTATTGTATAATCATTATTTTTATTAAATATAAATAATATAACAAAATAGAATTTCTCATGCATGTTTGTGTGTTGAGGTGGGCCATTTGGATTTTTTTCACTGTTTTAACCTTTTTTCTAAACATAAGCACAAAATGAAGCAGATTTGAAACCATTTCACGATCTGACCCTTTTAGAAACGCCACAAGCCATGGCGTTGCTGCCCCACTATACAACGCATGTCTACCGTGGCGTTGCTGCCCTACAGTGACACGCCTGTCTACCGTGGTGTTTTTTCTTTTTTGCAACGCCAGTCTAACGTGGCGTTGCAGACCCACTATGAAACGCCAACAGTGTTGGCATTGCTGCCCAACATTGACACGTCTGTCTACCGTGGCATTTTTTCTTTCTTGCAACGCCAGTCTAATGTGGCGTTGCACGCCC
Organism: Hordeum vulgare subsp. vulgare; assembly: GCF_904849725.1. Taxonomy (NCBI): domain Eukaryota; kingdom Viridiplantae; phylum Streptophyta; class Magnoliopsida; order Poales; family Poaceae; genus Hordeum; species Hordeum vulgare. The sequence continues at coordinate 470,329,746 of NC_058522.1, forward strand.
ATTGTGAAACGCCAGCAGTGTTGGCGTTGCAGACCCACTATGGAACGCAGCGACGACATCCAGCCAGCCCACGGCATGCTGCCAGCAACATGTGTACTGCTGAAACGTCATGGACCATGGCGTTTCACGCGTTGCCTGCAACGCCACGTTAGACTGGCGTTTGAGTGGGACTGCAACGCCACATTAGACTGACGTTTCTATGTGCGTCTGCAACGCCACATTAGACTGGCGTTTCTATGTGCGTCTGCAACGCCACGGGCTCTGACGTTTTCAAAATAGGTCAGATCGTGAAATGGTTTCAGTCAGAGTTCATTCCGTGCAATACTTTCATCCCATGGATCAAAATCATGAAAAAATCCGGGCCATTTCTGATTCAAGCTCACATGCTGAGCTCCCATCAGAAACTATTGTGAAGGGGCAATAATCGAGCGCCATGTGTCCTTGCGGGTCAACAACTCACCATGAAGCTAGATATTTGTCATGGCGAGAGGAGAAGATGCACGGTGGATTTGTCTTCGTTTGTTGGAGTTGACCCGCACAAAAATGCCAGACCCAAAAATGTGGCAGCAGCTAATGGGTGTCCCACAATCAGAAAGCGAGGCTACATTATTGTACCAACCACGACCTCTTTCTTCACCACTTTTCTGCAAGTGCAGGCACAGTTTATCTGCATTTTCACGGCTCGTTTGTTTGCAGGGTCCAATCGGATGACATGAGCGTTTATCCATCCACCCCGAGACACGGCACGGCATCCGGTTCTCGGCCTACTCGATTGGAATCCCGTTTCTTCGGGGCTTCCCAGATATGCTAAGGCCGGACGGGACCTATATCTGGCAAACAAGACAACATAAGGATCCAGGCGATCAGGTGCTCCTGACTCTTGTCTCACACTCACACTCACACTCACCCCCGGCATGCATATATTCTTTCACCGCCTCGTTGCGTCAAGACTTGACGTTGCTGCATGGAAGTCCTGAGAGAATTAGCATCCGTGTTTACGGGTGATTGCAGAGAAGAAGCGGACAAACCCAAAAAGAGACAACGGCTGCAACCAGGCAAAAAGCTAAAAATTCAGAAACATGCAACGTCGTCTATTGAAAACAGGAATGAAGTTATGAAGATTGAAGATTGACGACGCCATCACAAACACCTCAATATAAAGCACGGACTGAAACATCTGCTTCATTTAAAAAATAATCCATATTAATAAAACACCAAAACATCATACCTTGGGTTGATCTCTAATGTGCTGAAAGTATCCCTGTCCTCTTAACCATCACTGGTTGATTCTTAATTTATCCATTTTATTTCAATTTAATATGCCGGAAACGCAATTGAAACCCAAATGCTGGGAATCATCTTTGTCCCTTTACTAGAAGGAAACGCTTTCTAGCCGACGCGCCGGCCAAATCATTTGGCTGGTCGCGCGCGGCCCGTGTGCGCTGGCGCACCAATGCATGCAACATTTTTTGTTCAGATTTGCTACAACTGCAGTAAAATTTACTACAAACGTTTTATATTTTGCTATAATTTGTTCATTAAAAAAGCTATATCCACGTTTGGTTGCAACCCAAGTTTGTTGGATTTTTTTGCTACAACCGGTATCATTTTTTGCTGCAATCGTTCACTAAAAACGCTCAAAATCGTAGGCTTTTGTGTCGTCGCATCGCATTGGTGCAAAAAAATGATCCCTGCTTTCTCATTCTAAGACATAAACATATCTAATCACGCGGCGATCCACCTTTCGAACCATATGATGGATGTTGGCTCCAAACAAATCCTATCCAATTTTGAGGCTCCGATGCTCCGCTCCTTCTTTATCTATATACACATTTATAAATGCTCCTACTAACTAGCACCACGAAACAAAAAAAAAACTCGGCCACTGTCCGGGCTCACAAAAAGCCAGATCATTGTTTTAGCAAAAATTTCTACTACAAAAAGGCAGATCTTCGAGCCACACATAACCAAAACGTACGCGCGCACGCAGACGAAGATACACGGAAATCATAAAAGAAAAGAAAGGAACGCGAAAACGACGCATTCGGCAAGCACGTCCCAGAGGATGCAAGTGCATAAACCGCTTTACGTATTATTTATCATTCGTGGGCGATCGATGGTGCGCCCGCGGTTAAGTGTTCTGGAGTAGTACATGCTGCTACCACCAGCAGCACAGCACTAGCGGCCCTCCCCTCCCCGAGCCGTGAACGAACGAGGTGCTGCTGCGGCCAGGGCCATGGCCCGACGGGCGACGACTGTCCGCCGGCCTCCATCGGGCGTCGCCTCAATCATCCAAACTCGTCTGCTTTCCACAAAGCGATGGGCGGGGTTTCGGTCGCCCGTGCGTGGCGTCACCTTTCCGACCACCCAAGCCCAAAGCCGGCCGATGAGATGCTGCTGCTGCTGCCACAAATCTAGAGCAACAGTGTTCCGGGTCTGTGGACAACGCACGCACGCAAAAGATGCATGCCATTTGCTTTGGGTACATGCCTAGCTGCATGGCATGGACATCTTCCTTTTTTTTTCTTTTTTTGAGGGGAGCATGGCATGGACATCTGAAACCTGGGTTTAGTAGCTGTACCAGCGAACATAATATGATGTACTTATATATTTGTGTGAGATGTGCGTAAACTTCTTAGGACAACTTCAACGGGCCGACCTAAACGACCTAAACGGATAACGATTTCATCTGTATTTTATTCGTTTGGGTCGGCCAGACGGACACGAACGTCCGTTTCCACAAATGGGTCGGTTCGTGCGTCCAACGTTGACCGGACCCATTTTTTGCCGGCGAGAAAAAAACAACATAAAACATAATTAAACATTAAAAATCGGCCACGAATTCCCGCCATAGTCCACGCGTCGCGTCCGCATTACATTAAATAAAAAAACCTTAAACTACGTCCATGCAACTCTAGACGCCGTCGGGGCCGGTGTTGGGGATATTACATGCGGTGTAACCCGCCCTAACTGGGCCGGGTCACTGAAGGGGCGACTCATCCTTTGGTAATACAAGCCTTGGCCCAGGGGGCCCAGGAGCCGGATGACGGTTCAGGAGCTACACAGAGGATAGGCCGCCAAGGAGGTTTCCAGTCTTGGAAAACACGACGACTTAGAGATATGAAAAAACACGACCTGTAGCGTGGCTAGGACTCTTGTAAATCCTAAGGCATCAACCTGTATATAAAGGCGAGTCCCTGGGGAAGATAGGGCAAGTTCGAAATCGTCGAGATCTAGGTCAGGCGAGTTACGCCCTCCTTGTAATCGAAACCATCATCAATCTACACAAAGCAAGACGTAGGCTTTTACCTCCACACGAGGGGCCAAACCTGGGTAAATCCGAGTCTCGCTTTCGGTCACCCCCTTTGAGTCGCCATCAAGGTGCGATGGCTCCTTCATTAAGTCCTTTCATGAGGACATCTGTCGTGACAAAACCACGACAGTCGGTGAGGTCGACCGGCGTTGGCGCAGGGCCGGCCCAGGGGAACGCCGAGTTCCAGAGCGCAGCTGCCGACACCTCCGTTGTCTGCCCCGCCGACGCGGGCTATGGTGGTGGCGGTGGCAGCGCAGCAGCACGAGCACACTCCTCCGCCGCCGTCTCCCATCGCTCCTCCTCCTCCTCCTCCTTCTCCAGCTCCATCAGCCGCAGGCCTTCGGCGCGCTCCGCCTGCAGGTGCACCAACCTCCAGTGCTCGAGGTAGGCCTGCTCCTGCAGCGGGTCGCGCCCAGCCAGATGGGCGGCGCGCTAACGAACTCCTGGACGACGCCGGTCCACTAGTAGACCTATCGTGGCTCGGGCTGGGGCTCCGGCGAAGGTGGCACGACGCAGTCGCCGGCAGCCGACAGTGCCATGGCCTCCGCAAACTGCCGCTGGTACGCCTCCTCCTCTTTCGCGACGCGCCGAGCTTCTTCCTCGCTGTCGCGGAGGACACCAGCGAGCGCCGCCTGGTAGGCGGCCTCAGCCTCCTAGTCCTCGTCGCTGACGACAGGCGGCGGCGGCGGAGGGCCTCCTGGCTGCACTTGGCGCACGCCACGGCGGCGCTGCTCCTCGTGCTCCACCGCGAACCACACCTTCCAGTTAGGGGAGTCGACCGCGTATGTGGGGTATCGCCGTTCCTCCGTCGTCAGCAGACGTCGTTGCTTAGTCACCTCCTCCAGATGCACTCGCGCCGACCGCGGCACGGCCGGCAACAGAATCCTCTCCGGATCCAGGTGCCAGCCGTGCGGCAGCGTGACGTCGGGGTAAGGGAGTGCGACGCGGTGCTCCCAGTGCCACCGCGCTTGGTGCACCGGGGCGCTCACACGCTGGCGAGGCCGGGAAGACGACGGCGGGGAGGTGACGCGGGGGAAGAGAGGGGCCTTGCCCTTGTTTGGGAAGCCGCCGGCCATGGTGGGCTAGGGTTTCGGTCGCTTTGGTCGCCGAGGAGGTGGCGAGGTGGGTACGGGGGCGGGTTCTAGAAGCGGGTGGCGGAACCCACCGCACGCTCGAAATAAAAAAAGGTCGGCCGCGGTCGTTGTGGGCCCGAGGATGGCGGCCGTCATAAATTATGTTGACCGCAGTGGTTGGGGACAGACACTGAGGGGGGGCGCTTGTCCGCTTCGCGTCCGCGCCGACAATTTGGACCGAAAATGGGTCGGCGCGGACGCAAAGCCGACGCGTTTTGGCAATGGATCGGCGTTGGACCATCTTTTTTGTCTGCGCCGATCCAAACGGACGACGGCGACCCGTTGGAGTTGCTTTTAGACTCGTGATTTTTCATATTAGAAAGTTGAAACAAATTTTGATTGTATCAACAAATATGATATTCAAGCTGTCACATATTATTTGTCGCTCAAATGAATATATCTAGCACTGAAGGATAAACCTTCCTCTATTCCATAATTCTTGTCATGGTTTACTTCAAACTGAACTAAAATCAAGACAAGAACTATGAAACGGAGGGAGTACATGTCTAGAGTTGAGTCATTTTGAGATTTTGACAACGATTTTGCTATTTTTCCATGGCGACCGAGAAATAACTATTTCCGAGTCACACCAAGAACCATTTGATCTGGTCGTTAGGGTCGGCGGAAGTGCAGAAGTACGAGAAGATATTGATCAGGCTGGTATACGCAGAAAAATCCATTTCTAAGTCGACTGCGGAGCTATAATAATTCTCTTTTGAAAAACCCCATGAGTCTATTTCCTTGATTTGGTTGCCATGTCGTTGTTATTTTTCATTTTATTTTGTTCCTTTTCCTCGTGGAATTGTTGTTAGTTGTCAAATAAAGGTGTGATGGAGGCATCTTCTCCTGTTTAACTTGATTTTCTATGTGTTTTAGTTGTCAACTAAAGGTTTGTGGGGCCACATTCCCTGTATCAATCTTTCATTCCCAAAAAATTAAAGATAAGCAGAGCTGAAAGGCGTATATGATATGCATCTCATCCACCATGTTGCTAGTTTGTGTTAATGGATTTGGAAAATCCCTTTAAACAGTTGATTTGTTATCGATTTTGCTGCCTCAAGAGTTACTAGAATAAAGTGTGTACATATGCACTACTCCCTCCATATCAAAATAAAATGATACAACTAAATTGTGTTAGTATTTATAGTAGTACCTAACTCAATCAGTGTATATATACATCCGTATGTAGTCTCCTAGTGAAACCTCTTAAAAGACTTACATTTAGGAACGGAGGGAGTAGTACCTAACTCAATCCCTTCAGATAAAGACAGGGAATTTCGGCTTACATCATGCCTTATGGTCCATAGGGAGAGGGATTGAGCCTAGCCCTTCCCTGTCGAAATAAGCTCTAGTGTGCTATGGCGTCCCTCCTGAATATGCCTAAGGTATATGACACATCCAATCAAGATCTAGCTTTGCTTTTCCTTTCGGAAATGAGATGCAGAACCACCATGCGTGCATCCTTCCTCGTAGGTGCGACACCATGCCAGTGATCCAAAGTTGGGTTTACTAATCAAAGGACTTGCGATTCCCGAACAAACTCACAGTCATAGGTGTCGAACTTGCAAGGTCCGAGACATTGTATATAACACTAAAGCCCGAGCTGATCTACTTGACTGGCTCTCTAGTGGCCTAACTATTTGTGTTCATTTATTCTCACACGGTGGCTACATGTCCTGATGTCCATCATCACCCATCAAGCAGCTGTCATGTCCCTGTGGTGGATCGATCTCATGCCACTCTAACCGGGCACAAGAGTTTAATTCTGTCTCTAGGCTAAACTAATGCGAGCGAGGAGAAAAGGCTAGAGGCCGACCGAGCATCTAGTTGGGGCACTGATTGATGAAAAATAAATTAAAGCAAGGTTTGGCATGGATTAACTGGAATAACAATTGGAGAAAAATAATCACCCTAGGCAAGGCAAGTCAAGTCATGGAATGTGCAAGCAAAGAGGAAGGAAAGAAAGGAAGTAAAAATGTTCTCTTGGGAAAGCAAAGGCTAACTGATGGAGGATTAGTTTATGGCGGGCATGGCATTGTTCTGGATATAGTTGGCCCCGAAAGGAGAAAGGTGTGTGCGCCTCATGGCCATGTACCAAATCGACAAGGCGAAAGCCACGACGAAACTCTAGAGAAAACAATGGAATGGACAGAGAAGATGGCTTCTCCCTCTGGCCTGAGGCAAGGCCAGCAGGCAGAGCCGCCTTGGCTATAAAAGGAAGGCCCTCGCACCAACCCGGCCATTGCCTCCTCCGCTCACCCAGAGCTAGTTAAGCTAAGCAGCAGCACGCCCAGCCCGAGCCACGATCGTCTACTTGCTGCCTCCTAAGCCCAGCTCTCTCCACCCTCCACCGATCGAGCGGCCATGCTGCACCATTACCACCATGGCGAGGTGGCCAGCCTGCACTGCCTCTCGCCTCCGAACCCGCCGTTCCACACCCACTATAACCACCCCGGCATGGCGCCCCCTCCCTCCTTCCACTTCTCACCGGCCGCCTACGAGTATGTGGAGGACGAGCCTATCCTGCAGGAAGCGCTGGCTGCCATCGGCGGCCATAACAGCCCGCCGGGTTCGGGCGGGGCTGATGGCGCCCATGGCCAGGTGCTGGCTTCGGCGGCGGAGGAGGAGCGGAGGCGGCGGAGGATGGTGTCCAACCGGGAGTCGGCGAGGCGGTCGCGCATGCGCAAGCAGCGGCAGCTCAGCGAGCTCTGGGCGCGGGTCGCCCACCTCCGCGGCGCCAACCGCCGCCTCCTCGACGAGCTCAACCGCGCAATGAGGAGCTGCGGCGACGTGCGCCGCGACAACGACCGGCTCGGCGCCGAGAAGGCCGAGCTGGAGGCCAGGCTCCAGCAGCTCATGCGGCACGCACAACAGAGCAGCAACGCCTCCTCAGAGCCATGCGAGAAAAACACCACCACCACCACCGCTGCTGCTGCTGAATAAACCATTCTTATCTTCTCGTTTTATTTAAGTTAACTACCAGGATCGTTGATTATCATCATTAGTAGTAGTATACCCAAATAAGGCGTGCGTTGAGGGGGTCTGATCGGCTTAATCGTTTCTTAATTTTATTATTAAGACTGGGGGTAATAATGCATACCCTTAACTAGCTACGTACGTATATACTACTACTACTGCACATTACTGTCATCTTTTTTGGCAAAGTGCCAGTGGCTAGATGAATATGGATTGGGTGTTACTGACGAGTTGCCATCAGTGGACAATCTATAATGCAACATGATCGATCACACGGACGATGAAACAAGAAACCGCTGGAAACCAGTGTGGAATGAGAAACCACACATACCATTGGTTTTTTCCATAGAAAAGAAAAAAAAGGCGCTTTCCGCTGATAATGATGTGGTGACTGGCGAGTGGACTACTGGCCTGTACTTGCAGCAAAGCTGTATTCCCATGAAAAAACAGGGGACCAGATTGTTTGGATTAATTCATGTTAACTTGAATTTGATCCCCAAAGAATTCAGTAACTGTGTGTCTGAGAGTCTGAGACAAACCAGACCCTTGTTTTAACTTCAGCGGGAGAATCTATGAGCTAAATTATGAAATTGCTGATATCTGAAACAACGCTAATTTCCCCTAGAAAAACGAAACAACGCTAAATGATCCCACGCGCAAGTAAGGAACTGATAAGGCTTACTTACCAAATTCAGTGAGATCATGGAAGATTCAGATATCCCAAATCTGGGTATAAAACAACGCCCTTTCAGTAGCAAGGCTCGAAGATACGACAATCCTACTAAAAAATTTGCAGAGTCTTGAATCAAAAAGGAAAAGTCAAATTTGTATGCAGTTGCCAAGATTTAATATGAAAAGTATGCAGTAACATGGCAGTGAATATAGAACCCCCAAAAAAAACATATCAAAATTAACAGGCTTCAGGTGCATTGCAGATCTGCAGTTGGCAAGCTGTCCACAAATCAACTGGCCAAGCCTGCGTGAGCATGTGAATACAAAACTGAAAGGCATGGACCAGTGGGAGGCGCTCACGTCACAGGGACCATGCAAAAGTGACCTGAATTGCTTCAAAAAGCAAGAGCTTTGATACATAATATACTTACATGGGTTGGGTGGACAGCCGGGGACAAGCACAATATACTGTCTTTGCGGTGGTGATGATGGAGCTATCATCTAACAGGACAAGAACAGGGAGGAACTACATTACTTCAAAAAGCTGTTTAAACAGAGCCAACTTTCAGATGTTGCCTATGTATATCCAGTTACATGTAAACAAGACTAACTATAGTTCTGTCTGTGGTTATGTGGATAAGAATAGTTTATATGCTCCCACAACTGATTGCGGAAACAAGAGAAGGGATAACCATACAAAAAATGTCTTCAAAAGGAAGTAAGTTTAGAAATCGTTAGCAATTGAAGGGAACAACATGACTACAATTGATAGCACAGTACACATGGAAATCAAGGAAAGGAAAAAATGTGAGTGTTGAAATTTAGACATAAACTGAGACGACAAACAGAAAACATTACAGTGAAGTGTGAATATCACCACCATCAGCATGCTTCCCAGTTGGATATCACAAAACTAAACTCAAAGTGCATACTGATACTCAGAGTGAAATATAATTGTTGGCAAAAAATGCTGCTGAAACAGATTCGATGAGATGAATCTAGCATCGCCTAACATGCGGGGCAGATTATTTTTAGAAGATAACTAGCATGATTCAGGTAGCATATACCTTGAGACTTAAGACAACAAATTGTTCCCAATGGATGCTGCTGAGACTGGTTCAATGAAATGAATCAAGCATCGGCCACATACATCTGCTGGATGGATTTTTATTTCATGATAACTTGCATCCTTCGGGTTGTTGCATGTCTTCAGCCTTACGAAGAACATACAAGTATATAACAACCCACTAGCCTACTGTTATCCCATCATGTCTCCTTGGATGCCTGTCTCTTGCCAGGTGTTAGATTGTTTTCAGTCGCCAAAACACTTGAATTATTCCTTGGTGAAGCTTCAGCTACCACAGTGGAGAATCGTTCTTGGCAGAGGAATCTGCTGCTGAAGATGGAGAATCCCTCCTCTCATGGCTGTTCTTGTCCGGGAGAAAATTAACTGGGTTCGCATACGAACTTGTACATGGCCACCTAAGAAGAAAAATGGAGATGATTGCTATATTCAAATTTGAGATATTTACACAAAAGCACACGAAGAAAGCACCTGCTTGAACGGATGGTTTCGCCTTCAACAATAGTTTCTTCTTCAAAGATTTTTCCTATTAACAGAACAAAGATGAGGAACTGATAATAGACAAGGTCTAATAGCAAAAATAAGGGCCAGCTTATAATTAACAATAATCAGGAAATGTCAAACGTACTTAGCAGTCATTTACATAAGTTTGCAGACTAGCTGCTGTACTAGTGTTCACTACTGAGTTCTGAAAAAGGCAAATATGCAAATTGACCTAAAAGACCACCTCAGAAATGAGATGTCCCACTCCATAAAGTCACTTTTTAATCCTCTTCTCCCTTCAGAATCCATTTAAGTAGGAGTTTGCTAGTTGGCCACTACTAAAGTATATGGAAATTCAAAAAGGAAAGGGCAGCTTATCAGAAAATGTGAACATAAAGTACATGATTATTGCTAATAATTGTCAGTAGTATGTTCCCTTAACCATAGATTTGTAGTGCTTCAACATGTTGATCAAATGACTTGTTAAATAGAAGGGCCAATTCATAAAGCATAACCAATAACCAACGAACCATATACCATGACTACTAAAGGCTTGACTAGCACGTCACATGGCCCCATATGAAGAAACAAATGGATCATTGTAATATGGACTGACAAATTAGGCATGGAGATCAAATATAGCATGTATATGTGCATAAATAATTGCAATCAAAAGTTCATACCATATATGCAACAAATAATGTGTAGATGTCATTCATTGGCAAAATACATAACTATGATTTCTTGTTGAAATTTAGGGTTACTGGTAGTAAGTTACCTAATTAACAATTCAAATGTGACCTTTGGTAGAGATATTTCAAAACCATGTATCAGATTTTCAGTTATTGATATCTGGCTGACTCGTGACTGAAAATGCGCCAGTTATTTCCTTATTACCATTAAGGTAAACACCAAGACAGGCTGTATTTTTTACAAATAGAATATGAACCAAGTAACTCACTCGACATCAGATCAGCTCAAATCAACCCTACCTCTACATACTTGGAAGTTGTACATTAGAAAAGAAACATCATTACATTTCGAGATCAACTACCAAGATACAATGCCTAACGCAGAGGTTGTGCTTGTTGGTATGGAGCTCTGGTCCCACAAGGCTTGTGGTATTCAAAATTTTGGTAGAGGTTGATTAGAGACCATGTTTCTATTGACACCATGTATTCTGAATGCTTGTCAATTCAACATATACTACGCACTGTCCCATTGTTGTCTTTATGTAACGATATAGCTGGATTTAGAAGGCATAAAATTTACAACAGAATCCTGTCCTTAACTTATGTGGAGCATATACCAACTAATATGTAGGATGCTTTTTATCCTGACCCGCACAGAAGAAAAACTTAAACAATACAACTACACGGTTTAATTCCTTTTGCTTAATTCATTCTTTTTTTTAAGTAACTTAATGCATTGTGAACAAATGGCAATGCTACAATATCAGACGAAAAGAACAGATATTTGACATGAAAACAAGTTTTTAAAAGTATAAAATACTAGGCGATTACATCTAAAAGGGTGAATCTACTTAATGTATCAAGCTGAAGATTTCAGGAGTACCTCCATCAAAAGCCTTATTACAGAAGTATTTGTGACGGGGGCATGACCCCGGGGTAGGCAAATTAGAGCACTTCCCCCATCCTCCTTCAAGAAACAACACAGGGCGGCCTCTTCTCCCCGGAAGGCCGGTTGCCCCTGGCCGGCTGCGCAGCCGAGCCGGCTCGGGGTAGAGCCATTCTCCATCCGGCTCGACTACGTCCCGCCGGCCGGGTGGATCAGCCCTAGTCAGGGACGCATCATCAAAGGCGTGGCTATAGCAGCCCAAGTACCGCTGACCTGACCGCGCGTGGCTACAATGGAGGTGGTCGTACCACTGACCCTCGCCGACTGCGACCAGTCGGCGGCACGGTGACAGCACGCCCCCCATCCACTCCATTACCTGCCCGACGTGGCTACAATGCAGCCGACCGTACCGCTGACTACAGTCGGCTGCCACAAGACGACGCCACACAGTGCGGCCTGTACCGCTGCGTGACGAGCATGCACCAATAGCAGCAACTGGCCGGCAGGACCCTGCAGCCGGCGGGCCCTACACGTGACAAGACCCCTCAACCGGTGGGCCCCTTGGCCGGCTAGAGAGGCTGCCAGCTGGGTCCCTCCCGGTTCCCTTTACCCTTTACGCTTAAGAAGAAGAAGAGGAAGAGGAAGAAGATGAAAAAGATGAAAAAGAGGAAGAAGAAGAAGAAGAAGAAGAAGAAGAGGAAGAAGAGGAAAAAGAGGAAGAAGAAGAGGAGGAAGAAGAAGAGGAAGAAGAGGAGGAAGAAGAAGAAGAAGAGGAAGAAGAGGAGGAAGAAGAAGAGAAAGAGGAGGAGATGATTACAATACTTATCTTATTTTGAGCTTACTATGTCATTTTGGAGGAAGATAAGTTAAGTATATGACATTTATGAGCTAACCAAGGTTCTTATGCTATTTTTGACCTAACTGAGCTAATTATGTCATAAATGAACTAAATAAGCTAATTATGTCATTTTGGAGGATAATTAGCTAAGTATGTCTTTCTTGGGGAAAATAAGATAAGTATGTGCATAATAGGGCTAACTAGCATGTACCAAACTAATTATGCATTTGTTAAGCAAAACACTAGAGAAAACTTACCGTCGTCATCATCAAGGATGTGAATCACCGGGGTTGCTAGGGGCGGGTTCACCTGAAGAAGATTGCCCTGGAGAAGGGTCGTGCGATGCGGCTCGGGAGCTATTCTGCACCAAAGATATTTTGCAATGTCTTGTTAGCATGATGACACTCAAATGTTAATACTAGTAACTAATGACCATTCAAATGAAACTCACCGTTCCAACCGCAGAAATGTCTGGCATCGGCGGAGGGGTCTGACCGGTCTTCTCGCACATAGACTGCACATTTATTTTTGAAGAGTCGGTCATATTAGTTAATAATGAAACGGACATTACATGCATGATTTGGCTAATGCTAAAAAGAAACTCACCACAAGGAGCTCCTACATGGCACGGTGAGCCGCCTCATTCCGTGCCCTCTCCTCCTCCAAAAACCGAGCCACCTTCTCCGCCACCACCCGCTCCCTCTCCTGAAGCTCCTGAATAGCAGCATGAGTTGTCGCTCTCTCTCTCTGAAGAGCAGCCTGCAACACCACTCCACGTTAGCATTGTAATCATCGATGGCCACACATGTAATGGACGAAAGTTTTCTGAGTCCGTATAACTAACCTCGATGGCGAGATCGACTGGCCGTGGACGAGGCCTTATCTTAGGACACGAGCTCGTCTGGCGCGCCTTTATCTCCGGAAGAGTGAGAGGACAACGTATCAGCCCATCTCCAATGGCTTTCGAGCCATGGGGCCTCCCGCCACCAGATATCATCACCAGCTCTGGATCCAAAGGTTCCTGGCTCGGGTTAAAGTCCTCCCCTTTCCTCGCCTTCCCCTCCTCCTTGCATCTCACGAGCTTGTTGTGGGAGGAGATGTTGGTGAACTTCTCTGCATGATCGAGGTCAGACTCGGAGAATGTCTTGACCTTCTTGTAGGAGGCAGTATGGGCCATGCCATAGAAGTTGTACACCTCTGGCACCTCCATGTTATTGTGATGTGCCTAAAAGAGAAAACAAAGTATTAGTAAAGGGCTCAAGCTAGCATGAGGAATGAATTGCATGAATCATGAAGCAAACCACATACCCAGTTCCGTCCAAACTGAAATAAGTTGGTGTTGCCTTGATCGTGTGGCACACCAACCATTTGGGCACGCCGGTCCTTCGCATTGTCGTGGACGGCTCGCCATTGGCATGTGCACCACTCATCCACCAACGCCTCCCAACAATCCATCTTATCAGCACACCATCTCGGGGGCACCTAAGTTAGTAAAGAGAAATTTGAGCGCTACGCCTACAAATCAAATCAAGAAAACTAAGTACAAGGCCTTAAGAATAGATAATTACCTTCATGTACTGCTCCTTCTTCAGAAACTTTCCGTGGCACAACGGCTTATCCTTCTTAATACCACGTGTGGCGTAGTAGTCTCGAACAGCCTGCGGCCGAGCCTCGCGCCGTAAGTTCTGTAATAGGCACTTGCACTCGGTATCGATAACCTTTGCCACGGCCTCCTCGTATCCCTCCTCACATCTGTAGAAGGTCTGCAATCAAACGAGACAACACTTATTAGTACAATAACTAGCTATTGCTAATTTTTAATTGTGTAAAGGAGAAATTACCCAAAAGCTTCTGATCACCATCTCGGCCCTCGTGTGGCACAAGACACCCTCGATCATCTCCTCAGATGGGGCCGGAGCACCCAAGTAGTGCTCCCAGCTCAATCCTAGTTGTGGAAGCCGACCCTCACCGGGCAACGTGACAAACCCCGGAAAATTTTGTCGGCAAAGCACACCAAGGACGGTGTTGGGCTTGCGGAGTCCATTGGCGTGATCCCAACCCCTGTAGTATGAGAATGCCAACGCATTAGATATTTAAAGAAACGTGAAGGCAAAAGGTACAAAAAGAGTAAATGCACTTACTTCTTCCCATCAGGCCTAATCACCGGCCTCTGCTCGCAGGTCGCCGGCACGGGCGGGAGCCGTGTACCACCACGCTGGTACACGGTGACCCCCTCAACCACCTCGCCCTCACTATCAGTAAACTCATCCTCCTCCTCTGCAGATTCCTCCATCTCATCGTCCGAATCCCGAGCATCATTAAAGTCTTGCACCATGTCTTCAATCCCGGTACAAGGCTCGTCGGTGCGACGACGAACCACCTCCGCTTTGGTACGTTGGGCAGACTCACCATGAAATGTCCACACCATATAATCAGACGTAAAACCCCTCCTCTGCAGGTGTTTACCCATTTCATCCTCTGTCATCTTTTTAAAGTTGTCGCACCCACGACAAGGGCACCAGGTTTTTATCTGACCATTTGCAAATGCGGCTTTCAAAAACCCCTTGGTTTTTGTAAACCATTCTTTGGTCATCTCTTTCTGACTAGTGTGACCAATGTACATCCACGCACGATCACCCATGATGGTACTTGCACTGACAATAGGTGCACGAAATTCATATTCATCAAGTTATGTAGAATGTAATTGCGACTAGATACGGAACTAATTACTTTTGTTATATTTTTTACGCCACAGTTTTATTTTTTACCATACAAAAGGAAAACGGGCATTCATGGATTGAATCTATTTCTAATAGGTAAAGATGGGCCCTAATCCCAGCCGAATACGTGTAGATCGTGTTCGTTGGAGGCGGCGGCGAGGTGGGGAGGATGGGGGAGGAGGATGAGGAGGCGGTTGTGTCGGGCAGGAGGAGGCCGGAGGAGAGGAGTTGGGGGGGGGGGGGGGGCAGGCGCAACCGGGGGGGATAATCCCTCGCTTTGTCGGCTTCCTTTCGTCGGGGTAGACGGCAAAGAAGGAGTCGGTCGTCAATTTTTTTTTTTACCGAGCCGTTAGGTTAAAACTTTGTCGTCTGCCTTCTTTTTAGATGTCGTCAGCCTGTTCTTTGCCGTCCGCTTTTAGGGTGTTTGCCGTCCGCTAGCAGACGACAAAGAATGAACTGATGGCAAAACAAATATTTTCCATGAGTCCTTTCTTTGCCGGCAAATTCGCTCTTAGTTTACAGTGGTGAGTATATCATTGTTTTGCCCTATTATTCTAGCCCTAGGTCTAGTAAAGTTATATGCCATTTTCTTTTCACAAAAAGAAGCGGTATGGCACTTCCACTTGCAAAAAGGAAGCGGTATGCAATTTCAAAAGATCATAAAGTGTAACATCCCAAGTGACTCAAAACTAAGTCCAGGACAGACCTACAGAATGATATCTGCGAGCAAAAATGCAGGTTATCATTTTTCAGATCCCAAGTGACTCAAAACTAAGTTCAGCACTGACCTACATAATGATATCTGCAAGCAAAAAATGCAGGTTATCATTTTTCAGAAGTTAGATTCAACTTCGTAACTATATTGCTAACTTGGTTCTGAAGTACTGGATTTATGGAAATGCAGCCTTTGGTCTTGTGTACGAAGTAATCAGCACTAACAATTTATTGTCAGACACATAATTCACATTGTTACACTTTTATTATTTTTGAAGAAAAAGCAAAGCTTGTGTCTAGTAGGCCGAAACAACTGGCCACTCAAGACGAACACGGGACCAACGGCTGACAGACAATCGTTACAACCAACACCAATGTATTCTGTCATTGTTCACCATGTTACTCTTACCTAGTCAAAATTGTACAAATTAACTAGTCCAACACGGGTTTATGCACAGTTGTTAATGGTAGCACCTAAACTCTACGAGAAAGAAAACATGACAACATGACAATATACATCTGAAGGATCAAAATCGAACAAAACATAAAGCGCCATAGGCATGAAGTCTAAAATGGTGTCCTTCTTGTTCTTTAAAAAACTCCCGACGCAGTATGTGGAAGCGGAACAGAAAATTTGGAGGAAAACCATGAAACTGGTGGCGTGCTCTTCCGCTGTGGACAAAGAACATTGCAGCTTTTCAGACATTGAAAGGCAAAATCGACTCACCACATTGCATCCGTTGCAGTTGCAGGCTCGGACTTGATGTTGAGCATGGTTCCTAAATGCCCAGCCGAACCTCTTGGAAAGATTGGCTGCTACGCGAGCCCGCAAGAAACTGAACGCATTGGAGAAAAATGAATGCTCGGATTACCGCGAACAGAGCGCGAGATAGTTAGGGTTCGTCACCAGCAAATCTACACCGACCGAATCGAGTCCGGATTGGTTCCAAATCCACGCCAGTCCAGTGGGGTAGAAGAAGACGACGATGGGGCTAATGGGGAGAAATTTCTTCAAGGCGAAGAGCAACGGCGGAGGGGAGGGGAGGGGAGGCCAAGTGGGCGGTGGAGAAGGCCAGTGGAGTGATGGAAACTCTGGAGTCAACTCTTAGTTTTTTTTTTCGTTTATTGATTTAATTTTTTTACTTTTGTTTACACTTCCAAATATTCTACTCATATATATACTTCCTCCGTTTCTAAATATAAGTATTTTATAAATTTTACTAGCAAACTATATATAAATATACTTTAAAACGTAGATTCATTCATTTTGCTTCGTATGTAGTCTCTAGTGAAATCTTTAAAAAGACTTATACTTCCTCTATCAACTAATATAACAGCATTTGAATTACTAATAATGATTCAAACGCTTTTATATTAATTGACAGAGTAAGTATTTAGGGACGGAGAGAGTATTACCAAAATGTACTTTAAATAATGTTTTGAGAAATATGATGTATTTGAAAAAGATAACTATGTACAGAAAAATATGACATGTATACAAAAAAATATACAAGTGTGTAAAAAAAGTTGAAAATATTTAAAAAATGACAATCAAACATTTAAACAAATGTTAAAAAAGTATTTGAAAAACTTTAATCAAGCATTAAACAAATATGTATAAAAAATGTTAACCATGTATTCAAAAAATATTAGTCTTGCATTTGAAAAATGTTGATCAATTATTTGAAAAATATTAAATGTACATAGAAAAAATGTTGAGCATGTATTGAAAAAAAGTTAATATTGTACTTCAAAAAATCAAACATTTGAAAAATGTTTAAAATGCGTATAGGAAAAAATGTTGACCATGTATTGGAACAATGTTAATATTATACTTTAAAATGTTAATAAAGCATTTCAAAATGTTTAAAATGTGTATACAAATGTTAGCCATGTATTAAAACAATGTTCATTTTATATTTATAAAATGTGATGTGTTAGGAAAATGTCCCTAACGTTTACAAAAAATGTAGAGGAAACAATAGAAATGTGTTTAAGAAAACAATGATGGAAACCGATAAAAAACATAAAGAAAAAAAAACAAAAAAAATGAAAGAAACCCGAAGCATATTGAAGGGGGAAGAGAAAAAAAATGAAACCATAATAATAATAAATAAAAAGAAAAAGAAAAAAGAAACCAAATTACAAGAGAATCCTAGTGCAGTTAAAGAAAACGAAATAAAAACGATAAAAACCATAGATGATATGTCTTCAACATATCTATAATTTTTAATTGTTCAATACTGATATATTATCATTTTAGGATAATTTTTTAGTATTTATTTACCAATTGATATTATTTTTTACCACTAATCTATTGACACAGTGCCTAGTGCTAGTTGTTGTTTTGTGCATGTTTTTCACTTTCCAGGTTTTCAATGTCAAACGAAGTTCATTTGACCTGAAACTTTTTGGAGATTTTCTCTCGACCAAAAGAAGACCAACGAGCATCAGAAGAAGGCTGGAGGGCCCCACAAGCCAACCCGGTGTGCCACACTGGGTTGGCTTGTGGGCCCCTCAAGGCCCTCCCAACTCTGTTCGGTGGCTTATAAATTCTCATATATCCTAAAAATTCTAAAGGCAGTCCCGAAACACTTTTTACGCCCCCGCAAATCTCTCTTCCAACGGGAGGTCATCTCGAGCTCCGTTCCGGCACCCTGTCGGAGGGGGGTTGATCACGGAGGGCCTCTTCATCAATCTTGCTGCCCTCATGATGATATATGAGTAGTTCACCACAGACCTACGGGTCCATAGCTAGTACCTAGATAGCAATCACTCTCTCTTGGTCTTCAATACAATGATCATCGCATCTTCCCTTTGATCCATACGATGTAATCCTTTTGTGCGGTACGTTTGTTGGGATCCCATGAATTGTGGTTTTATGTTCAGATTATTCATGATAAATATCCGAGTCTTCTTTGAATATTAATATGATTTTTATGTGCATGATTATGATAGCTTTATAATTCTCTCCGATCTATTTAAATAGTTTGACCAACTAGATTGATATTTCTTCGGCAAGAGAGGTGTGTTGTAATAGGTTCAACCTGGCGAATTTCTATATCCCAGTGAGAGAAGAGGACAAGATGCGCCTTTGTGTTGCTGCTACTAAGGATAACACGGTGGGCCTTTTTAATATTGCTTGTGTTTACTTTGTCTACATCATGTCATTGTTCTTCATGCATTACTCTGTTTTACTTAATACTCTATATGCATGCTGAATAACGGTCGATGGATGGAGTAATAGTAATAGGTGCAGGCAGGAGTCGGCCTATTTATTTATGGGCGTGATGCCTATATACAAATGATCATTGCCACATAACCATCCACTTTTCTATCAATTGCTCAACAATAATTTGTTTACCCACCGTATGCCATTTTCATGAGAGATGCCATTAGGGAAAATATGGCCCCAGATCTATTCACCATATATTTACAAAACCTTCAATACCTTGCTTCCATTTACTTATTTTCATTTTATTTTGCAATTTACAATCATCTACAATTGTCTACACACATCACTTGCTTGCAAATAAAGAGACCAAGGGGATTGACAACCCTCTTGCCCGCATTGGGTGCAAGTTATTTGTTCTTTTGTGTGCAGTCGGTGAAGAGAGTTGTGGTTGATATTCCTATTGGTTTGATAAACATTAGTTTCGTAACTGGGGAAATACTTACCCACATTGTGCTACGATGACATGTTCCTCTTCACGGGAATCCCAACATAGATCACAAGTATCGGGAAGGATTTCTGGCACCGGAGAGAGGGATTCGTTGCCATCGTTATCACCAACTTTTCACTGTCAACAATTTCATGATTCTTACAATTTTGTGTGAGTAATTCCTTTGTAGGCACACTAGAGGTAGATGGAGATGGAAGAGATTTGTTATTTAATCATGCATATTTGTTAGGTCTCGATCCCAAGTATCCACTATGTTCTAAGATTGATGTTGCTATGACTTTGCTATGCTTAATACTTGTCACTTGATCCCAACTGCCATAATTTCATATATGAAAAGTATATGATTTCATGAATATATTTGAGATGTTGATCTTGTTGGAAATATGCCCTAGAGGCAATAATAAATTAGTTATTATTATATTTCTTTGTTCATGATAATCGTTTATTATCCATGTTATAATTGTATTGATTGGAAACATAGATACATGTGTGGATACATAGACAAAAAACTGTCCCTAGTAAGCCTCTAGTTGACTAGCTCGTTGATCAAAGATGGTCAAGGTTTCCTCACCATAGACAAGTGTTGTCGCTTGATAATGGGATCACATCATTAGGAGAATCATGTGATGGACTAGACCCAAACTATGTACGTAGCATATTGATTGTGTCATTTTATTGCTATTGTTTTCTGCGTGTCAAGTATTTATTCCTATGACCATGAGATCATATAACTCACTGGCACCGGAGGAATACCTTGTGTGCATCAAACGTCACAACGTAACTGGGTGACTAAGGTGCTCTACAGGTGTCTCCGAAGGTGTCCGTTGAGTTATTATGGATCAAGACTGGGATTTATCACTCCGTGTGACGGAGAGGTATCTCGGGGCCCACTCGGTAATACAACATCACACACAAGCCTTGCAAGCAATGTGATTAAGTGTAAGTCACGGTATCTTGTGTTACAGAACGAGTAAAGAGACTTGCCGGTAACGAGATTGAAATAGGTATGCGGATACCGACGACCGAATCTTGGGCAAGTAACATACCGAAGGACAAAGGGAATGACATACGGGATTATATGAATCCTCGGCACTGAGGTTCAACAGATAAGATCTTCGGAGAATATGTAGGATCCAATATGGGCATCCAAGTCTCGCTATTGGATATTGACCGAGGAGTGTCTCGGGTCATGTCTACATAGTTCTCGGACCCGCAGGGTCTGCACACTTAAGGTTCGATGATGTTTTAGTATAGTTGAGTTATATGTGTGGTTACCGAATGTTGTTCGGAGTCCCGGATGAGATCGCGAACGTCACAAGGGTTTCCGGAATGGTCCGGAAACGAAGATTGATATATAGGATGGTTTCATTTGGTTACCAGAATGTTTTCGAGCATTACCGGGAATATACCGGGAGTGACGAATGGGTTCCGGAAGTTCACCGGGAGGGGGGCAACCCACCCGGGGGAAGCCCAATAGCCCTAGGGGTGGCCCACCAGCCCTTAGTGGGCTGGTGGGACAGCCCAAGAGGGCCTTTGCGCCATAAGGAGAAAACCAAAGAAAAAAAAGAGGTGGTAAGGAAGAGAAGGACTCCACTTTCCAATCCTATTTGGAGTAGGATTGGAGTAGGACTCCTCCTATCCCTTGGTCGGCGCACCCTTGAGGTCTTGGCCCTCAAGGCAAGCCTCCTCCCCCTCCCTCCTATATATAGTGGTGATTTAGGGCTGATTTGAGACAAATTTTGCCACGTGCGACTCAGATCTAGACACCATAGTTTTACCTCTAGATCGTATTTCTGCGGAGCTCGGGCGGAGCCCTACAGGAGTAGATCATCACCACCACCGGAGCGTCGTCACGCTTCCGAAGAACTCATCTACATCTCCGTCTTGCTTGCTGGATCAAGAAGGCCGAGATCATCGTCGAGTTGTACGTGTGCTGAACGCGGAGGTGCCGTCCGTTTGGCACTAGATCGGAACGGATCACGGGACGGTTTGCGGGGTGGATCGAGGGACGTGAGGACGTTCCACTACATCAATCGCGTTTCTTAACGCTTCCTGCTGTGCGATCTACAAGGGTACGTACATCCAAATCTCTTCTCATAGATGGACATCACCATGATAGGTCTTCGTGTACGTAGGAATTTTTTTGTTTCCCATGCAATGTTCCCCAATAGTGTATCAGAGCTAGGTTCATGCGTAGATGTTATCTCGAGTAGAACACAAAGGGCTTTGAGGATGGTGATGTTCGATTTGCTGCCCTCCTTAGTCTTTTCTCGATTCGGAGGTATTGTTGGATTGAAGCGGCCCGGACCGACATTATTCGTACGCTTACGAAAGACTGGTTTCATCGATTGACATGCAACCTCGTTGCATAAAGATGACTGGCGGGTGTCGGTTTCTTCAACTTTAGTTGAATTGGTTTTGACCGAGGCGGTCCTTGGAGAGGCTAAATAGCAATTTTCACATCTCTGTTGTGGTTTTTGCGTAAGTAAGATGCGATCTACTAGATACCCATAGCAGCCACGTAAAACATGCAACAACAAATTGGAGGACGTCTAACTTGTCTTTGCAGAGTATGCTTGTGATATGATATGGCCAATGATGTGATATGATATATTGGATGTATGAGATGATCATGTTGTAGTAGTTAATATCGACTTGCACGTCGATGGTACGGCAACCGACAGGATCCATAGGGTTGTCTTTAAACTAACGTTTGTGTTTGCAGATGCGTTTACTATATTGCTAGGGCGTAGCTTTAGTAGTAATAGTATAAGTAGCACGACAACCCCGATGGCTACACGTTGATGGAGATCATGATGATGGAGATCATGGTGTGGCGCTGGTGACAAGAAGATCGTGTCGGTGCTTTGGTGATGGAGATCAAGAATCACAAGATGATGGCCATATCATATCACTCATGAATTGCATGTGATGTTAATCCTTTTATGCACCTTATTTTTCTTACAACGACGGTAGCATTATGAGGTGATCTCTCACTAAAATTTCAAGACGAAATTGTGTTCTCCCCGACTGTGCACCGTTGCTACAATTCATCATTTCTAGACACCACGTGATGGTCGGGTGTGATAGACTCAACGTTCACATACAACGGGTGCAAAACAGTTGCACACGAGGAACACTCGGGTTAAGCTTGACGAGCCTAGCATGTGCAGACATGGCCTTGGAACACATGAGACCGAAAGGTCGAGCATGAATCGTATAGTTTATATCATTAGCATAGAGATGCTTACCACTGAAACTACTCTCAACTCACGTGATGGTCGGACTTGAGTTAGTGAATTTGGATCATGTACCACTCAAATGACTAGAGAGATGTACTTTTTGAGTGGGATTTTAGCAAGTAATTTGCTTAGTTAAACTCTAAATTATCTTGAACATAGTCTAAGTCCACTTTGAAAATATTTGTGTTGTAGATCAATGGATCAAGCGACAGTCACCCTGAATTTTAATATGTTCCTAGAGAAAGCTAGGTTGAAAGATGATGGAAGCAACTTTGTAGACTGGGCTCGTAATATTAAGTTGCTCCTGCAAGCTGGGAAGAAGGATTATGTCCTTAATGTTGCGCTAGGAGATAAACCACCCGCCGCGGCTGACCAAGATGTTAAGAACGCTTGGTTAGCACGCAAGGAGGACTACTCAGTAGTTCAATGTGCAGTCTTGTAAGCCTTAGAGCCGGGACTTCAACGTCGCTTTGAGCGTCATGGAGCATTTGAGATGTTCCAGGAGTTGAAGTTTATCTTTCAGAAGAACGCCCGGATCGAGAGGTATGAGACCTCCGATAAATTCTATGCTTGCAAGATGGAGGAGAATTCGTCTGTCGGTGAACATGTGCTCAAAATGTCTGGGTACTCAAACCGTCTAGCTGAGCTGGGGATTGAACTCCCACAAGAAGCTATCACTGACAGAGTTCTTCAATCACTACCACCAAGCTACAAGAGCTTTGTGTTGAACTATAACATGCAAGGGATGAACAAGTCACCCGGCGAGTTATTCGCGATGCTGAAAGTCGCACAGTCAGAACTCCGTAAAGAGCATCAAGTGTTGATGGTGAATAAGACCACTAGTTTCAAGAGAAACGACAAAGGAAAGAAGGTTAATTCAAAGAAGAGCGGCAAGCCTGTTGCCAATCCGACGAAGAAACCCAAAGCTGCCCCTAAGCCTGAAACGGAGTGTTATTATTGCAAGGGTCTTGGTCACTGGAAGCGCAACTGCCCAAAGTATGTGGCTGATAAGAAGGCGGCCAAGGAAAAATCAGGTATATTCGATATACATGTTATTGATGTGTACTTAACCAGCTCTCGTAGTAGTGCCTGGGTATTCGATACCGGTTCTGTTCTCATATTTGCAACTTGAAACAGGAACTGTGGAATAAGCGAAGGCTGGCGAAGGATGAAGTGACGATGCGCGTGGGAAATGGTTCCAAGGTTCATGCAATCGTCGTCGGCACAGTTTCACTTCAGTTACCATCAGGATTAGTTATGAACTTAAATAATTGTTATTTAGTGCCTGCGTTAAGCATGAACTGTTGGAATTATGCCCTAGAGGCAATAATAAATATAGTTATTATTATAATTCCTGTATCAAGATAATAGTTTATTATCCATGCTATAATTGTATTGAATGAAGACTCATTTACATGTGTGGATACATAGACAAAACATCGTCCCTAGCATGCCTCTAGTTGGCTAGCCAGTTGATCGATGATAGTCAGTGTCTTCTGATTATGAACAAGGTGTTGTTGCTTGATAACTGGATCACGTCATTGGGAGAATCACGTGATGGACTAGACCCAAACTAATAGACGTAGCATGTTGATCGTGTCATTTTGTTGCTACTGTTTTCTGCGTGTCAAGTATTTATTCCTATGACCATGAGATCATATAACTCACTGACACCGGAGGAATGCTTTGTGTGTATCAAAAGTCGCAACGTAACTGGGTGACTATAAAGATGCTCTACAGGTATCTCCGAAGGTGTTAGTTGATTTAGTATGGATCAAGACTGGGATTTGTCACTCCGTGTGACGGAGAGGTATCTCGGGGCCCACTCGGTAATACAACATCACACACAAGCCTTGCAAGCAATGTAACTTAGTGTAAGTTGCGGGATCTTGTATTACGGAACGAGTAAAGAGACTTGCCGGTAAACGAGATTGAAATAGGTATGCGGATACTGACGATCGAATCTCGGGCAAGTAACATACCGAAGGACAAAGGGAATGACATACGGGATTATACGAATCCTTGGCACTGAGGTTCAAACGATAAGATCTTCGTAGAATATGTAGGATCCAATATGGGCATCCAGGTCCCGCTATTGGATATTGACCGAGGAGTCTCTCGGGTCATGTCTACATAGTTCTCGAACCCGCAGGGTCTGCATACTTAAGGTTCGACGTTGTTTTATGCGTATTTGAGTTATATGGTTGGTTACCGTAGGTTGTTCGGAGTCCCGGATGAGATCACGGACGTCACGAGAGTTTCCGGAATGGTCCGTAAACGAAGATTGATATATAGGATGACCTCATTTGATTACCGGAAGGTTTTCGGAGTTACCGGGAATGTACCGGGAATGACGAATGGGTTCCGGGAGTTCACCAGGGGGGGGGGCAACCCACCCCGGGGAAGCCCATAGGCTTTGGGGAGACACACCAGCCCTTAGTGGGCTGGTGGGACAGCCCCAAAGGGGCCTATGCGCCAAGAGAAGGAAATCAAAGGAAAAGAAAAAAAAGAGGGAGGAAGTGGGAAGGGAGGGGGACTCCTCCCACCAAACCAAGTCCAACTCGGTTTCGGGGGGGAGTCCTCCCCCCCTTGGCTCGGCCGACCCCTTGAGGGTCCCTTGGACCCCAAGGCAAGGTCCCCCTCCCTCCTCCTATATATATGGGGCTTTTAGGGCAGATTTGAGACGACTTTCTCACGGCTGCCCGACCACATACCTCCATAGTTTTTCCTCTAGATCGCGTTTCTGTGGAGCTCGGGCGGAGCCCTGCTGAGACAAGATCATCACCAACCTCCGGAGCGCCGTCACGCTGCCGGAGAAATCTTCTACCTCTCCGTCTCTCTTGCTGGATCAAGAAGGCCGAGATCGTCGTCGAGCTGTACGTGTGCTGAACGCGGAGGTGCCGTCCGTTCGGTACTAGATCGTGGGACTGATCGCGGGATTGTTCGCGGGGCGGATCGAGGGACGTGAGGACGTTCCACTACATCAACCACGTTCTCTAACGCTTCTGCTGTACGATCTACAAGGGTACGTAGATCACTCATCCCCTCTCGTAGATGGACATCACCATGATAGGTCTTCGTGCGCATAGGAAAATTTTTGTTTCCCATGCGACGTTCCCCAACAGTGGCATCATGAGCTAGGTTCATGCGTAGATGTCTTCTCGAGTAGAACACAATAGTTTTTGTGGGAGGTGATGTGCGTTTTGCTGCCCTCCTTAGTCTTTTCTTGATTCCGCGGTATTGTTGGATTGAAGCGGCTTGGACCGACATTACTCGTACGCTTACGAGAGACTGGTTTCATCGTTACGAGTAACCCCCTTTGCTCAAAGATGACTGGCAAGTGACGGTTTCTCCAACTTTAGTTGAATCGGATTTGACCGAGGAGGTCCTTGGATGAGGTTAAATAGCAACTCATATATCTCCGTTGTGGTGTTTGCGTAAGTAAGATGCGATCCTACTAGATACCCTTGGTCACCACGTAAAACATGCAACAACAAAATTAGAAGACGTCTAACTTGTTTTTGCAGGGTATGATTGTGATGTGATATGGCCAACGATGTGATGTGATATATTGGATGTATGAGATGATCATGTTGTAATAGAAATATCGACTTGCACGTCGATGGTACGGCAACCGGCAGGAGCCATAGGGTTGTCTTTATACTAACATATGTGCTTGCAGATGCGTTTACTATTTTGCTAGGATGTAGCTTTAGTAGTAATAGCATAAGTAGCACGACAACCACGATGGCAACACGTTGATGGATGATCATGGTGTGGCGCCAGTGACAAGAAGATCGTGCCGGTGCTTTGGTGATGGAGATCAAGAAGCACGTGATGATGGCCATATCATGTCACTTATGAATTGCATGTGATGTTAATCCTTTTATGCATCTTATTTTGCTTAGAACGACGGTAGCATTATGAGGTGATCTCTCACTAAAATTTCAAGACGAAATTGTGTTCTCCCCGACTGTGCACCGTTGCTACAGTTCGTCGTTTCGAGACACCACGTGATGATCGGGTGTGATAGACTCAACGTTCACATACAACGGGTGCAAAACAGTTGCGCACGCGGAACACTCGGGTTAAGCTTGACGAGCCTAGCATGTGCAGACATGGCCTCGGAACACATGAGACCGAAAGGTCGATCATGAATCATATAGTTGATATGATTAGCATAGGGATGCTTACCACTGAAACTATACTCAACTCACGTGATGATCGGACTTGGGATAGTGTAAGTGGATCATGAACCACTCAAATGACTAGAGAGATGTACTTTTTGAGTGGGAGTTTAGCATATAATTTGATTAAGTTGAACTCTAATTATCTTGAACATAGTCTAAGTCCACTTTGAATATATTTGTGTTGTAGATCATGGCTCACGCAAGTGTCATCCTGAATTTTAATACGTTCCTAGAGAAAGCTAAGTTGAAAGATGATGGAAGCAACTTTGTAGACTCGGCTCGTAATCTTAAACTAATCTTACAAGCTGGGAAGAAGGATTATGTCCTTAATGCTGCGCTAGGAGATGAACCACCCGCTACGGCTGATCAGGATGTTAAGAACGCTTGGTTAGCACGTAAGGAGGACTACTCAATAGTTCAATGTGCAGTCTTGTATGGCTTGGAACCGGGACTTCAACGTCGCTTTGAGCGTCATGGAGCATTTGAGATGTTCCAGGAGTTGAAGTTTATCTTTCAGAAGAACGCCCGGATCGAGAGGTATGAGACCTCCGATAAATTCTATGCTTGCAAGATGGAGGAAAACTCGTCTGTCAGTGAACATGTGCTCAAAATGTCTGGGTACTCAAACCGTCTAGCTGAACTGGGGATTGAACTCCCGCAAGAAGCTATCACTGACAGAATCCTTCAGTCACTGCCGCCAAGCTATAAAGGCTTTGTGTTGAACTACAACATGCAAGGGATGAACAAGTCTCCCGACGAGTTGTTTGCGATGCTGAAAGTCGCAGAGTCTGAACTCCGTAAAGAGCATCAAGTGTTGATGGTGAGCAAGACCACTAGTTTCAAGAGAAACGGCAAAGGCAAGAAGGGCAATTCGAAGAAGAGCGGCAAGCCTGTTGCCAATCCACCGAAGAAACCCAAAGCTGGACCTAAGCCTGAAACAGAGTGCTTCTATTGCAAGGGTATGGGTCACTGGAAGCGCAATTGCCCCAAGTATTTGGCAGATAAGAAGGCGGGCAAAGAAAAATCAGGTATATTTGATATACATGTTATTGATGTGTACTTAACCGGCTCTCGTAGTAGTGCCTGGGTATTTGATACCGGTTCTGTTGCTCACATTTGCAACTCAAGCAGGAACTGCGGAATAGACGAAGGCTGGCGAAAGACAAAGTGACGATGCGCGTAGGAAACGGTTCCAAGGTTGATGCAATCGCCGTCGGCACAGTGTCACTTCAACTACCATCGGGATTAGTGATGAACTTAAATCATTGTTATTTAGTGCCTGCGTTGAGCATGAACATTATATCTGGATCTTGTTTATTGCGAGACGGTTACTCTTTTAAGTCTGAGAATAATGGTTGTTCTATTTCTATGAGTAACATCTTTTATGGTCATGCACCGAATGTGAGAGGATTGTTCATATTGAATCTTGATAGCGATACACATATACATAACATTGAGACCAAAAGAGTTAGAGTAAACAATGATAGCGCCATATTTTTGTGGCACTGCCGCTTGGGTCATATTGGTGTAAAACGCATGAAGAAACTCCATGTTGATGGACTTTTGGAGTCACTTGACTTTGATTCACTTGACACGTGCGAACCATGCCTCATGGGCAAGATGACTAAGACTCCGTTCTCCGGAACAATGGAGCGTGCAAGTGACTTGTTGGAAATCATACATACCGATGTGTGTGGTCCAATGAGCGTGGAGGCACGTGGCGGATATCGTTATTTTCTCACCTTCACTGACGATTTGAGTAGATATGGTTATGTCTACTTGATGAAGCACAAGTCTGAAACATTTGAAAAGTTCAAGCAATTTCAGAGTGAAGTGGAAAATCATCGTAACAAGAAGATCAAGTTCCTACGGTCTGATCGTGGGGGTGAATATCTGAGTTTCGAGTTTGGTACTCACTTAAGACAATGTGGAATTGTTTCACAGTTAACACCGCCTGGAACACCACAGCGTAATGGTGTGTCCGAACGTCGTAATCGTACTTTGTTAGAGATGGTGCGATCTATGATGTCTCTTACTGATTTGCCGTTATCATTTTGGGGTTATGCATTAGAAACAGCTGCATTCACTTTAAATAGGGCACCATCGAAATCCGTTGAGACGACACCATACGAACTATGGTATGGCAAAAGGCCAAAATTGTCGTTTCTTAAAGTTTGGGGATGTGATGCTTATGTCAAAAAGCTTCAGCCTGAAAAGCTGGAACCCAAAGCGGAAAGGTGCGTCTTCATAGGTTACCCAAAAGAGACAGTTGGGTACACCTTCTATCTCAAATCCGAGGGCAAAGTGTTTGTTGCTAAGAACGGAACTTTTCTCGAGAAGGAGTTTCTCTCGAGAGAATTGAGTGGGAGGAAGATAGAACTTGACGAGGTTGTCGAACCTCTCATCCCTTTGGATGGTGGCGCAGGGCAAGGGGAAACCTCTGTCGTTGCGACGCCGGTTGAGGAGGAAGTTAATGATGATGATCATGAAACTCCAGTTCAAGTTTCTGTTGAACCACGCAAGTCGACGAGATCACGCGCTGCTCCAGAGTGGTACGGTAATCCCGTCTTATCAATCATGTTGTTAGACAACAATGAACCTGCAAATTATGAAGAAGCAATGGTGGGCCCAGATTCCAACAAATGGCTAGAAGCCATGAAATCCGAGATAGGATCCATGTATGAGAACAAAGTGTGGACTTTGGAGATACTACCTGAGGGCCGCAAGGCTATTCAGAACAAATGGATCTTTAAGAAGAAGACGGACGCTGACGGTAATGTGACCGTTTATAAAGCTCGACTTGTGGCAAAGGGTTTTTTCACAAGTTCCAGGAGTTGACTACGATGAGACCTTCTCACCCGTAGCGATGCTTATGTCCGTCAGAATCATGTTAGCAATAGCTGCATTTTTCGATTATGAAATCTGGCAGATGGATGTCAAAAACGGCGTTCCTTAACCGTTTCCTTAAGGAAGAGTTGTATATGATGCAACCCGAAGGTTTTGTCGATCCTAAAAATGTTGACAAGGTGTGCAAGCTCCAGCGATCCATTTATGGACTGGTGCAAGCATCTCGGAGTTGGAACAAACGCTTTGATGAGGTGATCAAAGCATTTGGGTTTATACAAGTGGTTGGAGAATCTTGTATTTACAAGAAAGTGAGTGGGAGCTCTGTGGCGTTTCTAATATTATATGTGGATGACATATTACTGATTGGAAACAACGTAGAGCTTTTGGAGAGCATAAAAGGTTACTTGAATAAAAGTTTCTCTATGAAGGACCTAGGAGAAGCTGCTTACATTCTAGGCATTAAGATCTATAGGGATAGATCAAAACGCCTGATAGGACTTTCACAAAGCACATACCTTGATAAAGTTTTGAAGAGGTTCAAAATGGAACAGTCCAAGAAAGGGTTCTTGCCAGTGTTACAAGGTACGAGATTGAGTAAGACTCAGTGCCCAGGAACTGATGAAGATAGAGAGCATATGCGCTCCGTCCCCTATGCTTCAGCCATAGGTTCTATCATGTATGCGATGTTGTGCACTAGACCGGATGTTAGCCTGGCCATAAGTATGGCAGGTAGGTTCCAGAGTAATCCAGGAGTGGATCACTGGACAGTGGTCAAGAATATCCTGAAGTACCTGAAAAGGACTAAGGAGATGTTTCTCGAGTATGGAGGTGACGAAGAGCTCGCCGTAAAAGGTTACGTCGATGCAAGCTTTGACACAGATCCGGACGACTCTAAGTCTTAAACCGGATACGTATTTATTCTTAATGGGGGTGCAGTAAGCTGGTGCAGTTCCAAGCAAAGCGTCGTAGCAGATTCTACATGTGAAGCAGAGTACATGGCTGCCTCGGAGGCGGCTAAGGAGGGTGTTTGGATGAAGCAGTTCATGACGGATCTTGGAGTAGTGCCAAGTGCACTGGATCCAATAACCTTGTTCTGTGACAACACTGGTGCCATTGCCTTAGCAAAGGAACCAAGGTTTCACAAGAAGACCAGACACATCAAACGACGCTTCAACCTCATCCGCGACTACGTCGAGGAGGAGGACGTAAATATATGCAAAGTGCACACGGATCTGAATGTAGCAGACCCGCTGACTAAACCTCTTCCACGGCCAAAACATGATCGACACCAGAACTGTATGGATGTTAGATTTATTACAATGTAATTCACAGGGTGATGTGAGGGCTAGATTATTGACTCTAGTGCAAGTGGGAGACTGTTGGAATTATGCCCTAGAGGCAATAATAAATATAGTTATTATTATAATTCCTGTATCAAGATAATAGTTTATTATCCATGCTATAATTGTATTGAATGAAGACTCATTTACATGTGTGGATACATAGACAAAACACCGTCCCTAGCATGCCTCTAGTTGGCTAGCCAGTTGATCGATGATAGTCAGTGTCTTCTGATTATGAACAAGGTGTTGTTGCTTGATAACTGGATCACGTCATTGGGAGAATCACGTGATGGACTAGACCCAAACTAATAGACGTAGCATGTTGATCGTGTCATTTTGTTGCTACTGTTTTCTGCGTGTCAAGTATTTATTCCTATGACCATGAGATCATATAACTCACTGACACCGGAGGAATGCTTTGTGTGTATCAAACGTCGCAACGTAACTGGGTGACTATAAAGATGCTCTACAGGTATCTCCGAAGGTGTTAGTTGATTTAGTATGGATCAAGACTGGGATTTGTCACTCCGTGTGACGGAGAGGTATCTCGGGGCCCACTCGGTAATACAACATCACACACAAGCCTTGCAAGCAATGTAACTTAGTGTAAGTTGCGGGATCTTGTATTACGGAACGAGTAAAGAGACTTGCCGGTAAACGAGATTGAAATAGGTATGCGGATACTGACGATCGAATCTCGGGCAAGTAACATATCGAAGGACAAAGGGAATGACATACGGGATTATACGAATCCTTGGCACTGAGGTTCAAACGATAAGATCTTCGTAGAATATGTAGGATCCAATATGGGCATCCAGGTCCCGCTATTGGATATTGACCGAGGAGTCTCTCGGGTCATGTCTACATAGTTCTCAAACCCGCAGGGTCTGCACACTTAAGGTTCGACGTTGTTTTATGCGTATTTGAGTTATATGGTTGGTTACCGAAGGTTGTTTGGAGTCCCGGATGAGATCACGGACGTCACGAGGGTTTCCGGAATGGTCCGGAAACGAAGATTGATATATAGGATGACCTCATTTGATTACCGGAAGGTTTTCGGAGTTACCGGGAATGTACCGGGAATGACGAATGGGTTCCGGGAGTTCACCGGGGGGGGGGGAACCCACCCCGGGGAAGCCCATAGGATTTGGGGAGACACACCAGCCCTTAGTGGGCTGGTGGGATAGCCCCAAAGGGGCCTATGCGCCAAGAGAAGGAAATCAAAGGAAAAGAAAAAAAAAGAGGGAGGAAGTGGGAAGGGAGGGGGACTCCTCCCACCAAACCAAGTCCAACTCGGTTTGGGGGGGGGGAGTCCTCCCCCCCTTGGCTCGGCCGACCCCTTGAGGGTCCCTTGGACCCCAAGGCAAGGTCCCCCTCCCTCCTCCTATATATATGGGGCTTTTAGGGCAGATTTGAGACGACTTTCTCACGGCTGCTCGACCACATACCTCCATAGTTTTTCCTCTAGATCGCGTTTCTGCGGAGCTCGGGCGGAGCCCTGCTGAGACAAGATCATCACCAACCTCCGGAGTGCCGTCACGCTGCCGGAGAACTCTTCTACCTCTCCGTCTCTCTTGCTGGATCAAGAAGGCCGAGATCATCGTCGAGCTGTATGTGTGCTGAACGCGGAGGTGCCGTCCGTTCGGTACTAGATCGTGGGACTGATCGCGGGATTGTTCGCGGGGCGGATCGAGGGACGTGAGGACGTTCCACTACATCAACCGCGTTCTCTAACGCTTCTGTTGTACGATCTACAAGGGTACGTAGATCACTCATTCCCTCTCGTAGATGGACATCACCATGATAGGTCTTCGTGCGCGTAGGAAATTTTTTGTTTCCCATGCGACGTTCCCCAACATGAACATTATATTTGGATCTTGTTTATTGCAAGACGGTTACTCGTTTAAGTCAGAGAATAATGGTTGTTCTATTTCTATGAGTAATATCTTTTATGGTCATGCACCCAATGTGAGAGGATTGTTCATATTGAATCTTGATAGCGATAATACACATATACATAACACTGAGACCAAAAGAGTTAGAGTTAACAATGATAGCACCATATTTTTATGGCACTGCCGCTTAGGTCGTATTGGTGTAGAGCGCATGAAGAAACTCCATACCGATGGACTTTTGGAGTCACTTGACTTTGATTCACTTGACACGTGCGAACCATGCCTCATGGGCAAGATGACTAAGACTCTGTTCTCCGGAAGAATGGAGCGTGCAAGTGACATGTTGGAAATCATACATACCGATGTATGCGGTTCGATGAGTGTGGAGGCGCACGACGGATATCGTTATTTTCTCACCTTCACTGACGATTTGAGTAGATATGGTTATGTCTACTTGATGAAGCACAAGTCTAAAACGTTTGAGAAGTTCAAGCAATTTTAGTGTGATGTTGAAAATCATCGTAACAGGAAGATCAAGTTCCTACGGTCTGATCGTGGGGGTGAATATCTGAGTTTCGAGTTTGGTGCTCACTTAAGACAATGTGGAATTGTTTCACACTTGACACCGCCTGGAACACCACAGCGTAATGGTGTGTCCGAACGTCGTAATCATACTTTATTAGAGATGGTGCGATCTATGATGTCTCTTACCGATTTGCCGTTATCGTTTTGGGGTTATGCATTAGAGACAGCTGCATTCACTTTAAATAGGGCACCATCAAAATCCGTTGATACGACACCATACGAACTGTGGTATGGCAAAAGACTAAAGTTGTCGTTTCTTAAAGTTTGGGGATGTGATGCTTATGTCAAAAAGCTTCAGCCCGAAAAGCTGGAACCCAAAGCGGAAAAGTGCGTCTTCATAGGTTACCCAAAAGAGACAGTTGGGTATACCTTTTATCTCAATTCTGAGGGCAAAGTGTTTGTTGCTAAAAACGGAGCTTTTCTTGAGAAGGAGTTTCTCTCGAAAGAATTGAGTGGGAGGAAGATAGAACTTGATGAGGTTGTCGAACCTCTAATCCCTCTAGATGGTGGCACAGGGCAAGGGGAAACCCTTGTTGCTGCGGCGTCGGTTGAGGAGCAAGTTGTTGATGATGATCATGAAACTTCGGATCAAGTTGCTATCGAACCTCGCAGGTCGACAAGATCACGTACTGCTCTTGAGTGGTACGGTAATCCTGTCTTAACAATTATGTTGTTGGACAACAATGAACCCGCGAATTATGAAGAAGCAATGGTGGGCCCGAATTCCAACAAATGGTGGAGGCCATGAAGTCGGAGATATGATCCATGTACGAGAACAAAGTGTGGACTTTGGAAGTACTACCTGAAGGCCGCAAGGCTATTCAGAACAAATGGATCTATAATAAGAAGACGGACGCAGACGGTAATGTGACCGTTTATAAAGCTCGACTTGTGGCAAAGGATTTTCACAAGTTTAAGGAGTTGACTACGATGAGACTTTCTCACCGGTAGCGATGCTTAAGTCCATCCAAATCATGTAAGCAATAGCTGCCTTTTACGATTATGAAATATGGCAGATGGATGTCAAAACGACGTTCCTTAATGGTTTTGAGTTGATTATTTTTGCTGCTAATTTCTACGCAAATTCTTCAGACTGTCGTAATTTTTCAGAATTTTTTAAGTACCACAGGTATACGAAATATACAGATTGCTACAGACTGGTCTGCTGTTAACAGATTCTGTTTTTGTTGTGTTGGTTGCTTATTTTGATGAAACTATGGATAGTATCGGGGGGTATTGCTTATTTTAATAAAACTTTGGAACAAGTATATGAGTTCTTCATGACTAATGTTGAGTCCATGGTTTAGATGCACTTTCACCTTCCACCATCACTATCTTCTTAGTGCCGTGCAACTTTCGTCGGTGCACAAAACCCACCATTAGCCTCCCTCAAAACAGCCACCATACCTACCTACTATGGCTTTTTCAAAGTCATTCCGAGATATATTGCCATGCAAGTACCACCATGACATGTGCCACCACGTCTACATTGCCATTGCATGATCGTAAGATAGCTATCATGATGTTTCCATTGATGTCTATGCCATGCTAGATCATTGCCACGGTACACTACCGAAGGCATTCCATACAGTTGCTCTAGGTTTTGAGTTGAAAGTGTGATGATCATCATTAATGAAGCATTGTCCCATGTGAGGAAATAAAAGAGGCCAAATAAGCCCACCAAAATAAAATAAAAAGAAAAAAAAGAGGCCAAAGAGCCCACCAAATAAAAAAAATGAGAGAAAAAGAGAGAAGGGACAATGCTACCACTTTTTCCACACTTGTGCATATTAAGCACCATGATCTTCATGATTGAGAGTCTCTCGTTTTGTCACCACCATATAGCTAGTGGGAAATTTTCATTATATAACTTGGCTTGTATATTCCAATGATAGGCTTCCTCAAAATTGCCTTAGGTCCTCGTGAGCAAGCAAGTTGGATGCACACCCACTAGTTTTCTTTAAGAGCTTTCACATACTCGTAGCTCTAGTGCATCATTTGTATGGCAATCCCTACTCATTCACATTGATATCTATTGATGAGCATCTCCACAGCGCATTGATATGCCTAGTTAATGTGACTATCTTCTCCTTTTTTTTGTCTTGCAACCTCCACTACATTCCACACCATCTATAGTGCTATAACCATGGCTCACGCTCATGTATTGTGTGAGAGTTGAAAAGGTTTAAGAAAGTAAAGGTGTGAAACAATTACTTGGCCAATACCGGGGTTGTGCATGATTTAAATTCGTTGTGCAATGATGATAGAGCATAGCCAGACTATATGCTTTTGTAGGGATAACTTTCTTTTGGCCTTGTTATTTTGAAAGTTCATGATTACTTTGCTAGTTTGCTTGAATTATTAGTGTTTCCACGTCAATAGCAAACTATTGTTTTGAATCAAATGGATCTGAACATTCACGTCACATAAGAGGAATTACAAAGGACACCTATGCTAGGTAGCATGAAAGCATCAAAAATTCATTCTTATCACTTCCCTACTCGAGGACGAGCAGGAGTTAAGCTTGGGAATGCTTGATACGTCTCAAACGTATCTTTAATTTTTGATGGTTTCACGCTGTTATCTTGTCTTCTTTGGTTGTTTTATGTACCTTTTATATCTTTTTTGGGACTAACTTATTAATTCAGTGCCAAGTGCCAGTTCCTATTTTTTCCGTGTTTTTGACTCTTTTCACATGTGATTTTGGAACGGAGTCCAAACGGAAGAAAACCCCAGAAATGATTTTTTTCCCGAACAGAAGAAGACCATGGGGCTTTTGGGCCAAGCCAGGTGGGCTCCAGGGAGCCCACAAGCCCCCACTCCGCCACCAGGGGGGAGGCAGTGGTGGGCAGGCTTGTGGCCTCCCTGGGCGCCCCCTGACCTAGGTCTTTGGCCTATAAATTCCCAAATATTCCGCAAAAAATCAGGGGAGCCTCGAAATTACTTTTCCGCCGCCGCAAGCTTCCGTTTCCGCGAGATCTCATCTGGAGACCCTTCCCGGCGCCCTGCCGGAGGGGACTTTGGAGTTCGAGGGCTTCATCATCATCATCATCATCGCCCCTCCAATGACTCGCGAGTAGTTCACTTCAGACCTACGGGTCCGTAGTTAGTAACTAGATGGCTTCTTCTCTCTCTTGGATCTTCAATACAAAGTTCTCCATGATCTTCATGGAGATCTATCCGATGTAATCTTCTTTGGCGGTGTGTTTGTCGAGATCCGGTGAATTGTGGATTTGTGATCAGATTATCTATGATATATATTTGAGTCTTTGCTGATTTCTTATATGCATGATTTGATATCCTTGTAAGTCTCTCCGAGTCTTGGGTTTTGTTTGGCCAACTAGATCTTTGATTCTTGCAATGGGAGAAGTGCTTGGTTTTGGGTTCTACCATGTGGTGACCTTTCCCAGTGACAGTAGGGGCAGCAAGGCACACATCAAGCAATTGCCATCAAGGGTAAAAAGATAGGGGTTTTATCATTGGTTTGAGATTATCCCTCTACATCATGTCATCTTGCTTAAGGCGTTACTCTGTTCTTATGGACTTAATACACTAGATGCATGCTGGATAGCGGTCGACATGTGGAGTAATAGTAGTAGATGCAGAAAGTATCGGTCTACTTGTTTTGGACGTGATGCCTATAGATATAATCATCGCATAGATATCGTCACGACTTTGCGCGGTTCTATCAATTGCTTGACAGTAATTTGTTCACCCACCGACTACTTGCTTTCATGAGAGAAGCCACTAGTAAACACTACGTCCCCCGGGTCTATTCACATCCATAGTTTACACCTCCGCTTTTACTTTGCTTTGTTACTTTGTTGCTTTCAGTTCTCACTTGGCAAACAATCTATAAGGGATTGACAACCCCTTCATAGCGTTGGGAGCAAGCTTTTGTGTTTGTGCAGGATCTTGTGGTACTCCTCCACCGCATTGATACCTTGGTTCTCAAACTGAGGGAAATACTTACCGTCACCGTGCTACATCACCCTTTCCGCTTCAAGGGAACACCAACGTAAGGCTCCAAGGCCACGGGGGAAATCCTTTGCATACTTGCCTAGGAAGTCCCTTAAGGCATAGCCGGAGCTGAAGGATTCCTGGTGCCATCGACACACCTGTTTCTGGCGCCATTGGAAGGACTTTTCTGCATTAGCTCAGCTGACATCAGTCGCCACCACCCGATCCTGAGGGTCAAGTTTACCCGGAGCAACATGATGGACAAGTGCGACCACAAAGGAGCAAGGAGGTGACAACACCCGCGTGCGAGTAAACCGTCGTTCTAGAAAAATAAGGCATGTTATGCACTATGACACTCACATACCTGTGCCGAACTAGATGTCAAGGCACCAACGGCATCAATGCCATGTTATGCCATACACAACCGACCATGCCACTCATGTGGCCAGGGCAGCCAGCCCACGCCCGAGACCCGAGACACGTGCTCCTTCCACAAACACCATGTCCCTCACCGACAGGGCTGCTGTCGGTGTCAAAACCGGTAGATCTCAGGTAGGGGGTCCTGAACTATGGACCTTGGATTGATGGGTTGTAGAAAGAGGGGGGGGAGACAACGGTTTACCCAGTTTCGGGTCCTCTTGTGGAGGTAATACCATATGTCCTGCTTGATTGTATTGACGACGATGATTACAGAGCTGATCTACCTCGAGATTGTATATGCTAAACCCTAGGTGATTCAGCCTCTCCTTATACGGATAGGGGTCCCTGGTTTATATAGACACCAGGGTCCCTAGGGTTTACAAGTTACCGACTATAATCGGGAACAAATGAGATGACCTATCTTTCTAAGCTTGGAGTCCACACCAATCCTCGGTGCCTTCCTTCCTTCATACGAAGTCATCAACTATCCGGACTGTGATGATCTGGTCCATGGGCCGGCGCCACGAGGACCCCTTAGTGGAGGACTCCCTTAGTTGCCCCCGAACTGGCCTTCCATGCCCTTATGTATAGTCTTTGGTAGCTTTCACACATCTGGTAGTCGGCTTGAAAGGCGAGTTCCTCCTCCAATTTGCAGCATGGCCAACTAGTTTTCGGGGAATCCTCGAACATCGAAGCATCACGGGACCCATAACCTTCAATTTTGACCCTAAATTTTAATATCCTATTGAGCACCGCGTGTCTTAAAGTTGGCACGCGTCCCAATGATTCAGCGGAACCGTCTCTTAGAGACATGGGGGGGGAGGTGTCCCTTCTTTATAAATAAACAAGGGCCCAGGTCTAAGGCCATATCTTCATTCCTTCCCCCACAAGCGCAGCCAATGAAACCCTAGAATCCTAGCATCTAGCTCCATGGACAATTCCTCCTCTCGTCCCTTCGGCCCTCAACCGGGCGACTAGGTGAGTTGCTCTGTTTCTCAGCTTCGTTGCGGGACCTTGAAATCCAAGGGTACCTTCCCCTCTTCCAATCTTGCACCCATGTGTGCCGGCTTAACCGCCTACAACGGCAAGGCCTTTGCAGAAAAATCCCTCATTCCACAAAAAGGTG
The DNA here is from genome assembly GCF_904849725.1 of Hordeum vulgare subsp. vulgare. Classification (NCBI taxonomy): domain Eukaryota; kingdom Viridiplantae; phylum Streptophyta; class Magnoliopsida; order Poales; family Poaceae; genus Hordeum; species Hordeum vulgare. The sequence goes on from NC_058522.1 coordinate 470,368,548, forward strand.
AAAGGGTCTGATTTACCTCCTTCCTACTGCATGGGCTGGGATTTCCCATCCATCCTTTCCTGAGAGGTGTGTTGGCATTTTACGGGCTCCGGCTCCACAATCTATCTCCGAGTTCCATCCTATACATCTCAGGTTTCGTAGCCCTATGCGAGATGTTCCTAGGCTGCGAACCTCATTTAGATTTATGGAGAAAGTACTTCTGCATTGTTCCCCGGACTAATGGAGCCTCCATCAAGGAAGTAGGCGGGGCCGAGGTGTGGCGCATAGCTGCCACCGGATACCCAGTCGGTACACCGAACGAAGAAACCTACGAATGGACTTCGGAGTGGTTCTATATCGACGACATCCCTCTATTTGAGTGAGTTCATCGAGGCCTTGTCGGGTACTCAGCGGATCCTTTGAAGAAGCGATTCAGCTGGTGTCCGAAGAGTAAGTCCAAAGAAGAGAGCTCGGAAGTGAGGTGCGTAGCTGCCAAGGTAAAAATACTGGCTCACAGTGGTCTGACCATTGTACAAGTGATGCCCACCGTTATCATGAGGTGCGTTCAACCACTCCAGCAGCGCATACATCCTTTATGGGAGTACAACGAGACAAATGATTCGACGCGTTGTAAGCGGCAAGGAACGGACACCCGCGACGACTTATCGGCCATTCTGGCTCAGTTTTTTAAAAGGAAAAAGGAAGACTTCGCACGTCTCGCCTTCTGAGGAGGCTTCGCATCGTACAACCCCATCCCATGGGTAAGTACAAACATGTGTGCAGCTACCTTGCTTGACCGTGTTACCAATAAAGGTAAAAACTCTTGATCCTTGGCTTGTAGGACTGGAAGCGCTGGATCGATACAATGGGATTCCCCGGTCCCCAGCTCGAGAACTACGCTCGAGACGATGACCCTTGATTCCACAAAGATCTAGACATCTCCATCATCTTTTAAGATGGGGTATTTTATCAGGAGAGTCTCAACGGACAGGTAGTAGGCCTTCTGGTCGACAACCCAAGGTCTCTCTCAGCTTCGGCGAACAAGCGAAAGGTGGTCACTCGTCGCGGGACTGCTCCACAACATTGTCAGAGCACGCGCCGAACAACATCCCTTGTTCCTCCGGCCGAGGTTGTGTTGACTAAGAAACAACTTTCCGCACAGGTGGCGACATGCAATATTGCGTACGTCACTTCATCCAAGTATCGATATCCACCAATTATTTTTACAATAACGGTGGCTTCCTTGGTGTACTTACAATCCCCTTTGCCGGTAATTACACGAAACGAGCGCGAACCTCCTTGCCCGGAGATGGGGCCGAGGAATTGGAAAACCAGCTGAACCCACAATCTTCAGCCAATGCGGGGGATCCGAACACTTGCCCGGCGCCTGGTCCTGCCGATGATGTTTCAGCGATGAATTCCGAAATCGATAGTGCTATCAATCACCGACATCGTAAGGAGTCATTACGACACCCTATCAACAGTTTAATGCTCTCAATTTGGCGGATGCCTATATTGGCGTTGCGCGGAATAGCATCAAAGAACTAGCTTTGCAGATGTCGGCCCAACTACATGTTTTTACCACTCCTTTGGTAATTTGAACCGAAGTTCGGGTCTAGTAGCCCCGAGCCTTAATTTGGTCGGAACGGTCGAGTTAAGGCTCGACCTGACCATTGATTTTGTTTATTCTAGGCTTTGAAGGAGGAAAATAACAAATTTTCCGAAGGGTGTGCAGCGAATGCAAACCGAACTTCAAGCCAGTCCGGCAGAGCTCGAGGATGTAAAGAAGTTTACCAGGGAAGCTCATGGTAAGGGTAAAATGGTTGATGGCGTGGTGTATTACAAAAGGCTGATTACTCATCACAGGACTTTGTGATGTAGCACGCGAATCCATAAACCATATGGAAAGGGATCTAGACGCAGCTCGTGAATCTCCAAGATATGTCAAATCCCAGCTTGAAGCCGGTCATCGTGTATTAACAAGTTGTCGTGAAGAAAACAACCAGCTCAGGAAGGAGAAGAAAAATCAGGCCGAGGAGATCGAAGCTTTAAAAGCTCAACCGACACAGAGCAATGAAGAAAAGCAACAACTAAAGAGCGGTTTATTATTGTAAGTAAAAAATCCCTGACCTATTTGTTTGCTAAATCATTTAAATGACGACGGATAGTGAAAGACTTCCATTGTTTATTTTTCTTTAAAAGGTCTCTTGACGAGGCGTCCCATGACAGAAGCTGATTCCTTCGGGGACAATGTGCTACAAGAGCTTTCCGTTGTTCACGAGCGGGTTCAAAAAGCCAAGAGGAATATGATCCGAGCTTTATGGCCCGCAAGGGATGGCTGAACTGTCAGAACTCTTCAAAAGAGCCCGGAGCCGTTTCGAGATGTGGAAGACTTCAGCCTGTCGAGAAGGAGCTAGGGAAGCGTGGGCCATGGGTAAGACCCATTTTACCCGTCTTGATACCGAGCACATGGCCCAAGTTGGTCCGACAGACCCTAATGGTGCAGAGGTTCCTGTACATCTAGTGTATGATCAAGTGATACCGGTTGCCCGCTTATCGCAGGAAGACTGCACTCTCGACACTATAATGGATGACCTTGACAAACCAAGGGTGTGACCATGTGTAATTTTTATATTATGTGTGCCAAGACACTTCCCATCAAAGTTTGTAACATTTGTCATATTGGGCCATCGGCTTCTACCTCCCATGGTGTAAAGAACCCGGGAGGGTTTCGTACTTTGTACCTTATGATATTAGGAATCAATTTCCAAGAACAAGGCAATCCAGCCATATGGTACGAACAGACAAAGACGGTATGAGGGGAGTATGTTATATCACGATGAAACGTAAGAAACATCTTTCAGAAAAAATAGTTCCTCTATGGGTTCCTTTTTCCGAGTTGGTACATAGTGTGTAGGTGTTCAGTATGTTTTTTTGATTAACTCGCGCGTGCAATAGCTAGTACTGCCGATCGTTTGGCCCCGTTCGCTGCCGACCAATTTGTATATTAAGAACACTAGCTTTTGACTTCACCCGTCTGAGGTACGAATCCAGACGAACTGGCCGTATCAATCACAAAGGTGTTCCCTTTACCCTCTAGCCGAATAGATCGAGAACGTAGAGAGTAAGCATAGGAGTGAGGCAACCCAGCTTTGCAAAGATCTTAAGTCCAATTGATGCATACCATGTCGCGAATTTACTTTAAGTCGAGGTTTATACCGGACATGTATGTTTAAACATATCCGCTTGATTACAGCTCCCACGCGTTGTGTTGGGATATATGAATTTACATGAGTATTCGGAAAAAACATAGTATTCGGTTAAGCGGAACTCACCTGGGGGTAATCTGGGAAGATCCTACAAAGAAAGAAGAAACAAAAATATTCGAAAAAAGAAGGGGAAAGGAAAAGAAAAAAAATGCTAGCCTAGTTGTAGAAACGCCGAAGGCGAGCCGCGTTCCATGGGTTTTGGCTCCAGCCGATTGTCTCCTCGATTGCGTAAACGATAAGCTCCTCTCACATGACTGAGCTGGATTTGGGGCACTGGACCAACGGTTGGAATAGGAAACGTGCGCCAATGCACGCTTCTTATCTAGTTCTAATGATAGTCGTTAACTTGTACTTCTTTCCATGTAGTTTTTTTGCAGTGCAGACACAACAAATCCGATCTTCGGTAAAAAAAGACACATTGGTTAGTTCAAGGATGTGACCCCCCCTGCCCCTAAGAGAGCTTGTAGATTCCTCATACACACGTGGCTAGCACATTGTGCCGTAACCAACAAACTTAAGGTGGAAGCCTTTAATTGAGCATACGAGTTGTTCAGAGGTATGAGATAACCTTTGACAACGTTAGAACTTTTCACAAGGAGCTCAAATTCCTCAACAAGTTTTGTCGCGTGGAACAGTAGCAACAGACTTAAGGATGGAAGCTTTTAGTTGAGCACACGAGTCGTTCAGAGGTACGAGATCACCTTTGACAATGTTAGAACTTTTCACAAGGAGCTCAAATTCCTCAACAAGTTTTGTCGCCTGGACCTCCACTTCACAACCTCGAGCATCACAGCCCAGGCCGCCACACAAACCACTGGACCTCCACTTCACAACCTCGAGCATCACAGCCCAGGCCGCCGCACAAACAACCACTAGGAAAACGCCCGCCGGCGGCAGCTTACTTGGAGTCAGCCCAAGCGCACAAACGCCGCCGGCGGCAGCTTATTTGGAGTCAGCCCAAGCTTCATCGACGAGGCCTCTGGTGGAGGGGGGAGAGAGGGGGTGGGGGTGGGGGGGCGCCACCAGAAGCATAACACTGTATGATATCCCAAAACTTAATTGGAAGTGCATATTCATAGCAACAGGTTAATGCTGTACCACGAATACTCCGCAACCAAATAAAATATCAAGAATACAACATTCTTTAGAACAGATATTACCGAAACCGATTCAATGAGATGAATGTAGTATCACCTACAAACATGCAAGGCAAATTATTTTAAAGAAAAAGATAAGTTGCATGCTTCAGGTAGCATATACTTTGAGACGACAAAAATGTGTTCCCAACCAGTGCTGAAACCGGTTCAACGAAATGAATCAAGCACCGTCAACATACATCTGCTGGACGGATTTTTATTTCATGATAACTTGCATACTTCAGGTTGTTGCACGTCTTCAGACTTAAGAACATACAACCCACTAGCCTGCCGTTACCCATCAGGTCTCCTTGGATGCCTCTCTCTTGGAAGGTGTTAGATTGTTTTCTGTTGCCGAAACAACTGCATTATTCTTTGGCGCGGCTTCAGCTACCACAGATGAATAATCGTTCTTGGCAGAGGAATCTGCTGCTGAAGATGGAGAATCCCTCCTCTCATGGTTGTTCTTCTCTCGGAGAAAATTCACAGGGTTCGCATACGAACTTGTGCATGGCCACCTAAGAACGAAAAATGGGATGATTGCTATATTCAAATTTGAGATATTTACACAAAAGCACACATGAAACACACCTGCTTGAATGGATGGTTTCTCCTTCAACAATAGTTACTTCTTCAAAGATTTTTCCTATTAGCAAAACAAAGATGAGGAACTGAACATTGCACGGTCTGATAGCAAAAAGAAGGGCCAGCTTATAAGTTACAATTAATAATACCCAGGAAATGTGAACATAATTATCAGTCATTTACACAAGTTTGCAGACTAGCGATCACTACTGAGTTCTGGAAAAGGCAAACATGCAAATTGACCTAAAAGACCGCCTCTAGTGAGATGTCCCATTCAATAGAAGTCACTTTATACTATTTTCCCCTGAGAGTTCATTTAAGTAGGAGTCTGCTAATGGACACTAGTAAAGTATATGTAAATTCAAAAAGGAAATGGCTGAGAAAATGTGCACATAAAGTACATAACTATTATTAATAATTTTCAATAGTATGTTCCCATAACCGGAGATTCACAGTGATTCAGCATGTTGGTCAAATCACTTGTCAAACTAGATGATGCCCCGGCGCGTTGCTGCGAGAAACTTGCTAAAAGAATCATGAAAGTTGCTAAAAAACATCTAGAACTTATGGGAAGCGAATTTAAGCTTACAAATGAAAATGAAATATAAAGAGTATAAAAAGAAAAAAAATGCAGTGAAAAGAATGTCATTTTTAACAAAAATGTGAATGTGAACTGCATATGTTGGTACATGCAACCAAGACATATATTGTCAATACAAAATCTAATGCAAAAAGTAACTTAAGAGTAACATGCATGAATTAATGATGTGGTGCTTGCATGCATAGAGTAATGAAAAAGCAACGTAATTTATGACTTACATGCATGAGTTGCTCATGTGGCATACTTGCATGTCTAGGAAAAATAGCTAGTGGGCTGTAGCTATTTAGAAATAGAAGATAAAAGGGTCAATTCACAAAGTGTAATCAATAACCATATACCACGACTACAATGCTGACTAAGTCACATGGCCCATATTAAGAAACAATGGACCATTGTCAATATAGATTGACAAACTAGGCATGAAGATCAAATATAGCATGTATTTGTGCATAAACAATTACAATCAAAGTTCATACCATATATCACCTGCAAAAAAAAAGTTCATAACATATATGCAAAATATCATGTGGGAGATTGGTAGAGGCTAGGGTTCTACCAGGTCTCGGACGTAGGTTGTAGGGGTGGAAGTGCGGGCTGCGAGGTTGGGGACGCCGGCGCCGGCGGTTGGGCGCCGTCGCGGCGTGAGAGAGAGAGAGAGAGAGAGAGGCGGCTAGGGTTTGAGGCTCTCGTCTCCTGAGGGAGACGACAACAGAATATACTGTTTATTGTCTGATTAATATCGAAGGGGTACATGTGTTTATAAAGGAGGACAGCCTCCACTAAACCCTAGATAACTTGGACTCTAACTTGGACTCTAATATAACTTGGACTTCTAAGATAGGTAAGATAACTTGGGCTAAGCCCGTAATTAACCCTGCCCATTGGGCCTCCTCCGTTGGTACGTTGTACCGGTCATAACATCTCTCCCCGCCTTCTCAAACAGCTCGTCCTCGAGCTGAACATCTGGAAACTGCTGGCGGAAATCGTCGAGCTTCTCCCAAGTCGCTTCCTCCTCTGGCAGGCCGGTCCATTGTACCAAGACATGCCAGACGCCACGACGCTGCTGCGCCTGTAGCACCTTCGCCACCTGTGCGGAAGCTGGAAGGAGGCGGCCATCCGAAATAGGAGGAAGGGCCGGTGTCGCTGCAGGAGGGTCCCCGCGGTAGGCCTTCAGTAAGCCGACATGGAAGACGTCGTGGAGGCGAGAACCAGCTGGCAGCTCCAAGCGGTATGCGAGTGTGCCGACACGCTCCAGCACACGAAAGGGACCGGCGTAGCGAGGTCCCAATTTGCGCTTGGAGCGCGGGTCCAGAGACTGCGTGGTCCTGTGGAGGAGGCGCAGCCACACGCAGTCGCCCACCGCGAACTCCGCCTCGCGATGATGAGCATCGTAGTACTTCCGAGCCAGCTGCTGTGCTTGGAGAAGACGCTGGCGTGCCTCAGCCAGAATGTCGTCGCGGGTGCGGAGTAAGTCGCCCGCCGTCTCGGACCGAGCCGTCCCAGGCTCGTAAGGGAGCATCGCCGGAGGTGGGCGCCCGTAGACCACCTCGAAAGGCGTGGTGCGCAGGGCAGAGTGATAGGAGGTGTTGTAGCAGTACTCCGCCCACGCCAACCAGTCCACCCAAGCTCGTGGACGATCACCAGTAACACAGCGCAGGTACATGGCGATCACCTTGTTGACCACCTCGGATTGGCCGTCTGTCTGAGGGTGGAACGCTGTGCTCATGCGGAGCTTCACGCCCGCCAGTCGAAAGAGATCCCGCCAGACATGTCCCGTGAACACGGGATCACGATCGCTGACGATGGACGACGGAAAACCGTGGAGGCGGACGATGCCGTCGAAGAAGGCCCGCGCCACGGAGGCGGCTGTATATGGATGACCCAGGGCGATGAAGTGCGCGTACTTGGAGAAGCGGTCAACCACCATGAGGATGACGGACTTGCCGCCCACCTTGGGAAGGCCCTCGATGAAGTCCATGGAAATATCCGCCCACACCTGGGAGGGTACGTCCAGCGGCTGCAGTAGACCCGCGGGTCGTAGTGTCTCCGTCTTGTTCCGCTGGCACGTCACGCACGACCGTACCCAGTCGCGGACCATCGCGCCATCACCGGGGATGTAAAAATCAGCACGAAGACGATGGAGAGTCTTCTGCACGCCCTCGTGCCCTGCAGAGTGCGCCAAGGTCAGGACCTGGTGGCGCAGGTCGCCATGGTCGGGCACGAAGATGCGGCGGCCATGTAAGAGTAGCCCCTCGTCCAAGCGCCAGGGCGCGTCCAGCTCGCCGGCATCAAGGCGCTGGCGCAGGCCCTGGGCGTCCACGGCCGTCGAAGTTGCCCGGCGAATGTCGTTGATGAAGGCGAAAGATGGCCCGGAGCGAATGCACATGATATTGCCAGCCATGGCGACGTCGTCTGCGATATCCTCAGTGTTGCGGCGGGGCAAGGCGTCGGCGACCGTGTTGAGACGGCCGGGGCGGTACTCAACGGTGAAGTCAAAGCCAAAGAGCTTGCTGATCCACTGGTGTTGCGGAACTGTGGAGAGGCGCTGGTCCAGCAAGAACTTGAGGCTGTAGTGGTCCGTGCGCACACGGAATGACCGGCCCCAAAGATAAGGCCGCCAGTGGCGCACCGCCTGAACCAGCCCAATAAGCTCGCACTCGTAGGCCACGAGCTTGTGATGGCGAGCGGCGAAGGGGCGGCTGAAGAAGGCGAGCGGTCCCTCGCCCTGGTGAAGGACGGCGCCGAAGCCAATGCCAGAGGCGTCGCAGTCCACGATGAACGGCATATCAAAGTCCGGCATCTAGAGGACGGGTCCCGTTGTGAGCGCCCGCTGGAGAGCCTCGAATGCCGTAGTCGCCTCCTCGTCCCAGGAGAAGGCGTCGCGTCGAAGGAGACGCGTCAGTGGCGCGGCGATGAGGCCGAAGTGCCGGATGTACTTCCCGTAGTAGCCGGCGAGGCCCAAGAAGCCGCGGAGCGTCCGCGGTGACCGCGGGATCGGCCACGCAGCGACGGCGGCGACCTTGTCCGCGTCCATCGCTACCCCGTCCGCCGAGATGACGTGCCTCAGGTACGCGACGGAGGTCGTGCCGAACGAGCACTTCGAGCGCTTGAGGTGAAGACGATGCGCTCGAAGCTCGTTGAAGATGATGGCCACATGTTGTAGATGCTCCGCCCAAGATGCACTGTAGATGAGAATGTCATCAAAGAAAACAAGCAGAAAGCGGCGCAAGTATGGGCTGAGCACGTCGTTCATCAGGGCCTGGAAGGTCGCCGGCGCGTTGGAGAGGCCGAACGGCATCACCAGGAACTCGAAGTGGCCATGGTGAGTGCGGAACGCCGTCTTCTCGATGTCGTCAGGGTGCATGCGCACCTGATGGTAGCTCGAGCGAAGGTCGAGCTTGGTGAAGAAGCGCGCTCCGTGTAGCTCGTCCAAGAGCTCATCCACGACAGGGATGGGGAACTTGTCCTTGGACGTCAGGGCGTTGAGGGCGCGGTAGTCGATGCAGAAGCGCCATGTGCCGTCGGACTTGCGCACAAGGAGCACCGGGGCGGAGAACGGCGATGTCGAAATCCGGATGATGCCCTGCGCGAGCATGACCGCCACCTGACGCTCGAGCTCGTCTTTCTGCAGCTGAGGGTACCGGTACGGACGCACGGCGACAGGTGCCGTGTCCGGCAGCAGGTGGATGCGGTGGTCACAGGGCCGCACGGGAGGGAGGCCCTGTGGCTCGTCGAAGATGTCGCTGTGCTGCTGCAGGAGGTCGGCCAGGAGGGGATGCGCCTCGTCCAGTGCGGACGCCATCAACTGGAGCTGTGGAGTCACGGCGCCGGAGCCGCCGATGCCTGTCCACTAAACGCGACGGCCGCCCTCGCGCCAGAAGATGAGGGACAACACATCGAGGTCCCAAAGGATGGGGCCGAGAGTGGACAGGAAGTCGATGCCGAGGATGAAGTCGTAGCAGCCCAGGTCGATGCCGGCGCAGTCGATGGAGAATGGCTCGTTGCCGATGAGGACGGGAACCTGCCGCGCCACCCCCTGGCAAGCAAGGCGGTCCCCGTTGGCGACGGTGACGCTGAACTTCTCCGAGCCCGCCGGTTGGAGTGCGAGGCGGCGCATGGCGTCCCCGGACAGGAAGTTGTGCGTCGAACCCGTGTCCACGAGCGCGGTTAGACGCTCCCCGTTGATCGTCACCGGAAGCAGCATCGTCTTTGCCGTCTTGATGCCAGCCATGGCATGAAGGGAGACGACGAAGGCGGTAGGTCGTGACGCCGGCCTCGGAGAGTGTGGTGGCGTCGAGCTCCGCGGTGAGGGCCTCCACCTCCGCGTCGTCGACGGTCTCCAAGTAGAACAGGCGGGCGCACGTATGACCCGGCGCATACGGCTCGTCGCAGTTGAAGCACAGGCCCTTGCGGCGCCGCTCGAGCTGCTCGGCCGACGTCAAGCGCCGGAAGGTGCGTGTCGGCGCGGGGGCAGCCGCCGTAGCGGCCGGCAGGGCGGGGCGTGGCGGCCGCCGGGGCGGGTCGGGGAACGCGTGCCGCGGCCCGGGAACGCCTGTTGTAGGGCGTTGGCGCGCTGCTCGTACGCGCGTGCGTAATACATGGCCGTCTGCAGGTCCTGGGGGTCGCGCATCTCGACGTCGATGCGGATGTGGTCGGGAAGGCCGCCGACGAAGAGCTCAGCGCGTTGGCGAGCCGTGACGTCAGGCGCATGGCAGGCCAACGTCTGGAAGCGGTCGGCGAAGTCCTGCACCGAGGTGGTGAAGGGAAGGCGACCGAGCTCGGCCAAGCGACTCCCACGTATGGGGGGGCCGAACCGGAGGAGACACGGGTCGCGAAAGCGCTCCCATGAAGGCATCCCGCCCTCGTCCCGCTCGAGGGCGTAGTACCAAGTCTGGGCGGCGCCACGGAGGTGGTAGGAGGCGATCCACGTGCGGTCGGACGCCATGGTCCGCTGCCCCCTAAAAAACTGGTCGCACTGATTGAGCCAGTTCAGGGGGTCGACGGTGCCGTCGTAGGTGGCGAACTCCAGCTTGGTGAAGCGGGGTGGCTGCTGCACGTGTGGCGAGGCCGCGTAGGTGCCCTCGTGACGGCCCAGCGCGGCGGAAGGAGAGTGTTGCGGCACCACGGAGCTCCCGGCGTACGGATCAGTGTACCCGCCGAACCCCCCGAAGGTGGGGGCGGGTGGCTGCAACACCGTCGGTTGTAGTGGCGCCGTCGTGTAGGTCGGCGTGTCCATCCACGTCGGTAGCGGGGACGGCGACGGCGGCCACCGGACCTGGGTGATCGGCAGGCCCTGGGGCACGACAGTCGCCGGGGGCGGTGGCGCGAAGGGCGCCGCCGGCGGAGGCGGTGGTGGCGGGGTTGCGTACGGAGCCTGGAGGAGAGTCCGGAGGTTCGAGACCGCCAGGGTTCTACCAGGTCTCGGACGTAGGTTGTAGGGGTGGAAGTGCGGGCTGCGAGGTTGGGGACGCCGGCGCCGGCGGTTGGGCGCCGTCGCGGCGTGAGAGAGAGAGAGAGAGAGGCGGCTAGGGTTTGGGGCTCTCGTCTCCTCAAGGAGACGACAACAGAATATACTGTTTATTGTCTGATTAATATCGAAGGGGTACATGTGTTTATAAAGGAGGACAGCCTCCACTAAACCCTAGATAACTTGGACTCTAACTTGGACTCTAATATAACTTGGACTTCTAAGATAGGTAAGATAACTTGGGCTAAGCCCGTAATTAACCCTGCCCATTGGGCCTCCTCCGTTGGTACGCTGTACCGGTCATAACAGAGATATCATTCATTGGCAAAAAACATAGCTGCAGACCCGTGGTTCTTGTTGAAACTTAGGGTTACTGGTAGTAAGTTAGCTGATTTAACCATTAAAATGTGACCTCCAGTAGAGATATTTCAAAATCATATATCAGATTTTCAGTTATCGATATCTGGCTGGCTTGTGAATGAAAATGTGCAAGTTATTTCCCTATTACCAGGCAGCTAAACAACAAGACAGGCTATATTTTTCCATTTTACAATATGAACCAAGTAACTCACTCGAAATCAGATGATCTTAAACCAACCCTACCACTACATACTTGGAAGCCGTACATTAGAAAATACATAAACAGAAACATCATCATATTTCAAGATCAACTATCAAGATATGATGCCTGGCGCAGAGGTTGTGTGCTTAATTGTATGGAGCTCTGTTCCCACAAGGCTTGAGTAAAATTTGCAATAGAATTCTGCCCTTAACTTAGTTGTGGAACAGATAGCAACTAATATGTAGGATGTTTTTTGTCCTGACCCACACTAAAGAAAAACTTAAACAATACAACTACAAGGTTTAATTCCTTTTGCTTATTTCATCCAGTTTTTTTTAAAGCAATTTGATGCATTCTGAACAATTGACAACTGCTACAATATCAGACGAAAAGAACAACCTATCTGACATCAAAACCAGTTTTAGAAAATACAGAATACTATATATACATCTATTAAGGTGAATCTATTTAATGCATGAAGCTGAAGCTTCAGAAGTACCTCCGTCGGAAGCCTTATTAGAGAAGTATTTGGCCTTGATGCGTGCTGCAAGTTCAGCTTGGTATCTGTTTACCTTCTGTTCATGCTCCTCAATTTCCGATTCACTGCACATGGGTATGCAAAAAACTTACTATCATGTTTCATGATTTCTTACAGCAACAACAAGCAGAAGATAAAGTCTGTAACAAATGAGTAACTGTGCTCTGTCAAGGATGGGGTAAGATCTAGATGTTCGAAATTCATGGTCAATTTGGCCCTGGGCTGACGTGGAAGTATCAATTTGTCTTTTTCGAGGCCCATGTGTATTTAATTTGTCTAAAAAAAATAATGATGTGAGATTCCTGATACACAAGGTTCAAATATTTACGGCAATGAAAATATTAGATGGAATAGAGGTGGCATGTTCAGGTTAATTAGGATATAAAGAATGTATATGACTGTCGGAAACATAAGAAGCAAAGCCTCCTTCACTCTGTCATTGTTTTGCCTTATTATTCTAGCCATTGGCTATCCAGGGGGTGCACACCCTTCATTTTATTCCTGGGTCCGCCACTGATTCTAGCCCTGGGTCTAGTAAAGTTATATGCCGCCTCTTCTCACAAAAGAAGTAGCATGGCACTTCAACTCACAAAAGAAAAGAAGCGATATGCCATTTCAAATGATAGTAAAGCGTAACATCCTGAGTGACTAGAAACTAAGTCCAGGACAGACCTATGGAATGGTATCTGTGAGCAAAAATGCAGGCTGTCCTTTCTCAGAAGAATGATTCAACTTCACTACTATATTGCTAATATAACTTGGTTCCAAAGTAGTACTCCCTCCGCCCCATAATATAAGAACGTTTTTGACACTAGTGTAGTGTCAAAAACGTTCTTATATTATGGGACGGAGGGGGTACTATATATGGAACTGCAGCCATGGCTGTGAGCATCGTTCGATGCAGAGGCCGGGGGTTATCCTCCTTTTCGGAAAAAAAATGGAACTGCATGCAGCCTTTGGTCTTGAGTTCAAAATAATCTGCACTTACAATTTATTGTCAGGCAAACAATTCACCGTGTTACCCTTTTCTTTCTCTCGAGAAAAAGCAAAGCTTGCGTCTCAATGCATCGACAGAACAAATATTAATTACAAGCCTAAGAGTAGGCCGAAACAACCGGCCACGGATAAAACCGCACCCAACGGCTGACAGACACTCTGTTACAACCAACAGCAATGTGTTCTATCCTCATTCACCATGCTACTCCTACCTAACCAAAATTGTAAAAATTAACTTCTCCAGCATGGGTTTATGTACAGTATGTACAGTTGTTAAAGGTGACACCTTAACCTCTACGAGATAGAAAACACGACAACATGACATTACACATCTGAAGAATCAAAATTGAACAAAACATAAAGGCACATAGGCATGAAGTCTAAAATGGCATCCTTGGTGTTCTCCAGAGAACCCCATATGCTGAAGTGGAAAAGCAAACTCGGAGAAAAACCATAAAAGTGAATGGTGTTGTGTGCTCATTCCGTTGTGCACAAAGAACGTTGCCACTTTCATCAGACATTAAAAGACAAAACTGACTCACCCCACTGCATCCATTGCAGTTGCAGGTTCGGACTTGACGGTGAGCATGGCTCCTCAATGCCCGGCCGAACGCCGCAGAACCTCTTGAACGTCAGCCGCCACGGGAGCCCGCAAGAAACTGAACGCGTTGGAGAGAAATGAATACTCGGATTACCGCGAGCAGAACGCGAGCCAGTTAGGGTTCGTCACCAGCAAACCTACCGAATCGAGCCCGGATGGGTACCGACTTCCCGCCGGTCCAGTGCGACGGGGGAGAAGAAGCCGGCGACGGGGCTGACGGGGAGAAATTCCTCTGGGGTGGCGAGCTTCGGCGGAGGGGGGCGAGGGGAGCGCTGTCGCGGAGGGCAGGGGAGGCGAAGTGCGGGGTGTGGGGAAGGCCGAAGGGGAGTGAAGGAACGTCCGGGAGTCAACTGGGAACTCGCTTGTGTTGACCCTCTACGAATTTGGTGGGCCCTTCTGGTCAGACTGACAGCACCGGGGTGAGGTCGCGTTTCTTTTTGTTGCCAACGGCGTACTCGTAAGGGTATCTTCAATAATCGTATAATCATCGTCGGTAAAATTGCCACATAAACGATTTGAATGACATGACACGTAATAAAAAAGTGAGAGAATGAAACCGTATGAACTTGAAGCAACGGTTCATGCACAAGCTCCGAGGCAAGCATGATAATTTCTTCAACATTTAATGGACCCGTTCAGTTATTTTACATACGGTTAACATGCAATTCATTGAAGAGCTTGTATGATGTGCTGTTGGTTGATGACGTGGATATTTATACCAACGATTAAACATACGGACTGTTGAAGATGCTCTAAATGATAAGGTCAAAAAGGAAAAAGACGTAGTAAATGGTAAAGAGTAAGGTCGTGTTTGGCTTGTCTTTTTTTTCCAGATACCGTGTAGACAATACAAATCTCCATTTGTCGTTTCGCTTACAACCTGAAATCTGTACTAGCTCGGTAAGTTACACCTGTAAATTAAATATACGCATATCTAAATACAACCATTCCAAACGGGGCCTAAAGTGACAGCTGGGATAGGGGTGTATGGGGGTGTTCCTTACTCTATTTTGTTTAAATTGGCATTTTTTATTTAATGCATTAATGTCTTTTTATAGCTTTTCATCCTCGCTGTATAATAGGCATATATTAAACTTTGGAAATAACAAAAGAACTTTAGATTTGGAATTTCAAAGAAAATACAAGCGTTAAGCACAAATCTCAGCATCCGGAATTTGAAGCACGTTCCATGCACGCAATCAAAATCATGAAGACCCGAAATTGAATCCATGAAAAAGACGATACCTGAAGGATGGAATGGAATCGGCCGCCGCCGCTCCTTGCGCAACGTCATCCTTGCTCCTCCGTGTCGGGTTGCTCGTGGAGTAGGGGGGGATCGGAGCTCCGGGGGCATTCAGCGCCAGCACCACATGTCTATGAAGGGGAAGGTCGGCCGCCGCTGCTCTCCCCCCGCCGCCACTACCGGTGTTCCCATGACGAGGTGGTCGTGACATGGAGGAGGTTGAGTGGGGGGTCGCGGGCCTCGATGAGTAGTAGAACCTAGACGATGAAGAAGAACAGGGACAAAGGTTGGACGAGGTTGGCGGCGGAGGGTTTACTCGAGCACTCGTTGGGTTCGCTTTTATCCTTGTCCGATAAAGGGGTCTATTTACGATGGGACTGGGGAGGGGCCGGGGTTGGGCTTGAGTTGGGCCATGCTAGGTTGTGTGGTACCTATTTACGGCCCAATGTAGACAAGCATGTTTACTAGAGTCGGGTAACAATGCAATTGAATATTTTGTAATAGAAGTTTGAGTGAACACATTTAAAAGGAATTGGGTGTAAGACACAAAGAGGCAAACACAAGTAAACTAGATCACAAAAGTGTGACAAGGGAACTCGTGTGTACCCCAAGATTTTCAAAACATAGGAATATAAAAAGATACATTATAACGTCGACATGCTAGATTGTACCAAGAACCAAAAAAAACATTATTTGCTAAGGAGAAATATTTAGATATGACACAAGGGAAAGGGCAAAAAAGGGTTTAAGTGCCTGATTGGAAAGAAATAAGACAAAAATATACGTTAAAACTTAAGGATTTTTCCGCATGAGAATAGACCTCATGTTTTTTTAAAGAATATTTAATAAATCCTTTGTTAGAATCCTATGCTCCAAAGAGTAGCTAGAAGTAGGAATTTTCCCTTAAGATTGATCATAAACCCCCATTTTTCACTCTAGTAATCCTTCCACGCAAAGTGAGCCTAAAGGGATTTGGATTTTGAGTTCTCATAATTGATATACGGATTTTATTTAGTTTTGTATATTTATGTCTTATTCTCTCTTGCTTATACACGTATACACATATGCCTCGGGCATTGTTGCATGAATTTGCGGATATAAGAGTGGCTTGCTGTAATGAAGGACCAAAGATGCCTTAAGCGTTGACTACATGGGAGAATAGACGACTATCAAATAAAATTATTTTCGTTGTTGCTTTTAGAGGCTAGTGTGGGACTATAAGTTCTATAGATATGCAACTAGATGATGCACCCGATATGACGTGTTACAACAAACAAGTAGGCTACACAAGAAGGCAAACAAGCAAGTAATAACAAGTTAAGGTAGGGTTAAGAGACATGCGAAAGTGATGGAGACAATGATGTAATATGAAGTTCACACACTTGAGGTGCAAATGATACGTTCATTTTGCATCATGATTTTCTATTGATATTTATAATATTTTCAAGCGGTATTTCACTTTTTGATGCAATACCTATACCTTCTCTCTCTTATTTTAGAAGGTTTACACAAAGAGGGAAATCACTAGAAACTGGAATTCTAGACCTGAAAGGCTATGGAAAAGACTGGATTTTTTTTGGATTCCAGATGACCTACAACTTCAAGGAGATTTTATATGCAATATATGAGAATTATTGGAGCAAAGAAGTACCAGAGGGGGCCCACCAGTTGCCCACAAGGCAACATGTCGCGCCCACCCCCTAGGACGCGCCCTCATGCCTTATGGGTCCCACAAACAACCTCTGGTGTCCATCTTTTGCTATATGAAGGGTTTTGACCTAGAACAAATAAGGAGGATACTTTCGGTACGAAGCGTCGCCGTCTCGAGGCGGAACCTGGGCAGGAGCACTTTTTCTCTTCAACAAAGCAATTTGGCCGAGGAAACTTCCCTCCGGGAGGGGGACATCAAAGCCATCGTCATCACCAATGCTTCCTCCTTCATGGGAGGACCAATGTTCAACAACATCTTTACTAGGACCATCTCATCTCAAACTCTAGTTCATCTCTTATATTCAATCTTTGTCCCAAAACCTCAGATTGGCCCCTGTGGGTTGCTAGTAGTGTTGATTACATCTTATAGTTGATGCTAGTCCCTCACCTGGCAAACACAGTTGTTTCTACACTGGAAATCTTAAGTGCAAACGATTTGTTTGGTGTTTTATAACAACCATGTCGCCCAAACGCGGACTAAAACATCGAAAATGATCGATCCACATGTCATTGCATCTATTTTGGGATGCGTTTGGTTACCCGCATATACCCCAGCCAAGCCCGCGCGGGAAGAAAATGACCTTGTTGGTTACCCGCATTCACTGTTGGGCATGTATAGCATGAACTTTAAAGCATCTCTGGGCCTGCATCCAGAGGAACGCTCAAATCAGTCATTTTTGTGGAGCTAGGCCCGAGCGGTGCAACCCTAGGCACATGGGCGTGGGGAGCTACATGCGTGGATGCGGTCTCGAGACATCGCTTTGTTTCCTAAAGTGTCGTCATAAATTACCCTCACCACCCTCTCACCATTCTCTCCTCTTTTCCCCACCCGCACTGACGGTAGCGATAATAGGACAATCCAAGACAGCGGCTACCACCGCACTGACTATAGGCCTCCATCGAGCATCGGCCATGGCAGCAAGCCTTTGCCCTGTCTCTGGATTTACTGCTTACGACTCAGGCTAGATTTCATTTGGGCACTCGATTGGAGAGTTAGGGAGGGGACTGAGCACATTGAGGGTGGGGGATTGGATTCTGCACCGACAATTTCTAGAGTTCATAGCTAATTTTTAGATTACATCACGGTGACGATTGGGGTACAAACATTCTTCTCTAGTTGCGGCGTCCCTAGAGCCGCGTCGAGTGGTGGTGGGGTATAGCCGTCTTCTTTTCTTCCTCATCATCTTCACCCTCACCATCTTCATCAAGAACGTTGGGTCCTGCACGACGGCCTGCCCCCGACGCCTTGGACACCATCTGCACCTTGTAGTTGTCCTCCTCCGGAGCCATCGAAATCCTTGTCGTCCAGTAGGTTGCGGCACGGTGGTCATTAGGACGCATGTAATCCCTATACTTGGCCCACTTTATCCTCTATCAAGTGTCGCCGGAGTCGGCCTAATTAATGGCCCAACAAAGGATGTTAACTCACATAGTGCCCTTCGTTGGGTCAGAATCAGCGTCTTCAACTCCTTCGTTGATACGTCTCCAACGTATCTACAATTTTTGATCATTACATGCTGTTATATTGTCATTCCAGGATGATTTATGATCATTTTATAGCAAATTTATATCATTTTTTGGGACTAACCTATTGACATAATGCCTAGTGTCAGCTGCTGTTTTTTCCTTCACAGAAAATCCATATCACATGAAGTCCAAATGCCACAAAACTTTACGAATATTTTTTTGGACCAGAAGGAAACCTAGGAGCCAAGAATGAGTAGCAGATGAGGCCCAGGGCGCCCACTAGACACCAGGGCACGCCAAGGGCCCTCGCGCGGCCTGGTATCTAGTGGGGCCCTCGGGCACCTCCTCTGCCACCTCTGAGCTCTACAAACACCCCAATATTCAGAAAACCCTAGAGGAGTGAACGAAAAATCATTTGAGTCGCCATAAGTTCCATCGCCACAAAATCCAATCTAGAGCCCGTTCCAGAGAGGAACATCTTGATAACCCACAAGTATAGGGGATCAATTGTAGCCTTTCTCGATAAGTAAGACTGTCGAACCCAACGAGGAGCTAAAGGTAGGACAAATATTCTCTCAAGTTCTATCGACCACCAATACAACTCTACGCACACTTTATGTTTGCTTTACCTAGAACAAGTATGAAACTAGAAGTACTTTGTAGGTGTGATAGGATAGGTTTGCAAGATAATAAAGAACACGTAAATAAAAACTAGGGGCTGTTTAGATAAAGAAACAATTATGTTAGTTTACCGAGTGTGGAAAAGTGGTGGTAGGAGTTGCGGAATTGTCCCTAAGCAATTGACTACGTTACTAGACCGATAACAAGTTTTATGTGGGAGAGGCCACTCTAGCATGTCATCACTTACTTGGAATTCTATGCACTTATGATTGGAACTATTAGCAAGCATTCGCAACTACTAACGTTCATTAAGGTAAAACCCAACCATAGCAATAAGATATATTGGTCCCCCTTCAATCCCGTATACATCAATCTATGCTAGGCTCAAGCTTCTGTCACCCTTGCCCTCCAATACATAGTCCTATCAACATACTACTAACCCTATGGTGTGATCCACGTGCGCGCTCATATGATGGGCACCAAAGGACAGCAACATAACCACAAGCAAATTAAACCAATCATAGCAATTCATCAATCACCGATAGGACAACGAAAATCTACTCAGACATCATAGGATGGCAACACATCATTGGATAATAATATGAAGCATAAAGCACCATGTTCAAGTAGAGGGTACAACGGGTTGCGGGAGAGTGGACAGCTGAATATAGATGGGGGAAGGTGATGGAGGTTTTGGTGAAGATGACGAAGGTGTTGGTGTAGATCGCCGTCACACGATGATGTCCCGGGCGGCGTTCCGGCGCCACCGGGAGAGAGGGGGAGAGAGCCCCCTTCTTCTTCTTCTTCTTCCTTAACCTCCTCCCTTGATGGGACAAGGGTTTCCCCTCTGGTCCATGGTCTCCATGGCGGCGGAGGGGCGAGAGCCCCACCGAGATTGGATCTCTCTCTCTGTGTGTCCTTCTGTTTCTGCGCTCCCAGATTCTGGCCCTTCACCATTTCTTAAATTCCCAGAGATCCGTAACTCCGATTGAGGTGTCCTTTTAAAACGATTTTCTTCCGGATATTAGCTTTCTTGCACCTAAAGAAGGGCCCCAACCGCCTTAGGGGTTGGTCACAAGCCTGCCAAGCGCGCTTGGGGGGGTAGGGCGCGCCTCCTGGGCTCGTGACCCCCTCGGGCATCGTTTCGCGTTGATTCTTCTTCCCAAAAATCTTAAATATTCCCAAAAAAATCCCTGTAGGTTTTTTATTGCGTTTGGACTTCGTTTGGTATGGATATTCTGTGAAACAAAAAACATGCAACAAACAGGAACTGGCACTGGGCACTGGATCAATATGTTAGTCCCAAAAATAGTATAAAAAGTTGCCAAAAGTATATGAAAGTTGTAGAATATTGGCATGAAACAATCAAAAAATATAGATACGACGGAGACGTATCAGCATCCCCAAGCTTAATTCCTGCTCGTCCTCGAGTAGGTAAATGATAAAAAAGATAATTTTTGATGTGGAATGCTACCTAGCATAATCTTTATCATATAATCTAATCATGGTATGAATACTAAAACACGAGTGATTCGAAGCAATAGTCTATCATTTTACATAAAGACAATAATATTTCAAGCATACTAACAAAGCAATCATGTCTTCTCAAAATATCATGGCGAAAGAAAGTTATCCCTACAAAATCATATAGTCTGGCTATGCTCCATCTTCCCCACACAACGTATTTAAATCATGCACAACCCCGGTTTTAGCCAAGCAATTGTTTCATACTTTAGTGTACTCAAACTTTTTCAACTTTCACGCAATACATGAGCGTGAGCCATGGACATAGCACTATAGGTGGAATAGAATATGGTGGTTGTAGAGAAGACAAAAAGGAGGAGATAGTCTCACATCAACTAGGCGTATCAACGGGCTATGGAGATGCCCATCAATAGGTATCAATATGAGTGCGTAGGGATTGCCATGCAATAGATGCACAAGAGCTATAAGTGTATGAAAGTTCAAAAAGAAACTAGTGGGTGTGCATCCAACTCGCTTGCTCACGAAGACCTAGGGCAATTTGAGGAAGCCCATCATTGGAATATATAAACCAAGTTCTATAATAAAAATTTCCCACTAGTATATGAAAGTGACAACATAGGAGACTCTCTATCATGAAGATCATGGTGCTACTTTGAAGCACAAGTGTGGTAAATGATAGTAGCATTGTCCCTTCTCTATTTTCTCTCATTTTTTTTTATTTTATTTTTTTGGTGGGCTTCTTTGGCCTCTTTTTTTTATTTGGGCTTCATTGGCCTCTTTTATTACTTCCTCACATGGGACAATGCTCTAATAATGATGATCATCACACTTTTATTTACTTACAACTCGATATTTAGAACAAAATATGACTCTACATGAATGCCTCCGGTGGTGTACGAGGATGTGCAATGATCTAGCGTAGCAATGACATAAAAAAATAGACAAGCCATGAAAACGTCATGCTAGCTATCTTACGATCATGCAAAGCAATATGACAATGATGGTGCGTGTCATAATAAACGGACTGATGGAAGTTGCATGACAATATATCTCGGAATGGCTATGGAAATGCCATAATAGGTAGGTATGGTGGCTGTTTTGAGGAAGTGTATATGGTGGGTGTAATGCACCGGCCAAAGTTGCGTGGTACTAGAGAGGCTAGCAATGGTGGAAGGGTGAGAGTGCGTATAATCCATGGACTCAACATTAGTCATAAAGAACTCACATACTTATTGCAAAAGTCTATTAGTCATCAAAACAAGGTACTACACGCATGCTCCTAGGGGAAGGGTTGGTAGGAGTTAACCATCGCGCGATCCCGACCTCCACACAAAGGATGACAATCAATAAATAAATCATGCTTCGACCTCTTCACATAACGATTTACCATACGTGCATGATACGTGAATCACAAACCTTAACACAAGTATTTTTACGAATACACAATTACTCACTAGCATGACTCTAATATCACATCTTCATGTCGCAGAACTATTGCAAGGAATCAAACATATCATATTTAGTGATCTACAAGTTTTATGTAGGATTTTATGACTAACCATGTGAATGACCAATTCCTGTTAACTCTCTAAATAGGTATAAGTGAAGCATGAGAGTTTAATTCTTTCTACAAAAGATATGCCCCGCTCTAACAAATATAAGTGAAGCAAAAGAGCATTCTACAAATGGCAGTTTTCTATGTGTAGGAAACAGGTAATCCAAACTTCAAATGATATAAGTGAAGCACATGAAGCATTCTATAAAGCCATACTCAAAAGATATAAGTGAAGTGCAAAGAGCATTCTATAAATCAACCAATGACTATCTCATGCCAGCATAGTGCATAAAATAAAAAGGGGAAATAAACACAAAAGACGCTCCAAGCATTTGCGCATATCATGTGACGAATAAAAATATAGCTCCGAGTAAAATTACCGATAGATTGTAGACGAAAGAGGGGATGCCTTCCGGAGCATCCCCAAGCTTAGACGCTTAAGTCTTCCTTGAATATTACCTTGGGATGCCTCGGGCATCCCCAAGCTTAGGCTCTTGCCTCTCCTTATTCCTCCATCCATCGTGGTCTCACCCAAAACTTGAAAACTTCAATCACACAAAACTCAACAAAACCTTCGTGAGATCTGTTAGTATAATAAAGTAAATCACCACTTTAAGTACTGTTGTGAACTCATTGCAAATTCATATTAGCATTATATCTACTGTAAATCGAACTTCACCATGGTTCATACCCCCGATACTACCCATAGATTCATCAAAATAAGAGAACAATGCATAGAAAACAGAATCTGTCAAAAACAGAACATTCTGTTGTAATCTGAACACATACCATACTTATGATACTCCAAAAATTCTGAATTTTTTTTGATAATTAAGGAAATTTGTATATCAATCAGCAGCAAAAAGAATCAACTCAATAGCGCTCTCTGTATAGAAATAAGAAATGATTTCGTGAGTGCAAAGTTTCTGTCTTTTTCAGCATGATCAAACAACTATCACCCAAACTAATCATAAAGGCTTTACTTGACACATTATTTTTAGGATACAATGGAATTTTACAATAGGATAATTATTTTTGCGAGAAACTTCCATGAAACATTCTACATTGTTTCCATGAGCATGAACACAAGTGTTCAAGGTCGACCCTCACTTCCGCAATGCATCACCTTTCAATCGCTTCTCTTTTTGAAAAAGTTTTAAGTTCCCCTCTATATTTTGTTTTGTTTTTAAACTATATAAAATCACTCAACAGAAATAAATGACTCTCTAAAACTTCCGGGTTGTCTCCCTGGCAGCGCTTTCTTTAAAGCCATTAAGCTAGGCATAAAGTGCTCAAGTAATGGATCCACTCGGATCCCAAGGTATATCAAAGCCAATTTTAATTAACAATGATTTGTAATTTATTAGTGAGCACAAGGTAACATATATCATGCAATGACGAAGTCTAACTCTCTTCATATGCATTGGCATGTCATAAAAGAACAATTTATGCACATCAAGTAAAAGCCAATACATAGCATAAACAGTTTTTTGCAATTTTATCGTATTGAAAACATCGAGAGGTGGAGATGTAGTTCCTCTCTCATAATAATTGCAAGTAGGAGCAGCAAGCACATGCATATTATATTCATCAAAATAAACATGTGTAATAGTAGAAGGCAACCCATCTATGTAATCCCTAATAAGAGCAAACTTCTCCGATATAGTTGTGACAACCTGATGCCGACGTTCCAGAAGATTCCCCTTTATTCCGTTTTCGTCGTGTGTCTATTTTTATTTGTCGCATCATCATCGCATCATGCGCATCATCAGCATTGCATCGGCATCTCCATTGCCGCCAGTTTTCAAACTTGCATCCGTTGGTAGTTGCCGGTTCTCGTCGTTGTCCATTCTGATCCCGACCACACATGCACGCGCCCGCGGCATCGTCAAGACCTTGTTTTTTTATAACGTGTATAAAACTTTCTCCGATTGAGCTGGAACTTGGCGTGTGGTATTAATTTAGTGTAGGTAGGCCGTCTGTCAAATTTCATCGCGATCGAAGCTCGTTTGTTACCCGTGTCGTTTATTATATAGCGGCATTAAAGCCCGTCAATTGTCAGACGTTTCGGTATTTTAAACCCTGTCACCGGGTTGCCCGTTTTTCCCTCTCATCTCCGCCTAGCGCCTCTGCACAGTGCACCGACCCTACGCGCAACCTGGTCCGAAAACCTCCCGAAACCCGGACAGGGCGGTCGTGACCGTCCGGTCCGGATCAACCCCGTTTTACCCTAAACCATCATCGGTTTGTCAATTGAACTCCCTGACCTTATAATCTCGACCATTTGAGTTTAATCGAAAGGATGAGATAGGAGGTCTATCCTATCCCCCAATCCCAAGTCGCGCCGCCGCAATCCCCAACCTCGGTATCTCCGTTGCCGATCCAACCCTGCTGCACGAGCGCTCGATCCGGAGCGGATCGGGGCATCTGCCTGCGCCCGACACCCCGCCTCCACCGGAGGGCCGCGCGACGCCGCGAGCACCAGAGCCAGGCCAGACCCATCGCCCTTGCTCCCTTCCTCTCTCTCTCTTCTTCTCTTGATCTCTCTCCCTCTCCCGTTGGTTATTCTGTTGTGCCAAGGAACGAATGGAACCCGCCCGCCAGAGCTCCGCTGCCGTTGCGTGGTCAACCTCGATGAGCCCCGCTGCCGGGATTGGAGCAGGCACCTCGGATTCCCCCCTCGACCTCGTTGATGCGTGTGGACCATCGAACCTCGTCGCTAGGTCCTCGAGGGTGTCGTGCTCGACTCCAGCCTCCGCATCAAGCAGAGGAGGGTGATGCATCGCCCTGGACTCCCGTGCATCCCAGTGAGGTGAGGAACTGCACTGCCCCTCTCCTTCCTGCTCTTCCTATCTCCTCTGCTCTAATCTCCCTCTCCTTCTCGTGCATCCCAGTGAGAGACCAGAGAATCTCTGTCCCGGTGCGATGGACAGGAGCTGCCGCTCCCTAGATCCACCTCGTGCTGCTTGACACAAGCCACCAGAAGCTTCTCCGGCCCTAGGAACGGGACCCCCTCAACCGGTTATACCCAGCCCGCTGGCGAAGAGCCCCGTCGGAGCCGCCTCCTCATCGCCCATGCCGCCAGTCGTTCGTCCCTGACGAACTGAACCCCTGCATCCTGACCTGGCAACAAAGATATCTCTGTTTCACATTTCAGTTTCGTCAGGTTCGGCTCAGGATATGGTTCATCTTGCGGAAACCCCTTTTTTGCATGAATGATTCGCTTGTATCCCGGTGGTCAGGGCGCTCGGTAGCAACCTTGAGGTCCAGGGATCAGATCCCGCCGGCGCCCCCTTTTGTTTATCTCGTTTTTCCCGTGTTGCAGTAGCAGTAGAGTTAGTTTATCTATGTTAAGTCCTCATCTGTGGTTAGCTGCGTTGCAGTAGCTTAGTGGTGTGGAGTTGTGCATAGGGTACCCTAGATTCAGGGTTCGAATCCCCCTGCACTCCATTTTATTTTTTCTTTTAGGTGTGTGGTGCAGTAGTTGGGGTGTGTGTGTATTGTGGGGGTATGGCCTACTTGCATACACCCATCAGGGGCCCTGGTGAGTATGACCAGTGGGACCCCCTGATCTTAATATGTTTTTTGTTTAGTTTAGTTTTGTGATGTATTTCCAAATCTGGGATATTCCAGAAGAGGAATATGCCAAATCTGGCATATCAAGAACAACCCCTGTTCTTGTTATTAGCGTAGTTTGATCATGTGTAGTTTTTCCTTTGTTGTTTCTGGTGTTTTTCCGCACGCATTTATAGCAGTGTTATATATTGATTTGGGGTAGGAGAACCCGAGGAATCCAATGGAGACACTAGTTTCCAATTCTGAACAGTTTCGCAGAAGTGTCACTTTGTGATGAGGTGGCACTTGGTTACCTTGTAGGTTGGAGTAAGGGCATAGTTAGGGATTGAGCATCCATGCATCATTTTAGTTAGTGCTTCCTGTTGTGCATGTCTCTTGAATGTAGCTCCGTTCTTTGTTCCACGTGTTAACCGACTAGGATGACATGTAGAATCACCGCTTCACCTCTTGTCATGTTTGACCACATTTAATATTGCCGTGTATCTAATCAGGAGTGAACTAAACAATTAAATGTGGAGTTTCGTCAGTATGCAACTCGTTGCATATTGAACTTCACTTAATGTGTAGTGTTTGATTGTGTGAATTGTCATGCCGTGACTTGCATGTATTCAGCTGTCCATGCATCATATGTGTTGTGCATCGTGTGGTGAATATCGTGTGTTGATTTGTGTTTCCGGTTTGCTTCGTCTCGATAGAGTTCCGCAGCGTGCCGGATTGTGAGGACCCATTCGACTACATCGGTTCGTCTGCTTCACGGAGTCATTCTTCTACCAAGCGGGATCTCAGGCAAGATGACCATTTCCCCAGATACCATTACTATCATTGCCATGCTAGTTTTATCGCTTCTATCGATTATGTCTCGTTGCCTACCACATGTTAAATATCAGCCTCTCAACAATGCCATGATAACCTTCAACCTGTTCGACCTAGCAATCCACTGATTGACTATGTTACTGCTTGCTTAACCATGTTGTTAGCGTTGCTAGTTGCAGGGGCATTGCTTCCATGTGAAAACATGGGTTCCTTGTCATATCACCATATTAATGCTATTTAATTTAATGCACCTATATACTTGGTAAAAGGTGGAAGGCTCGGCCTTTCTAGCCTGGTGTTTTGTTCCACCTTTGCCCCCTTAGTTTCGGCTACCGGTGTTATGTTCCATAAATGAGCGCTCCTAACACGATCGGGGTTGTTATGGGGACCCCCTTAATAATTCGTCTTAGATTAAAGCGGGTCTGGCAAGGCCCAACATTGGTTTTACATTTTCCCAACATAATAATTTGATAATACTGAAATGCATAGGAAGTTAGCGCTACCCGAGGAGTAATTTTACTTAAACAGGAGGGGCCAGTGCTAATGGTGTTGGTCCCAAACGGTCTGCCTGCGGGGCCACCGTGAGGAAACTCGAGGTTTGGCACGCGTAGCTAGTTCCATCCGTCGTGTCCTGAGAACAAGATACGCGGCTCCTATCGGGTACCTCGACACGTCGGGCGGCCTTGCTGGATTAGTTTTACCTTTGACGAGATATCTTGTGCATCGGGATTCCGGTGATGCTTTGGGTAATCTCAGAGTTGAGGTTTTCCACTAGGGAATCCGACGAGATCGCGAGCTTCGTGATTGAGGATTTCTATGCGGCTTGTGGTAATCTGTGATGGACTAGTTGGAGCACCCCTGCAGGGTTAAATCTTTCGGAAAGCCGTGCCCGCGGTTATGTGGCAACATGGAGACTTTGTTTAACACTGGTTCTAGATGACTTGAAGTTAACTTAATTAAAATATGCCAACTGTGTGCTTAACCGTGACTGTCTCTTTCGTGAGTTCATTCTCCGATCGAGGACACGGTGGGGTTATGTCTGACGTAGGTAGGTGTTTAGGATCATTCATTTGATCATCAGTAGTCAAGTCCGTTATGCGTAGATCTTCCCCCTCTTATTTCTTGTACTCGTAAGTTAGCCACCAAATATATGCTTAGCCGCTGCTGCAACCTCACCACTTAACCATACCTCACCCATTAAGCTTTGCTAGTCTTGATACCTTTGGAAATGAGATTGCTAAGTCTCCTGTGGCTCACAGATTACTACAACACCAGTTGCAGGTACAGGTAAAGGTTACTTGACGCGAGCGCGTTGATTGTTCATTTGAGTTGCTTCTTCTTCTTCTTCATCATCGATCTAGGATGGGTTCCAGGCCGGCAGCCTGGGATAGCAAGGATGGACGTCGTTCTTCTTTTGTCGTTTGTTTTCGTCCGTAGTCGGACCCTGCTCTTACTCATGATGATTATGTACAGTACTGCTGTGACTCTGATGTAGCTTGTGGCGACTGTAAGCCAATACTATATATATATATCTCTTCTTTTCAGTACATTTACTTGTAACGATATCCCTTCTTGCGACATGACGAGATGCGCTTCTATCCTTGACGAGGCCTTCGTGCCAAATTGAGGATAGGGTCGCATCTTGGGCGTGACAATAGTGTAGTTGGGAGAGTTCAAAAAGATAATAGGACTATCATAAGTGGGTGCGATAGCAACAATTTCATGTTTAACATAAGGAACTATAGCGAGTTCATCTTCATAAGCATCATTCATATTGGCATCATGGCCACAAGCATAGCAAGCATCAAGTTCATCAAAAAGGGATATTTCAAACGAATCTAAGGGATCATAGCAATCAACATAGCATTCATCCTTCGGTAAGAATGAGGGGAAATTAAACAATGTATGAGTTGAAGAGTTACTCTCATTAGAAGGTGGGCACGGGTAGCTAGTCCGCTCTTCCTCCTTTTGTTCTTCGCTCTCCTCGTCATCTTTTTCATCTAATGAGCTCACAGTTTCAGCATTTTCTTCTTCCATAGTTTCCTGCAAAATATTAGTCTCTTCTTGGGCAGCGGATAATTTCTCCATAAATCGATAAATATGGACATTATATTCATAATTAGTATAACAATAACGAAGCATAACCAAATTTTCAGATCGGTAAACAACATCATCCTTATCATCACACCTTTTAAACAGAGCTTCAATTTCATAAGCACCCATAAAAGCAACAAACTCTTCTATTTGTTCCACATCATAGTAATCATATATACCATTAGCATAAGAAGCCAAGGTTTCATTAGCATTAAATTTACAAGAAAAGGGAAGGTGTTTAGCCTTCATCCTAGAGCAAAAAGTAACATCATATCTCAAACACAGATCCCAAGCATACCATTTCAACATATGAATTTGATCCCATAATAGTTTCCCTTTTTGAGTCAAGCGATAATCCTAAAGTATTCACGTTGATCCAACGTGACTCCCATTATATAATTGAATGGGGTTTTCTCAGGATTATTAAAGAAGTGCATAATATTTTTCACATAACGAGCATCGAGGGTTTTAGGAGGTTCTCCATCTCCATGAGTAGCAAGTACACCTAATTTTTTGGTATTTCGTCTTCCATATCCATAAGTAAAGATAGAGAACAACTTAGAACAACAAATAAATCAACTTAGTGATAAAGCAAACAAGCACACACGAGAATATTCACCCCCACGCTATTGCTCCCCGGCAACGGCGCCAGAAAAAGGTCTTGATAACCCACAAGAATAGGGGATCAATTGTAGCCATTCTCGATAAGTAAGAGTGTCGAACCCAACGAGGAGCTAAAGGTAGGACAAATATTCCCTCAAGTTATATCGACCACCGATACAACTCTACGCACACTTTACGTTCGCTTTACCTAGAACAAGTATGAAACTAGAAGTACTTTGTAGGTGTGATATGATAGGTTTGCAAGATAATAAAGAACACATAAATAAAAACTAGGGGCTGTTTAGATAAAGAAACAATTACATTAGTTTAACGAGTGTGGAAAAGTGGTGGTAGGAGTTGCGGAATTGTCCCTAAGCAATTGACTATGTTACTCGATCGATAGCAAGTTTTGTGTGGGAGAGACCACTGCTAGCATGTCATCCCTTACTTGGAATTCTATGCACTTATGATTAGAACTATTAGCAAGCATCCGCAATTACTAACGTTCGTTAAGGTAAAACCCAACCATAGCAATAAGATATATTGGTCCCCCTTCAATCGTGTATGCATCAATTTCTATGCTAGGCTGAAGCTTCTGTCACCCTTGCCCTCCAATACATAGTCCTATCAACATACTACTAACCCTATGGTGTGATCCACGCGCGCGCTCATATGATGGGCACCAAAGGACAACAACATAACCACAAGCAAATTAAACCAATCATAGCAATTCATCAATCACCAATAGGACAACGAAAATCTACTCAGACATCATAGGATGGCAACACATCATTGGAAAATAATATGAAGCATAAAGCACCATGTTCAAGTAGAGGGTACAGCGGGTTGCGCGAGAGTGGACCGCTGAATATAGATCGGGGAAGGTGATGGAGGTGTTGGTGAATATGACGGAGGTGTTGGTGTAGATCGCCGTCACACGATGATGTCCCGGGCGGTGTTCCGGCGCCGCCGGGAGAGAGGGGGAGAGAGCCCCCCTTATTCTTCTTCTTCTTCCTTGACCTCCTCCCTAGATGGGAGAAGGGTTTCCCCTCTGGTCCATGGTCTCCATGGTCGCGGAGGGGCGAGATCCCTCCGAGATTGGATCTCTCTCTCTGTGTCCTTCTGTTTCTGCGCTCCCAGATTCTGGCCCTTTACCGTTTCTTAAATTCCAGGAGATCCGTAACTCCGATTGAGGTGTCCTTTTAACACGATTTTCTTCCGGATATTAGCTTTCTTGCGGCGAAAGAAGGGCCCCAACCACCTTAGGGGTTGGTCACGAGCCTGACAGGCGTGCCTGGGGGGGTAGGGCGCGCCTTCTCGGCTCGTGACCCCCTCGGGCATCGTTCCGCGTTGATTCTTCTCCCCAAATATCATAAATATTCCAAAAAAAATCCCCGTAGGTTTGTTATTGTGTTTGGACTTCGTTTGGTATGGATATTCTGCGAAACAAAAAACATGCAACAAACAGGAACTCGCATTGGGCACTGGATCAATATATTAGTCCCAAAAATAATATAAAAAGTTGCCAAAAGTATATGAAAGTTGTAGAATATTGGAATGAAACAATCAAAAATTATAGATACAAAGGAGGGGTTCACCATCCTCATTGGTGCTCCTCCGATGATGCGTGAGTAGTTCATATCAGACCTATGGGACTATAGGCAATACCTAGATGGCTTTCTCTCTCATTTTGTTTCTCAATACAACGGTCTCTTGGAGATCCATATGATGGAACTCTTTCTTTTGCAGCGTATTTGTTGGGATCCGATGAATTGTGAGTTTATGATCACATCTATGAAAACATAGTCATGCTTGATTATTATAGCCTCGTATTTCTTCTCTCATATTTGGTTTTTGTCTGGACAACTTGATCTTTTATCTTGCAATGGGAAGAGGTGCTTTGTGATGGGTTCGATCTTGCGGTGCTCATGTTGGGCGACGTACCATGGGAAACAAAATTTTCCTACGCACACGCAATACCTATCCATGGTGATGATCATCTACGAGAGGGGAGAGTAAATCTACATACCCTTGTAGATCGCTAAGCGGAAGCGTATATAACGTGGTTGATGTAGTGGAACATCTTTGCGATTCAAATCGCAGCCCGTCCCGCGATCCCATCACGATCCATCCCGATGTAGTGCCGAATGGATGGCACCTCCGCGTTCAGCACACGTATAGCTCGATGACAATCTCCGCCTTCTTGATCCAGCAAGAGAGGCAGAGAGGTAGATGAGTTCTCTGGCACGGCAGCATGGTGGTGGTGGTGGTGAACTAATCCAGCAGGGCTTCGCCTAAGCACTGCCGAACTAGACTAGAGGAGAAACAGATCTAGAGAGAGACAGGCAGCCGTGGCTGATTTCTGTGTGTTCAAAAACCTTCAATACCTCTAGTATATATAGGAGGATAGGAGGGAGGCCGGCGCCCTAGGTTTCCCCTTTGGGTCGGCCTAAGTGAGGAGGAGTCCTCCTCCAATCCTAGTAGGATTAGGATTCCTTCCTTCCCACTTGGAAACTCTTTCCACCTTTGCCTTTTTGCCTTATTCCTCCACTCTAGACGCATGGGCCTTTAGGGGAGGCTTTGGCCAGACCACCAGGGGCTGATCTACCTCCTCTCACATCCCATGAAGCCTTTGGGTTATCACACCCCTCCCGATGGTCCCCCTGTACCCTCCCGGCACTCCTGGTGCACTATCGATGAGACCGAAACTTTTCCGGTGACCAAAACAGGACTTCCTATATATCAATCTTTACCTCCGGACCATTCCGGAGCTCCACGTGACTTACGTGATCTCATCCGGGCATCCGAACAACCTTCGGTCACCAACACCTATAACTCAACTATACTGAAATGTCACCGAACCTTAAGTGTGCAGACCATACGGGTTCGAGACCTATACACACATGACCTGAGACACTCTACGGTCAATAACTAATAAAGGGACCTGGATTCCCATATTGTCTCCTACATAATCTACGAAGATCTCTATCAGTTGAACCTCTATCTCAAGGATTCAGTTAATGCCATATGTTGTTCCCTTTCTCCTTCGGTATGTTACTTGCCCGAGATTCGATCGCTGGTATCTCCATACCTAGTTCAATATCGTTATCAGCAAGTCTCTTTACTTGTTCCGTGATACAAGATCCCGTGGCTAACTCCTTAGTCACATTTCTTGCAAGCCTTATTGTGATGTTGTATTACCGAGTGGGCCCCGAGATACCTCTCCGTCATACGGAGTGACAAATCCTAGTCTTGATCCATGCCAACCCAAGAGACACCTTCGGAGATACCTGTAGAGCACCTTTATAGTCACCCAGTAACGTTGCGATGTTTGATACACACAAGGTATTCCTTCGGTGTCCGGGAGTTGCATGATCTCATGGTCATAGGAACACATACATTGACATGCAGAAAACGGTAGCAATAAACTGACATGATCTTATGCCACGTTCATAGTTTGGCTCTTGTCCATCACATCATTCTCCTAATGTTGTGATCTCGTTATCAAGTGACAACACTTGTCTATGGCTAGGAAACCTTGACCATCTTTGATCAACTAGTCAACTAGAGGCTCACTAGGGACAGTGTGTTGTCTATGTATCCACACATGTATTTGAGTTTCCAATCAATACAATTATATAATAAATAATTATCATGAACAAGGAAAAATAATAATAACCAATTTATTATTGCCTCTAGGGAATATTTCCAACAGTCTCCCACTTGCACTAGAGTCTATAATCTAGTTCACATCACTATGTGATTGCAATGAATCAAACACCCATATAGTTCTGGGATTTGACCATGTCTTGCTTGTGAGAGAGGTTTTTAGTCAACATGTCTGAACCTTTTAGATACGTGTGTGCTTTACAAGTCTCTATGTCATCCTATAGATGATGCTACCACGCGCCCTTTGGACCTATTCCAAATGACTGCTCCACTATACGAATTCGGTTTACTACTCAAAGTCATTTGGATTAGTGTCAAAGCTTGCATCGACGTAACCCTTTACGACAAACTCTTTTATCACCTCCATAATCGAGAAAAATTCCTTAGTCCACTAGTTACTAATGATAACTTTTGACCGTTGTCCAGTAATCCATTCCTGGATCACTTATGTACCCCGTGACAGATTCATGGAAAGGCACACCTTCGTCCTTTCTCTTTCTTCTATCGTGGTTGAGCTTAGAGTCTTACTCAAATTCACACCTTACAACACAGCCAAGAACTCCTTCTTCGCCAATCTATTTTGAACTCCTTCAAAAACTTGTCAAGGCATGCATTTCATTGAAAGTTTTCATCAAGAATCTTGATCTACATAGATCTTGGTGCTCAATGTTCAAGTAGCTCAATCCAGGTTTTCCTTTGAAAAACTCCTTTCAAACAACCCTTTATCCTTTCTAGAAATTCTACATTATTTCTGATCAACAATATGTCAACCACATACACTCATCGGAAATTATATAGTGCTCCCACTCACTTACTTGGAAATACAAGTTTCTCCTAAACTATGTATAAACCCAAAAGCTTAGATCACCTCATCAAAGCGCATATTCAACCTCCGAGATGCTTACTCGAGTCCTTAGAAGGATCGCTAGAGTTTGCATACTAGTTACCATCCTTAGGATCGACAAAACCTTCTGGTTGTATCACATACAACCTTTCCTCAAGGAAACCGTCGAGGAAACAATGTTTTGACATCCATCTGCAAGATTTCATAATTGAAAAATGTAGCAACTGCTAACATAATTCCAACAGACTTTTAGCATCGCTACGAGTGAGAAAATCTTATCGCGATCAAATCCTTGAACTTGTCGAAAACATCTTTGCGACAAGTCGAGCTTTCTTAACGGTGATATTCACCATCATCGTCTGTCTTCCTTTTAAAGATCCATCTGCACTTAATAGTCTTACGACCATCAAGTAGTTCTTCCAAAGTCCACACTTCGTTTTCGTACATAGATCATCTCTTGGATTTCATGGCCTCCAACCATTAGTCGGAATCCGGGCCCACCATCGCTTCTCCATAGCTTGTAGGTTCATTGTTGTCGAGCAACATGACCTCCAAGACAGGGTTACCATACCACTCTATAGCAGTATGTGACCTTGTCGATCTATGAGGTTTGTAGTAACTTGATCCGAAGCTGCATGATCATCATCATCAGCTTCCACTTCAATTGGTGTAGGCGCCACAGGAACAACTTCATGCGCCCTACTACACACTGGTTGAAGTGATGGTTCAATAACCTTGTAAAGTTTCCACCATCCTCCCACTCAATTCCTTCGAGAGAAACCTTTTTCTTGAGAAAGGACCCGTTTCTAGAAACAAACACTTTGCTTCCGGATCTTAGATAAGAGATGTACCCAACTGTTTTGGGTATCCTATGAAGATGCATTTATCCGCTTTGGGTTTGAGCTTATCAGACTAAAACTTTTTCACATAAGCGTCGTAGCCCCAAACTTTTAAGAAACGACAGCTTAGGTTTCTCCAAACCATAGTTCATACGGTGTCATCTTAGCGGAATTATGGGGTGCCCTATTTAAAGTGAATGCGGTTGTCTCTAATGCATAACCCAAAAACGATATTGGTAATTTGATAAGAGACATCATAGTATGCACCATATCCAATAGGGCGCGCCTATGACGTTTAGACACACCATCACACTATGGTGTTCCAGGTGGCGTGAGTTGTGAAACAATTTCCACATTGTATTAAATGCGTACCAAATCGTAACTCACGTATTCATCTCTACGATCATATCGTAGACATTTCATCCTCTTGTCACGCCAATCTTCAACTTCACACTAAAATTACTTGAACCTTTCAATAATTCAGACTTGTGTTTCATCAAGTAAATATACTAGTATCTACTCAAATCATATGTGAAGTAAGACCATAACGATATCCACTGTGTGCCTAAGCACTCATTGGACTGCATACATAAAAAATGTATTACTTCCAATAAGTCACTTGCTCGTTCCATCTCACTAAAAACGAGGCCTTGAGTCATCTTTCCCATGTGGCATGATTCGCATGTCTCGAGTGATTCAAAATCAAGTGAGTCCATAGGTCCGTCAGTATGGAGCTTCTTTATGCGTTTTATACCAATATGACTCAAGCGACAGTGCCACAAGTAAGTGGTACTATCATTATTACTTTGTATCATTTGGCATCAAATATCATGAACATGTGTAATACTACGGTCAAGATTCAATAAACCATTCATATTAGGTGCAAAACCATTGAAGGTATTATTCAAGTAAACAGAATAACCATTATTCTCTTTAAATGAATAATCATATTGCAATAAACACAATCCAATTATGTTCATGCTCAACAAAAACACCAAACAACATTTAGGTTCAAGACTAATCTCGAAAGTAGAGGGAGCGTGCGATGGTGATCACACCAACCTTGGAAACACTTCCAACACACATCGTCACCTCGCCTTTAGCTAGTCTCCATTTATTCCATAGCTTTTATTTCGAGTTACTAACACTTAGAACCCGAACCGGTATCTGATGTCTGCTGTGTATCCCCGGCAACGGCGCCAGAAATACTTCTGATGTTTGCTGTGTATCCCTTGCAACGGCGCCAGAAATAGTTGTGTCGACGGCACAAGGAATCCTTCAGCTACGGCTACGCCTTAAGGAACTTCCTAAGCAAGTATGCAAAGGATTTCCCCCATGGCCTTGGAGCCTTGCGTTGGTGTTCCCTCGAAGCGGAAAGGGTGATGTAGCACAACGATGGTAAGTATTTCCCTCAGTTTGAGAACCAAGGTATCAATCCGGCGGAAGAGTATCTCAAGATCCTGCACAAACACAAAAGCTTGCACCCAACGCTATGAAGGGGTTGTCAATCCCTTATAGATTGTTTGCCAAGTGAGAACTGAAAGCAACAAAGTAACAAAGCAAAGTAAAAGCGGAGGTGTAAACGATGGATGTGAATAGACCCGGGGGCCGTAGTGTTTAATACTGGCCTCTCTCATGAAAGCAAGTAGACAGTGGGTGAACAAATTACTGTCGAGCAATTGATAGAACTGTGCAGAGTCGTGACGATATCTATGCAATGATTATTTCTATAGGCATCATGTCAGAAACAAGTAGACTGATACTTTCTGCGTCTACTACTATTACTCCAAACATCGACCGCTATCCAGCATGCATCTAGTGTATTAAGTCCATAAGAACAGAGTAACGCCTTAAGCAAGATGACATGATGTATAGGGATAATCTCAAACCAATGATAAAAACCCCATCTTTTTACCCTTGATGGCAACTACTTGATGTGTGCCTTGCTGCCCCTACTGTCACTGGGAAAGGTCACCACATGGCAAAACCCAAAACCAAGTACTTCTCCCATTGCAAGAATCATAGATCTAGTTGGGCAAACAAAACCCAAGACTCGGAGAGACTTACAAGGATATCAAATCATGCATATAAGAAATCGGCAAAGACTCAAATATATATCATAGATAATCTGATCATAAGTCCACAATTCATCGGATCTCGACAAACACACCGCCAAAGAAGATTACATCGGATAGATCTCCATGAAGATCATGGAGAACTTTGTATTGAAGATCCAAGAGAGAGAAGAAGCCATCTAGCTACTAACTACGGGCCCGTAGGTCTGAAGTGAACTACTCACGAGTCATTGGAGGGGCGATGATGATGATGAAGAAGCCCTCCAACTCCAAAGTCCCCTCCGGCAGGGTGCCGGGAAGGGCCTCCAGATGAGATCTCGCGGAAACGGAAGCTTGCGGCGGCGGAAAAGTATTTTCGAGGCTCCCCTGATTTTTTGCGCAATATTTGAGAATTTATAGGCCAAAGACCTAGGTCAGGGGGCGGCCAGGGAGGCCACAAGCCTGCCCACCGCCGCCTCCCCCCTCGTGGCGGAGTGGGGGCTTGTGGGCTCCCTGGAGCCCACCTGGTTTGGCCCAAAAGCCCTCTGGTATTCTTCCGTTCGGGAAAAAAACATTTCGGGGTTTTTCTTCCGTTTGGACTCCGTTCCAAAATCAGATCTGAAAAGAGTCAAAAACACGGAAGAACAGGAACTAGCACTTGGCACTGAATTAATAAGTTAGTCCCAAAAAGATATAAAAAGGTACATAAAACATACAAAGAAGACAAGATAACAGCGTGAAACCATAAAAAATTATAGATACGTTTGAGACGTATCAAGCATCCCCAAGCTTAACTCCTGCTCGTCCTCGAGTAGGGAAGTGATAAGAATGAATTTTCGATGCTTTCATGCTACCTAGCATAGGTGTCCTTTGTAATTCCTCTTATGTGACGTGAATGTTCAGATCTATTAGATTCAAAACAATAGTTTGCTATTGGCGTGGAAACAATAATAATTCAAGCAAACTAGAAAAGTAATCATGAACTTCCAAAATGATAAGGCCACAAGAAAGTTATCCCTACAAAAGCATATAGTCTCGCTATGCTCTATCGTCATTGCACAATGAATTTAAATCATCCACAACCCCGGTATTGGCCAAGTAATTGTTTCACACCTTTACTTTCTCAAACATTTTCAACTCTCACGCAATACATGAGCGTGAGCCATGGTTATAGCACTATAGATGGGGTAGAATGTGGTGGGGGTTGCAACACAAAAATGAGAAGATAGTCACATTAACTAGGCACATCAATGAGCTGTGGAGATGCTCATCAATAGATATCAATGTGAACGAGTAGGGATTGCCATACAAATGATGCACTAGAGCTACAAGTATGTGAAAGCTCTTAAAGAAAACTAGTGGGTGTGCATCCAACTTGCTTGCTCACGAAGACCTAAGGCAATTTTTGAGGAAGCCTATCATTGGAATATACAATCCAAGTTATATAATGAGAATTTCCCACTAGCTATATGGTGGTGACAAAACGAGAGACTCTCAATCATGAAGATCATGGTGCTCAAAATGCACAAGTGTGGAAAAAGTGGTAGCATTGTCCCTTCTCTCTTTTTCTCTCATCTTTTTTTTATTTTTATTTTTTATTTTGGTGGGATATTTGGCCTCTTTTTTATGGGATTCTTTGGCCTCTTTTATTTCCTCACATGGGACAATGCTCCAATAATGATGATCATCACACTTTCAACTCAAAACCTAGAGCAACTATGACTCTATATGGAATGCCTTCGGTAGTGTACCGTGGCAATGATCTAGCATGGCATAGACATCAATGGAAACATCATGCTAGCTATCTTACGGTCATGCAATGGAAATGTAGACGTGGTGGCACATATCATGGTGGTAGTTGCATGGCAATATATCTCAGAATGACTTTGAAAAATCCATAGTAGGTAGGTATGGTGGCTGTTTTGAGGGAGGCTAATGGTGGGTTTTGTGCACCAGCGAAAGTTGCACGGCACTAAGAAGATAGTGATGGTGGAAGGTGAAAGTGCATCTAAACCATGGACTCAACATTAGTCATGAAGAACTCATATACTTGTTGCAAAAAGTTTTATTAGTAATCGAAACAAAGCATTCAACGCATACTCCTAGGGGAAGGGTTGGTAGGTATAAACCATTGCGCGATCCCGACCGCCACGCAAAGGATGACAATCAATAGACTAATCATGCTCAGATTTCATCACATAGCGGTTCACCATACGTGAATGCTACGGGAATCACTAACTTCAACACAAGTATTTCTAGATCCACAACACCTTACTAGCATGACTTCAATATTACCATAACCACAACTCAAAACTAATTGAGATGAATCAAACTTCTCTAACTATTCAATGCACATGAAGGTGGAAGTTTTCGCATCCCTTTGGATAACTACCCCTTTTGAGAATACTTTCAAAGCATAGATCAACTACCAAGCCACGCACCGCTGCGCTCTAAAAGATATAAGTGAAGCACATAGAGCAAAAGTATCTAGCTCAAAAGATATAAGTGAAGCAGATGTGAACTGAATTGTCTACCAAAAGATATAAGTGAAGCTCGACAAAATCACGGTGAGTGCATGTCTCTCTCTCTCTCTAGGTGTGCAGCAAGGATTATTGTGACACAACAAAAATAAAAGACTCCTACGATACAAGACGCTCCAAGCAAAAACACATAACATGTGGTGAATAAAAATATAGCCCCAAGTAACGTTACCGATGGATTGGAGACGAGAGAGGGGATGCCTTCCCGGGGCATCCCCAAGCTTAGGCTTTTACGACATCCTTGAATATCTTGGGGTGCCTTGGGAATCCCCAAGCTTGAGCTCTTGCCACTCTTTATCTCTTTGTCCATAAGAACTTCACCCAAGACTTGAAAACTTCACAACACAAAACTTAAACAAAAACTCGTGATAACATTAGTACAAGAAAGCAAACCACCACTTCCTTAGGTACTCTAGCAAACTTAAATTCTACTTGTGCTGATGTTGGGTTACTGTACTTTCAATCTTCCATGGCTAATACCCCCCCCCCCCGATACTATCCATAGTTTCATCAAAATAAGCAACCAACACAACAAAAACAGAATCTGTTAACAGCAGACCAATCTGAAGAAATTTGTATGTTTCGTATACCTCTCGTACTTCAAAAATTCTGAACAATTACGAAAGTCTGAAGAATTTGCGTAGTAATCATCAGCAAAAAGAATCAACTCGAAAGCTCTTACATAAAAAAATGAAAATTCTTTTCGTGAGCAGAAAGTTTCTATCTTTTCCAGCGTGACCAAACGATCATCCCTAAGACTAATCATAACGGTTTTGCTTGGCACAAACGCAAAAATAAACACAAAAAAGACAATCATAACAGAATTCTGAAAGTGTGGAAAACACAAAAGAGAAATAAAAAGGATAGATTCGTTGGGTTGTCTCCCAACAAGCGCTTTTGTTTAACGCCCTTAGCTAGGCATTGAATGATGCTCTCACAAAAGACAAGAATCGAAGCACGACGAGAGCATCATAAAGCACGTGAAAATCACACCTATGTCTAATATACTTCCTATGCATAGGCATTTTATAGGAAAACAGATTGTCAAGACAACCAATAGTTGCCATATGCAAGGAAGAAGAAAGAGACAATGACAATCTCCACATAACAAGAGGTAATTTGGTAACATGAAAGTTTCTACCACAATATTTTCCTCTCTCATAGCACTTACATGTGGGATCATATTCGATTCAACAATGTAACTATCACAAAGGATATTCTTTTCATGATCCACATGCATGCAAAGTTGACGCTCTTCAAAAATAGTGGGATTATCATCAACTAAAGTCATGACGTCTCCAAACCCACTTTCAATATCATTGCAAATATCATATTCATCATGAGGTTTAAACAAATTTTCAAGATCATAAGAGAGATCATAACCCCAATCATGATTATTGCAACAAGTAGGGGACATAGCAAAACTATCATCCCCAAGCTTAGGGTTTTGCATACTTTTAGCATGATTGTCACTAATAGGATTTATAGTGAAACCATTGCAATCATGCTTTTCATCCAAGGAACCCTCGTGAATCACTTCATGAATTTCTTTCTCACAATTTTCAGATTCACGCATCTTACGCAAAACTCCAAAGAAATAGTCAATTGCCCTCAACTCACTAGCAATTTGTTCCACACGAGTGGGTCTCTTAAAGAGACTAGCAAGTGGATGAGGATCCATATCACTAGATTTTCAGCAAGCGAAGATGCAAGCATATTGAGGGCACATGGCACACAAGCGAACAGAAAGCAAGCGAGAGAAAAGGGCGAACGAAAAAGGCAAATGAGAAAGGCAAATGTGAAGTGGGGGAGAGGAAAACGAGAGGCAACTGGCAACAAAAGTAAATGCAAGAGAAGAGTTTGTGAGACTTACTTGGATTGATCTTGATTTCTCCTCCCCGGCAATGGCGCCAGAAATACTTCTGATGTTTGCTGTGTATCCCTGGCAACGGCGCCAGAAATACTTCTGATGTTTGTTGTGTATCCCTTGCAACGGTGCCAGAAATAGTTGTGTCGACGGCACCAGGAATCCTTCAGCTACGGCTACGCCTTAAGGAACTTCCTAAGCAAGTATGCAAAGGATTTCCCCCGTGGCCTTGGAGCCTTGCGTTGGTGTTCCCTCGAAGCGGAAAGGGTGATGTAGCACAGCGACGGTAAGTATTTCCCTCAGTTTGAGAACCAAGGTATCAATCCGGCGGAAGAGTATCTCAAGATCCTGCACAAACACAAAAGCTTGCACCCAACGCTATGAAGGGGTTGTCAATCCCTTATAGATTGTTTGCCAAGTGAGAACTGAAAGCAACAAAGTAACAAAGCAAAGTAAAAGCGGAGGTGTAAACGATGGATGTGAATAGACCCGGGGGCCGTAGTGTTTAATAGTGGCTTCTCTCATGAAAGCAAGTAGACGGTGGGTGAACAAATTACCGTCGAGCAATTGATAGAACTGTGCAGAGTCGTGACGATATCAATGCAATGATTATTTCTATAGGCATCACGTCCGAAACAAGTAGACCGATACTTTCTGCATCTACTACTATTACTCCACACATCGACCGCTATCCAGCATGCATCTAGTGTATTAAGCCCATAAGAACAGAGTAACGCCTTAAGCAAGATGGCATGATGTAGAGGGATAATCTCAAACCAATGATAAAACCCCATCTTTTTACCCTTGATGGCAACTACTTGATGTGTGCCTTGCTGCCCCTACTGTCACTGGGAAAGGTCACCACATGGCAGAACCCAAAACCAAGCACTTCTCCCATTGCAAGAATCATAGATCTAGTTGGCCAAACAAAACCCAAGACTCGGAGAGACTTACAAGGATATCAAATCATGCATATAAGAAATCAGCAAAGACTCAAATATATCATAGATAATCTAATCACAAGTCCACAATTCATCGGATCTCGACAAACACACCGCCAAAGAAGATTACATCGGATAGATCTCCATGAAGATCATGGAGAACTTTGTATTGAAGATCCAAGAGAGAGAAGAAGCCATCTAGCTACTAACTACGGACCCGTAGGTCTGAAGTGAAATACTCACGAGTCATTGGAGGGGCGATGATGATGATGAAGAAGCCCTCCAACTCTAAAGTCCCCTCCGGCAGGGCGCCGGGAAGGG
Organism: Hordeum vulgare subsp. vulgare; assembly: GCF_904849725.1. Taxonomy (NCBI): domain Eukaryota; kingdom Viridiplantae; phylum Streptophyta; class Magnoliopsida; order Poales; family Poaceae; genus Hordeum; species Hordeum vulgare. Next base: position 470,410,524 of record NC_058522.1, read on the forward strand.
TCTCCAGATGAGATCTCGCGGAAATGGAAGCTTGCGGCGGTGGAAAAGTATTTTCGAGGCTCCCCTGATTTTTTGTGGAATATTTGGGAATTTATAGGCCAAAGACCTAGGTCAGGGGGCGGCCAGGGAGGCCACAAGCCTGCCCACCGCCACCTCCCCTGGTGGCAGAGTGGGGGCTTGTGGGCTCCCTGGAGTTCTTCCGTTCGGGAAAAAATCATTTCGGGGTTTTTCTTCCGTTTGGACTCCGTTCCAAAATCAGATCTGAAAAGAGTCAAAAACACGGAAAAAACAGGAACTGGCACTTGGCACTGAATTAATAAGTTAGTCCCAAAAATATATAAAAAGGTACATAAAACATACAAAGAAGACAAGATAACAGCGTGAAACCATCAAAAATTATAGATACGTTTGAGACATATCAGTATCTAATAGCCAGGTGCTACTAGGAGCACTAGTAAAGTACACATCAATATCATGTATATCCAATATACTTTTCTCGACTTTGCCAGCCTTCTCATCTACCATGTATATAGGGTAGTATATCTTCAGTGACCGTCCCCCTCATTACAGAAGCACTTAGTCTCGTTTCTGGGTTCAACCTTGGGTTTCTTCACTAGAGCAGCAACTGGTTTGCCGTTTCATGAAGTATCCCTTCTTGCCCTTGCCCTTCTTGAAAGTAGTGGTTTTACTAACCATCAACAATTGATGCTCCTACTTGATTTCTACTTTCGCGGTGTCAAACATTGCGAATATCTCAAGGATCATCATATCTATCCCCGATATGTTATAGTTTATCACGAAGCTCTATAGCTTGGTGGTAGTGACTTCGGAGAACTATGTCAATCATTATATTATCTGGAAGATCAACTCCCACTCGATTCAAGCGATTGTAGTACTCAGACAATCTGAGCACATGCTCAATGATTGAGCCTTTCTCCCTTACTTCGTAGGCCAAGAAACTTGTCGGAGGTCTCATACCTCTTGGCGTGGGCACGATCCTGAAACCCCAATTTCAGCTCTTGGAACATCTCATATGTTCTGTGAGTTCAAAACGTCTTCTGCGCCCCAATTCTAGGTCGTTAAGTATTACACACTGAACTATCACGTAGTCATCAAACACGTGTATGTCAGATGTTCGCAAGTCCACAGATGACGTTCAGGGTTCAACACACCGAGGGTGCATTAAGGACATAAGCCTCCTGTGCAACAATGAGGACAATCCTCAGTTTACGGACCCAGTCCGCATAGTTGCTACTATCATCTTTCAACTAAGTTTTCTCTAGGAACATAAAAATAGTAGAGCTACACTTCAAGCTACAACATAATCTGCAAAGACATTTTTGACTATGTTCATGATAATAAGTTGAATTAATCATATTACTTAAGAACTCCCACTCAAATTGACATCCCTCTAGTCATTTCAGTGTCACATGATCCAAATTCACTAACTCAAGTCTGATCATCACGTGAGTTGAGTTTAGCTTCAATGGTGAACATCTCCATGTTGATCATATCCACTATATGACTCATGCTCGGCCTTTCGGTCTCTTGTGTTTCAAGGCCATGTCTTTACATGCTTGGCTCGTCAAGTTTAACCCGAGTGTTCCGTGTGTGCAACGGTTTTGCACCCGTTGTATGTGAACGTTGAGTGTATCACACCCGATCATCATGTGGTGTCTCGAAACGGTGAACTCTCGCAACGGTGCACAGTCAGGGAGAACACAATTTTATCTTGAAATTTTAGTGAGGGATCACCTTATAATGCTACCGTCGTCCTAAGCAAAATAAGGTGCATAAAAGGATTAACATCCATGCAAATCATAAGTGGCATGATATGGCCATGAACTTGTGCTTCTTGATCTCCATCACCAAAGCACCAACATGATCTTCATCGTCACCGATGCCACACCATGATCTCCATCGTCACCGATGCCACACCATGATCTCCATCATTATGTTGTCATCGAGGTTGTCGCGCTAAGTATGTTGTTACTACTAAAGCTACTGACTATCGATAAAGCAAAGCATCTCCAAGCACATAATTATTAAAGACAACCCTATGGCTCCTGCCGATTGCCGTATCATCGACATGCAATTCGATATTTAACTATTACAACATGATCATCTCATACATACAATATATCATATAATGTCATAGGTTCACCATCCTCATTGGTGCTCCTCCGATGATGCGTGAGTAGTTCATATCAGACCTACGGGTCTATAGGCAGTACCTAGATGGCTTTCTCTCTCATTTTGTTTCTCAATACAACGGTCTCTTGGATATCCATATGATGAAACTCTTTCTTTTGCGGCGTATTTGTTGGGATCCGATGAATTGTGAGTTTATGATCACATCTATGAAAACATATTCATGCTTGAATATTATAGCCTCGTATTTCTTCTCTGATATTTGGTTTTTGTCTGGCCAACTTGATCTTTTATCTTGCAATGGGAAGAGGTGCTTTGTGATGGGTTCGATCTTGCGGTGCTCATGTTGGGCAACGTACCATGGGAAACAAAATTTTCCTACGCACATGCAATACCTATCCATGGTGATGATCATCTACGAGAGGGGAGAGTGAATCTACATACCCTTGTAGATCGCTAAGCGGAAGCGTATATAACGTGGTTGATGTAGTGGAACATCTTTGCGATTCAAATCGCAGCCCGTCCCGCGATCCCATCTTGATCCATCCCGATGTAGTGCCGAATGGATGGCACCTCCGTGTTCAGCACACGTACAGCTCGATGACGATCTCCGCCTTCTTGATCCAGCAAGAGGGGCGGAGAGGTAGATGAGTTCTCCACCACGGCGGCGTGGTGGTTGTGGTGGTGAACTAATCCAGCAGGGCTTCACCTAAACACTGCCGAACTAGACTAGAGGAGAAACATATCTAGAGAGAGTCACGCAGCCGTGGCTGATTTCTGTGTGTTCAAAAACCCTCAATACCTCTAGTATATATAGGAGGAGAGGAGGGAGGCCGGCGCCCTAGGTTTCCCCTTTGGGTCGGCTTAAGTGAGGAGGAGTCCTCCTCCAATCCTAGTAGGATTAGGATTCCTTCCTTCCCACTTGGAAACTCTTTTCACCTTTGGCTTTTTGCCTTATTCCTCCACTCCAGACGCATGGGCCTTTAGGGGAGGCTTTGGCCATACCACCAGGGGCTGATCTACCTCCTCTCACAGCCCATGAAGCCTTTGGGTTATCACACCCCTCCCGGTGGTCCCCCTGTACCCTCCCGGCACTCCCGGTGCACTATCGGGACAACAATGCGCCTAAGAGTTATGGAGAAGCAATGGTAGGCCCAGATTCCAACACATGGTTAGAAGCCATGAAATCCGAGATAGGATCTATGTATTAAAACAAAGTATGGACTTTGGAAGTATTACCTGAAGGTCGCAAGGCTATTCAGAACAAATGGATCTTTAAGAAGAAGACGAACGCAGACGGTAATGTGACGGTTTATAAAGCTCGACTTGTGGCAAAGGGTTTTTCACAAGTTCAAGGAGTTGTCTACGATGAGACATTCTCACCCATAGCGATGCTTAAGTCCGTCCGAATCTTGTTAGCAATAGCTGCATTTTTCGATTATGAAATCTGGGAGATGGATGTCAAAACGCCATTCCTTAACGGGTTTCTTAAGGAAGAGTTGTATATGATGAAACCCGAAGGTTTTGTCGATCCGGAGAATGCTGACAAAGTGTGCAAGCTCCAGCGATCCATTTATGGACTGGTGCAAGCATGTCGGAGTTGGAATCAACGCTTTGATGAGGTGATCAAGGCGCTTGGGTTTATACAAGTTTTTGGAGAAGCTTGCATTTACAAGAAAGTGAGTGGGAGCTCTATAGCATTTCTAAAATTATATGTGGATGACATATTGTTGATTGGAAACAATGTAGAGTTTTTGGAAAGCATAAAGGATTACTTGAATAAAAGTTTTAAAATGAAGGACCTAGGAGAAGCTGCTTACATATTGGGCATAAAGATCTATAGAGATAGGTCAAGGCGCCTAATAGCTCTTTCACAAGCACATACCTTGATAAAGTTTTGAAGAAGTTCAAAATGGAACAATCCAAGAAGGGGTTCTTGCCTGTGTTACAAGGTATAAAGTTGAGTAAGACTCAATGTCTAGTAACTGTAGAAGATAGATAAAAGATGAGTGTCGTCCTCTATGCTTCAGCCATAGGGTCTATCATGTATGCAATGCTGTGCACAAGACCAGATGTCATCTTGGCCATAAGTATGGCAGGCAGGTTTGAAAGTGATCGATGAGTGGAACACTGGGCGGCAGTCAAGAATATTCTGAAGTACCTGAAAAGGACTAAAGAAATGTTTCTTGTTTATGGAGGTGACGAAGAGCTCGTCGTAAAGGGTTACGTCGATGCAAGCTTTGACACTGATCCGGATGACTCTAAGTCTCAAACCGGATACATATTTATTCTTAACGGGGGTGCGGTAAGCTGGTGCAGTTCGAAGCAAAGCGTCGTAGCTGATTCTACATGTGAAGCGGAGTACATAGCTGCCTCAGAGGCGGCTAAGGAGGGTGTCTGGATGAAGCAGTTCATGTCAGATCTTGGAGTAGTGCCAAGTGCACTGGATCCAATCAATCTGTTCTCTGACAACACTGGTGCCATTGTCTAGCCAAGGAACCAAGGTTTCATAAGAGGACCATGTAAGTGCATCTAGTGCCCCTTAGTGATTTTGGTGGTTTGAAGACTTATAGGTTAAGTATCTAATGTGTCTGTGAGTATACACATGATCTATAAGTCATTGAGGAGTTTGAGATATTTGAAGAATATCGACCCCTAAAAATGTATATCTTTAGTTGAAGAAATTGGTTTGAAGCTGAAGAAATGAATCGCGAGGAATCTGCGATGAAATTGATATTCCTCATGAAGATATTGATATTGAGAAGATCGGTGGTTCCTGAAGAAAATCTTTCTGAAGAAATTGAAGCGTGAAGATTTACGTTTTCTGTTTTACTTTCTTTGCAATTGATGAATAGGAACACCGTACTGTTAAAGGGGGTCAAAGTAACACTATGGAATGGATTTCCTCATGATGCTCAACCCAATCCAAATCCTACCAAAAGCCTCAAGTGAGGAATATGAGTGACATGAGGACTCTCAGAGTTGAGGGTCCCGACCGTTTTTGATAACCACGCCAAGTCACTAGTCTTATCCACTCCAATGGTCATATTATTTAAGGGCATTAGTGTCAAATCATGTCGGGATGCTCCCAGGCTATAAATAGCCGCCCCCACAACCACTAGCTGGTTGGCTGCTCCGTTAGAAACTGACACTTGTCATAAGAGCAACCCAAATTCCTCAGAGCCTTCAAGAGTAAATCATCAGTGAGGAAATACACCACCCACCGAAACCACAAACCAAACCTAGTGATTGAGCATCATTGAAGAAGTTGTTCCTGTGTGGGACTGAAGCCTTTTACCTTTGAGGACTGTGCATCCTCCAGACGGTTAGGCGTCATGGTCTAGAGAAATCCAGCAGTCAATTGTGGATCGCCGGGTGACCGAGTTTGTGAGGGTTTGGAAGTCTGCCCTGAAGACTTACCACGAGTGTTGGGCGAGGACTGTGTGTCCTTAGCTCAAGGAGAATACGGTAGGGACTGTGTGTCCCGGGACTGGGTGTCCTTTGGTTTCAATACCAAGCCGCTCCAAACCAGATGTACAACTGTCACAGCAGTTGGAACTGGGTCATCAACAACAGTCTTCACCAAGAATCGGGTTCTAATTCCTCAACTCTTTACATTCTCTGTATTATGTGTTGATGACTTTCACTGTGACTGTTTGAAGAATTTGCTGAAGATTTTCTCTGAATTTCCTCAACCCCAAATTCTTCACTTGAGTTAATCATCATCTGTATTCTGCGTGCCTGCTTACTGTGCAATCTGTTTTTCACATTCTTCACTCTGTAATACTGCTATTGTGAAAGTTTGCACGTCTGATCCGTAACTGTTTCCGCTGTAAGTTAGTCATCAGTGAGGAATTTCCTCAAAAGGAATTTCCTCAGCGATGAAATTCTAAAAATCTCCTATTCACCCCCCCTCTAGTCGATATAACGCACTTTCAGACCAGACACATAAAGCGACGCTTCAATGCATCCGCGATTACATCAAAGGAGGAGGACATAAATATTTGCAAAGTGCACACGGATCTGAATGTTGCAGATCCGCTGACTAAACCTGTTCCACGATCAAAGCATGATCAACACCAAAACTGTATGGGTGTTACATTCATTACATTGTAAAGCACATAGAGATGTGAGGCTAGATTATTGACTCTAGTGCAAGTGGGAGACTATTGCAAATATGCCATAGAGGAAATAATAAAATAGGTATGATTATATTTCCTGTTTCAAGATGATCATTTATTATCATGATATAATTGTATTGAATGGAAACATAAATTCATGTGTTGATATATAGACAAAACAATGTCCCTAGTGAGCCTCTAGTTGACTAGCCTGTTGGTCAAGAATGGTTAAGGTTTCCTAGCCATAGACAAGTGTTGTCACTTGATGACAGGATCACATCATTAGGAGAATGATGTGATGGACAAGGCCCAAACTATAAACGTAGCATATGATCGTGTCATTTGGTTGCTATTGTTTTCTACATGTCAAGTATACATTCCTATAACCATGAGATCATGTAACTCACTGACACAAGAGGAATGCCTTATGTGTATCAAACGTCGCAACCTTACTGGGTGACTATAAAGGTACTCTACAGGCATCTCCGAAGGTGTCCGTTGAGTTAGCATGGATCAATACTGGGATTTGTCACTCTGTGTGACGGAGAGGTATCTTGGGGCCCACTCGGTAATACAACATCACAAACAAGCCTTGCAAGCAATGTGACTAAAGAATTTGCCACGGGATCTGGTATTACAGAACGAGTAAAGAGACTTGCCGGTAACGAGATTGAAATAGGTATGGCGGTACCGACGATCAAATCTCGGGTAACATACTGAAGGACAAAGGGAATGATATACGGGATTGTGTGAATCCTTGACATAGAGGTTCAACCGATAAGATCTTCATAGAATATGTAGGATCCAATATGGATATCCAGGTCCCGCTATTGGATATTGGCCGGAGAGTGTCTCGGTCATGTCTACATAGTTCTCGAACCCGCAGGGTCTGCACACTTAAGGTTCAATGGCATTTTTGGTATAGTTGAATTATTGATGTTGGTAACCGAATGTTGTTCAGAGTCCCGGATGAGATCCCGGACGTCAGGAGTGTCTCCGGAATGGTCTGGAAACGAAGATTGATATATAGGATTGTTGCATTTGGCTTTCGGAAAGATTTCGGGCATTACCGGTAAAGTACTGGGAGTGACGAATGGGTTCCGGGGTTTTACCGGGAGGGGCCACCCACACGGGAGAGGGCCTAATAGGCCCATGGGTGGAGCACTAGCCCAATAAGCCTATTTCAGCCAAGGCAAAAAAAGGAAAAAGAAAGAAAAAAAGGAAGGAGGTGGACAAGAAGGAAAGGACTCCTCCACCAAACCGAATTGGAGGAGGAGACCTTTCGCCTTGGCTCGGCCGAACCCTCCTACTTGGAGTAGGAGGCAAGGCAGCCTCCCTCTTGTTCCTCCTAAATATAGTGGAGATTTGAGAGGGTTTTTGTACCTCAAGCCTTTGTGCAAACCTCTCTCCCTCCACTACTTCGTGACACCTCGTAGCTAAATCGGTACGACACGGTGAAGCCCTGCTGGAGTAGCTCTACCATCATCACCGCCATGCCGTCATGCTTCCGTTGAATTCAGCTACCTCTTCGTCTCTCTTACTGGATCAAGAAGGTGGAGATCCTCATCGAGCTGTACGTGTGCTGAACGCGGAGGTGCCGTCCGTTTGGCGCTAGATCGGGACGGATCGTGGGACGGCGGCGATTTGGATCGCGAAGACGTTCCACTACATCAATTGTGTTTCTTAATGCTTCCCGCTTAGCGATCTACAAGGGTATGTGGATCCGATCTCCCTCTCGTAGATGATCATCACCATGATAGGTCTTCGTGTGCGTATGATTTTTTTGTTTCCCATGCAACGTTCCCCAACATATTCCTTCACTCCAGCTGCATGGGCCTTTAGGGGAGACTTTGGCTAGCCCACCACGGGCTGATATACCTCCTCTCACAGCCCATGAAGCCTTTGGGTCGTCACACCCCTCCCGGTGGTTCCCCGGTACCCTCCCGACACTCCCGGTACACTATCGATGTGCCCGAAACTTTTTCGGTGACCAAAACAGGACTTCCTATATATCAATTTTTACCTCTCGACCATTCCAGAGCTCCTCGTGATGTCCAGGATCTCATTCGGGACTCCAAACAACCTTCGGTCACCAACACCTATAACTCAACTATACCAAAAACGTCACCAAACCTTAAGTGTGCAGACCATGCGGGTTCGAGAACTATGTAGACATGAACTGAGACATTCACCGGTCAATAACCAATAGCGGGACCTGGATGCCCATATTGTCTCCTACATATTCTACAAAGGTCTCTATCGGTTGAACCTCTATGTCAAGGATTCAGTTAATCCCATATGTTGTTCCCTTTGTCCTTCGGTATGTTACTTGCCCGAGATTCGATCGTTGGTATCTCCATACCTAGTTCAATCTCGTTACCGACAAGTCTCTTTACTCATTTCGTAATACAAGATACCGTGGCTAACTCCTTAGTCACATTGCTTGCAAGGCTTATTGTGATGTTGTATTACCGAGTGGGCCCCGAGATACCTCCCCGTCATACGGAGTGACAAATCCCAGTCTTGATCCATGCCAACCCAACAAACACCTTCGGAGATACCTGTAGAGCACCTTTATAGTCACCCAGTAACGTTGCGATGTATGATACACACAAGGTATTCCTTCGGTGTCCAGGAGTTGCATGATCTCATGGTCATAGGCACGGCCGGCCCTAAGGGGAGCAAGGGGGCGGCCGCCCCGGGCCCCCACGAGCTAGGGCCCCCACCCAGGTATGTAGACACTGTTGGAAATATGCCCTAGAGGCAATAATAATTAGTTATTATTATATTTCTTTGTTCATGATAATCGTTTATTATCCATGCTATAATTGTATTGATTGGAAACACAATACTTGTGTGGATACATAGACAAAACACTGTCCCTAGTAAGCCTCTAGTTGACTAGCTCGTTGATCAAAGATGGTCAAGGTTTCCTAGCCATAGGCAAGTGTTGTTACTTGATAACGAGATCACATCATTAGGAGAATCATGTGATGGACTAGACCCAAACTAATAGACGTAGCATGTTGATCGTGTCATTTTGTTGCTACTGTTTTCTGCGTGTCAAGTATTTGTTCCTATGACCATGAGATCATATAACTCACTAACACCAGAGGAATGCTTTGTGTGTATCAAACGTCGCAACGTAACTGGGTGACTATAAAGATGCTATACAAGTATCTCCAAAGGTGTTCGTTGAGTTAGTATGGATCAAGATTTGGATTTGTCACTCCGTATGACGGAGAGGTATCTCGGGGCCCACTCGGTAATACAACATCACACACAAGCCTTGCAAGCAATGTGACTTAGTGTAAGTTGCGGGATCTTGTATTACGTAACGAGTAAAGAGACTTGCCGGTAAACGAGATTGAAATAGGTATGCGGATACTGACGATCGAATCTCGGGCAAGTAACATACCGAAAGACAAAGGGAATGACATACGAGATTATATGAATCCTTGGCACTGAGGTTCAAACGATAAGATCTTCATAGAATATGTAGGATCCAATATGGGCATCCAGGTCCCGCTATTGGATATTGACCGAGGAGTCGCTCGGGTCATGTCTACATAGTTCTCGAACCCGCAGGGTCTGCACACTTAAGGTTCGACGTTGTTTTATGCGTATTTGAGTTATATGGTTGGTTACCGAATGTTGTTCGGAGTCCCGGATGAGATCACGGACGTCACGAGGGTTTCCGGAATGGTCCGGAAACGAAGATTGATATATAGGATGACCTCATTTGATTACCGGAAGGTTTTCGGAGTTACCGGGAATATACCGGGAATGACGAATGGGTTCCGGGTGTTCACCGGGGGGGGGGGGGCAACCCACCCCGGGGAAGCCCATAGGCCTTGGGGGTGGCGCACCAGACCTTAGTGGGCTGGTGGGACAGCCGAAGAAGGCCCTATGCGCCATAGGAAGAAAATCAAAGAGAAAAGAAAGAAAAAATAGGAGGTGGGAAAAGGGGGAAGGACTCCTCCTTCCAAACCTAGTTGGACTCGGTTTGGAAGGGGAGGGTTGCCCCCCATGGCTCGGACGAACCCCTTGGGGGTCCTTGGACCCCAAGGCAAGGCTCCCCCTCTTCCCCCTATATATACGGAGGTTGTAGGGCTGATTTGAGACAACTTTGCCATGGCAGCCCAACCACATATCTCCACGGTTTTACCTCTAGACCGCGTTTCTGCGAAGCTCGGGCGGAGCCGTGCTGAGATAAGATCACCACCAACCTCCGGAGCGCCGTCACGCTGCCAGAGAACTCATCTACCTCTCTGTCTCTCTTGCTGGATCAAGAAGGCCGAGATCATCGTCGAGCTGTACGTGTGCTGAACGCGGAGGTGCCGTCCGCTCGGCACTAGATCGTGGGACTGATCGCGGGACGGTTCGCGGGGCAGATCGAGGGACGTGAGGACGTTCCACTACATCAACCGTGTTCACTAATGCTTCTGCTGTGCGATCTACAAGGGTATGTAGATCGAATATCCCCTCTCGTAGATGGACATCACAGTGATAGGTCTTCGTGCGCGTAGGAATTTTTTTGTTTCCCATGCGACGTTCCCCAACAGTGGCATCATGAGCTAGGTTCATGCGTAGATGTCTTCTCGAGTAGAACACAAAAGTTTTTGTGGGCGGTGATGTGCGTTTTGCTGCCCTCCTTAGTATTTTCTTGATTCCGCGGTATTGTTGTATTGAAGCGGCTTGGATCGACATTACTCGTACGCTTACGAGAGACTGGTTTCATCGCTACGAGTAACCCCGTTGCTCAAAGATGACTGGCAAGTGTCGGTTTCTCCAACTTTAATTGAATCGGATTTGACCGAGGAGGTCCTTGGATGAGGTTAAATAGCAACTCATATATCTCCGTTGTGGTGTTTGCGTAAGAAAGATGCGATCCTACTAGATACCCATGGTCACCACGTAAAACATGCAACAACAAAATTAGAGGACGTCTAACTTGTTTTTGCAGGGTATGCTTGTGATATGATATGGCCAACGATGTGATGTGATATATTATATGTATGCGATGATCATGTTGTAATAGATAATATCGACTTGCACGTTGATGGTACGGCAACCGGCAGGAGCCATAGGGTTGTCTTTATACTAACATTTGTGCTTGCAGATGCGTTTACTATTTTGCTAGGATGTAGCTTTAGTAGTAATAGCATGAGTAGCACGACAAACCCGATGGCGACACGTTGATGGAGATCATGGTGTGGCGCCGGTGACAAGAAGATCGTGCCGGTGCTTTGGTGATGGAGATCAAGGAGCACGTGATGATGGCCATATCATGTCACTTATGAATTGCATGTGATGTTAATCCTTTTATGCACCTTATTTTGCTTAGAACGACGGTAGCATTATGAGGTGAACTCTCACTAAAATTTCAAGACGAAATTGTGTTCTCCCCGACTGTGCACCATTGCGACAGTTCTTCGTTTCGAGACACCACGTGATGATCGGGTGTGATAGACTCAACGTTCACATACAACGGGTGCAAAACAGTTGCACACGCGGAACACTCGGGTTAAGCTTGACGAGCCTAGCATGTGCAGACATGGCCTCGGAACACATGAGACCGAAAGGTCGAGCATGAATCGTATAGTTGATATGATTAGCATAGAGATGCTTACCACTGAAACTATTCTCGACTCACGTGATGATCGGACTTGAGATAGTGGATTTGGATCATGTACCACTCAAATGACTAGAGAGATGTAATTTTTTAGTGGGAGTTCTTAAGTAATATGATTAATTGAACTAATTGTCATGTACATAGTCTAATGGTCTTTGCGAATTACGATGTAGCTTGCGCTATAGCTCTACTGTTTTTATATGTTCCTAGAGAAAATTTAGTTGAAAGTTGATAGTAGCAAACTTTGCAGAGGATTGTCCTCGTTGCTGCGCAGAAGGCTTATGTCCTTAATGCACCACTCGGTGTGCTGCACCTCGAGCGTCGTCTGTGGATGCTGTGAACATCCGACATACACGTTTCTGATGACTACACGATAGTTCAGTGCAAAATACTTAATGGCTTAGAAGCAAGGCGCCGAAGACGTTTTGAAACGTCACAGAACATAAGTGATGTTCTAAAGAGATGAAATTGTGATTTCATGCTTGTGCCCTTGTTAAGAGGTACGAGACCTCCGACAAGATTCTTTGTCCACAAAGTAAAGGAGAAAAACTCAATCGTTGAACGTCTGCTCAGATTGTCTGAGTACGACAATCGCTTGAATCAAGTGGGAGTTAATCTTCCAGATGAGATAGTGATGGTTCTCCAAAGTCACTGCCACCAAGCTGTGAGAGCTTCGTGATGAACTATAACATACCAAGGATAGATACAATGATCCTTGAGCGATTCGCGATGTTTGACACTGTAAAAGTAGAAATCAAGAAGGAGCATCAATAGTTGATGGTTAGTAAAACCACTAAGTTTCAAGAAAGGCAAGGGCTAGAAGGGATACTTCGTGAAACGGCAAAACAGTTGCTGCACTAATGAAGGGACCCAAGATTAAACCCAAACCCGAGACTAAGTGCTTCTGTAATGAGGGGAACAGTCACTGAGGCGGAGCAACTCTAGATACTTGGTAGAGAAGAAGGCTGGCAAAAATCGAAAGAAGTATATTTGATATACATGATGTTGATGTGTACTTTACTAGTACTCCTAGTAGCACGAGGGTATTGGATACCGGTTCGGTTGCTAAGTGATTAGTAACACGAAATGAAAGCTACGGCATAAACAGAGACTAGTTAAAGGCGAGGTGACGATACGTGTTGGAAGTGTTTCCAAGGTTGATATGATCAAACTTCGCACGCTCCCTCTATCATCGGGATTGGTGGTGAAACTCAAATAATTGTTATTTGGTGTTTGCGTTGAGCATGAACATGATTGGATCGTGTTTGTTGCAATACGATTATTCATTTAAAGAGAATAATGGTTACTCTATTTGCTTGAATAATCACCTTCAATGGTTTATTGAATCTCGATTGTAGTGTTACACATGTTCATGATATTGGTGCCAAAAGATACAAGGTAATGATGATAGTACCACTTACTTGTGGCACTGCCGCTTGAGTCATGTTGGTATAAATTGCATGAAGAGGCTCCATGATGATGGATCTTTATACTCACCTGATTTTGAATCACTAGTGACATGCAAATCATACCACATGAGCAAGGCCTTGTGTTCATTGAGATGAAACAAGATAGTAACTTGTTGGAAGTGATACATTTTTTTATGTGTGCAGTCCAATGGGTGCTGAGGCACGCAGTGGATATCATTATGTTCTTACTTCAATGAGGATTTGAGTGGATACAAGAGTATTTACTTAATGAATCACAAGTCTGAAATATTGAAAAGTTCAATTCTGTTTCGGAGTGAAGTTCGTCGTAACAAGAGGATAAACCGTCTACGATATGATCATAGAAATGAATATCTGAGTTACGAGTTTTGGTACGCAGTTAAGACAATGTGGAAATTGTTTCGTAGTTCATGCCACCTGGAACATCATAGTGTGATGATGTGTCTGAACGTCATAGCCACGCACTATTTGGTATGGTGCATGCTATGATGTCTCTTATCGAATTACCACTATCGTTTATGGGTTATGCATTAGAGACAACCGCATTCACTTTAAATAGGGCACCGCGTATTTCCATTGAGATGACACAGTATAGACTGAGGTTTAGAGAAATCTAAACTGTCGTTTCTTGAAAGTTTGGGGCTTCGACACTTATGTGAAAAAAGTTTCAGTCTGATAAGCTCGAACCCAAAGCGGATAAATGCATCTTCATAGGATATCCAAAACAGTTGGGTACATCTCCTATCTCAGATCCGAAAGAAAAGTGTTTGTTTCTAGAAACGGATCCTTTCTCGAGGAAAGGTTTCTCTCGAAAGAATTGAGTGGGAGGGTGGTAGAACTTGATGAGGTTATTGAACCATCACTTCAACCAGTGTGTAGCAGGGCGCAGGAAGTTGTTCCTGTGGCGCCTACACCAATTGAAGTTAAAGCTGATGATGGTGATCATCGAGCATCGGATCAAGTTACTACAAACTCGTAGGTTGACAAGGTCGTGTACTACTGCAGAGTGGTACGGTAACCCTGTCTTGGAGGTCATGTTGTTGAGCAAGAGTGAACCTACGAGTTATGGAGAAAGCAATGGTGGGTCCGGATTCCGACAAATGGCTGGAGGCCATGAAATCCGAGAGAGGATCCATGTATGAAAACAAAGTGTAGACTTTGGAAGAACTACTTGATGGTCATAGGACTATTGAGTAAAGATGGATCTTTAAAAGGAAGACAGACGGCGATGGTGATAAGTCACTATTAAGAAAAGCTCGACTTGTCGCAAAGATGTTTCCGACATGATCAAACAGTTGACTATGGTAAGACTTTCTCATTCGTAGCGATGCTAAAAGTCTGTTAGAATTATGTTAGTAGTTGTTGCATTATTTTTGAAATATTGCACATAGGATGTCAAAACATTGTTTCCTCGACGGTTTCCTTGAGCAAACATTGTATGTGATACAACCAGAAGGTTTTGTCGATCCTAAAGATACTAACAAGTATGCAAGCTCCAACGATCCTTCAGTGGACTGGTGCAAGCATCTCGGAGTTGGAATATACACTTTGATGAGATGATCAAAGATTTTGGGTTTGTACAAGGTTTATGAGAAACTTGTATTTCCAAAGAAGTGAGTGGGAGCACTATAGAATTTCTGATAAGTATATGTGGTTGACATATTGTTGATCAGAAGTAATGTAGAATTTCTGTGAAGCATAAAAGGTTGTTTGAAAGGAGTTTTTCAAAGGAATACCTGGATTGAGCTACTTGAACGTTGAGCATCAAGATCTATGGAGATAGATCAAAACGCTTAATAGAAGTTTCAACAAGATGCATGCCTTGACAAGTTTTTGAAGGAATTCGAAATAGATCAGCAAAGAAGGAGTTCTTGACTGTGTTGTAAGGTGTGAATTTGAGTAAGACTCAAAACCCGACCACGGCAGAATAAAGAGAATAGACGAAGGTCGTCTTCTGTGCCTTCGCCGTAGACTCTAAAGTATGCCATGCCGAGTACCGCACCTGATGTGTGCCTTGCAGCAAGTCTGTTAAGAGGTACACAGAGTGATCCGGGATTGAATCACTGATCAGCGGTCAAAGTTATCCTTAGTAACTAAATAGACTAAGGATTTTTTTCTCGATTATGGAGGTGGTTAAAGAGTTCGTCGTAAAGGGTTACGTCGATGCAAGCTTTGACACTAATCCGAATAACTATGAGTAGTGAAACAGATTCGTATAGTAGAGTAGATATTTGGAGCATTTCCGAATAGCACGTAGTAGCAGCATCTATAAGATGACATAAAGATTTGTAAAGAACGCACGGATCTGAAAGTTTCAGAACCGTTGACTAAAACCTCTCTCACGAGCAAGACGTGATCAGACCCCAGAACTATATGGGTGTTGGATTCGTTGAAATCACATGGTGATGTGAACTAGATTATTGACTCTAGTGCAAGTGGGAGACTGTTGGAAATATGCCCTAGAGGCAATAATAATTAGTTATTATTATATTTCTTTGTTCATGATAATCGTTTATTATCCATGCTATAATTGTATTGATTGGAAACACAATACTTGTGTGGATACATAGACAAAACACTGCCCTAGTAAGCCTCTAGTTGACTAGCTCGTTGATCAAAGATGGTCAAGGTTTCCTGGCCATAGGCAAGTGTTGTTACTTGATAACGGATCACATCATTAGGAGAATCATGTGATGGACTAGACCCAAACTAATAGACGTAGCATGTTGATCGTGTCATTTTGTTGCTACTGTTTTCTGCGTGTCAAGTATTCGTTCCTATGACCATGAGATCATATAACTCACTGACACCAGAGGAATGCTTTGTGTGTATCAAACGTCGCAACGTAACTGGGTGACTATAAAGATGCTCTACAGGTATCTCCGAAGGTGTTCGTTGAGTTAGTATGGATCAAGACTGGGATTTGTCACTCCGTATGACGAAGAGGTATCTCGGGGCCCACTCGGTAATACAACATCACACACAAGCCTTGCAAGCAATGTGACTTAGTGTAAGTTGTGGGATCTTGTATTACGGAACGAGTAAAGAGACTTGCCGGTAAACGAGATTGAAATAGGTATGCGAATACTGACGATCGAATCTCGGGAAAGTAACATACCGAAGGACAAAGGGAATGACATACGAGATTATATGAATCCTTGGCACTGAGGTTCAAACGATAAGATCTTCGTAGAATATGTAGGATCCAATATGGGCATCCAGGTCCCGCTATTGGATATTGACCGAGGAGTCGCTCGGGTCATGTCTACATAGTTCTCGAACCCGCAGGGTCTGCACACTTAAGGTTCAACGTTGTTTTATGCGTATTTGAGTTATATGGTTGGTTACCGAATGTTGTTCGGAGTCCCGGATGAGATCACAGACGTCACGAGGGTTTCCGGAATGGTCCGTAAACGAAGATTGATATATAGGATGACCTCATTTGATTACCGGAAGGTTTTCGGAGTTACCGGGAATGTACCGGGAATGACGAATGGGTTCCGGGTGTTCACCGGGGGGGTCAACCCACCCCGGGGCAGCCCATAGGCCTTGGGGGTGGTGCACCAGCCCTTAGTGGGCTGGTGGGACAGACCAAGAAGGCCCTATGCGCCATAGGAAGAAAATCAAAGAGAAAAGAAAGAAAAAAAGAGGAGGTGGGAAAAGGGGGAAGGGCTCCTCCTTCCAAACCTAGTTGGACTCGGTTTGGAAGGGGAGGGTTGCCCCCCTTGGCTCGGCCGAACCCCTTGGGGGTCCTTGGAACCCAAGGCAAGACTCCCCCTCTTCCCCCTATATATACGGAGGTTTTAGGGCTGATTTGAGACAACTTTGCCACGGCAGCCCGACCACATATCTCCACGGTTTTACCTCTAGATCGCGTTTCTGCGGAGCTCGGGCGGAGCCCTGCTGAGATAAGATTATCACCAACCTCCGGACCGCCGTCACGCTGCCGGAGAACTCATCTACCTCTCCGTCTCTCTTGCTGGATCAAGAAGGCCGAGATCATCGTCGAGCTGTACGTGTGCTGAACGCGGAGGTGCCGTCCGTTCGGCACTAGATCGTGGGACTGATCGCGGGACGTTTCACGGGGCGGATCGAGGGACGTGAGGATGTTCCACTACATCAACCGCGTTCACTAACGCTTCTGCTGTGAGATCTACAAGGGTACGTAGATCGAATATCCCCTCTCGTAGATGGACATCACCATGATAGGTCTTCGTGCGCGTAGGAAATTTTTTGTTTCCCATGCGACGTTCCCCAACAGATACTAGGTATATTGTAGGCTAGGTAGGCCCATGTCAGAAATATGGTCAAAGGCAAGGACTTCCAGCCATCCACGCACACGCACAGGATTGCAAGCTAGTAGCGGCAGCGACACCAACACCCTGATTAGCGATCGCTTCATGCGTATATCCTTTAGGTAATAAGAAAAAGAAAAAAATACTAGGGTATGCGATTACTCAGGCTCGACTGTTCGACCCGTCTCATCCGACAGCGATTCCAGGCTCACAGGTCCCAGCCGCCAACGCCGAGATGTCGCACTGCTGGTCTATCGCCTGGATCTTACTATTTTGCTAATTCTTAATTCCCTTGTTCTAATCTTCTTCCTAATCGAGTTCATTGCTGATTTCAGTTCAGGGGGACCCATCATCACGTTTGATCAATTGCTCTCCGATGCTAGGCGCTGCAAATAAAACATATATTAACGATAACACGGATTCGATCATCAAGATCTTGTATATTATGTTTGAAATTTGTCGTTCCTTGATGCATACTGGTACAGTTCAATAATTGATGCATATCTCACTTTTTCACAATATTGTGTGCTAACATGTTGCCGAGAAACAACACGTATGCATCAGGTAGCAATAAAAGGAACAGAAAGAAGGCTGCAGATAAATTGATATAATCGCAAAGTGGACATATGCACAAATATTTCAAGAGTACTTCCACTACTTCGATAAACTCAGGTGATGAATTGGCACTACTCCATTTCTTATCACATCTTATTTACTGTGTCTGTGACGATGACACCGGCTGAAAGAAGCTTTCCAAAGGTGAAATTATTGAAGAATTATTTGAGGCCAACAACGATCCAAAAGAGGTTAAATGGTTTGGTGATACGTCTCAAACGTATCTATAATTTTTGATGATTTCACACTGTTATCTTGTCTTCTTTGGATGTTTTATGTACCTTTTATATATTTTTTGGGACTAACTTATTAATTCAGTGCCAAGTGCCAGTTCTTGTTTTTCCTGTGTTTTTGACTCTTTTCAGATCTGATTTTGGAACGGAGTCCAAACGGAAGAAAAACCCCGAAGTGATTTTGTCCCGAATGGAAGAAGATCAGGGGGGCTTTGGGCCTAGCCAGGTGGGCTCCAGGGAGCCCACAAGCCCCCACGCCGCCACCAGGGGGAGGCGGCGGTGGCAGGGCTTGTGGCCTCCCTGGCAGCTCCCCTCACCTAGATCCTTGGCCTATATATTCCCAAATATTCAGCAAAAAATCAGGGGAGCCTCGAAAATACTTTTCCGCCGCCGCAAGCTTCCGTTTCCGCGAGATCTCATCTGGAGACCCTTCCCGTCACCCTGCCGAAGGGGACTTTGGAGTTGGAGGGCTTCTTCATCATCATCATCGCCCCTCCAATGACTCGTGAGTAGTTCACTTCAGACCTACGGGTCCGTAGTTAGTAGCTAGATGGCTTCTTCTCTCTCTTGGATCTTCAATACAAAGTTCTCCATGATCTTCAAGGAGATCTATCCGATGTAATCTTCTTTGGCGGTGTGTTTGTCGAGATCCGATGAATTGTGGATTTGTGATCAGATTATCTATGATATATATTTGAGTCTGTGCTGATTTCTTATATGCATGATTTGATATCCTTGTAAGTCTCTCCGAGTCTTGGGTTTTGTTTGACCAACTAGATCTATGATTCTTGCAATGGGAGAAGTGCTTGGTTTTGGGTTCTACCATGTGGTGACCTTTCCCAGTGACAGTAGGGGCAGCAAGGCACACATCAAGTAGTTGCCATCAAGGGTAAAAAGATGGGGTTTTTATCATTGGTTTGAGATTATCCCTCTACATCATGTCATCTTGCTTAAGGCGTTACTCTGTTCTTATGGACTTAATACACTAGATGCATGTTGGATAGCGGTCGACGTGTGGAGTAATAGTAGTAGATGCAGAAAGTATCGGTCTACTTGTTTTGGACGTGATGCCTATAGATATAATCATTGCATAGATATCGTCATGACTTTGCGCGGTTCTATCAATTGCTCGACAGTAATTTGTTCACCCACCGTCTACTTGCTTTCATGAGAGAAGCCACTAGTAAACACTACGTCCCCCGGGTCTATTCACATCCATCGTTTACATCTCCGCTTTTACTTTGCTTTGTTACTTTGTTGCTTTCAGTTCTCACTTGGCAAACAATCTATAAGGGATTGACAACCCCTTCATAGCGTTGGGAGCAAGCTTTCGTGTTTGTGCAGGATCTTGAGATACTCCTCCACTGGATTGATACCTTGGTTCTCAAACTTAGGGAAATACTTACCACCGCTACGCTACATCATCCTTTCCGCTTCGAGGGAACACCAACGCAAGGCTCCAAGGCCACGGGGGAAATCCTTTACATACTTGCCTAGGAAGTCCCTTAAGGCGTAGCCGCAACAGAAAGATCAAGCCAAGTATTCTCCCGTCGACGTGCCTATTTCTGGCGCCGTTGGAAGGTCTTTTGTTGCAGTAGCAGAAGTATTTCTGGCGCCATTGCCGGGGAGGAGAGATCAAGATCTATCCAAGTAGGTCTCACAAACTCTTCTCTTGCATTTACTTTTGTTGCTAGTTGCCTCTCGTTTTCCTCTCCGTCACTTCACATTTGCCGTTTTCATTTGCCTTTCTCCTTCGCCGTTTTCTTTTGCCCGTTTCACTCTCTCTTCCTGCTCGTTTGTGTGTGAGATAGTCCATCAATGGCTAGAACCACCACTCCAAACGACACCCCTGAAAATGATGTTCTCAATTTCAGGGAGAATGAGGAAGAAATTTTGAAGGACGCTTGGTACAGGATTTGCAATGCTCAAAGTAGATCTACTCGTAAGCAATCCACTACTGTCCTCCTTCGCAGTTTCTATGTTGGAATTTCTCCTTGGAATAGGTATATCCTTGATACCATTGTTGGCGGGAAATTTTTGGGGAGCCATACTGTTGACTCCTATAGAGCTATCATGAATTTGGTAGGCTCACCCCCGCTCATGGTTAATGGAACTATCTTGACCTTGGAACACGTGATGCAAAGGCTTGACGCTATTGAAAACAAAATTGCCACTGTTGAACTTATTGAGGGTTTGGATAGAAAGATCCACAATCAAATTACTCAGTACGGATCCAAAGTGGGAAACTTTTTGAAAAATTTAAAGGAGAAGGAACTTATAGTTAATGATTCTTCTAGAATTGGCAAATTAGAAGATGCAATAACCAACTTGGGTTCCGCTTTTGCCGCTGTGCAAAATACTCCAAATCTTACTCTCAAAAAGACCGTCAAGCCTGTTTTTGTTCCTAAAGCTAGTGGTGAGTCATCTAATAAAGATGAAAACTTTAAGATGTTAAATGATCACACTACTTATGGTTTGAGCACCAATGATGACTATACGTGATTCCATCACCTTTCGCCTAGCTAAGGGCATTAAACAAAAGCGCTTGTTGGGAGGCAACCCAACGAATCTATCCTTTTTCTTTCTGTTTTGTGTTTTCCGTAATTTCATAATTCTGTTATAATTGTGTTTTTTGTGTTTCTTTTTGTGTTTGTGCCAACCAAAACCGTTATGATTAGTCTTGGGGATGATCGTTTGGTCATGCTGGAAAAGACAGAAACTTTCTGCTCACGAAAAGAATTTTCATTTTTTTCTGTAAGAGCTTTTGAGTTGATTCTTTTTGCTGCTGATTGATACGCAAATTCTTCAGACTGTCGTAATTTTCAGAATTTTTGAAGTACCAGAGGTATACGAAATCTACAGATTGCTACACACTGGTCTACTGTTAACAGATTCTGTTTTTGTTGTGTTGGTTGCTTATTTTGATGAAACTATGGATAGTATGGGGGGTATTAGCCATGGAAGATTGAAAGTACAGTAACCCAACATAAGCACAAGTAGAATTTAAGTTTGCTACAGTACCTAAGTAAGTGGTGGTTTGCTTTCTTGTACTAATGTTATCACGAGTTTCTGTTTAAGTTTCGTGTTGTGAAGTTTTCAAGTTTTGGGTGAATTCTTATGGACAAAGAGATAAAGAGTGGCAAGAGCTCAAGCTTGGGGATGCCCAAGGCACCCCAAGAGATTCAAGGATGCCTTAAAAGCCTAAGCTTGGGGATGCCCCGGGAAGGCATCCCCTCTTTCGTCTTCAATCCATCGGTAATGTTACTTGGGGCTATATTTTTATTCACCACATGTTATGTGTTTTTGCTTGGAGCGTCTTGTATCGTAGGAGTCTTTTATTTTTGTTGTGTCACAATCATCCTTGCTGCACACCTAGAGAGAGAGAGACATGCACACACCGTGATTTTGTCGAGCTTCACTTATATCTTTCGGTAGACAATTCAGCTCACATGTGCTTCACTTATATCTTTTGAGCTAGATACTTTTGATCTTTGTGCTTCACTTATATCTTTAGAGCACAGCGTGCGTGGCTTGGTTGTTGATCTATGATTTGAAAGTAGTCTCAAAAGGGGCAGTTATCCAAAGGGATACGAAAACTTCCACCTTCATGTGCATTGAATAGTTAGAGAAGTTTGATTCATCTCAATTAGTTTTGAGTTGTGGTTATGGTAATTTTGAAGTCATGCTAGTAAGGTGTTGTGTATCTAGAAATACTTGTGTTGAAGTTAGTGATTCCCGTAGCATGCACGTATGGTGAACCGCTATGTGATGAAATCTGAGCATGATTAGTATATTGATTGTCATCCTTTGCGTGGCGGTCGGGATCGCGCGATGGTTTATACCTACCAACCCTTCCCCTACGAGTATGTGTTGAATGCTTTGTTTCGATTACTAATAAAACTTTAGCAATAAGTATATGAGTTCTTCATGACTAATGTCGAGTCCATGGTTTAGATGCACTTTCACCTACCACCATCATTATCTTCTTAGTGCCGTGCAACTTTCGCCAGTGCACAAAACCCACCATTAGCCTCCCTCAAAACAGCCACCATACCTACCTACTATGGCTTTTTCAAAGTCATTCTGAGATATATTGCCATGCAACCACCACCATGGCATGTGCCACCACGTCTACATTGCCATTGCATGATCGTAAGATAGCTAGCATGATGTTTCCATTGATGTCTATGCCATGCTAGATCATTGCCACGGTACACTACCGAAGGCATTCCATATAGAGTCATAATTGCTCTAAGTTTTGAGTTGAAAGTGTGATGATCATCATTAATGGAGCATTGTCCCATGTGAGGAAATAAAAGAGGCCAAAGAAGCCCACCAAAAAAAAAGGCCAAAGAGCCCACCAAATAAAAAAAATGAGAGAAAAAGAGAGAAGGGACAATGCTACCACTTTTTCCACACTTGTGCATATTAAGCACCATGATATTCATGATTGAGAGTCTCTCGTTTTGTCACCACCATATAGCTAGTGGGAAATTTTCATTATATAACTTGGCTTGTATATTCCAATGATAGGCTTCCTCAAAATTGCCTTAGGTCTTCGTGAGCAAGCAAGTTGGATGCACACCCACTAGTTTTCTTTAAGAGCTTTCACATACTCGTAGCTCTAGTGCATCATTTGTATGGAAATCCCTACTCATTCACATTGATATCTATTGATGAGCATCTCCACAGCTCATTGATATGCCTAGTTAATGTGACTATCTTCTCCTTTTTGTCTTGCAACCTCCACCACACTCCACTCCATCTATAGTGCTATAACCATGGCTCACGCTCATGTATTGCGTGAGAGTTGAAAGGTTTGAGAAAGTAAAGGTGTGAAACAATTAGTTGGCCAATACCGGGGTTGTGCATGATTTAAATTCGTTGTGCAATGATGATAGAGCATAGCCAGACTATATGCTTTTGTAGGGATAACTTTATTTTGGCCTTGTTATTTTGAAAGTTCATGATTACCTTGCTAGTTTGCTTGAATTATTACTGTTTCCACGTCAATAGAAAACTATTGTTTTGAATCTAATGGATCTGAAAATTCACGTCACACAAGAGGAATTACAAAGGACAC
Organism: Hordeum vulgare subsp. vulgare; assembly: GCF_904849725.1. NCBI lineage: Eukaryota > Viridiplantae > Streptophyta > Magnoliopsida > Poales > Poaceae > Hordeum > Hordeum vulgare. The sequence continues at coordinate 470,434,105 of NC_058522.1, forward strand.
CTATGCTAGGTAGCATGAAAGCATCAAAAATTCATTCTTTATCACTTCCCTACTCGAGGACGAGCAGGAGTTAAGCTTGGGGATGCTTGATACGTCTCAAACGTATCTATAATTTGTGATGGTTTCACGCTGTTATCTTGTCTTCTTTGGATGTTTTATGTACCTTTTATATCTCTTTTGGGACTAACTTATTAATTCAGTGCCAAGTGCTAGTTCCTGTTTTTTCTCTGTTTTTGACTCCTTTCAGATCTGATTTTGGAACGGAGTCCAAACGGAAGAAAAACTCGGAAATGATTTTTTCACGAACGGAAGAAGATCAGGGGGCCTTTGGGCCAAGCCAGGTGGGCTCCACGGAGCCCAAAGCCCCCACTCCGCCACCAGGGGGGAGGCGGCGGTAGCAGGGCTTGTAGCCTCCCTGGCCGCCCCCTCACCTAGATCCTTGGCCTATATATTCCCAAATATTCAGCAAAAAATCAGGGGAGCATCGAAAATACTTTTCCGCCGCCGCAAGCTTCCGTTTCTGCGAGATCTCATATGTAGACCCTTCCTGGCACCCTGCCGGAGGGGACTTTGGAGTAGGAGGGTTTCTTCATCATTATCATCGCCCCTCCAATGACTCGTGAGTAGTTCACTTCAGACCTACGGTCCGTAGTTAGTAGCTAGATGGCTTCTTCTCTCTCTTGGATCTTCAATACAAAGTTCTCCATGATCTTCTTCATGGAGATCTATCTGATGTAATCTTCTTTGGTGGTGTATTTGTCGAGATCCGATGAATTGTGGATTTGTGATCAGATTATGTATATATGATATATATTTGAGTCCTTGTTGATTTCTTATATGCATGATTTTATATCCTTGTAAGTCTCTCCGAGTCTTGGGTTTTGTTTGGCCAACTAGATCTATGATTCTTGCAATGGGAGAAGTGCTTGGTTTTGGGTTCTACCATGTGGTGACCTTTTCCAGTGACAGTAGGGGCAGCAAGGCACACATCAAGTAGTTGCCATCAAGGGTAAAAAGATGGGGGTTTTATCATTGGTTTGAGATTATCTCTCTACATCATGTCATCTTGCTTAAGGCGTTACTCTATTCTTATGGACTTAATACACTAGATGCATGCTGGATAGCGGTCGACGTGTGGGGTAATAGTAGTAGATGCCGAAAGTATCGGTCTACTTGTTTTGGACATGGTGCCTATAGGTATAATCATTGCATAGATATCGTCACGACTTTGCGCGGTTCTATCAATTGCTCGAGAGTAATTTGTTCACCCACCCTCTACTTGCTTTCATGAGAGAAGCCACTAGTAAACACTACGGCCCCCGGGTCTATTCACATCCATCGTTTACATCTCCGCTTTTACTTTGCTTTGTTACTTTGTTGCTTTCAGTTCTCACTTGGCAAACAATTTATAAGGGATTGACAACCCCTTCATATCGTTGGGAGCAAGCTTTTGTGTTTGTGCAGGATCTTGAGATACTCCTCCACTGGATTGATACCTTGGTTCTCAAACTGAGGGAAATACTTACCACCGCTACGCTACATCACCCTTTCCGCTTCGAAGGAACACCAACGCAAGGCTCCAAGGCCACCTGGGAAATCCTTTGCATACTTGCCTAGGAAGTCCCTTAAGGCGTAGCCGCAGCAGAAAGATGAAGCCAAGTATTCTCCCGTCGACGTGCCTATTTCTGGCGCCGTTGGAAGGTCTTTTGTTGCAGTAGCATTTGGCTACATTGTGCATCCAGAAGAAACTATTGGTTGAGATTGTCATGGACCCATCTTAAGTGACTTTGCATCGAGGAATGTTAGAAGAAATTTTGAAGGTAATATATATAAAAATTATTTGATATTCATACCAATTTTGGAGTGTTACCGTTATTTTTTTTCATATATACATACTTTATTTTTGTTGCTATGATGCGTTTGTTAAGGCCCCTAAATTTTAATTTCGCCCCGGCCCCCAAAATCTCAGAACCGACCCTGGTCATAGGAACAGATACATTGACATGCAGAAAACAATAGTAATAAGCTGACACGATCATATGCTACGTTCATAGTTTGGGTCTTGTCCATCACATCATTCTCGTAATGATGTGATCTCGTCATCAAGTGACAACACTTGTCTATGGCTAGGAAACCTTGATCATCTTTGATCGATGAGCTAGTTAACTAGAGGCTCACTAGGGACATTGTGTTGTCTATGTATCCATACATGTATTTGAGTTTCCAATCAATACAACTATAGAATGGATAATAAACGATTATCATGAACTAGGAAATGTAATAATAACCAATTTATTATTGCCTCTAGGGCATATTTCCAACAACTCAATCTGAGTGACAGAAAGAGACATGACACGCCTTGTATTTCTTCTCTGATATTTGGTTTTTGTCTGGCCAACTTGATCTTTTATCTTGCAATGAGAAGATATGCTTTGTGATGGGTTCGATCTTGTGGTGTTCAATCTCAGTGACAGAAAGAGACATGACACGCATGTATAGTTGCTATCAAGGATAAAAAGATGAGGTCTATTCCTACATGAATATATCTTGTCTACATTATGTTATTGTTCTTAGGGCATTACTCTCTTTCTCCATGAACTCAATACACTAGATGCATGCTGGATAGTGGTCGATGTGTGGAGTAATAAAAGTAAATGCAGGCAGCAGTCGGTCTACTTGTCTTGGACGTGATGCCTGTATACATGATCATTGCCTTAAATATCGTCATAATCATTTGCTATTCTATCAACTGCCCAACAGTAATTTGTCTACCCATCGTTTGCTATTTTCTCAAGAGAAGTCACTAGTTAAACCTACGACCCCGGGTCTACTTCACATCATCTAGTTTCAATCTCTACTTTGCTATTTGCGTTTCTATTTTATTTGCTCTTTTATTTTAGATCTATATTATCAAAAAAACCCAAAAAATACCTTGTTGCGTTCTATTTGCTATCACTCTTAGTTTCATCTATCAATCTATCCTTACTTTACCCATGAGGGATTGACAAACCCTCCACTCGTTGGGTTGCGAGGATTTGCTATTTGTGTGCAGGTGTTGCTTACATAGTCTTGTGGATCTTCCTACTCGATTGATACCTTAGTTTCATAACTGAGGAAAATACTTGCCATCATTGTGCTACATCACTCTTTAAGCTTGGAGGGAAACCAACGCATCAGCGAGGAGTCATTTGACATTGCCTTCTTCACCACAACGTCGGCCTCCTTGTGCACATATTCCATGTTGTTGAAGTTCGAGCACACTTTTATTGTGTTCTTGAACTTCGTGCGGTCACCGAGCGAGCACCCCAGGAAGAAGGCCCTCCATCCCATTCCCGAGGGGAAAGGGTTGGGGTTGGAGTTCATGGCGAGGGAGAGGTGGTGAAACATAGAGGTGGAAGAGGAGAGGAGGTGAAAATGAGAGAGGGTTTGGGTGCGGTGTTGGGTCAGTTGTGTCGGTAAATATAGAAGTGTTAGGTCGATTGGAATGAGTGCTGACCTTTGAACCGTGTGTTGTTCATAATGCAGATGGACAAGGGCAAGGAGGTCGTACCACCATTGAAGAAGGGCAAGGAGGTCGTTTCCGCCATTGGTGGATGTACCGGTGCAAGATCTCCCAAGCGCCAAGCGGAGGAACTACAAGCACTACCATGAGGAGGCAGAACCAACCCACTTCTGCAAAGTGACCTTTGCTCCAAAGCCGGAGACTCTGCCTTGGCCTCTGGACTTCACAAAGCACTTCCCCGTCGTGCCTCATGAGCTCAGTATGAAGACGAACACCAGCTGCTCATGAAGGGTTGCGGTGAGGGTGATCGACGACATGGTCACCCTTGATCAGGATTGGTTCACCTTCGCCGCCGTTCACCGGGCCAGGACCGGGTACATGATGACGTTCAAGCTGCTGACCCCCAACACCATGAAGGTGACCATCTTCAACGACGACGACATGTAGGTGGTGAGCAAGTGCAAGAAGCATGACGAAGCATGCGCTGTCACCGCCTAAATGACCTCTGGTTACTAGTTCAGTGTTGGATATTAGTTAAGACTACATTATTTGTTACGACATCACTTAAAACTTATCGTACTATGTTAAACTTTGATGTGCGCTTAAGTTTGTTATGATTGATTTTGTGTCTCCGGTAACCTTACCACATCGACGAGGAGGTTACCACACTATTGTCGCGGATGTAACCAAATAACCAAACTTGTGTTTTCCTTAAACCAAGTAGACAACCAAACAACTCGCCTTTCGTTTGGGCACATGCACCCTAAAGGGGATGCACGCAACCACTCAACATGCAAATGTTGGGTTTTTTATTGCATATATTCAGACATGTGCAACTGGAACAAGCATGCAAAATGGAAGAAAACGATGCATGTAACCATTGGCGGAGCTAGCTAGGAAAAGATGGACGGGCGGTGCGAGCTAGGATAGAGAAAACACGTAAAAAATGCCCTCAATGTACTAGTTTTCCTTTCTGTTTTACTGTTTTTCTTTGTGTTGGGCGGGCCGTAGCACAGGTTTGCCCCTCGTAGCTCCGCCACTGCATGTAACCAAACCCATCTTTGTTGTTTTGAATATAGGATTTATGATTGCAAATAGGAAAATCTAAGGCATGTCCGGCCATTGTCCGCGGACACATCTGTGCACTGTCAACGAACATATAGACCCGGATTTGTATATTGTGGTTGTAGATGCTGAAATGAGCTCGCATGAATAGTACCCCATTTTTTTTCAAAATAGTTCAAAAACAAAAGTTCTAAATGCTTATAAAATTTCATCACAAAATAACATTTGCGGAAGTCGTAGCAAAAAAACAAAATTGATGCTCCAAAAGTGTTATTTTCGATAACATTTTGGAGTATTGATTTTTTTCATGACTTTTATGAATGTCAGCTTTTGATAAAAAAAAATTAAGCAATGAAAACTATTGTCAATGTTTGCATCTTTTTTCTAAAATAAAATATTTTCATTTATTTTGGTATTTACTGTTCATCCGAGTTCAAATAAACTTGGAAGCAGAAGATGACTTTTGCCATAGATGCAACTTCTATGGACAACAAAATGTACGATTTTTTTTCTCCACATTTCCCGATTTCCATGTGATCGTCGTGTCACGGTTCACAGATGGCACGAGCGTTCCTCCAGGTGGTCGGCTCGCCGCCTCCCCTTGGCCCCCCGCCGCGCCGCGTGTCCCGCCGCTTCTCCTCCCTCTCCTCCTCCTCCCCCCTGGCTCTGTCCGCCTCCCCGCTGCCGTGCCCGTGATATAGCCACGGGCTTTCTCCGAGAAGAGCGCATCGCAGGCGAGCGCGCGAGGGGTCGGGGAAGGGAAGAGGATGTCGCTGGGGGCGGTGTTCCACGGCGCGCAGCTGTTGCTGGATCTGGCGGTGGCCGGGCTGTCGCTGATGTTCGCGCTCGGCCTCTTCGCCGTCGTCACCACCGTGCTCTGCTCCGCCGCCTTCCTCCACCACTCCAAGCCCATCGCGTCGTAGCCGCGAGCCGCCTCCCGCCAAGTCCACGGCCCCCTCGGCGCATCCTAATCGTAAGCCTGATTGATGTCAAGAATTTCATCGCTTCATTTCATTTCAATTCAATTCCAAGGTTGGGCCGTCGACGACGAGGAACACTGGAATGCAGAGCGGCGGAATCGATTTGTTTTGCACTATGGTGGTGAATTTTGGATGGAATCAAAGAAACAATGTGCTCGCTCCGCATGTTCATGCTTCCCGACTGGCTATGTGGATAGGCATGGACGATGCCACGATGGTTTTGAGTAGGAGCACGTCCTCGTACTTGGAATCCATGGGATTGACATTCGGCACGATTCCCCTAGCATTGTGTCTTGTGTTACATTACATCAGAGTCTGCACCATCTCCCCCGACCCTTGTCGCCATAACATTTTTAGCATTTAGTACTGCAAATGTGCCATGTGGAGTACATTTGCCTAAGGATGCATTTTCTGATTAGTCTCACAAATTAATGTTGCGGGTTAGCTCCCCTCGTTGTCTTAGCCTTGTTGTGATTGATTATTTTGTAGAGGGCTCCAAGCTGGAACACCCTGTACGATTCCCTGAAGATTGTGCCTGCTGTTTCGTTGTTTCTGAGAATATCTGGTGTGGGATTAGGCATGGTAGTAATCTGGGTGATTAGGGATATTTCTTTTTGAGACCTTGAGCTGGCTCCTGATGCTTTTGAACGAAGTGGCTTTTATGTGCTTGGTCAGAAAAAAATAGCATCAGAAAGCTACAACTAAGGGTCTTAGATCTTGTTTGGCCACCGCTGAGCGAAACGACTTAAGTTGGGAATTTTGCAAATCACCATCCCTGCCTACTTTGGATAACTGTAACTTTCACAATGAAACATCAACTGACAGCCAAGCCAAAACCATGGTTTTTAACATGCATATCTGCTGCAAGGCCTATCGAAGTTGATTGTGCACGGTGCGCACCTTCATCCGAAATAACTCAATTACCTCTTTTGCAGTTCTGCTTTACCCTGTCTTTGCTACTAACTGATTAATGATTAACTGATTTCCATTCGCCTTAATAACTTTTTCATTTCTTTATCTCAGGAATGAGATTGCTGTTGGGAGGTAATACCTTCTTGTGCACCATTTGTCCAGCAGAAGGTGCTCCATCTGACGCTGCTTCTGCTTTTAGGGAAGTACTGTAGACGCAAAGAGTAGGAATTGCACATATCAGGTGATAGCTGGAGGCTCTTGTACCTTGTATTACTTGTCATGTCTACTTAAGCTGTTCTGTAAACTACACTTGTTTGTGCAGTAAATTGTTGGTTCATCTTCTTGAAATCTTCTACATCTTATTGTTTATAAATGTACTGTACATTGTCTAATGCTTCTTATATGGAAAGGCCGGATATTCCTAGGTTTCATGTGCAAATGCCGCATCAGTTGTAGTAACATTGGTCTACCATATAATATACTTATATGATAGGATTTGCTTTACTCAAGGGTAAGAAACATGTGTTAAGGAGATCTGTGTAAATCCTATTAATTTTTGCTCTATGGCAGTTCATATAACTTAACTGAGAGACAATACTATATTAGATTTACTCACCAAACGTGAAAAGATTATCAACAGACACACCATAATGCAGATTTCTGTATACCCTTTTTCTGAGTAAATTATAACACATGCAGATATTCTGACCTACAAAATTATTGGGAAAGCAGAAGGCCATTGAACCGAATTATCTTTTTGGGTTGGTGGCCTCGACACTTCATTGGGGAGGTGTATCTGGACAAAGTGCTCATTAATGTCTATAGAAACATAGGAGAGCATGCAGTGATTGAATGTCGATGTTAAGAATAGGGCAATGAATAGTAATAAAAGGGTGACAGATTTGCACAGGAAGAACTAACCTATGAGGTGGTTAACAAATGGACAAAGCAATAGAAGGCAATAGCAGGGACCATCACAAGTCCTTCAGTTCCTCATGCCTCTAACATGGATTCTAGCTTGATAAGAAAGAAATAGAGGAGCAAGGATTTTTACATCAGTTACCAAAAGAAGCTTGTTCTTGATGAGCTACGTCTTCTATTGTGGCCTCTTTTGCTGCTTTTCTCGTCCCCTTTTTTCATCTTGCCCGCCTTTTTGCTGCTGCCGGTCGAGAACTTGGTAAGTGTCTCAGCTTGTTCGTCCTTACCATGTTCGTTGCTGCAGCCATCATTTGCCTGACGATCTTTCTCTTCTTTGCCTTCAAGCACCTTCACCTGAGATGTCCCCGTGGAAGCATCGGACGCCAGGGAATCGTAATCTCCATCATCATCCGCGTTGTTTTCTTCTTTCCCTTTCCTCCTCTCGGTGATGTAGCCACTGCCATCTTCAACATTACTCCCTTCACTGCCGTTCTCTTTTGCTTCGTAGCTGCTCGTGGGGGAGGTCAGGTATATCGTCCACCCGGATTCATTGCTGTTGCACTCTTCGCCGCCATCCCCCGTGATCTGGGAGGATTCCATGGCAGGCGACCGGAGTGGAAGACAAAAGAGAAACAAGAAAGGCCAAAGACAAGAGGCAGAACGAGGTCGAGGGAGAATTCTGCAAACAACCCACTCTTATGCCTGTTCTGAAATCTGAATCTCCTCAACAATGCCGCACCGAAGATGGCATTGTTCTTGGCTATGCCTCTTGAACACCCATAGCCCGGGAGGAGCACGGGATCCTCCAGCACCCAGCCCTCTTCACAGGCTAGAGGATTCAGAGGGAGGGGCTGGATAGGATTGCATGAGGGGGGCAAGAATTCTTGAGGGCTGGGCCGTGTGTATGTCGATGGTGTGTCTGGGGAGGAGGTGGAGGTGTGTGAAGGAACCGCAGAAAGGATGGCAGTGTGTTTAAATGGGAAAGGGTGGCCTATCCTCGCGAGTTCCAACTGTCACCCATAACTTTCCCCAACCATTTGCGTACCCTCTCTTCTCTTGTCACCAAAGCCAGGGAGGAGGAGGAGGAGGCAGCATTTTGCTTGCAGCGCAGTGTTACAGGCGTTTCCATCTGTAGTCCATGTGGCCGTGGCGCCTCGCCTCATGGTGGGGGCCTGGCAGAGAGGCCTGGGAAGATTAGATGCACCTGCATGCCTGATAGGCCATGATCGATTTATTAGTAGCATTAGATTAGTAGAAGTTTAAGCATGAGGCTGGCATAGCTCAAAAGGCCTCTTGTCGCCGCTGTGTCTGCCTGTCATGCGTGCCGCCAAATGCCTAGCTTGCTCGCGGCGTATGTCCACTTCGACCGTCTGCAGGACCAGGAGAACATGTCTTTTGTTTGCTTTGGTACGTACTACTCCCTCTCTGTACCCTAAATACTTGCATAAGTATTTAGGTGCAGAGGGAGTACATGTCGACCATGGATGGGCAGTTAAGCCCAAAGCCACTGGATTTCATGCGCTGATGCTTTCGTCGTTGCCATCTCGATCGGTAAGTAAGAACTCGTGTAGGAGTAGATGGTGGATATGGTGAAATGTGGTTGATCGGAACATGATAAAGTGCTTGATGCGTTTATCGGTTGTTTATCATATACTAGCTAGATTCGGCGGATACTGAAGAATGATAGCGGTAAAAGGGATACCAAACTTGATTAACGTGACATCCTTTCCTCCGAGCTGGAGAAAGGAACAACCCCAGCCCAGCCCTGGCTTGCTTCTGAAGCTTTCATCGGGTAGAAAAAGGCAGTCTTGGAGACATGAAGAGGCCGGACCTCGTGGTACTGCTGTTTTCATGTCCTGAATTAGCTTCTTCCTCCTGCGACCTAATACTTTGTCTCCTGCAGTTATTAACCAAAAGAGAAAGTTTTGCTGGCCTTGCATCTTGCTAGCTAGCTATAACTCCGTATGCTTGCTTGAGCAGTGTGCGTGGCGCCGACAGGAAATCGATCGAGCTATAACTCCGTATGCTTGCTTGACCAGTGTGCGTGGCGCCGACAGGAAATCGATCGACGCGACCGGCTAGGCTGTGGACGGTGGCGCTCCTACGATTGCGTGCATGTACCTGAATATTTTCGCTCGTTCCTGTGCTTGGGTCAGCGTCTTCTTCCATTGCCACGGGTAGGGCGCATGCAATACATCATCCTCCTCCTGTGGCTGGCTGTTCCACGTGCACGTATGTGCACCTGGTCGGGTCGTCACCACTCAACTCACCAGTACGGGCATCGGAGCCCGGCCGTTCAGGTTCACCGCACGCGACGACGGTGCGGCCGTGCCCGTGCCCCTACCCCTACCACCCTCGACCGTCCGGTAGGGTAAGACGTCGCGCCGGATTTCACGTGGGGACGGTCCGACGAGACGGTGCAGTCGGCGGCAAGCGACGACGACCAACAGCTGCAAAGCTTTGGAGTAACTCGACGACCACCACCACTCTGCACTGCAGGTCTCTCGACCAGATGGTAGCTAGTACTGGTCATGGTGCAGACAGAGGGTGGACACGTCCGTAACTCGTGCTGGTGAGCGGAGCACACGCGGCCTTGCCCCCTGCGTCACCTGTCCGGGTCGATTTGAAGGGCCGCCGCCCCGCGGACTGTGACGGGTACAGGGCGCCCATGCACGTCGGGTTCGGGCGTCTAATCGGCCGCTGTTGCACACTGATTCCTCTGCTCTGCTGCTGTCGTTGCCGGTGGCAGAAGCCAGCCTATGGATGCGTCTGCTGGGTGGTTGGTTGCCCTAACGTTGCTGCTCGACGCGCTGATACCCGCCGGTGCCGGTGCTGGTGGTCGGCAGAGCAGAGCAGAGCAGAGGCCTGCCGTTGCGTGGTGTCCACGGGGCGTCGGTGCGCGGTTCTCCGGGAACGAATGGGAGTGCCCTTTCCACCTGCGGCGGCCCCGTTGACATGTGCGCGGCTCCGACAGGCGATTCGGGCCAGCCACACGCTCAAACTCTGGTCAAACGTTCTGTCAGACCATCCGGTTATTGTCCGATCACAAATTTCGTTCAGACGTGCCTCTTAAACCGGCCTCAAACGCTTGGCCTAACAGACACTTTTTATTTCTAGCTCAAATATGAAGCGAATATGGGGAACCCGAACGCGTCCGGACACGTCCGTCACGTCGGACCCGACAGCCCGACCCTACCTCAGATTGCAGAAAATCCTCCGAACCCTTTCTCCTCCTTCCGTTGTCCGGCAACATTTTTTGCGCCCGACCCCTCGCCGTCCGGCACCCTTGCTCTCCATCCTCATCACATGTCTAGATCCGCCGTCATGATGTCTTCCACCCCGTCCTCGACCGCCACGACGGAGACGCAGTCCGCCTCGTTCGTTGGCGGCCCTTCCTCCGCTTCGTGTTGCAAGCCAGAGAACATCGCCCGTAAGTTGCGTCGTCGTCGGTAGAGATAGAGGGAGTTTGCGGCACAGGTACATGTGGGCGTCGTCGACGAGATGTCTCCCCCGACGCGTAGTGCTCCCCGTACCCCATCCATACAAGTGCCAACGCGGATTGTGTTGTCCGGCACCGTCGAGACCGGTGAGGAGGATGAGACGGCTGCCTTGACCCTTCCGGAGAGCTTTCCGGCCATGCAACAACCATCGGTCCATGAGTGTGAGTCCTCACAACTCATTCGGGAGCGGATGAGCACGGCAAGCCCACCGCACGGGTTGCACTCGACATGTTCGACGAAATGTCTCACAAGGACTGGGTACATTTGCTCTTTTCCGATCTAATATTAATGCTTTGTGTTAGAGCATATTTCTCCGTATGTGGTTTTGGTAATTGATGACAATTCCTATGGACTAATGGTTGCCTTAAGTTATATTTATAGGATTTGTCCATAGACACTTCTTGAAGTCCATCTGTAGGGTTCAAGGAGTTTATATGATGACCAAGATGGTATTCAAGGTATTATCCAAAGAATGGTCATAGAGACACAAGGTTGATCAAGATCGTCAGACAAAGAGTAAATCAAGATGATCAACACACAAAGCGTATAAAATGTACGAGAGGGATCAAGTGATCCCATGGTATGGTAAGCATTGTCCATTACGTGTTTTGTGTACTAACCCATGGTCTTCGTGAGAGTTCTATGTGGGGGTTAGGTGTGTTTCCATGGGCTTGCGTCAAAAGGAGGATCTCATACAATCCATGAAGGATGACGTCAAGTGGTGATCGTCATCAAGATTGCGGTGTGCAAGTTCAAGTGGATCAGCACAAATATATCATGCTGGAAGCTTGCCGTCCATTGTGGTGGCAATGGTCTTGTGAAGATATTCTGAAGAGTGGCTCATCCATAGTGAGTATGGGGGAGCAATCAACTAGTCTTCATCAAGCCAACGCAATCAAGAAAGGTGGTCCATCTTGAGGAAGCCAAGATCATCATCATCTAGCTCAAGAGGATGAGGTGCAAGGTATATGTTTGTCCTTGATAGGTTTTCTGTTTTAGGATAGATTGCCGTGCTATCAAGGGGGCTCTCAAGTGAGTAGCTTGATCGTATCGTTCGTTGAGAGCTCAAACCATTTGCATCCTTTCATCATACTTCTTGGTTCTTGTTTGGTGTTTCTCTTTGTGAGTTTTAGAGCTTATGGTCATCTTCATGACAAGCTCGAGTTCATAAAAAACGGAGTTCATATGCATCTTCTATGATGTTTTCGATGTTGGGAGTTTTTACCGGTCTTATTCAAAGAAGGGTTCTCACCATTTTTTATGGGCCTTTTCTCACTTGCTTCTTATTTATATTTCTATCAAGATTGTGTTAGCCCATGTCGTTAGCTTCCCAACAAAATTGGTTTCGTTGAATTTTGTGTCCGTATGCGAAAGTTAGAGCAGTTTCAGTATCCAACGGTAGTACCGCTCCTGGTACGAGCGGTAGTACCGCTACTGTAGCGGTAGTACCGCCCCCGGAGCGGTAGTAATTTAATTACTACCGCTCCCTAGCGGTAGTACCGCTCTAGGAGCAGTAGTACTTTTAATATTGCATTTTTTTATTCGTTTTGAAAAATAATGCACCGATTTGAAAATTTTCAAAAATAGGCCTGCCTCGGCCACTACGAAGCCGAGTGGAGGCTGTCGGCTCTGGCGTGACCTAGAGGAAGCCAGTCGGCCTAGGCCCGGCCGATTAGTGGCTCTCGGCCACGTGGCGGCCGACTAGTGGCCAGGCCACGTCGATTGCCCTGTCGGCTCTGCCTGTCGGCCCTGGCGAAGCCGATAAGGCTATCGGCCTAGGCGTGGCCGACTAGTGGCCACTAGCCAGCCAGAGGCAACCCCTTCCCCCTCTCCTTCTTCCTCCTTCCTCTTTCTTCCTTCTCCCTTCTCCCATTCTACCTTATCTCCTTTCTCTCTTTCTCCTCCTCCCCCCCACACAAAAAATCTTCCATTTCCATGTTTTGAATCGTACATTTATTGTGTAAGGAGGAGGGCATCCAAACTATCCGTCTCACTCGCGATGGGGTAGTTTGTGGTGCTTGTTTTGAAGCTATTTTTGGTGGTGGAGGTTGTAGTGGTGGTGGTGATGGTGGTGGTGTGGGTGAAGTTGGTTGTTTTGGTGGAGTTGGAGGTGGTGGTGTGGGATTATTCTCGGTGTTCGTCAAGAGTCGTTCGTCGTTCATCGTTTCTGCGCACGCTTCAAGGGTAAAATATTTTTGTAGATTAGTGTATTAAGTAGTTTATAAACTTTTAGGTGCTCCAGTACATTAGTATAAATTTAGTTGTTTAACTAGTTTTAGGTGGTCCGGTAGATTAGTATAAATTTAGTTGTTTAACTAGTTTTAGGTGCTCCGGTAGATTAGTATAAATTTAGTTGTTTAACTAGTTTTAGGTGGTCCGGTAGATTAGTATAAATTTAGTTTAGTGAATGAAGTAGTTTAATTATTTTTAGGTTCTCCGATAGATTTGGAAAATATATTTCGGTTTGTTGTTCTTCTAATTTTTTTCCTTGTTGAATAATATGTTAGGTCAGCAGAGATGTCTGATTTAGTGACGTTATGTTTGCACTATGGTCGTGGTACCGTTCAAACAAATGAGATGGGAGCTGATCTTAGTGAATTTCAGTACACACAGGTGCAGGTGTCCTCCCCTGAAACATGGTCTGTTAGTCAGTTGACAGAATGGCTTGCGCGATGTTTAGGGTTCAATACTGAAACACACACCGTCGGTGTTCATGCATTATGTACCCGGTCCACTGGTAATATTTTCTGGTATTTGAAGCATATAGAGCGGGACGACGAGTGGGTGCGCTTGTTACAATCTTGCGAGCGTAGGGGATGTCATCCTGTGGCCTTACTTCTCCCCGTGCTAAAGCCGGTGACTGAACCTGAAGGGAAACGTAGCTATGAATATGGTGAGAGCAGTGTAGGGATGCATGATTCACAGTCAATTCATGTGTCCCATGCTGGGGATGATTTATACGAAGCAGGCCAGAGTAGTCAGGCAGAAGGGGGAGATGCAGATGATTATCTCAGCGGTGAGGCGGATACCGACGAGATAGATGGGCACATGCAAAACGAGATGCATGAAGAAGATATAGCGGGCGATATTTCCAATGAATCCGCCGAATCAGATGGAGAAGAGCACGCACATGAAGTGCCTATTCCTGCATCATGGAATCAGGACTTCTCATCTGCAATATTGGTGAACGACGGTCATGATTCTGCCTGGCAGTATCACCAGAACAACATTGCTGAAGTGGAACCGACGCCACATCCACCCCACCTGACCAGCCTGGCAGTTCAGCATGGCATCAGCCACAGCACCACGCTTCGTCATCGAGCTTCATGTTTCAGCCAACTCCGCAACATCACAATCCTACTCCTAGTTTAATGTTTCATCCACATCCAATAGGTATGGTCCCTCCTACATATCATGATGTGTCGACGTTCGGATCCGGGTTAGGGAGTGAACCAGATGAGCCACCATCGCAGCAAAACATGTGGTTGGACATGTTTTCGACTCCTCCACCGTGGCCCATACAGGATACACAGTATGACCAGGGTGGATCCGAGATTCCTCCTCGTAACATTAGGCCCCCCCAGGTGGGGATGGACTACACCCCCACCCCCAGAGCGCCAACCGAGACGTCGTGAGTGAAGCAAACTCTTTGCCCTTCTATGTATCACTTCAGACTTATGTGTATTTTATGTAAGAAACTTATGTGTATTTTATGTATGAGACTTATGTGTATTTTATCTATGAGACTTATGTGTATTTTATCTAAGAGACATATTCCTATCTATTTCTATGCTCAGTTGGTTCATCATGGATAACACATATACTACCAATAACTTGAGATTACAAACAAAGTAAGATTCCGGAGATACATGAAATAAGATACATAAAATAAGATACATAAAATAAGATACATTAAGACGCAGAGTTCATACAAAACTACATAAAGTCGTCGTCATCCTTCGATGATGCAGAGCTCTAGCCCTTCGACGAAGCGGTACTCTTGGCACTCGTTGATGCTACCCTCTTGTGCTTGCTACTCGGCATGAAGATATCGTCTTCGTCCTCGCTATCGTCAGTCCATAAAAAGGGATGTTCTACTCCACCTTCACCGCGTATATGCTGGCCTTTCTTCTTCCATCTTTCATTCAACCGCAGAAGTTCCTTCCGAATCTCCTCATATGTCCTTGTAGGCCACCCCTTCCTAGCTAATGCATGAGCAACCTCATTCAGTAGCGTGTCACTACTGATGAGTTCGTCCCATGAAACTATTCTATTTTCTATCTTGAAATTGCTAGCCAAACGTAGAAGACACTCGGACATACCACTGTGAAAACTACGATCGAAAGGATAATGAGACATTCTGAGCACACTCCTTACCAACCTTGCTGTGGAGAGGGTTTTATAGGTGCCGAAGAGCGAGAAGAAAACCTAATGGCGGGAAATAAATGGCGGGAAAGCGAGGCGGGAAATAAATGGCGGGAAAGCAAGGCGGGAACAAAATGGCGGGAAAGCTATAGACGGGAAAATATGGCGGGATAGAGAGACTTATAGGAAATGGCGGGAAACTAATAACACATATACCACCAATAACTTGAGATTACAGACAAACTAAGATACACCTTGTCGAAATTAAAATACAACTTGCTGAAATTAAGATACAACGTGCTGACACAACTTGCTGAAATTAAGATACAACTTGCTGAAATTAAGATACAACTTGCTGAAATTAAAATAAATCTAGTGAGTACAGCGTGGATATTTTCCTTTTCTATCACCGGCTTCTTCTGCTGCTTTGGCCGCACGAGCCCTTTCTCTCTTTCTCTCCCTCTCAGCTTCACGGGCATGTTCCCGCTGTCTGTAAACCTCCTCCAACCGAAGTTTCTTTTCTTGGGTTTTCCTTTTCATCTCATCAATAAAAGACCTCTGCTCCACACAGTACTCTTCCTACTCTTTCTTCTGTGCTGCTTTCTCCTCTGTTTCAGCCTTCTCGCGGCGCTCTTCCAAGTCCAAGCTAGCCCATGCACGGCGACCTCTTTCATGAATCTCGGTCACCGCCCAGTCCGGCATTTACGTGTCAATCCAACGATAGTACATGCAGAGAGGAGGAGGAGACTAGAAAAATAATAATATAAATATCAAGTAAACAATAATATCAACAACATATTTACTCTGGATAACTTGAGCATACCGGAGGCCTGAGGTACGCAGAAATAGATTCGGGCGGATCAGATTCATAATTGGCGCACATGAAAAACTTCATGCCCAACCAATCTGAAAAATTCGTCACCTCCTTCACCTTGCAGAGATCACCGCACCAGCGTTGAACTGCTTCCACACCTCAAGGCAAACTCGCACTCTGCATTTTCTTAGGCCTGATGCTCTGATCCGAGCAAGGCAAACTCATATTGACTGGATGATGGAGGAAGGCAGTGCTAGTGTTCTCAAGTGAGGCAGGATGATGGAGGAAGGCAGTCCAATGCCTCCTTTCATAGACTTAGATGACCAGGAAGATGGCGGGAAAACGAGGAGGGAAATGAGGCGGGAAAGATTTGGCGGGAAATAGGAGGGTAAAAAGTTGGCGGGAAAAAAAACGGTCAAAATTTGGCAGGAAAGGTTGTGCGAAAAATTTGGCGGGAATGGAGACGTGGAAATATTGGCGGCAACGGAGGAGGGAACGAAATGGCGTGGCCGATTGGGGGAATATGGGAGGGAAATGGAGTCGGGAAAATAGATAACGTTCAAAATAAAAAATTCCATCGCGAGTGAGACGGATAGTTTGGATGCCCTCCTCCTTACACAATAAAAGTACGGTTCAAAACGTGGAAATGGAAGATTTTTTGTGTGGGGGGAGAAGGAAGGAGAAGAAAGAGAGAAAGGAGATAAGATAGAATGGGAGAAGGGAGAAGGAAGAAAGAGGAAGGAGGAACCAGGAGAGGGGGGAAGGGGCGGGCTCGGGCTGGGTCGTGGCCACTAGTCGGCCACTCCTAGGCCGATAGCCCTATCGGCTTCCCCAAGGCCGACAGGCAGTGGCCTGGCCACTAGTCGGCTTCCACGTGGCCGAGAGCCACTAATCGGCCTAGGCCCGACTGACTGCCTCCTGTCGGCCGCACCAAAGCCGACAGCCTCCAATCGACTAGAGGGTGGCCGAGGCAGGCCTATTTTTAAAAAATTTCAAATCGGTGCATTATTTTTCAAAAAGAATGAAAAAATGCAATATTGAAAAAAATCAGCTGCCAACCAGATGGTAGCTAGTATTGGTCATGGTGTGCAAACAAAGGGTGGACACGTCCGTAACTCGTGCTGGTGAGCGGAGCACACGCGGCCTTGCCCCCTGCGTCACCTGTCCAGGTCGATTTGAAGGGCCGCCACCCCGCGGACTGTGACGGGTACAGGGGCGGCCATGCACATCGGGTTCGGGGGTCTAATCGGCCGCTGTTGCACACTGATTCCTCTGCTCTGCTGCTGTCGTTGCTTTGCTTGCCGGTGGCAGAAGCCTATGAATGCGTCTGCTAGGTGGTTGGTTGCCCTAACGTTGCTGCTCGACGCGTTGATACCCGCCGGTGCCGGTGCTGGTGGTCGGCAGAGCAGAGCAGAGGCCTGCCGTTGCATGGTGTCCACGGGGCGTCGGTGCGCGGTTCTCCGGGAACGAATGGGAGTGCCCTTTCCACCTGCGGCGGCCCCCGTTGACATGTGGGCGGCTCCGGCACGGGATTCGGGCTAGCCACACCCCTCAAACTCTGGTCAAACGTTCTGTCAGACCATCCGGTTATTGTCCGATCATAAATTTGATTCAGACGTTCAGACGTGCCTCTTAAACCGGCCTCAAACGCTTGGCCTAACGGACACCTTTTATTTCTAGCTCAAATATGAAGCGAATATGGGGAACCCGAACGCGTCCGCACACGTCCGTCACATCGGGCCCGACAGCCCGACCCTACCTCAGATTGCAGAAAATCCTGGACCCTTCCGGAGAGCTTTCTGGCCATGCAATAGCCATCGGTCCATGAGTGTGAGTCCTCGCAGCTCATTCGGGAGCGGATGAGCACGGCAACCCACCGCACAGGTTGCACTCGACATGTTCGACGAAATGTCTCACAAAGACTGGGTACATTTGCTCTTGTCCGATCTAATAATTAATGATTTGTGTTAGAGCATATTTCTCCATATGTGGTTTTGGTAACTGATGACTATTCCTATGGACTAATGGTTGCCTTAAGTTATATTTATAGGATTTGTCCATAGACACTTCTTGAAGTCCATCTGTAGGATTTAAGGAGTTTATATGATGACCAAGATGGTATTCAAGGTATTATCCAAAGAATGGTCATAGAGACACAAGGTTGATCAAGATCGTCAGACAAAGAGTAAATCAAGATGATCAACACACAAAGCATACAAAATGTACCGAGAGGGATCAAGTGATCCCATGGTATGGTAAGCATTGTCCATTACGTGTTTTGTGTACTAACACATGGTCTTCGTGAGAGGTTACGCC
Organism: Hordeum vulgare subsp. vulgare; assembly: GCF_904849725.1. Taxonomy (NCBI): domain Eukaryota; kingdom Viridiplantae; phylum Streptophyta; class Magnoliopsida; order Poales; family Poaceae; genus Hordeum; species Hordeum vulgare. Next base: position 470,452,477 of record NC_058522.1, read on the forward strand.
CAAAATCAGAGTTCTATGTGGGGGTTAGGTGTGTTTCCATGGGCTTGCGTCAAAAGGAAGATCTCATACAACCCATGAAGGATGGCGTCAAGTGGTGATCGTTATCAAGATTGCGGTGTGCAAGTTTAAGTGGATCAGCACAAATATATCATGCTTGAAGCTTGTCGTTCATTGTGGTGGCAATGGTCTTGTGAAGATATTCTGAAGAGTGGCTCATCCATAGTGAGTATGGGGGAGCAATCAACTAGTCTTCATCAAGCCAACGCAATCAAGAAAGGTAGTCCATCTTGAGGAAGCCAAGATCATCATCATCTAGCTCAAGAGGACGAGGTGCAAGGTATATGTTTGGCCTTGATAGGTTTTCTGTTTTAGGATAGATTGTCGTGCTATCAAGGGGGCTCTCAAGTGAGTAGCTTGATCGTATCGTTCGTTGAGAGCTCAAACCATTTGCATCCTTGCATCTACTTCTTGGTTCTTGTTTGGTGTTTCTCTTTGTGAGTTTTAGAGCTTATGGTCATCTTCATGACAAGCTCGAGTTCCTCGAAAACGGAGTCCATATGCATCTTCTATGATGTTTTCGATGTTGGAGTTTTTACCGGTCTTATTCGAAGAAGGGTTCTCACCATTTTCTTATGGGCCTTTTCTCACTTGCTTCTCATTTATATTTATATCAAGATTGTGTTAGCCCATGTCGTTAGCTTTCCAACAAACTTGGTTTTGGTGAATTCGGAGTCCGTATGCGAAAGTTAGAGCAGTTTCAGTATCCAGCGGTAGTACCGCTCTTGTAGCGGTAGTACCGCCCCCGAAGCAGTAGTACCGCCCCCGGAGCGGTAGTACCGCTCTAGGAGCAGTAGTACCGCTCCGGGTGGGCGGTAGTACCACTTCGGGACGGTAGTACCTCTCTGTTAGCGGTTGTTCTCCGTCGGACTTTTTGCGAAGACTTTCTCTAGCGGTAGTACCGCCAGGGCTAGCGGTAGTAACGCTCCTCGCCAGCAGTAGTACCGCTGTGCGCGGGTTGTAAGTGGGGGTAACGGTCTGATTCCTTCCCCCACTATATAAAAGTGGTCTTCTTCCCCCTTGGTCTTACCTATCAGTTGAGCTCGTGTTCTTCCCCCATTGTTGACCTTCTTAGAGCTTGCCAACTCTCAATCCCTCCAATGATTCTTGCTAGTTCTTGAGGGAAAAGAGAGAGGAGATCTAGATCCACATCTCCACCAATCACTTTCTCCTCTATGTGAGGGGAACCCCTTGGATCTAGATCTTGGAGATCTTTGTGAGCTCCTTGTTCTTCCTCTCATATTTCTCCATAGCTTTTGTTGTTGTAGAGGGATTTGAGTGTGAGGGACTTGACCACTTCATGTGTTCTTGCCATTACATTAGTTGCATCAGTTTGAGTTCTCCACGGTGATACGTAGAAGTGAGAAGTTGAGAAGCTTATTACCCTTTGGTACTTAGTACCCTAAAGATTGTTCTTCGTGGATGCTTTGGCGTCCTAGAAGCTTGGTGGTGTCTCAGAGCTCAATCATTGTGGTGTAAAGCTCCGGGCAAGCGTCGGGTCTCCAATTAGGTTGTGGAGATTTCCCCGAGCAATTTGTACTGGTACCGGTGACCGCCCCCAAGGGTTGCCATTTGTACGGGTTCGGTGACCGCCCTCAAGGGTCCCTTAGTGGAATCACGACATCTTGCATTGTGTGAGGGAGTGAGGAGATTACGGTTGCCTTAGTGTCATCTTGGGGAGCATTGTGCCTCCACACCGCTCCAACGGAGATTAGCATCCGTAAGGGTGTGAACTTCGGGATACATCATCGTCTTCGCGTGCTTCGGTTATCTCTTACCCGAACCCTTTACTTATGCACTTTACTTTGTGATAGCCATATTGTTTCTTGTCATGTATCTTGCTATCACTTAGTTGTTTATCTTGCTTAGCATAAGTTGTTGGTGCACATAGGTGAGCCTAGTTGTTTTAGGTTTTGTGCTTGACATATTAAACGTTAGTTTTATTCCGCATTTGTTCAAGCCTAAACCGTAATTATTTTAAAGCGCCTATTCACCCCCCTCTAGGTGACATCCACGTCCTTTCACTTTGTATAGTTTATTAGTTCGCACATGATGATTGCTTGCAAACCATGAACGTGTAGGAGACATACTTGGCAAGTATGATAAATGAGAATGAAGATCTGACCCATGTGGAATATGAAATGAAAGAGACGACCGCATTTGTGATTGGGGCATCATCCGATCCCAATCCTACCAAGAAGAAGAAGAAGGGCAAGACTAGAAAGGCAAGAGGGCTTGCTTTCTCAAGATTTGAGCACATCTTGTTGGTCAAATTTTGGTTGAACACAACATTGGATCCAATGAGTGGCACCGAGAAAAAGGGGAAGCACGTATTGGAAGAAGATTTGGAAGGACTATCATGAATGAAAGGAGTATGTTGAGCCGCATCCTATCTTGAGAACCTGCAATGTGGCATCTCTCCAACATCGATGGGGAATCATTCAAGGGAAAGTGAACAAGTATGTCGGTTACTACTCACAAGTGACCAAACAGTCTCAAAGTGGGATGGGAGTGGCAACTCATGTAAGCTCGATTGCCTCATCGTATTGTCATTTTAATATGCCGGTGTGTTTTTCATTCTTGTGCTCATACGCATGTTGTATGCTAGGCGGCGGTGGCGGTCACTTTGTATCACGAGGCCGAGAAGAGTCCATTTGTTTTTAGCCATTGGTTGCTCTTACTGGGTGGCAAGCCAAAGTGGCAACAAGTTGTGGCCGGTCTCAAGGCCGGAAAGAAGATGAATGATGGCTCAAGCTCCCACCAACCCATTGGGTTGGACGATGATGACGACAATGTTTGTGCTGGGAACGTAGTAATAATTAAAAAAAATCCTACGTGTCACCGAGATCAATCTAGGAGATGCTAGCAACGAGAGAGAGGGAGTGTGTCTTCATACCCTTGAAGATCGCTAAGCAGAAGCGCTACAAAGAATGCGGTTGATGGAGTCGTACTCGTGGCGATTCAAATCGCAGAAGATCTGATCCAAGTGCCGAAAGAATGGCGCCTCCGCGTTTAAAAAAAGTAGAGCCCGGGGACGTCTCCTCCTTCTTGATCCAGCAAGGGGGAGGAGAAGTTGAGGGAGAGCTCCGGCACCACGACGGCGTGGTGGCGGTGGAGCTCGTGGTTCTCCGACAGAGCTTCGCTAAGCACTACGGAGGAGGGGGTGTAGGAGGGAGAAGGGCTGCGCTAGGGGCAAGGCGTGAGGCTCCCATGCGCCTCCCCACTATATATAGGGGTGGAGGGGGCTGGTTTCTTGCCCTCCAAGTCCATTGGGGCGTTGGCAAAGGTGGGAGGAAAGAAATTCCATTCTTTCCCTTCCCCATCGATTGTTATCCCTCTTTTTTAGGGATCTTGATCTTATCCCTTCGGGATATGATCTTATTCCTTCTAAGGGGGGATCTTTGTGTGCCTTGACTATGGGTGTGGGTCCTTGACCCCACTACCCACGTTCATTTGGGTCCCCCCATGCAGGTGGGCCCCACTCCGGAACCTTCTAGAACCTTCCCGGTACAATACTGAAAAATCCCAAACATTTTTCGGTGGCCAAAATAGGACTTCCCATATATAAATATTTACCTCCTGACCATTTCGGAAATCCTCGTGACATCCGGGATCTCATCCAAGACTCCGAACAACTTTCGGTAACCGCATATAATTCCCATTACAACTCTAGCGTCACCAAACCTTAAGTGTGTAGACCCTATGGGTTCGGGAACCATGCATACATGACCGAGACACCTCTCCGGCCAATAACCAATAGCAGGATCTGGATACCCATATTGGCTCCCACATGTTCTACGATGATCTCATCGGATGAACCACGATTTCGGGATTGATAATCCCGTATACAATTCCCTTTGTCTATTAGTATGATACTTGCCCGAGATTCGATCGTCGGTATCCCTATGCCTTGTTCAATATCATTACTGGCAAGTCTTTTTACTCGTTCCGTAACACATCATCCCGTGGCTAACTCCTTAGTCACATTGAGCTCATTATGATCATGCATTACCGAGTGGGTCTAGAGATACTTACCCGTCACACGGAGCGACAAATCCTAGTCTCGATTCGTACCAACCTAACAAACACTTCCGGAGATACCTATAGTGCACCTTTATAATCACGCAGTTATGTTGTGACGTTTGATACACCCAAAGCACTCCTACGGTATCCGGAAGTTTTACAATCTCATGGTCTAAGGAAATGATACTTGACATTATAAAAGCTCTAGCAGGCGAACTACACGATCTTGTGATATGCTTAGCATTGGGTCTTGTCCATCACATCATTCTCCTAATGATGTGATCTCGTTATCAATGACATCCAATGTCCATGATCAGGAAACCATGATCATCTATTGATCAACGAGCTAGGCAACTAGAGGCTCACTAGGTACATGTTGTGGTCTATGTATTCACACATGTATTACGGTTTCCGGTTAATACAATTATAACATGAACAATGGACAATTGTCATGAACAAGGAAATATAATAATAACCATTTTATTATTGCCTCTAGGGCATATTTTCAACAGTCTCCCACTTGCACTAGAGTTAATAATCTAGTTCACATCACTATGTGATTGTAATGAATCTAACACCCATGGGGTCTGATCATATCTCGCTTGTGAGAGAGGTTTTTTTTAGTCAACGGGTTTGAACCTTTCAGATCCGTGTGTGTTTTACAAATCTCTATGTCATCGCGTAGATGCAGCTACCACGTGATATTTGGAACTATTCCAAATGACTACTCCACTATACGAATCTGGTTTACTACTAAGAGTCATCCAGATTAGTGTCAAAGCTTGCATCGACATAACCCTTTACGACGAACTCTTTTACCATCTCCGTAATCGAGAAAAATTCCTTAGTCCACTAGTTAGTAAGGATAACTTTGTTCGTTGTCCAGTGATCCGTTCCTGGATCACTCTTGTACCCCTTGACTGACTCATGGCAAGGCACACTTCAGGTGCGGTACACAATATAGCATACTATAGAGCCTACGGCTAATGCATATGGGACAACCTTCGTCCTTTCTCTCTCTTCTACCGTGGTCAGGTTTTGAGTCTTACTCAATACTCACACCGTATAATTAGGCTTAAAACCCCTCCTCTGCAGGTGTTTAATCATTACAACCTTTGTCCTCTTTTTATAGTTGTCGCATTCAGGACAAGGACACCAGTTTGTTTCCTGGCCATTTGCAAATGCGACTTTCAAAAACTCCTTTGTTTTTAGAAACCATTCTTTCGTCATCTCTTTTTGACTAGGGTGACCGGTGTACATCCACGCACGATCACTCATCTTGCCTAGTTCTAAACACACAAAATATATATTTATATATAATTCAACATATATATTCATCAGTTAATCAAGTTCGTCAGTTTTATTACGTCCATGCAACCTACACATTAATAGGTAAAGATAGGTCCTAATCCCACCCGAGTATGTGTAGATTGGGTTCGTTTTCCCATGCTCTACTCCGGATCCAACGCAAAATTTCAGCAGCACCTCCCCGATGTTCTCTTGATACACGTCTCCGCAATAAACAGAGAGGATGTGTATCGGGAGAACAACAGGGAGGCACTGACGAAACTATGCATCGGATCCGAAACAAAGCATATGGGAAAATGAACCCAATCTACACATACTCGGGCTGTCCATGGATAACGTTGGACAATTCGGAAGAATCACGGTTATAAATATATGCAAATGCATGCATATTTATAACTGTAACCCTTTTGAACGGGAGACGCATACTCGTCACTCATACTGATAAATTAATTTAATTATCTATATCTAGCAAGTTTCATCCTAAGACCGATCCACATCAAATGCAGGGGCAAGGAGGAGATGGCATTTGTACTCACCCACGAATGCAGGGGCGGAGCTCGTAGAACGGAGGTCTTCGCACAACATACCTCAGAGCGACGAGACAACTGTCACATGTAAATCCACCCGATCAACACAAATATTTTGTGTTCATTAATAAAATAAAAAAATATACGACCTAACACAAATATATAACCTATATAGATGTCATCTAGGGTTCCATAAAAAAATATTTCGTGCCGGGGTGTCGTCGAGATGTCGTGCCGGGGTGTCGTCGAGATGTCGTGTCGGGGTTTTGGGGCATCGTGTCGGGTGTTGCTACTGCAACAAAAGACCTTCCAATGGCGCCAGAAATAGGCACGTTGACAGGAGAATACTTGGCTTGATCCTTCTGCTGCGGCTACGCCTTAAGGGACTTCCTAGGCAAGTATGAAAAGGATTTCCCCCGTGGCCTTGGAGCCTTGCGTTGGTGTTCCCTCGAAGCGGAAAGGGTGATGTAGCGTAGCAGTGGTAAGTATTTCCCTCAGTTTGAGAACCAAGGTATCAATCCAGTGGAGGAGTACCTCAAGATCCTACACAAACACAAAAGCTTGCTCCCAATGCTATGAAGGGGTTGTCAATCCCTTATAGATTGTTTGCCAAGTGAGAACTGAAAGCAACAAAGTAACAAAGCAAAGTAAAAGCGGATGTGTAAACGATGGATGTGAATAGACCCGGGGGCCGTAGTGTTTACTAGTGGCTTCTCTCATGAAAGCAAGTAGACGGTGGGTGAACAAATTACTGTCGAGCAATTGATAGAACCGCACAAAGTCGTGACGATATCTATGCAATGATTATATCTATAGGCATCACGTCCAAAACAAGTAGACCGATACTTTCTGCATCTACTACTATTACTCCACACGTCGATCGCTATCCAGCATGCATCTAGTGTATTAAGTCCATAAGAACAGAGTAACTCCTTAAGCAAGATGACATGATGTAGAGGGATAATCTCAAACCAATGATGAAAACCCCATCTTTTTTACCCTTCATGGCAACTACTTAATGCGTGCCTTGTTGCCCCTACTGTCACTGGGAAAGGTCACCACATGGTAGAACCCAAAACCAAGCACTTCTCCCATTGCAAGAATCATAGATCTAATTGGCCAAACAAAACCCAAGACTCGGAGAGACTTACAAGGATATCAAATCGTGCATATAAGAAATCAGCAAAGTCTGAAATATATATCATAGATAATCTGATCACAAATCCACAATTCATCGGATCTCGACAAACACACCGCCATAGAAGATTACATCGGATAGATCTCCATGAAGATCATGGAGAACTTTGTATTGAAGATCCAAGAGAGAGAAGAAGCCATCTAGCTACAAACTACGGACCCGTAGGTCTGAAGTGAACTACTCACGAGTCATTGGAGGGGCGATGATGATGATGATGAAGAAGCCCTCCAACTCCAAAGTCCCCTCCGGCAGGGCGCCGGGAAGGGTCTCCAGATGAGATCTCGCAGAAACGGAAGCTTGCGGCGGCGGAAAAGTATTTTTGAGGCTCCCCTGATTTTTTGGTGAATATTTGGGAATATATAGGGCAAGGATCTAGGTCAGGGGGCGGCCAGGGAGGCCACAAGCCCTGACACATCCGCCTCCCCCTGGTGGCGGAATGGGGGCTTGTGGGCTCCCTGGAGCCCACGTGGCTTGGCCTAGAGGCCCGTGATCTTCTTCCGTTCGGGAAAAAATCATTTCGGGGTTTTTATTCCGTTTGGACTCCATTCCAAAATTAGATCTGAAAAGAGTCAAAAACACAGAAAAAACAGGAACTAGCACTGAATTAATAAGTTAGTCCCAAAAAAGATATAAAAGGTACATAAAACATCCAAGGAACACAAGATAACAGCATGAAACCATCAAAAATTATAGATACGTTTGAGACGTATCAGGTGTCAGGGGTGTCGTCGAGATGTCGTGTCGCTGCGACAACTACTGTTGCGAACTGTTGTAGTATCCTCGGTGCTGCAGTGGAACATCACCGGTGCCTCAAGGGGGTGGTCCCAGCAGTAATGTTTCTGCACCGACCTCATGGGGGTGGTTGCAGGAGCATCGTTGTTGCAGCCCGTGAGCTCGCTGGCGTCGTAGCCATTGCAGGTGCGTGACAAGCTCACCGACGTTTCCTAACGTTGTGGCTAGTGCAAGCATAGGCGGCGGCCGGAGGGCTCTACACGGGCAACTACTAACCTAACAACTAACCTAACGCATAGTAGGTAATTAACAACTAACCTAACTAACCTAATTAACAGTAGGTAATACCACTAACAACTAGCCTAATTACCACTAACAACTAACAACTAACCTAACTATCAATAGGTAACCACTAACAACTAACCTAACTAACAGTAGGTAATCAACAACTAACCTAACAAACCTAATTAACAAAATAAACAAAAAAAGGGAAAAAATAAGGACTCACCGGAGGGGGGCGGCCGGGCGATGAGGACGGCGCAGGGAGGACGGCCGTAGAGGAGGAGGGGCGCAGGAAGGAGGCGGTGCATTGGGAGGAAGGGGGCGGTAGTGGTGGAGGAGGGGCGACGCACTGGTGAAGGAGGGGTCGTGGGAAGGACGAGGGCGCGGCGGTGGAGGAGAGGGTGGTGGTGGCGGAGCGGGCGATGGTTGATATGTCCATTTTGCATCATGCTTTCATGTTGATATTTATCGCTTTATGGGCTGTTATTACACTTCACGGTACAATACTTATGCCTTTTCTCTCTTATTTTGCAAGGTTTACATGAAGAGGGAGAATGCCGGCAGCTGAAATTCTGGCCTGAAAAGGGAGCAAGTTTGAGATACCTATTCTGCGCAACTCCAAAAGCCGTGAAAATCAACGAGGATTTATTTTGAAATTTATAAAAAATACTCGGTCGAAGAAGTACCAGAGGGGAGCCAGCAGGAGGCCACAAGCCTGCTAGGCGCGGCCTACCCCCCTGACCGCGCCGAGGGGGCTTGTGGGCTCCCTGCTGGCCCTCTGGCCCCCCTCTTTTGCTATAAGGAGGGTTTTGTTCCAGAAAAAAAATCAAGAGGAGGCTTTCGGGAGGAATCGCCGCCGCCATGAGGCGGAACTTGAGCAGAACCAATCTAGAGCTCCGGCACGGTCGTCATGCCGGGGAAACTTCCCTCCCGGAGGGGGAAATCGTCGCCATCGTCATCACCAACACTCCTCTCATCGGAGGGGACTCATCACCATCAGCATCTTCATCAGCACCATCTCATCTCCATACCCTAGTTCATCTCTTGTAACCAATCTTCATCTCGCGACCCCGATTGGTACTTGTAAGGTTGCTAGTAGTGTTAATTACCCTTTGTAGTTGATGCTAGTTGGATTACTCGGTGGAAGATTATATGTTCAGATCCTTGATGCTATTCAATACCTATCTGGTCATGAATATGATTATGCTTTGTGAGTAGTTTCTTTTGTTCCTGAGGACATCTGATAAGTCTTGCTATAAGTAGTCATGTGAATTTGGTATTCGTTCGATATTTTGAGGCGGTGTATGTTGTTTTTCCTCTACTAGTGTTATGTGAACGTCGACTACCTAACACTTCACCATTATTTGGGCCTATAGGAAGGCATTGAGAAGTAGTAAGCAGATGATGGGTTGCTAGAGTGACAGAAGCTTAAACCCTAGTTTATGTGTTGCTCCATAAGGGGCTGATTTGGATCCACTAGTTTAATGCTATGGTTAGACTTTGTCTTAATTCTTCTTTCGTAGTTGTGGATGCTTGCGAGAGGGGTTAATCATAAGTGGGATGTTTGTCCAAGTAAGGGCAGCACCCAAGCACTGGTCCACCCACATATAAAACTATCAAAGTAGCGAACTCGAATCATATGAACATGATGAAAACTAGCTTGACAGAAATTCCCATGTGTCCTCGGGAGCGCTTTACCTCCTGTAAGAGTTTGTCCAGGCTTGTCCCTTGCTACAAAAGCGATTGGGCCACTTTTCTGCACCATTGTTACTATTGTTACTTGCTACTTGCTATGAATCATCTTATCACACCACTATCTGTTAGCGATAATTTGAGTGCTTGGAGAGAATACCTTGCTGAAAACCACTTGTCAGATCCTTCTGCTCCTCGTTGGGTTCGACACTCTTACTTATCGAAAGGACTACGATAGATCCCCTACACTTGTGGGTCATCAAGACTCTTTTCTGGCGCCGTTGCCGGGGAGTGAAGCGCCTTTGGTAAGTGGAATTTGGTAAGGAAATATTTTTACAGTGTGCTGAAATTTATTGTCACTTGTCACTATGGAAACTAATCCTTTGAGGAGCTTGTTCGGGGTATATTCACCTCGAACGTAAGCACAAGGAGTTGCTCCTCAACCTGCTGCACCTACTGAAAATGTTTTCTATGAATTTCCTTCGGGTATGCTTGAGAAACTGCTGGCTAATCCTTTTACAGGAGATGGAACATCACACCCTGACTTGCATCTAATCTATGTAGATGAAGTTTGTGGTTTATTTAAGCTTGCAGGTTTGCCCGAGGATGAAATCAAGAAGAAGGTCTTTCCCTTATCTTTGAGGGATAAAGCATTGACATGGTATAGGCTATGTGATGATACTGGATCATGGAACTACAACCGGTTAAAATTGGAATTTCATCAAAAGTTTTATCCTATGCATCTGGTACATCGTGATCGGAATTATATTTATAATTTTTGGCCTCGTGACAGAGAAAGCATCGCTCAAGCTTGGGGAGGCTTAAATCAATGTTATATTCATGCCGCAACCATGAGCTCTCGAGCGAAATTATCATTCAGAACTTCTATGCTCGGCTTTCTCATGATGATCGCACCATGCTTGACACTTCTTGTACCGGTTCTTTTATGAAGAGAGATATTGACTTCAAATGGAATTTATTGGAAAGAATTAACCGCAACTCTGAAGATTGGGAGCTTGATGAAGGTAAGGAGTCAGGTATGAATTTCAAGTTTGATTGCCTTAAATCCTTTGTTGAAACAAATAATTTTTGTGATTTTAGCGCTAAGTATGGACTTGACTCTGAGATAGTAGCTTCATTGTGTGAATCATTTGCTGCTCATATTGATCTCCCTAAAGAGAAGTGGTTTAAATATCATCCTCCCTTATAAGTCAATGTAGTTAAACCCAATCCAGTTGAAGAGAAAGTCATTGCCTATAATGATCCTATTGTTCCCAGTGTTTACATTGAGAAACCAACTTTCCCTGTTAGGATAAAAGATCATTCTAAAGCTTCAACTGTGATACGTAGGGGCTACATTAGAACACCTACACCCCCTGAGAAAATTAGAGTTGAACCTAGCATTGCTATTATCAAAGACCTCCTCTCCGACAATGTTGATGGCCATGATATTCACTTCTGTGAAGATGCTGCTAGAATTGCTAAACCTCATTCTAGAGACAAACGTAGGCCTATTGTTGGCACGCCTGTTGTTTCTGTTAAGATAGGAGATCATTGTTATCATGGTTTACGTGATGTGGGTGCTAGTGTTAGTGCAATACCTCAATCCTTATATGATGAAATCAAAGACGAGATTGCACCTGCTGAGATAGAACCCATTGATGTCACTATTCAGCTTGCCAATAGAGATACTATCTGCCCTTTGGGAATTGTAAGAGATGTTGAAGTCTTGTGTGGTAAAATGAAGTATCCTGCTGATTTTCTCGTTCTTGCTACCACACAAGATAGCCTTTGTCCCATCATATTTGGCAGACCTTTTCTCAATACTGTCAATGCTCATATTGACTGTGAGAAGCAAACTGTCACTGTTGGCTTTGAAGGTGTGTCACATGAGTTCAATTTCTCCAAGTTTCCAAGTTTGGTAGACAACCTCATGAAAAAGAGTTGCCTAGTAAGGATGAAATTATTGCCCTAGCTTCTATTACCGTGCCTCCTACTAATCTCTTCGAGCAATACTTGCTTGAACATGAAAATGATATGCATATGGATGAAAGGGATGAGATAGATAGAGTTATCTTTGAACAATATCCTATCCTTAAGAATAATTTGCCTGTTGAACTGCTTGGATATCCACCCCCACCAAAGGGTGATCCTATGTTCGAGCTTAAACAGTTGCCTGATACTCTTAAGTATGCTTATCTTGATTAAAAAGAGATATATCATGTTATAATTAGTGTTAGCCGCTCAGAGCATGAAGAAAATAAGTCACTAAAAACTCTGAGGAAGCACCGTGCTGCTATTGGATATACTTTTGATGATCTTAAGGGCATTAGTCCCACTCTATGCCAGCACAAGATTAAAACCGATCCTGATTCCAAACCAGTTGTTGATCATCAATGGAGATTAAATCCTAAGATGAAAGAGGTAGTAAGAAAAGAAATACTAAAACTCTTGGAAGCATGCATTATCTATCTTGTTGCTCATAGTGATTGGGTGAGTCCGGTGCATTGCGTCACTAAGAAGGGAGCTATCACCGTTGTCCCCAATAATAAGGATGAATTGATCCCACGGAGGATTATTACTTGCTATAGGATGGTGATACGTCTCCAACGTATCTATATTTTTTTATGGTTCCATGCTATTATCTTGTCAAACTTTGGATGTTTTGTATGCCTTTTATATATGTTTTGAGACTAACTTATTAACTCAGTGCCAAGTGTCAGTTCCTGTTTTTTCCGTGTTTTTGACCCTTTTCAGAGGAGGATTTTAAACGGTGTCCAAACGGAATAAAACTTCCGAAAAGATTTTTCCGGAACAGAAGATACGCACCACACTTGAGAACCAGTGCAGGGGCCAGCACGGGACCCCACAAGCCCCCTAGGCGCGGCCACGGGGCATGCCTAGCAGGCTTGTGAGCCCCCCGTGGCACGTCTGCCCTACCTCTTCCGCCTATAAATCCAGAAAAATTTCAAAACTGCAGAAGAGATCAACGAAAATACTTTTCCGCTGCCGCAAGCTTCTGTCTCCGCAAGATCCCATCTAAGGCACGTTCTGGTACGCTGCGAGACGGGGGATTTGAATACGGAGGGCTTCTTCATCAACACCATGACCTCTCCGATGATGCGTGAGTAGTTCACCATAGACCTTTGGGTCCATAGCTAGTAGCTAGATGGCTTCTTCTCTCTCTTGGATCTTCAATACAAAGTTCTCCATGATCTTCATGGAGATCTATCCGATGTAATCTTCTTTTGTGGTGTGTTTGTCGAGATCCGATGAATTGTGGATTTATGATCAGATTATCTATGAATCTTATTTGAGTTTCTTCTGATCTCTTATATGCATGATTTCATATCCTTGTAATTCTCTTCGAGTTGTGGGTTTTGTTTGGCCAACTTGATCTATGATTCTTGCAATGGGAGAAGTGCTTGGTTTTGGGTTCATACCGTACGGTGACCTCACCCAGTGACAGAAGGGGTAGCGAGGCACGCATCGTGTTGTTGCCATCAAGGGTAAAAAGATGGGGTTTTCATCATTGGTTTAAGTTTATCCCTCTACATCATGTCATCTTGCTTAAAGCGTTACTATGTTCGTCATGAACTCAATACACTAGATGCATGCTGGATAGCGGTCGATGTGTGGAGTAATAGTAGTAGATGCAGAAAGTATCAGTCTACTTGTCTCGGACGTTATGCCTATATGTATGATCATTGCCTTAGATAACGTCACGACTTTGCGCGGTTCTATAAATTGCTCGACAGTAATTTTTTCACCCACCGTATTATTTGCTATTTTGAGAGAAGCCTCTAGTGAACACTATGGCCCCCCGGTCTACTTCACACCATATTTTCAGCCTTACAATTTTACTTCGTTGCACTTTCCGCCTTGAGATCTCACTTTGCAATCAATCTTGAAGGGATTGACAACCCCTTTATAGCGTTGGGTGCAACCTCTTTTGTGTTTGCGCAGGTACTCTGGACTTGGCGCGATTCTCCTACTGGATTGATACCTTGGTTCTCAAACTGAGGGAAATACTTACTGCTCCTGTGCTGCATCGCCCTTTCCTCTTCAAGGGAAAAACCAACGCAAGCTCAAGAGACGACAGAAGGATTTCTGTCGCCGTAGCAGATGGTGATCGATTTTAGGAAATTGAATAAGGCCACCAGGAAAGATCATTACCCTTTGCCTTTTATCGACCAATTGCTAGAAAGACTGTCTACATACACACTTCTCCTTTCTAGATGGTTATTCTGGTTTCTCCCAAATACCAGTTGCACAACCTGATCAGGAGAAAACCACTTTCACCTGCCCTTTTGGTACCTTTGCTTATAGACGTATACCTTTTGGCTTATGTAATGCACTTGCTACCTTTCAAAGATGTATGATGGCTATATTCTTCGACTTTTGTGAAAAGATTGTTGAGGTTTTCATGGATGACTTCTCCGTTTACGGGTCTTCTTTTGATGATTGCCTCAGCAACCTTGATCGAGTCTTGCAGAGATGTAAAGATACCAATATTGTCTTGAATTGGGACATAAAATTTATGGTTAATGGAGGCATCATCTTAGGACATAAAATATCTGAAAGAGGTATTGAAGTCGATAAGGCTAAGGTTATGCGATCGAGAAAATGCCATGCCCCACAAATATCAAAGGTATAAGAAGTTTCCTTGGTTATGTCGGTTTCTATAGAAGGTTCATTAAAGACTTCTCTAAGATTTCTAGGCCTCTTACCTATCTCTTGCAATAAGATATTCCTTTTGTTTTTGACGATGATTGTGAGGAAGCCTTCGAAATACTTAAGAAGGCCATGATAACTGCGCCTATTGTTCAACCACCTGATTGGAACTTACCTTTTGAAATCATGTGTGATGCTAGTGATTATGCTGTTGGCGCTATTCTAGGACAAAGAGTTGATAAGAAGTTGAATGTTATTCACTATGCTAGTAAAACTCTAGACAGTGCCCAAAGAAACTATGCTACTACTGAAAAGGAATTTTTAGCAGTCATGTTTGCATGTGAAAAGTTCAGATCTTACATAGTTGATTCCGAAGTCACTATTCACACTGATCACGCTGCTATTAAGTACCTCATGGAAAAGAAGGACGCTAAACCTAGACTTATCAGATGGGTTCTCTTGCTACAAGAATTTGATTTGCATGTTGTCGACAGGAAGGGTGCTGATAACCCCGTAGCATATAACTTGTCTAGGTTGGAGATTGTCCTTGATGACCCACAACCTATTGATGATAACTTTCCTGATGAGCAATTGAATGTCATCAATGCTTCACGTAGTACACCGTGGTATGCTGATTATGCAAATTATATCGTTGCCAAATATATACCACCTAGTTTCACATACCAGCAAAAGAACAAATTCTTCTTTGATTTGAGACATTACTTTTGGGATGATCCTAACCTTTATAAGGAAGGAGTAGATGGTGTTATTAGACATTGTGTACCTGAACATGAACAGGGACAGATCCTACAGAAGTGTCACTCCGAGGCTTACGGAGGACACCATGCGGGAGATAGAACTGCACACAAGGTATTGCAATTAGGTTTCTATTGGCCCACTCTCTTCAAGAATGCCCGCAAGTTTGTCCTATCTTGTGACGAATGTCAAAGAATAGGTAATATCGGTAAACGTTGGGAAATGCCTATGAATTATTCACTTGTCATTGAACCATTTGATGTTTGGGGCTTTGATTATATGGGACCTTTTCCAAAATCCAACGAGTATACTCATATCCTAGTTGTTGTTGATTACATTACTAAGTGGGTATAAGCTATCCCAACTAATAGTGTTGATCACAACACTTCTATCAGGATGCTTAAAGAAGTTATTTTCCCCATATTTGGAGTCCCTAGATATCTAATGACTGACGGTGGTTCACATTTTATTCATGTTGCTTTCCGTAAAACGCTTGCTAAGTACGTCAATCATAGAATTGCATCTCCCTATCATCCTCAGTCCAGTGGTCAAGTAGAGCTAAGTAATAGAGAGATTAAACTAATTCTGCAAAAGACTATCAATAGGTCTAGAAAGAATTGGTCTAAGAAGCTCGATGATGCACTGTGGGTTTATAGAACTGCTTATAAGAATCTCATGGGCATGTCTCCGTACAAAATGGTTTACGGTAAAGCATGTCATTTACCTCTTGAGCTAGAGCATAAGGCTTATTGGGCAATCAAAGAGCTCAATTTTGATTTCAAACTTGCTGGTGAGAAGAGGTTATTTGATATTAGCTCGCTTGATGAATGGAGAGCTCGGGCATATGAAAACGCCAAGTTGTTCAAAGAAAAGGTTAAGAGGTGGCATGATAAAAGGATACAAAAACGTGAGTTCAATGTAGGTGATTATGTCTTGCTATATAATTCTCGTTTAAGATTTTTTGCAGGCAAGCTTCTCTCTAAATGGGAAGGTCCTTACATTGTTGTGGAAGTATATCGTTCTGGTGCCATCAAGATCAACAACACGGAAGGTAATTTTCCGAGAGTGGTAAATGGGCAAAGAATCAAGCATTATATCTCAGGTACTCCCATAAATGTTGGAAGCAATATTATCAATACCATAACTCCGGAGGAGTACATAAGGGATATTTATCAGCCTGTTTCAGACTCCGAAAACAAAGAGGTATGTGATTCGGTAAGTAAACCGACTCCAAAACTTTTCCAGTAGGAATTTTTCTCCGTTTTGGAATTTTTAGAAAATAAGAAAAAATTAAAGTAGTTCGGAAAGCGCATGAGGAGGCGACAAGCCTGCCAGGCGCGGGCCACCCCCCTGGCCACGCCTGGGAGGCTTGTGACCACCTCGCGTGCCTCCCGGACTCCGTTTTCTTGCGGAGTACTCCTTCTGGTCGGGAAAAATCATTATATATTCTCCTGAAAGGTCTGACCCTCGTATCACGCAATTTTCCTCTGTTTTCGTTTCGAGCCTATTTCTGTTGCAGATCTAGATCGCTATGGCGTCCCCAAAAGCTCCGAAGGACAAGATCTTCGAGAAGGTCATCAATCCCTACCTCGCGGGAGTGCTGCAACACCCTCAATGTATCGAGATGCGTGAGGGGATGCTGCACATCCGTGATGTTGAGGGACCCAAGAAGACCGGAAGCGTGGAGGCGAGGCTCAAAACAATAGAGCAACAAGTCTTCAAGTGCCAAGGGATGGTGGAGCGTGGACTCAACGCCAACCATATGATGATCACGGAGTTCACCAACAAGCACAAGATCGATGCCAATGACATCGGGAAGCACCTCTCCAGGCTCTATGACAGAATTGATCACCTCCAAGCCCTGATCTATGACCTGCAGAGCCAAAACTGTGAGTATGAGTATAGATTTAAATCAATACGGTTGGCTGCAGATTTGAGGATTCCGAAGACTCGGTCATCTTTCCATGATGGAGCACCTATGCCTTGGCAGACGGAGGATCAAACCCATGTTGCAACAACTCCACCACCATCACCATCGAAGGAAGACAACTAAGCATGGGTATGGGCAATCCCCTTGGCTTGTGCCAAGCTTGGGGGAGTTGCCCCGGTATCGTATCACCATCACATCTTTTGCCTTTACCTTTTCTTAGTTCGATCCTTTTTGGTTTTATCTTTCTCTAGTAGAATAAAGTTCTTAGGGTTTTAGGCTTGAGTTTTGCTTTGTGTCACCCCCGATGTATTCGAGTTCGTGAGTGACATAATAAAGAGTGTTTTAGTTAAGGGCCTTGCCACATGCCATGATCTAAAGAACAAAAGCATGAAAGATCATGTAATGATCTTATGGGAAGTGATGGCTTCACATATAAAAAGAATGTTGATTGAAACTTGTTGAGGGTGGACAAACATAGACCTTGGTCATTGTTGCAATTAATAGGAAGTGATAAAGAAGGAGAGGTTCACATATAAATATATCATCCTGGACACCATTTATGATTGTGAACACTCACTAAACTATTGCATGCTTAGAAGTAGATGTTGGACAAGGAAGACAACATAATGAATTATGTTTGCTTGGTTCCGAACAATGATTATATGACTAGAGATCCCTTAGCATGTGACGATTGCTTCCACCTCATATCAGCCAAAACTTCTGCACTAAGTAGAGATACTACTTGTGCATCCATAAGCCTTCAACCCAATTTTGCCATGAGAGTCCATCATACCTACCTATGGATTGAATAAGATCCCTCAAGTAAGTTGTCATCGGTGCAGGCAATAAAAATTGCTCCCTAAATATGTATGATCTATTAGTGTGTGGAAAACAAGCTTTGTACGAACCTGTGATGAGGAAGACATAAAAGCGACAGACTGCATAATAAAGTTCTTTATCACAAGAGGCAATATAAAGTGATGTTTCTGTTGGGGAACGTCGCATGGGAAACAAAAAATTTCCTACGCGCACGAAGACCTATCATGGTGATGTCCATCTACGAGAGGGGATGTGTGATCTACGTACCCTTTAGACCATACGGCAGAAGCGTTAGTGAACGCGGTTGATGTAGTGGAACGTCCTCACGTCCCTCGATCCGCCCCGCGAACCGTCCCGCGATTAGTCCCATGATCTAGTGCCGAACGGACGGCACCTCCGCGTTCAGCACACGTACAGCTCGACGATGATCTCGGCCTTCTTGATCCAGCAAGAGAGACAGAGAGGTAGAAGAGTTCTCCGGCAGCGTGACTGCGCTCCGGAGGTTGGTGGTGATCTTATCTCAGCAGGGCTCCGCCCGAGCTCCGCAGAAACGCGATCTAGAGGAAAAACCGTGGAGGTATGTGGTCGGGCTGCCGTGGAAAAGTCGTCTCAAATCAGCCCTAAAACCTCCGTATATATAGGTGGGAGAGGGGGGGCTTGCCTTGGGGCTCAAGGAGCCCCAAGGGGGTCGGCCGAGCCAAAGGGGGGCAGGTTTCCCCTTCCAAACCGAATCCAACTTGGTTTGGAAGGTGGAGTCCTTCTTCCCTTTCCCACCTCCTCCTTTTTTTTCTTTTCTCTTTGATTTTATTCCTATGGCGCATAGGGCTTTCTTGGGCTGTCCCACCAGCCCACTAAGGGCTGGTGCGCCACCCCCAAGGCCTATGGGCTTCCCCGGGGTGGGTTGCCCCCCCCCCCCCCCCCCCCCGGTGAACACCCGGAACCCATTCATCATTCCCGGTACATTCCCGGTAACTCCGAAAACCTTCCGGTAATCAAATGAGGTCATACTATATATCAATCTTCGTTTCCGGTACATTCCGGAAACCCTCATGACGTCCGTGATCTCATCCGGGACTCCGAACAACATTCGGTAACCAACCATATAACTCAAATACGCATAAAACAACGTCGAACCTTAAGTGTGCAGACCCTGCGGGTTCGAGAACTATGTAGACATGACCCGAGAGACTCCTCGGTCAATATCCAATAGCGGGACCTGGATGCCCATATTGGATCCTACATATTCTACGAAGATCTTATCGTTTGAACCTCAGTGCCAAGGATTCATATAATCCTGTATGTCATTCCCTTTGTCCTTCGGTATGTTACTTGCCCGAGATTCGATCGTCAGTATCCGCATACCTATTTCAATCTCGTTTACCGGCAAGTCTCTTTACTCGTTCCGTAATACAAGATCCCGCAACTTACACTAAGTCACATTGCTTGCAAGGCTTGTGTGTGATGTTGTATTACCGAGTGGGCCCCAAGATACCTCTCCGTCACACGGAGTGACAAATCCCAGTCTCGATCCATACTAACTCAACTAACACCTTCGGAGATACCTATAGAGCATCTTTATAGTCACCCGGTTACGTTGCGACGTTTGATACACACAAAGCATTCCTCTGGTGTCAGTGAGTTATATGATCTCATGGTCATAGGAACAAATACTTGACACGCAGAAAACAGTAGCAACAAAATGACACGATCAACATGCTACGTCTATTAGTTTGGGTCTAGTCCATCACATGATTCTCCTAATGATGTGATCCCGTTATCAAGTAACAACACTTTCCTATGGCCAGGAAACCTTGGCCATCTTTGATCAACGAGCTAGTCAACTAGAGGCTTACTAGGGACAGTGTTTTGTCTATGTATCGACACAAGTATTGTCTTTCCAATCAATACAATTATAGCATGGATAATAAACGATTATCATGAACAAAGAAATATAATAATAACTAATTTATTATTGCCTCTAGGGCATATTTCCAACAGTCTCCCAGTTGCACTAGAGTCAATAATCTAGTTCACATCACCATGTGATTCCAACGAATCAAACACCCATATAGTCATGGGGTCTGATCACGTCTTGCTCATGAGAGAGGTTTTAATCAACGGTTCTGAAATTTTCAGATCCGTGTGTTCTTTACAAATCTTTATGTCATCTTATAGATGCTGCTACTATGTGCTATTCGAAAATACTCCAAATATCTACTCTACTATACGAATCCGTTTCACTACTCATAGTTATTCGGATTAGTGTCAAAGCTTACATCGACGTAACCCTTTACGACGAACTCTTTAACCACCTCCATAATCGAGAAAAATTCCTTAGTCCATCAGTTACTAAGGATAAATTTTGACCGCTGCTAGTGATTCAATCATGGATCACTCTTTGTACCTCTCAACAGACTTGCTGCAAGGCACACATCAGGTGCGGTACTCGGCATGGCATACTTTAGAGTCTACGGCTAAGGCATAGAAGACGACCTTCGTCTATTCTCTTTATTCTGCCGTGGTCGGGTTTTGAGTCTTACTCAAATTCACACCTTACAACGCAACCAAGAACTCCTTCTTTGCTGATCTATTTTGGACTCCTTCAAAACTTGTCAAGGCATGCTTCTTGTTGAAACTTCCATTAAGCGCTTTCGATCTATCTCCATATATCTTTGATGCTCAACGTTCAAGTAGCTCAATCCAGGTATTCCTTTGAAAACTCCTTTCAAACAACCTTGTATGCTTTACAGAAATTCTACATTACTTCTGATCCACAATATGTCAACCACATATACTTATCAGAAATTCTATAGTGCTCCCACTCACTTCTTTGGAAATACAAGTTTCTCATAAACCTTGTACAAACCCAAAATCCTTGATCATCTCATCAAAGTGTATATTCCAACTCGATGCTTGCACCAGTCCATTTAAAGGATCGCTGGAGCTTGCATACTTGCTACTATCTTTAGGATCGACAAAACCTCATGGTTGTATCTCATACAATGTTTGCTCAAGGAAACCGTCGAGGAAACAATGTTTTGGCGTCCTACATGCAATATTTCATAAATAATGCAGCAACTACTAACATAATTCTAACAGACTTTTAGCATCGCTACGAGTGAGAAAGTCTCATCATAGTCAACTGTTTGATCTTGTCGGAAACATCTTTGCGACAAGTCGAGCTTTTCTTAATAGTGACTTATCACTATCATAGTCTGTCTTCCTTTTAAAGATCCATCTTTACTCAATAGTCCTATGACCATCAAGTAGTTCTTCCAAAGTCTACACTTTGTTTTCATACATGGATCCTCTCTCGGATTTCATGGCTTCCAGCCATTTGTCAGAATCTGGGCCCACCATTGCTTTCTCCATAACTCGTAGGTTCACTGTTGCTCAACAACATGACCTCCAAGACAGGGTTACCGTACCACTCTGTAGTAGTACGCGACCTTGTCAACCTACGAGGCTTGTAGTAACTTGATCCGATGCTCGATGATCACCATCATCAGCTTTCACTTCAATTGGTGTAGGCGCCACAGGAATAACTTCCTGCGCCCTGCTACACACTGGTCGAAGTGATGGTTCAATAACCTCATCAAGTTCTACCACCCTCCCACTCAATTCTTTCGAGAGAAACCTTTCCTCGAGAAAGGATCCATTTCTAGAAACAAACACTTTCCTTTCGGATCTGAGATAGGAGATGTACCCAACTGTTTTGGATATCCTATGAAGATGCATTTATCCGCTTTGGGTTCGAGCTTATCAGACTGAAACTTTTTCACATAAGTGTCGAAACCCCAAACTTTCAAGAAACGACAGTTTAGATTTCTCTAAACCTCAGTCTATACTGTGTCATCTCAACGGAAATACGTGGTGCCCTATTTAAAGTGAATGCGGTTGTCTCTAATGCTTAACCCATAAACGATAGTGGTAATTCGATAAGAGACATCATAGCATGCACCATACCAAATAGTGTGTGGCTATGACGTTCAGACACATCATTACACTAGGATGTTCTAGGTGACATGAACCGCGAAACAATTTCCACATTGTCTTAACTGCGTACCAAAACTCGTTACTCAGATATTCATTTCTATGATCATATCGTAGACAATTTATCCTCTTGTTACGACGAACTTCACTCCGAAACAGAATTGAACTTTTCAATATTTCAAACTTGTGATTCATTAAGTAAATACTCTTGTATCTACTCAAATCGTCATTGAAGTAAGAACATAATGACATCCACTGCGTGCCTCAGCACCCATTGGACTGCATACATCAAAATGTATCACATCCAACAAGTTACTATCTTGTTTCATCTCAATGAAAACAAGGCTTTGCTCATGTGCTATGATTCGCATGTCACTAGTGATTCAAAATCAAGTGAGTATAAAGATTCATCAGCATGGAGCCTCTTCATGCAATTTATACCAACGTGACTCAAGCGGCAGTGCCACAAGTAAGTGGTACTATCATCATTGCCTCGTATCTTTTGGCACCAATATTATGAACATGTGTAACACTACGATCGAGATTCAATAAACCATTGAAGGTGATTTATTCAAGCAAATAGAGTAACCATTATTCTCTTTAAATGAATAATCGTATTGCAATAAACACGATCCAATCATGTTCATGCTTAACGCAAGTACCAAATAACAATTATTTAGTTTTAACACCAATCCCGATGGTAGATGGAGTGTGCGACGTTTGATCATATCAACCTTGGAAAACTTCCAACACGTATCGTCACCTCGCCTTTAGCTAGTCTCCGTTTATGTCGTAGCTTTCATTTCATGTCACTAATCACTTAGCAACCGAACCGGTATCTAATACCCTTGTGCTACTAGGAGTACTAGTAAAGTACACATCAACATCATGTATATCAAATATACTTCTATCGACTTTTGCCAGCCTTCTTATCTACCAAGTATCTAGAGTTGCTCCGCCTCAGTGACTATTCCCCTCATTACAGAAGCACTTAGTCTCGGGTTTGGGTTTAATCTTGGGTCTCTTCATTAGTGCAGCAACTGTTTTGCCGTTTCACGAAGTATCCCTTCTAGCCCTTGCCTTTCTCGAAACTTAGTGGTTTTACTAACCATCAACTATTGATGCTCCTTCTTGATTTCTACTTTCGCAGTGTCAAACATTGCGAATCGCTCAAGGATCATTGTATCTATCCTTGATATGTTATAGTTCATCACGAAGCTCTCACAGCTTGGTGGCAGTGACTTTGGAGAACCATCACTATCTTATCTGGAAGATCAACTCCCACTTGATTCAAGCGATTGTCGTACTCAGATAATCTGAGCACACGCTCAATGATTGAGCTTTTCTCCTCTACTTCGTGGACAAAGAATCTTGTCCGAGGTCTCATACCTCTTAACAAGGGCACAAGCATGAAATCACAATTTCATCTCTTTAGAACATCTCTTATGTTCCGTGACGTTTCAAAACGTCTTCGGCGCCTTGCTTCTAAGCCATTAAGTATTTTGTACTGAACTATCGTGTAGTCATCAGAAACGTGTATGTCGGATGTTCATAACATCTACAGACGACGCTCGAGGTGCAGCACACCGAGTGGTGCATTAAGGACATAAGCCTTCTGCGCAGCAACGAGGACAATCCTCGGCTTTACAGACTCAGTCTGCAAAGTTTGCTACTATCAACTTTCAACTAAATTTTCTCTAGGAACATATAAAAACAGTAGAGCTATAGCGCAAGCTACATCGTAATTCTCAAAGACCATTAGACTATGTTCATGACAATTAGTTCAATTAATCATATTATTTAAGAACTCCCACTCAAAAAGTACATCTCTCTAGTCATTTGAGTGGTACATGATCCAAATCCACTATCTCAAGTCCGATCATCACGTGAGTCGAGAATAGTTTCAGTGGTAAGCATCTCCATGCTAATCATATCAACTATACGATTCATGCTCAACCTTTCGGTCTCATGTGTTCCGAGGCCATGTCTGCACATGCTAGGCTCGTCAAGCTTAACCCGAGTGTTCCGCATGTGCAACTGTTTTGCACCCGTTGTATGTGAACGTTGAGTCTATCACACCCGATCATCACGTGGTGTCTCGAAACGAAGAACTGTCGCAACGGTGCACAGTCGGGGAGAACACAATTTCGTCTTGAAATTTTAGTGAGAGATCACCTCATAATGCTACCGTCGTTCTAAGCAAGATAAGGTGCATAAAGGATTAACATCATATGCAATTCATAAGTGAGATGATATGGCCATCATCATGCGCTTCTTGATCTCCATCACCAAAGCACCGGCACGATCTTCTTGTCACCAGCGTCACACCATGATCTCGATCATCATGATCTCCATCAACGTGTCTCCATCGGGGTTGTCGTGCTACTCATGCTATTACTACTAAAGCTATGTCCTAGCAATATAGTAAACGCATCTGCAAGCAGAAACGTTAGTTTAAAGACAACCCTATGGCTCCTGCCGGTTGCCGTACCATCGACGTGCAAGTCGATATTAACTATTACAACATGATCATCTCATACATCCAATATATCACATCACATCGTTGGCCATATCACATCACAAGCATACCCTGCAAAAACAAGTTAGACGTCCTCTAATTTTGTTGTTGCATGTTTTACGTGGTGACCATGGGTATCTAGTAGGATCGCATCTTACTTACGTAAACACCACAACGAAGATATATGAATTGCTATTTAACCTCATCCAAGGACCTCCTCGGTCAATTCCGATTCAACTAAAGTTGGAGAAACTGACACCCGCCACTCATCTTTGAGCAACGGAGTTACTCGTAGCGATGAAACCAGTCTCTTGTAAGCGTACGAGTAATGTTGGTCCGAGCCGCTTCGATCCAACAATACCGCGGAATCAAGAAAAGACTAAGGAGGGCAGCAAAACGCACATCACCGCCCACAAAAACTTTTGTGTTCTACTCGAGAAGACATCTACGCATGAACCTAGCTCATGATGCCACTGTTGGGGAACGTCGCATGGGAAACAAAAAAATTCCTACGCGCACGAAGACCTATCATGGTGATGTCCATCTACGAGAGGGGATGTGTGATCTACGTACCCTTGTAGACCGTACAGCAGAAGCGTTAGTGAATGCGGTTGATGTAGTGGAACGTCCTCACGTCCCTCGATCCGCCCCGCGAACCGTCCCGCGATCAGTCCCACGATCTAGTGCCGAACGGACGGCACCTCCGCGTTCAGCACACGTACAGCTCGACGATGATCTCGGCCTTCTTGATCCAGCAAGAGAGACGGAGAGGTAGAAGAGTTCTCCGGCAGCGTGACTGCGCTCCGGAGGTTGGTGGTGATCTTATCTCAGCAGGGCTCCGCCCGAGCTCCGCAGAAACGCGATCTAGAGGAAAACCGTGGAGGTATGTGGTCGGGCTGCCGTGGAAAAGTCGTCTCAAATCAGCCCTAAAACCTCCGTATATATAGGTGGGAGAGGGGGGGCCTTGCCTTGGGGCTCAAGGAGCCCCAAGGGGGTCGGCCGAGCCAAAGGGGGGAAGATTTCCCCTTCCAAACCGAATCCAACTTGGTTTGGAAGGTGGAGTCCTTCTTCCCTTGCCCACCTCCTCCTTTTTTTTCTTTTCTCTTTGATTTTATTCCTATGGCGCATAGGGCCTTCTTGGGCTGTCCCACCAGCCCACTAAGGGCTGGTGCGCCACCCCCAAGGCCTATGGGCTTCCCCGGGGTGGGTTGCCCCCCCCCCCCCCGGGTGAACACCCGGAACCCATTCATCATTCCCGGTACATTCCTGGTAACTCCGAAAACCTTCCGGTAATCAAATGAGATCATCCTATATATCAATCTTCGTTTCCGGACCATTCCGGAAACCCTCGTGACGTCCGTGATCTCATCCGGGACTCCGAACAACATTCGGTAACCAACCATATAACTCAAATACGCATAAAACAACGTCGAACCTTAAGTGTGCAGACCCTGCGGGTTCGAGAACTATGTAGACATGACCCGAGAGACTCATCGGTCAACATCCAATAGCGGGACCTGGATGCCGATATTGGATCCTACATATTCTACGAAGATCTTATCGTTTGAACCTCAGTGCCAAGGATTCATATAATCCCGTATGTCATTCCCTTTGTCCTTCGCTATGTTACTTGCCCGAGATTCGATCGTCAGTATCCGCATACCTATTTCAATCTCGTTTACCGGCAAGTCTCTTTACTCGTTCCGTAATACAAGATCCCGCAACTTACACTAAGTCACATTGCTTGCAAGGCTTGTGTGTGATGTTGTATTAGCGAGTGGGCCCCGAGATACCTCTCCGTCACACGGAGTGACAAATCCCAGTCTCGATCCATATTAACTCAACTAACACCTTCGGAGATACCTGTAGAGCATCTTTATAGTCACCCGGTTACGTTGCGACGTTTGATACACACAAAGCATTCCTCCGGTGTCAGTGAGTTATATGATCTCATGGTCATAGGAACAAATACTTGACACGCAGAAAACAGTAGCAACAAAATGACACGATCAACATGCTACGTCTATTAGTTTGGGTCTAGTCCATCACATGATTCTCCTAATGATGTGATCCCGTTATCAAGTAACAACACTTGCCTATGGCCAGGAAACCTTGGCCATCTTTGATCAACGAGCTAGTCAACTAGAGGCTTACTAGGGACAGTGTTTTGTCTATGTATCCACACAAGTATTGTGTTTCCAATCAATACAATTATAGCATGGATAATAAACGATTATCATGAACAAAGAAATATAATAATAACTAATTTATTATTGCCTCTATGGCATATTTCCAACAGTTTCTTCACACTAAGAGGTCGCACATCCAAACCTCAAAAGCGCATGACAACCTCTGTTTCCCTCTGCGAAGGGCATATCTTGTACCTTTACTTTATGCCCTTGAAAGAGTTATGGTGATCTACACCAATTCCTTATTTCGCCTTTATCTTGGCTAACGTCATATGCTAGGAAAGATCTATATTCATATGTCAACTTGGAAGTAAGTATCCACGAATTATTATTGTTGACATTACCCTTGAGGTAAGTAGTTGGGAGGCGAAACTATAAGCCCATATCTTTCTCTATGTTCAACTGAAACTTTGATCTCATGAGTACCATGTGAGTTGTAGCAATTGTGGAAGACGAAATGATGATTGAGTATGTGGATTTGCTTTACAAGCTCTTATTTGACTCTTTCCGATGTTGTGATAAATTGCAATTGCTTCAATGACTATAGGCTATTGGTTGTTAATTCTCATTAAGGTTCTTGGTCCATACTTTACTTTGTGAAGAAATTACCACTTTAGCATAAGAGATGATATGATGATATTGTTGTTCTAACTATGATCATGATGCCTGCATGTCCATATCTTGTTTTGTCGACACCTCTCTCTCTAAATATGTGGGCATATTTATTGATCTCGGTTTCCGCTTGAGGACAAGCGAGGTCTAAGCTTGGGGGAGTTGATACGTCCTTTTTGCATCATGCTTTCATGTTGATATTTATCGCTTTATGGGTTTTTATTATACTTCACGGTACAATACTTATGCTTTTTCGCTCTTATTTTGCAAGGTTTACATGAAGAGGGAGAATGCCGGCAGCTGAAATTCTGGCCTGAAAAGGGAGCAAGTTTGAGATACCTATTATGCGCAACTCCAAAAGTCGTGAAAATCAACGAGGATTTATTTTGAAATTTATAAAAAATACTGGGCCGAAGAAGTACCAGAGGGGAGCCAACACGAGTCCACAAGCCTGCTAGGCGCGGCCTACCCCCCTGGCCGCGCCTAGGGGGCTTGTGGGCTCCCTGCTGGCCCTCTGGCCCCCCTCTTTTTCTATAAGGAGGGTTTCGTTCTAGAAAAAAATCAAGAGGAGGCTTTCGGGAGGAATCGCCGCTGCCATGAGGCGGAACTTGAGCATAACCAATCTAGAGCTCCGGCAGGGTCGTCCTGCCGGGGAAACTTCCCTCCCGGAGGGGGAAATCATCGCCATCGTCATCACCAACACTCCTCTCATCGGAGGGGACTCATCACCATCAGCATCTTCATCAGCACCATCTCACCTCCAAACCCTAGTTCATCTCTTGTAACCAATCTTCGTTTCGCGACTCCGATTGGTACTTGTAAGGTTGCTAGTAGTGTTAATTACTCTTTGTAGTTGATGCTAGTTGGATTACTCGGTGGAAGATTATATGTTCAGATCCTTGATGCTATTCAATACCTCTCTGGTCATGAATATGATTATGCTTTGTGAGTAGTTACTTTTGTTCCTGAGGACATGGGATAAGTCTTGCTATAAGTAGTCATGTGAATTTGGTATTCGTTCGATTTTGATGCGTTGTATGTTGTTTTTCCTCTAGTGGTGTTATGTGAACGTCGACTACATAACACTTCACCATTATTTGGGACTAGAGGAAGGCATTGGGAAGTAGTAAGTAGATGATGGGTTGCTAGAGTGACAGAAGCTTAAACCCTAGTTTATGTGTTGCTTCGTAAGGGGCTGATTTGGATCCACTAGTTTAATGCTATGGTTAGACTGTCTTAATTCTTCTTTCGTAGTTGCGGATGCTTGCGAGAGGGGTTAATCATAAGTGTGATGTTTGTCCAAGTAAGGGCAGCACCCAAGCACTGGTCCACCCACATATCAAACTATCAAAGTAGCGAACGTGAATCATATGAACATGATGAAAACTAGCTTGACAGAAATTCACATGTGTCCTCGGGAGCACTTTACCTCCTGTAAGAGTTTGTCCAGGCTTGTCCCTTGCTACAAAAGGGATTGGGCCACTTTGCTGCACCGTTGTTACTATTGTTACTTGCTACTTGCTACGAATCATCTTATCACACAACTATCTGTTAGCGATAATTTCAGTGCTTGCACAGAATACCTTGCTGAAAACCACTTGTCAGATCCTTCTGCTCCTCGTTGGGTTCGACACTCTTACTTATCGAAAGGACTACGGTAGATCCCCTACACTTGTGGGTCATCAATGGTGGAGAAGGGGCGAGCTCCGGCGACGGTGGTGGAGGAGGAGGTCCCGGGGAGGAGGAGGGGCGTGGTGGAGGGGGCGCGGGGAGGAGGAGGGCGCGGTGGTGGCGCGGGAAGGAGGAGGGCGCGATGACGCAGGTAGGTGGAGGGCGCGACGACGCAGGAAGGAGGAGTGTGCGGCAACGGTGGTGGTTTCAGGGGTGAGAGAGAGGGGTGTGTGGTGGGGCGCAACGACCGTTAAGGGAGAGAGGCGCGTGGGCGTGGGGGCGACGGTCGTTAGGGCGCATCCTCTTTGCCGTCTGCCCCCCGACGGCACAGAGGAGAAAAGCAGACGGCAAAGAGAGAGGTCGTTAGGGGGAGAGAGGGGGTGCGGGGTGGGCCGCCCGTGCTCTTTGCCGTCTGCCTGAATGCTCTTTGTCGTCAGCTAGCAGACGACAAAGAGCTGGTTGGTGGCAAATAGTATCTTTTCCATCAGCCTGCCCTTTGTCGTCTGGTTTTTGGTAGCTGATGGCGAAGAGGGTCTTTGCCATCTGCCAGCAAACGGTAAAGAAGCAGCAGATAGCAAAATCTCTGATTTTAGTAGTGAATGTTGTGCATGGTCTTCAATTTAGGCCTTCCAGTTTCTATTGTTGTCTCATCGAGCACTGACAAGCAAAATTTCATTCTATCCTTGATGTTCTTTTCCTTCAAAATTGGTTTCACACAATTTGAATGTCTCTTTATCAACTTCAACATGAACTTCGTGTGGAGTGTGGTGGGGCTGCATCCTAGTTGCCAAGCAAGTGACCGGACGGTAGACCTTTTGTTCAGAGGGATTGTAGGGATTTGATCTAGGTTGATGTCCTTTGCCTTTCTTCCACAGTTTCCTTTTCTCTGACTGGAAATGTCAACCTCCAAACCTTGTGCAATTTGCCTCATCGCTTTCTTCCAAACTCTTTGAATATTCCAAACACCTACTCCAAAAAAGTCAGCCACTTTTTTCTTATAATCTCTGTTAAATTTGCCCCCTCTACTCATACACAGTGTATGCAATGCAACATAAGCAGCATACTTCTGCTTGTCATCAAGGTTGTCCCTTTTCCGAACTGTTTGCTCAACACCTGTCCGAAGGAATGCAAAAAAGAAAAAATAGTCAGAAATGCTACAGTTAACTGAAAGTAGTCTAAAATGCTACTGTAATTGTACCTCCATCTTCATCCATTTGAAGTAGTGCATCTTCATCCATTTCAACTACTGGATCTTCATCCATTTCATCTGCACATGGAGTGCAGTTGAGGTCTGACACAATCATGTTCTCCATCTTCACTACTCCGTACAGGAGTATTGCTGTTGTGAGGTACTGCAGCTAGAGTATTGCTGCTAGAGGTCTTACTCCTCCTTCTTACTCTTGCTGCAAATTAACCTTAGGACATAAGATATCTTGAGAAGAATAAAAGAAGATTGAAGAAATAGGAAAAATATATGTGCTGAACAGAATTTTGGAGTACTCCGCTTTAAATTTAGTTGACAATAACTTGTTCACATTACTGCAAAATATTGATAGAGTTGTTGCTAAATTTAGGTTGATGAGATGAATGTGGGCATCAACCGACCTCAGCAGCAGCTCCAGGAATAGCATCCACCTGGACGTGCCGTGTGCAGCACCACCACCACCACCAGTAGCAGCTCTAGGACAAGGCCTAGAGGTGGAGTGGAGGAGTGTCGTGTGCAGCAGCACCACCACCAGTAGTAGCAGCTCGAGAGAGGAGGATCGCCTGAGCTTGAAAGTGGAGGCGCTTGGACCTGGGTGCAGTCTTTGACGTGGAGGCGCCAGGATCTGGGTGGAGGTGGATGTGAAGGTTGAGGGCGGGGCCGGAGGTCAAGGGCGAGGTCGGACCGCCGGAGGTCGATGGCGAGGGCAGGGCCAGAGGGCGGGCGAGGACGGGAGCGGAAGACACTGAGGAAGAAGACAGGACACTGAGGAAGAAGACAGGCTGATTTAGAATTTGAACTGGGGGCATAAATGTCTATTTACCTATGCACATTTACCCTTTTTCACCTGCTCGGAAGACAATCCCCAACGACTCATAATTCGGAACGGAGTAAAATGCATGAAACATACATAGTATAGCCAATTTAATTTCACGACCGTCAAAAAAGTCACCTACAAAATTTAGCCTTGGCGCAAACAAGATTTTGGAGCTCAGCGTTCTTACAAAGACAGTCCATTGCTCGATGTCATCATCACTCTGGCTCCAGTGATACTTCTATTTTTTGCTCATCCACCTCCAGGGTATCTTTTTTTTTTTAAATGGATGCCTACAGAACTAACTAATCTCTCCATGGGTCATTCTCGTTCTCAGTCCTGACTTCGGATGGCTCAACAACCTCCGTTACAACGGCTTCAGAAGAGTCGTTGACATTGGTCTCAGCCTCCTCGGTGCCGGATCTACCCCATCTCCCGCCAAGGGCGATGGTCATCATCTCGTAGATCTTGCCCCCCAACTCCGCTGGACTCTCAGGCTAGACAAACCAAGCAACAATCATTAGGCCACGAGTGACCATGAACGGGAGCATATAGGTATACTGTACTTACTGTGTATCCACTGGAGATCAGGGCAGTCTCGTACAGCAACTCAACTGCCCTCTTGGCTTCGGTGCTCTCAGGCTCGTTCTTGCAAGCAGCCTATTGTTATTCACGATGCATACATTAGTGATTGAACAAAAACAAATAGGTACGATTCGCAAGAAAAGATTGCAGATATCTTACACTCAAGTCCTTGACAATAGGGTGTTCGGGATTGATTTCAAAAATTCTTCTTCCTCTCATGAACTCCAAGCTTGATGTGTCACCAAGCGTTTGTGCTTTCATAAGCCTATCAAGTTGAAGAAGTGTTAGGACAAGAACTGTGCCCTTATTGTACCAAATTGGGTAAGTGAATGAACCATCATGCTACCTTTCCATGTTAGCCGACCAACCAAACTTGCCAGACACAAGAACACATGGTGAAGAGCTGAGTCTCTTGGAAATTTGGACCTTTGCAACTTTGTCACCTAGCTGCTGCTTTATCCAGTCACAAAGAAGAGTGTATTCCTGCTTGCTTTCTTCCTTGTCCTCATCCTCATCGCCTGCAACAGCCAATATATGTTATTGTCATGCAGAAACTGCTTATAACCAATCACATGATAATTCAAATTCACATACCCAATTCTAGGTCTTCCTTGCTGATATCAACAAACTTTTTCTCTTTGTACGTCTGCAGATTCTGAATAGCTACCTCATCAATCGGTTCGATAAGGTAGAGAACCTAAAAAATGGAAGTGTCAGCTTAAGCAAACTGTAGCACAACAGAAATTCAATTATATGATCAACACCAAGATAAGCACATACTTCAATATCTTTCTGAAGCAGCTTCTCCAAGAAAGGAGCAGTCTTTGCACTCTGAAGACTATCTGTAGCAATATAATAGATTGCCTTTTGGGTCTCGGGCATATTCTCCACATACTGATCGAGACTTATCAAATCCGTCTCATTTTTGGAGGAATAAAACCGCAGCAAAGGAGCAAGGCGCTTCTGATTTCCTGAGTCCTCAATGCAACCAAGTTTCATAAATTTGCCAAAGCTCTCCCAAAATTTCTTGTAGTCCTGCACGAAGGCTGCCAAGCTTCATGACAAGCCCCATGAAACAACGAACAGCATGGGAATAGGAGGAAGTTAGACTCTTACCTCCTTCTCATCCTTGTCAGCAATATCCTGAATCATATCAAAAGTCTTCCTAACAAGTCTCTTGCGCATGATCCTGACCTGAAACATATGATGGTGATAACTAGTTCCAAGAACTACATACTAAAGTAAACAACTGCATATTAAGTCACAAATACTTTCCAGTAACTTACAATACGACTTTCTTGAAGGATCTCACGAGAAACATTCAGAGGGAGATCATTCGAGTCAACAACACCTTTGACAAAGCTCAAGTACCTGGGGAACTGCAGAGAGAATACTAAAGTTCAGCAGCCCATTACAACATCGTAATCATAGTAACCAAAGAAGTAACTCGTCTGATGGAGTAGCTTCTAACTCCAATATCAGAATCAAAAAAATGAGACAACATACCAGCTCGCCATCAAAGTCATCAGAAATGAAAACCCTCTTGACATACAACCGGATATTTTTGGTCTTAGGGTTCATTATCTCCTCATTGCTAAGCGGTGCCATTCCTGGGATGTAGAGAACACTCCTAAATTCCACCTCACCCTGTTTGGAACAAAAGCCTTGTCAGAATGTTTGGTGTGCATTGACACAACAGATGTTTAGTTTCGTAAGTGTGTGTACCTCTGTTGTGAAGTGTGCATGAGCTAGAGGATCCAAAAACTCATTGAATGCCTTCTTGTAAAATTCATTGTACTCAGTTTCCTCAACTTCCTTTGGATTTCTCATCTACATGACAAGAAAATTCATTTCAGCTTCTGTTTCTTCAATATATAGCCAATAGATAACCAAACTACCAAAGTAAAGACATATTTCACATGGCAGTTGCACTGCAGGTACCAATGATAAGGTTATGGAAGCAAATAAATTGTGTGCCAGCATACCCATATTGGCTTTGTTTCATTTGCCAATTCCCAATCCCAGTACTTCTCAGTGATAGTTTTCTTCTTCTTTTCCTTCTCGCCCTGCAAAAGAGGGGTTATTTTTATACACAATATGGATGGGTTTGATCACAGTGACAACCAAATGCACAGAAAGCTAACCTCTGCTGTCTCTTCAGTTTCTTTTGACTCCTCTTCTTCAACCTATTTAGAGGATGTAACAAGTACACAGGAGAGAAGAAATAAATATCCATTACAAAACTTAGTATGACTGGAGGTTTAAACTTTAAAGCAGAGCATACTCAAAATCCTACCTCAACTGTTCTAGATTTCTCTTGCCATGTAAAAATGGGGAACGAAACAAACTGCGAGTAGTTCTTAACAAGACCTTGAATCCTCGTCGGGTCAGCAAATTCATACTTATCATCCTCCTAAAGAAACAAAAGTATAGTTAGAGTGGTGTTAGGTGATAAAGGTTGTACAAAGTATCAGTATAGGTCTTATCTTACTCTTAAAAAGAGAGTAATCTGTGTTCCACGTGTCAGCATTTTCTCAGGATCAGTCTCTTCCCTGATAACGTATGAGCTACTGTTAGCCTCGGCTTCCCAGATATACTGCTTATCTGTCTTGGGACTCTTAGTGGACACCACAACCTGCAAGGCAACAAAGTAACCACAAGTTTGAAAACTACTTTTGGCTTGCAAAACAGATGCACAAATAATTTGAAATTGTTCCTCAAAACATGCAGCGCTTGAGACATTCATGTATAATGGTCCACCATCCAACAGATATTCTGTACCTTCTCTGCAACAAGAAAAGCCGAATAAAACCCAACACCAAATTGACCAATAAGTCCATTATCTGCACCAAGCTCCTTGTTCTCCTGAAAAAAGAGACAGCAAACTGAAATCAACATCAACAATGAAGGAAACAAGGTCATCATAGAACAGAAACAGATAAAGCTAGTTAGGGAAAAAGGTGCACCTTCAGAGCCTTCAAAAATTTGGAGGTACCACTTTGCGCAATAGTTCCAAGGCAGTCCTTGAGCTCATCCTTTGTCATCCCAATGCCACTATCGCTGTAAAATCCAAAGCAATGGGTCAGAGACTGAATTGTGACTTCTATCAGAATTGATGATTGAACGGCCAGGCTGATAGAGAAGAACATACGTGATTGTTATTGTGCCAGCGTCTGGGTCAGGCTTAATCCTTATTTCCATGTCACCACCATCAGCCAGCACGGATGGGTCAGTTACACTGAGAAACCTCAGCTTATCCAAGGCATCACTCGCATTACTGGGTGGAAACAAAAAGTTGTCGAGGTCAGATAGTCAGCAGCGATTCTAACAGTAGTTCAATTAATATACATCTTCGGCAGAAGACTGACCTTACAAGCTCCCGGAGGAACACTTCCTTGTGGCTGTACAGGCTGTGAACAATCAAATCCATCAACCGGCTGACCTGCAAGACAGAAGAGAAACGGCATCAACATCCAATTATGGAACTGTCAGAACCTACTCACAGACGAACTCGCCACAGCCTCTCAATTTCATCTCCAGTAATAACTAAATGAAACACGAATCCTGCCAGCGCAGCAATCCAGAACCGACTGGTCGTTACGCGTCCCAGATTCGCCGGGATCCAAAATCCAACCGGAAGGTACACAAGGACTGGAAACCCTCCACCCACCTCGGCCTGGTACTCGAACTCCTCCCCGGCGGCCTCCTCCTCCCCGGCGGTCTTCTCGGCGACGGCGGAGGCGCACCTCGCCCCGACGAGCCTCTCCCTCCCGGCCTCCCACCTGACCCCTCTGGCGCCGGCGGGCCTCCTCCCCTGCGGCGCGAGCGCGGCCCGCGGCAGCCCCCGCGACGGGCTCGGCCGCAGCGCCGCCACCGACGACGGGCCCAGGGTCCTGCTCAGCGCGGGCGCCATGAGAGGGAGAGACGGCGGCGAGCCTACCGCTTTCGCTGGTGGTTGGTTGCTCGGATGGTTTGGGTTCCGGCGCGGTGTCTCGGTCTGGGAGGGGGGAGGCGAGAGGATAAGGCTCTAGGCTAGGCTAGGGTTTATACTTGGGATAGAATAGAATGGTGGGGGGGTGGGTTTAGGCCAGGGGGAGAGGGAGACGACGACGAGAGCGGGGCGGGGCGGGGCGTCGGGAGGATTCTGGAAGGGTGTAGGGCGCGTGTGGGGCGTGCGCGGCGCCGTCGGATGGGGTGGAGCCGACGGTGGATGGGGGGCTAGCGTGGGATGTGTGGGAGGCTGTTTGTCCGACGTGCGAGTGGCGACCATTGGTTCGTTTGCGGCTCCGCTACCTCGAGGCTGGCAGCTTCTCCGTCTCTCTCGGGCTCTTGGTTGCTCCGCCTCCGCCCTCCGTCACCGTAAGACGCGGGCTCATCGCATCTGGAGTAGAAAAGCCGTCATATTCATGTCACGATTAGCATAGATCCAGAATTTTACCACTAAAAAAATCATAATTTTAGTTAAAAAAAACATAAATGTATGATTCGTGGCATTTTAACGTGTCATCTTCTTCTATCTTCTATTCTATTCTTTCTATTATCTACTAAAAGTAAAATATGGGTCAAAATTAAAGAAATATGCTACAAAATTTCATGTTAATCAGAAACATCCGTCCCACCACATATACACGTCCCGCACAAAAGAAAAATATTCACCGTGGCCTAGCTCGGTAACAAAGAAAAGCACACCCTAGCACGGCCGTGGACTCGTGGTATCCCCTTTGTCATGCCTTTATGCCACCAGCCGAAACCTCCTCGATCGCACACAGCCATCCTAGCACATGGTCGTGCTATTATATTTGCCATGCCTCTGCGCTGCCGACCGAAACATGTAGCTCAATCTCACTCAAGTTGTCGCATCGTCTCCCGATGGCAGCAACAGCGAAGCAAAGGAGCAGGTTACGGCTGCAAGCAATGGTGGCGGCGACTCCCGATGACGGCGACGGCAAAGCCAATTTGGTGGTACGTTGTATGTTGGTGTTAAACACGACAAAGCCTTCCAATGCTGGTACGTGTCCAGGTGCCACTACATGTATGATCCGAGTAGGACTTGAATTAGCAGCCGAGTCGTATTGCTCTAGGTGCTAGCTTTGTACTACTTATATATATACATGTAATCAGCCCTGTAATATGTACCGAACCGTGAACTAGATCAAGACCAAAAGTAATACAAGCATAGGACCGACACGGCCCTATTAGCCATCACCTGGATTTCTCGTGTGCGTGTTCCTTGTGATCGAATTAGCCCGGCGAGTTGATCGCTAGCTTAGCTGATTAAGCTAGCTATATTCGTGCGGCAGTCCAGCAACAATCCATCCACCTGTGTGCCTACTTGCTTAGTACTACCACTACGGCGTGTATCGGATCTTCTTGTACAGGCGTTTGGTTGACGGCCG
This sequence comes from Hordeum vulgare subsp. vulgare, assembly GCF_904849725.1. NCBI lineage: Eukaryota > Viridiplantae > Streptophyta > Magnoliopsida > Poales > Poaceae > Hordeum > Hordeum vulgare. The sequence continues at coordinate 470,489,457 of NC_058522.1, forward strand.
AAAGCACTGGTCGTTGGAATCGTCGTCGTTCGTTGTCGTCGTCGAAAAGTACTCGACGGCGTGGTCTGGGCCAACAATTGGTATCTAGAGCTTGGTTTATTGGCGTGATCTTCGAAAAGCAATCGAAGGATCATGTCGACCCCCGGCAAGGAGATCGTTGTGGTAGGAGCGGGAGCACCGATGCAGATGGTGGGGGTGTCGCAATTCCCTCGATTGGATCGAGAGGACTACGCACTATGGGCGATGAACATGGAGGTCGCGATGGAGGGAGCGGAGTTCTGGGAAGCTGTCGACCCCGGCGGCGCCGAGTACGCGAAGGGTGCGGCGAAGTACCGGACGGATCGTCAGGCGTTAACGGCGATCTACTCCGCCATGCCGAAGGATGTGCTGCAACACCTCTTCGGAAAGAAATCGGCGAAGGAGGCATGGGAGACCATCAAGATCCTGCACCAGGGTCATGAACGTGTCAAGGAAGCACACCTTCAGTCCTTGATGAGAAGCTACGAATGCCTGAAGATGGAGGAAAGCGAGACGGTTGATCAGTTTGCCTCCCGTCTTAAGACCCTCGTCAATGGCATACGGGGCTATGGTTCAACCCTAGAAGAAGTTGCGATCGTTCGACGATTTTTGCGCGCCGCGCCGGCACGCTACATCCAGATCGTCACGTCAATCGAGCAATGTCTCGACCTAAAGACTCTCACGGTCGAGGATCTCGTCGGAAGGTTCAAGGCCCACGACGAGAGAATTCGTCTCAGTTTCGGCGACGCAGAGGGGAGTGAGCACCTGATGCTGACAAAGGCACAATGGATTGCCTTGTCAAAAGAACAACAAGGCGGATCCACGAGCAGCAGCAAGAAGAAGGGGAAGGGGAAGCAGCGCTCGGCGAG